>NC_089269.1:42494159-43722027 GCF_963930625.1 Muntiacus reevesi | reverse complement strand
GGCCTCCTGGGTAATCATGTATTTTTGGAAGACCATCAAACTATTGATATTTTTACCAAAAAGGGATCTGTATGATCAGTTTGAAATTTCCTTTGGTTTTGAGGTCCTCTAGCCCACAGTATTTCTTTTACTTATTTTACCTAGTAGGCACCTATAAAAGATTTTAAAGGAAAATGCACACATTACAGATAAATAATAGAACTCTTTTTCCAAATCCTTTTAACTTGAAAATGATATTTTGCTTTAATGCCAAGAAAAAAGTTTTAAGCGATAGTAAAACTCAGGTTATTTTTAATGTGAATTCCATTCAATGCTAACAGGGTACCGATTAAAATTTATATAGTGTTAGCAAAATGAATGATTTTCCACTCTACAGGTTTAGGGGGAAGCAGAAGTCATTTCTTGCATTCATATTATGGGAAACTCTATTTTTGCAACATTAATACCCTTTCAATGCCAATATCCTTAAATATTCAAACTTCCTATAAGTAAAAAGTAAAATTGTCATGCTAGGAATTCATATTCAATTTCAAATAAGAGTGCCTCGTAGAGTTAAATATTTTCAAGGAAAATGATAACACGCAAGTTTTTCCAAAGGCTAATTAAGTGCAGAATATTTGAACAGGAAGATTCAACATCATACTGAATGCAGTATGTTCCTCTAAGAAGATAAAAATCTTGTTTGCCTAAAGTATTAAAATAAACATTTTTTTACTTCTAGCTATCTGTTAAAATAAACTGCATTTTCATAATAAGGTTACATTTTACAGCTGATGTTTATTTTAAAAACCAGATCAACTCAGGACTTCTATCATATTTTTTTTGGTGCTGAGTATAACATGTATACCCACTACCTACCCACTACTTCCTCACTTGGTTCTTCTAACGTAAAGCATCTGATACAATGATAAATGTCCCTGCCTTGCCCTCCCCTTCCCTGCCCTAGTGAGTTCAAGTCAGATGTTCAACATTTCTTTAACATGGTGGTTTTTTTTTTTTTTTTGAGGTTTAATTTCAATTCAGTTCCACTTTTTTTAGAATAGCAATGGTGCAACTTAGTATTACAACAACACAAAAAATCTCAGCCACATGGTAAAACCTGATCCAAAAACAAATGAGTAACATCAAAACCAGGCCAAAAATCATATCCAAAGAACTTAAAAAGAGAGAGAAGAAAGAAAGAAATCTAGCAATTTCAATGGAAACTTCTACACTGGTTGGGTTCATAAACACAAATTTAGGGTGGAGCAAGTCATTATTTTATTAACTCTGCTTAAATACTGAAATTTAGAGACCAAGGTAAGCTTTCTTTCCCGATAGGAATAGCAGAGAACTTTTAAATTATAGGGCTATATTTTGCTACTTAGTGGTCTTTAAAAATAAGTCCTCTTGAAAGTATACTAACTCATACTAACAGTCAAGTAGCTTTCTGTTTACTTAAATCTTTTCCATCAGTTTTTGCCCTAATAGAACATAATGAATAACCTCTCTCCACCTTAACATCATCCACTCCCCTGAGCCATATAAAGATGGGACTGAAGCTAACCTTTGTAGATGAAATCGTTGACATCTTTTATTTTTTCAAATAGAATATGCTTGTGTGTGGTGCTGTTTAGTCATATTTGACTTTTGTAACCCCATGGACTATAGCCCACCAGGCTCCTTTGTCCATGGGATTTCCTAGGCAAAAATGCTAGAGTGGGCTGCCTTTTCCTTCTCCAGGGATCTTCCCAACCCAAAGAGCAAATCCACATCTCCTGCACTGCAGGTGGCCTCCTGCCTTGCAGGTGGATTCTTTATCCAGGAGACACCATGGATTTCCAAACCAGTTCTTTAAATAACTATTGTTCTTCTTATCTGTAAGTTCAGTTAAGAGATATTGTTTTCCTGGTATGACAATATTTTGATCAGAGTTTTCCAATAAACACTGATTGACTTCTATGTACTATAGGAAATAGGGAGTAAGTTCAACATGCATTCATGTCACTATAGCAAACTTTTTCAAGGACAAAAGCAGTGTATTTTCTCAGTCTTAAAATGGTCAGCAACTTACTTCTGGTTCAGACATGTGTATAGCTCTGGCTAAATTTCCTAATTTCTCAATATTGATTTTTCTTATCCATCCCAAAGTAAATATGGATTCTTAAAATTATATAGGTTCTTAGCAGTATATTATGAATATCAACAAAATATGAGTGCTACATGATATTTAAATATAAAACCAATAAGTACCATGACTAGCCAATAATAATATCATTGCAAACTATGAACATCATACAGAGGACTTACTTGGCACAAAGACATATTAGGCCAAGAATAAGATTTTCAAGAATTCTTCCAGAATTTTATTAGAAAAGATGAATAATCAAGGGCTTTCAGAGACATCTCTAAATTATTTAAAGAAATGTTGCAGTCAACTTTATATTTAATTAAAGTTTCTATTCTAAATTAACTTATGCCCTTCATTATAAGTCATATTGTAAGTGAATTCTATAGTCTCTATCTTTTGATCAGATCATAAACATATTGGAAATATATTTTTAAATAGAGTGAATGCATGGATCCTCTCAGAAACACAAAAGAGAATTTACTTTCAAGAATATTTGAAAAACAGAAAGCAGATAAGTTTCAAACTAAGAGGAAAATGATATCTTAGGACACTAGTGAGAGCCTGTGGATGAGAATAGCAAATAAAGTGGGAACAGTCACAAGGATTTCTGTGCCTAAAGATGATAGATGTTCAGGGTGAGGGAGAGGCAACTGACAAGGGACCACCCAGTCAAAGTTGAGAAAGGATACAAAAGATTAGATGCAAAGCCACTGTCTCATCATTTTCTCATCTTGTTGACAAAGTAAGAAACATGAACTCTGGCAGATCCTACCTCTCACTTTGCTGCAAGAGGCACAGGGCAATTGTTAGCAAATTTTGAATTTGAAACTGTTTAACACCTCGAGTTATCTGAAAAGCATGAAGACCATAAAACCAGATAACAAGCCAAAAGACTCAAACACATGACATAGTAGTACTAAAGCAATCAGAAAAAAGATTTTAAAACAAGTCTAATTAATAAAGATCAAAGTTGCATCTGTGAAACAATAGCAGAAAACAAGTTGCCACGAAGATTAACCTTTTAGTGATATTGGAGATAAATATGTGGCGGTGGTAAGTTGTTTCAGTCATGTCCAGCTCTTTGTGACCCCACGGATTGTAGCCTGCTAGGCTCTTCTGTCCATGAGACTTTTCAGGCAAAAATACTAGAGTGGGCTGCCATGACCTCCTTCAGGGGATGTTCCCCTCCCAGGGATCAAACCCAAGGTTCTTAAGTCTCCTGTATTGGTAGATGGGTTCTTTACCACTAGCACCACATGTACCAGGATAAATATAGCTGTTGAGAAAAAAATTGATATATGAACCAAATAATATAACAGTTATAGATGATGTAAGAATTAGTGGTCTGGAGATGCCATGGATAGTAGCTATCAAAAGTTGATATTAGCTTATTAGAAATGTCAAAACAGGGAATAGAGAAAAAGGAAGCTGAGAATTGTAATTATGGACCTAACTTGTGAACATGACAAAAAGCTAAGGACCATGACCAAGATGCTAACAAAGGTGATAAGGGGAAGTACTACAGAGAATATCATTAGGCAGTAATGGGAGAAAACATAAACTTCTCTAATAGTATTGTGCTGAGAATATCACACTGAATACTCTGGTTCGAATATACTTGTGGGTGTTGGTAAGTGCTATGCCCAGAAAATGATGGGACAGTCACTACCCTTGTGGTTCAGTGGTTAAGACTCCAAGCTTCCAGTGCAGAGGTTGGGAGTTCAACCCCTGGTCAAGGAACTAGGATCCAACGTGCAGTGTGGCAAGGCCAAAAAAAAAAAAAAAAAGTAATGGGGCCAAAGTCAATTGGCAAGAGTCATGGAGGATGAAGAGACATTTGAACAGAAACTTAAATTCTGTGCTGAATGAAAATTAGCCAGCAAAAAAAAATGGAAACCCACCCTCAGTGAAAGGATCCTGAGTGTAAAATGATCTGGACACATTCAAGAATCATTAGCAAAATACATTGAGTCTTCTGTGGAGTAAGCATGCAAAACAACAGAAGAAAGAAGAGTTCAGAGCAAGTTAAGAACCAGTCATAGAGTACCCCGTAGGCCATAAGAAGATTGACTTTGTTTTACATGCAATGTGAAGCCTTTAGGTAGTTTTAATAGAAGGTCACATGAACTGATTTGAAAGATCACTCTAGATTTTTTGTGGCAAATAGAAAACAGCATGGAAGAAACAAAACATATTGGGAATTTATTTTTACATAAGTTGTTGGCAAGTCAGATTGTCTTGCTGGTGTCTATTTGGACAAGAGATATGATGTAAAATTTATATTAATCCCATTATTTTATCACCTGGAGGATTTTTTTTATTTTAAATTTATTTTTTAATTGAAGCATAATTGCTTTATAGAATTGTGTTGGTGTCTGCCAAACATCATGTATCCCATTATTTTAAAGCTAATTCTTTCTAGTTAGCATATTTACATAATTTCACATACAATAGATAATTTTATTTTTCTCCTCAGACTATTTGGATTAGCTTTATACTAATTTCTCAACACACATTCAACTACTTCCTTTGATGCCAAATAGCAAGACCTTGAAATATGACTTCGAGGATTTAGAAATACTGGGATTACAAAGTTAAAGTGTAGGAAAACAGATGACTCTCAGACAAAAATATCCCAAGTACATTCATTGGCCAATTGCTAGACCAAAGTGGACACTATTTGTCATATATTAAATCTAATGCAAATATAATTTATTTTGAATTCCTGAATTCCAAGGGACTAAGTTATCTTTTAAAGCTGCCCTCTCAGATAACAGAAGTCTCCCAAACAAGAGGCAGAGAATATCTCTATTTTATGAGTGATTATAAAGTACTTAGCACCATGTATAGTATTTTGCTATTTTATCTCATCAAATCATCACGACTATTTGACTATATTACTATTTCCATATTATATATGAGGAAGCTCTGTCTTAGAAAGGCCAAATTGTTTCTTATAGCCAATGGCTAATGTCAAAACTGAAATTCAGACTTAGGGATCTCTGACTACATAGTGTCATAAGCATCATTTTACACTGCATCACATGAAGTCAAAACAGTAGACCCGCTCCAAAACAGTCACCAGTTAATGGTGTGGTTTGGAGTGAGTTACTGAACCAATTCAGGGTAAGTTTTTCAATTTGTAAAAATATGAATAATAATGCAAATTTTATTATCATGTGTGCATCAAGCTAAATGAAATAGCATTTGTGAAAAATCCATCACAAGGGACTTCCCTGGCGGTCCAGTGGTTAAGACCTTGTGCTTCCATTGCAGGGGACATAGGTTCAATCCCTGGTCAGGGAACTAAGATTCCCCATGTCAAATGGTGTGACTAAAAAATAAAATAAAAAGTTATATTTTGAAAAAAATCCATAACAGTGTCTGACAGCAGAGTTGAATTTGAATATATTTGCATATCTCCTTTCTTTCTAAAATTTAACTAATTTTCAGGAAAAAAAAAATTCTAAAACAAAAATCAAGTGCATCTGTCTTTAACCAAAGATACTTACTATAAATTTACCTTTTCTTCAAGGGTAAGTAGACATACTATTATTATGCCAAATGAAGGAGGAATATAGGAACATTTGCCATTATGCTAAGCACAGAGTTTTACTTTGCTGTCCTCTTTTCTCTGTGCATGTGCATTCAGTCATGTCCAATTCTTTGTGACTCCATGGACTATAGCCTGCCAGAGTCCTCTGTCCATGGAATGTTTTCAGGCAAGAATACTGGAGTGGGTTGCCATTTCCTACCCCAGGGGATCTTTCAGACTCACAGATCAAACCCTGTGTCTCTTGTGTCTCCTGCATCAGGGGGCAGATTCTTTACTACGGGTGCCACTTGGGAAGTCCTGTGCTATTTTGTGTGATGAATTTCTGACTCCCAGGTGAACTTTCACGCTATAACTCTGATATCAGTTGTCTTCCTGTAGTTGCTACCACTGCTTTACAACCTTACACTTCTAATTTCTGCTTCTCATCTATAGTGGACTGACCAAGTAAATTTTACTTCTTTTGTTTTCTCTAAACTTTAACATCCAGCTAACATCTAATGACAGTGATTGCTTAGCACAGATTTTTGTATGTGAAAGCCATTTTATAGGAGACAATGAGCCAATAAAGGTAAATGGAGTAACACAAATTACAGCCCTTAATCTTCATTTATTTCTCTATTCCTAGAGTTTCAGTCAGTCTCTGGCATATGGTAGATGATAAGTGGAACATTACATGCCATTTAAGTAAACAAATTAAAAGACGCTTACTCCTTGGAAGGAAAGTTATGACCAACCTAGACAGCATATTAAAAAGCAGAGACATTACTTTGCCAACAAAGGTCCATCTAGTCAAGGCTATGTTTTTTCCAGTGGCCATGTATGGATGCGAGAGTTGGATGATAAAGAAAGATGAGCACCAAAGAATTGATGCTTTTGAACTGTGGTGCTGGAGAAGACTCTTGAGAGTCCTTTGGACTGCAAGGAGATCCAACCTAAAGGAGATCAGTCCTGGGTGATCATTGGTAGGACTGATGTTGAAGCTGAAACTCCAATACTTTGGCCACCTGATGCAAAGAGCTGACTCATTTGAAAAGACCTGATGCTGGGAAAGATTGAGGGCAGGAGGAGAAGGGGACGACAGAGGATGAGATGGTTGGATGACATCACCAACTCAATGGATATGGGTTTGGGTGAATTCCAGGAGATGGTGATGGCCAGGGAGGCCTGGCATGCTGCAGTCCATGGGGTCACAAATAGTCAGACACGACTGAGCAACTGAACTGATACTGAAGTAAACAAAGGATATCACAGTCATTTGCAATTGCAGCCAACATCAGATGGTGAGCTGGAGAGTCCTGAGGGAACTCAAGAAGGAAAAAATACCTGCCTTCTAACAGTCATCAGACTGCAGCCACTCCCCACGGTGAACCCTGAGAAATCTCAGGATGTGAAAACACAGGATATAGGCCCCAGATAGCTGAGGTTCATATCAAAAGAATGATTTCAGTGAGCCCGGACTGTTGCATCTTCCCAGGTATAGAAAAGTGCTAAATTCCTTAACTTGAGATGTGAACTGTTGCATCTTCGCATGTATAGAAAAGTGCTAAATTTCTTAACTTGAGATGTCTTTATTTTTTTGTTTTAAAATAACAGCAATCTCTTGTTCCTACTAGCTGCCCTTTGTTGCAATATCCTAGTTTCCTCCTCATCTCCTCAGATCAGTTCTCTCAGGGTTACTTGAGATATTGCCTCCTGGACTTGAACTTTTAAAACCCCTCAACATTTAGGTTACGCTTTTCTTTTCTTTCTTTTTTTTTTTTCAATTGACATAGGCATGCAGTAAATGTCTCTTGTGTGAGTATGTGTGCTATGTCTCTTCGCTGTGTCCAACTCTTCACAACCCTATGGACCATAGCTCTCCTGGCTTCTCTGTTCATGGGACTCTGTAGGCAAGAATGCTGAAGTGGATTGCCACGTTCTCCTCCAGGGGATCTTCCCAAGCCAGGGATTGAATCCACATCTCTTATGTCTCCTTCAGTGGCAGGCAGGTTCCTTACCACTAGCACCACTTGGGAAGCCCAAATGTCTCTTGCAGTGAAGACTTAATAGATGAACCTTCTTTAACATGCTTTTCTGTGAGTTAATCCTAATAAGACATTGTAGTTTTGAGTTTAATTTTAATATTTTTGGTATTTTTATTTCATAAACTGTCAAAGATGTTACATGAATCACATGTAGTACCTTTTTAACTCCCCTGAAATTTATTTCCTACTAATTTTTTAAAGGAAGGGGGGGCTATAAATCTACAATGAGATCATGAGAAGAGCTATCAGCTAATGGATTTCAACTAATTTATGGTTGGATGAAAAGCAAGGGGGTGGTCATAACAGACCATTGGGGAAAATACATTATTTTTAAATTATATTGGCAAGATCAGCTCATTAGAAGAACAAAAAATATATTTAGGTCCGTTCACATGACATCTCCAAATACACTTCAGATGGAATAAATATGTCCATGTGAAAAAGAAAATCCATAGCTGATGGGAGAAAATATACAAGGAGATCTCTATGGAATCAGAGTGGGAGAGGAATCTTTGGGCTTAATCTAGTCCAAAAACTGTTCTCATTTTACAACTTAAATAATGTTTATTTCTCCTTAATCAGGAGAAAAGCCAGAACTGAGGGTTGACTCCCAGTTCTGTTCTCCATCCAAGGAATCATTCCTCATGTATGTATCAGCCTCAAATGAAACATATGTTATCTTTGAATCCTTCTGATCCTTGGAGATCTAGTTAAACAGGGCCCGAAACATAATTTCATAGCATGTGATTGTCCAGAGATCTCCTTACAGTTTCTGGAAGCTGCTAAAGACTAAAGTCTTTGGGGTTTCCTCTAAGTAAGTGTGTGCCTGTCTGTGTGGACTTGTCCTGTGTCAGAACAGTACCCAGCCCCTTCACTGGTTTATGTACACACCCACAGACACACAGCACACATACACACTCACACCTACTCACAATAAACATTTCTGCGGTTGGCAACTTCACTCAACATCTGGGAAATAATGGGTGGGGTGACTTTAAATTCCACACAACTTTCCACCACCACGCCACTCCCTTCGTTGTCTCCTTGTCTATTAGATTGACAGGTACATCATCATTATTATTATTTTAAATCTCACTTCAAACATTTTTAATCAACTTATAGGTCCCTGAAGATCTCACCTTCTCTCAGCCAAGAGTTTTGCTTTGTTTTGCTTTTCTCTGAATAAATACATCTGCTTTTTCTAAAAGGAATTCTGATGGTGACAACTACCAAGATAGTCCTGCCTCATGACAAATATGTATCTAGCATAACTAACATTATACAGTGTGCAAAATCTAATTAGTGACTCTGGAAATGACTCAGTCACTGTACTGAGAACTGAAAATATATTCCAAAGTGCCATGACAGTCTTGGCTTGGCTATTTCAGGAGGGACAAGCAAATTTCCCTGCCCGACCTGAGGGAGGACCGGATGACAGAAGCATGACATCTACTCAAGAAAGATAAAGAAGATCTTCCCCTCCTCCTCTCTCTTCCTCTGATTGTAAAAATGCAGCCCACTGAGCAGTCCCAGCAGCACAATGCTGGCCTGCCTGCTTGTGAACATTACAAGCGTCTGTTCTAATATCACTTCTTATCTAGCACTTTGCCCCTCACTGGACTTGATTCTGCACTGAGACATGAAGGACTGTGGGGCCGGATCCCTTTCCAGCCTAGAAATGACACTTAACAGTTTCAGCACCAGACCTGTACCGACAGAACTGTCTACTGAGTAGTGGTAATTAAGTCATTGGGACTGTGTACTGAACCTGGAGGTACTGATTTCAGCACAGTTTGAGAGTTCATTTCCCTCCCCATCTACAGAAAAGCACCCCGGAGACCTCCCTGGTGGCCCTTGTGGTTAAAATCTGCCTTGCAGTGCATGGGATGACGTTCAATCCCTGGAGGGGGAAGTGAGATCTCACATGGCTCAGAGCAACTAAGCCCAAGCTTCAGCTATAGAGCGTCCACAATGAAAGATGCTACATGACCCAACAAAGACCCATGCGCTGCAACTAAGAACTGCTGCAACCAAATTGAATAATTAACTAAAAATAGCTTTTAAAGATAAAAATACCAAAAACAGCAAGAAGAAGGAAGAAACAAAAAAGTAAAGCATTAAGAGCAACAACCAAACAATAATGATAGTAAACAGATGCTGACTTGAATGACAAAAAGGAAAAAAAAAAAAAAAAGAACTACATAGATCTCTTCAATACATTCATGATAAAAACCTGTCACCATCCTGACTCCTTGTCTTATGGAAAGGTCAAGAGGGAGACATGCACGTGGAAGGTTGAGGGGACCTGGAGATAACTTCAGGGAAGTACAGGAAATGTGGGCTACCATTATTTATGTCCTCTACCATCATCCAAACTGTATTCCATGAAGGTGCAGACAACAAAAGCCCATGTCAAAGAGACAAAAAAAATTAAGGAAAAACACTGAGAAGATCTAGTTTCCAGAAATGAGATCTAATATCTCATTTTAGAGAATTTTAAGTGAACATATTTATATTGAAATGTTCAATTTAATCAACTGATAGATCTCAACTTTTTCAAATTTGCTTCATTTTAAAAACTAACTTTTCTCTTGGAAATGTTTTTTAGAAATCAATGAGAATTTCGAGTAGAAAGTAAACCATCCCAAACCAAAGTTTGAAAGACATGCTTCTAACTTTTAGTGCAAATTATAGGAGTGATTTGTTTGAACTGTGAGATTTCAGGGAGTTGATAATTAGCATGAAATACTGTCTCCATATTGTCCTCAGAGCTTCCTTTGAAAAAGAGATTAAGAACCTTTCTTAAAATCTACCATGATTTAGGTATTATAATATCATTTTAAATTTATAAACCGAAAGAATAACTGGAAAACATTGTTTTTAGAAAGATTTCTACTCTCAGAATATCAACTCTAAAGGATTACTACTATGATCAACTGTAGGCTTCCCAAGTGACCCAGTGGTAAAGAATCCACCTGCCATTGCAGAAGACACAAAAGACGAGGAGCCCATCAATCTTGGACATCAGTGGAGTTCTGCAGCCTTTGTAGAGAACCTGCAGTTTTCACCACTGCTCTACCCAACTGATTGCTGCCACTCTGAGTGCCTATGCACCTGACCCAACACCAAGATGGTTCTCCTCAACTAGAACTTCCCCAATGGACAAAAAGGAGAACAAGAGGAACGTGGCAGTCCTCACCACCTAGGACCCCAAGAGCCCAAGCTGTCTCTGTTACCACAGATACTTGCAGCCTGACTTGGGTCACTGAGGACCCCATAGTCTTAGCCAAAGTTTACTTCAGATGACAGGAAGGCGTGATACTATGCTCATGTACCCTCCCCGCAACTGGAGATTCTGCACCTTACCCAGATGGTGCCTTTACAGCCACAGGAAGGGTTAAAGTTTTCCCAAAGGTATCCATAAGGCTAGAAGAGATAAGTGCTCCCTCAAATGTGTAGACTTCGAAGCAAAGTCACTAGAAACACGAAAAAGCCCCAAAACATGACACCACCAAAGAAACACAGTGATTTTTTTGGTAAATAAATAAAGATCTATAAATTACATGAAAAAGAATGCAAAATAATGACTTAATGAAACTCAGAGAAGTTCAAGAGAGCCCAGATAGATAACTCAATGGACTCGAGTAAACAATAAATGGGCAAAACAGGAAGTTCATTAAAGAGATAGAAATAATAATAATAAAGGAATCAAGCAGAAATTCTGGAGCAGATGAATACAAAGAATGAGATGAAAAATACCACGGAAAGTTCAACAGCACAATTGATTAAGCAGAAGGAAAAAAAATCTAAAAACTTAAAGAGAGAGTGCTTCACATTATGAATAGGAAGAAAAAGAAGTGAAAGTTAAAGAGTGAAAAAAGCCTATGCCATTGATGGAGTGCCATTTAACAGTCTAATAAACAAATTATAGGCATCCCAGAGGGAAAAGGGTGGAGCAGGAAGTTTATTTAAAGACATAATGGCTGAAAACTTCCCCACTGTGGGAGGAGAGATAAACATCCAAGTATATGAAGAAAAAAGGTCCCCAAATATATTCAACCTGAAGTCTCACAGAGACATTTTTATGTGGAATCTTTTTAAAAAAATAACACCAAAAAATAATGATATCATGGAGAAAGCAAGTGAAATGGTAAAATGGTGATTGTCAGGGGTAAGGGTGGAGGGGATGGGGAGATGTAGGTCAAAGGGTACAAAGTTATGAGTAAGTTCTTGGATGAGTAAGCTCTGTGGACACACTGTACAGCATAGTAACTGTCATGAATAATGTGGTATTCTGTACTTGAAATTTGCAGAGTCAATCATGTGTTCTCAACACACACAAAAAAATTGAGATAAATATATGAGGTAAAGGATGTCTTAGTTAACTTGATTGTGTAAATCAAGTTAACATTGTGTTACAATGTTTATGTACATCAAATCATAAGGTTATGCAATTTAAGTATATACAGTATTGACTATTCTGCAATAATGCTGTAAAACATAATAAATTTGTACATGAAACTAGTGAGTTATTGAATTTCAGTTTCCTTATTTATATTTAAACTCATACCTTATTTGTGGAAAAATATAATAAACCCACCTATTACTTTTAAATCATTTTTGCTTCTTTTAAGTTAATTAGAGATATCATGGTACCATTAGTATGGAACTTGGAGGATCAAAGCTCTACTGTAGCATTAATTTTAATAAAATGCTAGTGTCAACTATGGTTCATGACAGAAAGGTGTAGAAAAGCAATCAGTTGAGATAGTTAAGTTTACTTTTATAGCATTTTGAAATTTAAGAGGAATAAAAAGTGAATCTATCTGTGAAGCCATAGATAGGTCCTGGGCTTTTGTTTGCTGGAAGATTTTTTATTACAGTTTCGATTTCCTTGCTTGTCATGGCTCTGTTAAGATCTTCTATTTCTTCCTGGTTCAGTTTTGGAAAGTTATATTTTTCTAAGAATTTGTCCATTTCATCCAAGTTGTCCATTTTATTGGCATAGAGCTGCTGGTAGTAGTCTCTTATGATCCTTTGTATTTCAGTGTTGTCTGTTGTGATCTCTCCATTTTCATTTCTAATATTGTTAATTTGGTTCTTCTCTCTTTATTTCTTAATGAGTCTTGCTAATGGTTTGTCAATTTTGTTTATTTTTTCAAAAAACCAGCTTTTAGCTTTGTTGATTTTTGCTATGGTCTCTTTAGTTTCTTTTGCATTTATTTCTCCCCTAATTTTTACAATTTCTTTCCTTCTGCTAACCCTGGGGTTCTTCATTTCTTCCTTCTCTAATTGCTTTAGGTGTAGAGCTAGGTTATTTATTTGGCTTTTTTCTTGTTTCTTGATGTAAGCCTGTAATGCTATGAACCTTCCCCTTAGCACTGCTTTTACAGTGTCCCATAGGTTTTGGGTTATTGTGTTTTCATTTTCATTCATTTCTATGCATATTTTGATTTTTTTTTTATCTCTTCTATGACTTGTTGGTTATTCAGAAGCGTGTTATTTAGCCTCCATATGTTTGAATTTTTAACAATTTTTTTCCTGTAGTTGAGATCTAATCTTACTGCACTGTGATCAGAAAAGATGACTGGAATGATTTCAATTTTTTTGAATTTTCCAAGACCAGATTTGTGGCCCAGGATGTGATCTATTCTGGAGAAGGTTCCGTGTGCACTTGAGAAAAAGGTGAAGTTGATTGTTTTGGAGTGAAATGTCCTACAGATTTCAATTAGGTCTAGTTGGTCCATTGTGTCCTTTAAGGTTTGTGTTTCCTTGTTAATTTTCTGTTTAGTTGATCTATCCATAGTTGTGAGTGGGGTATTAAAGTCTCCCACTATTATTGTGTTACTATTAATTTCCTCTTTCATACTCGTTAGCATTTGCTGTACATACTGTGGTGCTCCTATGTTGGGTGCATATATATTTATAACTGTTATATCCTCTTCTTGGATTGATCCTTTGATCATTATGTAGTGTCCTTCTTTGTCTCTTTTCACATCCTTTACTTGAAAGTCTATTTTATCTGATATGAGTATTGCGACTCCTGCTTTCTTTTCTTCTCCGTTTGCGTGAAATACTTTTTTCCAGCCCTTCACTTTTAGTCTGTATGCGTCTCGTGTTTTGAGGTGGTCTCTTGTAGACAGCATATATAGGGGTCTTGTTTTTGTATCCATTCAGCCAATCTTTGTCTTTTGGTTGGGGCATTCAACCCATTTACATTTAAGGTAATTATTGATAGCTGTGGTCCCATTGCCATTTACTTTGTTGTTTTGGGTTCATGGATTGGAAGAATCAATATTGTCAAAATGGCTATTCTACCCAAAGCAATCTATAGATTCAATGCAATCCCTATCAAGCTACCAACGGTATTTTTCACAGAACTAGAACAAATAATTTCACAATTTGTATGGAAATACAAAAAACCTCGAATAGCCAAAGTAATCTTGAGAAAGAAGAATGGAACTGGAGGAATCAACCTGCCTGACTTCAGACTCTACTACAAAGCCACAGTCAGCAAGACAGTGTGGTACTGGCACAAAGACAGAAATATAGATCAATGGAACAGAATAGAAAGCCCAGAGATAAATCCATGAACCTATGGACACCTTATCTTTGACAAAGGAGGCAAGGATATACAATGGAAAAAAGACAACCTCTTCAAAAAGTGGTGCTGGGAAAACTGGTCAACCACTTGTAAAAGAATGAAACTAGAACACTTTCTAACACCATACACAAAAATAAACTCAAAATGGATTAAAGACCTAAATGTAAGACCAGAAACTATAAAACTCCTAGAGGAGAACATAGGCAAAACACTCCCCGACATGAATCACAGCAGGATCCTCTATGACCCACCTCCCAGAATATTGGAAATAAAAGCAAAAATAAGCAAATGGGACCTAATGAAACTTAAAAGCTTTTGCACAAGAAAGGAAACTATAAGCAAGGTGAAAAGACAGCCCTCAGATTGGGAGAAAATAATAGCAAATGAAGCAACAGATAAAGGATTAATCTCAAAAATATACAAGCAACACCTGAAGCTCAATTACAGAAAAATAAATGGCCCAATCAAAAAATGGGCCAAAGAACTAAACAGACATTTCTCCAAAGAAGACATACAGATGGCTAACAAACACATGAAAAGATGCTCAACATCACTCATTATCAGAGAAATGCAAATCAAAACCACAATGAGGTACCATTACACGCCAGTCAGGATGGCTGCTATCCAAAAGTCTACAAGCAATAAATGCTGGAGAGGGTGTGGAGAAAAGGGAACCCTCTTACACTGTTGGTGGGAATGTACACTAGTACAGCCACTATGGAGAAAGTGTGGAGAGTCCTTAAAAAACTGGAAATAGAACTGCCATATGACCCAGCAATACCACTTCTGGGCATACACACCAAGGAAACCAGATCTGAAAGAGACATGTGCACCCCAATGTTCATCGCAGCACTATTTATAATAGCCAGGACATGGAAGCAGCCTGGATGCCCATGAGCAGATGAATGGATAAGGAAGCTATGGGACATATTCACAATGGAATATTACTCAGCCGTTAAAAAGAATGCATTTGAATCAGTTCTAATGAGATGGATGAAACTGGAGCCCATTATAGAGTGAAGTAAGCCAGAAAGATAAAGATCAATACAGTATACTACGCATATATATGGAATTTAGAAAGATGGTAACGTTAACCCTATATGCAAAACAGAAAAAGAGACACAGATGTACAGAACAGACTTTTGGACTCTGTGGGAGAAGGCGGAGGTGGGATGTTTCAAAAGAACAGCATGTATATTATCTATGGTGAAACAGATCACTGGCCCAGGTGGGATGCATGAGACAGGTGCTCGGGCCAGGTGCACTGGGAGGACCCAGGGGAATTTGGTGGGGGGGGGGGGGGGGGGGAGGTGGGAGGGGGGATCGGGATGGGGAATACATGTAACTCCATGACTGATTCATGTCAATGTATGACAAAACCCACTGCAATGTTGTGAAGTAATTAGCCTCCTACTAATAAAAATAATTGAAAAAAAATTGAATCTATCATATTTATATTATATCTAAAGTATTGCTTCTAATTCTAATCTTTGAAATTTCTCATTCAATTTTACATCATCTTTAACAATAACAATTCCTGTCACTCTTGATTAAAGAAGATGAGCTTCCTTTCTTTTTTAATTAAAGTTTTAAGAGCTTCAACATTTTAATGTTACATAGTAGACCAAATTTTCCAAACTTTCATTTGGGTTACTCAACAGAGAGAATGCATAGTTCCGTTTTCTATATATGAAAGAAGTTTTGCACTATACTAGAGAAATATTTATTTTGAAGTATTTTAAATAAGTTACAGGGACATGAATATTGAATGGGTTTTCATGACATCACAAGCTTTACAGCAGATTTGAGAGCTTTTGATTTTATACTGTTATTTTACTTTTTGCTTTTTTCCGACAAGAAGCTGGCCACAAAACATTCAAGAGGGTTAGAAGCCTATAATCAAGAAATTGCTTTAATGAACACTTCAAATTTGGTTAATTCACAAATAAGTTTTTCTTTTGTAAAATTACCTTGAAGTCCTGGGAGTAGGGGCCAGGCAAGGGCAAGATCTAGGAGGAAAGTGATGGGAAAAGAATTGAGATCACATAAAATCTCTAACTTTTTAAAAATAGAAATTGGAGGTAATCAGTTTGTGTGTGTGTGTGTTCTGCACCCAAAGGTCAATGTGAATAGTGTGAGGTATGTGTGGGTGGGGTCCCTATAATCCCAGGCAATTCTCTAGACTCCCCCTAAGCGTCCTACAATCCAACTCACTTCTGACACTATTTACTCAAAGATATCATGAGATTTCACAGACTGAGAACTCAGACCCCATGAGCACTCTCTTCTCCCTCCCCCACTTCAGTCACCAGTCACCAACTGCAAGCCCAGAATTATTGCTGACACTTCTGACCAACGGGCTATACACCAGAGAAGCCCATAACCTTCTCCATGGGTTCGATTCTTTTGTTATAGCAGATCACAGAACTCAGAAGCATTTTATTGAGTAGATGACCAATGGATTATGAAAAGATATAATTCAGGAACAGCCTGATGGTAGAAATGCAGAGAGCAAGGCATAGGGAAAGAGCCAGATGTTTCTATCTTCTCTGAGCATCACACTTCCACCACCTTCACATGTTCACCAACCCGGAAGCTCTCGAAATCCTGCCCCTCAGGGATTTTTTGGAGGTTTATTACATAGAAATGATTGAGTAAATCATTGGTCGCTGGAGATTTTCCCATTTTCCCTCCCCCAAAGGTGGGCTAGGTAAAGAGGTGGGGTGAGACTGAAAGTTTCAACCCCTCTAGTCTGGCAAACAACCCCCCTACCCCCAAGTCATTTCATTAACATAACTAGAGACACCTTTCTGGCTCTCAACACTTAGGAAATTCCAGGAGATTTTGGAGCTCTGTGCCAACAGTAGGGTCAAAGAGCAAATAAATACTTCTTATTATAAATCACAATATCACAGTGCTATTTTTATACTTCAGTCTGTAACTATGATGTATTAAATAAAATAAATTTATTAAAATCAAGTATGTTTTCTAATTTTCCTCTCACTGGCTAAAGGATCATTTTGTTTTCTCAGCTAATACCATGTTATTCCAGTTAAGATTCAGATATGTAAATAAACTGAGAAATTACCAAAGCCAGAAAAGCAGTATACTTTGCTTCCTTCCATTTGTTAAATTAGGTTTGCAGAAGATGTATTCTTAAGTAAAATTTTATGTATATGAGAAATGGAATATTTCCTGCCATATCAGTAAACAAGGATGTCACAGTCATCAGAGATTGCAGCTACTCAACATCAGCTGGTCAGCCTTAAGGGCACTCAAGAAGAAGGATACCTGTGACATGGCAGCCATCAGACCAAAGCCACTCCCTAGGGTGAGCCCCAAGGGAGTTCAGGATGTAAAACCATAGGATGTATGCATGCATTCTAAGTCACTTCAGTCATGACCAACTCTGCAAACCCATGGACTATAGCCCACCAGGCTCTTCTGTCCATGGGATTCTCTAGGCAAGAATAGTGGAGTGGGCTACCTTGCCCTCTTCAGGGGATTTTCCCCACCCAGGTATCAAACCTGTGTCTCCTCCATTGGCAGGTGGGTTCTTTGCCACTAGCACCACCTGGGAAGCCCCAAAACAGGATTCTGGCCCCAGTAGCTGATATGCATATAAAAGAAATGATTTTAGTGACCCCAGACTCTTGTATCTTCCCAAATATAGGAAAGCGTTAAATTCCTTAACTTGGGGTACCCGGTTTTCTTTAATTAGCAAGAATCTTTTGATGCTCAATCTGTTTTTTGTTGTAAAACTTTTATATAACCTTGCTCCTCCCCTCACCTTCTCAGAATAGTTCTCTCAGGGTTAGTTGTGATGCTGTCTCCTGGGCTTGAAATCTTAAAAATTCAGCTATTAGGTTGTAAATATTTTTAATTCCAAATATATAAATATATATGTGTATATATATATAATTGACTGTATGTTACATACTATATATAATTGTGCATATATATATATATATATACACATGTATAATATATATGTTGTCTTTGTTGTTCTTGTTAGTCACTAAGTCGTATCTGACTCTTTGTGACCCCGTGGGCTGTAGCCCACCAGGCTTCTCTGCCCATGGGATTTCCAAAGCAGGGATACTAGAGTGGGTTTCCATTTCCTTCTCCAGGGGATCTTCCCCAGTCAGGGATCAAACTCGTGTCTCCTGCATCTCCTGATTAACAGATGGATTCTTTACCACTGAGCTACCTGGGAAGACTCTGTGTGTGTGTGTGTGTGTGTGTGTGTGTGTGTGTGTGTGTGTGTGTGTGTGTATCCAGATGGACACCAGAACTAAATTATGGGTTTCTAAAGAGACTGTTTAGCAGAGGAAAAATGGGAAATTCTGAGAATAAAGGAAATAAACTTTCCTGAAAAGTAGTTACTGCTCCCAATGACCACTAACCATGCTTTGTTCCGTAGCTGCAATTCAATTTCTTTTTTCTGTGAGATTCTTAGGAAGAGTCTGATTTTCTGATCACTGGTTTCTGTTTTAGTGGGCAGGGAGACCTTAAAAGGCCAAGCACAAAGACGAGGAAGTATGTTCAATGGTGAAGAAAAATGAAGAATCCTGGAGGCCCTGGTTCTATCCCCCTCTGAGATGTTTGGAAGAGATTGGCTCTGATCTAATACCTTTTGGCATTGCTCTGTCTCCAGACATGCAAACCTGAAACCCAGCCAATCATAACAGTCCCTGCCCACTCAAGTAATCACAGGCATTTCAGAGTTTAGTCTTACACTTTGGCCATGAGTTTATAATGAAAATACGCTACTCAGTGTTTGTGGAATGAGGAAAGCTAACTGGCCAGGTGGATTTTTCCAAGCTGTCAATTATTTCTAGAATTTAGAAGTATTTTCCTTTTTTTTCTCTCTTTTTTTAACATTAACACCTTGCTTGCATATAATTTGGTTTGCATTCCCTCTTTTTTATCATTTGATGTTTCTATCAGTAGAAATTTTACTTTTATGAAAACCTTGTAGTTGCCTGTCAAAATTATAAATCCAGTTATGTGCAATTTTCTCTTGAAGAATCTCATGAATGCTGTTTTCTTAGGACAACCTCATATCGCAAAGGGTCTACTTTCAGGCATCACTGGTGCCAATACGAATCAATGACAGACCTATCATAACACCTTCCAGCAGTTTGCTGCTTTCTTCCTGTATCATTCCTATATCATTTATTCAGCTCATGTATACCGAAATTGTAGAAAGCAAGAAAGCGAAGTCAACCAGTCATGTCTGTTTGTGACCCCGCAAACTGTAGCCTGCCAGTCTCCTCTGTCCAGGTGATTTTCCAGGCAAGAATACTGGAGTGGGTTTCCATTTCCTTCCCTAGGGGATCTCCCCAACCCAGAGATCAAACCCAGGTCTCCAGCACTGAGGCAGACTCCTTACCATCTGAGCCACCAGGGAAGTCCACATAGAAAGTAAGGGGCAGATCAACCATGATGGTGTCCTGGGTCTCGAAGACTGTGTCCTGGATCCTTCCTGGGCCTTTTAGGAAGGCAAATTAGGGGGAAAAGATCAGTTCAGTTCAGTTGCTCAGTTGTATCCGACTCTGTGCGACCCCATGAACTGCATCATGCCAGGCCTTCCTGTCCATCAGCAACTCCTGGAGCCTACCCAAACTCATGTGCATTGAGTCAGTGATGTCACCCAACCATCTCATCCTCTGTTGTCCCCTTCTCCTCCTGCCCTCAATCTTTGCCAGCATCAGAGTCTTTTCTAATGAGTCACACCTACACATCAGGTGGCCAAAGTATTGGAGTTTCAGCTTCAGCATCTGTCCTTCCAATGAACAACCAGGACTGATCTCCTTTAGGATGGACTGGTTGGATCTCCTTGCAGCCCAAGGGACTCTCAAGAGTCTTCTCCAACATCACAGTTCAAAAGCATCAATTCTTCAGCACTCAGCTTTCTTTATACTCCAACACTCACATGCATACCTGACTACTGGAAAAACCATAGCCCTGACTAGATGGACATTTGCTGGCAAAGTAATGTCTCTGCTTTTTAATATGCTGTCTAGGTTGGTCATAACTTTCTTTCCAAGGAGTAAACACCTTTTAATTTCATGGCTACTATCACCATCTGTAGTGATTTTGGAGCCCCAAAAAATAAAGTCAGTCACTTAAAAAATTCCATTTTCCCCATCTATTTGCCATGAAGTGATGGGACTGGTTGCCATCTTAGTTTTCTGAATGTTGAGATTTAAGACAACTTTTTCAATACACACACATAATATGCAATACATTTCTGTAGATATGGTGGGATAAATGCTATTTTTTTCCTGATTGTGGCCATATGAATGGAGTTACCTTTCCACACACTTATATTCTGTTCTCTCTATTGTAGCACTTTCTAGATCCACCCCCAGGCAGGTTTACCCATTTCTTGCTGGTACATATTAACTTGACCTGCAGTTATATTCTGAACAGTCCCTTTCTTCCCTTAGCAGGAACATGATTTTCATGGTCTTGCCAAGTTAGGACTTCCCAGGTAGGGCTAGTGGTAAAGAACTTGCCTGCCAATGTAGGAGACATAAGAAATGAGGACTCGATCCCAGGGTCGGGAAGATCTCCTGGAGTAGGAAATGCAACCCCCTCCAGTATTCTTACCTGGAAAAGTCCACAGACAGGAGGAACCTGGTGGCTTACCAGTCCCCTGGGTTTCAAGAGTCGGTCCTGACTGAGCATATGCACACATAAATAAAACAGGTCAAACCTTAATCTGTAAGGTTGGTTTAGAAGCAATGAGGAGAAGCAGGAGTCAATAATGTAGTAGTGACAACAATTTCCTCTTGAGAAGCATCTATCTTGGGAGAATCCCTTGCATAATTTTAGTCAATGGAGGGCTATCAAGATGGGAGGAGGAATTATATTCCTTGCTGGCTCATAGGGTTCATCCAGGCTCAGTATTCTAGTACCCTGCTGACAGGGCCCAGAGTTCAATATAGAAGAGTCTTCCAGGGGATATGAATTTAGCCTCCTAAATAGCTCTAATAAATCCTAATAACTCTCCTAATGAGTTAACTCTAACTCTTACCATTATCAACTAAAAATTGGCACTTGTCAAGAGCATTGCCAATGACTGAACATCAAGGGCATTTGCCATCTGCTTCCATGGAGACTGAACCCTCTGCTACTGTAGCTGTTGACCTTCAACACCCTCTGGGGGAGTTCAGGATGGAGAGAGGCACTCTGTGAAGGGACTCTGGTGGGACAGATCTTTAGATAGTTGAATGTTTTTAGGAACAGACTTTATGATCTCAATCCTTGCATCTCCCCATATCTAGAAAAGCACTGAATCCCTTCATGGTGACATCAGGTCCTCCACCTTCACCAAAACCTTGTATATTGATGTTCCTCCACTGTCTCTTTGGAGCAGTCTCTCAGAGTTATCTGAGTTGCTGCCTCTCAGGCTGCGGTCCTCATTTTGCCCCAAATAAAACTTAACTTGCAACTCTCGAGTTGTGCATATTTTTTTAGTTGAAACTATGAAATCCCAAGCCTGATTTTCCATGCACTCTGCTCTTCAGCTAAAGATGTCTTTTTAAAGGCTAAAAAGGATAGGTTCAGCTTTCATTCTGTGACTTCATTTGATAACCTATTTTCTTCCTTCAGAGCATATATGGCCACTAACAGCAGCTCACCAATTTACGAATCCTTATAATTTATATTTATTCCATGAATTTCCTGTGAAGAGCTACAAAACCAATCATTACCTCTTCAGTTGTACTTCAGTCCACCAGAAGTGGTGAAAAATGGGATGCCAACAAGTTCAACTAGCCTGTTTGGATTTTGGAAATAATGCATACCGCACTTGAGTATATCATTTTACCCATGTATTTGAAGGACTCAAAAGGCTCACAGTCCTGAGTGTGCCCCAGAGAAAGATGATTCTGCAATAGTTTCAGGCTGTGGTACAAGTAACTCTTCTACCTAATTCAAATTATTTAGCCAATTTCATGAGGCAAGAGGGTTTTTGTTAGATAGGACAAGATGTCTCATCTCTGTCAAGACACAGAGAAAATGATCTTGCTCTAGGAATTAGAGCAAGGCCATGCCATCTTTAGCAAAGAACAAGCCACCATTTGAAAAACAGCCGCTTATGTCCTACCACACCCAACTAGATACTGAGCAACAGAACACAGAATATCAAGTGGCAGTTTGATACGAGACATCCGTCAAGAGCTGGTCATTGTCTGATTCACCAAATCATGTTAGATTGAGCATGTTAATATCTATCAAATGATAGAAATAGTGAATTTGGTATTGAACCCAACCAACTCTTGAACAAATTATTCAAAATAGATGACCAAGATCTCAAGTCACCTATGTCTCTTTCCCTGACTCTTGTCCTTTTGGTCAAATCTATGACCTTGTGAAGAATTCCCTACAACTAGATGACAATATAGAAAATCTGGTTTTCATTTATGGATGGGTCAGTTTAACATGAGTCAAAATGGACTGGTGTTATACTAAATACAACTTTATTTAGGAATAACCGTGAAAGACACTGAATAGAGGGGGAAATGTCAATGGTCAGAACTTTGAGTAGTTTTCATGGTCATAAACCTTGTGTTGAAAGAGAAGTGGCCAAAGTTAATGGAATCCTAAGCAGTGCCTAATAGCTTGGCAGCAAAATCGGGAAGGCACTCAATAAACCTGTATACAGGATGAATCATCCAGTAGAAGTAAAAAAACCTTTGTCATCTGCCACCTCAGTGTTTACACAACAGGCCCATCCATAAGGAGCTGTGATAGAAGGGGTATACATGGGCCCAGGAATAGAATTCTTTTCATCAAACTTGATCAAGCGTCACTGTTGCTAAATGTTCAGCCTGTCAAGAGAAGACTGAAGCAAACCTCTGAGACCAAGTATCCCTCTTTTATAAGCATTGACATGAGACACAAAATATTTGTGTATTTCAACACTGAACTCAGGAAAGCAATTTTCCCTTACAGGGATTGGTATATTTTCTACACATGGACTTGCTCATCAGGCTCACAGTGCCTGCACGAAAAAGCAAACATGAATTCTGAGTAACAGCAAATATTACCTTGAACAAAGGGATAAAACTTACAGGAAAGACCTGTGACGCTGAGCACACAGCCACAAGACTGAAAATTTGTAGCTTATACTTCATCACGATCAAGTTGTTTACCTCATAGAGCACTGAAAAGGATTTGAAAGGCACAGCTAAACTGTTGATCACATATAGCAGTCTATAGAACTGGGATATTTTTATTCAAGACAAAGTGTATCCTTTGAGTCCATGGCCGTGGCACAGTGCAATAACCCAGACAGAGCAAACAGGCTTGGAAATCAAGAGGTGAAAAGAATTGCGGCTCCTCACACAACCATTCTCAGGGACCCACTGAAAAAGAATTGCTTTTCTTTTCTCAGTGGCTTTAGACCCTGCTGAACTGGAAGTACAGATTCCATGTGGAAGGATGGGAGAAATTTTTGGGACTCTTTTACCAAGAGAAATAGTAAGGATTCAGCTTAAAATAATAAGGCTTAAACTTCCAAATTACTAATTCTACTTGAGCATTTTGGGCTTTTTATGCCAGTAGACATGGAGGTACATGGGGGGAGGGGTTACTGTACTGGAAGTTATCATTAACCCTGATTATTGTTAGAAATTTAGACTGCTGTTTAAAAAAAAAAAAAAAAAGAGGCATAAATATCAGGGGATTCACCAGGGCATGTGTAGATACACTTTAATGCATTGACAATCCCACTTGGGCAAGGTGGAAAGACCATTTTTACAAGAAATCAGTAACCAGGAATTCATTCAAGGATGAAGATCTGCCCATGGGAAGATTTCACCACCCCACTGTTTCTGAAGCCCATGTTCAATGAACCTAAAGCATGTGTCTTAGTCAGCTCAAGCCTCTATAATAAAATACCATTTCCTGGGTGCCTTAAACAACAGACATTCATTTCTCATAGCTATGGAAACTGGGAAGTCCAAGATCATGGTGTCAGAAGACTTGGGTTTTGGTGATAGTCCCCTTCCTGTCTTCCAGATGGCCATCTTTTCACTTTTCACTCACGTGGCAGAGAGTAAGACCCTTGTTACTTCCCCTTCTTGTAAGGGCATTAATCCCATCATGGGGCTCTGCTCTCATGACTTCATCTAAATCTAATTACCTGTCAAAGGCCACACCTCCTAATATCACCAACTTGGGGATTAGAACTTTAATATATGAACTGAGGGTGATGGGGATAACACAAACATTCATTGTGTAATAGTATGACATCCATTCATTTGAAGCTTTTACCCACATGTTCAGCTGGTTCATGAGGCAGGTATTTTCTTTCTCTGCTGGGTCAAAGTTCCTCCCTATAATTCAAAGAAAGATGTAAGAAAAGGAAAGACAAAAGTACAACATAGGTACGTAGCATGGGGATCATGCCCTCTGTACTTGTCTGATCTTACCTAGATTCCCTGGTCAATGCTATAGGCAAGCAAATTGGACAAACAGAAGTGCTGTCAGAGGATAACAAAATCTAGAATGGATAGTAAGAAGAGAAAAATCATGATGTTGGGGTCAGCTGCTGTAATGGGAAGTATAGTTTATTTTATTCAATCTTTCTTTTGCAAGGCTTTCATTGTGACTGGCCACTACTAAAAAATTCTCATAAGTCTGCATGTCAGAACTCAAGGAAGGCTATCAGAATTAAGGTGTTGGCCAATTTGGTCATTTATTTGGAGGTTCTGGTGGAAGAATATCTTCTGAGCTTATCTTGGCTTTTGTGGCAGCATCTAGTTCCTTGCTTCCCCAGTGGCTCAGATGATATAGAATTTGCCTGCAATGCAGGAGATGCAGGTTTTATCCCTGGGTTGGAAAGATTCCCTGGAGAAGGGAATGGCAACTCACTCCACTATTATTGCCTGGAGCTTGGCAGGTTACAGTCCATGGGGTTGCAAAGAGTCAGACACAACTGAGCAGCTAACACTTTCTTAGTTCCTTGCACATGTAGGACTGGCATCCCCATTTTCTTGTTGAACAATTTAGGCATGCTCCACCATGCTTTCATAATTTTCCTCAGATGTATTCCAGACTCTGCCCGTCTGACTCCATAGCCCCCCTCACCTTTTTAGTTATTTGTTTTGGCAGCAACTATTGTCAACTACCAAAACTATAATATACAAATCAGAATACCTGTAGAGGATATGTGTGTGCATGCAAGAAATAGGTGATAATAGATAGGTAGATAGATAGATGGTGTGGGAACTGACTGGTAAAATCTGAAATTCAAAGATCAGGTGATTAGGAAGCTTTGGAACCATGGTACAGGCTGAAATTTTCATCTATGAGCAGCGAAGATAGCAGCATGGAACTCCATGGAAAGAGGTCTAAGTTGTTGCCTACAGGAATTTCTTCTATGTGTCTTGGAGAAATTTCAGCCATCTTTTTTAAGGTTTTACAGCTGATTGACTCAGTCCCATTCAGATTACCCAGAATAGTTTTGTTTACTTATAGACACTTTATTAGAAGCTTTAATTACATGCTCAAATTACCTTCACTGCAATACCTAGATACATGTTTGATGGAATAACTGGGAAGTGGAGTCTAGTCAAGTTGACTCATCACAAAAGCCATCACAATATTAGTTCTTTCTGTGTAAGCTCTTAGTACTCACCCTTCCCACACGGGCAGTAAGAGACAGTGATTCTTGTATAAAATTTCAGCTAGTGACCAATCTCTTGTTCTTCCTTCTCTATGTAAACTAACACTGAAGAAAACTCATCATCAGGAATAAATTGCTTAAGGAATTGTATGTAACTGGTTAAAGTTGCTAGGACATCTTAGACCTCTCACAATGAACTATAGCATTTGAGCCTTAAATGCCAAACTAACACATATCAGCAAAAACAGCATAAGTGAAGGATGCAGGCAGAGCTGTATTTGAGAAGTACTCAGGTCACGGTTAGGTTAAATCAGGGGTGAGGTCAAGGGAAGGGACAAAAAGAGTGTAAGTGGATCTTTTAAAAACAGATTTTTATGCCTGAAACCACCCAAAATAAGCTGTTGATAACAGTGACTTAGGGTAACTTTCAAGCATATTGTTTTAGAAGGAAAGAAAGAAAGAGAAAGACAGAGAGTGAAGGGGCCAGGGAGAAAGAAAGAGGAAAGAAAAAAGAGAATTAGGGAAAAGGATAAAAGAACACAGCTTATAATTCAAACACATAGAAATTCTGGACATGCATATGTTATTGAAAATATGTTTATGTATTTCTTTCACTAAAAGCTCACATGCTTTCCAGGTAGTCAAGGTAACTTCCTGCTTTATCATAAAACCCAATATTTCTCTTTAATTTTCCCACATCCCCCAAGCAATGCATTAGGCCAAAGTTCTCATGAATTATTAAATCCCCCAGAACATTTAAACTAATCCCTTTTTATAATTTGAAAGGCTTTCAAAAGCCTCTTGCTCGTGAATTTATCAAACCAAAATACAAGGCTTTATTATTCAAAATGCATTTTGTGCTAAGGACTCAGCTAAGTGCTGGAGACATAAAATCAAATAAGACATGTCTTCGAGAAACTTACGCTTTCGAAAAACACATACACAGATGATGACAACACAGTGCAACAGATGCTGTTACAGAGCCAAGGTTGACCAGGGTTATGTTAGGAGAAACAACAAAACTCACAGAATGTGGATGAGAGCATGTAAACCACGAGCAAGAAGCTGAGTCCTGTGCTGTGTAATGGGGAGCAGTAAAACGCATGGCTAAAGAAGTAGAGACAAGGCCATATGAAACGTGGAAGAATTTGTGCTCATAGGCAATGGGGACGCACTGAAAAGCTTAACTGTAGGAACTGTATTTTTCACTTTGCATGGAACCCCAGGGAATGTATTTGGGAGCAGAGAACAGAGACCATTGCAGCAGTTCAAGTGAGAATAAATAATACCTGAATTTGTACTGCAAAGAGATCAAACCTGACAATCCTAAAGGAAATCAATCCTGACTATTCATTGGAAGGACTTATGCTGAAGGTGAAGCTCCAATACTTTGGCCACCTGATGCAAAGAGCCGACTCACTGGAAAAGACCCTGATGCTGGGAAAGACTGAAGGCAGGAGGAGAAGGGGACTACAGAGAATGAGCTGGTTGGATGGCATCACTGAAGTGAAGAACATGAGTTTGAGCAAGCTCGGGGAGTTGGTGATGGACAGGGAGGCCTGGCGTGCTGCAGTCCATGAGGTCGCAAAGAGTTGGACACCACTGAGCGACTGAACTGAACTGAACTGAACTGGAGTGTCAGATTCTTTTCGACACCATGGACTGTAGCCTGCCAGACTCCTCTGTCCATGGAATTCTCCAGACAAGAACACTGGGGTGGGTTGCCATTTCCTTCTCCGGGGATCTTCCCGACCCAGGAATTGAACCTGGTCTCCTGCATTGCAGGCAGATTCTTTACCATCAGGGCTAACATATTTTGTATACATAAACACACACACATATTTTGAACTTAGATCCAAAATGCAAAGAAAGGATAGAAAGAAATAAAATGAACATAAAAGATGTAGTTACTTTTCATGTGATATTTCTTCACATTCATTTAATGGGGGTAAAATTGTTTTTTCTTAAAGGAAACATTACTTGATTTGACACTCCTTTTTTCTTTTTAAATTAAATGGAAATAAAACCAAAAAAGTAACCACGAAACAAACTTAGCAAATATTCCTGGATGAAGCTTAAGGGATCATAGACTATTGAGCTGTGTTTCCTCAATTGGAAAAGTACAAGGGGTAGGTTACCCCGAGGAAAAATGAATGACTTCTCTCTAGGGCATTCTGTCTCTGCCCAAGAGTCTATATTTAAATAAATATTCTCTGTTAAGTAAAGGTCAGAAGTCTGTGGTTGTGGCCGCAATGTTAGGAATCGCTGGCCCTAACAAGTGAATGTGTGAAAGAACGTCATGTGAAAAGAAACCAAAGACACAAAACATTTCCCAACACTTTTCCTCCTGTTCCTCTGGTTGAATCCAAATATTTTACCATCTTCTGCCAGCTTAGGATTCAAACATGCACTGTGAGCATCTGAAGAGCAAAATCTCAAGAGGCCAAGAAAAGCATGAGCTAATCCTGTAGGTTTCCCAGTCATTTGCAAAATAGCCTTTCACAGTAAGAAACATCCAGGAAGGTGAAAGGCTGACCTGGTGTTTTAAGCAACAGTCTCAGAACGAAGATATATGATCTTTTTTCTGCCCCACGCCTTTAAGTCATTATGGTGTGTGTGTTAGTTTCTCATTGTCATTTAAGTTACCTTTTTCCCTATTAGTAGAATGAATTATATGTTCATTGACCACTTGGATAGTGCAATTGTTAATTTCATGGGTCAACTTGAAGAGGTCATGGTACCCATATATTTGTGGTAAAATTAGGAGGCATGGATTCTAGTACTGCATCTATCAAAATGCAATGGATCCTGAGCAATCATTAATTCCTTCTGATTTAGTACTAATGTGCTGGTAAAATGGGCATGATAATCATCTTTGCTTTCTGTCTTATTGTGTTAATGTGACATGTAAATGAACTAACAGATGTAAATATATTTGTCAACTGATTATGTTTATTACAAGCCAATGTAAGGTATTTTAAATAAAATGTGCATGAAATAGTCACCTTTAAAAAAAAAAGATTGATATTTACACATTTATGAAATTTGTTTTTCCTGGCCCTTAATTAAATTAAAAGAAATTTAATTAAGTTTTTTCTCTAATACGATCAAGTCACTGAGATTTTTATAGGACAGAGAAGTTATTGGAGGAGAGTTATGTAGAAGAACTCTTCAAAAGTCTGGTCCTTGGTTTGTCTCTCCATCCACTTCTCTAGCTAGTCCTTCACTCTACCTATACGGTATGATTTGAACCTCTTCACACTGTTCCACTTCTCAAGGCTTTGTATATTCTGTCTGCTTCAGTGAGGTATCCCTGATTTTCTCTAGCATGAATAATTACTCCTTTTATTAATCTAGAGCTGCTCAGTCCAACATGGTAGCCACTAGTGACATACTGCTAAAAAGCACTTGAATTTTGGCTGGTCCAAATTGAGATGAACTGCATAAGTGTAAAATACATGCCAGGTTTCAAAGATTTAATAGAAAAAGAGAAGTTAAAATAGCTTATTAATCCTTTTGTGTGCTAATTATATATAGAAATGAAAATACTTTGCATGTGTTAGGCTACATGATCTATCTCATTAAAATCAATTTCAGCTCTTCCTTCTCACCTTTTCACATGGATAATAGAAAATGTACCTTACATATGTGGATCAGCATTCTATTGAGTATGACTATTCTAGAGCTTGTCTATCTTGATCATTAAACTTCTACACAACTGCTATATAACATCTAACACTTTGACATATCTCCTCCAATAGATTGATTTTCATTAATAGGGAGGGTCATGTTCTATTTATCTCTTGTCCTGTTGCCTATGGCAACAATTAGAACTTACTAGATATATAATTTCAAAAATCTGCAGAACAAGTGGAAATAGAAATGAAAGTATAAGAAAATATTTTACAAAAATTGTATTGCTCAAATTATATTAAAATGTTATTACTGAGTAAATTTGTGTGGGATTGCATTTTTCTTTTTGGTTCTTGGTGGGTATTTGCTAGTTTATTATTCAAAAGTTATAAAATTCTGCCACTGAAACTAGACCCTACTACTTTAAAAAGCTGGTGATATGCTTAATGTCAAGAAGAAATACAGGATTTTTATTGGCAATCTGAGATATCTTAGCTAATAGATACCCTCTTAACCAGAAAATATTGCATGTTTTCTAACTTTTCTCTTTACCTCAATAAGAGAGTATTAAATAAAACAATTTCATCATCATTGCCATCACTGTGTTTGGCGTACCAATTTCTCTCTAGGTTAAATTTAGGTACTTACATAACTGTTTAAATTCTTTCAAGTCACTCAACTATCATTGAGTAAATAATTATTCAGGATACTAGGTAGTATTCCAATAAACTAAAAGAGCACATGTGTTTTTTTTTAATAAGTTTATTCAAACGAAATCTACATAAACCAAGTGCTTGGTTACTTTTAATTTTTTATTCATTAGCATCAAGTACTTCAGACATCAAAACTGCTTATTTTTAAGGGAGTAAAATTGACAAGGATTTTGGTGGTCCAGACATCTCAATGATCCTAAAACCTGGGATACATCTAATACACAGTAATTGAATCTGGTTTAGAATGATGTTTATTTTGATGTGACTTCACTTGCAGTAACTTGTTCTCTGGAGATATTTAGCTTGAAGGAAATGATGGCTTTTTGGAAGATGCTATTCCCATGGTTTGGTAAGGAACCAGATCATGATATACTTCCATATTTAAATGTGATCACTTGGAAACTTTTGAACTGCTCCTTTCTGTTCTGCTTTCTACTCCATTCCTGTTCTGGGTTTGACTTCTTTGTTCTCTTGTTATTTTTCCTCTTACTACTTGCTCCTTTTAAAAGGCCTTGTTAACACTCATTAATGAGTGTGGTCCAAAAGTCCAAAGCAAACACGCAGCAGAAGAAAGGGGATGAAAGAACTGACGTTTAGCTCTCCTGCCAGGTTTCAGCAGATCTCAACAGCAGCTGGGGCACCAGCCAGTTTTTGTAGGAATTGCTACAAGGCCGCCACCCTTTAGTCTCTATACAAGCATAACCAGAAATGCAAGAACTGGCCAAACATTTAAAAGCTGACTTTTCTTACACTTGGTTTTCCACAGTATCAAGGAAAAAAAGCATATTTGTCTTCTCTGTAAAGATAAATTATCTCCCTCTGTACTGAATATTAAGCCTCCTTCAAAAGATGACCACCCTCAAACCGTTACCCAAGAACATGTAGGTTCTCAGCTTTTGCAAAAAACTGTAACCTGAGAGTCATTAATAAAGACATTGGTCTTCCTAGATGGCCATCAGGTTGACCAGAAAGAAGCCTCCGAGTGCAGTATTTTATTTGATTTTGCTAATCTCATGAGAAAGTTTTGACTTTTAATCTCTTATGCATGAGAATGATATTTTATTTCCTTTACTGTTTGCTCACTTAGCATAATAGCCTTAGCATAGTAGCCTTAATGTCACTCATATACCACAGATGTTTATTTAGCAAATTAATTCCTTTTTCAACACATATTTGTTGAGCTTATGCTACAGTACATATCAGAACCATTGTAGGTTCTGGAAACATATTGATGAACAAAACAAGAAATAATCCTGCCTCTCATGAAGAGTAAGGGAAACAAACAATAAATACGCTAAATAAATATAATGTATAATATGGTAGATAATGTTAAGTGCTAAATAAACAGTAGAAAAAGGGAAGTTTAACATCTCTAGATTACAATTTTAGGTAATATATCAGGGAAAATCCATACAAGAAGATACCACTTAAAAAATGTTCTAAAGGAACAAGTATTTACAAAGACTTTTTTCATATTTACAAAAGGAATATGTGTTCCCTGAAGGGGGAAAAAGACAATTCAGAATCTGAGCTAAAATTGAAATAATCATCTGCAATTCTGTCATTCACAATTAATCTTTACTTAAAAGATGATGTAGATTGATCCTAGTAGTTCTTTAGGGGTGGCTGGATTCAACATTTGTGTGTGTGTTGTGTGTATGTATGTGTATGTGTGTATGTGTGTGTGTGATAGAGACCAAGTTATTTAGAGAGCTGAAGCACTACTCAGTTTCAACAATGTGAATCCCATTTTTATGGAAATAGTCTTCAAAACCAATTTTTAAAACTTTTCATATTATGTTGTTAAAATGATACTGAGAAAAATATAAGTGTGCATATATTCTTGCAAATAATTCTTTTTTGAATAAAACTATCATGTAAATAATGATACATGTAAATAATACATAAATCCAGATACATTAAACAATTGTTCAACTTTAGAATTGTCTTCATTGATTATGCAATTTTTACCCCTAAGGTCAGTGTTTCAGAGTGACCGCGGACCTATATATTTGCCAATTTGGCTACTTTAGGTATGAGGGAAAGAAGCTCTGATTCAGTTGGCTTAAACAATAATGAGTTTATGATACATGAATAAAGCATGCTATCAAGGGTTTTCAGAGTTGGCTAATACAGGAGGTCAGCATTGTCTTTTCCCACGCTCCTACCATCATAATGATGACTTTGTCCACAGACTTGAACAGATGCTGGCCACTGGGCAATAGTCTATCAGCTTCCGATGCTTACACTGAAGATGCATTCATGTTTGCACCTTGTGATGCTGGGGCTGGGATCCTGCAAAGCCCATTTCCCAGTGCCTGGGGGCTCCCTGTTAGGCTCTGCCAGGAGGGAGCATAGGAGGGAGGCCGCACAGAGGCAGAGAAGTGGACGGCTCCTCTCTGCTTCCTGTCTTGTCAGGTAAGTGAAAGTGAAAGTCGCTCAGTCGTGTTAGACTCTTCGTGACCCCCATGGACTATACAGTTCAAGGAGTTCTCTAGACCAGAATGCTGGAGTGTGTAGCCTTTCCCTTCTCCAGGGGATCTTCCCAACCCAGGGATCAAACCCAGGCCTCCTGCATTGCAGGTGGATTTTTTACCAGCTGAGCCACAAGGGAAGCCCATCCACCCAGTAACTCTTCCCACAAGCAACAGCGCTTCCTCCTAGTACCCCAGATGGCTGCAGTTTGGATGTGCTCCTACAGGCCCTCAGCTAATCTCCTTTCACCCTCTGAGACAGAGAGCCCATCAGCTGGTGTTCCCGCCTCAGGAGGCAGAATAATATTTGTTGAACCTTTTCCTCTGCTCCCACAACTATAAAAGTTGCAGATATTTCCCAACACCCGTGATACCTTCATGTTCTTTCTTTAGATTTTTTTAAAAATTTTTTGCCTTTTCAGTTCCCAAATTCATGTTTAATTATTATTCTTACACTAAGTCCTCTATATTGAAATGATCATTGTGATTTCTGATTCCTTACTGGATCCTATCTGATACTATTCTCATGGTGACAAGATGGCTGACTCAAATCCAGTTTCACTTCTTTACACAACAATACCCCACAACCAAGAAGGAATTCTCTTTCTCAGTTTTTTTGAAAAAAGAAGAAATCTTTTCCAGAGGCCACCATGCACAAATCTTCTAATGTGTCATTGGCAAGAATTATGTCACAAGGACCTGTCTAAATCAATTCCAGTCAAAGGGTATAGAATCACTATCTAAATAAACTAGTTAAGATTGTTAGCAAAGGTTGGAGAAGCCAGATTTTCCTGAAATATATATACCAGATTAGATTCTTGATAAAGCCAAGGGCTTATTTTAAAAAGGAAAGGAGGAGGGTGGTAAAATGCTATAAAGTTGATAGCTAGCAGTGTCTTCCATCATAATTTATTGAAAATCTATAAATTTTATTTCTCAAATAAAAGCCTATTAATATTTAGCCTTAATGGCATCTTTTGCTCTATGAATAGCTTCAGATGCTACAACTGTGAGAACTTAATATTGGATATGTAATTTCCATAGTTTGAAGAATTTCCACAGAAGAGGATGCTGGAAATTTTTATTTGAACTTAAATAAAAAGCATGTGGGCTTCCCAGGTGGTGCAGTGGTAAAGAATCTGCCTGCCAATGCAGGAGACACAGGAGATGCAGGTTCAATCCCTCGTTTGAGAAGATCCCCTGGAAAAGGAAATGACAACCCACTCCAATATTATTGCCTAGAAATTTTCATGGAAAGAAAAGCTTGACAGGCAAGTCACAGTCCATGAAGTCACAAAGAATGTGATGCAACTGAGCATGTGTGCATGTAATGTATATAATCTCAGATATGATTATTTTGACGTGTGACAGACTTTATTTTCTTGGGCTCCAAAATCACTGCAGATGGTGACTATAGCCATGAAATTAAAAGATGCTTGCTTCTTGGAAGAAAAGCTATGAAAAACCTAGACAGCATATTAAAAAGCAGAGACATTACTTTGCTGACCAAGGTCTATCTAGTCAAAGCTATGGTTTTTCCATGAGTTATGTATGGATGTGAGAGTTGGAGCATAAAGAAAACTGAGTGCTGAAGAATTGATGTTTTTGAACTGTGATGTTAGAGAAGAGTCTTGAGAGTCCCTTGGACTGTGAGGAGATCAAACCAGTTAATCCTAAGCAAAATCAACCCTGAATATTCATTGAAAGGACTGATTCTGAGGTTCCAATATTTTGGCCACCTGATGCAAAGACTCTCATTGGAAAAGACCCCGATGCTGGGAAAGTATGAAGGCAAGAGAAGGGGATGACAGAGTTTGAGATGGTTGGATGGCATCACCGACTCAATGGACATGAGTTTGAGCAAGCTCAGGGAGTTGGTGATGGACAGGGAGGCCTGGTTGCTGCAGTCCATGGGGTCACAAAGAGGCAGACACGACTGAGAGACTGAACTGAACTGAATGATTATTTTGGATTATTGGCCCATTTCACAAATGGGGCCTGAGACTCAGAGCAATACAGTAGCTTTTCAAGACCTCAGCGTAATGTAAGAGCAAAGAGGGGCCAGTAGTCTCTCACAGTGACCCTAACCACACAAAGAAGTCATTTTATCACTTTCGCAATCTTGTTGTTTGTCAAAATAAAAGTGGCTTCTGAAAATGTAACATGCAGTGTAGCCCTACAACATTTCTGATATGTTTCAGTAAACTGAATTTATTTCCAAGAATAGCAGAGAGGAAATTTCACCTAAATAAAAAGTGATTGGTTTCAAGAAATGTAAAAAGGCTATGCATACATAATTTTTAAAAGCAAATTCACATGCAGAGATTTAAAAACCTCAAGTCACAATTGGCATATAATTTATGTTTCATATTAAATATATCTGTATCTACCTCTCTATCTATAATTCAGATATTGGGAGACAAGCAAAGACATTCTTGCCCTTCATTTTTTTGTAAGTTTCCACATAATATAACCTTTGTTTACTATGCTTCATCATATTACATTGTTTTGAATTGTTATACCAATCCTAGTAAATATTATTTATATTTTATATATCAGGATATGAAGTGCAGGGAGACCATGTGCTTTACCCAAAATAGCAGCGGAAATTAAACAGCCAGATCTGAAATTCAAGCCTAGTACACAGGATACTTGGTCAGGCTATTCATTTATATTTTGGAGGAAACAGCTGATAAGAAACCTGCATCAGATGACTAACTAGATTAGGTGACCTCAAGAATTTAGTCCATGTCTGAAAATCTTGGCCTGCAGACCTTATGCATAACTGGAGTCATCAAGACAGTATGAGAGATTTTAAAGCCTCTATCTATCAATGCATATGGAATGCATCATAGCAAAACTGGCATTCAAATGGAAACTTTGATATAGCAAAGCCTTACTTACTCAGGATAGTCAATCTTCTATGACACTGGGAAACAATTTCCCTATATACTTACTTCTGTGATAATCAGAGTACACTTTCATGATGGCATTGTTTGGAAAGTATCTATGATTATTTATGGCTCTGGATTTGAGAAACATAATATGGAAAATAAAATCTGTCAAAATCATGTCAACTTCTTTCATGTTTGTATCTTTTCAAAGTCTTAAATGGATAAAGCCTGATAGACAAGAGTTTCTTAAAATAAAAAGCTTGGATCCTCTGAACCAGATCTTAAAATTTTAATCTATCAGCTAAAAGACATCTGAAAATTTCATAAGTAACTCACTATTCCAACTTACCATGCAAACAATTTTAAAAGGTATGGAGTTTCTAAATAAGCTTCCAAAGTAATCCATTCATGTATAGTCAAAAGAGAACTTTTAAAAATGTAATAAATCTATTCAAAATATCAAATAATCAAAAAAGAAATGACTGATTTAAGGAACTATTTTTGATTCAGTAACAGGCAAGTTCTATTCTCTATAATAGATTAAATAGGAAGAGTGGTATATGCTCAAATGGTATACAGAATCATTTGTTATTCTAGCATATTCTTTCTCAGTTTGTTGGTTAATAGTCAAGTTAATATTTAATCATTAAGCAGAGTGTTGATGTATAATTGCTATACATTATCTTGGTTGTAAGTCACTGAGTAATTCATTGCTAAAACTCACTTACTTACCATTTACCATAAGTCATTATAGGAAAAGAATGTGGAATCTTTTTTTTTCCCCCATTTATTTTTATTAGTTGGAGGCTAATTGCTTTACAATATTTTATGGTTTTTGCCATACATTGACATGAATCAGCCATGGATTTACATGTGTTCCCCTTCCCGATCCCCTCTCCTGCCTCCCTCTCCATCCCATCCTTATTTTGAGCCCAGTAGGCAGATTTCATCCCTGCTCTTTGAAAGTGATTTGTGGGTTTATCTTAAATTGACTTGTAGCATAAATTAAGGGTTTTTATTTGTGATTTTTGTTATTAATTTACCAACAGAATCACCAGTAAAAGGAGTCCTTGGTGGCTCAGGTGGTAAAGAATCTGCCTGCGATGCCGGAGACCTGAGTGCAATCCTTGGGTCTGGAAGACCCACTGGAGAAGGGAATGGCAACCCACTACAGTAATCTTGCCTGGATAATTCCACTGACAGAGGACTGGAATACAGTCCATGGGGCCTACAGTCCATCGGGTTGCAAACAGGCAGACATGACTGAGCGACTATCATTTTCACCAGAAAAAATCATCACTTGAATGAACAAATATAATAAAATAAAACTGGTATAGCTTACTACTCAAAGTATAATTTAGCAACAGCTTGTGAGTTTGAGTGCAACTCAAAATGAAATATTTACCCACTCATAACTTAAGTGAAGCTATGGTTTTTCCAGTAGTCATGTATGGATGTGAGAGTTGGTTGGACTATAAAGAAAGCTGAGCACCAAAGAATTGATGTTTTTGAACTGTGGTGTTGGAGGAGACTCTTGAGAGTCCCTTGAACTGCAAGGAGATCCAACCAGTCCATCCTAAAGGAGATCAGTCCTGAATATTCTTTGGAAGAACTGATGCTGAGACTGAAACTTCAATACTTTGGCCACCTGATGCGAAGAGCTGACTTGCTGGAAAAGACCCTGATGCTGGGAAAGATTGAAGGCAGGAGGTGAAGGGGACGACAGAGGCTGAGATGGTTGAATGGCATCACTGACTTAATGGACATGGGTTTGAAGAGGCTCCAGGAGTCGGTGATGGACAGGGAGGCCTGGCGTGCTACAGTCCACGGAGTTGCAAACATTCAGACATGACAGAGCGCCTGAACTGAACTGAAGTGGTGCTCTCTTATATAAGTCATGCTATGAGCCAAGTTATTTATTATCATATGTTTTTAAATTTTATAATGTGTTTTCTTTTTTGTGTATTTTCATTGATTAAAGTTTTATTTCAAAAATAAACCTAAGTGTAAGGATTCACCATGGCACCATGATGAACTGAAGAAAAATTTATGGCACTTGGTATTTCAAAAGTCTTTTCATGATCTTAAACTTTAAAAATCACTTTTTATTAAATTATTAGGATCTAAAGTATTAGACACAACCGATTTGACCTTGCATATTACAAGGGTGTTCTATAAATTTAATTTTCTTCATGTGGTAATCAACTCACTTCCTACTTAATAATAGTTTAAAGTTTCCTTAGACACTTTGAGAATTAGTAACATTTTAAGATATTTGCATGCATGTGTGCTCAGTTGCCCCAGTTCTGTCTGACTCTTTGCAAGCCCATGGACTGCAGCCAGCTAGGCTCCTCTGTGCATGGGATTCTCCAGAAAAAAAAAATACTGAAATAGGTTGCTATGCTCTCCCCCAGGGGATCTTCCCGACCCAGGGATCAAAGCGGGGTCTCTTATGTCTCCTGCAATGGCAGGCAGGTTCCTTACCACTAGTGCCACCTGGGAGGCCCAACTTTTCAAAATACATAAATTTAAGCTGGCAGCTAGCATATGTCACTACCAAAGAAAGAACACTCACTCTCATTTTCCTGAAAGATGGCAAAATTAGAAATAGAATCTTTGAAATCCTAGTCAGGATATATCCATGTTAATGATTCTCAGTGCTGCTCTTATACCCTACCTACTTTTATGCTGTAAGTGTATATTATCTAGGTGGGCCATGAGAAATGAAAATAGTGAAGAGAAGTTTTAGTGGGAAAGCTCCAACATTTGAGAAGAGGAGGAAGGTGAAGAGAAAAACCAGAAGTCTATCTTAGAAAAATTCTCATAAACTTCATAATTTTACCCATATACATAGCTGAAACCCATATGCAGAATAATGATATTAATTGCTAAGTTCTTCTTGAGAATTCACTGAAAAATATCCATAATATGAATTTTTAGAATTCTTTTCTACTTTCTGAAGTCTCTGGTCAGCACCAGCTGCAAAGATTCAAGATTATTTGTATAAGGCAACTCTCTGAATTTGACTTAACAGCATTTGATAGAGTAATAATTGCTATATTTGTTCATTGTCTTTTGTAGTAATAGGAGATAGGACAGGCTGGGCTAAGTCACAGAGAAAGACAGCTACTTGACTTAAAAATGGCCTTTTACACAACCTGTTCCTAAGGCTCTTATTAGTTGGTGTTTGAAGCATCCTTGAAACAACTTAAAGATAGACACGTTCATTAGTCAATAACAAATAAACAACATTATTCCACAGCAGGTTAACCCTAACATCATACATAAAAAGAAAAAAAAAAAGTAGACATCTTATACAAAGCCGAAAACTTACTAGTCCTCTCATTGTAACACCTAGAGGTAATTCTGCTTTGAAGTTGGATTGGGTCTCTTTGGGGACTGTAATTGTTTTTTTTTTTAATTTTTAAATAAAATCTTTAAAAATAGATTATGCACTCTTGTTCACATTTCTACTGAAGTAAAATATGCCACATAAAAGTACACATAGCCTAAATATAAGGCTCAATATTTAACACATTTTACAAACTGACTACATCCATGAAACCAGCACCAGATGAAGAAAGTCCTAGGCACTCCAAGTCCTGGGCAGGCTCATTGAATTCTGTTTCAGCCATTGCCTCTCCATGGTAATCACTATTCTAACCTCTAATAAAGATTTTGCCTATTTTGCATAAGTAAAATCACAGAGTATGTATTTTTCATGTCTGGATTTTGTCACCCAAATTTGCATTACTGCTTAAATTCTAGGCAGTTCATTCTCTTGCTTTGTAGATTCTATTGTGTGACCAGACTATGTATTGCTTGCCCACGCTGCTATTGATGATCATTTAGAGTTTCTGCTTTGGGGCTATTTCAAACAATGCTGCTATTAAGGTGCTAGTGCATGTCTTTTGGGAAAAAGCTGTTTTGGAATTGCAGGTCATTGGATTTGGCTTTGTCCAGCTTTGGTAGATACTCCCAAATCATTTTCCATGTGCTGGACTGTGTATTTTATGTTCCCACCAGTATTGTGTAAGATTTCTGCTTATTTCACTTTCTGTCTAATACATGTTAATGTCTATGCTTTTCTTTTTCAGACATAATAGTTTTCCAACTATTATTTTTCATAGATTTTCTAAATATATACACACTAAACTCTTTTTATATTGCATCCATTTTAACTGATGGGTTTAGCATGGTAATGTTTTAAACTCTTTTCTGATTCCTATTCAAATCCCATTTTGACATTGATTCTTACTCCACATTTTGTTGTTGTTATTGTTTTCCCTGATGGGGTGCATGCGTGCATGTAAGCTGCTTCTGTCCAACTCTTTGCAACCCTATGGACTATAGCCTACCAGACTTCTCTGTCCATGACATTCTCCAGACAAAAACACTGAAGTGGGTTGCCAAGTCCTCTTCCAGGGCATCTTCCCAACCCAGAGTTCAAAACATATTAAAGAAATACATAAAATGTTATATAAAATATATAAACATCAAAGAGAAAACATAGTTATGTAACAAACAATACTTTAAAAATCATCAGCAGTGTCAATTTCTGTATTCATATCTAAGTCTGAAATTGCAGATGGAACTCTTCCTAATAAGTAGAGGATCTATCCATTTCCAATGGGAGTTACTTTGTCTCTGAACTTGAATTTCAAATACATTAAAAAATGCCCAATTTCAGGCCCACTTGTAAACTCTAAAGCTGAGTTCACCAACATACATCAAAAATTCATTTTGAGTCTCTTCATGTGTAATTACTGTATTTATTCCATCAAGAAAACAAAACTTGTGAGATAGCATTTTTGGTGTCTTCCAGGTGGTATTCAAAACACTTGTGACTTACTCTAAAATATATCTTGTGAATAGAAGAGCTGGATTCTGAACTCAGATCTGCTAATTCAGCATTTTCCCACTTATTTGGCCAAAGAAACCTCTCTTCACAGAGCACTTGTAAACACTGACAGGACCTATTTCCTACAAACAAGAGTTTAGAAAGCATTACTCTAATTTGAAATCCAATCAACTCTCCATTACCCCACAGATGTCCTAAACAAGCTATGATTAAACTATATTTAAAATGCTACAGAAATTCAAGCTATCAAAATTAAATTAGTCTCAATATTTCACTCTGCAAAGTGAAGGACACGGTTAAAAAGATTACCTCAGAAATGTCCATATTTAAACATCTTTAGCTATTTTTATTCCAAACATTGACTTTCATAATTTGATTCAGAAGTCACTAGTCCATTTATGCCTAATTCATGAAGATTTTTTAAAAAATTCATCTCCTCAAAATTACATCTCTATTTCCTTAACCATTAGAGTCAGATGCTTGGCTGGCAGCCAAGACTAATATGCATCTTTACAAATGTATACAAGATGGGAAGGAGATGATAGTTCATGTTGTAATCTTAGAAATATACTGTCAGGGAACAAATTCATGGTAGAACATACAGGAGCACAAACGCCTAATTTACATGCATATTTTTCCATAATAATGACAACTAACATTCATGTAGAGTAGACTGAATGCCATGTAGCATTTTAAGTGTTTTTCATTTAGCAATTTATTGAATATCTCCAAGGCATGAGGTAGGTTCTATTATTGTTGCTGTTTGAGAGGTTAAAAATAAAATAAAAAATAAAAAAAAAGCAAGGTACCAAATACTAAGTAACTTGACGAAGCCTGCAGTAGTAGATTCTAGTTTAAACAGAGGCCATTTGAAGATAGATTCTGCTCTCATCCAAGCCAACTTCAGGAAGTTAATTCATGCCTTTCCAGATAGCATTAGTCTCTTCCTTTTCAGAATTCAAATAGATATTTCCCTCCCTTTCTGTCTCAGTTGCAAATGTATTTTTTGGAAAGACTGACCAATTTATTTGGAAGTATTTAGCCTTGGCATTAGGAAATGGTTACCCACTCCAACATTCTTGCCTGGGAAATCCCATGGACAGAGGAGCCTGGCAGGCTACAGTCCACGGGGTCTCAGAGTTGGACACGACTGAGAACACACACACACACCACACAGGCTTGGCATTACCTTTCATTTAATCCCTCATGAAATCCACGAGATAATTATCAGAACCGGAAAACACTCCTTCACCCTCTAAACATGTAGAGGGTGTTTCTGCATAGTGAGGTCAGAGAGCCAACAGAGCTGAGAAACACATACAGAAGGGACCCAAGAATGGTTCTTCAATTTCCTTAACTATTTCCTCTGTTGCATAAACAAAATGAACAATACGTTCAGGTAACAGCCCTCTTATAGGTAACTTAACACGGCTTTTTCTGGATGGCTTTGCACTGTTGTAGACAAGTTATTTATTCATAGTCTAAGCATTCATTTTTGTGGTGGGGAGTGGGGGAATAACCATGACTAAATACTCAACAAACAGAAACAGAAAGAGGACAAATCACTGTATCCAAGCCTGATGTGTCAACATTTCAAAGTCATTTCTTTGGCTTCTGAGGATCCTAGGAAAGGAAGAAGACATATCCTCCCTTCCTGTGAAGGGTGGTCCATTCCACTAATCTTCACAGCTAAACCCATAGAGAGCCTTGGTATCACTCGGTATCCTGCTCCCAGTGAAGGTTTTGGTCTGGTCAGCAATTTCTCAGGGGTGGGAGTGGGGTCTCCCCAGGGTCACATAGCTTCAGACTGTGGCTTTTTTTTTTTAAAGCAATTGATGCTCACTCCCCTTACTTTGGTGCCTTCCTATTTCTATGAAATGTGTTCTCAAAGAGGCTCGCGCAGATATTTTCAAAAATCATAGCTTCTCACTAATTTTCAGGAAATCAAGCACACTTTATTTTAAATGTTGAGAAGAAAAACTGCTCATCTTTATTCCAAAAGTATATCCAGAGAAGAAACTTACTGACATTCTGACAAAGAACATGCTGAAAAAGAAAATTTAATTGTCTTAAATGTGGAGAAGAATTAGCTGCTGTTTCAGCTTTCACAGTAAATGCTCAAATCAAAAGATTTAGTATGAAAAGGGAGGGGATATATGTATACCTATGGCTGATTCATGTTGAGGTTTGACAGAAAACAGCAAAATTCTGTAAGGCAATTATCCTTCAATAAAAAATAAATTAATTAAAAAAGAAGAAAAAACAAAGAGAAGAGATTTAGTATGAAACCTATTGCCTCAGCATGAAAAAAGAAACACATACACATTTCACATGTGATCATACATTCACTATATGCATGGTGGCAAGACTCAGATTAAATATATTCAGTTACAAAAATTCCATTCTTTTGTGGGAGATAGTAATGCTTGGCTTTGTTTTTCTATTATTGTCATTATTTGTTTTATTTTTTCCTTGGGAGCCAGTGTCTACTGAGCACTTTCCCTGCCCTGGGCACTTGACCTGGATTTCTCATTCAATTCTCTCAGCATTGCTGAGTTAGGTATCAATGTCACTATCCTTACCACAGACTAAAGAAGAGTTCAGGAGGCTAAATAATTTGTTCAAAGGCACAGAACTGGCCCCGCCCTTATTCAAGTCCAGAATCCAGCATTTTATCTCCATGTCACGCTGCTCCCGAGATCTGGCTTGCGTTGGAACTTAACACTGCTTATCGTTTCTTTCCCCAGACATTCCCTGGAAGTTCAAGGTGTTCTTTCGCTCAGGCTGCTGTCAACGCCCCACTGAGGCTGCCAGGTCAGCCATGTTGCTTCCACGGCTGCCGTTATTACCACAGCTGCTGCCGCCACCCCAGCAGCTGGTACTGAACCTCAGGGTGGAAAGAATGCTTTCCCTCTGAGTGATTTCTGCTCTATACTTAAGACTGCCCACACTCCCCACATGTCCCTCCAAGTAACAGGGTTTCTTCAGTTTCACAATCATCATTCTCACCAAAAAAAATAAATAAAAGAAAAAAACATGACCAGCTTCTCAGGGCAAAAAGTCATAATATTGTTATTGAGTGCTGGCCATGTGCTATTATTTCCCTTAATCTTCTCAGCTACTCTGTAAGTTACTTTACAGACTAGAAACAGAGGGTTAAGAAATAAGGGCAGAAATGGAAAGGAACTTAACTCCAGACTCAGCCGAAGCACCCCTCCGTTGACTGAAGCCTGGTATTTCCTGCTGGGCTGACATTTTTCAGCTGCTGCTTCCCTCAGGGAGGACCTGCCTTCTCAGGGCTCCTGTCCTTCTTATAAGTTGACACATAATCTTTTCTTCAGGTGTGTTCATTTTAATATCTTAGGAGTCTCACTGAGCTCTCCTACAAAATGATTCTATAAAGACTATCCCTCAGTAATAGAGGGCACTCTTGCACATTGCAAAAAATAAATAGTTACAACAACTCTAGTATCATAGGCTATGATAAGACTACGTTGTTCTAAATTGGATTCAAGAATTTTCATGACTTTGCCAATACAGTTATTAGAACTAAACAAAGGCCTTTGTTTTTGAGTCTGGGCTTACTGATCACCTTTCCGCTCTGCAATGTGACTTCACAGAAAGCTTAATCAGAAGGGAAGTAGCCCAGTAGTAAATGGGAGCACTTCAGCTCCCAAAATTCTAGAACATCAATTAATTTCATAGTACCTTCACTCATTTTGCCAAATCTGTATGTCACATTTTATTATATATTTAATACTTCATTTTAAATTCTATCTCACATTAAGTTACATAATTTATGGGAAAAAAACAACAACAAAAACTTTGGACAACTACCTAAATCATGGTTATTATGTGCCAGTGACATTTCCAAATTCATATTTAATACCTAAATAAAAATTATTTTAATGTTCATTAATATAACATTTATTAATAAAATCACTCCAGGAGCTACCAGTTGGCTGCAACACACACATTAATCCATTGTGTATTGAATAAGTGTCCTAACAATAACAGTTTGGTAAATTAGAATTGCCAAAAGCCTAAAAAACCTGAATTTTTAAGTCAAATTTAGTTTATGCCACTGCAAAGTTTAGAGGCAGGCTCTTACTATGGTCAAGCCCAAAGTTTTTTTCCCTCCACTTTCTCTCTCTTTTCTCAATTTCAATGACTTGATTTTTCTATTTGGGCTTTGAAAAATGTCTTTCAGTGTCTATAATGCTGGGAAGCACCATGCAATCTGATTTTCCTTCTTACATAGCTTCACAACCTAGCAACTTTTAAAATTTTCACTAGTAATGGCCAATTGATTTGCTACATTCTACACTATCTTTAATTTCCTTGTGATTCTTCACCTGTCAATCTGTATTATTAAAAACAATATGATTCTATGTATAACTGAATTAAATAGTTATTTAGCTTCTGCTTTGACAAAGTAGACATAAACCTAAAATAAAGCAAGTTTATGTTTCCCCAGAATTAAAAATAATATATGTATTTCTCAATTAAGGCTATGAGAAGTGATATAAATCTACTATGTTCAACAACTTTCTTTTAAATTTGAAATATGGGCTCAGTACTAATATCACCCTTCCTAATTTCTCATTTTAAGCATTTGAGATAGAATTTACATACTTTGGCTTCCCTGGTGGCTCAGAGGATAAAACGTCTGCCTGCAATGTGGGAGACTGGGGTTTGATCCCTGGGTTGGGAAGATCCCCTGGAGGAGGAAATGGCAACCCACTCCAGTATTCTTGCCTGGAGAATCCCATGGACAGAGGAGCCTGGCGGGCTACAGTCCACGGGGTCGCAAAGAGTCGGACATGACTGAGCAACTTCACTTCCTTTCACTTTCCATACTTTATATATCTATTTTAAATACTTTAATGAGTTAGAGTGTCAGTGGTAGACATGTAAATTCTCAGAAGCTTGTATATGTATAAATGTACATACACATTTAAATTACAGATTTGAAAGCTGCAGTTCATGAAGTTCTGTGATTTCCCATAGTGATACAAGTTAATCTAATAGTTACTAAAAGCCTTTGATTGTAATCATAATTCAACAAATAAATACTCTTTGAGCACTTACTCTGAGACAGTCCCTGTGTACTGTGGTATTGACATGCTATCAGGCAACAATCAAGGTAGATAGATTTTGGGAAAGCAGAACAAACTGATGTGGAAAATAACAAAATCATCGTGAGGGATTTGAGCCATTCCTACTGAGTCATTAAAGTAGGTTCATCAGAGACAGAGTACACCACAGGTAGAGAACTGTCAATTCCTGGGCAAAAACAAGGATCACTAGTCCAGTGTTAGAAACTCTGAAACGAGCATCTGATATGAGATCGATGCAGTAATTGGGAATTAAAAGCTAAAACACAGGAGATATGAATTGGATAGCCAAATCAAAGTCCTTAGGTGATTTTCACAGTATATGACTCTGATCTGAGAATGACCCCACCCCTCACCAAAAATAAATCTCATGATAGGGCCTTTTAGGTAATATATCTTGGTTCAACCAGTATATGTTAAAAACTGTCAGCAAACTCTCCCCACTACTCTTCTATGCCCAGGTTAAGCAGTTTAGATTGTGTTATTCAGGTGTGTTTGACAGCTCCAAAGGAAGTGCCAATGAATATATCAGACCCTGCCTTGTTTTCTGTCTTAGGATTAATTCCAAAGCTTAGATCAGCCACAATTGTAAGCCCTGTTCCGGGAGAAGCATTTTATCATCCCCTCCAAGAGGCAGGGGAATTCAAATAGTTCAACCTCTAGGACCTAGTAGGTGCTCAGTCACTTCAGTCATGTCCAACTCTTTGTGATCCCATGAACCATAGCCTGCCAGGCTCTCTGTCCATGGTATTTCCCAGGCAAGAACACTGGAGTGGGTTGCCATTTCCTCCTCCAGGGGATCTTCCTGACCCAGGATTTCAACCCATGTCTCCTGCATTGGCAAGTGGATTCTTTACCACTGAGCCACCTGGCCCAGTTGCCCTAATACATATCTGTCCTTCATGCTCGAGGTACCTTTGCCAGTGGTCAGTCCTCAATTTGCCATCATTTATTAACTTCCTGATGGCTCAGAACAATGACTTGGTGTTCCTTTAGGAATACAAAAAGTTGTCACTCCACCCCATAGAATCCCATTTCCTCTGTAAGCTGGACTCCTGCACTGAGGATTTCATCCATGTGGTGGAAAAACCAATTCCTAAATATATAATTTTGCTCTTCTTTCCAAGTGCCACCCAGGGACCCAGATCCTGCCTATTCAAACCTACTCGTTGGCATAAATTTTTTCCTTGCATGGACAGACCTCCCAGAATGCTGACCTCATGCATACTGACTGAATTCCTGTGCATAATGACCCACCTGCAGAATTGGTTGACCTACCGTGTTCTGACTGTTCCTGGAATTAGCTCTGAAATCTGTGTACTACCTCTTAACATGGACCCCACTGTGATTCTCTTCTTTTCTGAGCATCTCTCTTTGGCAAGATCAAATTTTCCAACCCCCACAACTTCCACTAGCCAACTGACTTTTTAAAAAATTTTATCCACATGCGAAGGCTCTAATTCATGCTTAAAGCCAAAGAGAAAGAAAGGAAGAAAACAAAACAAAACAACAACACAACCATAGACACAGTTTCTTTGGGTTGTATTTCTAACACATTGTCTTGGTCCAAGAGTGCTAAACGATCATTTTCTAGAGAAATGCCTTATCTGTTCATTAAAATTAAATAGCTATTTTATAACTTATTATTATATAAATTACATATATAAATATAAATATATATACTGTATATTATTATATAAATTACATACTATATAATTTAATTATATACACTATATATAATATATATTATATATTATAGTATATATATTATATATACTATATAATTTATCTTATATGTTTATATTATAGACAATAAATACAAATGCATTTATTTCAAATAGTTTAGGTAAATTATTTTAATGGGTTAAACTTCCACTTCATTTAAAGTCTGGAAACTATTTGTATTAATCTCCTTTTTATCCTGAGAGAAGATTCAGATTCAAAGTCACATCATGAAGATTCTGCATCACCTTCAAAATCCTTCTGAACACTTATCAGGAACACAGAGCATATCTCAACTCAGCAGCAGGAACTGGGCAATCTTAGGTATTATTAGAATCTTCTCCACAGTTGCCAAAGAGATATTGAAAGTGAAAAAGTGAAAGTAAGAAAGTTAAAAAAGAAACTAAGAGAGAAAAGGAAGGAAAGAAAGAAATGAAAGACAATATGGTTTTCTTAGTTCAGTTCAGTCGCTCATTCATGTCCAACTCTGTAACGCCATGCTCTGTGGTGTGCCAGGCCTCCCTGTCCATCACCAACTCCCAGAGCTTACTCAAGCTCATGTCCATCGTGTCATGATGATGCCATCCAACCATCTCATCCTCTGTCGTCCCCTTCTCCTCCCGCCTTCAATTGCATCAGGTGGCCAAAGTGTTGGAGTTTCAGTTTCAGAATCAGTCCTTCAAATGAACACCCTGGACTGATCTCCTTTAGGATGGACTGGTTGGATCTCCTTGCAGTCCAAACAACTCTCAACAGTCTTCTCCAACACCACAATTAAAAAGCATCAATTTTTCGGCACTCAGTTTTCTTTACTCACATTCAAACATAACTACTGGGAAAACCATAGATTTACTAGACGGACCTTTGTTGGCAAAGTAATGTCTCTGCTTTTTAATATGCTATCTAGGTTGGTCATAGCTTTTCTTCCAAGAAGCAAGTGTCTTTTGGTTTCATGGCAGCAGTCACCATCTGAAGTGATTTTGGAGCCTCAAAAAATAAAGTCTGTCATTGTTTCCATTGTTTCCCCATCTATTTGCCATGAGGTGATGGGACTGGATGCCATGATCTTAGTTTTCTGAATGTTGAGCTTTAAGCCAGCTTTTTCACTCTCTTCCTTCACTTTCATCAAGAGGCTCTTTAGTTCCTCTTAGCTTTCTGCCATAAGGGTGGTGTCATCTGTATATCTGAGGTTATTGATATTTCTTCCGGCAATCTTGATTCCAGCTTGTGCCTCATCCAGCCTGGCATTTCTCATGATGTACTCTGCATTTAAGTTAAATAAACAGGGTGGCCATATACAGCCTTGACATACTCCTTTCCTGATATGGGAACCAGTCTGTTGTTCCATGTTCAGTTTTAACTGTTTTCTTGACCTGCATACAGATTTCTCAGGAGGCAGGTCAGATAGTCTGATATTCCCATCTCTTGAAGAATTTTCCACAGTTGTTTTCTACAGGTGCTTTAAATGAAAACAAGAAATGGTTCCAAATCTATTAGGAGGATAGAAAGATTTCTAAAGCAGCTACTACTTGGTTATTTAAAATATGATGCAGTTATATATATATAATGTAAGTAATAAGTCATACCATATGTTACTTTGTATTTTATTTACTAGAATAGGAGTCTGCAAGCTTTTCTGTAAAAGGACAAATGGGAAATATTTCAGACTTCATGGACTGGTCATACTGGTTGCAACTAATCAACTATGCTGTTGTAACATGAGAGTAACCATGGACAATATGTAAGCAAATGAAAGTGGCAGTGTTCCAATAAAACTTTATTTACAAAAGAGAATTGGCCAGTTCATGGGACATAGTATGCCAATTCCCAGTACAGACTGTAAAATCATTTTCTTATATTGTGAAATACATCATTTGACATATGATATAATGAATATTTTCACAGGAAATGTCATGTAAAATAGATATACTGAATCATGTATAATTAGCTTAGAAGGAATGGGGGATTATCCTGTTTCAGGAAAGGATTCTGACTGGTCAGTGCTATGTACTCTTTGAGTTTTGGCTGTTTCCTCAGTGGTAGAGTTGATTAAATCCAAAGCAAGTTCTTTCAAAGTACATAAGTTAATAAATAAATAAATGTGCTGTTTTATTGAAGAACAGTGCACAATTTCACTTGTTTCTTTTTCTTTAACATTTAAATTAACTACGTGATTTAATTACCAAATTAAGTGGATAACAATTAGAGGCATTTTCAGTTTTTAATGGTCTATTTCCTATCTGCATTTGCTTTTCTCAGTTTTAAGCAGAATAAATTAATTAAGCAGAGCTCAATGAACTGAATGTTAACAAGAAAAGCATCAGTGATCATCACACAATACAATTGAATTACCAATACAACTTGCAGTTTCACTTTTGTTATTCAGTAGTCCTCAGTTTTTATGGCACATTCATTTGATTGTTTGTCTTCCTTAGGACCCCTGAGGTGTCTCTCAAACAACCTGAAGTAAGGTTATATATGCAAAAATATATAGCATTCACTCCCAAAGTATTAAATGAAAGAAACTGCCTCCTTAAGAATGTACAAGCAATCCGCTCATAGATCATGAAAACATTAAGTTTTCCAGAATATCAAACAGAGGTGATACATGTGAACTTCCTAGGTGGCACTAGCAGTAAAAAACCTGCCTGTCAATGCACTTCATGGCAAATAGATGGGGGAAAAAATGGAAACAGAAACAGACTTTATTTTCTTGGGCTCCAAAATCACTGCAGTTGGTGACTGCAGCAATGATATTAAAAGATGCTTGTTCCTTGGAAGGAAAGCTATGACAAACCTAGACAGCATATTAAAAAGCAGAAACATCACTTTGCTGACAATGGTTCATATAGTCAAAGCTATGGTTTTCCCAGTAGTCATGTACAGATGTGTGAGTTGGACCTTTAAAGATGGCAGAGTGCTGAAGAATTGATGCTTTTGAACTGTGGTGTTGGAGAAGACTCTTGAGAGTCTCTTGGTGTGCAAGGAGATCAAACCAGTCCATCCTAAAGGAAATCAACCCTGAATATTCATTAGAAGGACTGATGCTGAAGCTGACACTCCAATCCTTTGGCCACATGATGCGAAGAGCCAACTCATTGGAAAAGACCCGGATGCTGGGAAAGATTTCAGGCAGAAGGAGAAGGGGATGACAGAGTATGAGATGGTTGGATGGCATCATCAACTGAACAGACATGAGTTTGAACAAACTCTGGGAGATAGTGAAACACAGGGAAGCCTGATATGATGCAGTCCATGGGATGGCAAATAGTCAGGCAAAATTGAGTGACTGAAGAATAGCAACAAAAGATTTTCTGCATCGCTTCACTTAAATGTAATTTATAGGTCAATTTATGTTGCTGCAAATGGAAGTATTCCATTCTTTTTTTTTTTCTGAGTAATATTCCATTGTGTATATATACTACATCTTCTTTATCCATTCATCTGTCAATAGACATTTAGGCCATTTCCATGTCTCTGCTATTGTAAATAGTGCAGCAGTATTGGGGTGTATATATATCCTTTTGAATTAGAAGGATTTTTTTTTTCAAATATATACCTAAGATCAGGATTGCTGAATCATATGGTAACTCTGTTTTCAGTCTTTTAAGGAACTTCCATATTGTTCTCCATAGTGGTTGCACCAATCTACACTTCTACCAACAATGTAGGAAGGATGTCCTTTTATTTTAGCATATTATACTTTCAAAAAAAAAAAAAAAAGAGCCTAACCGCCTCATATCTCTCACTAGGGCTTCAAATTTCAAATATGTATAAGAAATCTTGGGATTTTTTCCCAGACATGAAGAGGAAAAAATTCATTAATTCTCATTTGTAGTTTTCTGTGGTTTTTTTTTTTTTTTTTTTCCAATTACCAGCAAATAATCACCAGTAATCGTTAGCTCTCTATGTTGCCCAAACTAATGACTTGAGGACTCTGAAAGTATGCAACTCCTGTTGAATAGTTTGGTCACAGAGTTAGTTGGCGTCTCAGGGTTTTATGTTCTGTCTTTATCAAGGCTCAGTAGTATATCCGAAATGCTTTATTAAACATGTGTACTTCCCCTGTGCAGATGTCACAAACTTGCTCCAGAGTGCTCTTCCTCAGTCGTGTCCTACTCTTTGCTACCCTTTGGACTGTAGCCAAGGTTCTCTGGCCATGGGATTTTTCATGCAGGAATATTGAAGTGGGTTGCCCTTTCCTCCTCCAGGTAATCTTCCCGACCCAGGGATCAAACCTGTGTCTCCTATATCTCCTGCATTGCAGTCAAATTCTTTACCTGCTGAGCCATCAAGGAACTTGCTCCAGGCAACTAGAAACTTTCATTACAGGGTTCCTTTTGGAATTTGCCAGAGACTTCACATGACACCCTTTTGTCTGAAATTAGAGACCTCTAGAAGTTTGGAGTCTACTGGATCATATGGTCTTATAGGCAGAGCTCCTTATAGTGGCCACCAAGCCATATCTTTCTCTGGGCTGCCATTTACAACTAGAGACCTTCCACATCACTTGATAAATGGGTTGGAGTAATGTCCCTAAATGTGGACTTGAAGTCTGTCAACTTTGCACTTCTGTTCTATTGCAAAGTTCAATAACTTGTCCTTGGCGTTAGAAGGTGTATCACTGTCTTCAAAGTCTGATTTCGAAACAACAGGAGTCTAAAATAACACCAATATAGTGGGCTGACTGCTTTAGAATTTGTTTTTCTTCCTCTGGATTGCACATTTCCTTCCAAAGCCACCAGAATTGGTATCACCTCCTATCAGTTCCAATCAACATGATGTCATCAACACAGTGGACCAATGAGGGTTCTGCAGAATATCTAGATGGACCAAGTTACTTTAGGACTCTATATTGTGACCAAGACTGGGAGATTTAACAGCACTGGAGCAAGACAGTGGATGAGTGCCTGAATGCTAAGTTGCTACAGTCCTGTCAAACTCTTTTCAATCCTAGGGACTGTAGTCTGTCAGGCTCCTCTGTCCATGGGATTCTCCTGGCAAGAATATTGGAGTGGGTTGCAGTTTTGTCCTCCGGGGGATCTTCCCAACCCAGGGATCGAAACTGTGTCTTCTGCATTACAGGTGAATTATTTACCATCTAAACCACTAGGGAAGCCCAAGACAGTGGGTAAACACCATTAATTATTTGTGAATTATTTCTAATCCACTTTCCAGTGACTTTGAAAAGAATGCATTCATTATATCAATAGCCACACCAGAGGCTGTGTAAATCTGCTTTAGTAAAGATACTGCAGCTGACACAAAACATTGATTTGGGATACTACTTAATTCAATCACGATGGTAGTTATCATTCTAGTTGTGAGAAACATGAGGTAGAATGAATGATGGAGTAGGGTGTTGATATAGCCCATAAGGAGGGAAAGCAGGGAATAGAAGACTATAAGATGGATTTGTCAATAGTATTTTTAACAGGTTATGGTGGAGGGTTTCTCAGGAGTCTGGCTGTGATTGTAAAAGTCCCCAGCAGAAAGAAGCATTCCTCTTTCGTTGTGGCAGAACTCTCCGTGAAACCTCCCAGGAAGTCATTGGTATATGCAGAACTCCAGAGAATAATAAAACCAAAATGAGCCTCCTGCTCGCAGGGAACTGACTGGTTCACAAGGAGATAAAGCATACTCCATCAGAAATTATGAGATGGAAGTACACAAATAGCAGCAGAATAAAGTGTGTGTTTTATTTAGCAGAGAGAATGATCAGCGTGAATCATGAGGGGCAGGAAAGCAGTGGGGGTGGAGGGTTCCTTAAGTTGGATGTAGATAACGTTAGTTTTATCATTGATATTTGATAAGGGAGAGCAAAGGAAATGAACTTTAACAAAATGTATTTTATACTCTTTGACCATAGAAAAGCAATTTAATTGCTTCGAGTCTCCATTTCCTCTTCTGTGAACAAAGAGTTTGAAACATAGCTTCACTCAGGTTCCAAAAACAGAGCCTAATGTGCAGATTACACACCAATGTTTCGGGGTCTGGAATGAGGGGTGGGAGGTGCCATGTGAGAACCACAGTAGTAAGAGATGAAGAAAGACATGGCAGGAAAGGAAGGGAATCTATAAAAGGTGGTAAATTGTTGAATTGGCCAAAGCTTTAAAAGAGAAATATTTGTGGCTTAGACATGAAAAATATCAATAACCTCAGATATGCAGATGACACCACCCTTTTGGCAGAAAGTGAAGAACTAAAGAGCATCTTGATGAAAGTGAAAGGTGAGAGTGAAAAAGTTGGCTTAAAATTCAACATTCAAAAAACTAAGATCATGGCATCCAGTCCCATCACTTCATGGCAAATAGCTGGGAAACAATGGAAACAGTGACAGACTTTATTTTCTTAGGCTCCAAAATCATTGCAGACAGTGACTGCAGCCATAAAATGAAAAGATGCTTGCTCCTTGGAAGAAAAGCTATGACAAACCTATACTATGTATGAAAAACCAGAGACATTACCTTGCTGACAAAGGTTCATATAGTCAAAGCTATGAGCTTTCCAATAGTCATGTATGGATGTGAGAGTTGGACCCTAAATAAGGCTAAGCACCAAAGAATTGATGCTTTTGAACTGTAGTATTGGAGAAGACTCTTGAGAATCCCTTGGACTGTAAGAAGATCAAACCAGTCAATCCTAAAGGAAATCAACCCTGAATATTCATTAGAAGGACTGATGCTGAAGCTGAAACTCCAATACTTTGGCCACCTGATGCAAAGAGCTGACCTATTAGAAAAGACTTTGATACTGGGAAAGATGGAAGGCAGGAGGAAAAGGGGACAACAGAGGATGAGGTTGTTGGATGGCATTACCGACTCAATGGACATGAGTTTGAACTAGCTTCAGGGAAATAGTGAAGGACAGAGAAGTCTGGCTTGCTGTGGTCCATGGGATGGCAAAGAGTCGGACAGAACTAAGCGACTGAACAAGAACAACAAGACGTCAAGGGTATCTCCAGGTAGATCATATCTCTAGTTTTCAGAACACAGTATGGTTAAAAAGGGGGGGGGGGCAGGGCTTCCCTGTGGTCCAGTGGTTAAGAATCTGTCTACTAAACCCCTGAGCCCTAGAGCCTGTGCTGCTCAACAAGAGAAGTCACCGCAATGAGGAGTTCACACACTTGAGGAAGCCCATGCGCAGCAACAAAGACCCAGCACAGCCGAACATAAATAAATATTTTTTTAAAAGGAGAAGAACATATCAGCTGGCTCTTTCCAATTTCTTCCAAACTAGTGGAAGTTTACACCGAAGGCTGCTAATGTCTCTCACACTGTTAGGTTCTCAATCCCAGTCTCTTTTAGCTGCCACTAGGGAAGTCAGATCTCACACTCCATGGGTTTTTCTGAGGCTAGAAATGAATAAAAGTAGTGCAGCCAGCGCGGTGCAGTGGGGTCAGACTGGGGTCCCAGCCTCAGTGCAACTTCCACATCATTAAGAGCAGTGTGAACAGCGAAGAACAGTCTCACTCCCGGGCATGAGGAGTCAGGCACAGAATTAGAAGGCAGACACTGATAACAGATGTCTTGGTCATGATAGGGGCCATGAGAAGCTGGGAGCTGGCTTACACTGGGTCAGATACAGATGAAATGATGTCTATGGCTTTTACCAATTTTAGGATTCTACAGCCATATGGGTCTCTGGTATGAAATCCCAGAGCACCCAATAATTAATTGAGAGGATTCCATAATTACAGAATAGCCCATTAATTTTCCATTGGCAACATTCCAATGAATAACAAGAGTTTGTGATGCTTTTTCTTTCTTTTTTTTTCCTGTAGCAATGTCTGAGCTCCACGAAATCAAGAAGTGAAATATGGAATCGTGTGCTTTAAAAAAACATGTGCTACAGAGGCAAATCTGGCCTCAGTCCTGAATTCCATAGACAGCCCCTTATTGCTAACAGCTGTGTTGCTTTGGGTTTACATAGCAGCTCCACATTCTCCTATATGTGAAGTAGCTAACATGTAGAAATGACTTTCTTGGATCTGCTCGATGTATTTTTCATGAAAAGGTGACTGATTACACTCCTTCTGCAAAAAAAAAAAAAAAAAGTGCTGTGTTTAAATGAATGAGAGCTTGAGAACTCTTGATAATGTTTTTAGTTTTATACATCTTGTCCTAAACAGTCTTTATGGCTACATGTAAATTCTCAGTTCTAAGGAATTTCAGAAAGCTAGTCTATTTAAAGACTAAGTGGAGAGAACAGAAGTGAATTGAGTAAATATGGTTAATGCCCTCCTCTTTCCCTTGGTTGCTTTTGGTAGTGTGCACAAATAATTGATGTAATAGTCTATGCTTCTGCATGTCGGAGAGGACAGCATGACTACCAAAGGCTCCATATCTTTTTGCTTCGCTCAGTTCTTCCTGGATGAAGAGGGGTGGAAGAAATAGCCCTGTTGTAGATGTCTGTGAATTGCACCCCTTAGATGTGAATTGCACCTCTTAGATGTGCATTGCACAACACAGGTAGCTTTGGGGGCAGTCTTACAAAGAAATGTGCCAGTCCCTGTGGCCAATATTAGGTCTATGATAGAGATCACTCTGCAAGCGATGTGATTGGTATCTAGAAAAGTACTGAATGATTCGTTCATTAAAAAGGGAGAGTAAAAAATATCCTGTCTTCTGATTCCTATTTTAGTACTATCTTGTAACTAAACCCTCAGAGGAAAGGAAACTTGGTGTAATATCATGTATTAATAAGATATGCAGTAGAGATGAACACAAATACTGACTAAAATATGATTTTAGGCAGGAAGTTGTCCTCTTTCAGGCTACAGTACAGGCTCAATCCAGCTACCACTAGGGACAAACAAGACTCCTTCACTTCAGAGAGGAAGTTTTCTTTCAAGAAGAGGGTATATTCTGTTTATTGTTCAACTATCCTTTTGGTCTATATTAATTTTATATCCCCGGGGCTATACTGTAGATTAGACAGTTTTTTGTTGATGTCAGAATTTACAGTCAGTCTGAATTTCAGAAATATGAAAGAATTAGCAAAACATAGAGCGGAAGAAAGAAAGATAGAAGGTAATTCAGTTCAATTTAATCAGTAAAATGAACCTTTCATTAAAGCATTTACCTTAGGAGAGCTTGAAACCATTAATACCAATAATAATCAGGAAGGCTAAAAGCCAAAATAAATCAAGTGATCATTTATTACATGGCATGGACCTAAGTGCTCACATATATTATTTTATTCAGTCATTTTTGAGAAAATGGTGAGGTGGAAACTATCATCCGTTCTTAATAAATGAGACATGAAAGAAAAAAGCTGCGCATGTGTGTGGTGGGGGCATAAGGTAAGGAGTTGAAAGAGTCATTTCTATTGATATTTAATCTACCTGTATTGAATATCTACCATAATGCACAGAAACTATATGTTTATTGCTGTAGGGAACAAAGATAAATAAGACATAGTCCCAAGTTCAAGATATTTGCAGTCTAGGGGATTAGAGAGGCATGCACATAATTACAGGATTGTGGATATAACTTAGTCTTATTCTCAAAATCTCCCTTTATTATGGAAAATGGATGATCCAATATATAAAAACCAAATGAACTGTAGTTATGACTGATGATGGTTAAAAGAATAAGTAAAATTAATGAACCCATTAAAAACAAGTCTTCGAGAAAATTCCACTGGTGCATCAAATAAAAGCATATTAATAATTGCCCTTGACTCACCACACACACAGAAAAAGAAATGGAAACAAAAAGTAAAACTGAGATGCTAATTTTTTTTTCAGTAATCTCTCATTCCATTACCCAAGTGAAGTTATTAAACAAATGGAAAGCAGACAGAAAGAGGATTTTGGAAGGTATTAACTTCAGAAAAACCAGTTCAGTCACCACACTGCCATATCATGTATCCTCTAAAAGGTGTGGGTTTGAAGCTGATGGCTGATTATGATCACAGAGCAACCTTGTTTGAATGACGTGACACTCAAGTCTCAAAGAGGAGACCAAGGAGAAAAATGACTCCAGGGTGAACTCTACCTTCCATTGGAACATTTAGAGTCACACGACTCCCAGCTTAGAACTGCATCTGTCTGTAGGATATTGCTACAGATTAAATATCTGGGGAAATCTTGGCATCGTGGGCTCAGGGCACTTATAACTCCTTGACAGTTGGATAAGAGTCTGTCCTATGTGAATAGATCATCAGCAGTCCCAACCATATTGTTCCACTAGCTCATCGCTTTTGATATTTACAGAGGGTGCCCAAACTTTGCAGCATTTTAAACTGAATGATTTTAAAACTGTTTGACTATTTTGGAGAAAGCAGCAGCTCATGTTGGTAAAAAAAGAAAAAATTGGAGAACGTGAAAATGAGATTGTGATATGACTAGGCAACAGCAAGATCATTTTCCCTTTAGGAAAGAAAAAAATTGGCAAACTCTCTAATTGCTTCAGCTAGTGTATGCTCTCATAGCTATACTTTTTATTCAATTAGTTTGAATAGTTAAGGTATATATGCTTTATTTACATAATCTCATTCATGACTGAGTCAGTTGAAGTTCATTATAGTTAAGAGCAAGTAGCAGGAATGGAATTGCTATTTTAAAGTAGTGGTTCTCAGTCTCTGTTTTCTAGGTGAGAGGCCTCAGCATCCCCTGGAAATTTGTGAGAAATTAACATGTGGGTCCCCTGATGGCTCAGCTGTAAAGAATCCACCTGCGGATGCAGGAGACCTGGGTTGGTTCCCTGGGTCAGGAAGATGCCCTGGAGCAGGAAGAGCAATCCACTCCAGTATTCTTGCCTGGGAAATTCCATGGACAGAGGAGCCTGGAAGGCTATAGACCATGGGGTCCCAAAAGAGTCAGGCATGACTTAGCAACTAAACAGAAACACAGCAGGTCCTAACCAAGACCTACTGTTTCAGAAACTCTGGGGATGGGGTTAGCAATCTGCTTGAACAAGCCTTATTAGGTGGTCTCAATTGAGGTATGTTAAAGTTTGAGAAACACGATTAGTCCTCTCAAAAACCAGAAGGGGTAAACCACTTTGTGTAACTGGCTTGCATAAGACAATTAAATGGTTTAAGCCATTGGCTTCCTGGAATCTGGGCCCCAGTTGAAAGCACTCACATTCACATTGTGTAAATCTCTATTATGGTCAAACAAATTATGTTTGCTGGTCAAACATAATTGTAGGCTGAATTTGACCTACTGACCCTTAGTTGGCAGCTTTGGTTTTAAAGACATAAGTATTTAGCAACACAATTTTAGGAAAGGTTTACAATTTTAAAACAGGTTTATCACAATTTACATGATAAAAAATATTTTCCTTGTAGTTTATCATCCTGGTACCCCCCTTAGAAGTTCATCTCATACCTCAAAACTTTTGGAGTTGTAGATGCTCAACTGATATTTAAACTGGTTGCCTGGTCTGATGATGATAAAGAAATAGAGGAAGATATGTCTCCCAGGGATCAATAACTATAGGTATGTGTGTAGCTGGTCCAACTAGGATTGGCTGTATAATTTTTTAAAGACAGTGGAAAATTGGAAAAAAAGAAAAAAAGCTGTGTTCTCCATAGTCCAAGCAAAGTTCACATAAAAGGCACAAGTTTAAGAAAATAATTATTAAGAATTTCAAGATGGTAACAGCAGAATAGAGCTCTACTGATCATGGGACCTGTGTGATAACACAAATGGAGTCAGTCCTGGATTCAATGTTATTTCTTTTTTTTTCCTATGGATACTATTTGTATATTTCACCAAAAAATGAATAGGCAAAATTGGCTCAGGTGGTTACGAATCTGCCTGCAAAGCAGGAGACCTGAGTTCAAACTCTGGGTCAGGAAGATCCCCTGGGGAATGGCAAACCACTCCAAGTATTCTTGCCTTGAGAATTCCATGGACAGAGGAGTCTGGAGGGCTACAGTCCATGGGGTCGCAAAGAATCAAACACAACTGAGTGACTAACACTTACCCTTACTTAAGGACAGGTTGTAGGAAGATAAGCTGGAATAGATCAGTTTTATACTATGGATGGGCTTCACTGGTGGCTCAGCTGGTAAAGAATCTGCCTGTAATGTAGGAGACCTGGGTTTGATCCCTGGGTTGGGAAGATCCCCTGGAGAAGGGAACGCTACCCACTCCAGTATCCTGACCTGGAGAATTTCATGGACAGTACAGTCCATGGGATCACAGAGTCAGACACTACCGAGTGACTTTCACTTTCTTTCACTTTCATATTATGGGATATGTGAATGGGTTGGTTGAACTTTGAAAAGGATTCCAAAAATAGAATAGAACATTAAACAAGTACTGTAATTGATTTTAACATTTACTTCTAATAAGACTTTGCTCTTAGTTATATTTACATGTGGATGATCTTAAATTGAAAGTTTCATAAGGACAAGAACTTTCTTATTCTTAATTATTTCTGTGACATGATTGATATTAATCTATAGTGCATTATTCTGAGAATGACATTTGATAACCATGTCTTCCAAATGAATAAACTAAGCATTTTGGAAGCTTATAAAAACTCTTTCAAGTGACATGAATACTGCAGACATCACTGATGGAGTCAATGCACCTTCCAGATTTCCAAGTATAGCTTCTGGGAAGAAAACAATGTCAAGTGACCACCTCAGATTTAGGCAAAGTAGGTATTTGCCTACTTAATGGAGTTTAGAGGAATATGTCTCAGAGTCTTCCTTTCATGTTAGTGTGAGACATAGCTTTGCATATTGCCTGAAATTTCTTTCCTTGTAGAGCCACTAACTTGACCACGGCATTACACTGTCAACAAACACACGCTCTTGACTTCATCCTGTGTCAGGGCAAAACATTACTCCAGAATTGAGCAAACTGCAGATTTCACAATAGCATCTTCTTACCCTTGGAGCAAAGTCCAAACATCTTAGGATGTTTCCAGGACATTTTTTAAAAGTAGGTTCCTCCCTACCTTTCCATCCCATTTCACATCATTCTACCACTTGTGAATTGTTCTCTGGACACACTGTCCAGGAACAGGTAGAGCCTTGTTCTCCCTGACTTTTCACCCAGTGACTTTTATTTGACCTTCAAACCAAAGCAGAAAAATTTCTCAGAGAGGCCTCCCTTCAACTTTTCTTTCTAATATGCTATACTAATATCCCACCATAGGGACCAACCCTCATCACCCCCCATCAGCTCCATGGCTGCCTCCTTTTTAGTAATCACTGCAATCAGTGATCCTCTCTCATTTTTACTTAGTTATTTATTTAGGTTGTTTATCCTCCCTAGTATACAAACTTCTTTAAGGCAAGGACCCACTGTCTTGAATATCTTCAAATCCTTAATGCCTATAATAGTGTCTGACTCAGAGCACATGATAAATATTTAGTGACAAGTACTGAGTGAAATATATATTTGAGTGGATCTTGGGAAGGAGTGTTAGAGAAAGGAGATAGGGGACAGGGAATCATGGAAAGAAAAGCTAGAGGGAAGGAGACATCCTGAAGCTACATATAATCTAGTTGAGGATGCACCATAAGAAGGTCCTGATGCAGGAATGGGGGGCAGGCAGATGCTAGACCCTCAGGAAAGAAGGAATAGCAGAAAGGGAAATTGAGAGGGAATGAAAATGCTTGATCCCCCTTACAATAGTTTTGTGGGTATAGTTTTATTAAAATCTGAAAATATTGGGATTTTTCTGGTTGTCTGGTGGTTAGGAGTCCTCACGTCCACTGCAGGGGGCGAGGGTCAGTCCCTGGTCTGTGAATCAAGATCCCACAAGCCACATGACATGCCCCCTCAAAATAAGCTGACAAAATTTATGAGAAAGTATTCCCAAAATACTCTGTCATTCTAAGATTGCTGGTAATTTACTTTCTTAAGATCCATGCAAAGCAAGCAATATCCTATTCTGAGGACCGGAAAACTAAAAATCTGACTGAGGTTCGCAAATCACCAAAATCAGTTTTTCACTGAGGCTCATAGATCTAGAAAGCTTTAGCAGTTTGGGCTTGGAGTTATTTTCCAAAAGAAGATACTTGGTCAGCGTTAAATTTTCAAAGTAAAAACCATTCTTCTTTACGCTCAATTGCAACTTCTTAAAAGTGCTTTGAGAAGTTTTCCTTGTTTAGTCACAACTTGGAAGAATTTTATTTTTAGTTTTGACCTAAATCAAATAATGTTGAACCATAGCATTTTTTTTTAAGGGAGAGGGGAAAGGGGGCAATAATTTTCCCTATTTTAAGAAAACCTGAACTCTATTTGCACTCAGAAAAACAACACTCTCAATAACCTGAACATGCGAACTTCAAAACTTGGCAGTGTGGAAGAGTCTGAATTAAGGAAAAAAAGCAACCAAAGCCAAATTCGGTGAAAACCTGTCTCATACAGAGACAGTCACCCAGATTCAAATAGAATAAAAGAATGTCTTGCTGTGAGAGGGCCCACAATTTCTTTCATTAAAAAATGCTATCTCCATTTATGATGGTTCAGTGAATGGTAATGTAACTAGAAGGTTTGGTTTAGGATGCCATAACAATGATGATATAAATCAGAACACTTGCTAAGGTACCAGACAACACTCACCAAAAAACAGTCTTCAATGATGTTCTCCATCATCCTTTCCCATGAGCAACAGGTGATGATTCAGAAATCATTTTTTAAGTAATTTTGTATCCAATGTCTGACTTCAAGTGTCAAGATCTTAAAATTATCACTACATTGATTGACATTTGGAAAAAAACCTACTCAAAGTACATGTTATTTATTATCTCAGGGTTAGGACTTCTTCCAAGAATCAGTGATTGATTTTTTTTTAATTTCTCATTGTTTTGATAGTTCATAAATGAATACTCTATATATATAACTGGAAATGGCAAAAGAGTTAAGATAACTTATAGTCACACATCATGAGCATGCCCTCCTAGGTCACTGAGAATAGAATAGTTAATAGCAATTTGTTGAACTAAACTGAATATATTTTACAAAACATCTTATAATCAGTATGAGAGAGTGTTCCTTCCCTGATTGACTGTATTCCTACTTCTGAGTCTCTATAAGTTCATCACAGGCTGATACGATAGCAAAATTATTAGCAATTCAGGCTTTAGCATTAAATAAAAGGAGTTTGAGTCTCAACTGTACCACTTGCAATGTGAATTTGGGAAGATTACTCTAGAAGCCTAGATTTCTTTATCTGAAAATCAGGATGATAAAATCCTTAAGTTCTGAAAATCTGAAAAAATAATGAACATTACAAAGTGCTTAACATGCATTCTAGCAAACGATAGAATACTTGCACAGTAATGATGACAACAGTAAGAAGTGATTGAAGAAGTATTACGTGGTAGCAGCAGCAATGGTGGAAGGAGAAAAGTTTGTCATATCATTAACTATAATACATATTGTAATTACAGAACAATCTAGATTTTCATCACAGTTGCACTATATAAGATAACTCATTTTGAATATCTCAGGGATATCATTTGACTAAAGTAGACTGTGCGCTCAAAAGGCACTGTAGGTGTTTTTGGTATCCTGGTCTGTTGACCATGTCTCACGATAAGCTTATTGCTTCTCTGATTCATAAGAAAGAATTCTCTGCCATACCCTGTTAGCAAAACAGTTTCCAAAAGAAATAAGTAAAGTATGCATTATCTCATGTAAGAGATATAAGGATGAATAAAATATAGCCCCTACTATCAAGAGAAGTTCAATCCATAGAGTATAGTGTGATAAAGAATTACAGATACAAAGGAAAATCACAAATAAATATGCGTGTTAAAAGAGAAACACAAAATGCAACAGAGTTAAAAGGAGAAAAATAGACTTATTTGGTGGAATCAAGAAAGAATGAAGGAGTAGAATGTGGGGTGCACTTTGAAAGCTTGAACAAGGAAAAAGAAATAACACGCTGGGAGACAAACCTCTGTGGGTCTCTCTCTGACTTTTCTATGTCTCTTAGACACCGGTTGCTTTTGCTCCAGACCATTCCTGTAGCTTAGACGGTAAAGAATCTGCCTGCAATGCAGGAGACCTGGGTTCGAGTCCCAGGTTGGGAAGATCCCCTGGAGAAGGGAATGGCAACCCACTCCAGTTTTCTTGCCTGGAGAATCCCATGAACAGAGGAGTCTGGTGGGCTACAGTCCACGGGGTCACAAGGAGTCGGACACGACTGAATGACTAACTGCTGCCTCTATTGTCTCCAAGAGGTAAGTATATGAATAACGTTGAGGGACACAGTGTCTCCTGTGGAGCAGAAGACAGCTCTGTTTGCTTCCCAATAAAATTAAGATAATGTCTCCCACCGTGGCAAAGTGCAGACAGGTTTGCTTTCCACACATTACAAAAGATTTGGGTGTTCCAGACTTAGCGTTCCTCAGGTATAGTACAAATCTACTGTGTATACAGTGAATACACACTTAATAGTAAATAGAAAATTATTATTAGAAGATTAATCAACCTAAATCTTGTAACATACAAGGTTATATCTGATGTAAGAACAAATGGGAATGTAAAGAATGCATTATCATCTAGTAAATCAATGTATAAACTTCAAGTTGCGTTATTTTCTTTCTATATTCTAATTACTTGACCTTAAGCTATTTTTAATAACAATGAAAAATAAATATACTTTGAAGGTATAATTTCATATACTAAAAGTCTTTCTTCAAATTATATTTGTTTATAAAACAAATTGATAAGCTATCACTGCATATGGTAAAACAAATATTTATTTGGTCAAACAAACTATATATATACATATATATAGAGAGAGAGAGAGAAAGAGAGAGAGAGAGAGTTTGGTAAAACTATACACACACACACACAGTGTGTATTATAACCAAACAGTAATTTAACCTTAGTTAATATTGAATTGTGTTCTGAATCTAAAGTCAAAGTTCTTTAGAACTAACAGACATGGATGGCAGACATTGCAATTTAACAATATCAAAGGGGCGCCTTGGTAGAATTCCAACAAGGAAGGTGGGAGGGAGGAATGAATGGAATGAAAGGAGGGGAGGTCTTTGACAGTCTGTCTCCCCCAGTGTACATAGTTCCCTGAGCAGTTAGTCACTAGAGGAAGCTGTCAGACACATTGACATCTCATTCTTAAGAAGACATGAGAAAATAGTAACAAAGGCATTATTACCAGCAGCTGCCAAAGTTTTTATTTCCCAAGATATCTTAATCACACTCTCTTTTAACAATCGGTGCTTTTATTCTCAGTCCTTTTTAAACCATAGTTATTCAGCGTGACTCTGAGACTCTGTGTCCCTGATAGTCTGGGGGAAACTTAAAGGATCCTTTTTTGCCTTGCCTGGTAAGCCGTTTAGCCAGGAGTCACAAAACTCAAGTAACGATCATAACAATCTGTACCTGCAGTCTCCAATTTCCTCAGTAAGTGACCTTTTCATTTTCTAATCTTCAAAACTAAGATCATGAGGCACTTCAAGATGGCTGTATAGAAAGATCCTGAACTCACCTCCTTTCACAGATACAACAAATATAGTTATGCATGAAACAGATCCCTCTGGGGGGGGGGGGGAAACTGAGCATCTAGCACTTGCTCTAAAATGAAGGATAAAAGGACCACGTGGACATGTGTAGGAGAGGCAGAGACACACACTTATCAACCCCCTCCCCCAACCCCAGAGTAGCGACTCACAATCTTGAGGGATGTCAAAAATAAACAAATATGTACATACATAAAATGGAGCTTCTCACACACCACCCACCTGAATCCCTGGGCCCTGCACCTGAGAGGTGAGCCCTCAAAGTGTCTGGCTTTGAAAACCAACGGGTCTGCTGTTCAGAAGAAACATAAGGCTATCAAGAAGGAAGATTTTGCATTTAAAGGGCTCACATAGAGGCCCGCTTGCCTGGGACCCAGTATAAAAAGGAGCAGTTTGAAAAGAGCCTAGACTTTATGTGAAGGAGAGTCATTTACTAACAAAGCATCTGCCAGAGGGTCAGAAATCTCCTGGATCACTCTCTGGAAACAGAACACTGACAGATGCCATTAGTATGGGCTCCCTCAGCGTTGCTGGCACTGAGGCTGGCAGAAGCCATCGTTTCCTTCTCACTCTGACTTGATACCAGTGGTGAGCGAGCATCCCCTGTCCCCTGCCCACACCACTTGCACCTGACGCTGATAGATGCAAAAGAAGGGCAGCCTGCCCCCACCACGCCACCAGAACCAGTGGGCAAAGAGACGTGACCTGCCCCATGCCACTCCCAAAACCCTGTCAAACCCAACAGGGCCACACAGGGGACGCACCTTAAGCACCATGCTCAGGTCAGTAGCAGGAGTAAGATCCTGGACTCCATGGGGCTGAAATAAGTGGAGAGATAGTTTATAAGACAACCAAAACATGGCACAGATAAGCAATAAAGCTCATCTCCTACAAAGGGCTACCCCTCCAAGACAGGGAAAGAGGATTGGAGGACTGTTTTCCATAATAAATACACACACACACACACACACACACACAAACCACAGAGAGCCAAACAAAATAGGAAAACAGAAGAAAATGTCCCAAATGAAGAAATAAGATAAGACTACAGGGGAAAAGAAACAATGAAATGGATATAAATAATTTACCTGATAAGGACTTCAAAATGTTGATCATAATCCTCATGGAATCAAGGAGAATGATGGAGGGATACAATGAGAAATTCAACAAAGAAATAGAAAATATAAGAAAGTTCCAAACAGAACTCACAGAGTTAAAGGATACAATAACTGAGCTGAAAAATACACTAAAGGACATTTATAGCAAACTAGATAATGAAGAATCATGGATCAGCCACTTGGAAGACAAGATAGTGGATATCACCCAGATAGAACAGCAAAAAGAAAAAAAGAATTTCTTAAAAGCAAGGGCAGTTTAAGAGAGCTTTGGGACATCAAGTATACTAACCTCACTATAAGGGTCCTAGGAGGAGAAGAGAGAGACAAAGGGGGAAAAGATATATTTGAAGAAATAATGGCTGAAAAATTCTATAACCTCAGGAAAGAAACATAGACATTCAGGTCCAGGAAACACAGTGTGTTCCACACAAGAAAAACCCCAAGACATCCACATCAAAGCCCATTATCATTAAGATGTCAAATTTTTAAAATAAGGAGAAAATCTTAAAAGAACCAAAAGAAAAACAACTAGCTGTGTTCAAAGGAACCCCCATAAAATCATCTCCTGATTCTTCAGCTGCAACTTTGCAGGACTAGCGTGATAAATTCAAAATGTTGAAAGGAGAAAATTTCCAACAAGGAATACTCTACCTGGCAAGATTATCACTCAGATTTGAAGGGGAGATAAAAGAGCTTCCCAGATATCAAAAGCTTAAGGAGTTAATCTCCACCCAATCAGCCTTATAAGAAATTATAAGGGGATTTCTTTTCAGCTGAAAAGGCCATATCTAGAAATAAGAAGATATGTAAAATAAAAACCTTCACTGTGAAAGGCAAATATATAGTAGACATAGCGGTACAACCACATTAAACACTGCTTATGAAGGATAAAAGTAGTAAAATCGACTATAACTATAATAATTAGCTATATTGTTGTTTATTCACTAAGTCATATCTGACTTTTTTTGACCCCATGGACTGTAGCCTGCCAGGCACCTCTGTCCATGCGATTCTCCAGGCAAGAATACTGGAGTGGATTGCCATTTCCTTCTTCAGGGGATCTTCCCAACCCAGGGATCAAACTCAAGTCTCCTGCATTGGCAGGTGGATTCTTTACCATTGAGTCAGCAGGGTGTGTGTGCTCATCCATCAGGAAAGCCATAATAATTAAGGAACACAGAAAAATTTTTAATGTAAAATATGATATCAAAAAATAAAATGAGAGAGTAAAAATGAAGATCAAGATAAAATTTTGTTCATTTTAGGTGATTTTAATATGCCATTTCCTGTACCTGGAATATTCTTTTTCAGAGAGCCCATATCTGAGAGGTCTTGCTAATCCCGAGTGTAACCCAGCATCTGAACTGTTAGTTTAGCTTTCCCTCTCCCCATTTACCTGTTTTACTTTTCTCTATGGTTCTTACATCATTGGACAGACATTTATTCATGTCCTTATCCATTTAATGCCTATCATCTAACTCCACAAAATAGAGTAGACATCATGCTATCAAGGATTTCATTTTATTTCAAACCCAAGAGCAGTGCCAGGCACAGGGATAGCCAGAAAGAGTTTATTGAAAATAAATTAGGAATGAATATATAATGTAAGCAAGATTTAAGGGAATGGGTAGCCATTCCATTCTCCAGGGCATCTTCTCCACCTAGAGATCAAACCTGGGTCTCCTGCCTTGCAGGCAGATTCTTTACTGTCTAAGTCACCAGGGAAGCCCTTTTCTTTCATATAATTTAAGCAAGAATTAAAGAAACAAAATTGTAGTATACCTATTTAAGGGGATATTTACTCAGCACTTTCATTTTTCTGAAAACTGTTTTACTCCTTCATATTTCACCTCTCTTTGAATCCATCCATATATTTCCTGGGGAATTCCTTCACAGCTCGTTCAATAAAGAATCTGCCTGCCATGCAGGAGACCCCGGTTTGAGTCCTGGGTCAGGAGATCCTCTGGAGAAGGAAATGGCAACCCACTCCAGTATTCTTGCCTAGGAAATCCCATGGACAAAGGAGCCTGGTGGGCTACAATCCATGGGATTGCAAGAGTCAGACATGGTTTAGTGACTAAACCACCACCCTATGCTTCCTACCAGCGCGCACATGCGTAATTAGTTCCCTAGCTCTTGTCCATAATAGCTTTGTGGCCTAGTGATAGAGAACCTGCCTCCGATGCAGGAGATGTAGGAGACTTGGGTTCGATCCATGGGTCAGGAATATCCCCTAGAGGAGGGCATGACAATCCACTCCAGTGTTCTTGCCTGGAGAATCCCATGGACAGAGAAGCCTGGCAGGCTATAGTCCATGGGGTTACAAAGAGTCAAACAGGACTGAAGCCAATTAGCACACACACACAGCAATCATTGTCTGACCCAAGATGGTCAGTCTCTTTCTCCAAGATTCCACACCTGGGCATAGTTGATTGATTAGAAATGAGTATCTGTCCTATGTTAGAATTTTTAGGAACAGTAGCAAGTTGAGTCTGTCTCTCCTTACGTGCTTAAAGTTTAGATAGTTAAGGCTCCTGTTGGTGGCTTATTTTATTCAGAAGGATAGACAGTTGTGTAAAAACACAATGAAGCTAAAATTCAAAGACCATAATACAAAATGGTGGACTCTTAAGTCAAAATCCAGAATCCTGACTTCCTGAGTAGTTCCTCAAGCAATAAAAACAGTTTTCAACAAATTCAGGGAAGAAATAAATTAGCACTTAATTCTTGAGCTGAAAATTATTAAACCATGACTTCATTTTTAATAATGCTTCCAGCGTTTGTCTCTTTAGAGGTAAGAGCAATGCATCTATTTTAACATGGGTGTGATTTTTCTACAACTTCACCATTAGTTATAGCTCCAGGTCAAAAGAATTAGTTCTATTCTCTATGGGAATATCAAGACTGAGTATTTTATTGTTGTTGAGAAAAGAACAGCAGCTGATGTAACTAACTAAATGCAAATATAGTGAGGCACATTTCATTTCATAGTGATCAAGTTATTCATGGAATTTTATGCAATCATATCCTGACTTAACGGCTGAAAGAAGTGGATAAAAATGATCATTATCCTTATTTGGAAACAAAACAATAATAGTATCAGTGGTCCTATAGCCTAGTATCTAACTCCTGGAGAAATTAAACTGTAACTTACTTTAAAATACTTTAAAATTCTAATGGGCAATAGAATTTAAAAAAATAAAAACATCATTTTTAACAGCAGAGAAAGATGTCTCAATGCAAAATTTTTCCATTTCATAACTTTGTCAGAGCCAATCATTGTGTCGTAACCGTCAGAATTATATTCTTCCTATTTTTACTGTTTTATTTCCCTTCATAGGTGTTGAATCTACATGAACAAGAGTTAATTATCTTGTTAGTTGCTCTCCCTTTTCAACTCTGCTATGCCTGGTCTTATGAGTTTAATGGGGCTTTCCTGGTGGCTCAGTGGTAAAGAACCCACCTGCAATACAGGAGACCCCAGTTCGATCCCTGGGTCGGGAAGATCCCCTGGAGAGGAAATAGCAACCCACTCCAGTATTCTTGCCTGGGAAATCCCATGGACAGGGGAACCTGGGAGCTACACTCCATGAGACTGCAAAAGAGTTGGACATGACTTAGCAACTAAACAACAACAACAAACATGAGCTGAACAAAGCTCTTTAAATTTTTATCCCTTGAAGTCCTAGCTTCTAGGACACCCGAGTGTGACCTTATTTAGATATAAGATCTTTATAGAAGTAATCAATTTAAAATGAGGTCATTAAGTGGGTCTTCATCCCATATAATTGACGTCCTTATAAGAAGAGGGAATTTGAGGACCTCTCTTGTGGTCCAGTGGCTAAGATTCTGTGCTGCTGATACAGGGGATGTGGGTTCAATCCCTGGCCAGGGAACTAAGATCCTACATACTGTGCAGCATGGCCAAAAAGGTTAAAAAAAAAAAAAAAAAAAAAGAAGGGGAAATTTAGATATAGAAATGTAGAGAGGGCAGACAATGTAAAGACACAGAGAGGATAGCTGTCTATAAGCCAAGGATAGAGGCATGGAACAGATTCCTTTTCAAAGCTCTCAAAAGGAACCAAACCTACCAATTCCCTGAGCTCAGACCACTACCCTCCATAGCTATTTCTATTGCTTAAGCCACTTAGCTTGTGGCCGTTTGCTAAGGCAGCACTGATAACATAGTGCATGCAATGAATCTTCTTATCCTTCAAGCGAAAAGAACATGTTAGTCGCTCAGTTTGTCTGACTGTGATTCCACGGACTGTATCCTGCATATAACCTGACAGACTCTTCTGTCCATGGGATTTTCCAGGCGGGAATACTAGAGTGGGTAACCATTCTCTTCTCCAGGGGATCTTCCTGACCCAGGGATCGAACCTGGGTAGCCTGCATTGCAGGCAGATTCCTTACCACTTGAGCCACCAAGGAAGCCCTAAATTTTTGCAGCACGGCACAGCATGCTGGGATTACTGTGCAGAGATTAAACCTGAGATCCCTGCACTGGGAGTGCAGAGTCTTAACCACTGGACCATCAAGGAAATACCATCTCAGCTCTTTCTCCTAAGCATCATGTTCATGGATTTAACTATGCGTCTTCCTACCTGTGCTCTCAGGTCAAGACACAAACACTTTCATATTCTATGTAACTGCTCCATCATCTGGCCCCTCTGGACCTATTTGGCCTGCTATGTGCCATATTCCATTCTTTCCCACTACCACGTCCAGCTGTACCAAACTGCTATACTTTTCATTCCACAAGTGGTCACTACTCTTCTGCCTCCAAGTCTTCACTCATGCCCTTTCCTCTGCTATGAATCACTTCTAGTCCCTCTCCTTATCCTCTTATTCCTTTATCTAACTTAATTTTAATAATCATTTGGTCTCAGCTTATACAACTTCTTGGAAATTTTCTCTGATGTCTAATTGTGACCCCATGGACTGCAGCCCACCGGGCTCCTCTGTCCATGGGATTTCTCAGGCAAGAATACTGGAGTGGGTTGCCATTTCTTTCTCCAGCAATAACTAGCTTACATATCTACCGTTACCAAAGCACAAAGAATTATCTTTGAGGTAACACTATTTCCTTGTTTTTGTCTCTCAAAAGATGTAAACCTCCTTGTAGCTAGGAATGTGTTTTGTCATGTTATTTCTATGATCTAAAATAATACTAGGCTAGCAGTACATAATAGACACTCAATTTCTAAAGTAGGTACACCTTTGTAAAACCCTACCAAACTATTTCAGGTTTTACTATTCTGAATCTACTGTAATTTAAGTAGTATTATATTTGTGTACTTGGTCAAAGACTTGTAAAGTATCTCAGTTTTCATATGCCATTGTCAGTCAAACATTTATTTCACCTCCCTAACTCAACAGTTTTATGAGAAAATAGTATCTCACCTTTTCCATGTTTTTATGCACAGTTCTTAGTATATTGTAAGTATTCAAGATATTCATTAACAAAGAGGGACAAAATGACCTCATAAAGAAAAGTAAGTTTCTGCCTTGGTATTAGAGCTGAAAGCACCTTGGAGTGATGTCTATCTATTTAGACCCATTCTAGCAAAACTTAAAAACACACATCAAAGGGATAAAATAAATCTGCAAGTACTTGAACTGCCTACCAAAACAAAAGTCACACTCTTAAAGAAACATTAAAAAAATTCCAGACAGTCAACCATCTGATTTCACAACAGTCAACATCTAATCAAAAAGCACTAAACATTCCAAGAAGCAGGGAGATACTCCCACAGCTAGGAGAAAAATCAATCTGTATAAACGTGGATGCAGAGATAGCTTAGCAACCGCGTTTTCTAGTTTCTCTACTTGATGCTTTAATGTCTGGGGCCTTGCTGACCCTGAAAGGACTCCCCCTCTGGGGGTCAGCCAATTCCTAGAGACAGTAAAAGACTCATCTGGAAACACACCTTTCACACGCAAACAAGCAAATCCTGAGCCCACACTCCAACCAGCTTTTTCTCAGGCTCTCTCAGTTCAGTTCAGTTCAGTCGCTCAGTTGTGTCTGACTCTTTGCGACCCCGTGGACTGCAGCACGCCAGGCCTCCCTGTCCATCGCCAACACCCAGAGTTTGTGCAAATTCATGTCTATTGAGTCAGTGACGCCATCCAACCATTTTGTCCTCTGTCATCCCCTTCTCTTCCTGCCTTCAATCTTTCCCAACATCAGGGTCTTTTCCAATGAGTCAGTTCTTTACAACAGGTGGTCAGAGTATTGGAGTTTCAGCTTCAGCATCAGTCCTTCCAATGAACACCCAGGACTGATCTCCTTTAGGATGGACTGGTTGGATCTCCTTGCTGTCCAAGGGACTCTCAAGAGTCTTCTCCAACACCACAGTTCAAAAGCAACAATTCTTCGGCGCTCAGCTTTCTTTATAATCCAACTCTCACCTCCATACATGACTACTGCTAAAACCATAGCTTTGACTAGATGGACGTTTGTTGGCAAAAGGTTCTCTCAGGGCCACTATTTCACTGCCCTAATAAAAAAACCCAGGGCCAGGTATGTACCAAACCTGGCTTAAATTATTCAAACTAGCCATCCTCAAGCCTTCTTACACCTCTTCTGCTGTGCTTTCCTACAAAAACCACAATAAAAGTGCCCACGTTTTCCCCTCATTCTCTGTGCCCGCTGACTGACCTTGTGTGGCCCCTCATGAACGGGATGTGCCTCCTCCTCTTGAGATTGTGAATATAGCAAACTCTTTTCAATGATGGCTATCTTCTGATCCGTCGGCCTTGTCATAACTGCTAAATTATATTAAGCACATGTGTATAGAATCTAGAAAAGTGGTACTGATGAACCTGTTTTCAAGGCAGGAATAGAGATGCAGACATGGAGAACAGACTTGTGGACATGGGGCTGGGGGAAGAAGGTGGGATGAATTTAGAGTAGCAGTAAAACCCATACACGGCATACGTAAAGTCATAGCTAGTGGGAAGCTGCCGTGTAACACAGGGAACTCAGCCCGGTGGTCTGTGACACCCTAGGTGGGTGGGATGGCAGGGATGAGAGGAAGGCCCAGAAGGGAGGGGACTGACGTATACTTAAGGCTGATCCCTGTTGTTGTACAGAAACCAACACAACGTTGTGAAGCTATTATACTACAATTGAAAAAAAAAAGAATTTGAATTTTAAAACAACATCAGAGATAATGTACTTAGCAGTCAAGCATGTCAAAAAAACCTTTTATAATGATATCCAAGTACTCCACTATTTAAATACAAAAACATCATGAGAAGAAAAGAGGAGAAAAGCTGAGACTTAAAAGGTGGAAATAGTAAGAAAATCCATCCAAAATGAAATGCAGAGAGAAAAGTCTAATAAAAATGAATTACTTAAGGACTTTGGAACAATATTAAGTGGTTTAACATCTGTGTAATAAATGTGCCTCAAAGAGGAGAGAGCCAGAAAAACATTTAAAGAAATAATAGCCATCATTTTTTCTAAATTTGATGAAAACTAACAACCCACATTTCCAAGAACGTCAACAAACACTAAGCAGGGTAAACATACATGAACAGAAAAAAGAAAGAAGAAATTGCTATGCAAGCCTGAGGACTTTTTTCTGTGTTCATGTACAAATGAATCCTGCACAGAGAAATTAAGGGAGAAGGGAGAAAAGGAGAAAGGAAGGGAAAACCATTGAGTCTTATTATCAAATTACTAAGAACAATTATAAAGAACAAATTTTTAAAGAATTCAGAGAGAAAGGACACATTACCTTCACATGAATAAGCATGAAAATAATTGCATTCTTCTCAACAGATATTAATGAAGCTAAGAATTGCTTTTTAACATCGAGAAAGTAAAACCGTGTCAGCTTAGAATTCTATATCCAATCTCCCACACTCATAGAAAAATCAGGCCTCCTAAAACTTACCTGAAAGAGATCCTTTGACTTCAAGGTAAGTAGAAAAAGAAAGAAGGAAAAAAGTTTTCAAAAACAAGAAAGCAAATAAATAACTAATATAGTTGGTCTTCCCTGGTGGCTCAGATAGTAGAGAATCTGCCTGCTAATGCAGGCGACCCAGGTTCCATCCCAGGGTCAGGAAGATCCACTGGAGAAAGGAAGGGCTACCTACTCCAGTTTTCTTGCCTGAAGAATTCGACAGACAAAGTAGCGTGGAGGGCTACAATTCATGGGATAGCAAAGAGTCGGACACAACTGAGCAACTAACATTTTCATTAATATAATAGTAGTTCCTTGGTCTCTGCGTCATCAAATAATTTACTTAAGAAGTGGGTGGAGCTCTTTTAATACAACTATAGTCTTTACACCAGCAGCAAATAAGCTGAAGCATCAACTTTGGCAAATGCTATATCATCCCAATTTATCACTATTTTGCAAGCCATCAGTTTGTGTTAGAAAAATGCCAACGTGTCATAAAGTAACTAGTTGGAAAATAAAACATCACATAATTCAATAAAGACACCAGGCAAATCCTTGGTCATGCAAGTCAAATCACCTTTACCAAATATCAGTTTGTTGTTATTATTTCTTAGCAAGAAATAGATCAGACAGCTTGAAAAGTTACTATATATCCTATTTATTGCAAAATTGTGTTTCAAATAAAGCCTACATATTATTTATATTAGGTATCTACAACATAATGCTTCTGCAAACAAAAGATACATACACTCATAAACATCCTGTGTTCATTACTGAGGAGGGCTAGGTTAAAACAGGAACGCCTGAGTCAGATTGCTTGTATTCCATATCTGTTCCACAATTGCATAGCTCCATGACCTTGCCAAGTTACCTAACTTCTTTGAGCCTTATTTTTCGTATACGTAAAATGTTAATAATAATAACACCTGTTTATATCATTTTTGAAGTTAAAATTGATATAAGTATTCCATGTACTATAGTTAGTCCATAGCAAGTATGCAGTTAATATTAACTACTACTATTACTCTTGAGAGTTCCTTGGACAGCAAGGATAACAAACCAGTCAATCCTAAAGGAAATCAGCCTTGAATATTTATTGGAAGGGCTGATACTGAAGCTGAAGCGCCAATAATTTGACCACCGATGTGAAGAGCCAACTCACTGGAAAGACCCTGATGCTGGGAAGGATTGAGGGCCAGAGGAAAAGGGGGTGACAGAGGATGAGATGGTTTGATGGTGTCTCTCACTCAACGGACATAAGTTTAAGCAAGCTCAGGGAGACAGTGAAGGACGGGGAAGCCTGTCATGCTGCGGTCCATAGGTGATCTAAGAGTCGGACATGACTTAGTGACTGAACAACAACCACCATTACTGCTGCTATTGCAGCTACTACCACAATTACCAGGCTTCCCTCCTAGCTCAGTTGGTAAAGAATCTGCCTACAATGCAGGAGACCCCGGTTCGATTCCTGGGTCGGGAAGATCCACTAGAGAAAGGATAGACTACCGACTCCACTATTCTCGGGCTTCCCTTGTGGCTCAGCTGGTAAAGAATCTGCCTGCAATGTGGGAGACCTGGGCTCGATCCTTGAGTCGGGAAGATCCCCTGGAGAAGGGAAAGTCTACCCATTCCAGTATTCTGGCCTGGAGAATTCCATGGACTGTATAGTCCATGGGGTCGCAGAGTCAGACATGACTGAGTGACTTTCATTCACTCACTCACTACAATTACTGTTATCACCACTATTAATACTGGTACCTGGAGAAGGGCATGGCAACCCACCCCAGTATTCTTGCCTGAAGAATCCCATGGACAGAGGAACTTGGAGGGCTGTAGTCCATGGGATCACAAAGAGTCAAACACAACTGAAGCGACTTAACACACAAACACAATACTGGCAAGTGTGCAACTCCCTTTTTCCTTTCGGAATGCTGGAGGGTATTTAGGGATTTTTTTTTCCAGTTTTCCAGAACCTTTTCAATGTCCATATTTTTGTAAAAAACTTGATCAAGTCATATATTATTTATTCTAAACCTAAGACTTTTATCTGTTTAAAGCATCGGAGATATTTGCTTATTCAATGTTTCTTTATCTTGAGTTTATCCTCATTCCTATCTATTTCCTTCTGCAGTTTATTCTTATCAGATAATTCACAAGAAAAATGAGAATAAATCAGCCCTTTTTATCCCTCAGTGTTACATTACTGAATATAATGTTTATTCTTTTCTAGTTCATCATATTGTTGTAATGGGAAAAATATGGTCTGTATGACCCTGCTCTATTGGGTTATGTCCCCCTTTTGACCATCTTAGTGTATATTTAGTAATTTTATAACATTCTTTACTATTTGTATTCTATTACTTTTTCTTTTAAGTAATACCTTGAGCCTTCCCAGTGTTTACCACAGGCTGTTTGCTTACAATGACTGTACAGAAAGAGAAGGCAAAATAAATCTATTCTACAAACCAGGTCTTCCGCCTGGTCAGTGTTGTGAATAGGGAGACCAAGAAATGAAGTGGAAAGCTAACAGTAATGTCTATAATTTATGTTTTTCTACATATGAAACGGGTATTCTGGTAAGTTCTTTACTCATTTTATTCTCACTAAACCCTAAAATGTAGATAAAAGTATATCCTCTCTTTCTTAGAAAGAAAGAGAATGGATGGCTACCCATTCCAGTATTCTTGCCTAGAGAATTCCATGGACAGGGGAGCCTGGTGGGCTATAGACCTCGGGGTCACAAAGAGTCGGACACCATTGAGTGACTGATACTTTCACTTTCACCTACAGGCGTTGAGAGGTTAACTTGACAGTATCTGTCCATAAGTGAATGCAATAATTAGCATTTAAATTTATACAGCCTGGTTCCAAAGTCTAAACATGTTACGTTATTTTTTTTCTATAACTTCATTATAGAGATACCATTTTTAAATATTCACCTCCCTTTATTTTAGAATTGATAATACCTGTGATTAGAATTAGAATTAGGGCAAAGTTTATCTCTTCTCTTGAAACGTTTTCTCTTTCAGAATTTCAAGCTATGAAATTAATTTGTTCTGAACACTTTAAAACCTGTCTTCCTAAAGACAGCAGCTCACATTGGACTCTTCCTTCCAGCCCTTTGCTATTACAAACAGTAAAGTAAAATGATGGGACTTCCCTGGTGGTCCAGTGGTTAAGACTCTGTGCTTTCAATACAGGGCACACAGGTTTGATTCTTGGCCTGGGAACTAAGATCCCATATGCCTCACAGTGTGGCAGTAAATAAATAAAAAATAAAATGCAATAGCAGTAGCATAGATTAAAAAGTAAAGTAAATAAAATGGCAAGGTGTCTTCTTCCCAAGTTCATAATTTTCTGACCAGGAACTAATTAGTTACTTCCTGTTGATGACAATCATATAAATCGATGTAATTATTCTAATTCTTTCTGTTGTTTTCAAACAGGATTGGAAAAAGTGAAGAAGTTTTCAATCTCTTTGCATTTAGTGGCAAGAGATTTGTGCAAATAAGCTTAGCTGAGGTTCCTTTTTAAGAATTCTAATTCATTTTATATCCAGTAATGTATTCTTCATTTCTTTTAGTTGGCTAGAAACCCAAAGTGAAGTCTTACATCTTTTCTCTTTCTCTCTCCTTTTTGTCTGGACATATCACACTTTATTTTTCTTTAATTCCTATGTTTTATGCAATTCTATACAGGTGTGTGTGTATGTGAGTGTGTGTTTTGTCATATCTGACTCTTTGCAACCCCATGGACTGCATCCCGCCAGGCTCCTCTGTCCATGGAAGTTTCTAGGCAGAATCCTGGAGTGGGTTGCCATTTCCTTCTCCAGGGGATCTTCCTGACCCAGAGTCGAACCTGTGTTTCTTGTGTTTCCTGCATCAGCAGGCAGATTCTTTACAGGAGTGACTGTAAAATACTATTCCTCTTGGATAAGCAGACCTTAGATGAAATCTCCATAGACCCAAATCATCTTCAGCTCATGGTCTTCAGTAAAATACAATTTTCTCATTTTTGAGAGTCAATAGATACTTATCCTCTATAGTGATTGAAAAGCTGTGCTAAGCATTTTACACACATTATGTCATTTATCCTTCACAATCACACATACAAGATTCTATAATCATTTGAAAGTAAGGAAACTGATGTAATAACCTTACAGTTACTGGTTGGGACTCTGACAACTTATCTGGTTCTAAGTCCAATTTTCTCCCCTTTAAACAATACTTTTTTCCCAGGTATGTCATCTGTCCAGTGAAGGACCCTCAACCCTACTAGTCAATGAATCTAAGAAGTCAGTCATCAAAGGAACCAGATACCCAGAATAGAAATCTTTAGTGAACCTGGTGACCTAGGACCTATCTTTGAGAGCACACATCAGCCAAAAATGAGAACAGAGTAGAAAATATATGGCCTGAGTGGTGGACAAGCAAGTAATCTTGCTTCCTTGGAAAGACAGTGAAAAAAAAAGAAGTGAGAACAGGAAAAGAAAATAGCAAATATTTGGGTAAAGTGAAATAAATGCTACATAAAGAAACTGCAAGAAAGAAGGGGAATTTATATGGATTTGCAAAGCAAATAGGAAAGGTGGGAAAGGTCAGTAAAATTCATAGCAATTAAGCAGTCATTAAATTAGGGGCTTTTGATCAAGACAGAAATAGTGACACATAAGATATTAGCGAAGCTGAATTTTTCTCTCCTAATCGGATTCCATCTCTTGGGATAACAACTGGTGGTATAACCTACAACCACAATGTTGTAGTATTCTCAGTATCAATTGCTTTTCTAAAACAGAAGAATAAATTGCCTTGTATTTTCTATAAAAGCATTCTATTTTTCCTCTCTTATATGGGTTTCATATTTTTGCTTATTAACAGTTCTATTGTCTGCAGACAAAATGATTTGATTTAATTAAAATTAAAATACGCTTTTGAAAATTATATTTATCCAGAAGTAATCATTGTGTACTATTTAACTTAATGGTAATGCTGAAGGACTGCCCTAATTTCTACCTAGATAGTTCCATAATTCCAGTAAGAAAAGCAGCAAAGTGGGCAAGAGTTGGCTCCCTGTTTTCCTTCAGATGATGTTTAAAGGATACTGTATTGTCATCATTGAAAGTAATAAAGAAATAATTTGCTTGCAGTATTTTCTTACTGTCCTTTTCTATTATCAGTTGAACTAAAAGAATCAGAGCTATCAAAAAGCAACAGAACCTCTGGAAGCAAGTCCAGAAGATCCTCATGCTTTTTCATAACTTTAGAATGTCAAAGTAAAGTCAGATAGATAGGAGGGTTGGGGGTGGGTGCACAGAGGGGGACAGTGTGGGATGGCCTATAAACAGAAACCTCCCACAGAGAAAGTCCAGTAGTTTTCCACTCATCTTTGAATTCTAGTAGAGGTAAACAGACAATAAAAAAAAAAAGACAAAAAAGTAAGTCTTAAACATTTGAAGAATAAACTCTGAACTCCAAAGAATACAGATTTAACAGCCCAGCTTATTGAAGAGAATGATTAAGAAGAAGAAAAAAAGTGAATATGCTCATTGAAGACAAAAAATTTTTATTTTTAAAATGTTATTTATAAAGTAACACTGCAAATAATTTACAGCTTCTGAATCCCCCTCCATCTCATGATATTTATAATAAAAAAATAAGAATTACAGCTGTTTACTAAGGAAAATTATGCAATCACATAGTCCAGTCTTAGGCAATCTTTTATCTGCTGTTTTACCATTTCTCATAAATCCACAGGTGTTACAATGCACATGCTGTTTTAATGTGACTCCGTTTTGAAATCACAGTTGATCTTCCCAGTTCCATTAGCAGCAGAAGAGAAAATATGCCATACCTAAAAATTTAATTCAAAGCATCAGTATTAAACCCAATATGGGACGTTATAAAATGAACTCAGTGCTTCAGTAGATAAATTTACTTATCCAGGCTAAGAGAGTATTAGTAAATATAAATTGTCTTTGTATCAATTTGTTTATTTGTTAAGGGCCAACCATATAGCTCAGTTGGTAAAGAATCCACCTGCAATGCAGGAGACCCCAATTTGAATCCTTTGTAGAGAAGATGTGCTGGAGAAGGGAGAGGCTACCCACTGCAGTATTCTTGGGCTTCCCTTATGGCTCAGCTGGCAAAGAATTCACCTGCAATGTGGGAGACCTGGGTTCGATCCCTGGTTTGGGAAGACTCCCTGGAGAAGGGAAAGGCTACCCACTGCAGTATTCAGTTTGTTAAATTATCATTTTTATTATCATACCATCCTTCAAGAAGGAACTTGGAAAATCAACTTCCTGACCAGTGTTCTTTACCCATGAAAGGCAGAAGCATGGTGGAGGCTTAAAATCTTCTGAGATCAAAAGCTATTGCTCATATTTGTGACTTTCTCAAATGGAGATATTTTCCTTTCTGAAATCCATTTCCAAAGAGTAGTAATCAAGTTTGCTGATAGCCAGATAGAAGCAAGATTAAAAAAAAAAAAAAAATTCTACAAAAGCACCAAGGAAAACTCCTATTTGTGAACTATAGCCACTCATTTCAAATCCAGTGAATTTTTAAGAATTCATCGACCCAGTTTCCAACCGTAGAGAGTTTAGTTGAGAAGGTGTTAAATGAAGACTTCCCAGTGTGATTCTACTGATTTTAGCAGCACTTGAAAAACTGGAAATGCAAATTCCCAGACAGCATGCCAGGTCTACCAAGTCAGAGTCTCTTGTAATAGGATCCAGCAATTTGTAGATCAACAAACCTTCCGGGTGATTCTTGTGTGTGTGTGTGTGTGTGTGTGTGTGTGTGTGTGTGTGTGTGTGTGTGTGTGTGTGTTAGTCACTCAGGCATGTCCAACTCTTTGAGACCCTGTGAACTGTAGCCCACCAGGCTCCTCTGTCCATGGGATTCTCCAGGAAAGAATACTGGAGTGGGTAGCCATTCCCTTTTCCAGGGGATCTTCCCAACTGAGGGATCAAACTCAAGTCTCCTGCATTCCAGGCAGCTTCTTTACCATATGAGACACCAGGGAAGCCCACGATTCTTAGAGCTATGTGAAGTCAGAAAGATGAAATAATGAAAACAAAGGAAATAGCAATGTAAACCATCTTCTAATATTATTTTCCACTTTATCCAACCATGCCTTTAAGTTCTCTCTTATTACAGATGGCTTGTATAAATACCTGTGTTTTAGCAGCTGTGTGGTAATCTCTGGATAACAGGAAATTCCCAATTAGCTGAAAATTGTTTTTCAGGAAACAATGTTTGTTAAATGGTGGTGGTGCGCAAGATGATAACAATCCATCTTCTTCTTATATTGTTATGTGGCTTCTGAAATTCTTCATTTAAAATGAATCACTGTTTAGCCATGAGGCTAAAACAATACATCCCAGAAGTACCAGTTGTCTGCCTCTTGTCTGGGTTGCTTTTGAATGACAGACAGAGACAATTTGGCCCACATAGTCAAATATATTTATTATCTGGCTCTCTGGAGGAAAAACTTACAGACTCCACCAAATCGAACATATCCAAGAACAAACTCTCTAATTACATTTTCATAGTTTTTCCTCTTAAGAGAAAAACAAAAGTACATTCCTAACCTAGAGTACATTGATACAAGATTTGGATTCCAGGAGAATGAGATTAAATTCCCCATGCAAGATCCTGGCTATTTATAATAAACCTGGGCGGATTCTATTAACCACGTCCTGTTCTATTTTAATGACATAAGTAATTTAGGGACCAATGCTTGGTAGTCAGGTCCTATTAATTCCTCAGAGGACTGTTGATGTTTTGATAAAAAAAATAGACATTCCCCACTGTAGAAACTACTCTGCCTGTATTAAAATCAGTTTCTAGCATCATTAAACTGTGTTTATCCTCTGTTAAAGAATGCTCTGAACTTACAAATAGGCATGCTGGATTTGATAGATATCTGCTTCCACATTCTCCTGAGACCTTATAAATATGTCAACAAAGATTGTGTTGTTTTTTTCCCCAAAAAGGTCATGCACCTACAAAAATAAAAAGTAATGGCAAAGATAAAATGATTAAATAGCAACAAAATTTGAGAAGTGGGAAAACTCATACACAAATCCTAACTGAATTAGTAGGCCACAGAAGGTGGACACCTAAGGCAGTTATGTGAAATCCCTCAGCAGGCCCAGTTCCAGAAAACCTCAGAAGCTGAAGACACCAGATGAGTGGAAAAGCTCAGAAGGATAGCTACAAGTTAGAATTTTATTTGAAATTTCCTACTATCCTAGGAATATAGTATTTATTATTTCTTTTGAAATATATAATATATATTAGTTGTGGATCATTAGTTACATCTAAAGATATTCACATGGTCATGCAAGACATATCTAATCATATTTCTGACACTTATTTCTAGGTCTATCCTTTTATAACTTTTACAGATAATGACATACATATTTCATCAGAAAAATAACATCCCACTGAAATTCAGGGACTACACAGTGTGATAATTCAAATATATTGTGCATTTAAAAAAACCCATACCTTTAAATTGCATTTTAAAACATAATTGTATTTTAAATCTTTTGTTTACTTTTCTCTGATGATACTGAGCATCTTTTTTATGTACCTGTTGATCCTCTGTATATATTCTTTGGAAAAATGTCTGTTCAAGTCTTCTGCCCATTTTTAATTAGTTGTATGTTTTGGTTTTTTTATATTGGATTGCATTAGCTGTTTATATATTTTAAAAATTAACTCCTTATCGGTCATATCATCTGCAAATATTTTCTCCCAATCAGTAGGTGGTCTTTTGGTTTTGTTGATGACTTCCTTTGCTGTGCAAAAGCTTTTCAGTTTAAATAGGGCTCATCTGTTTCTTTTTGTTTTTATTTCTGTTGCCATAGGAGACAGATCCAAAAGAATATCGCCTCACACCTGTCAGAATGGTAATCATCAAAGAGTCTACAAATAACAAACATTAGCAAAGTGGCAGAGAAAAGAAATTCTAGTACACTGTTGGTGGGGATGTAAATTGGATCAGCTACTATAGAAAATAGTGTGGAGGTTCTTCAAGAAACCAAATATAGAACTACCATTGTTGTTGCCATTATTGTTCAGTTGCTAAGTCATGTCTGACTCTTTGCAACCCCATGGGCTGCAGCACACCAGGCCTCCCTGTCCTTCACCATCTCTCGGAGTTTGCCTAAGCTCATGTCCACAGAATCAGTGATACTATCTTATGATCCAGCATACCATACCATCCAGCAGTTCCACTCCTAGGTAAAGATCAGAAGGAAAAAAAAAACAACACTAATTGGAAAAGATGCATGTACCCCAATACTCACAGTAGGATTATTTACAATAACTTGACTATGGAATCAACCTAGGTAAGTGTTCAAAAGATGAATGGGTAAAGAAGTTGCTACATGTGTATAATTACATATATATTTATTTTTAGCAATAAAAAATGAACAGACCCACAGATGCAGGGAACCAACTAGTGATTACCAGTAGGGAAATGGACAGGATCAAGTTAGGGGCAGAGGATTAAGAGGTACAAACTATTCTTTATAAAATAAATACACAATGAGGATACGTTGTTCAGCAAGGGAAATACAGAAATTAATTTGTCATAATTTAAATGAAGCATCGTCCACAAAAATATTGAATCAGTATGCTGTATGCTCAAATTTAATATTGTAAATTAATTATACTGCAAAAAATCAACATAAAATAGATATGTATATCAAATTGTCTGATATTGCAAAGGGAACATGATATTTAGCAGTGTAAGAACACTGGGAAACTGCTTCTTGCTTAGAGATGATTCCGAAAATGTTGTTGTTCAATAACTTAAGTTGTATCCAATTTTTTGCAAAACCATGCTACAGTCATAGCATGCCAGGCTCCTCTGTCCTCCACTATCTCCTGGAGTTTGCACAAGTTCATGTCCATTGAGTCTGTGATTCTACCTAACCATTTCATCCTCTGTCAGGTCCTTTTTTTGCCTTCAATCTTTCCCAGCATCAGGGTCTTTTCCAATGAGCCAGCTCTTCGCATCAGGTGGCCAAAGTATTGGAACTTCACTGTTAGCAACAGTCCTTCCAATGGACATTCTGATTGATTTCCTTTAGGATTGACTGGTTTGATCTCCTTACTTTCCAAGAGATTCTTAAGAGTTTTCTCCAACACCACAATTTGAAACAATCAATTCTTCAGTGCTCAGCCTTCTTCATGGCTCAACTCTCACATCCGTATATGACTACTTGATAAACCATAGTTTTGACTATGTGGACCTTTGTCAGTCAAATGATGCCTCTACTTTTTAATATGCTGTCTGCTTCTGAAAATATAGACTCTGTATTTAATTGTGGATCTTATTTTCCCATATGCATTGAATGAGTCTTAAGATATCCTTAATTTCTGTCTGTTTTATTTGGTGACACAAAAAAACATGTTGAGTTACTTCAGAAGCATCTCAGTTTCCTTAACTTCATCATTCTAGTTATTTCTGCATTTGGTCTGCACCCCTTCCTGTTTTCTGATCACTTCAATTAATATTTTATCATTTAAATTTTATGAAACAGATATCAAATTTTACTTCACACTCATAGAGTTGATAGAGGAATGGAGAGCTAGAAAGAAAAGATGCTTCACTAAGAGTTTTCTCATGCTCCTTGAAGGTAATGATCATTCAATGGTATATATTAGAAAGTTAAAGGAAAATAACTGCTGTTCATGTCAGCCTGTACTTTTTATTCAGACCATGGGTAATACTGTAGGGTGGCCAACTTCTCATAGATATAGTGATAAGGGAAACATATGCAAAACAAGATACCAGATACAGCTTCAGAATTTTCCACCATTCATCAGCTCCTCTTTTAACAGCTAACTATTATATCTTTGGGGGGCTTCCCTGGTAGTTTAAATATATTTTTAAAGACACAACTTTATAAGTTGTGTGTTATTTTTGGAAAAAATTCTCTGATTAAACAAGTCAAAAGCCAGTTAAAATGTGACATGAACTGATTTGACTAAGAAGGGATCCAATGTATTGATACTAGTGAAAAAAATTCAGTATCCCTCATAATTACTATGGAGAAGAAAATCATTTAATGGGCAGGAATACCAGGTTTCTGGGAGGATGCAACATTTAAGTAAAGTCCTGAAACATATCTGTGAAATGAGCAGTCTTTTAATTAGTAGAAGACCAGCAGCAGTAAGAAATAAAACACGCATTTCAATGACTTAACTTAATGGAAATGTAATGGGTGGGCTAAAATGTTCATTTGTATTTTTCCATAATATCTTATAGAAAACCTAAACAACCTTTTTTGATCAATCAAATGTTACTGTTTCACATAATATACCAACGCGTGTATTCCTAGGACTTCCCCTGTGGTTCAGGTGGTAAAGAATTTGCCGGCAATGCAGAGGATCTGGGTTCAACCCCTGTGTTGGGCTTCCCTGGTGGCTCAGAGGGTAAAGAGTCTGCCTGCAATGCAGGAAGCCCAGGTTCGATTTCTAGGTCCAGAAGATTCCCTGGAGAAGGAAATGGCAACCCACTCCAGTATTCTTGCTTGAAGAATCCCATGGATGGAGGAGCCTGGTGGGCTACAGTCCACCGGGTTGCAAAGAGAAGAACAGGACTGAACGACTTCACTTTATGCATTCCTCGGTTGTACACTTCTGCTCCACCTTCTTTTTAGGGTGCTAGCTGATTTTCAATCTGCTTTTTCAATTATTGACTTCTCAAATTGTCCTGTGCATAAAAAGCAGCTGATGAGTGAGAAAGAAAATGTGGACCTTCACACTAGAAATCACACACACTTATTTCTGCTCACATTCCATCCATGACCCTGCCAAAATGCAAGGGAGCCTAGGGAATAAAGTCCTTGAGCAGGAAGCTGTTCTCTACTATCAGCTCTATATCAGGGGTTGGAAACTTACAGTCTTGGGCCACATCCAACCTGCTGCCTCTTTTTTTTTTTTCATTGTGTCCTGCAAGTTAAGAATGTGTTTTGCATTTTTACATAGTTGCTGTATAAGTACCTATACTATGTTCTGTCTTTTGCCCCTTGGACTGCAAAGCATCAAATTTGCCCCTTGGACTGCAAATTTGCTGACTCTTTCTTACACTACAGGAAAAAAAAAAAAACCCTGACTTGGGTATTTCATCCTTCTAGCCTCCAAATTCCTATATATAGACCTTTCCCATACATAGAAGCTTTGCATTCTCTCTCAGGGAACCACATTGTGTGTGATTCAGATATGGCATCCAGCTCAAGGTAGGTACAATCTCTACCTTCTGGTCCACATAGGGCTGCTCTTGATCTAGAAAATCATAAAGGGCAAGTTATTATCTCAGCTCTATTCATGTCTTCATGACCAACATAAAATGATGATGTGAGATTAGCACAATAATCATCATCATCTATGACAAGGGAAAACAGGAGACTTAGCAATATACAGAGAAATAATGAAAAGCCTCCTATAGCTATTAATGTCCTAGTGCTGGAAGCATTTCCTTAAGTAGACCCTGAGGAATGCCCTGTCCATTGTTCTCACGCCTCTTAGCTTTGACTTCTGGAAGATTCTTCCTAAGCATTATTCTCCACGGTCACATCTGAAGTAGGTATTAGGAAGCAGTGCCTTTCTAGTGGGCTTCTCAGATTTGCCAACTCACACCCTTCTGATGCAATTTTGAAGCCTAAGTCTTGGTTTAAAAGCTCCAATACTCAATGATTTCTTTCGTCTGGGCTCATGGCTTTTTCATGTTATAGTTCCTTTCGAAAGACTGAAAGTCTCTGAATTAAGGTTGCCAGATAAAACGCAGGATGCCCAGTGAAATTAGAATTTCAGATAAACAACCTGACATAAGTGTGCTCCCTGTAATAGTTTCTATAAAAAGTATAATATGTATTTGGAGTATACTTGTTCTAAAATATTATTTGCTATTTATCTGAAATTCTAATTTAGCTGGATATTTCACATTTTCATTTTTAAATCTGGCAACCCTATCTTGAATTCTTTATGTTCATGTTTCAATAATAAGTCCCAACATTCTTTCTAGATACTACCCCCAAACCTGACTCATTCATTGGTTTCTTAGACCCAAGAGTTCTCCCTTCTAGTCGGTGGGGACCATATTGCCACTGTACCAATAGGATGGAAGAGAAGATCCACAATTCATAATGATCTTTGATGCAGTGCTGAGTCTTAATGGGTCCTTAAAACTAAAAGATGGTTATGTCTGTAAACATTGGACAATGGAGGCTTCTGAACCCATACAGAGAGACCCTATATTCTTGCACAATTTTTATTCTCTTCTAAGTATACTCAGTCAAATCAATTATAGCTTGAGCTCATCTCCTTCTAAACTGCTAAGCTCAGCAAATGACAGCCAACATAAGCTGACTTTCCCATTTTCTTCCCTACAGGCTTAGTCAACAAGTAGTTGGTGTTCCAGTGTATTACAGGCAAAATTTTACACAATGTTTTCAGTGTTTTCCCCTTACAAGACATGGTTCCTTCGGCAGCGTAAGTTCTCCCTTTGATTGCTGCCTGATTGCTAAGTCAGTACCATATTTTAGGCTTTTATTAAAGCAACACCCATCAAATACAACAATTTTTATATAGTTTAAGAGTAATGTCAGCTGCTTTACAAATGAGCCATACAATCTCAGTGGTTTGACCCAGGAGAATCTATTTCTCAATTAAGTAACAGTCCCCTAAAGATGCTTTATGAAAGGACTATGAGGAATGTACCTCTGCCTAAGAATTGATGCTTTTGAACTGTGGTGTTGGAGAAGACTCTTGAGAGTCCCGTAGACTGCAAGAAGATCCATCTTAAAGGAAATAAGTCCTGAATATTCATTGGAAGGACTGGTGCTAAAGTTGAAACTCCAATACTTTGGCAAGCTCCAGGATTTGGTGATGGACAGAGAAGCCTGGTGTGCTGCAGTCCATGGGGTTGCAAAGAGTCAAACACAACTGAGTGACTAAACTGAACTGAACCTCTGCTCCATTCATCCAGTAAGGGTTTCAGGTAGATAAGATACATGATCTTCAGTAAGATGTTGGCTTGGGCTTTGGCACCCAAGACGCAAAAGGGAATAACCAAAGGAGAAGGGACATGTTTTTTCCATCTTTGATCAGGAAAAAACACACTAGCATACTGTGACCAGGAGAAGTAACCAAATGCCCTGCTTAGATGCAAGAGGACTGAGACATGTAGACCCTCGTTAGGCAACTGTGAGTGGAGATATGAAATTTTGATGGATACCTGGTCATTTATGCTACAAATGCCTCTTCCCATCTCATCCCAAGCAGTCATGCACAACGGAAACAACTATTTAACGTCTGTTATTTGCAAAGTACTACAGTGAATTCTAAAAAAAAAAAAAAATCAAAGAAAAACAAAATCTATGGTCCATGCTGGACACTAGTTATATGCTGTTAGTTTGCTGGTACCACTATAAAAATACCACAGACTGGGTGGCTTAAACAACAGAAATTTATTTTATTACAGTTCTGGAAGCTAGAAGTCCAAGATCAAGGTGTCCAAGGTTAGTTTCCTCTGAGGTCCATGGGAGAAGGAGCTTTCCCAGGACTCTCTCCTTGACGTGCAGATGGCTGTCTTCTGCATGTGTCTTTACATGGTCTTCCTTCTGTGTACATGTTCTAATTCCCTCTTCTATATTTGGCTTGTGGCCCACTTTTCAGGTCCTTTAAAGATTCTGTCTCCAAATACAGTCACATTCTGAGGTACATGGTATTAGGAATTCAACATACTTTGGGAGGAAACACATGTATTAGAAAATATATTTTATTACTTTATTTTTTTATTCCTTTTCCTACATGGAATGACTTATAAGAATTATCCCTCCAAGTTCAACATCTTGTGATGGTTAACTTTATGTGTTAACTTAACCCAGCTAAGGGCTGTTTGGAGAGTTGGTGAAACAAGATTTCTGGGAGTGTTTGTGAGGGAGTCTCTGGAAAAGACCTCTCTGCTTGAGCTGAGATATCCTTCCAAGTTCTCGGGCCCTCTGTTTCTCCACTGATCCCTAACTAATACACTTCTGAAGTTATCTTTTAAATCAGAGGGGAAAAAATTTCTTAGAGAAGAGAGGAATAATATTCCTAGATAAGAATAAACTACAGTTAACTTAGAGAAAAAAATAAAACCAACAATAATGTAAGTTATTGTCTCTGTACCTTTAAGGATTAAAAAAAAATAAAAGCACTGTTAAAACAGTGTGATGTCAAAGAACAAAGTTTGACTTTTCAATATAGAAAAATACAATAAATAATATACTAAAGTTACTTTGTTTAACAGGACTAATTTTATTTTATTTTATTTAAAGAGTAGACTTTCTAAGACTTTATCATGAATAAGTACTTCTAATGAGTAGAATATCTCTTCACATTAAATATCTCTTTGTGTTAAACATTTCAGATATGGAAGGGCCTGAGAGACTCCAGATTGTGTGAACTTTTTGTGGTCTTGAGTTCCAGGATAGCTATTAAATACAGCCATTATAATAATTATACAAAAATCACTTTTTAAAACTTAAATAGGATTACAAAGTTCATACAACCAAAGTGTAAACAATTTGAAAGCAGAGAAATCGGACTTAGAATCCGTGACTACATTTGAAGTTCCCTCAGATATAATGTAATTTAATTGCAATTAATCCTTAAGTCTTTCCAGAAGAGTGATAAAGGACTCTCATGCCAAGTGGGAAGAAACTTCTGGGAAAGAAATGTAAAGAAAATCCTACAGTCTAAAATTAAAATGTAAAAACAAGCCTGCTGACTCACAAAAATCCACTGTGATTGTCTCACAGTAATGAGGGCATGCATCTTACTTTGTTTTTTTTTTTTTCCTAGTCTTCTTAATAAGTCTACCCACTTCCCATCATCTGTTTCCGTTTTACGTCCCTGGCCATACATATCCACATTTCTGAGCTGACCCTTAGGTGTAGGTGTCAGATCTGTGGCCATAAAATAATTTCCCTGTGGCTGAAACAATCCTGCCTACATGGGGGGAAAGGCACAATTTTGGTCCATGTGAAATAATCTCTAATATGCAAGGCTTCTTTGGCTCAGTCTCTATAACCCATGAGAACAACTGCACAGAAACGACAGAGCAGTAGTTAACAAGGCTCACTTTACATGCTGCAGTGTTAATTCCAAAAAATTCCTTAAGAAAAATCCTCTTTCTGCAGAGCATTGTTTTAACCAATGAACATAGAGTGAGATGTTTTCTCTGAGCTAATAGGAAATTGACCCAGCAGTGAACTATAGCAAGAACTTGATTTGGCACACAGAAAAGAAATTTTCTGACCACTCAGCCAGAATCCATCATTTCATTGCCAGATTTTAAAAAAAGGATCCTAAGAGTTACACAGGTGCTGCTGGTAGACTAATTATAGGTGCCAAGTCAAGTGAGTCTTCTTTGGCATCAAGCTGGTTCAATTTTATGATGCCTTGACTCAGTTATAAAAATACACCCTTCCATTAGCAGGAATGTTACACAAAATGTGCAGCTCAGTGCTGTATGGAGTTTAATTCACCTGAAGTTTACCAGTCAACTTTGCACCTTCCCAATTAGGTAACAATAACATTGTCCAGAGATCTACAGATAAATCCACCTTCATAAAACTGCCATCAGACTAAATGAGGGTTTCTCAACCTCATCACTCTTGACATTTATGGTCCAGATAACTCTTTGTTGTAAAGCACTCCACTGCTCATTAAAAGATATTTAGCAGCATCCCTAGACTCTATCTGGGGCTTCCAAAGGTTCAGAGGGTAAAGAATCTGCCTGCAATACAAGAGAAATAGGTGATGCAGGGTTGATCCCTGGATTGGGAAGGTTCCCGGAGGAGAAAAATGGCAACCCAATCCAGTGTTCTTGCTTAGGAAATCCCATGGACCGAGGAGCCTGGTAGGCTATAGTCCATGGAATCACAAAGAGTCGGACACGACCGATGGACTACACATGCACCCACTGGTCTCTATCTACCCAACAGATGCAAGTCTTGTGCTTCCAACTGAGATAATAAAAAAAGATTCCAGATATTGCTAAGTGACCCTGGGGACAGGGGGTAGGAAGGAAAACCACTCTGGTTAAAAATTATTTATCTAATTTTGAGGTTGGGATTAGCATATTCACACAGTTATATATTATAGATCACCAACAAGGACCTACTGTATAGCACAGGAAACTGTACTCAATATATTTTAATAGCCTACAAGTGAAAAGAATCTGAAAAAGAATATATATATATATGTTATATATATATATATATATACATATATATTATATTCATTTATAAAACTGAATCTCTGTACTGTATACCTGAAATTAACAATATTATAAATCAACTGTGGTGGTGGTGGTGGTTTAGTCGTTAAGTTGTGTCCAACTCTTTGCGACCCCATGGACTGTAGCCAGGCTCCTCTGTCCATGGGATTCTCCAGGCAAGAATACTGGAGTGGCTTGCCATTTTCTTCTCCAGGGTTCTTCCTGACCCAGGAATCAAACCTGGGTCTCCCACATTGTAGATAGCAAAAAATCAACTATACTTTAAAAAAAATCCCCCCAAACATGTTAAAAGCTCATTCATATAAAATAGGCCTACTACACAGGAATGTCTACATAGTTTCTGGGGCACAGTGCAAATTAAACATCTGGGCCCCTTTCTCAAAAACATTAAGAATTCTAGCATGGCCACAGCAAAGCTTTAAACTAAGCATTAGATCTTTCTAAGCATGAGGTCTTACATGACTATGTAAGTCATAAACTCATGAAACTGGCTCTGATGCTACATTATTCCACCCCATTCCTCAAGATCCCAATGCTAATAACACACATTTGTATAGTTATAACTTACAGAGACCAGGCTCACAATTGTTTTTTCCACATTCTTCTCCTTTGTATTAATATGTATAACATTAGGTAGCTTCTTTCACTACCACCTTCATTCCACCACCTGAATGTCCACATTCATACTGTTTACCATCCTCCCAGGCACTAACCTCTTTACTTTTCCTCCCATTTCTTCATTTATGTGGTTACTGGAACCAGACAAGAGCATTCACCTTAATGACTAGTTCTCCATCCATCACTCCACGGCCAACTCTCCACCCAACACCAAAGAGTCAGACTGTCTTGGGCCACTTCTTATCTTCATTCCATGTCCACTCACCTCCCACAAAACACTGTGCACATCCCTACGTCCCTACCACAGCCCTGCCCCAGAGGACCTCAAAATAACCAACCCCAGTCAGCTTAATGAACACAATTCCATGATGGTGACTATTTTGTTTTGACCAAAAGCAACCACTTCTTTAGTTCTTTCTGAAGTGGCAAACTTTAGTCTTGAAATACTATTATACCAGCATTTTGCAAGTGAAGAAACCAAGGATTTGCACAGTTTAATAGGAAAGCTCAAGCTTGCCTAAGATCACACAGGAAAGCGTAGGATTTGAAGTCATGTTTACTTAACTCCAATCCTTGAACTTAACCACTGTCTAACTTCCCCTTAACCTTTCTCCTGATTACTGAGTATGTTTTATTATGATTCCTCCTGTTAGCTGTGAAGATGTGTGTCAAAACCAAAGGGAGACTATCAGAAAACTTTGGGCTTAGTATTAGTAATGATTATTCAACAGGAAGAAAATACAGTATCAGGCAAGTCTGACATTGATGTTTTAATATTTTATCACACTTGTCAAAATAAAGCGGAGTAATCCCCAAACTGGCTTTTTTTTTGAAGATATCAGCACTCTTTAACACAAAACTTTGCTCCTGTTCCACAATGGATCAACATTAATAGTTGGTTTCCATGTATGTTATTATCAGCTAACTCAGAAGTATAAAAAAAAGTTTAAAAGTGAAATGTATTTGATTTCATTTTTGTACTACAGTAATCACAGTTTCTAACATATAATTTCCTACGTACTTGTTCTTAAGTATTAGCCTATATTTTCACACTCACATCTAGAACTTTTCTTGATAATTTTATCTCAAAAGTTTTTACACTGTTAATGAAGCATTTTTCCTTCTGAAACATACATGTATTAACTTTATACTAAAATTTGATTTCCTTGTTTATAGGTGACTGGATTTTAGAAATCTGTTCTGTTGAAAGAAATTTCTGTACCCTGAACTCCTATGCCACCAGTCTTTTGCAGTAAACGCTGATCACTAAATTTAGCCATTGTGAAATAATCCCACGAGAAAAGAAGGAAAAATGTAGAATAATATAATAATGAACATCTTTGTATTTTTTTCAATGTATTGAATCTGCCACAGCCATCTGTAGGTCACCGGCCTTGCATGGGAAAAACACTCCACGGTTCAAGAATGTGTGAGAAAGTAAAGCCATTCAACATTCAACGTCAGAAGAGTCATTTGTTTCGTGTGTATAGCCATTCCAAAGTCTTGAGAAGTCAGGAAAAATCTAAGAGGAAAAGAAATTCTTTTGTCAATTGAAATGACTTAAATATGAGGAGTGTCTCTAAGCACTGGGTGTAAAGATATCCATCCATGGATCTCACCACTGTGGCAAAATGCAGAGTTGTATGTATACAGAAATGAAAGTTGGGAGACAGCTGAGCAAGCACTCTAAGATGGGTTCTGGATAAATTTTTATAAATAATGAAAATGTGGTCTTATATATTATTATTCACAGGGCCAAAAATCATGAGAAAGCAAAAAAGGAAAAAGACAAAGTAATCAAAAGCTATTTATTAACATTTTAAGTATTCATATAGAATTTAAATGCAGAAGGAAAACTTCAGTATTACTCTCATGGTAGGTGTTTTAGGCCATTCATTTTTCTATGAATTTTATCAACGTCCCTTTTTCAGAAATTGCTAACATCTCCTTTTGAGCCAAATTTCCATTTCTTCACCTTATTAATTGCATTTTAGTTTACACAGTACAACCATTCTAAAAAAGTAAATAAAAATAAGCCTTTCTTTTCTTCCCTTCATACTTTCACAAACAAATTTCTACAAAGAATATTTGCATTATCACTTTTATAAAACTCCTATTTTCTCCTCAACCAGTTGAAATCTGGTATGTGTCTCCATCATTTCATATGTATCAAATTCTTTGTAGTTCTTAACAATTTTGTATTATTTATAGAGTTTCTGATCAGTGGCCAGTTGTAAAGACTTTAGCTGTGGTCCCCTAGATTTCAAACTTGACTCTGATATTGCTTTCTGTGGGATGGTACACAAATTATGTAATTTCTTGGAGCGTCCATTTAAAGGTGATAATAATAAACAATTAGGATGGTTATACAGATTCAACAAGGCAGTGTGAGCAAAACAATCATCACAGTAATGGCACAAAATTGCAATGATTACTGATGGCTTTGTTAATACTATTAATGCAATTAATAGATTACTAATAATTATTACTTTTGAAACACCCTTGCTCCTCAAGTTCTAGGACAGTAACCTTCCTGCTTTATTTCCTGCTTTATCATCTCCCTTGTCACCTCCTTTTGCTCACTCTTAAAATATTTTGATTGCCTGAGTCTTCCTTTCCACTCTGCATACTCTCCCTGGCTCCATTTATTCCATAGACTTCAACTACTTCTTCAATACTGACGATTCTCCAGTTAATATCCCTGCCTTAGTTTTTCTTCTGAGGTCTGGTTCTACATATACAACAGACCAATGGAATCTTCACCTCATTGTCCATGAGTTCCTTACAAATCCTCCTAACCCTCTGCCTAATAAAAGATAACTCTTTGTCCCCAGTCCCCATTACAGAGAAAGCCATGATCATTCCTCTAGTCACTCCAACCAGAAAGATGGTCTGGAGGAGTAACAGTCATTTAGGATTCCTCTCTCACTGGCAAGCCCCCAAACCCATAAATTACCCCAGTCGTCCATCATCCCTTTGACAGCTCATTCCTCCTCCCCATCCTACTGCCTGAATTCAGCCTTTCATCAACTTTATCCAGACAGATGGGAGTTCCCTCACCTGTCTCCCCGTCTCTGACCTGAATTCCAATGGCCCTCCTTCTCTCTAGCTGCCAGAGTTACTTTCCTAAAACTCAAATCAGATCACAGAATTTGATGTGACACCTAATTATTAATAAATGTTGTTAGATATCTTCTCATTCCGCAAGCCGGTATAGTGCAAAAAGCCCTGGCTTGGGTTTTGTTAGTGTGTCCTCCCTTACTCCTTGCAGCCTCTCAGCTCAAAGACGATCTCATCTGTGACACTTGCTTCATTTTATAGGCGTGTGCTCAGTCTCTCGGTCGTGTCCGACTCTTTGCAACCCCGTGGACCATAACCCGCCAGGCTTCTCTGTCCATGGGATTTCCCATGCAAGAATACTGGATTGGGTTGCCATTGCCTTCTCCAGGAGATCTTCCCAACCTAGGGATCTAGCCCATGTCTCCTGTGTCTCCCACATTGGCAGGAGAATTCTTTACCACAACACCACCTGCGAAGCCCTTGATAGGCTTAGAACTGCTCAGATGTCCCATATCCCCCAGCTGAGATTGACGTGGCTAAGAGCCTTCAGAATCCTGGCTGTAATCCTTCTGACTATTTGACCTTAAACAAGTTAGTTTTAATCTGTTTCTTAGTCCTCATTTGTAGAATTACTATAATTATACCATCTACTTCATAAAGTTGTTCTGAGGTGTAAATAGCATAACTCATATTAAAGGATTAGCACAGTATGTAGCACTTTAAATAGCTCACCAAATGTTAATTATGATGAATACCATAATGGTTTGCATATGCATCTTTCCACCAGAGGATTACTTGTGTATTTTGTGCAACTTAAACACTCTCTGGCACATAATTTCAATTCATTATCTTTGTTGAGTATGTGAAAGAGATAACTGATAATTGAATCAACCACAATTTTGAGTTAGTAAGCAGAAATCAAATATCTGGTCAGTGCCCAAGAAATCTGTCATGTACTTTGCTATTGACTGTTAAGATTTATTTAAAATTTTAGCATTTATCTAGTTTCCCTGCCTCTCTGACTTTAACTAGGAGCTTGAAAATGTACAATAGAAATTGGGTAACCATCATCCTTTCCTCAAATAGAAATATTGGTGACAAGATGAGGATTTAAAGAAGACTCACCAAATGTTAGGAGTCTTACTTCCAAAATAAGTATTAGTCAAGATACTCCAAAGAAACAAAATCAATAGGAGATAAATATAAACATATGTATTTATATATACAGAGAGGGAGAAAATGATTTGATCATTTGTTTTAAGGAATTGGCTCATGCAATTATAGAGGCTAGTAAGTCCAAAATCTGTATGGCAGCCTGGCAAGCTTGAAACCCAGGGTAGTGCCCACACTGCAATTCAAGTCTGAAGACTGTCTACTGGCAGATGATCAGAAGGACTCTACTAAGAGAGTTCCATGGCTTCCTCCTCACAGATGAGAATATTCAAGCTAAGAGTGATCGTAAAGCTAGTTAGCAACAGAGCTGAAATTCAGTCTCTCTTCTCTCTGATTATTAAACCAAGTCACTGCAATTAAACTACAGTGCAACTCTCCAGTGACTGTAAACTCTCCTGAAGAGAAAAATAGAAGGAAAAAAACATTCACAAATAGCTTTCTGACAGTAAAGAAACATGAGTTTGAGTCTTTTTATGTTTTCTTTGTTCCTAAATGAATAACCACAAAGAACAAGCTGTTTCTGACATGTCCATGGCAAATAGATAGGGGGAAAGGGGAAACAGTGGCATATTTTATTTTTGGCTAATCCAAATCACTGTGGAATATGACTGTAGCCATGAAAATTAAAAGACGCTTGCTCCTTGAGAGGAAAGCTATGACATAGTGTATTAAAAAGCAGAGGACATCATTTTGCCTACAAAGATACATAGAATCAAAACTGTGGTTCTCCAGCAGTCATGTGTGGATGTGAGAGTTGGACCATAAGGAAGGCTGAGTGCTGAAGAATTAATGCTTTCCAACTGTGGTGGTAGAGTCCCTTGGACAGCAAGATCAAACCAGTAAACCCTAAAGAAAATCAACTCTCAATATTTTTGGAAGGATTGATCTGAAGCTGAAGCTCCAACACTTTGGCCACCTGATGCAAAGAGTTGACTCATTGGAAAAACCCTGATATTGGGAAAGATTAAGGGAAGGAAGAGAAAGGATGACAGAGGATGAGATAGTTGGATGGCATCACCAACCCAATGGACACTCCAGGAGATAATGAAGGACAGGGAAGCCTGGTGTGTCACAGTCTATGGAGTCACAGAGTCAGACACGACTTAGCGGCTAAACAACAACTTTTAATAATGGTTTTAAACCACATTGTGCAAAGCACAGTTTATTCCCTAAGTCAGTCTGCCTTTCAACCAAGTCAAATATTTCTGTCTCTGCCAGGGCTTCTATATGATTTGGAAATAAGAGTTAGAAGAGAATGTTTTGACTTACCTCTTACATAGAATGGGCTTCCCTTGTGGCTCAGCTTGTAAATAATCCACATGCAATGTGGGAGACCTGGGCTTGATCCCTAGGTTGGGAAGAACCCCTGGAGAAGGGAATGGCTACCCACTCCAGTATTCTGACCTGGAGAACTCCATGGACTGTGTAGTCCACGGGGTCACAAAGAGTCGGACACGACTGAGTGACTTTCACTTTCACTTCAAATAGGATAATTCTTCTCCATCCAAGACATTCTTGTCTCTTTCCTTGTACTATTTTATCCTTGATATTCTAGCCAGACAAATGTCCTCTTCAGAATCATTCATCTCTTTGTTGATTTGGAGGAGGGATTGTGTTAGGTTTAAGCGATGAGATGCAAACAAGAATTCAGCCCACTGAGGCTAACAGAGGACCAGAGACAACTACTTTTATCAAAATATTAGTCTTTCTTGCAAGACCTTCTGTCTTATTGTTAATGAACTCCATGGTTAGGATTGTTTCTCAGCCTCTCAGCACCTGATTGATACTAGAGATAACAAAATGAAACAAGCATGTAGGTCCAGATGTGAATAATAAAAAAGACACAGTAAGCATTTAGCTGTCCTCACCAACTTTTAGCCATAATTTGAAAATTTATGCTGAGAGTTGGAGGGATATAAACCTAAGATTCTTTCTCAGAAACTTTAAAGAGCCTATTTACATCACAGTGGACAAGGTAAACCAGAATGAGATGGGCCACCCAGGAGATGAGTAGTCAGATTCTGTATCACCATTGAAATAATTAGTTAAGTGTTAGCATTTCATTAGAGTGAGGATATTTGCTTCATTAAGCAGCATACGATGCTTATGACAGTGAACAAAGTGTACCTGCCAACTTCCAATCATGGTGGCAGAGCAATAGACCCAGTAGCCTGTCACACAGATGAAAAAGCAAAATCAACAGGGAAGCAAATTCTAGAAAGTCTTACTTCCTGGAGGTACCTCACTTCTCTCAGTACGTGCATGCTAACCAGCTTCAGTTGTATCTGACTCCATGCGATTATATGGACTGCGCCCACCAGGCTCCTCTGTCCATGGGATTCTCCAGGCAAGAATACTGGAGTGGATTGTCATGTCCTTCTCCAGGGGATCTTGCTGACCCTGGGATCAAACCCGTATCTCTTACCTCTCCTGCTCTGGCAGGCAGGTTCTTTACCACTAGCGCCACCTGGGAAGCCCTCTCTCAGTAGTTGTACAGAAAGCTTTAGCAGGATCTCATTCAATCAACTATGTAAAATAGTCATTGTGTTCAGAGAATAAGGATTTTAGGGTTTAAAGGACTCATGCTTTTGCTCTTTAAAATAGGCATCTATGTTCTCCTCTAGGAGTTTTATAGTTTCTGGTCTTACATTTAGATCTTTAATCCATTTTGAGTTTATTTTTGTGTATGGTGTTAGAAAGTGTTCTAGTTTCATTCTTTTACAAGTGGTTGACCAGTTTTCCCAGCACCACTTGTTAAAGAGATTGTCTTTTTTCCATTGTATATCCTTGCCTCCTTTGTCAAAGATGAGGTGTCCATAGGTTCGTGGATTTATCTCTGGGCTTTCTATTCTATTCCATTGATCTATATTTCTTTCTTTGTGCCAGTACCATACTGTCTTGATGACTGTGGCTTTGTAGTAGAGTCTGAAGTCAGGCAGGTTGATTCCTCCAGTTCCATTCTTCTTTCTCAAGATTACTTTGGCTATTCGAGGTTTTTTGTATTTCCATACAAATTGTGAAATTATTTGTTCTAGTTCTGTGAAAAATAAACGACCCAATCAAAAAATGGGCCAAAGAACTAAACAGACATTTCTCCAAAGAAGACATACAGATGGCTAACAAACACATGAAAAGATGCTCAACATCACTCATCATCAGAGAAATGCAAATCAAAACCACAATGAGGTACCATTACACGCCAGTCAGGATGGCTGCTATCCAAAAGTGTACAAGCAATAAATGCTGGAGAGGGTGTGGAGAAAAGGGAACCCTCTTACACTGTTGGTGGGAATGCAAACTAGTACAGCCACTATGGAAAACAGTGTGGAGATTTCTTAAAAAACTGGAAATAGAACTGCCATATGACCCAGCAATCCCACTTCTAGGCATACACACTGAGGAATCCAGATCTGAAAGAGACACATGCACCCCAATGTTCATTGCAGCACTGTTTATAATAGCCAGGACATGGAAGCAACCCAGATGCCCATCAGCAGATGAATGGATAAGGAAGCTGTGGTACATATACACCATGGAATATTACTCAGCCGTTAAAAAGAATTCATTTGAATCAGTTCTAATGAGATGGATGAAACTGGAGCCCATTATACAGAGTGAAGTAAGCCAGAAAGATAAAGAACATTACAGTATACTAACACATATATACGGAATTTAGATAGATGGTGGCGATAACCCTATATGCAAAACAGAAAAAGAGACACAGAAGTACAGAACAGACTTTTGAACTCTGGGGGAGAACGTGAGGGTGGGATGTTTTGAAAGAACAGCATGTATATTATCTATGGTGAAACGGACCACCAGCCCAGGTGGGATACATGAGTCAGGTGCTCGGGCCTGGTGCACTGGGAGGACCCTGAGGAGTCGGGTGGGGAGGGAGGTGGGAGGGGGGATCGGGATGGGGAATACGTGTAACTATATGGCTGATTCATGTCAATGTATGACAAAACCCACTGAAATGTTGTAAAGTGATTGGCCTCCAACTAATAAAATAATAATAAAAAAAATAAAATAAAATAAGCATCTATGGAAACAAGTTTCTTGATATTCATCGACAAGCATAAAATAAAAGATACGATCTATAGGGACTCTACAGGTTCAGAGAGTATACTCGGAAAACAAAATGACTAGGATTTCAAAAATAAGATTCTACTTTAGAATGTGGGAAGGCAGCAGTTACTTCTCTTTAAGGAGAGCTTGGAAACTGTGAGCAGGGAGGCCCAGATGCTGGGAAATGCCCTCTGGGCCGCAACTCAGCTCCTTTTTAGGTATGTTAACTACCGAAGAGTAACAACAATGCATTTCCGAATGTTTCAGGGTATTTTTAGTTTAAAAGCATAGAATATTTTTTATGCCTGTCTTAGCAAGTACTGATTGATCAATGACTTGGTACTACAAAAATGCTAGGGAACGCATGGCAAAGTAAGGGTGCCCATGTCCTACCTCCCAGGACACTGAGCAGAAAAGATGTGTCCTCCAGAAATAGACGCTAAGTCAAAATTTGACAAGTTGCTATGTCAAAACTGACAAGTGTGATGGTGTATCTATTCCTAAATACATGCTCCTTAGTTTCCCTTTAAGAACTTTGAGTTCACATGAGACGGGTGCTCAGGGCTGGTGCACTGGGAAGACCCAGAGGGATGGGATGGAGAGGTAGGCGGGAGTGGGGATCAGGATGGGGAACACATATAAATCCATGTCTGATTCATGTCAATGTATGGCAAAAACCACTACAATATTGTAAAGTAATTAGCCTCCAACGAATAAAAATAAATGGAAAAAAATAAAAATAAAACACACACACACACCAAAAAAGAACTTTGAGTTCACATGGGTGGATAGGTAGATAGATAGGCAGATAGATAGATAGACAGATGGACAGATATGCATTCAAATGTATATTGTCATTCAAAATAATGCCACTTGAGATTGTGTGTATTTTTATGATAGTGTCTACTCACCACACATTGGGAACTCTTGGGGAATTGCCTCCAAACAAATTTATTAGTCACAAAGCATGCCTTCTATTCACAAAAGTAGGTTTTGACCAAAAACAATAGCATCATCCAAAATGAATTACCAATTTAGTTTATCAAGCTTGGTTCTAATTGAATTTTCTACATTAAGGGAAAATCAACTCCACTCTTGAAGAACAAAATATCTTCTTGCTGAGAACATCCAAGAATGATATGAAAGGCAAATCTGAAGTGGAAATTTGTACACAGTTTAATTCTTTTAGCAAAGGGCAGAAGTATCAATGAAGGAAATGTAACATCTCTCAAAATTAGTACTCTGAAAACAATTACCACTTATTATACTTCAGGGATTTAAAGCACATGTAGAATTTCAGGCAAATCCTTTTCTATCCTGAACCTTAATTTCTTCATCAGTAGAATTAAGTAGAACCTTAAATTAAGTAGAAACTTAATTTCTTCATCCACTTCAGTAAAGTGGAAATAGTTGCACTTACCTCTCATTTTATCTCATGTGAGTATTGAATGAGGATATTAGTGGTTTATGACAATGCCTCACACCTATAAAGTATTCAGCAATGCTCTTTATTATCATTTGATAATAGGTACCTTGCAGCAGGCTTATTTTCAAGTCTACCCTATTACTTTATAGTCACGCATTCGTGTGTGCTAAATCGCTTCAGTCGTGTCTGATTCTTTGTGACCCTGTGAACTGCAGCCCACCATGCTCTTCTGTCTTTGTGAATTTCCAGGCAAGAATACTGGAGTGGGTTGCCAAGGCCTCCTTCAGGGGGTCTTCCCAACTCAGGGATTGAACTCACATTTCTTACATCTCCTCTGTTTGCAAGCGAGTTCTTTACCACTAACACCACCTGGAAAGTCCCACTTTATAGTCATACTTCCCATAGATTCCCTGGTGGCTCAGCTGGTAAAGAATATGCCTGCAATGCAGGGGATATGGGTTCAATCCCTGGGTTGGGAAGATCCCCTGGAGGAGGGAAAGGCTACCCACTCCAGTATTCTGGCCTGGAGAATTCCATGAACTCTTTAGTCCATGGGGTCACAAGAGTCAGACACAACTGAACAACTTTCACTTTCACTTTCTCATAGGTTATGTAACAAAATTTGCACAAATTAGAAACACTGAAATAAGCCCGTATAAGGCACATTCAGTTATTTAAAAATAATTTGAAAACTGAGCAAAATGTTTTGGCCCCCATTAGTGGAAGCTTGAGAGTTAAACCACGGTTCTCCCTAAAACATGAGACTGGGCCTTATCACCAGGTTGGGACTGCTTGTTCTGGCATGCACCAGCACAGACTTGGAGTTGAACTTTGTCTATAGATTTTGTCCTGATGTAACTGTGTCTGTATGTTCTAACCGTGCAGTGGTCCCACTCATGCGAGCCCAAACGCTTTGTTAATTAATCGTATTTATTCATGTACATTGTTTTGCTTCCCAGGTGACTCAGTGGTAAATCTGCCTGCCAATGCAGGAGATGCAGGTTCCATCCCTAGGTCAGGAAGATCCTTTGGAGGAGGAAAGGGCAAGTATTCTTGCCTGGAAAGTCCGATGGACAGAGGAGCCTGACAGGCTAAAGTCCCTGTGGTGGCAAAGAGTTGGACAACTGAGCACATATGGACGTGCGTGCGCGCATACACACACACACACACACACACACACACACACACACACACACACACATGCACGTTAAGTCATTTTTAAAGCTCTAAGAATTCTGTAAGATTGGTTTTGAGAAAGAGTAGAGGATTAATATTTTCCAGAGAATATGGAAAATATCCTTCAATAGATAAATTTTGTATTTATTTACATCGGTGGTAGCTAATGTTATGTGTTAAATTGACTAGCTCATAGGAGTGCTCAGATGTTTGGCTAAGCACTATTTCTGCATGCATCTGTGAGGCTGTTTCTGGATAAGATTAGCATTTAAATTGGAAGGCTGGGTAAAGCAGACTTCTTTCTCAACGTGAGTGAAGCTTGAATAGAACAAAAAGGTAAAGGAAATGAGAATCCATTCTCTGCCTGACTGATGAGATAGGACATCAGTCTTCTCCTGCCTTCAAACTGGGACTTACAGCATCAGCGCTTCTGGTTCGCAGGCCTGCAGACTGGGACTGGGACACCACCAGCTGTCTTGATTCTCTAGCATGGGGATGTCAGACTGTGGGACTTCTCAGCCTCCCTAACTATGTAAGCCAATCCCTTACAATAAATCTCTTTATATATATATATATATATATATATATATATATATATATATATATATGTATGTAATCCTAATGGTTCTGTTTCTCTAGGGAGCCCTGACTAATAGTATGTCTGTGCCTCTAAATAGCATGGTTAAATGCTAAGCTTCAGATGTTTTCAGCTAGTTGCCTTTCCGTTAAAAATAAAGATTTACTTTGTTCACATCCGTTCATCCCATAAACCCACCACACAAACACTTTGCCCCATCAATCCATAATAATTGTAGTTTAGATCAATAAATACCATATTGTCTATCTTCAGCTGAACCAAGTAGACAGTAACTATTTTTTTCTTTCTGAAAAACATTTTTCTTTTCCTGAAGTTTATATTTGCCTTCTTTTTCTCTGTTTGTTTAGTTTACTCCCTTCTTATCTTTGATTTATTTCTAGATGCTGTCCCAAACATATAAATCTCTCAGTATGGTGCATTTAAACACGTTAAGCATCCTAAAAATTTAATCTTAAAAGATTCTTTCTCAGCTCACTCTGATGTGCTCCAAATAGAAAGTGGTTGATGTAGGGCTCTGTAAAGCTGTAGCTTGGGCCTTCTTCCTGGGAATTCCCACTGCCTCCCTCTTGTGTTAGACTATGACTTCTTGTTTCTTGGTTTCATCCCTGACTTTAGCAGAACACAGTGTCTTGAAAAGTTTGCATGGCTATGGAAGACTGTTTTTGAGTTCTTGTATATCTTAAATTATCTTGTCCCCAAGCTTACCCTGGATATTAACTGGTATAAACATTTCACTGTACTTCATTTTTGCAAGGAGTTTTGAAAGTATTTCTCCAATGTCTTCTGATTCCCAACTTCATATTAAGAACTTTATAACCTTCTGATACTTCATCTGTTGCATAAAATGTTCTTTCTGGAAGCTTCTAGAGAATTTCCTTTACCTCAACTGCTCTGAAGTTTCACAATTGTGGTTCTTGGTCCGGGTTTATGTTTATTGTATGGGACACTTGGTGATCCCTTGTGATTAGGAAACCTCTGTTCCTTTGTGCTGAAATTATTTTTGAAATATATTTCTTTGATAATTTTCTCCTATTTTCTCCAATTTATCATTCTGAAACTTCTATCATTTGATGTTGGAAGTCCTAAACTGATCATATAATTTTCCTATTCTTTTCCATCCTAATTTCTATTGGTCAGTTTGCTCTTATTTCTAGGTATCCTCAATGTTATCTTCCAACTCATCTACTGAGCTTTTCATTTCTAGTGTCATGGTTTTAACTTCCAAGATCTCCTTTATATTTTCTGAACTGCTTCACAGTGTGTTTCCTGACCTGTGTTTGGTGATCTCTCTTGGAATGCTAATCATATTTCTGAGATTTTATTCTACTATACAGCTCATTAACTGTTTGTCCTCCTTGTTCCTTTTTCCAGAACTGCATCCCCGTTGACTGATATCCCTTTCTATGTGTCTTTGCCAGTCCATTGTTTTACAAAAAATTATTTGACTGCCATTTTGTTAAGATTTGTAAAGTACGCCAGGCCAATTTACACATTCATCCCTCCAGGTTTAACTAACTCTTATACATTTGTCTCAAAAACCCTTCTCAACTCTCATGGTTCAGAATTCAAATTCAGATTCATCTCCAGCATAACTACGTTAAAGTGACTTATTTGGAACTCCTGTTCCTCTTTCTACAGGTACTGAATCCCCACTACATAGCTGAGTGCATGATCTCTGTTTCTTTCTCTTTTCTTGTTCAGTTTGTCCATTCAAATATCTAGACTTTCTTCAGAATGCTCTTTCAAAGGCACGTTTCCATTCGAAAGTGTTCCTTGTTTCCCTGTTATATATACTATGCCAGTGCTGCTAGTAGAAACTTAATTTGAGCCGCATTTGTAACTTAAAAATTTTAGAAACCACATAAAATAAACTAAAAAGGATAGATGAAGCTAATTTTAGCAACGAAATTTATTTAATTCAATACACCCTGAATTTTTTTTTTTTTCACCCTGAATTTTTAACATGTAATCAAAATTAAAATGATTAATGAGATATTTTGCACTATTTTTTTGTGTGTTGTTTTCAAAATCGAATGTGTATTTTACATGTATTGCACCCTTCAACTTGGGCCAACTGCATTTTAATCCTCAATAAACACATGACTAGTGTCTACTATATTGGACAGCATAGTTCTAGGCACTTACAGTACAAAATCTAATAAATCATGATACCTGCACCAAATAACCTCAGTCAAATAAGTCAGATACACAAGAAAAAACAAGAACACAGTAATAGTCGCAGTGATAGGGACTTGTTCAGAAAAGAAAAAGAAAAACATCTAAATAAGATTGTAATCACAGGAAAAGCATTCTTGAAGAAGGGATGCTTCCTACAAGTGCTAAAACTAAGTTTATATTATTGTAATAGTAAAGGGTACCTGAAGGACATAATGTGGGAGAGTAAGTCAATGACAGATTTCATCAGCATTGTAGGTTAATGTAATCGTTTGAAATTTAGCTTGAAACCATAGGAAATAAATACTTTTAAAAATGGAAAATTTATGACTAAATGCATGCTTGTGAAAATATTCCAACTGTGCAGTACAAAACCAGATGAGAAAAAGCCCAGATTGGAAGGCAGGAAATCAGATAAGAATTGTGGTGGGTAGGCAGGCAAGAGATTACATGAGACTGAATTTCAATAATGATTGTGCCAGTGGAAGGTGAAGCAAGTTGGAGATCTTTGAACAAGGTAGACTCATAATTTAGTGATTGTTTGAATGGGTTCGGAGGAGGGAGTGAAGGAGATTATTATCACACTTCAGGTCTGACTTTGGGAGGGAGGAGGATGGTTTCATACATCAACACATGAATTAGAAGAGCAGAAAAAATGACTGGAAGTTATCAATGATATGCTGCCTTTGGAGAGTGATTTCCTGTTAGAAAATCTAGTAGAAATGCCCATTTACTAACTAAAAGTGAATCCGGAATTAGGCAGAAATACAGAAAGATAGACATGTCAGTAGCCAGTATACACAAACAAGAATTTTCAGTGGCCTAAAATAAGTTAGGATCTCAGATACAATATGGATGCTTTCAAAAAGATGAAAAATGAATTGAAATCAAAGAATACCATATAAGAGTCTTTTTCAATGCAAACATTAGACTCAATGTGCAAAAAGATAGACATGAAACATTTTCCCAATGACTTGCATTGTATGTTTTACTTGGCAAGACATTACATTTTCCATGTTAACAATATAGTAGATAAGTTTGTTAAATAAACCAAAGAGACAGCCAAAGTCCTACTATTAAATTTTCTCAAAAGATGATTTAAAAGCTATTTGTATAGTTTACCAACTTGTGTTCAGAGCAAGATTATATAGCTGAGCAAGGGGAAGATTTGTTTCCACTAGTCACTTCGTGTTAGCTTTGTGTGCCTCTGTGCTGTGTTTACACTTGACAATTCAACAGCAAATAAAAGTGTTCTTTTCCTCCAAACACCACATACATGAGATATTAGAAAACAATTTGGTTGAGCTCTTCCAAGCACAGTCCAGTTTGTTAATATTTCAAGCAAAAAGGTCATTTGGGACATGATGAAATAAGCGTGTAGTTGAGAAATCCGTATTTACATTTCTCTTGTGTGCAATTAAATGTATACAATAGGCTTGTCACACTGAAGAGGAATTAGAAAACAATATGACAGCATATGATCATCTAAACCATTATGGGGAAGAAAAAACAAGAGAAAGAAGCAAAGGGAGCTGGGTTTTAGACCCTCAAACTTAACAGTAAAGCCAGTGACCTGCTCGGAAATTTTCAGAACTTTCATGCAAAACTTATTAAAGCATGAAATTAGCCTAGAAATGACACCTTGCAAAGAAAGAGGGGAAGAACAGAGTAAAAGCTAGCTACCTCTTTTATTCCCCCAAAGCTATGGGTTATGCCAAGCTGAGGCAGAGAATTCCGTGTCCCGTGCTTCCGGATTATTTCAAGAGATGCACTAAAAGATGATCCTGTGAAAGTGCTACACTCAATATGACAGCAAATTTGGAAAACTCAACAGTGGCCACAGGACTGGAAAAAGTCAGTTTCCATTCCAATCCCAAAGAAAGGCAATGCCATAAAATGCTCAAACTATCACACAATTGCACTCATCTCACACGCTAGTAAAGTAATGCTTAAAATTCTCCAAGCCATGCTTCAGCAATACGTGAACCAAGAACTTCCAGATGTTCAAGCTGCTTTTAGAAAAGGCAGAGGAACCAGAGATCAAATTGCCAACATCTGCTGGATCATCAAAAAAGCAAGAGAGTTCCAGAAAAACATCTATTTCTGCTTTTCTGACTATGTCAAAGCCTTTGACTGTGTGGATCACAACAAACTGTGGAAAATTCTTAAAGAGATGGGCATACCAGAACACCTAACCTGCCTTCTGGGAAATCTGTATGCAGGTCAAGAAGCAACAGTTAGAACTGGACATGGAACAACAGACTGGTTCCTAATAGGAAAAGGAGTACATCAAGGCTCTATATCGTCACCTTGGTTATTCAACTTATGTGCAGAGTGTATCATGAGAAACACTGGGCTGGATGAAGCACAAGCTGGAATCAAGATATCCAGGAGAAATATTTATAACCTCAGACATGCATATGACACCACCCTTATGGCAGAAATTGAAGAAGAACTTAAGAGCCTCTTGATGAAAGTGAAAGAGGAGAGTGAAAAAGTTGGCTTAAAGCTCAACATTCAGAAAACTAAGATCGTGGCAACTGGTCCTATCACTTTATGACAAATAGATAGGGAAACAGTGGAATCAGTGGCAGACTATTTTGGGGGGCCCCAAAACTGCTGCAGATAGTGACTGCAGTCATGAAGCTAAAAGAAGCTTGCTCCTTGGAAGAAAAGTTATGACCAACCTGGACAGCATATTATAAACCAGAGACATCACTTTGCCAACAAAGTTCTGTCTAGTCAAAGCTATGGTTTTTCCTGTAGTCATGTATGGTTGTGTCGGTTGGACTATAAAGAAAGCTGAGCACTGAAGAATTGATGTTTTTGAACTGTGGCACTGGAAAAGACTCTTGAGAGTTCCTTGGACTACAAGGAGATCCAACCGGTCCATCCTAAAGGAAATCAGTCCTAAGTGTTCTTTGGAAGGATTGATGTTGAAGCTGAAATTCCAATATTTTGGCCACCTGATGTGAAGAGCTGACTCATTTCAAAACACCCTGATGCTGGGAAAGATTGAAGGTGTGAGGAGAAGGGGATGACAGAGGATGAGATGGTAGGATGGCATCACTGACTCAATGCATATGATATAAGCTCTGGGCATTGGTGATGGACAGGGAGGCCTGGCGTGCTGCAGTCCATGGGGTCTCAAAGAGTCGGACACAACTGAGCGACTGAACTGAACTGAACTGAACGCCAAAGGGAAACCTGAGAACATCCATTGTCTTGACATCACACGCTATTGAAGCTGGACAAAACCATTTGCTCCAAAGCCACCACATTACAACTGAGGTCTACAGAATGTGTGTTTTTGCCAAAATTTACATAGTCAGTTCATGACAGAGGCAGGTGAAAGACTGTGTCCTTAATCTTACTGCTCCTTTGGCTACTTTCTTTCCTGAAATAGGCTTCCTGTATGTAAAAAATAAGTCTTCCAGAATCTTAAATGATTTTATTTATAAATTAATATCTGGAAATACCACTCAAAAAGTCCATGCATGTACCTGGTGAAAGGGAAATGGTCAAAATCCAATGACTTTTGGAACAAGGTGGATATCCATACAGCAACAGAACAAAACAGCACCTTAAATGTAAAGATCACACTTGTTCAATCTGGTGATTATCCCTTCTTTCTGTGGTGTTTAATAATCTGGTTTCACCTAATCTTGTTAGTTCTAAAATTAAGGGCAAAAGAATAATTACCTTCATTTGGTTTTTAAATAAATAGGAGCCAAATGGGGGGGAAATGATTCATGACAAAAGACAGTCTTATTATTCCTTGGCAAATTCAATCTGTAAATTTTGCCACCATATCTCTAGCACTTTATTCCATCCCAGGATCCATGGACCTTGATTGCTGCTAAGTTGCCCCAAGAATATAATTTCCTTCATGTCAGTCCAACTGTACTTGGCTCCTGTTCCTGGCACTGATTCTTGGAACAGAGTGAAACTAAAGCTTTCTCAAGATATCTGACATTGAGAATAAACTCTAACACCTTGGGGTTAGCGTTTATCCAAACCATTGGGTCTCAAGGGGATAAATGATATTATTCCTGCAGAAGTCCTGACAACAGTCCCTGGAATAGGAGGGGAAGAAGATTGCCCTCATATATCTCAGACCTGACACATATGTGTGTGCTCAGTCATTTCAATAATATCTGGACTCTGTGACCTGTAGCTCACCAGCCTCTTCTGTCCATGGGATTCTCCAGGCAAGAATACTGGAGTGGGTTGCCATCCCCTCCTCCAGGGGATCTTCCCAACCCAGGCATCAAGCCCACATCTCCTGCATCTCCTGCATTGCAGGCAGATTCTTTACCACTGAGCCACTGGGGAAGCCCACACATGGAGCATTGCGTTCAGTTGAGATTCAGTTGATCTTGAACAAAACATGGTCCAGCAAAATGAACCCATTTTTCTGTTTGTTGATAATCCTAACTGTAAGTTTACAATCGTGACTTCTGAAACATGCATTAACCATTTTTTCTTAAGTTACCTAGTTGCTACCACCTATATAAGTAATCTGGAGAAGGAAATGGCAACCCACTCCAGTATTCTTGCCTGGAAAATTTCCATGGACAGAGGAGCCTGGTGGGAGTCCAGAGGAGTCCATGGAATCTCAGAGAGTCAGATACTACTGAGTACAAATGCATATAAGTATGAGTATTATAATGTGATTCATATCCATTATAAAAATAAACCTTTTAAAGATGGTGAAATGGAAGGCTATAAAGTGCTATGCTTCTAGATGATATGGCTGAACTTTCAAAATAATCCTAGACCTGTCACCTCTGGACTCTTCATTAAGCAGATAATAATTTTCCTTTTACTTTTATCTATGTCAAATTTTTACTGTTTTACTTTGAATCTGAAAATATTATTAATTGACACAGGGTATAGATGATAAATAAATGTAATATAATTCTTGGATATTATACATATAAATATTTTGTATTTAAAATTTCACATGGACTATTCTTTTTCTATAGCATCAGAAAGTCTAAGGATAAAGGGGAAAGTTCAGAAAATTTTCTGTTTGGCTGGTATGGCATGCTCTCCAGGCTTGCCAAATGTTTGAAACTTACACTTTATCTTATAGAAACTTTTGCAAATTCTTTGGAGACTCCTTTGCTGGACCCATCCAATTATGACTTCTCTGGTACAAGCTGGGCTGATGGGATCTCAGCTCTAGTTTAACTGCAGCCTACTTTACACAGAACTCTCTATTGGAGGAGATTCTCTTTAGGAGAGACAGCTGCTTTGGGGCCAGTTTGCTGTCCCACTTGGACCACACTTAATTAATGGAAAACACGCACTAACCCTTAGCCCTGCTCCCAGCAGACAGTGAAGTTTCCCACTGAGTCTACTAAAGGATTCCTGATATTCTCAGGGAAATATCAGGGAGAAATGTGCCAAGTCCTCCTGCTTTACACCCATCAGGATCTCTGAGCAATGCTACTGAAGCCATTCACATTACACTTTACTTCAGTGGTAAAGGCCCGAACTTTCAGTTTTGTGAATCAGGTGGGACTCATAGCTCTCCCACGGCCTTTTCAACAAACCCTCCTTACAAAATCTATCCTTCAAGTCAAGAAATCGGAATCTTTTCACACCAAGGATTTGGGGAGTTAACTGATTTTGGTCACTAGACATATTGTAAATATTAACAATCTTGAGGACTTGAAAGTAAAGCTTTAGTAAATGGAATAATGGTATGATGAAGAAGAGAGACAGCATGCAGAAAAGAATAGGGGAAATGGTATACTTATCTTAAAAGGAGATGTAGAAAGCTAACAGACATGGATGGACATACATGCACCACCATGTGTAAAATAGACAGCTAGTGGGAAGCTGCTGTACCACACAGGGATCTCAGCTCGGTCCTCTGTGATGACCTAGAGGCTGGGATGGGGGAATGGGTGGGAGTGGATTTCGAGGGGCGGGGGGAAGGATACATGTATACCTATAGCTGATATACTTTGCCATATATGGAAACTAACAGCATTGTGAAGCAGCTATACTCCAATTAAAACAGAAACAAAAACTGGAGACATGAGAGTACAAAGCTAACTACTTGAGAAAGACAAAATAATAATAATACAGCTCTCAATATCTGGAGGAAGAAACACAAGATGAGTAAGGTTTTTGAACTAAATCATCATCATTCATACTGGAAACCCAGATTTTGTTTGGATAAAGTGGAGAGACCAAGTGAAAGATGTATAGAGATCAAGACCACACTGGAAAAGAAATTTCCAATTGGTGTAGGGAGGAAGGAGGCTGGTGCTGTGACTCATACCCCTCTACATTGTGGAATGGCTTATGCATGTGTATTAATTTGATAAAGCATAACCTTTAGAAAACAGACATAAATGCTTGCTGAATGAATGGAGATTATTTTCTTTTGTGATTACAAATGCATAAAGTAATTAAACAAATGAGCAAAATCTCATCATTTTAAAGGTAAACCACTAAAAATAAAAAAAAAAATAAAATAGAGCAATTTACTCAATGAGAGCTATACTTGTTACATTATTATTATGTAAAAATTAATTCAAGTATATTAGGCAAAAACTAAAAATCTAACACTAGACTTCATAAAGCAGTATTATTCATTCATATGAATATGTATTCATTAAATGCATCACTCTAATAATACCATATCTTAGAATTTAACTTAAACTTGTGTACAGCTTTTTGGAGTCATTTAATCAAACTCTGGAGATAGCTGGAAGCACACGGAGATATGGAACATGCTGAAATCATTGATGACACAAATCTGCATTTTTCATCTTCTGGAAATACTGACAAACTGCAGGATGATCGGCCTGATGGAGGTGCGGAATTGGGACTTAACAGAGGAAAACCAAGGCCATATCTGTCTTAAAGAACTAACAAACACAGCTCCAAGATTTGCTGCTAAATCCTGATCTACCAACTGGATATTTCTTTTTCTTTTTAATATCAAAGTGTGTTTTCTAGGAAAAAAAAAATTATATTGTTTCCATATTCCCTGCTCTTTCTAACCAAAGCTCCAGCCAACCCATTTTCTAATTGAAATATTTTCCTGAGGAAGAAGAGAGACATGGTGATTGTGAGGCACATATATTTCTTTGACAAAATCATATGTCTTACCTTAAATATGGAAGAAAATTGCAATGTATGAACAATTTAAAATTATTGGGAATTATATTTGTGAGATCACTCTCCTAGCAGGAGTGGGATGGGAAGTCCAAGGGCTCAATCCACACATCCTGCCTGGCAGGGATAACTTCCGGTTCTTTCACATCCCAACAAAGGTAGAGTCAACTTTGTGGTTGACCATGAGTCCTCAGAGTGTCATCTCAGAACACTCTTTCTTTAGACTTAAAACTGATACAAAATACTGATGCTAGTTTAGAGTTCACAAAATTTACTTTTATTAAGATTAGCTTTTCTTTCTCCTCAAACCAAAACAAGGTATACATCTCCTAAAAGTCTCTGTATACATAGGGAATGGGGTTTGTGTTTTCACTGAAAAAAGGAAAAAGTTGGTTTTCCACAAAAGACTGGGAAATCTAGTCCCAGAAGTTTTGCTAGAATGAGGTAACTTTACTACCTGGATTCTAAAAGCTGAGCATCCATTTTAGGAAGTGCAGTAAGGAAGAACTTTCACAAAGGTCTCTGAACACTTAGGAGGTTGTCTTGTTCTTTTCATGTATCTTTAGCAGTACCAACAAGAGTGCTGAATTCACAAAAATTGCTCAAAAAAACACTTCATTGAATAAGATGCATATAAAAGTCATAACGTTAATGCAATTTTATGATTAATATTTTATAAAATTAATATTTATTCATGTATCAGATGCATTCTATGAATAGAATAATGTTGACATATAATACGTATTTTAGGTATATAACTATAAGTAAAATTTCCTGTCGGAAGAAGTCTACTGATCTGTCTTATCTCTTCATATAGAGTAATGTTTTGAGCAGCAAGCAGTCTTTCTTAATGTGAAGTAGTCAGTGATATAACTGTCTGCATATATATCTTAATCTTGAACTTACGACTTTTCTCTCGGGTACTTCTAATTTAATGTATTGAAACATACGTGCCCTTCCCATACAGCTGAAATCTCCCCCAACAAGGGGCCAATGTGAGAATCTGAAAGTGTTAGTTTAATGCAGTAGCCATAGTACTAATCATGATGTGATTTCAGAAGTGAACTCCCAAGACAGGATAAGAAAAAGACTCCAGGGTTTGAGTTTTCCTTTTGTTCTACCATAAATCAAGTGACTGAGCATTGTATTGCAATTCCCCTCAAACTAAATTTATCTTGGAATGGAGACAAAACAAGGATGACTTAGGAACTGAAGGACATTTTCCATTATATTCTGAATATATGTAAGCAATTCTCTTTGGAATGAGACTGAAAATTCTATGCGCCTTCTTGCCTAGCCTTTGGGAGCTTTTTCATTGAAACAGTTTGCTACTACATAGAAAATAACCAAAACAAATTAGCCTCAGGGAACAAAAGAAGCCACATTACAAACTCAAGTGACGAGCAACGAGATCCCATAGACAGTAATTCCTTAAAAGGAGCTTTCAAAATCCCTTTGTGCTAGGTTTATCAGTACCGGGAGCTTAATTTCATGAAGTTTTAGACAGGAGGAAAATTGTAACACATACTCTGCTAAGTTCAGATCTCTTAATCCTTCTAAATTGCTCAGTCTTGTTTAGAAGATCTGCTTACAACCGTCATTGTGCAAGTGTAAACACAAGAGCTCTCAGATCCTTCTTTGTGCTTCAGTTCTGCCAGACATCATTCATGTCTCATTTTACAGGCAAACCCTTAGTACCACCGCAAGCTTCTTTAAAAAAACCAAACCCTAACGCAAGGCGCATGTACAAATCTTTGCGTGTCTGGGTTTCCCTATAAGGGCATTGGGTTTTATTCCAGTCACAATTCTTGTTTATAGCTCACTGAATTTATAGCCATCCTCTTAAACATCTGCAGTCATCATTTTTTTTCCTCTTTTTTTCCTAAGGAAATCACAACTCTCTCTATAGGACATAAAGCAGGTATTTTCTCCTATTAAACCTGAAAAGGAGATGTTCTTTCTGTGTTTTTTACCACTGAACTAAGTAAAACATAAGCCTCCAAAGCTGTCAAGAGAATTAGGATAAGGCACTTGACACTAGACCTTTAATATTTCTAGAAATTTCCATCAACTGCAAGTCAGGAAAATGGGGTCCTGAACCCACAACTTTTATTAATATGCTATGTGGCTGACAGCAAATCTCTTCATTTTCCTCATGCTCCGTAGAAACACAGACCTTGAATGCCAAGAGGAACTTTAGGGTTTCATGCAAAACACAGCTCTCATTTCAGAGAGAGGGTCCCTTATCCCAACATGCTAATTCAGCCTCCCACAGGGAAAGCATGGGGACTTCTCCCCGATCTGCTCATTTCACAGTGCATTTGCAGCCTGTCCACTATGCCACGAGCCAGTTTCCTCAGCCGAGGCTTAATGACAGGTTCCCTATCACACAAAATATTTGACCTGGAAGCCTACCGAAAGAATGCCAAGTGTAACCCAGATGGAAGCTGTTGCATATCTCAAACTTAGTAATGGCTAGAAAATGCAAAATTAAGTGCTCATTTAAGAGTTACTTTCAAATTTTTATAATAATACGTTGTTGTTAAGAAACTGATCATCTTTCATGTTTCCCGCATTAACAAGAACCTATAATGCATGTATTCCATATATATTCCTTATATATATGGAATTTCTGTGAACTGAATTGTGAATTGTGCCTCCCATCATTCATATACTGAAGTCCTAACCCCTGATATGATTGTATTTGGAGACTGGGTCTTTACGAAGGAATGAAGATTAAACAAAGTCATATGGGTAAGGCCCTAATCCAATAGGACGAGTGGCCTTATGAGAAGCAAAACAGTCTCTTGCTCTCTAACTCTCTCTCTCACACTCAGACACAATGAAAGGGAACATGAGGATGAAACAAGTTGGCAGCCATGTGCAAGCCAGGAAGGGAGTTCTCATAAGAAGCTGAATCCACAGAACTTGATCTTTGATTTCTAGCCTCCAGTACTGTGAGAAAATAAATTGTTTAAACCATTCACTCTGTGTAATTTTGTTAGACTAAGAGGACTAATACACTACTTCAAAGGAAACTACAGAAAAATGTAGTTTAAGAATTATATTTTTGATAAATGAAAAATTGACGGATTGGAAAATCCAAACCTCTGCTGAAAAGAATTTGGAAATATCTAAAAGGTCAGCTGTATAGGTCCCTTCCATGTCACTTCCTGATGCATCTGGCTTTTAGAGTTTACCAGCATGATGAAGAACTGACTCGTTGGAAAAGACGCTGATGTTGGGAAGGATTGAAGACAAAAGGAGAAGTGAGTGTCAGAGAATGAGATTGTTAGCATCACCGACTCAGTGGACATGAATTTGAGCAAACTCTGGGAAATAATAAAGGACAGGGAATTCTGACATGCTACAGTCCATGGGGTCTCAAAGAGCAGAACGTGACTTAGTGACTGAACAACAATAACAACAAATATGACACAGTATGATAATAGCAAAGATCACACAGTCCAATCAAATTCTTAGCATCATGGTTACATTCAACATAAAAATGCAACATGCTTTATTCTAGAGCTATCAAAAATATGTTTGTTGTATTGTCATTCTTTCTTCCAAAAATATAGCGGTGTGGGAGAGAAGGCAAAGAAACTCATTCTTTCACCATTAAAAGAGCAGGAATATTCTTACATAAAAAAATTATCTTTTGTTGAGTCACCTCCTCTCACTAGAGAACTCTGGACTGGTCCCTAGTTGCAGCTGGTGACAGGTGGCCACAATGCTCAAGTTCTTTCACCCAGGACCAAGCATTTTAATAGATGAAACAGCCTGAGTAGTAATTATTTTCAAGGAGTTCTTTTCCCCTTCCTCTCAAGCTTTGTTTCCAGTGTAATTTCTTTCCAATACTGCTTTTTTTTTTTTCTTTTTAGTTGCCAGAAAATCCAAGTTATTTCTCAAAGATTAGACTACCAGCCACTGATTTTCCTTTGTTGAAAGGACAGGCTTTCAAACAAAGGAGGTGCCTTTCAGGTAAAACAAGATGTCTTAAAGCACTGGATCCCAAGGCCTAGGTATTTACAAACTTCATAAAGCTAAGCAAGCTTGTAAACTGTTTTACCACAGATGTTAGTACTAATTTCAAACTTTCTTATTGGAAAAAAAAAAAAGAGAGAGAGAAGAAAAAAATCCTCTTATCCCTCCCTGCCCCCTCCCAAGAAAAAGCGATGCTATCAATAGCAAGTTTCTCTAATTTAAAACGCAATGGATTTCTTTACCATTTACTTACTAGAAAAACTCTGAAAATATTTTGCATCAAATAAATTGACTAATCTTCATATTTACACTTCACTGATTAAGCTCTTATTTTCATCAGTTTAAATTGTGTAGTAAAATCTAACAAAAGTAAAAAATATGGGCAATTTAGAACCTCCTCAATACTTTTTCCACATATTTACTGCAACCACAAAAATGTTAAAGGATTTTTTCTTTCGTATCAGGAAGCACATGTTATTAAATTAATACATATCAAAAGGCATTCTCTCTCCACTGTTTATTGCCTTGCCTGGAGTAGATTTGAAAGAGAACCATGGAGCATTAAGAAAAAAATTAAAGAGGAAGCATGGTATTCTTGCCAATTTCCTTTGCCCAGTTCTAACAGAAGATGGTTCATTCAAAGTCCTATCTCAGGAAAGCGGACATGTCTGCATCAGTGGAGTCTTACAACACATGACTCCTTTCATATGATGCATGACTTTCTCTCCAGGCCCTGTCAGCATCCTTGGCCTCCACTGCCCCATCCCAGTCACAAAGCCTTCCCTTATCTTTCACCTGAGCATCACCTTTTGCCTCCCTCTCCTACAGCCAACCTAAGACTCATAAAATGCACACCCTTCACGCCCACTTAGCCAGCTTTCTTGGAACCATTTTGCATGGTAAATTAACTTCCAGCTCCAAGCCTCTCCCTTAATCTCACCTCTTTCCCCCTCCTCAAATCTATCCTTTCACCAACAACACTCCTTCCTCAGACAGACTCTCTCTCACAGGCCCATAACTGCCTCAGACACTCAGTTCCAAACTGAATCATTCATCTCCATTTCCATCCCTGACAGAATTTTCTCATTCTTCAAGCCCTCTCATTTCTTGAAAGATTGCAAGAACCTCACATCTGTCTGCTTTTTACCTGTTTACTCCCAAGTCCTCCTTGCACATCCTCTCAGTCCTTTAGGATTAGGGCCATAGCTCTGTCCTGCTGTCATTTCCTCCAAGTCAAAATATGTTGTTTAAGTTCAGTTCAGTTCAGTCACTCAGTCATGTCTGACTCTTTGTAACCTCATGAACTGCAGCATGCCAGGCCTCCCTGTCCATCACCAACTCCCAGAGATTACTCAAACTCATGTCCATTGAGTCGGTGATGCCATCCAACCATCTCATCCTCTGTCGTCCCTTCTTCCTCCTGCCCTCAATCTTTCCCAGCATCAGGGTCTTTTCTAATGAGTCAGTTCTTTACATCAGGTGGCTAAAGTATTGCAGCTTCCACTGAATGTTCAGGACTGATTTCCTTTAGGATGGACTGGTTGGATCTCCTTTCAGTTCAAGGGACTCTTAAGAGTCTTCTCCAATATCACAGTTCAAAAGCATCAATTCTCCTGTGCTCAGCTTTCTTTTTATAGTCCAACTCTTACATCCATAGATGACTACTGGAAAAACCATAGCTTTAACTAGACCTTTGTTGGCAAATTCTTAAAAGACAGGATTGTCATTGTTGTTCAGTCACTCAGTTGTGTACAATTCTTTGTGACTCCATGGACTGCAGCACGCCAGGCTTCCCTGTCCTTCACCATCTCCCAGTGCTTGCTTAATCTCTTGTCCATTGAGTCAGTGATGCCATCCAAGAGTCTCTGTCATCCTCTGCCATCCCCTTCTCCTACTGCCTTCAGTCTTTTCCAGCATCAAAGTCTTTTCTAATGAGTCAACTCTTCGAATTAGGTGGCCAAATTATTAGAGCTTCAGCTTCAGCATCAGTCCTTCCAATGAATATTCAGGGTTGATTCCCTTTAGGATTGACTGATTTGATTTCCTTGCAGTCCAAGGGACTCTCAAGAGTCTTCTCAAACACCAAAATTAAAAAGCATCAATTATTTGGTGCTCAGCTTTCTTTATAGTCCAACTCTCACACCCATACATGACTACTGGAAAAACTATAGCTTTGACTATACAGAATTTTTTGGCAAAGTAATGTGTCTGTTTTTTAATATGCTGTCTAGGTTTGTCAAAGGTTTTCTTCCAAGAAACAAGTGTTTTTGTTTTTTTTTTTTTTTTTTAATTTCATGGCTGCAGTCACCATCTGCAGTGATTTTGAAAGAGCCCAAGAAAATAAACTCTGTCACTGTTTGCAGACACAAATTATAATTGTGTGAAGTCTGGGCCAGACCATCATGATAAAAATTATATTGAATTCAGAGTCACAGGACATTGGTCCATAAAGGACTGGTTTGCATTTGCTGATTGAACCTTAAAGGAGTTACCTAACTTTCTTGACTATTCTCAGACCGTCTACAGACAAAAAGGCTTCAGTCTCCATCTGCTCCATCTCCCATGGATCACAGAAAAGAGGACTGGGACTACTTTTTCCAGCATCCCTTTCTGAGTGCGGTTTCTAGTTTCTATCCCACAGTGACAGGTAAACATAGTGCATTGCTTGAGGATGGTCTTCGGGATTTTTAAATTGGATTTTGAGGCCAGTGTACACAAGAAGTGCTTGCCTTATGTATGGCAGTATATTTTGAACTCTGGTTAAGAGAAATCTGCTAGACCCTAGGCATGACAAGTGACCACTGATGTCAGGTTTACATCTATTTTTAGGTAGGAGAAAGGGGATCATTTGTCTGCCACTTTAAGGACAGAAGGAGTCATATAACAAGTAGTGGTCAGTGTACATGGATGGAAGTGACACATAAAACAAGATCCAGTAGACTTCTGCTTTTTTCCTACCACAACCAGAAATGCTCTAGATAGTAGAGTCTCTGAATGAAATGATAATCTCACTGATGATGAAGGATGAATGAGCAATAATTTTTTTGTTGTTTTTTTAAGTGCTTTTCCAGCTTTATTGAGGTATAATTTATTAATAAAAGTGATGTATCTTTAGCATATGCAACATGATGATTTAGTATACCTGGTGAAATTATCGACACAATCAAGTCAGTTAACACATTCATCACTCTACATAGTCACTTTCTTGCACTTGTGTGTGTGAGGGGTAAGAATACTTAAGACCTATTCTTTTAGCAAATTTAAAATATGTAATACAGAGATTGTCTTTTTTCCATTGTATATCCTTGCCACCTTTGTCAAAGATGAGGTGTCCATAGGTTCGTGGATTTATCTCTGGGCTTTCTATTCTATTCCATTGATCCATATTTCTGTCTTTGTGCCAGTACCATACTGTCTTGATGACTGTGGCTTTGTAGTAGAGTCTGAAGTCAGGCAGGTTGATTCCTCCAGTTCCATTCTTCTTTCTCAAGATTACTTTGGCTATTCGAGGTTTTTTGTATTTCCATACAAATTGTGAAATTATTTGTTCTAGTTCTGTGAAAAATACCGTTGGTAACTTGATAGGGATTGCATTGAATCTATAGATTGCTTTGGGTAGAATAGCCATTTTGACAATATTGATTCTTCCAATCCATGAGCACGGTATGTTTCTCCATCTGTTTGTGTCCTCTTTGATTTCTTTCATCAGTGTTTTATAGTTTTCTATGTATAGGTCTTTTGTTTCTTTAGGTAGATATACTCCTAAGTATTTTATTCTTTTTGTTGCAATGGTGAATGGTATTGTTTCCTTAATTCCTCTTTCTGTTTTTTCATTGTTAGTGTATAGGAATGCAAGGGATTTCTGTGTGTTAATTATATGGCTGATTCATGTCAATGTATGACAAAACCCACTGAAATGTTGTAAAGTGATTGGCCTCCAACTAATAAAATAATATTTAAAAAAAAGAAAATATATGTAATACAACCATATTCACTGTGCTATACATTAGAGGCCCAGAGTATATCTTATAGTTAAAAATTAACTCCTTTTGACCAAAATATCCCTATTTCCACCACCGACTAGCCCCTGAAACCATTGGGTTCTAATAATTTGACATTCCCCAGCCCTGTCAAAGATTATGCATTTGTATTGAAGAATATCAGAGAGATTTGGCACTCATGACAACTAGTCATAATTGAAGATAGGATAACATGCTGAAAACCATTAGATAAAATTAAGTCGGCACATTGAAAGACAGTTCAGTCACTCAGTTGCATCTGACTCTTTGCAATCCACAGACTGCAGCATGCCAGGCTTCCCTGTCCTTCACCAGTTTCTGGAGCTTGCTCAAAGTCATGTCCATCTAGTCTGTGACGCCATCCAACCAACTCATCCTCTGTCATCCCCTTCTCATCCTGCTTTCAATCTTGCCCAGCATCAGGGTCTTTTCAAATGAGTCAGCTCTTCGCATCAGATGGCCAAAGTACTGGAGCTTCAGCTTCAGCATCTGTCCTTCCAATGAATATTCAGAACTGATTTCCTTTAGAATTGATAGGTTTGATTTCCTCGCCTTCCAAGGGACTCTCAAGAGTCTTCTGCAACATTATTGTTCAAAAGCATCAATTCTTTGGCATTCACCTTTCTTTATGGTCCAACTCTCACATCCACATATGATTACCACATTACCACAAAGCTGTGGAAAAACTACAGCTTTGACTAGACAGACATTTGTCAGCAAAGTAACACCTCTGTTTTTTAATATGCTCTCTAGGTTGATCACAGCTTTTCTTCCAAGGAGCAAGCGTCTTTTAATTTCATGGCTTCAGTCACCATCTGCAGTGATTTTCGAGCCCAAGAATTTAAAGTCTCTCACTGTTTCCATTGTTTCCCCATCTATTTGCCATGAACTGATGGGACCAAATGCCATTACCTTAGTTTTTTTGAATGTTGAGTTTTAAGCCAGCTTTTTCACTCTCCTCTTTCACTTTCTTCAAGAGGCTCTTCAGTTCCTCTCCACTTTCTGCCATAAGGGTGGTGTCATCTGCATGTCTGAGTTTGTTGATATTTCTCCTGGCAATCTTGATTCCAGTTTGTATTTCATCCAGCCTGGCATTTGGCATGATGTACTCTGCATAAAAGTTAAATAAGCAGGGTTATTTTAAAAGTTAAATAAACAGTCTTGGCATACTTCTTTCCCAATTTGGGACCAGTCTGTTGTTCCATGGCCAGTTCAAAGTGTTGATTCTTGACCTGCATAGACATTTCTCAGGAGGTAGGTAAGATGGTCTGGTATTTCCATCTCTTTAAGAATTTTCCACAGTTTGTTGTGATCCACACAAAGGCTTTGGCATAGTCAATAAAGCAGAAGTAGATGATATTTTTCTGGAACTCTCTTACTTTTTCTATGATTCATTGGATGTTGGCAGTTTGATCTCTTGTTCCTCTGCTTTTTCTAAATCCAGCTTGAACATCTGGAAGTTCTCAGTTCACACACTGTTGAAGCCTGGCTTGGAGAATTTTGAGCATTACTTTGCTAGTGTGTGAGATGAGTGCAATTGTGTGGTAGTTTGAGCATTCTTTGGCATTGCCTTCCTTAGGTATTGGAGTGAAAGCTGACCTTTTCCAGTCCTATGGCCACTGCTGAGTATTCCAAATTTGCTGGCATATGGAGTGCAGCACTTTCACAGCATCATCTCTTATGATTTGAAATTGTTCAGCTGGAATTCCATCATCTCCACTAGCTTTGTTCATAGTGATGTTTCCTAAGGCCCACTTGATTTCACATTCCCAGATGTTGGCTCTAGGTGAGTGATCACACCACCGTGATTATCTGGGTCAATAAAATCTTTTTGTATAGTTCTTCTGTGCGATCTTGCCCCCTTTTCTTAATATCTTCTGCTTCTGTTAGGTCCATACCATTTCTGTTCTTTGCTTGAAATGTTCCCTTGGTATCTCTAATTTTCTTGATGAGATCTCTGTTCTTTCCCATTCTTTTTTTTTTTTTTTTTCTCTATTTCTTTGCATTGATCACTGAGGAAGGCTTTCTTATCTCTGCTTGCTATTCTTTGGAAGGTTGAAAGATAAGACAACACTAGATCTCTTTACAAATAGCTCCCCAAATGTTGGTACAACAAAGACAATATACTCTTAGACTTGTGAAAAGTGTGCATACTCCCTTCCCTATGCACACTTTTCACAAGTCTAAGAGTATACATTCCACTCTTCAAGGAAGGAAACTTAGAAGAGAAAGACTTAGAATCAGGAAGCAGAAGATCCAATAAAGAAAATAAAGGAGGGGGCAGCATGAACGACTACGTGAAGGCAAACCCCAAATGACAACTGGCCAATGGGCCCAAGTGCAGACCACACAGGTTGGAGCAGAAAGACAGTAGGCTCCAGAAGACTAATCATTAAATAAAAAGCTTGTGTTGAAAAAGACTCTTGGATATTTTTGAGCACATTATTTGGAGATTTGGACTTTTAGTAAAAGGGACTACATTACTGGCAATCACCTTCAAGACCAAAGTTTAAAAATGAAGAAAATTAAAGAAAATATACTAAAGAAAGAAAATATAACCATTACTCACCTGAAAAGCAAATTTATGTAAGCATACATTATAACTGTCAATTTTGAAATTTTCAAATTATGATACAATTGTGATGGGGGTTGAGAGTAGATGTGTGTGTTTGGATGACAAAGTAGGTTTATGAAAGCCACTTTTCAAATTAGAAAGTCATGAATAGTACCTTCATGAAAACTCAAGGAATAGCACATAAACATATTAGATGGAACATGGAGGACAGTATTAGAAGAAATGGCTGGAGGACTGGGCAATGACCACATCAGTGGAATAGGAATCAAGTTTGCAGCAGAGATGCTCTTTTTTCTCATAACATTCAAATTTAGTTTAGTTATAAACTCTAGAGAACAATTAGATGTTTGACACAAAGCACGTTTTGATTGAAAAAAATACAGATTGTTTAAATCTTTTTTTTTTTTTTCAGTTGGAGTATGTGCTTAGTTGCTCGGTCGTGTCTGACTCTTTGAGATCCCATGGACTGTAGCCTGTCAGGTTCCTCTGTCCATAGGGATTCTCCAGGCAAGAATACTGGACTGGGTTGCCATGCCCTCCTCCAGGGGATCTTCCCAACCCAGGGACTGAACCCAAGTCTCCCACATTGCAGGTGGATTCTTTACCACCTGAGCCATCAGGGAAGTTCTTATGGGGGTATAGTTGCGTTCTAATATTGTGTTAGTTTCAGCTGTACAATGAAGTGAATCAGCCATAGGTATACATATATCCCCTCCCTCTTGGCCTCACATCCCACCTCTCCGGTCATCACAGAGCACCAAGCTGAACTCTTTGCACTATATAGCAATCTCCCACTGCTGCTGCTGCTAAGTCGCTTCAGTTGTGTCTGACTCTTCACAACCCCATGGACTGCAGCCTACCAGGCTCCTCCATCCATGGGATTTTCCAGGCAAGAGGACTGGAGTGGAGTGCCATTGCCTTCTCCGAATTTCCAACTAGCCATCTGTTTTACACATAGTAGTGTATATATGTCAATCCCATTCTCCCCATTCATTCCATCTCCTCTGCCCCTCATGTTCACACCTCCATTCTGAACAAACTGCATCTCTATTCCTGCTCATCTGCATTATTTTTTCTATATTCTACATATATGGATTCAGTTCAGTCACTCAGTTGTGTCCAACTTTTTGTGACCCCATGAACCGCAGCATGCCAGGCCTCCCTGTCCGTCACCAACTCCCAGAGTTCACCCAAACCCATGTCCACTGAGTCGGTGATGCCATCCAACCATCTCATCCTCTGTTGTCCCCTTCTCTTCCTGCCTCCAATCTTTCCCAGCATCAGGGTCTTTTCAAATGAGTCAGCTCTTTGCATCAGGTGGTCAAAGGATTGGAGTTTCAGCTGCAACATCAGTCAGGACTGATCTCTTGTAGGATGGATTGGTTGGATCTCCTTGCAGTCCAAGGGACTCTCAAGAGTCTTCTCCAACACCACAGTTCAAAAGCATCAATTCTTCAGTGCTCAGCTTTCTTTATAGTCCAACTCTCACATCCATATATGACCACTGGAAAAACCATAAGACATGGGATCAATTCCTGGGTTGGGAAGATCCCCTGGAGAAGGGCACAGCAACCCACTTCAGTATTATTGCCTGGAGAATCCCATGGACAGAGGAGACTGGTGGGCTACAGTTCACAGGGTCACAAAGAGTTGGACACGACTGAAGCAACTTAGATGAGAAGGAAATGGCAACCCACTCCAGTATTCTTGCCTAAAGAATCCCGTGGACAGAAGAACCTGGTAGGCTGCAGTCCATAGCGCTGCACAGAGTTGGACACGACTGAAGTGACTTAGCAGCAACAGTAGCAGAAGCAACTTAGCAGAGTACATATATATTAAAGAATGTGAGACATAGTTATACATGTTATACACGTTAGCATGTTATACATGTTAGCATGGAGTATACCCAGCACTAGGAACGATACTCAGCGGGAGAACAGTGAGGAGAGAAGACTGGAGAGGCATAACCTTAACAATAATGATAAGACCACCTAAGTGATCAAAAAAGACATATATTTTGAATTGTTTAAGTGTTAGTCATTCAATCATGTCAGACTCTTTGCCACCCCATGGACTGTAGCCCTCTAGACTCCTCTGTTCATAGAATTCTCCAAGCAAGAATACTTGAGTATGTAGCTATTTCCTTCTCCAGGGGATCTTCCTCACCCAGGGATTGAACCCAGGTGTCCCTCATTGCAGGGAGATTCTTTGCCATCTGAGCAACCAATTAAGATATTTATCAATCATCTTCGAAAAATCTCAAAAGCAAACGAAAGTTAACTGTTCTTTAAGAGAGTTTCTGAAGTTTTTATTGGGGCCATAAAAATCATAAATCAAAAAAAGATGGGGAATTAAATTGCTAATTTCTAAATAGAAAATAGAATCCTAATTTCTATTCAGATTCAATATTCTGTCTAATGTAAACTTATCAAGTATCCCTGTCTTTGAAAACCTGAGACTTGAATAAAGTCATGTTCTTTATAGAAAGCTAAATAGATTTCTTTCCACATCTGACCCCCATGGAGATGTTTTTTGAGAGAAGAAATGTTTTTATTTCAGGGAGTAGATACTTCCTGCAAATTTTGATGATCACTTTAACTGCACTCCAACACAAACAACATTTATTGCATGACTGATGTTTCACCTCCTTTCCTTGATTTAAATTTTGAGTTCATAATGGTTCTTAGAGCTTGAACTAACATAAAGATAACTGGTCTAATCCCATCATTTTTCAAATGAAGTCCAGGGAGGAAAATGGGCTTGCCAAAGGTTATATATCTAGTTAGTGGTAAAAGATGAACCCAATTCTTTTTCTTAATTCACATCTCTTACCTATATATCAACTCAACTACTCTACTAGGCAATATAGACACATTTTCTGAGCCCTGCTAGTTTTCCAAAGACATGTAAGAATGTTTGAGACTGGAGTAGGGATATTTGTTGACTTAAAAACATTTCAGGAAAGTGCAAGCCTGAAATCCATAAATATATTATTAAATAACTACATGGCATTAATTTAGGTCAAATACTAGTTACAGCAATTTTATATAGTCATGTAAATTTTATTAAATGAATTACCTGTTTATTATTACATAGAATCAGGCCTATAATCCAATATAAAACAATCCTGATTCTGTTGTACAGGTTGATTAAAAGGGGTTTTTAAAATCAATACTATCAAAAATATTCATGTGTACAAACACATAGAGACACACACCACATATAATTTTCCAGATTGTGTTTATAGTGGTCTAGTTTAAAAAATCTAATTCAAGTTTTAAACTCTTATCTATATAAAAATTCCAGGTAATTAAAAGTCATCAAGTTTGGGGCTTTTTTGTCCTAGTTATCTGGTCAGCCATTCTAGGGTATTGGGCATGTAAACTATTTTATCTCAAAGGTTTCTATGGTTCCAAATTCTCATAATTCTGCTATGATCCTTCTCTTATGAAGATCAATCCTCAAGAAGGAAAATCTTTCCTGAATCCCCATACGAGACACAGGGACGGGTTGGCTATTATTTTTAATGTCCTGAGTTCCTTCCTCTTCATTGCCTCATGCATTTGCTGATGTCAGGCCTTTGACTGTGAACCATAAACTGCAACTGCCACAGATTTTCCAAATGTTAACATGTTAGGCAAATGTATCCTTTGTGGGAGCAGCAACTGCTATGGGAAGGGAAATCTTGGAAGCACATTCCAGTTGCAGCCTGATTTAATTGAGGTAGTAAACATCATGGGAATGATGGCTGACATTGGCCAGGCTCCACCGTAAGGCGATGCATAGAGTCGCAGGAGGACCAAAGGGGAAATGCAGAAAATAAGGCATAACATACGAAGCAGTGAGAGGAGGAGAAGGGAGAGAGAACACCAAGAAATCCAGACACATAAACAAATGAGTAATGTTTTTCATTGGTTGTTTAAATGTGTGTGTGTGTGTGTGTGTGTGTTAAAAGCTTGGAGAGCAATTTATGCAGCAAAATATTCTACAAGTTATTCTCGTGAAGAGAAGAAATTTTCATACTATTTTAAGATGCTTGTTCTCAATCCTGTTTTTAAAATGACTAATTAACACAATTTACAAATTACAAACACATTTACACAATTAAATCACAATATTTTAACCAAGTCAACCTCCTTGCCTTTTCTTAGTATACGTGAATTTGTGTACCCCATTCAAGAGTTTCCTTTGATCCCAAGGCTGCAATAAACTGATCAAGATGCTGAAAAGGGTTACAGTATTTTTTGCTCAAGCTTAAAGTTTGCTTTTTCCCTCCTCCAACAATTGCATCTTTGACAAGTTAAAAAAAATTTTTAAGACTATGAGTTAAGTTGTTTTCTTCTACTTTTAAAAATACCAGTATTTATTAACATTCTTTATACAATCTTACTACCAGTGTCACCAAAACTCTATTTTTCCCTTTGCTTCAATACTTTAGTATCTAGCAGTTCAGTACTCCTGAAATCTCATATCTTATTCCAACTATCCACATATTATGAATCAATAATGGTTCATACAAAGAGTTTGATAGTTGCTCTGTGCTGTCTATTCAAACTTCTTCAATTTCTCATGTTTGCTCTTTCCTGTGTTTCTAAATATATAAATGCTTCAGCTAACAGATGGCAAATGGAAGCACCGATGGGCACAGAAATCAATCCAAGGCTGTTAAGCATGAAATGTCCCTGAGGCAAGCAGCACAAGGAAAATGAAAGGGAAGCTTAGATACTTTCAAAGGGAAGAAAGGACTGACTGTCCTTCTTTGTAGATTGGGGACCATTTAATAAACTGGCCAAATAAAATTGACCTACTGAGAATGAATTCATTTTATTGCCTGAATCATGTTAATAAATCACATTGAATGTGGTACTGGGTTTTGGGTTACCCAATATGGTAAAAATTAAGTAATAGACTCCCGTCTTGAATGCTAAGAAACAGTTTCATTGAAATGAGGATCAGTGCATGGCTCTACTTTTAAGGATTTCTGTGAGTGGCTGCATTAAAGCCGTCCAAATTCTCAGCTTTTTAATGTTTTAGGGATGATATTTACTCAGTCTATGGAGTCTTTGCACCTGTTAAAGAAAAGGTAGTAAGGTAATCCTGAAACACGACCACTGCTGATCTATCTTTCCTCACTAGTCATTCATCACAGATGACTCTCTTTTTAATATATGACTCTTTTTTAGTATATATCTGAAATAAACAGTCCATGGCAAAGTATTTGAAATAATTTCAAGTGTCCTTCAAACTGGATGTAATGGCTGGTAAAGGAGAAAATTATGCTGTATTCCTTTATCAGCCAAGAGTCCAACTCAATCTTTTGAAGCACATTTAAATTTTAATTGTGATGTACATTTCACATTACAACAATTAATTCCTAAATTGTGTCTTCACAATATAAAACTGAAGAGATAAAAATAAAAATATACTAAGAACAGCAGATAAGCAGAACTAAGATTCTATAATGACATCTATTTTGACTTGTTCTTTGTTGTAATTCGTTATTTTCTTTCTTCTAAATACTACTTGATCTTTGTAAAAATTTAGATTGCACCCTGTAGAACTACAAAGAGATTTTGATAACAAATGCATTAACTTATAGAATGTTACAAACAAGGATAGTTTACCATGGTTGGTTGTGTGATACAGCAGGAATCCCTGGGCTCCAGGTTGGAATTCTGGCATTAACAAGGTCAATAACAGAGGTAGATTTTTTTTTTTAAGTAGCAGCCCAATAATTCAAATGATATGAATTTACAAAAGTGCTCTGAACATAACTGAGGGTTAAGATATCTAATTAGGAGTTAGGGAAGAACTTTATTATTAGATAGAGGTTCAAGAAAGTCAAAAGTATGACATGAGGTCAGCCATGAGAGGTGAGGGCATGAGAACGTGCCAGCAGAGAGAATCAGCATGAACAAAAGCCTCAAGTCGACAAGAGTTTCACTTAGTTCAAAAGTTAGAGCTCTTTCAACAGCAGAGAAGCAAAAGGGCAGCATTAAAAAGTAAGCAGAGCACTGATGATTGTATTGTAGGCCAGAGGGATTTTTGTATTGAAAATGTTGGAAGGGTTAACATAGGAGTATGTGTTGGTTATCTATTTCTATCTGACATGGACCCCCACATTTAGAGGCTCAAACAATATGTTTCACCCCACAATTTCTTTAGTTTTCAGAGTCCAGGCAGAGTTTACCCGGGACCTTCAGTTCATGGTCTCTCATGAGGCTGTAATCAAAGTGTTGGCTGGGAATACAAACATTTTGAGGCTCAAATGGGGAAAGACCCATTTCCAAGCTCACTTATGCGATTGTTGGCAGAATTCAGTTTCATGTAGACTGTTGAACTGAAGGCCTCAGTTCCTTACTGGCCGTTGGCTGAAGGCCACCCTTGCTTCCTTTTCCCATGGGCCTCTCCATAAGGCAATTCACAGCATGGCAGCTTGCTTCGTTAGATGGTGTAATTGAGAAGAGCCAGAGAGAGAGGAAACAAGATAGAAGTCATAGCCTTCTGTAACCTAAGCTCAAAAGTGACATCCTATTACTCTTACTATAGTCTATTCATTAGATGCCAATATGTCCATCCAGCTCTCAGGGGAGGGAATGGCAAAATTGCGTGGATATTAAGAGTTGGAGGTCATTGTGGGTTATCTTACTTAGCAGGCTGCCTACCACAAAATATCATTTTATAATTTAGAAAGATTACTAGTTCTATGTGAGGAATGAGCCATAGGCATCAAAAGTGGAGTCAGGCAGACTATTTAAGTATAACCCTATAGCATTTGCAGATGTCTTAGATGTGCAGAGTTAGTGGAAGAGAGGATTCAAGAGCTGACTTTGGCAAATTACTTAATGATGATGTCATACTTTTGGATGGAGAAGACAAACTTAAAGTCTAGATAGAAATTAATTGGAAATTTATGAAAAATCAAAATATATGTTTCAGAAATATTCACTGAACACCATATATTGCATAGTTTATCATGTACTCAGTTGTTTTTCAACTTGAATTTATCTAGAAGGCCAAAAATGTTGCAAACAGTTAAAAATATATGTGGCTTTATTTGGAACTAAACTTTTATTCTATGTGGCACCCCAGGGGAGAATTAAAAACAATAAATATAAATTACAGGAAAACAGGTTTTAGATTAGTGTAAGAGTCTTCTAATAACTTAATAGAAGTCTATAAAAATTTAATAAAGTGCCCCATAAAATAATGAATTTCACATCTTTAGAGGTGTTAAAAGAGCATTTAGAAAGCCATTGGCAATTCTATGTACAATTAAAGCTGAATTAACTTATTTTAAAAGATTTCCAAACCTTCTGTTCAATAATTCCATAACATATTGTGCAGAATTACATAAAATTATTAAATTATTGTATAAATAAAATGTCTTTTATTTTGCTTAAGTAATATCACATGCATGAATTCTTTACATATGGACCTGTCATAGGCTATGCTCAGCCATAGATTTTGATTGTAAATGCAGCAGTAATAACATAGCACTTTCAGTCTAACTTTCTTTATGCTGCATCTCATGTGCTGGTGAAGTGCCTAATTATGAGTCTCGCAGTATGTATATACGTGCATCTCACAGAGTTCCATAGTCACTATCCATAAGTTCTACTATTGAGCAAATCAGGCCAGTGATCCTTTCCACACCAAGTTCACCTCTAAAATATTACTGAGGAATGGTAAGGCCATTTCCCATTATGTCACAGGTATAAAGGTCCAAAATGTCTGCACTTATGCAATTTGAGAAGGTGAGAAATTTGACATGAGGAATGCAATGTATTAGCACCATATCTAGATAGTCATACATCCTCATCTTCTAAATGTGAAAAGAAAAAAAATAGGAATATGTGGCAGCTACAACACATTTTATTGTCCCTTCTTTTTTTCCTTCCTTTTGAATAATTTCAATTCATTTTGTCTTATTTCTTTTATTGTGTCTTTGGTTGAATCATATCATGTGTACTTTGATATTGAAATATAACAAAATAGCCTTGATTTTGATCACTTTGACTTTATTTTTTAAGGTATAGTGGACATGTTTATAATAATGACTTCTAGCTCATGAAAATGTCTTCTCTATTAATATATTATTTTTATTTCTCTCAATAATTTTTATATTGTAAGTATCTGTAGAGGAGTTTTTTTCTACATCTTTGATTTATCCATAGGTTTCTGATTCTTTTTGATACTACTATAAATAGATAAATAGTATTATACATATAACCAACATTCCAAAAGACTCCTGGTATACATTTGCAGGAATTAAACCATCAAGGTAACCACAATTGTTACTTCTAACATCACTGATTGGCTTTATCTTTATTTTTTTGAAACTCTATATAAATGAGATCATGAAATATGGTATACAGTTTATTTTTCACGGTCAAGTTTATAAACCTACTCCCCTTTGCTGTAGCCATGAGAATAGTCTTCAATTTTGGAGGGAAGTTTTATTAATGTACCTTTCATATTTAGATCTTCAGTTCATCCTGGAATCTTCATTCCATCTGGAATTAATTTTTATATATGACATGAGATGTGAGAAAAAGTTTAATTCAGTTTTCTTCCATTTGGATTTTCAACTGACCCAGCATCATCTACTAAAAATGTGAAGTTTCACTTTTTTTCCATAGAAATATCCAATTTATCCAACATCATAAATTGAAAATATGAACTTCCTCATTACATTTCAGTGGCACTTCTGTTATAAACAGCATGAATTTTTATCATTCTGTAGTCTTTCTGTAGTACTTCTGGGCAATTTATCTGATTATGTCAATGCCACACAGTCTTAGTATAGCTATAAAATAAGGCATAATATCTGGTAGTTTAGGATTGTCTTTGCTACTCTTTATTCTTTGAATTTTCACATTTATTTTTAATACACACACACACACACACAAAGGCATAAATTTTCACTGGTATTATGCTGTATGCAAAGATTGGCTCAATAAAGGGCAGAAATGGTAGGGACCTAACAGAAGCAGAAGATATTAAGAAGACGTGATAAGAATACACAGAAGAACTGTACAAAAAAGATCTTCATGACCCATATAATCACAATGGTGTGAACACTCATCCAGAGCCAGACATCCTGGAATGTGAAGTCAAGTGGGCCATTGGAAGCATCACTACGAACAAAGCTAGTGGCGGTGATGGAATTCCAGTTGAGCTATTTCAAATCCTAAAAGATGATGCTGTGAAAGTGCTGCACTCAATATGCCAGCAAATTTAGAAAACTCAGCAGTGGCCACAGGACTAGAAAAGGTCAGTTTTCATTCCAATCCCAAAGAAAGGCAATGTCAAAGAATGCTCAAACTACCTCACAATTGTACTCACCTCTCAAGCTAGTAAAGTGGTGCTTAAAATTCTCCAAGCCAGGCTTCAGCAATACGTGAACCGTGAAATTCCAGATGTTCAAGCTGGTTTTAGAAAAGGCAGAGGAACAAGAGATCAAATGGCCAACATCCGCTGGATCATCGAAAAAGCAAGAGAGTTCCAGAAAAGCATCTATTTCTGCTTTATTGACTATGCCAAAGCCTTTGACTGTGTGGATCACAATAAATTGTGGAAAATTCTGAAAGAGATGGGAATACAATCATGCCTCTTGAGAAACCTGTATGCAGGTCAGGAAGCAACAGTTAGAACTGGACATGGAACAACAGACTAGTTCCAAATAGGAAAAGGAGTATGTCAAGGCTGTATATTGTCACTCTGCTTATTTAACTTGTAAGTAGAGTACATAAAGTGAAACGCTGGGCTGGAAGAAGCACAAGCTGGAATCAAGATTGCCGGGAGAAATATCAATAACCTCAGATATGCAGATGACACCACCCTTATGCAGAAAGTGAAGAACTAAAGAGCGTCTTGATGAAAGTGAAAAAGGAGAGTGAAAATGTTGGCTTAAAGCTCAACATTCAGAAAACTAAGATCATGGCATACGATCCCACCACTTCATGGCAAATAGATGGGGAAACAATGGAAACAGTGGCTGATTTTTTTTTCTGGGTTCCAAAATCACTGCAGATGGTGATTGCAGCCATGAAATTAAAAGATGCTTACTCGTTTGAAGGAAAGTTATGACCAAACTAGACAGCATATTAAAAAGCAGAGATATTACATAGTCAACAAAGGTCCATCTAGTCAAGGCTATGATTTTTCCAGTGGTCATGTATCAGTGTGAGAGTTGAACTATAAAGAAAGCTGAGTGCTGAAGAATTGATGCTGTTGAACTGTGGTGTTGGAGAAAACTCTTGAGAGTCCCTTGGACTGCAAGGAGATCCAACCAGTCCATCCTAAAGGAGATCAGTCCTGGGTGTTCATTGGAAGGACTGATGTTGAAGCTGAAACTCCAATACTTTGTCCACCTGATGCAAAGAGTTGATTCATTTGAAAAGACCCTAATGCTGGGAAAGATTGAGGGCAGGAGGAGAAGGGGACAACAGAGGATGAGATGGTTGGGTGGCATCACTGACTCAATGGACATGAGTTTGAGTAAATTCCGGGCATTGGTGATGGACAGGGAGGCCTGGCGTGCTGCAGTTCATGGGGCCACAAAGAGTCAAACACAACTGAGTGACTGAACTGAATAATGTTATATGTACTATTTGGGTAGAAAGTAGTAGATAGTCGATATCTATAAACTATGAGTCTCTAGTACATAAATGTAACATTATTGCCTTTATTTGTTCTTTTTCCTTTCTTTCAGCAATGTATGTTTTGTAATTTTCAGTGTAGAGGTTTTCCACATCTTTCATATGATTTATTCCTGGTATTTGCCACATCTAATGCTATTTTACTGAAATGTCAATAACCTCAGATATGCCCATGACACCACCCTTATGGCAGAAAGCGAAGAGGAACTGAAGAACCTCTTGATGGAACTGAAAAAAGAAAGTGAAAAAGCTGGCTTAAAACTCAAAATTCAAAAAGCTAAGATCATGGCATCCGGTCCTATCCCTTCATGGGAAATAGATGGGGAAACAATGGAAACAATGAGAGACTTTATTTTCTTGGGCTCCAAAATCACTGCGGATGGTGACTGCAGCCATGAAATTAAAACACACTTGCTCCTTGGAAGAAAAGCTATGACCAATCTAGACAGCATATTATAAATCAAAGACATTACCTTGCCAACAAAGTTCCCTATAGTCACAGCTATGGTTTTTCTAGTAGTCATGTTTGGATGTGAGAGTTGGACCATAAAGAAAGCTGAGCACCGAAGCACTGATGCTTTAGAACTGTGGTTTTGGAAAAGACTCTTGAGAGTCCCTTGAACTGCAAGGAGATATAAACATTCAATCCTAAAGGAAATCAGTCCTGAATATTTATGGAAGGACAGATGCTGAAGCTGAAGCTCCAATACTTTGGCCACCTGATGCAAAGAGCTAACTCATTAGAAAAGATTCTGATGCTGGGAAAGATTGAAGGCAGGGGACGCCAGAGGATGAGATGATTGAATGGCATCACTGACTCAATGGACATGAGTTTGAGCAAGTTGAAGGAGATGGTGAAAAACAGGGAAGTCTGGGGTGCTGCAGTCCATGGGGTTGCCAAGAGTAGGACACGACTGAGCAACTGAATGACAATTACATTTTTGTCAGAAAATGCTATTTGTCAGAATATGCTAATTACATATTTTTCAGGAAATGAAATACATTTTATTTATTTCAGATTTTAAAAGAATATGAAAAATAATTTTGTATAAATTCTTTGATATTTGTTAGGACTTGCATTGTGACCCAGCATGTTATGACCTATTTTGGTAAATGTTCTATGCAAACTTGAAAAGAATGCATTTTGCAGTAGTTTGAATATAGTGAGTGTGTGTGTGTGTGTGTGTGTGTGTGTGTAGAGAGAGAATTGCATATATTACATGTGATATATATGTTACATATAATGTATATATACAATATCAAGTTGTTTAATGTTGTTTATGTAGCTAAAATTTTAATACCCACACTGAAATTAGTCACTGAATGAGGTATACATAAATATCAAATTATGACTGTGAATTTGTCTCTGTCCCTTTTTAGCAATTTTGAGGACATAGTGGTGTACAAATTTAGGCCTTGTACACATTTCTGTAGGAAAGGAACATCTTTTGAATATCTCTATTAGCAATCACTTCCTTCAACATTTGATATTAATATAGTTCTGCAGCTTTATTGTGGTTACATTTGCAGTATTCAGGTTTCCTGGGCAGCACTAGTGGTAAAGAACCTGCCTACCAAGGCAGGAGACATAAAAGACACATGTTTGATCCCTGGGTGGGGAAGATCTCCTGGAGGAGGGCATGACAACCCACTCCAGTTATTCTTGCCTGGAGAGTCCCATGGACAGAGGAGCCTGGCGGGCCACAGTCCATAGGCTGGCAAAGAGTCCAACACAACTGAAGTGACTTTTCCATCTTTTCCTCTCTTTTTCTTTCAACTATTCTGTGTCTTCATATTAAAGATGTAGCAAAAATAAATAAATAAAAATAAAAAATAAAGATGTAGCGTATGTTAGCAATACTGTTGGAAGAGGTAATTGAGGGGTCATGACCTCTGGTCGATCTGCCAGCTGGACCCAGGCAATCAGAGGCTCCTCCTTGTCTCTCCCTTCCTTAGTACATTCCACCCACAGTTAGCACACTAGGAGTGTTCCAAGGATGCAGCCTTAAGAAAGCTAGGTGTGGAGATCATCTGGGCTAGTACACCACTGACCCTCCTCAAAGTCTCTATATAATCTTTTAAGATTCTGGCGGGCCGGTGCAAAGATCCATTCATCCTGTGGCCACACAGGATGAGCCTCATATATTGCTTTTCAGTTGCTCCGGCCTGTCCGACTCTTTGCAACCCCATGAGCTGCAGCACCAGCTTCCGGGGTAGCTCAGTTGGTAAAGAATCCACCTGCAATGCAGGCGACCCTGGCTCGATTCCTGAGTCAGGAACATCTCCTGGAGAAGATATGGGCTACCAACTCCAATGTTCTTGGGCTTTCCTGATGGCTCAATCGGTAGAGAGTCCGCTTGCAAGACGGAAGACCTGGGTTCAATCCATGGATTGGGAAGATCCCCCGGAGAAGAGCATGACAACCTCCTTCAGTATTCTTGCCTGGAGAATCCCCATGGACAGAGGAGCCTGGCAGGCTAGAGTCCACTGGGTTGCAAAGAGTGGGACACGGCTGAGCGACTAAGCACAGCACAGAACTGCAGTTCCCCAGGCTTCCCTGTCCTTCACCACCTCCTGTAGTTTAATCAGACTCATGGCCATTGAGTCAATGATGTCATTCAACCATCTCGTCCTCTGTCACCTCCTTTACCTCCTGCGCTGTCTTTCCTCAAGTCGTTCCCTGGCTTATTAAAGCTGCCACCTACCAACCTGGAAAGGTCTTTTTCTTCCGTTTCTCCTTGCTTGCAGCGTTAGAATCGGTTCAGATTTCACCCAGGAACTCCTCAAGCTACAAAAGAGTAAATGTACAGTTTTTTCATTTCTTAATTCAATTTTTCTGATTAATAATGTTTATTACCTTGCGTATGCTCAGTCATGCCCAACTGTTCGACAGGACCCCTTTCGACAGACAACCCACAGTCTCCTTTGTCCATGGGATTCTCCAGGCAAGAATACAGGAGTGGGTTGCTGTTTCCCCCTCTAGGGGATCTTCCCAACCCAGGGGTCAAACCTACCTCTCCTGCATTAGCAAGTGGTTTCTTTACTACTGAACCACCTTGGAAGCCCATTGTTTATTGTATTTAGATATATCTCTATCAGCTTTCTATTTGTTTTCTAATTTGTCCTATCAGTTCACTCTTTCTCCTCTTTTTTTTTTTTTATTTCTTGCCCTTTCTGGATAAACTATTTTTATTTTTTCACTCCCCATCCTCTATTACCTTGTTAGTAATACACTCTAGTATTTTTTATTGTTGTTAAGATTCTTCTTTTTTACTTGTGGTAAAACATACACCACATAAAATTTACCATTTTTAAGTGTACATTTCATTGATATTAATTACATTCACAGTGTTGTACAACCACTCACTTCCAGAACGTCTTTGACCTCATTCCATAGTCATTAAATAATAAATCCTCATTCCCTCCTTCACCAAGTTCCTGAAAACTACCATTCAACCTTTAGTCTCTATAAATTTGACTACCCTGGTTACCTCATACAAGTGACTAACTTTTCTCAGTATAATGTCATCAAGGTTCATCCATGCTGTACATGTGAAAAAGCTTTTAATTTTTAAGGCTAAATGATATTTCATTGTATGTGTACACTACATTTTGTTTACCCCTTCATCCATCAATGGGCCCTTGAATTGCAGCCACTTTTTGACCTTTGTGAATAATGCTATTATGAACATGAGAGTACCAATATCTGTAAGTCACTGCTTTCAGTTCTTTTGGATATATACCCAGAAATGGAAGTAATAGGTTACAGATACAATTACCTTCAATTTTTTGAGGAAAAAGCATACCATTTTTCACAGCATCTGCACCATCTTACATTTCTACCAGCAATATACAAGATTCCAGTTTCTTCACATCCTCATCAACATTTTTTATTTCTGCTTTTTTGATAATAACCATTCTAAAGGATGTGAAGTGGTATATAAATATGGTTTTGATTTACATTTCCACAATGATTAGTGATGTTCAGCATCTTTTCATGTACTCACTGATTATCTATATCTCCTCTTTGGAGAAATATCCACTCAAGTGCATTGCCCATTTTCTAGTTAGGTTCTTTTTTTAACTGCTGAATTGTATCATTTTTCTTTTTATTGTTATGTTAGAAGCTGTGATATGTATCCATGACTTACTGGATTTCACACTAAATTCATACTTCACCACGTTCTAGTCAACGTAATGACCTGATGGCATTTACTCTCTTTAATTATTATACTATTTTATTGTGACTTCTAATTATGTATTTATGTAATTTAAGAAAACATATAGATATTATTATTGATACTATTAATTATTATTGCATTAAACAGTGAGTTTTAATTTAGATCTACCTACTTAGCTATGAATTCTCTTGTTTTTCACTTATGACTGATTTACTATGCTTCCATCTGGGATAATTTAGTTCTGCCTAAAAATGCAGTATTTTCATGTTTCCAGTCCTTCCTAAAGGGCGTCTTAATGTTTTCTCTTTCATTGTTTTTGTTGAAGAGCTGGATATCAATTTTATTTTTGTTCCTTTGAAAGTAATGTATCCTTTCCCTTTGGTTGCTTTTAAACTTTCTTTTTTTAAATGGCTTTCAGTAATTTTGCTATCATATGAAGAAATATGTCTGTGTTTTTAATTGGTATGAGGTTCACAAAAGTTTCTAAACCCATGAGTCAAGGTCTATAATCAGTGTTGGAAAATTCTATGCCATTATTTCTTAAAATGTTTTTTTGTTTCTTTTCTTTTGGTGACTCCAATTGTATATACATTAAAACTTTTCATTTTAACTCACATTTTTGTTTTATTATTTTCATAGCATTTATTTTGTTTGTTTTCAGTTACAGAATTTCTGTTTGATACTTCTCAATTGATTCAATTCTCTGATGATATTCCCCATCTTTTATCCTATTTTTTTTAATGTATTGGTAATGTACCTTTTTATTTCCAGATATGATAATTCTATAGCCCTAGTTGAATGATCTGTGCTTATTGTTTGCTTTGATTCCCACATTTCTTTTATCTCCGTCCCCTTCAAAATTAGCAATATATCTGGGAAAGAATGATATATAATATGTAGTTGTGAATAATTTTTGAAAGAAAGTATGGATTTCCAAAAGACTGGTTCACAACTAAAAAATAAACCACCAAAATTCACAACAAGTGTTCAAAAGAAATGAAGCTAAGAGAAACTATAAGATTAACAATGTTATTAAACTTACAATTAATCCTATCTTGGTGAGAAATAAGTAATATTTTCAGAAGTCTATCTATCTGTCTATCTAAAGGAATTCACTGAGCTTCCTAGGTGGCACTAGTGGTAAAGAACCCATCTGCCAATATGGAGGACCTAAGTAATGTGGGTTAGATCCCTGGGTCAGGAAGATACCTGGAGGAGTACATCGCAACCCACTCCAGTATTCTTACCAGGAGGATCCTATGGACAGAGGAGGCTGGCAGGCTACTGTCCACGGAGTCACAGAGTCAGACACAACTGAAGTGATTTCTCATGCAAAGAAATTTACTATTAGGGTTTGGCTTACATGATCATGGAGGCTGAGAAGTTCAAGAAGTCCAACAAAGTCAACAGCATAGATCTAGTCCAAGTTAGAAGAACTGGACTAGAAGTTAGAAGAACTGAGAACCAGAAGAGTCGGTGTTTTAAGTTCTAGTATGAATTTATTCCACAGGCAGGAAAAGACCAATGTCTCAACTCAAAGACAGTCCATAAAAAAGAATGAACTATTTTTCATGTAGTATTTTCTTCCATTCCAGCCCTCAGCAGATAAATGTCTTCATAGACTTACCCAAAAATAACATTTATCCAAACATCTGGGATCCTGTGATCCAATCAAGTTGATATATAAAATTAACCATCAAACCAAAGGTTGCATTTTGATTTTTAACTTTAAAAAACTTTTTTAAAATTTGAAGTATCACTTCAGTTCAGTTGCGCAGTTGTGTCTGACTTTGCGACCCCATGAACTGCAGCATGCCAGGCCTCCCTCTCCATCACCAACTGCTGGAGTCTACCCCAAGCCCATGTTCATTGAGTTGGTGATGCCATCCAACCATCTCATCCTCTGTCGTCCCCTTCTCCTCCTGCCCTCAATCTTTCCCAGCATAAGGGTCTTTTCAAATGAGTCAGCTCTTCGCATGAGGTGGCCAAAGTATTGGAGTTTCAGCTACAACATCAGTCCTTCCAATGAACACCCAGGACTGATCTCCTTTAGGTTGGACAGGTTGGATCTCCTCGTAGTCCAAGGGATTCTCAAGAGTCTTCTTCAACAGCACAATTTGAAAGCATCAATTCTTCAGTGCTCAGCTTTCTTTATAGACCAACTCTCACATCTATACATGACTACTGGAAACACCATAGTCTTGACTAGACGGACCTTTGCGACCAAGTAATGTCTCTGCTTTTGAATATGCTGTCTAGGTTGATCATAACTTTCCATTCCAAGGAGTAAGCGTCTTTTAATTTCATGGCTGCAATCACCATGTGCAGTGATTTTGGGCCCCCAAAAATAAAGTCAGCCCCTGTTTCCACTGTTTCCCCATCTATTTGCCATGACAGACTGGTTCCAAGTAGGAAAAGGAGTACGTCAAGGCTGTATATTGTCACCCTGCTTATTTAACTTATATGCAGAGTGCACCATGAGAAATGCTGGGCTGGAGGAAGCACAAGCTGGAATCAATCTCTCTTGCTGGGAGAAGTATCAATAACTTCAGATATGCAGATGACACCACCCTTATGGCAGAAAGTGAAGAAGAACTAAAGAGCCTCTTGATGAAAGTGAAAGGGGAGAGTGAAAATGTTGACTTAAAGCTCAACATTCAGAAAACTAAGATCATGGCATCTGGTCCCATCACTTCATGGCAAAATTTGAAGTATAATTACCAAGTATTGTTTATTTGACAAGAATTGGATCTGAAAATATGACCCTGGATATAAAGTTATTTGTTTTTTTAGTTGTCTAGAATATGAAGAGACACTGACCCATGACTCATTGTGGACGGAGAGCAAGATGTCAGCTCTGATATCTACTTATCAATATATAATGTTATATAAATTAATTATTTGCTTCAGTTCAGTTCAGTTCAGTCACTCAGTTGTGTCCGACTCTTTGTGACCCCATGAATCGCAGCACGCCAAGCCTCCCTGTCCATCACCAACTCCCGGACCTTACCCAAACTCATGCCCATCGAGTCAGTGATGCCATCCAGCCATCTCATCCTCTGTCGCCCCCTTCTCCTCCTGCCCCCAATCCCTCCCAGCATCAGGGTCTTTTCCAACAAGTCAACTCTTCGCATGAGGTGGCCAAAGTACTGGAGTTTCAGCTTCAGCATCAGTCCTTCCAATGAACACCCAGGATTGATCTCCTTTAGGATGGACTGGTTGGATCTCCTTGCAGTCCAAGGGACTCTCGAGAGTCTTCTCCAACACCACAGTTCAAAAGTATCAATTCTTCAGCACTCAGCTTTCTTCACAGTCCAACTCTCACATCCATACATGACCACTGGAAAAACCATAGCCTTGACCAGATGGACCTTTGTTGGCAAAATAATGTCTCTGCTTTTTAATATGATATCTAGGTTGGTCAAAACTTTCCTTCCAAGGAGTAAGCGTCTTTTAATTTTATGGCTGCAGTCACCATCCGCAGTGATTTTGGAGCCCAAAAAAATGAAGTCTGACACTGTTTCCACTGTCTCCCCATCTGTTTCCCATGAGGTGATGGGACCAGATGCCATAATCTTAGTTTTCTGAATGTTAAGCTTTAAGCCAACTTTTTCACTCTCCTCTTTCACTTTCATCAAGAGGCTTTTTAGTTCCTCTTATTATTTGTTTATATATATATAAATATATTACATCTTTTATAAGATTGAATCTGGTCCTGGGGTAGGATGTTTCTGTGGGCTGCTAATTGACCCATTTAGAGTAGAGAAGAATATCTGACTATGACATCATTAACACTCTAGTTTATTAGTTTAAGAGTCATGGGATGTCCAGATTAGACAGATTATATTGATTGCTACTATTTTTGTTTGGACACAAGGCTTCATGTCATCTTAGGGAAGTATTTAGGTTTCTCTGCAAAACAAACTCTAAAAAATCTGTTTTCAAAGCTCTTATTAATAAAAAGATTTAGCCAAATATCCCAAAAACTAACAACAAATAAAGTAACACTATAGTAATAGTATATGAGGCTAAGATTATGTTGCCTTAGAGAAAGAGCCAAATAAAGTGAATTTAATTTAAATTAGGTGAAATAACTTTATAAATTACCTGTTTTTAAATTTTAAAGTATTATATATTCTATATAAAATTTTATTAATTAAATTTTATAAAATAATTTTACAATATAATATATTTTATAACAATAAAATTATAAATTTATCATAAAATTTTCATATAATGTATGGCGTGTTAGTGCCTCAGTCATGTCCAACTTTTTGTGACCCCATGGACTGTAGCATGCCAGGCTCTTCTGTCCATGGCATTCTCCAGGCAAGAATACTGGAGTGGGTTGCCATTCTCTTCTCCAGGATATCTTCCCAACCCAGGAATAGAATCCAGATCTCTTGCACTGCAGGCAGATTCTTTATTATCTGAGCCACCAGGGAAGGTCATATAATATACAGTTAACTTTAAAATATTGTTTGTCTATTGAAATTAAGAAAATTTTATAATAAAATTATAATAGCTATTATGTATAAGTTTAAACATTAGGATATTATCCTTCAATTGAAATTAAGAAAATATCTATACTTGATAATGAGGGTTTTTTACCTTCTGGAAAACTATATTTCTCAAGGTTACATTTTAAGAATATATTTGAAAGGATAAAATGTTCCATGATGAAATCACAACAAAATTTATGCATCAAAAATGACAGCTCCTAGGTGAAATATTTCATCAGGAATTTCAAATGCTCTACTAAAATGTCTGGCATTTCTGTAAAACCCTGGAAGATATTTTTGATATAAACTAACATTGCCTTAAGGAATTCCCTAAGCTATCCCTCTTCACATCTGTTAACAAAGTTTTTGTCAAACATGGTCATGAAATGTGGCCTTGAGAGCTCAAACTCTTTCAATCAAAACTGATGATGAAAAGTTGTGCTACAATATTACAATTGTGTCCCCACAAGGGAACTGAAAGCGTATTATTTCAATCCCTTTAAAATTCCACATGAAGGAACAAATTTAGAAAAGTGAAGATATGTGCTACCTTTAAACAAACAGTTTGTAGCAGAACTAGTCCAGAAAAAAAAAAAAAAATGCTGCTCATTAGTTTTCAAATCTTTCCCACAGACACACATTTAGAAAAGAAATGGGACTTTGGATCAAGATGGTATAGTAGAGAAGGATGTGGAACTCACCTCTCTCCACAGACGTATCAAAAATACATCCACCTATGGAACAATTCTCACTGAAAAATAACTGGAAACTGGCAGAAAGACTCCTGTACCACCATGGCTATAACAAAGATCCACAGAGCACTAGAAATCAAGGGAACTGAAGCAATGAGGTGGAGATCTGTACCCCTGGGAGGGAACTCAGAGGAAAACGGAAAATACACCGGAGGAGATCTGCCCAAGAGAATGAGTAGTTTGAGTCACGTATTGGATGCCCCAGTCCTGGAGTCCAACACAGGGAAGAAAAATCCCCTTGGCTGACTGGTGACTGGAGGGCTGTGAAAACTAGCAGGAGGGCTATGGGGAGATTAGCCTCCGCCTGAGAGAAGGCGCATGGGAGGGCTGGCTTGCTCCCCAAGCAGAGAAGATAGACTGAGACCTTCTCCAGTGGCTGCCTGGTTTTCCATAGCTGTCTTAGAACATGTCCCAGTCTGAATTGAGCAAAAGCTTCACCCCACTCAGTTCACCTCACAAAGAGCAAGGGCTACCAGCACAGGGAGAGGGCTTGGCCACCCCAAATACAGCTTGGAACTAGAGCGACATCTGCTGCGACGGGGACGGCCATTGCCAGCGCTTGCTCAGGCGGCCCAGCAGAGGCATCCTGATCTCTGACGGCAGTCAGACCACCGCAGTCCACCCCGTGATAAAGCTGACGGGCCAAGTGAGTCCCACCTGGCCCTGCCGAGTGGTTCCCAGCAGGGCAGAGGCCAGGTAGACTGGGAGGAATCACTGGATGTGAGGGACACAGGAAACTCAGAGGAGTGGGGCTGCCATCGCTGGCGACTGCGCAGACAGTGAGTGGACGCCAGCCTGGATCGCTGTCTGTGGTTGACCCACCACAACCCCTGCCTCCTCATCAGCTGAAGGCCCTCCATGGGCCGCTCTGGCCCTGGCACAGCTTCCCTCCAGAGCACAGGTGCTGGTGCGAGGAGATGAGAGATCACACACTTAGTGAAAAGAGAGTCAGCTCAGACCTGACCCTCAGAACTTCTGCTCCTTCAACTTGGGCTCTGACCCCACACCCAAGAGGGTGGTAACCGCCACTGAGCAGGAAGTCCTACCTCACACTTGCTTCTGGCTCCAGCGCCTCTATCTCCAGCCCCACCTCCAACCAAGGTGATAGCTGACAGTATACCCTGAGGAAAGAGGTCTTCTTTTCAGGTCAAATCCAGTTCTGCCCCCAAATATTTTGGGTCTGTGAAGACTGTAGACATTCCTACAAAACAATACCCTTTCAAGACTGCAGTAGGCAGTTTCATCTAAATTTGTAGAGATTGAGAAAGTTAGACAAGGTGAAAAATAGAAGAACTAGTCTCAAGTAAAACACCAAGAGAAAACTCCTGAAAAAATAAATAGTGAAACAGAAATAAACAGTTTATCAGATAAAGAATTCAAAACATTTGTAATAAGAATGCTAACTGAATTAGAGGAAAGAACAGATAAACACAATAAGAATTTTAATAAGGAATCAAAAAGCATAAAAAGGAAAGACAACTGAAAAATATAATAATTGAGATGAAAAACACACTGGAAGCAATAAGTAGCAGCCTATGTGATACAGAAGAATGTGTAAATAATCTGGAAGATAGAATAATGAGACCAATTCAATCAGAATAGCAACATTTAATTTTCTGGGATAACACCAAAAGTGCAAGCATTCACATTATTTCTGATCCATTATTTACTTTTTCAAGAAGTGGTGCTGGGGAATCTGGACAGCTACATGTAAATGAACGAGATTAAAACATTTCCTCACACCATATACAAAAATAAGAAAAAAATTAATTAAAGACCTAAATGTAAGACCTGAAACCATAAAACTCCTAGAAGAGAACATAGGCAGAACATTCTTGGACCTAAATTTTCACAATATTTTTTGGATCTTCTTCCTAAGGCAAAAAAATAAGAACAAAAATAAATAAATGCAATCTATTTAAACTTAAAAACTTTTGCACAAAGTTAAAACTGTCAACAAAATAGAAACCTACAGAATGGGAGAAAATATTTACAAATGACAGATTGATAAGGGGTTATGGCTTCTTGGATGGCTCAACGGGTAAAGAATCTGCCTGCAATACAGGAGGACACAGGAGATGTGGGTTTGATCTTTGGGTCAGTGAAGATCCCCTGGAGGAGGAAAACTGCAACTCACCCCGGTATTCTTCTCTGAAAGTCCCATGGACAGAGGAGCCTGGTGGGCTACAGTCCACAGGGTCACAAAGAGTCACACACGATTGAGCAATGAAGCACACACACACAGACATCCAAAATAAATAAACTGCTCTGTAGCTCAATTTCAAAAATTAAACAACCCAATTAAAAAATGAGTAGTGGACATGAATAGGCATTTTTCCAAAGACAAACAACCAAGAGGCACATAAAAAGATGCTCAACATCACTAAAATTAAGAAATGCAAACTAAAACCACGATATCATCTCACACTGGTGAGAATGGCTATCGTCAACAGAATCACAAATAACAAATGTTGGTGAAAATATGGAAAAAAGGGAACACATGCACACTATTGGTAGAAATGTAAGTTAGAACAGCCGTTAAGGAAAACAGTATGGAGGTTCTACAAAAAAAAAACTAAAAAATAGAACCGCTGTAAGGGACAGGGTGGGACAAACGGAGAAAGTAGCATGGAAACATACACTCCACAATATGTAAAATAGATAGCTAGTGGGAACTTGCTGTGTAGCTCGGACACTCAAACTGGGGTTCTGTGACAACCTAGAAGGGTGGGAGGGAAGTTCAAGAGGGAGGCTCATGAGAGAGTGGACACATGTATATCTATTGTTAATTCATGTTGATGCATGACAGAAACCAACAAAATATTGTAAAGCAATTATTCATCAATTAAAAATTTAAAAAAAGCTACTGTATGATCCAACAGTTCCATTCCTGGGTATTCAACCAAAAAGTTAAATACACTAACAAGAAAAGATGTATGCACTCCAATGTTCACAATAGCATTATTTTCAATAGCCAAGATATGGAAACAACCCAAGGGACCATCAACAGATGAATAAATAAAGAAGATGTGCATAAATTATACTTAAAGATATATAATATTCCATTATATACACAATGGAATATTAGCCATAGAAAATAATGAAATTTCTGTGATTTGAAGCAGTGTAAATGGACCTAGAGAGTATATGCTTTCAATGCTTGTTGAAAAAAGCCAGACATAGAAAAACACTCTATGTTGTCGCTTACATATGGAGTCTGAAAAATAGCACAAATGTGAACATGGATGAATGTGTGGATAGAATAGAATAGAAAAAGATTTACAGATAAGAAAATTAGTGGCTATCAGTGGGGATAGGGAAGGAGGAAAGGGCAAAATAGGGGTGGGGGTTAAGGGATACAAACTGCTATATATAAAACAAATAAGCAATAAGGATATACTGTAGAGCACAGAAAAATATAGCCATTATTTTGTAATAACTTTAAATGGAGTATAATATGTAAAGAATGTTGAGTCACTTTACTATCCCTCTGAAACTAATATAATAATTGAAATCAACTATGTTTCAATAAAAATTTTTAAAACAAGATGAAACTTAGACACCCTGAAGATCTAGACTTATAAATGGTAGTGATTTATTCACAAGAAGCAGAAAAATTCTTGAAAGTTTCTAAAGCTGTGTGAATTTTTCAGCCAATGAGAAATATATCTTTTTTAATGCAAAAATGTTTTGTTTCACTTTATAATAGTACTTTACTGTATTACCAGTAAAAAAGAAAGAAAATCCAGGCAGAATTAAAGACAGTTAGTACAATATTGTAGACACAGAGTTCAGATTTTTTTAACCTTGGCAAACTAACATGCCCTCCAGAGCCTACATGCATTTGGATTTTAGAAATAAAGAATGACAAAAAAAAAAAAAAAAAAGAATGACAACCTATTCCCTATATCATTAGTTTGATCAAGTCAGAGTGTGTCTGTGGATTGGGGGTAATTTTAAGAAGTCTAGAAAACAATATCAATGATACAATAGACATTGGCAAATCTAGACAAATCTAAAATGCCATAAGTTTTTATTGAATTCTACTATTCCATTAATAAATTGAATTATTTGGCACATTTTTTCTCACAATAGAAGCATCAAATACAAGGTATGGAAAAATGAAGTTGTCCAACCCAGAGCAAATTCCTTAATGCCCATCCTTACTGTTTTGCATTTCTGTACCCACCCTTTCAGGGTCTAAAACATATCATTCTGCTTTTTCTTTTTAGATTTACATTTACAAGGCCCATAGACTGTGAAGAGGGACCAAAGTTGTCCTTCTCCAAGTCTGCATGGTTAGAAATCATCTTTTCTTTCTTTTTCTTTCATTAAAACTTCCTGAGATTTCCCTGGCAGTCCCGTGATCAAGACTTCATGTTTCCAGTGTAGAGGGCACAAGTCCGATCGTTGGTCAGGGAACTAAGACCCCACATGCTGCAAAGAATAAGCAAAAAAATAAATAAATAAATTCCTATCTAATTTCTGCATTTTTCAAGCAGATATTAGGAGGAAAGCAATTTGATTAAGTAAATTCAAATATAGCATATATATATTCAGTGATATGCATATACATATATAAATGCTATTTATAGCTTGGTAAACCTTCCCAGAATTAGATGTAATTTGAAAGGATGGTTTACCCCTAGTTTAAATGAATTTGCAATGAGCAGAGAATCTGAAACTTTAATCACAGCAGTAGGTCAGGTGGAGGTGGGGGGTAGGAGGATGCTTGCAAAATAGCAGGACTGCCTCAGTTTCAGAATTTTTTCTAAAATCTCTATGTTTCCCTGTGTGATTTGCTCCTGCACTTATCAATGCTTGTGAAATCATGGTTGCCTGTTTCGTTACCCTGTAGATATATTTTTGTGAGATTATGTTTCCTAATCTCTTTCAAGTTGGTGCTGCTCATGAACCCAGGGATGAAAAAGGCCTTGTCTTTGGGAAAAAAAGACTTCTGAGCAGGCTGTCTTCAAATAGTAGTTTGGCACAGCCTCCAGCTTATCAGACAAGCGTTATGATGGTGTCACACATGGTTTCACTATTGTAGCGTTTCAACTGGTTGCAAGGAATGAGAACAATTCATTCCATTGGTAAGATGCGGGCAGCCGGCAGGGTTCACTTGAAATGATAAAAGTTTTCTGTAAGGAGAGGTTATTAATGAAAACTGCTGATTTGAGTCCACATGTATTCCTTGAGGAGTTAAGTCATTTCACCTGCTAACTAGCCAATACAGATATGGATAATTAAAAGCAGGCATTTCACAAAATATTAACAGCCAGCAATTTGAAATCTATAAGAAGGGTGTTGACCTGTCTTCCCAATGTTTCCACCCTTTGGATACTCTGGAGAAATTAAGAAGAATTATTGGCTGATACTGATCCTTGCTGTAAAGACAACTTTTGTGGGTTATTCTGCCAAGAATCTGTTGTTCTAAGCAATTTGCAAGGAAGGCCCGATTGATATGCATTCTCCCTACTTAAGTATTTCTGGTTCAAATTATTCCTTGCAACAATAAGTTCTGGCAGAGTGGTGGATTTACAGTGTACTGGTATTTAGAGGGTAGAAGTGGGAGGCTGCTTCAAATTCCAAGCTATATTGAGGAGTAATTAGGTGCGGTGGAATAGATCTTTTCAAAGATAAGGTCTACGACTTCCTCTTTAGAATGCTTTTCATCAGCAAGAATGTTTTCTTTTAAAAGTAGTCCATCACCATTCTCTTTTGTGTGTGCGCTTTTTTTACATTTCTCAAATCCTAACAAAGGATATCTTGAAGGTTACAATCATAACAGATATTTCTTTACATGTGTAAAAGTACATAGTTATATCTGTTGTTTTACATACCAATGTAACAAAAGATTTTACCCTACAATTTGGGGGGAAATCTTATTTTTGACTCTGTACTTATACAATGGAGGATATTTTAAACTCTTTATTATTCACGTTTCCCTGCCAGAGAAATTTAGTGACCTACAAACATTCTTGCACCATTATAGGAATCTTATTTCCAAGAACTTTAGATCTTACCCATTTTTCAATTACTAGAAACGAAACTATTAATTAGTTTTTTTTAAGGCTTAATGTGGTGATAATATCATTTTCTTAATTAAACCACTTATCTAGAACAACCAAAAAGAATCAGGTTTTTACCATTCTTTTGGAATCTGGGTTTATAAAAACTCTAAGATGGATTTAGCTACTCTTTCTTTGTTGAAGACTTAGTCACTTTCATCTTCACCTCCTCTTCAAGAAAATTCAAAGTAAAGTACCAGCAATATTGAAGCTCTAATCTGTTCATCTGAACTTCCTGTTGTTGCTGATTTATTTACACTTGAAATAAAATTGTTTGAATTAGTTATACAAGGAATGTATTTTTTTTTCTCCCAGTGTGTTCTTCAGACATCAAACTAATTGAAATCTTGCACTCATACATTGCCTAAAATAAAAGTAAAATTTTAAATTTGCTAAACTTTGATTTTCTACCAATTTTAGATTTATCCATTATAATCATAATCCAATGATGCTAAAGAAATGATGCAGGGGTGGGATGAAATTAGAAATATAGGGATAATATATTCCTCATCTTACCAATAGCTAAAATAATTTCAATAATAAAGATTAACTAATGAAAATAGATTTATGATTAATCTAATTTCTACCAGGTTTTATGACAATATTATATATGTATATATATATATATATATATATATATGTATTTAATCTACATATAATACAGGAAAAATAGTGTTAGCTTTTCCCCCTAAGACTGATACAGAAACTAACATCAGAGAAGTTGCATAGTTTTTCTAAGGATTTTCATGAGTAAGATGAGTATGTAGGAAGGGAGTTTTCTGGCCATATTCCTCACCTCATAATGTCAGATTTTGTGTTGATAAAAATAATGTTCTTTATTCCCTCCATTAACAAAATGTCATCAGTGAATTCCAAAAACAAAGAATATGAATACACATAAAGTGTGTAACTATCAATCATCTACATAAGAGAAATAATTATGAAAGGGAAGAGAGAATAGATCCTAAGGAGAAAAATAAGGCAAGGAATTAGGAGATGGCTTGGGATGGGGACTTCCATTCTAAGAAAAGTGAACTAGAGCTGCCTCTCAAGGAAGGTGTCCTTGTGAGTTAAGTCCTATGGCATTTGGGGAGAAGCGGAATAAACCTGAGGGGCAGGAACTTCCAATGCAAAATCCCTAAGTAAGAAATTAATGTAAATTAATAACGAGAAGTTTTCTGTTTGGGGCAGCACTGTTATCTATTGAAATACTTCAGTAAATGTAATCCTACTGGGAAAACATCTCAATTAATATGTATTTGAATAATTATTAATTAACATATACCCCTGCATGATAAATAAAATTCCTTAATTAAAGAGCTCTGCCAGGACTTAATAGTTTGTTACTTATTTTAGACTAAAGCTGTTTAGACTAAAGCCCTAACTCAACAAGAACGCAAATATTTGGATGACTAATAACAGCAAAGGAAAAATTCGGTTTGGATACCTCTGTTTTTTTTTTTTATTTATTTAGAAAACAGAATGACAAAAATAAATTTCCGTCTGTGTAAATGTATGGTTATTAACTCATTTATAGTTACTCTTCAGAATAACTGCCTTTTTTTTTTAATCTCTTGATGGGAAAAAAACAAAAAAGAACTCCAAATATGTCAATTAACAAAGCAAAATAAAGTTCACACATTTTAATAAAAGGAGAATAATTGAATCTGTACATTTGGTCGGGCAATCTCCTCTCTGGTCAGTGACTGAAACCATTCTGTGTTCCTGTGGTTTCTCCCTTTGACATTGTTTACTCTTGATTCTACATATATCATATTTTTCTTACCTTTACTATTTTCACAGATCTTGCTAAAAATTTGAGAATTGTTCTGCCAGCACATAGTTACAAAATGAGGACTGGCAGTGTCATAGCTGTTTCAACAAGAAGTGAAGGTGAATATAGATTGGTCACAAATACACATGTCTTCCTGCTGCCTTGTGAAGTACAAACTCCCTGCCCTAACTAGTGAAGTGGAGGGTTATTCCAAAGTATTCTTGAGTGAGGGCTCTCCTTCTAAAATATGTGTTTTATTACACTTTGAAGAGTAGGAGGATCTTAGAGGCTGTCTTAGTATGACTGCCAACAGGAATTGCTTGTGGCTCAGGCATTCCCTCCCACACAAGCCCCAAAAGGCAGCTGTCTGCATAACAGGTTAATGCGTCCCTAAAAATGTTCCCTTGTCCTGAGTGACCAACATGAAATTTAAAAAGAGTCAGAGTAGGATGTGGGAAGGAAACAGCACCAAAAAAAAAAAAAAAAAAAAAAAAAAAGTCATGTAAACAGCTTCCACCTTCTGTCTCGTCTCAAATGCTGAGCTTTGGTTCACTGCTTATTTTCTAATCTTCAATGAAGAAAATAAAAACTGACCATCAATGGAGTTCTTTCAATGAATTATAAAAAAAAAAACCTCCCTCCTCTACCACTTCAGATCTGACATGCATGTTACTGCTTTATGCATGTTTTATAGAAATGGCAGAGAAAGAAATAGCAACCCACTCCAGTGTTCTTGCCTGGAGAATCCCAGGGACGGGGGAGCCTGGTGGGCTGCCGTCTATGGGGTCGCACACGACTGAAGCGACTTAGCAGCAGCAGCAGTCATTCATTAGGTATGAATGCCCCTGGGTCACCATTGAATTTAAAGATTTTATCTAAAACTAGTTAAGTGGGTAAGTCACTGGTAAAACTTGTTGTTGTGTTCAGTCACTCAGTCATGTCTGACTCTTTGCGACCCCATGGGTTGCAGCACGCCAGGCTTCCCTGTCCTTCAGTCTCCCAGAGTTTGCTCAAACTCATATCCATTGCATCAGTGATGCCATCCAACCATCTCATCCTCTGTCATCCCCTTCTCCTGCCCTCAATCTTTCCCAGCATCAGGGTCTTTTGCAATGAGTGGGCCCTTTGCATCAGGTGACCAAAGTATTCAGTGCTTTGCTTCAGCACCAGTCCTTCCAACGAATATTCAGGACTGATTTCCTTAGGACGGACTGGTTTGATCTCCTTGCTGTCCAAGGGACTTTCAAGAGGCTTCTACAGCACCACAGTTCGAAAGTGCCAATTCTTCAGCGTTCAGCCTTCCTCATGGTCCAACTCTCAAATTTTTACCTATAACTTAATCATGTGAAACCTTTGAATAGGATCTGTTAAGACCTCCCTTACACACATGCACATACACACACTCACTCACACACACCTTGTATTTCACTAGTAAATATTCCGGCCCTTGCTTAAATATTTCTAATTGCATATGTCAAAAGAGAGTTTCTTTCCTGAATTAGTTGTATTAGAGTATAAAGAGGAGGTATTATCTGAGCTACTGAGTTTGGCTCAAGCTTTTCTAACAGCTTTAAAAATATGGTGAGTGCAACTGAATATATTGGTTGACTAGGAATGCTATAACAAGTACCACAAACTAGATGACTTAAACACTAGAAATTTTCCAGAATCTACAAGCCCCAAATCAAAATGTTGGCAGGATTGGTTCCTTCCAAAAGCTGTGAGGGGGAATAAATTCCTTTCCTTTCCCTTAGGTTCCGGGGATTTGCAACCTTTGTCCTTCCTTGACCTGTGGTAACATATCTCCAGTCTTCTCATGAAGTACTCCCTACATGCCTGACTGTTCAAATTATTCCTTTTTATAAGGTCATCCATCATATTGGATTAGGGATTCACCATATTGCAATAAAGCCTCATTTAAAATAAGCTCCTCTGCAATAGTCCTGTTCCCAAACAAGTTGACATTCTGAAATCTGGGAGATTAGAACTTCAGCATATAAATTTGGGGGAGACAAAATTCAGCCCATAAACTGGTTACTATGTCCTTGGAAGTAACAACTCTTTGATTTTGTTTGTTTTGATATTGTTTCTAGTCTCCCAAATTCAAGCTGCTCCAGCCATTACTTATTTATGTTCTTGAATACACAGAACTCCAATGCATTTTCATTTTTTTTTTGAAACTAGAACTGTCCTTTATTTAATCATTCAGTGAACATATATTTATATCTTCTAGGTACAAGATACATAGTGTAAAACAAACTCTGTCCCCAGCTCTGATAGACTTAATGGTCAAATTAGAGCATTTGAAATAGTCAAAAGGCAATAGAAAAGCTTAGAATCAAGAAATTTTAGATAATAAAAGAAATACACTATGCTTTTTCTAGGTACAGAACACTAAGGAAGAGGTCAAGAACTTGCTTACTTTTCTTTTCATGACTTTCCAAAAGCCTAATTTTTATATTTAGTTATCAGTCTAGGGGACAATCAACATTTCAAAAGGATTAGTTCCTAGCAAGAGGAAACAAACTCTACAATAGTGTGTTTCAAGGGATCACTGAGCATCTATGGGTCACCAGTCGCAGGATTTTTTCCTGTCCTTAAGGCTTGAAGCAAATACTGCTTAGTAATAGGAACAAAAAAGAATCACTCTAGAAATAACTTTCCTTTTATGCTTTGTTCTTTGCCACATGCAATTTAAGCAAACCATTCTTTAAGTTACACTAGGATGAAATCCAAATGAACCACAGAGTGGATGAGATTCATGCAAATGAGGAGAAAGAGGAGGAACCCATTAAGTACCCAAACGATAACAAGGATACAGAGAAGCTAGGCAAGACTGGATTCTCTGGTTTCATGGACCATGACCCAGATGAACAAGATCCAATTATTAAACAAGAATAGGTAGCTTAACATCACTGCCTCTTGTGTATGATTAGGAAACATCTATATGAAACAGCAGGCTCCCCCAGTGGCCCAGCAGTAAAGAATCCACCTACAATACAGGAGATGTTCAGGAGGCACAGGTTCTGTCTCTGGGTGGGGAAGATCCCCTAGAGGAGGGCATGGCAATCCACCCCATTATTCTTACCTGGAGAATCCGATGGACTGAAGAGCCTGGTGGGCTACGGTCCATGGGGTCACAAAGAATCAGGCATGACTGAATTGACTGAACACACACACACATATGAAAGATGTGCTGCTTTTGAATTTTTTGCTGTTGTTTACAATTAAAAAAAAAAAAAGCTAGCATCTTCAAGAAAGCAACTGCAAAAGAAACAAGTTTCATTCTTTAAGATTTAGGAGGGCCCAAATATCTCACATCAGTGATATTGGTAGTTCCAAAGCAAAGGTATCTTCCTATTTTTTAAGAGGGTCTGATGCAATGAAGACTGGTTCCAAATAGGAAAAGGAGTACATCAAGGCTGTATATTGTCACCCTGATTATTTAACTTATATGCAGAGTACATCATGAGAAATGCTGGGTTGGAGGAAGCACAAGCTGGAATCAAGACTGCCAGGAGAAATATCAATAACCTCAGATGTGCAGATGACACCATCCTTAGGGCAGAAAGTGAAGAAGAACTAAAAACCCTCTTGATGAAAGTGAAAGAGGAGAGTGAAAATGTTGGCTTAAAGCTCAATATTCAGAAAACTAGGATCATGGCATCTGATCCCATCACTTCATGGCAAATAGATGGGGAAACAGTGGAAACAGGGGCTGACTTTATTTTTCTAGGCTCCAAAATCACTGCAGATGGTGACTACAGCCATGAAGTTAAAAGACACTTACTCCTTGGAAGGAAAGTTATCACCAACCTAGACAGCATATTAAAAAGCAGAGACATTACTTTGTCAGCAAAGGTCCATCTAGTCAAGGCTATGGTTTTTCCAGTGGTCATGTATGGATGTGAGAGTTGGAGTGAAGAAAGCTGAGCACTGAAGAATTGATGCTTTTGAACTGTGGTGTTGGAGAACACTCTTGAGAGTCCTTGGACTGCAAGGAGATCCAACCAGTCCATCCTAAAGGAGATCAGTCCTGGGTGTTCATTGGAAGGACTGATGCTGAAGCTGAAACTCTAGTACTTTGGCCACCTGATGCAAAGAGCTGACTCATTTGACAAGACCCTGATGCTGGGAAAGTTTGAGGGCAGGAGCAGAAGAAGACAACAGAGGATGAGATGGTTGGATGGCATCACCGACTCAATGGACATGGGTTTGGGTGGACTCTGGGAGTTGGTGATGGACAAGGAGACCTGGCATACTGCGGTTCATGGGGTCACAAAGAGTCGGACACAACTGAGCAACTGAATTGAACTGAACTGATGCAATGAATGATAGTCCAAGACACAAAGCTGCGAGTCTACAGCAACTGAAGCTGAGAGCAATTAAGATATATTAATCATCAGTCTGAAAGGGAGAGAAAGTGGCTAGCATTGGGAAAATAATATAACCATAGCTTAACTTGACTAGGTATTGTCATGTTGCTCTGCAGAATGGGTACAGCAGTCTTCACTTCCCCTGGAAATACATGAAATTCCCTTAATTCCATGTGGATGAGTAGAAGCGCTGTATCATTTACTTGCCTTTGCAAACCCCATTCCTTCATCCCAACTCCATCGCGTCCCCAATCTTTACCCAGAGAGCTCTTCTTCTCACATGTGCATGGTGATCAGCAATGTTTAATGGGTTGTGCTCTAACAGTCTGGGTTTCTGAGTGTATTGGACAGAGGGTTACCTTTGACACTGTAAACACTTGTGCATCCTGAGCAATAAATAAACTTTTGTGTTTTTAGCCACCAGGACTTTGGTGTGATTCATCTTTATAGCTTTTACTAGTTTACGTAGACAGATTCCAAAACCATCCCAATATTTGACATTACCTGGATCTGTGGGGTCACACAGAGTTGGACACAACTGAAGCAACTTAGCAGCAGCAGCAGCAGCAGGATCCTTAAAGTTCCCCAGTTTTGGATATATAAATGTATATTCCAATATTATCCTAATGTGCTTCTTCTCTGGCACCAAATATTCTAATATTCTGTGTATCTCATACAATTGTAAGATTTTGTGTTTCCTCTACAACTTTCCTATTCATGGATACTGCCATTTTGTAATTCATGAGTTATTCAAGCTTTTTGTTAACCCCTTTTCAGTTTCAGCCATCGCAAATATTTTCTTCCACTCTGGCAATTTATCCTTGACTTCATCTGTGATTTTGCTATTGATGTTTTACTTAAGAAAGTTCACTGAAAGTCACTCAATCCTGCCCAACTCTTTGCAACCCCATGGGCTATAGAGTCCATGGAATTCTCCAGGCCAGAATACTGGAGTGGGTATCCTTTCCCTTCTCCAGGGTATCTTCCCAACCCAGGGATCAAACCCAGGTCTCCTGCATTGCAGGCAGATTTTTTTCTACCAGCTGAGCCACGAGGGAAGCCCAAGAAACCTGAAGTGGGTAGCCTATCCCTTCTCCAGCAGGTCTTCCTGACCCAGGAATCAAACTGGGGCCTCCTACATTGCAGTCAAATTCTTTACCGAACAATTTTTATTTCATCCTTTCCAGTTTGTAGGCTTCTAATAACATTGTAGTTTTTTTCTTCTCATAGCTAGTTCTCTATTAGTCAAAAGTTTCATTTTCTTCCATGGGGATGTAATATTCTCTACACCATGTGTTACACAATCTGTCCTTTACAAATGATTTTTGGAGCCAGATAGTAGTTGTTGTTGTTTAGTCACTAAGTTGTATCCAACTCTTTTGTGACCCCATTGACTATAGCCCGCCATCTCCTCTGTCTATGTGATTCTCCAGGCAAGAATCCTGGAGTGGGTAGTCATTTCTTACTCCAGGGGGTCTTCCAGATGCAGAGACTGAACCCTAGTTTCCTGCAGTTCCTGCATTGCAGGCAGATTCTTTACCATTGAGCCACCATGGATTCTTTACCACTGAGTTAGATTACTTGTATGCTAATTCATTTGCAATATGATTATTGATTAAAATTTGTTAAATGTTTCCCCTTGAGCTCTCATCTGGCAAAGTGAGTGAAGTTGCTCAGTCGTGTCCAACTCTTAGCGACCCCATGGACTGTAGCCTACCAGGCTCCTCAGTCCATGGAATTTTCCAGGTAAGAGTACTGGAGTGGGTTGCCATTTCCTTCTCCAGGGGATCTTCCCAACCCAGGGGTCAAACCTGGGTCTCCCGCATTGCAGGCAGATGCTTTACCATCTGAGCCACCAGGGAAGCCCCATTTGGCAAAGGCATCTCCTTTTTCTGTTTCGCATTTGGTGACTGTCAGTTCCTACCTACAATAAATGAGATACTCTACAAGATAGTGATACTTCTATCATATGTAACCAAGAGCATTTGTTGATACCCATTCATATTAGGTTAAATAGATCAGCTAAATACCAACACTGCCTGAATCTTATATCCTATGTTAGGGAATGGTAAAGATTAAAATATCCTAAGGGTATTGCTTTAGCTTCCTTAAAAGAAGACCTTAAGACAAGAGTTTGCACACAAGTCCTTTAATTTTTGGAGGTAAAGGAGCCCTGGTAGGGAAGTAGGAAAGTGAGACAAACAGAGAAGGCAGCTACGAAAGGTAGTTTCCACTATGGGTCCTAGAGCTTAAGGCCACTGAGGAAATTCTGCAATAGAATGTAGAACACAAGTTTCACAGCTATCATACATGAGGGGTGAAAAATCTGGGGCATCTCTAAACAATAATCATTGTTTTAGAGCTGTATTCCCAGTCTTCAGTAGGCAGAGAAGGAGCTCCAGAATTAGCATAAAGCTCTTAGGCATGGATGCTAGCAGTTGGTAGGAGGCGGGGACCTGTTATGAACCGAGAAGAAAAGATGATGGAACCTGGTGGACCACCACTGGTGATTGCTCTCATGGTGAATGTAGATCATTACTGAATGGCCCTGTTTGGTAGAAAGGGAAATATAGAAACTTAGAGCAGAGATTCTGAAGCTTGATTAACAAATCAACACATTTGGAATCCTGATTAAAAACTCTATAAAGTGGACACTGTTCATATTCCTCTTTTACATATGAAAGACTTATGTGTAGGGGGATTGGGGCAATTTCCCAGAATTTCCAAGCAAGGCTTGATTTTTTACTACTTTTTTCAGGAAATGAAGTCATTGGGATATTGAGACTTATTTTCACTATTTGTCTGGATTCTCCCATTACATTTGCAAAATGGTCTGTGGGGAAAAAAATATAGGCATGTCAGTCATGAAAATGATTTGCTTGTACAAATTGAAAGAAACAAATAGGTAAGAGGTGAAACCCAAGTGTTGAATTATTTTACGATTGAAATGTAATGACACAAACAGGAAACCTCATGCAAGCAGTGAGTGCATCTCCTATTTAATGTTCTCTCTTATTATTTCCTCATACTACCCACAATGAAAATAATCTTGCATAGCTCTGCCCTGAGAGGATATTTGCTACACTCTGTCCTTAAAAAATCCTGTATCAAATCTTGGTTTTTAACTTTTCTAACTTAAACACAATGACAGATGCTAGTGTTTTGAGAATCCTATTTTCCCGCACTCTGGTGTTTACTTAAAGTAATTCACTGCTCTTTCTTAAAAAGAATAAGATAATGTGGCAGACTGTCATCTTGTTTATGTAGCTTCATATTCTATTTTGGACCTGCTGACAAACTGCTTGCAAAATAGCCCATGTTAGACAGTTTTGTCAGTTCTCTACTTGTATTATTTCCCTTGGATGAACAGTAGGTTCTGAAATTCTCTAGATTCTATTATTTTAAAAATAATAAAAGGAGACATGCATTATTTTTAGTCATTAAAAAGAACTTTTAACATGAAATACTACAAAATTTCATAGATTAAAAAGTTTTCCTACAAAAAGTTATTTTAGTTGCCAATATTTCATATATTATTTTCTACATTCACATTGCATGGCCTCCAATCCAGAGTACTATATAATGACATCACTGGTGATGTGATATATCTTTATTTTTTTGTCTTTTTGTGTGGATGTGTGTGTAACCAAGATATTTTAAAATAGAGTATCTTATTTCATCATCAAAAAAATGCATTAGACTTTAACCAAAAAAGAAAAAAATCTAGGTAGCTGTCTCAGAATCAAAGAAGGCCATTAATTGCAAGATGTACTAGCTGAATTCAGGACTGCTAACTCTAATATTAATGTAACACTCATATTCTTTCCAATAAGCCATGTTTCAAGACTATGTTTCCAAGTGAATTATGGGACACTATAAATTTAAAATATAGCCTGGATAGGCAATCTCATGTTCCTTATGTTGATTGTAAGTGATCATTAGTTTCTGGGTATTTGCTCCACAAATATTTCTGCCAAGTGAGGCATGAAATAGCACTTAACAAAAATGAGATATTTGTGTGATAATTACCACAAAGAATCTCTCTCAGTGATTCTTACTAATGAGGCAGCAAAAAAAAATGTGCCATGAAATTTGTTAGCTAAAAGAAAATATATTGAAGAATAATCTGCTCTCGGGAAGTAAGTGGTAGTGAGAGTGAATTAAAAGACTAATATTTCCTATATATTGCTATTCCTTACCAATGTCATCTTTGGCATCAAGAAACACAGGTCCATGCACACACACCCGGACACACACACATAAAGAACCACAGTGAATCATTAATGCAGATGTGCTCAGATATATTTTAGAAATTTAGAAGAGATATTTCTATAGACCAGTAAACAGTGGTGGTAAGACTATAGATTCTAAGAATGAGATTTTCTGAGAAAGAAGAAGAAAAGAAGCATAGGTGCTTGATATCTCTCTCTAAAAATTTTATTCATAAGCAATTAAGAGAGCTATAGAATGCTTAACCAAGGAGAGGTGAAATAATAAACACAAATCTACCATAAGCATTGCTTAATGCGAAGTCTTTATTTCATGCTAAACGCTCCCTGAAATTCAAGGACAGGATGCTGACAGGGCCATTAAAGAAAAGCTTAGCCTCATCTGCTTACATTGCAGAAGGCTGTAGCTATGCCAAAGACTTGTGTTAAAAGAAAAAGGTCATCATTTTATGGGGTAGGAACCAAATCATTCTAACCCATCTTGAGCTTGTCTATAATTTTCTGATGGCATCTTTTAGTAGCAGTTAAAGCTCCTCCAGTTTATTTGCCTTTTTCCAACTGAAAAAAGGTGGTGTAATAAAATTAAATATTATTACTCAAGCTAAAAAATATCATTTACATTTTTGTTTTAGATATCTAAATTAGACAAGAGGGGAATTCACAGAAACTCAAGTGGACATTATTCTGGAGATGTACATTATATGTTATCTTTTATGTTTTGGGGTTACTTTATTCTATATTCAAATGATTTTGTGAATTTTTTTTTCTTATGTCAAAACTGTTTTGCTTGGAGAGAGGATTCAGAATGGTAGTGTAGAAAGAGCCTGAACTCACTTCCTCCCATGGACACAACAAATCTGCAACAATATTTTGGAATAAGTCTTCCCAGAAGACACATGGAAACGGATAAACAGACCCTCCACAGCTAGGGGTAAAAGAACAGCATCTAGAAGCAAGGAGGAGAGGCTGAGAGCTGGGCTCGTCAAGGGAAATGCCACACTCTAGCTGTAGTAATCCACCGTTGAGAGGAACCACAAAAGTAAAGATCTTTTCCATGAGAAGTAAGGGATTCAAGCTCTAAATTAAGCATCCCAACCCTCAAAATTTTGCACAAGAAAGACAAGCCCCTAAAGCATCTGCCTTTTAAAATCAACAGGGAATACATACATCCAGGAAAGCTATAGAACTTCATCAAATAGAAAACTCACCCTTAAAGGACTTATACACAGACTCAACCTGAAAACCAATGCAAAATCTTCAGAGTGAAAAGTACATGGACTACAGATGAAGAGAACAAGCTTACTAATGAAGCCTCTGCAGAGATGTAGGAACAAGCTGGGATGCCCTGGGGACTGAGTCACTGCTGGGAGCCATTTATGTGGTTCAGCGCTACCTTGCTAATATTGGACCTGGCAGGCATCTTTCCGGAAATCTCCATAAAACCTTTTAGCACTAGTGGGTGTGCCCAACCAAAAACACTGGCTGCCTCTGCACTTTGGCCAGACCTCATAGGCAACCAAGGAACAACCCTGCCCCCCAGCTCCTGCGGCCTCCGCTGGGCCCCATGACCAGTCTGGGGTCAGTTCCACCCATCACCGCCCAGGGAAGTCACAGCTTCGGGAAAGCACATGCAGCTCACCTTGCTATGTTGGTCAGGCAGGATTACACGTCTGAGTCCCTAAAGAAGGGACTCCTTCAAGGTTGGGAGAAAGTGGCGGACATACCGAATACCCAGAACCAAGCATGAGGATTTAAGCGAAATGAGACAGGGGGACATAGTCCAATTGAAAGAACAACACAAACCTCAGAAAAAGAACTAAATGAAATGGAGATAAGTGGCCTACAGATTCAATGCAAACCCTATCAAAATACCAATGGCATATTTCATAGAACTAGAATAGATAATTATAAAATATGTATGTAACAGCCTGGATGGACCTTGAAGAGAAAGGTCAGACAGAGAAAAATAAATACTGCATGATTTCACTTATAAGTGAAACTTGAAAAAAAAAAAAAAAAACAGATCAAATGAGCAAACAAAATAAAATAAAAACAAACTCACAGAAAGAGAGAACAGATTAGTGACTGGCAGAAGGGAAGGAGATTGGAAGACGTGTGAAATGGATGGAGGTCAACTCTATAGTGATGGATGGCAACCAGATCTGAGGTAGTGATCATTTTGTAGTGCATACAGATGTTAAACTATAATCCTGTTCATAATAATAATACTTCCTGGTTGCTTGCTATCTCTGAATCAGAGTTGGTAATACGTGATAACTTGATCATTAGTAAGACACACCCTAAAATTGTTAAATAAATTGAAGTAGCCATTATCTAAACAAATTAATCCAAATTTTAACAGCAAAACTATTCAGTCATCAGCTTGGAAGAAATGAAATTTTCCTTAGTCTGACACCTCACTATGTATAAAAAAATGTATCCTGACCAGGCAATATTATTTGTTCTGAAAAACCTAATTCAAGATCACTCGTGTATTTTACAAATAGTCATCAACTACTAAAACTGTGTTTCACATTCTTAGAGGCACAGTGAACAAAAAGGTAAAGTCCTGGCCATTGTGGAACTTATAGCACAGGGCAGGAAGTTGGTCAAATACTTAATTCCTTTTCTATGATCAGTAAAAATTAAGTTTATGCAGTATAATTAATTTCTAGCTTTCATTTGAAAGTGAAAGTTGCTCAGTTGTGTCCGACTCTTTTTGACCCCATGGACAATACAGTCCGTGGAATTCTCTAGGCCAGAATACTGGACTGGGAAGCCTTTCCCTTCTCCAGGGGATCTTCCCAACCAAGGATCGAACCCAGGTCTCCTGCATTGCAGGAGGATTCTTTACCAGCTGAGCCACAATAATTCATTATGATAACATGAAGGATCTATCAAAATAAGACATAAGAATCTTATTGTTGTTCAGGCACTCAGTTGTGTCCAGCTCTTTGCGACCCCATGAACTGCAGCAAGACAGGCTTCCTTGTCCTTCACTGTCTCCCAGAGATTGTTCAAACTCATGTGCATTGAGTCAGTGATGCCATCCAACAATCTCATCCTCTGTCTTCCCCTTCTTCTCCTGACCTCAATCTTTCCCAGCATCAGGGTCTTTTTTAATGAGTCAACTCTCCGCATCAGTTGGCCAAAGTTTTGGAGCTTCAGCTTCAGCATCAGTCCTTTCAATGAATAGTCAGAGTTGATTTCCTTTAGGATTTCCTTGCTGTCCCAGGGACCCTCAAGAGTCTTCTTCAGCACCTCAGTTTGAACGCATCAATTCTTCAGCACTCAGCCTTCTTTATGGTCCAATTCTCACATCTATACATGACTACTGGAAAAGCCATTGCTTAATCTGACAGTGATCAAGAACTTATCCATGATACAACCACTTTCTATTTCATAAACTGCTATCTTAAATTGCTGCTTTAAACTGCTCTCATAAACTGATACTTTTCCCACGGAGAAGGAAATGACAACCCACTCCAATGTTCTTGCCTTGGAAATCCCATGGAAAGAGGAGACTGGCAGGCTATAGACCATGGGGTCACAGAACAGTCAGATACATCTTGGCAAGTAGAAAACAGCAATGTAAGGGAAACTCTGAAAGTCAAGCTTCATTAGCTTCGCAGTAAATGTTTCCACTAATAAATAAGAACAAAGTTCACAGCCCCTCACATAGACACACTCATATACACATTACAGTCAAGTATAGGACTCTCTCATCTATAAATAAATTATGAAAATCCTATGAAAATATTAGCAGATTTAATCCATCTGTAGAGTACAAATACATTATGAGAAACCACCAAACAATCTTCCAAGTTGGCTGTACTGTTTTACATTCCCAGCCACAATGAATGAGATCTCCTATATCTCACACGCTAGTAAAGTAATGCTCAAAATTCTCCAAGCCAGACTTCAGCAATACGTGAAACATGAACTTCCAGATGTTCAAGCTGGTTTTAGAAAAGGCAGAGGAACCAGAGATCAAATTGCCAACATCCACTGGATCATCACAAAAGCAAGAGAGTTCCAGAAAAACATCTATTTCTGCTTTATTGACTATGCCAAAGCCTTTGACTGTGTGGATCACAATAAACTGTGGAAAATTCTTCAAGAGATGGGAATACCAAACCACCTGACCTGCCTCTTGAGAAACCTATATGCAGGTCAGGAAGCAACAGCTAGAACTGGACATGGAACAACAGACTGGTTCCAAATAGGAAAAGGAGTATGTCAAGGCTGTATATTGTCACCCTGCTTATTTAACTTATATGCAGAGTACATCATGAGAAACACTTGGCTAGATGAAGCACAAGCTGGAATCAAGATTGCTGGGAGAAATATCAATAACCTCAGGTATGCAGATAATACCACCCTTATGGCAGAAAGTGAAGAGGAACTAAAAAGCCTCTTGATGAAAGTGAAAGAGGAGAGTGAAAAACTTGGCTTAAAGCTCAACATTCAGAAAACTAAGATCATGGCATCTGGTCCCATCACTTCATGGCAAATAGATGGGGAAACAGTGGAAACAGTGTCAGACTTAATTTTGGAGGGCTCCCAAATCACTGCAGAAGGTGATTGTAGCCATGAAATTAAAAAACATTTACTCCTTGGAAGGAAAGTTATGACCAACCTAGACAGCGTATTAAAAAGCAGACATTACTTTGCCAACAAAGGTCCATCTAGTCAAGGCTATGGTTTTCTAGTGGTCATGTATGGATGTGAGAGTTGAACTGTGAAGAAAGTTGAGTGCTAAAAAATTGATGCTTTTGAACTGTGGTGTTGGAGAAGACTCTTGAGAGTCCCTTGGACTGCAAGGAGATCCAATCAGTCCATCCTAAAGGAGAGCAATCCTGGGTGTTCATTGGAAGGACTGATGCTGAAGCTGAAACTCAATACTTTGGCCACCTCATGCAAAGAGTTGATTCTTTGGAAAAGACTCTGATGCTGGGAGGGATTGGGGGCAGGAGGATAAGCGGATGACAGAGGATGAGATGGTGGGATGGCATCACTGACTGTATGGACATGAGTTTGAGTAAACTCCGGGAGTTGGTGATGGACAGGGAGGCCTGGCATGCTGCTATTCATGGGGCGCAAAGAGTCGGACATGGCTGAGCAACTGAACTGAACTAATAGTTCCACAGTCTCACCAGCATTTGATGATTTTGGCATTCTGGATCTTAGCCATTCTAATTATTGTCTTAATTTGCATGTACATAACTATATATGATGTACATCATCTCTTTGTATGCATATTTGCCTTTTGGTGAAATGTTCACTAAGGCATTTGGAACTTTTTTTTTTAATTTCGTTGTTTTCTTACTGAATTTTCACAGTTTTTTGTATATTTTGGACATGGCTCTTTACCAACTATGTCTTTGGAACATAATTTTCTATGCCCAGCTTTCTCCCAGTGTGTATCTTATCTTTTCATTCTCTTGACAGTGCCTTTCACAGAGCAGAAACTTTAAAGAGTTCAGCTTATTAAACCTTTATTTCATGTATCATGTCTTTGGTGTTGTATCTAAAAGGTTATCATCAACTTAAAAGGCATTTATCTATCTATCTATCTATAAATATATATATATGTATACATATATACACACACACACACACATATAGGTTTTCTTACAGCATACTTTTACCTGGGATCCAGCATCATGTTCCTTGGTATTTACCCAAATAGCTGAGAAATTTATGTTCCCACAAAAGACTGCTTGCTTACAGCAAGTTTGTTCATAATTGCAAAAACTTGAAAGGAAGCAAGATGTCTTTCAGTAAGTGAAAGGATAAACAAACTCTGATACATGGAAACAATGGAATGTTATTCAGCACTTAAGAGAAATGAACTCTCAAGCCTTTGAAAGATATGGAGGAACTCTAAATGCATATTGCTAAGTGAAAATATCCAATCTGAAAAGGTTGAATACTGTATGATTCCATTTATATGATATTTTGGAAAAGGCAAAAGTGTGGAGACTGCTGTGGTTGCCAGTGGTTAGAGGAGACTAAAGGATGAATATGTGGAATACAATGGGTTTATAGAGCAGTGAAAATACTTTGTGTGATAATAAAACACATATGTATGTTCAGACCCAGAGAAGGTACAACACCAAGAGTGGAACCTAGTGTAAACAATGGACTTTAGGTGATAAAGATGTGTCAAAGTACAGTCATCATTTGTAGCAAAGGTATCACTTTGGGGGGATATGGATAGTGGTGAAATATGTACCTCGTATTCCACATTGTTGTGGACCTAAAATATGTCTACTTACAGTATACATTATAACCATGTAAAATTTATTCCAGGAATAAAAAATTTAAGAATTATTTTATTTTAGAAAGTATACAAATTTAAGTTATTATATTAGTTTATTCAGTAAATTAAAAGTTACTTATTATATCAAGTGAGGAAAATGATATATTATCGATACAATAGGTGACAGAAATCACTTACTAATTTAAATAGCCATTTCTGATTATAAAAAAATAAAACACTGTCCTTAGCAATCTAGACTTATCTGATAGACATCTACTAGAAGCCCATGTTATGATTAAGGTTAATATATTAGGCTATAGTCAAATGTATATTTATGGGTGTGGATATCTAGATAAAAGATCCAAAGTAAATCTGGGGAAATTATTGACAATGGTTGTCTCCCAGGCTGACAAAAGGGTTTGATGTTTTGGGGAAATAGAGATTTAAGTGGTCCCCGTGATTCTCATTTCTTCTCGTTCATAGCCTCACTCCTTGATGTGAGCTGGAACTTTGACTTGCTTTTAGTGAATAAAATAAGGCAAAAGTGATGGGATGTTCCTACTGTGGTTATTTTACACTGCATACCACTCTTTGCTAGCTGACTCAGTCTGGAGACTCCCTCCCCCTCCGTCTCCCCACTTCTCCTTCCCCCTTTCCTTTTCCCCCTCCTTCTTCAAGCTGGCTTTGAAGAAGCTGGCTACTGTTAATCCTACAACTACAAAGAAATGAATTCTGCCAGAAAACAGAGGGAGCTGAGATGCACATTCTTTCCCAGCAGTCCAGCCTCTGATGAGACCACAGCCCGAGCCAACACCTGGACTTCAGCCTGGTGAGTCTGAATCAGAGGGCCCAGCAAGACAACGTGGGCCTCCAGACCCACAGAAACTGTGAGAAATAAACATGAGTTATTTTAACAGTGTCGTAATTTGTTATACACTATAGAAAACTAATGTACTTTTTTACTCTTCACGCATATGATTTGTGTTTTTACATGGAAAATGGAGATAAATATAGCAATGGAACTAGCAATAAAACCCATGGTGTCCTTATAGAAGTATTCTTATCCCCATTCTCTGAGAAGTCTTGTCATTCCCAAACCTCTTAAAGAGCAGCAGCAGATACATCAGAGCCTCAGAGAACTCTACTGCAACTAAGAACAAGGTTCCTAGCTTCATAATAGCAAACTACCACATAGTTTAGGAAAAAAGAAAACACTACCTTCTTCAACCTGGAAAATTTAGAATGGCAAGAAAGAGAACACTTTTTCTGACAGTAGAGTAACAGCTAATAAATTTAGAAAGAGTGGTGCGATTTGAAAGTTACTATCTGGTAACCATAAGAATAACAAATAATTAGGGTTTTCCTGATAGTTCAGATAGTGAACAATCTGCCTGCAATGCAGGAGACCTGGGTTCAGTTCCTGGATCACAAAGACCCCTGGAGAAGGAAATAGCTACCCACTCCAGTATTCTTGCCTGTAAAATTCCTGGCAGGCTACAGGACATGGGGTTGCAAAAAATTGGACAAGACTCAGCAACTTACACTTTCACTTCACCTTCTGATAAAGTAATACAAGAACAAATGAACACTTTCTGTGAAATTCTTGCCAAAATTGGAAAATCTGAGTCTAATAATGAAAAAATAAGAAAAAAAACAACAAACTGAGGAGCAAAACAAGAAAAAAAAATATACTCTGTAATCTTTAAATGTGCCAAGGCCATGGAAGTCAAAGAAAGACTAAACTACTCTTCCAAACTGAAGGAGATTAAAAAGACAAAATGAGTAAAGGTAATGCATAATCCTTGAATGGTTCCTTCTGCTATGAAGGACATTATTGAGCAACTGAAGAAACCTGAAGACATCCAAGAATTTGACAGTAATTATGCATCATGATTGCCAGGAGAAATATCAATAACCTCAGATATGCAGATGACACCACCCTTGTGGCAGAAAGCAAAGAAAAACTAAAAAGCCTCTTGATGAAAGTGAAAGAGGAGAGTGAAAATGTTGACTTAAAGCTCAACATTCAGAAAACTAAGATTATGGCATCCGGTCCCATCATTTCATGGCAAATAGATGGCGAAACAGTGGAAACAGTGACAGACTTCATTTTGGGGGGCTCAAAATCACTGCAGGTGGTGACTGCAGCCATGAAATTAAAAGATGCTTGCTCCTTGGGAGAAAAGTTATGACCAACCTAGACAGCATATTAAGAAGCAGAGATGTTACTTTGTGAACAAAATTCCATCTAGTCAAAGCTGTAGATTTTTCAGTAGTCATGTGTGGATGTGAGAGTTGGACTATAAAGAATGCTGGGTGCTGAAGAATTGATGCTTTAGAAGTGTGGTGCTGGAGAAGACTCTTGAGAGTCCCTTGGACTGCAAGGAGTTCCAACCAGTTCACCCTAAAGGAAATCAGGTCTGAATATTCTTTGGAAGGATTGATGTTGAAGCTGAAGCTCCAATACTCTGGCCACCTGATGCAAAGAACTGACTCATTTGAAAAGACCCTGATGCTGGGAAAGATTGAGGGCAGGAGGAGAAGGGGGCAACAGAGGATGAGATGGTTGGATGGCATCATCGACTCAAAGGACATGAATTTGAGTAAACTCTGGGAGTTGGTGATGGACAGAGAGGCCTGGCGTGCTGTAGTCCATGGGATCGCAAAGAGTCAGACACGACTGAGCGACTGAACTGAACTGATGCATCAGTATTAATTCCCTCACTTTGATGACTACACTGTGGTTATGTAAGACATCTTCTTTGCTGAAATTATACACTAAAAATATTCAGAGTTGATGGGGTACCAAACAGCAATTTATTGGGAAGGAGTTAACGGTTAAAAAAATTTCTGTTTTATTCTTGCAACACAGCTGAAAGTTTAAAAGTATTTCAAAATAAAAATGATTTTTAAGAATTTTAACCAAATCACAACGTTTTCAAAACAGCCATATCTGTGAATATTTTTATCCTTGTCGTTCAGTTGCTAAGTTGTATCCTACTCTTTGTGACCCCATGGACTGCAGCATGCCAGGTTCCTTCCTCTGTCCTTCACTATCTCCCAGAGTTTGCACAGATTCACATCCATGGGGTCAGTGGTGATATCCCACCATCTCACCTCTGCTATCCCCTTCTCCTTTTGCCTTCTATCTTTCCCAGGATCAGGGTCTTTTCCAATGAGTTGGCTCATTGATGCTTATCAATTGGGAATTATTTCAATCCCAAACCAAGACTTTATTATTAAACAAGTTTAATTTTAAAATCTGATTCTCTTTCAAAATGTTTTGATATGGATAAAAGTTTCCATCACCATCCAAGATCCCATTCATCATTATGGAGCTAATAATTCAATTGAAAAGCAATTAATTGAATCCATTGTGAAGGTCTACATAGGAAAGAATCTGGGGATTAGGAAACGGCCTCTTTACTTTGAAATAACTATATGTTAGAAGTAGAAGTATCACTTTACTTAGAATCACCATAATCGTTTCTGCTTCTCTTCTATTTGATCACTGTATCCAGAAAATCTATCAATAAAGCCACGTTTTTTCAGATTTCAAATACACACTGACATACACACATTTATATATATCCATTATTCCTGTGATTGTAACAGGACTATGCCGTTCAAAATGATAGCAGTCTTTACTGTAACCCACCAGACCACTAATATGCTTGTGCTTGAGTTAGGGATGAGCAGATTCCCAGATCCCTGTGGTTTTACAAGCTAGTGCCATCTGTTCACCATTGAACATTTCCTAAGGCTGGTTTCCCACCACTTTTAAGACACTCCATCAAAGGGAGTATCCAACTGCCCTTCTAAACTGTAAATATTACATATCATTCAACTTTAGCAAGACATTTTATTCTTCAGATTTCATGTATTAAACGCTGTATAGCAAGGGCAGAAACAACAACCAAAAAGGTGTAATTGGTAAGTAGCAAAAGAAACATGTTTTTATTATTGCTCCAGTTTGCCCATTTAGCATATTTTTTCTCTCACTTCACAATAGCTCAAGCTAGCCCATCATTAATAATTGTTAGGATGTTAGCTAAAAAAGTTTATTTTACACTTAAGGACAGTTGGATTTTAGCATGAGCTTCTAAATAAATTAAAACCCCTGAGACTTGGACAAATAAATATACTTTGGAAAAATGTCAAGCATCCTAATTACTTGGTGAAAGAATATTTGGACCAGGAAGCTTCCCAGAAATCACACTGAGAATATCCCCCTGCTTGACCCCAGTCACTAACTAGGGGTGGTATGGCTGTGGAGAAAGAGCCTTGCTTTAATATCAGAAAGAATTAGGGTATTGAATACAAATATGACCAAAGACAAATGCTGAAACCATTCTGATCATTAGTTTAGTTCAAAGCATAATGAGGATAAGAGGCTACCAAGGATAAGAGGATATGGTTACCAAGTATAAAGGTGGGGGGGATAAACTGGGAGATTAAGGTTGAGATATACACACTACTATATATAAAATAGATATCTAATAAGGACCTACTGTATAGCACAGGGAACTCTACTCCATACTCTGTTATGGATTATATAGGAAAAGAACTAAAAAAGAGTAGGGGTATGTAGATGCATAGTTGTAAACTTTAAACTAGCCTAACAATGAAAATCAACTATGCTCCAATAAAAATTTTTAAAACTTAATAAAATTTTCAGTTTTAAAAAAGGGGATATTTTTATAATTGACCATTGTTAAACATAGCATTCCCATTTGCCTTTTCATATTAAAGAGTAAAAATGTGATCTGAATTGTCATAATTTAGATTCTCTCAACAACTTTATGACTATGTTACCTAATCCAAGTTCATATTGTTTACCACACAACAGGCCAATAAACCAATAGAGGAGATGTTGGGGCAAGGAATAGCAACTCTCTTCAGAAATCCAGCAGACCAAGAAGATAGTGAACGAGTGCCCCAGTGAGCCGTTTTACCAGAGCTAGAATTCAGGTTTCTGCTACACTAAAAGGGGAGGGTTTGTTGCAAACTACTTGGTGTTGGCCAGATCCTGGAGGGGATGTGACAATTTTTGTTCTTGCAGCTATCCACTTAGGTCTGGTCATGATGTCCCTCAGTTCATTTCATCTCAGTTGCTCAGTTGTGTCCAACTCTTTTGCAACCCCATGGACTGCAGCATACCGGGACACTCTGTCCATCACCAACCCCTGGAGCTTGCTCAAATTCATGTCCATCGAGTTGGTGATGCCATCCAACCATCTCATCCTCTGTCAGGCCCTTCTCCTCCTGCCTTCAGTGTTTCCCAGAATGATGGTCTTTTCCAATTAGCCAGTCCTTCACATCAGGTGGGCAAAATATTGGAGCTTCAGCTTCAGCATCAGTCCTTCCAATAAATATTCAGGACTGATTTCCTTTATGATTGACAGCTTTGATTTTCTTGCAATCCAAGAGAATCTCAAGAGTCTTCTCCAGCACCACAGTTCAACAGCATCAATTCTTCAGTGCTCAGTTTTCTTTATAGTCCAACTCTCACATCCATACATGACTACTGGAAAAACCATAGCTTTGATTTTATGGACCTTTGTTGATAAAGCAATGTCTCTGCTTGTTAATATGCTGTCTAGGTTGGTCATAGCTCTCCTTCCAAGGAGCAAGCATCTTTTAATTTCATGGCTGCAGTCACCATTTGCAGTGATTTTGGAACCCAGAAAAATATCTGTCACTGTTTCCATTGCTTCTCCCACCTATTTGCCTTCGTGTGATGGGACCAGATGCCATGATCTTAGTTTTTTGAATGTTGTGTTTTATGACAACTTTTTCACTCTCCTCTTTCACTTTCATCCAAGAGGCTCTTCAGCTCCTCTTCACTTTCTGCCATAAGAGTGGTGTCATCTGCGTATTTGAGGCTGTTGATATTTCTCCCAGCAATCTTGACTACAGCTTGTGCTTCATCCAGTCTGGCATTTTTGCATGATGTATTCTGCATAGAAGTTAAATAAGCAGGGTAACACTATACAGCCTTGAAGTACTCCTTTCCCAATTTGGAACCAGTCCAATGTTCCATGCCTGATTCTAACTGTTGCTTCTTGACCCACATACAGATTTCTCAGGAGGCAAGTCAGGTGGTCTGGAATTCCCACCTCTTCAAGAATTTTCCAGTTTGTTGTGATCCACATGGTCAAAGGTTTTGGCATAGTCAATAAAGCACAAGTAGATGTTTTCCTGGAACTCTCTTGCTTTTTCTATGATCCAACAGATGTTGGCAGTTTGATCTCTGGTTCCTCTGCCTTTTCTAAATCCAGCTTGAACATCTGGAAGTTCACAGTTCACGTATTGTTGAAACCTGGCTTGGAGAATTTTGAGCATTAATTTGCTAGTATGCGCAATGAGTACAATTGTTCAGTAGTTTAAACATTCTTTGGCATTGCGTTTCTTTGAGATTGAAATGCAAACTGACTTTTTCCAGTCTGTGGCCACTGTTGAGTTTTCCAAATTTGCTGTCGTATTGAGTGCAGCACTTTCACAGCACCATCTTTTAAGAATTTGAAATTGTTCACCTGGAATTCCATCACCTCGAATTGCTTTGTTAGTAGTGATTCTTCCTAAGGCCCACTTGACTTCGCACTCCAAGATGTCTGGCTCTAGGTGAGTGGTCACACCGTTGTGGTTATCTGGGTCATTAAGATCTTCTTTGTATAGTTTTTCTGTGTATTCTTGTCACCTCTTCCTAATGTCTTCTGCTTCTGTTAGGTCCATACCACTTCTGTCCTTTACTGTGCCCATCTTTGTATGAATTATTCCCTTGGTATCTCTAATTTTCTTGAAGATAAGAGGGTAACAGGCAGGAAGCCCAGGGGTCTCCAAAGGAGGAGATAGGCTTCAAGGGTCAGACATCTTTTTTCTCTCCCTTAAGTGGCAGGAAGAAACAAACTCTCTATAGAAATGTTTTTTTCCTTAAGTTATGCTAATGAGACTATGTATTTGCTTTGGAATTTGCCTTTCTTCAAAATGGTTCCACCTCAGAATAACTTTTCTTCCTTTTTCAAACCTTGGGCTGCTAATAGCTCACAAACCAGTAGTCATATCAATCGCTTTATGGCTGGGGGATGACACGCCTCATGCCATTCTATCTCAAAAATGCACATAGTGGGAGGGGGGCCTGGTGAACCTCCGTCAGCCTTGAGGGGTCTCTCCTATCTGATTAATAACTTTCTAACAGACGTAAAACAGCTTGCTAAAACTAGCAGGGGGGGCACTCTCCATCCCCCTTCTGATGCCTATGTCAGGAGCTTTCTTTGTCCCTTTTAATGCTTTAATAAAACTCTGCTATACAAAAGCTCTCGCGGGATCAAGCCTGGTCTCTGGTCCCGAAGTTTAATCTTCTTCTTCGGAGATCGCAAATCCAACACTGTTCACTGTAAGCTATCAAAGAGATCTCTAGTCTTTCTCATTCTATTGTTTTTCTCTATTTCTTTGCACTGATCACTGAGGAAGGGTTTCTAATGTCTCCTTGCTATTCTTTGGAACTCTGCATCCAGATGGGTATATCTTTCCTTTTCTCCTTTGACTTTCACTTCTCTTCTTTTCTCAGTTATTTGTAAGGCTTCCTCAGACAACCAGTTTGCCTTTTTGCTTTTTCTTTTCTTAGGGATGGTTTTTATCACCACCTCCTGAACAATGTCATAAACCTCCATCCATAGTTCTTCTGGCACTCTATCCATTAGGTCTAATCCCTTGAATCTATTTGTCACTTTCACTGTATAATCGTAAGGAATTTGATTTAGGTCATACCTGAATGGTCTGGTGGTAGCTTTCCTACAAGACAAATATTAATTCTATGTTCTGCAACTTTTTATCTCTATATGAACAATAAGTCTTATACCTTTAAAGATCAAACATGGGAGACAGAGCCTTGAGAAGGGGCTGTCTTGCATATTTCAGGCCATCAGGTACATCCTTTTATAAAAGGTTCAGAGCCAGCTTGCTTAAGCACAAGCAACAGAGTACAAAGGTTAGAGTTAAAGGATAGATCTAATATGGAGACAAATGTGTTCTTGTCAGTTACAAGGACAGCATAACATTCTACTCTTTAGAAAATGAGGTATTCATAAATTTGAAGTGAACTTAGCTGGAAACTTGTTGCTTTGTTAATTGGAAATTTTTCTCAGTAGTAAAAGCATGTTCATTGCTAAGAGCTTTCCATTTCTACTTGGGGGTGGCATTTGTATTTGAGTATAGGTGATATGGGTTTGCCAGATGGCTCAGTGGGTAAAGAATCCACCTGCAGTGCAAGAGACACAGGAGATGTGGGTTTGATCCCTGGGTCGGGAAGATCCCCTGGAGAAGGAAATGGCCACCCATTCAGTGCTCTTGCCTGGAGAATCCCATGGACAGAGAGCCTGGTGGGCTATAGTGCATAGGGTCACAAAAAGTCAAACACGGCTTAGCAACTGAGCACACATACGTACACACACAGACACACACACACGTAGGTGATATGAGAATTCTACGTGGTTCCAAATTTCAATTTTTTATGTCTAATCTGAGAAGAAAATGAAAGAGGGAATGACTATAGATAGGATTTTATGTTGTCAGTAAGTTCAGCATCATAAAACTTTGCCTCTATTCCATAAACCATATCTAACTCCTTAACAACATTTTATTTGTATAACTAGAAAGTCAAAAACAGGGAGAGGATGGAAAGGAAATATAGTTTTGTTTTGGTTTTACAATTCTTTTGAAAGTAGCACTGTCACACACACCCTAACCCTAACCCTATTTTGTGAGAGGATAAGATCACAGAAATTTTCTATAAACCATTTATCCATAAACTATGGCTACCTCACTATATCAGAATATGAGCCAAGTTTCCCAGAGAATTCCAAGGACAGAGGAGCCTGGCAGGCTACAGTCCATGGGGTCACAGAGAGTGGGACAAAATTGAATGACCAACACTTTAGATAGTTCTTAAGTTAATGCTTCCAAACTATGAAGAAACCAATATTTATTGATATCAAAACTTCATTTTGTTTTGTTTTCCTAAGTAAGTCCTGCTTTCCAGGTGGCAAAAGGGATAAAGAATCTGCCTGCCAATGCAAGAGATGCAGGTTTGATCCCAGGGTCAGGAAGATTCCCTGGAGGAGGAAATGGCAACCCACTCCAGTATACTTGCTGGAGAATCCCATGGACAGAGGAGCCTGGCGGGCTACAGTGCATGAGGTCACAAAGAGTCGGACATGACTGAGTGCACACACACACACACACACATAAGTAAGTCCTACTTTGAAGATTCTGAAGTCAGCTTGGTATAATTTCTGTGAGCTGATTTTTGTGACTATTCAGCAAGAAAAAATACAGTTACTATTTCAAGCTTTTTTCTATGCCAGATAACATTCTAAGCACCTCATTTAATCCTTAGAACAACCTGTGTGATAAGTATTACTACCCTCATTTTTTCAAAAGAGAAAATTTTTGCTTTTAGAGATGACAAAGCTTCATTATTCTGACATCACAAGGGTAGTGCCAGGACCCAATTAATCTGATTCCAAAGCTTCCATTCTCAATCCCTCTGACAGTCATGAGTGTTTGCCCCATAGATTCCATTCATTTTCAAATATGCTTTTAGCAGCGCTCTCACTTCTCTGCAAGCTAGTGGTAGAGTCGCCAGCCTCAGTTATGGTAGAAGTGCCAAAAATCATTTGACCTTTAAATAGATCTCAGAAAAGCCTACCATGGCTTCGCATGGGAAAACTATCAGAAAGTTAGAAAACAAGGTAAGGGCATTATCCAAATGAAAAAATAAAACCACCGTCTAAATAGTTCTGGTGCACATTCCTTAATCAGATTAACTAGTTGGCATCATGAGGAAGGATTCTGTTGTTAGCAAAATATTTCCAGCCAGGAAAAGGTAGTACTAATAAGGCTGTTCATCCTGCCTCGAAGGGACAAACCTAAGAAAGCAGAGCAGAGGGTTAGGTGCTGTGGCAATAGAAACAAAAGATAATACAAGCAAAGTTTAATCCCCTCATGTTTTCATTAGGATCATCTCTACTCATAGCTGAGACCCTGGTGAGTTTATAGCTTGTGTTAACTATTATGTATGCTTAGTTTTTATTTAATTTATTTATTTTTTATTGAAGGATAATTGCTTTACAGAATTTTGCTGTTTTCTGTCAAACCTCAACATGAATCAGACTTAGATATACATATATCCCCTCCCTTTTGAAACTCCCTCCCATCTCCCTCCCCAACCCACCCCTATAGGTAAATACAGAGTCCCTGTTAGAGTTTCCTGGGCCATAGAGCAAATTCCCCTTGGCTCTCTAGTTTACATATGGTAATGTAAGTTTCCACGTTACTCTTTCCACACATCTCACCCTCTCCTCCCCTCTCCCCATGTCCATAAGTCTATTTTTTTGTCTGTTTCTCCACTGTTGCCCTGTAAGTAAATTCTTCAGTACATTTTTCTGGATTCTGTATATAAACCCTGGGGAAATCAAAATTGAAAGAGACCCATGTATCCCATTGTTCATTGCAGCACTATTTACAATAGCTAGAACATGGAAGCAACCTAGATGTCCATCGACAGATGAATGGATAAAGAAGTTGTAGTATATATAATGGAATATTACTCAGCCACAAAAAGGAACACATTTGAGTCAGTTCTAATGAGGTGGATGAACCTAGAACCTATTGTACAGAGCGAAGTGAGTAAGAAAGAAAAAGATAAAAACCATATTCTAACACATACATTTGCTTAGTTTTAATAGAGACTTTGGTGTGAGTGTCAGTGCTTAGGAGAAATATGGTAATCCTAATCGATATATGTCAATTTTTTTTCAACAACTATTTTTGTTTAATTTGCATAGAATTAATCTCTCCATATATGCCCACAAAGCCATCCTGGAAAGCAGATAGAAAAAGAATGTGTGTGTGTGACATGACAAATATCAGATATGAATGAATCAATTGGCTTACCCCAGATTACATTGCCACTTGATAATAAAATAAGGGTATAAGTTCTCAAACTTCTAGTCTGAAAAAAATAACAGCAGATTTCTTTTTTTTTTAATAATTTTATTCTTTTATTTATTATTTTGAGCTGTGGTAGGTCTCTGGGTCTTTATTGCTGCACTAAAATTTTCTCTAATTTTAGAGATTGGGGGCTACGGTACAGTTGCAGCGCCCAGGTTTCTCACTGTTGGGGCTTCTCTTCTCGTGGAGCACAGTCTGTAGGGTGTGAGGGCTTTGGGACTTGTGACTCCTGGGCTCTGAAGCACAAGCTCAGTAGTTGTGGCACATGGACTTAGTTGCTCTGCAGCATGGGGATCTTCCCAGACCAGGGATCGATCCCACGTCTCCTGCATTGGCCAGCAGTTTCTTTACCATTAAGGCACCAGGGAAGACCAACAGTGGATTTCTTTCAATTCAGATTTCTAGGTACAACAGTAGAGATTCCCATTCCTGAGCTAAGGCTCTTGTATCTGCATTGTTAACAATACCTCAACTGTTTTCATGGCAAATGACTCAGAGTCTGTCTTTGAGAAACACTAGCCCAATGAGCTTCTTGGCCCACAAATGTTAAACTGATTAAGGACAGGCTTGAGGAATAATTGTGGCCTGCAGTTTCCTGGAGTGTTGGTCTCCCTTATGGAAATACTACTTACAGGACTTAATAAACTGTTTATAATGGCTTAAATCAAGCCATCTGCTAAGGAAATCCAGTACAGGACAGTGAGCAAAGGCAGGGGCCTCAAATACCAGTTTCCAAGGACATCACAGGAAGCCCTATCCACAGAGCGCAAAGGACTAGTTGATCACACAACCAACTGCCTTATGCAGACCACCCCACATCCTTGGGCACTATCAGTAGTGGTGTACTCGGGGTCAATTTTGGGTTTGTGGTCTTCTTCATTTTTCTCTCTTTAGGAATTACTGCCTCTTTAATGAAAACTGTCCTAGGGGAAAATTTTGGTGTTCATAAGAGGCACTTGGAGGAGAATTAAACCAAAAATCTTTTGAAAAACATTTGACATTTTCTCTATAAAGCCTTTTCCTGATTCTGCCAGCTGAAAGCAATCATCTTTCTCTCATTTCTCATTGGATGTTCACCTCCAGTTGATGCCGTGATTGCTCTGTGAGGCATGTTTATTTATGTGCCTTTTCTCTCTCTGAGCATGACTGTAGGCTTGTTATGGACAAGATCCACAGTGGATTCAGTGCTTTATTCCTTCTCCCCATTACACGCAGCACAAAACTGACTTGCATGCTAAGTTGCTTCACTTCTGTCTGACTCTTTGCAAACCTGTAGACTGCAGCCCCCCAGGCTCCTCTGTCCATGGAGTTTTCCAGGCAAGAATACTGGAGTGGGTTGCCATGCCCCACTCCAGGGGATCTTCCTGACCCAGGGATCTAACCTGCATCTTCTGAGGCTCCTGCATCGCAGGAAGATTCTATACTGCTGGGGACTTGAATCAATGAAGTTTTCATTTACTAGAGAGTAACTTCTTGCAGAACTGTTATTAACAACCCTAAACAGATAATTTGAGGAGCCTGCCAAGCAGGTATTTTTCCAGATCCCATCTCTGCCAAAAGAAATACAGTGAAAAATCACATATACCAGATGCCTTTTTCCTCTGATCTGAGACTTGTGATACCATAATTTGCAGAAACAATGAATCCAAAATTAAGTCCTTGGAAAGAAAGCCATTATTAAGAAAACTACAGTTCTAGTATCTTGACTCTCTTCAGGGCAAGTGTAAGCAGAGATTCCTCGGACAGGATTTTGGCAAGAAGAAATTGATCAAAGACCTTGGGTTATCTGCCAAACCTGAACCTGAACCTGATTGAGGGGAAGGTAGTACAGAGATCATTGCAAGGCTAAATGCATCTATCGAGTCTAAAGGTCTGTTGTTGGGCAAAGGTGATACAAGTCTCTTTTAGGCATTGCCAATAACAAAGGCTTGTGGGTTAGTCTTGGTGGTCAGAACTTACGTATTCCTTATGCATTTACTAAAGGTTGATGGAGTCTAGGGTTACTGTTTAGCAACTAGTCAAGCCTGACATCTGTTTATGATCTGGCTGGCATAAGAATGACATGGTGGATGCCACAGATTGTGGCTTAGCCTCAGGGGCATGTTGGTCCAAAAGCTTATCTTGGCCCAGTATGATTCGTCTTGGACACTTTGGTTATGCTCTGTAGTATGCTGTTCTAGAGGTAAGAGTTGGTAGTGTCTTAGCAGTACTTGCAACCTGAGAACACTTTTCCTTTGTCATTTAGTCTTGATGAAGCTTTAGCTAGTTAATCAGAGAATGGTAGTGGCTTGTGAGGATCTAAGTGAAACTTGTTCTAGTATCCAGCTATGATATATTTAGACAGTTGATTTAGGCCAACAAGTAGGATTTAGAAAAAAAAAATCTGTAATATGATTTCTTTGTGTAGCAGAGGGGAAACCTTAGTATTCTGGTCAGTCTTTACTACAGTGCATGTCCAATACTCAATTTATGAGCTCTTCTTTCTCATAGGAAAGGCCTAGTGGAATTCAGGATCCAGGGCCCAAAGTCCAAGGAAACCTCAAATTTTAAGGCCTACACTTTATGAAACTCCAGCTTGATAATAAGACAGTGGAGAGATGAATTGAGAAGATCTTCAAGAATATTGATGAAGGCTATGGAATCATAAGAAACCTGTCAATTCCTAGAGATTTCTCAATGTCTACTACTACCTGCACATGTGGACTTGTATCTGGAATGTGGGAAGACATGCCAAAGACCATCACCAATTTTAGGGCTTGAGTTCCTCCAGAGACTGTGGCAACATATGATTTGCCATGGTGACTCCATTGTTCTCTGGCCACTAGTGGTAGCTGATGGTAGAGTAATGTGGGTGCTGCATTTGGGGCCTGGCCATGGCACACCAGTGATTACACGCCCATGTTCCTGTGTGGGATGGAGTAATGATAGAGCTTGTAGGTTGGGTAGTCAAATATATTCATAGGTCTGGACACAGAAATCATCTTGGTGCAGTAATTGTACGATTTCATGGTGAAGATGTAGCCCTGGCTTTATTTTACATAGATGGTGAAGTTTTTAGAAGGAAACTGATCATGGGCAGTGATGCTTTTCCAATGGAAAGAAATTATCTGGGTGCTCAGAACTAAGATCTCTATTAAATGACAAATATATTTTGGCCTCTACTAGTTATCTGCCATTCTCAAACATATTTTTATTCCTGAGTGAAATGTATCCACTTTCAAACTGTTTATGACATAAATTCTTGATGCCCTAACCCAGGCTCCTTTTACTGAGTCACTGTATTCACCCCTCAGAAGCTACAGGGATTGACTGCTAACAGCTAACATCAGCTCCCTTCTCCAGAAGATCACCATTAGAAGCTGGGACATGACTCACCTGGAAGTAGTAAGGAGGCTAAACGTGCCCCCCACACACACCTGTGGTGTTGCTTTATAGCCAGTGACAAATAGAACTGGAGTCTAACAGACCACCCCCCTTGCTTCAGGGTAGGACAAAGAAGAGCTACCACAGGGTAGCTCTGTGATGTAATTCATGTTCCAGAGTTCCCTATGGGTCACTCTAAACTTCTGAACAATACGTTTGCCTGGCTTCCCCTTGACCCATCCTATTGTCCTCCTCCCCTTAAAAGTTTTTCCTAAGACCATTCCATTAATAAATTACTTGAGGAATTCTAGTCTCAGGTCTCAGCTCTCTCTCAAAAGGAATACTATTAGGTGATTTAGGAAGGTAATGTAGACTGGATATCTTGAAGGGATATTGAGAGAGAGAGAGGAAAGAAAAAAAAAGAACAGTAAAATAGTAATGATAACAACATAAACCTAAAAGGAAAAAAAGGATATTAACTACTTAAGCTGAAAGGTAGAGTACAACAATATTCTTTAATTTTTTTTTTTTTCATCATTTTATGTCCAAAGCCTAGAAAAGAACCTGGATCAGATACATAGTAAATGAAAAAATTAATCAACTAGTGAACTAGACATCCATCATTTATAAAGGGAAATTTGATTGCCTAAAGGAGTGTGCAGAGAACCAGCATCACAAATGAGGAAACATATGAAATAAAATGGATAGAAGCTAGACAGACCTGAGACAGAAATGGGAAAGCAGAGAATTTATTTTGGAAGAGAAGAATGCAATTATGGTCATGAAAGCTCAACCAGCCAACTTATGATGTACATTTATCCTTTTTGGGTTTGTTAAACAACATAGCTGTCCAAGGACTAAGATCTATAGTTAGCAAATATTTTAGTTTTTAGCATGGGAAACTGTTTACTAAAAAAGATCTCACTCACACACTTAGTAGAATTCATAAACATATAAAAGCAGTATTTATTTGCATTAGTTTGGTAAGTCAAAATTTATGGCAGAGTCAACCAATAAGAAAATGAAGCTGTGTTGAGTCACTGAAAATTGTTTAAGTATGGACTGTGTTTTCATCTTAAATGAACCTCAGTAAGTATTTTATCTCATTATACTGTTTATAAACATACACAGAAAACTAAGATCATGGCATCCAGTTTCATCACTTCATGGCAAAGAGATAGGGAAACAGTGGAAACAGTGTCAGACTTAATTTTGGGGCGCTCCCAAATCACTTCAGAAGGTGATTGCAGTCATGGAATTAAAAGACGCTTACTCCTTGGAAGGAAAGTTATGACCAACCTGGACAGCATATTAAAAAGCAGAGACATTACTTTGTCAACAAAGTTCCGTCTACTCAAGGCTATGGTTTTTCCAGTGGTTATGTGTGGATGTGAGAGTTGGTCTATAAAGAAAGCTGAGTGCAAGAAAATTGAGGCTTTTAAACTGTGGTGTTGGAGAAGACTCTTGAGAGTCACTTGGACTTGCAAGGAGATCCAACCAGTCCATCCTAAAGGAGATCGATGCTGAGTATTCATTGGAAGGGCTGATGTTGAAGCTGAAACTCCAATCCTTTGGCCACCTGATGTGAAGAGCTGACTCATTTGAAAAAACCCTGATGCTGGGAAAGATTGAGGGCAGAAGGAGAAGGGGTGACAGAAGATAAGATGGTTGGATGGCATCACCGATTCATTCAATTGACATGGGTTTGGGTGGACTCCGGGAGTTGGTGATGGACAGGGAGCCCTAGCCTGCTGAGGTTCATTGGGTCACAAAGAGTCGGACACGACTGAGCAACTGAACTGAACTGAACTGAAACATACACAAATAAGCAGTTGTAAAGACAACACATTTTAGAGGCTCACCTTGAAAACTAAACCAATTTAAATTCTTGAAAAAAGTCATACTGAGAAATTTCTGTTTTAGAATTGAAGCACTTAAAGTCTAATCCTGCTAAGATTTAGCTGTAATAAAATCTAACTGCTAGAAAATTGTCACAAGGTAACTATGTGGGATTACTTGCTATTTCACGATAAGTGAAATTAAACTATGATCTATTCGTCTACTTTGTAAACGCATTTGATCTTTCCTCTGACCACAAGTGTTGGACTATTTTTTCTAATATTACTTTACTTTAGCAGATATACATTCAGTTCAGTTCAGTCCCTCATTTGTGTCCAACTCTTTGCGACCCCATGAATGGCAGCACGCCAGGCCTTCCTGGCCATCACCAACTCCCAGAGTTTACTCAGACTCAGGTCCATCGAGTCGCTGATGCCATCCTGCCATTTCATCTTCTGTCCTCCCCTTTAATTCCTGCATATAAGTTAAATAATCAGGGTGACAATATACAGCCTTGATGTACTCCGTTTCCTATTTGGAACCAGTCTGTTGGTCCATGTCCAGTTCTAACTGTTGCTTCCTGACCTGCATATAGTTTTCTCAAGAGGCAGGTCAGGTGGTCTGGTATGCCCATCTCTTGAAGAATTTTCCACAGTTTATTGTGATCCACACGGTCAAAGGCTTTGGCATAGTCAGTAAAGCAGAAATAGATGTTTTCTGGAACTCTCTTGCTTTTTCGATGATCCAGCGGATGTTGGCAATTTGATCTCTTGCTCCTCTGCCTTTTCTAAAACCAGCTTGAACATCTGGAAGTTCATGGTTCACGCACTGCTGAAGCCTGGCTTAGAGAATTTTGAGCATTACTTTACTAGTAAGATGAGTGCAATTGTGTGGTAGTTTGAGCATTCTTTGGCATGGCCTTTCTTTGGGATTGGAATGAAAACTGACCTTTCCCAGTCCTGTGGCCACTCCTGAGTTTTCCAAATTTGCTGGCATATTGAGTGCAGCACTTTCACAGCATCATCTTTCAGGATTTGAAATAGCTCAACTGGAATTCCACCACCTCCACTAGCTTTGTTCATAGTGATGCTTTCTAAGGCCCACTTGACTTCATATTCCAGAATGTCTGGCTCTAGGTAAGCAATCACACTGTGATTATCTGGGTAGTGAAGATCTTTTTTGTACAGTTCTGTGTATTCTTGCCACCTCTTCTTAATATCTTCTGCTTCTATTAGGTCCATACCATTTCTGTCCTTTATCAAACCCATCTTTGCATGAAATGTTCCCTTGGTATCTCTAATTTTCTTGAAGAGATCTCTAATTTTTCCCATTCTGTTGTTTTCCTCTATTTCTTTGCTTTGATTGCTGAGGAAGGCTTTCTTATCTCTCCTGGCTATTCTTTGGGGCTCTGCATCCAAATGGGAATATCTTTCCTTTTCCCCTTTGCTTTTCACTTCTCTTTTCACAGCTATTTGTAAGGCCTCCTCAGACAAGCATTTTGCCTTTTTGCATTTCTTTCATGGAGATGATCTTGATCCCTGACTCCTGTACAATGTCACAAACCTCCATCCATAGTTCATCAGGCACTCTATCAGATCTAGTCCCTTAAATCTATTTCTCACTTTCCCTGTATTATCAAAAGGGATTTGATTTAGGTCATATCTGAATGGTCTAGTGGTTTTCCCTACTTTCTTCAATTTAAGTCTGAATTTGGCAATAAGGAGTTCATGATCTGAACCACAGTCAGATCCCAGTGTTGTTTTTGCTGACTGTATAGAGCTTCTCCATCTTTGGCTGCAAAGAATATAATCAATCTGATTTTGGTGTTGGCCATCTGGTGATGTCCATGTGTAGAGTCTTCTCTTGTATTGTTGGAAGAGGGTGTTTGCTATTACCAGTATGTTCTCTTGGCAAAACTCTATTACTTTGCCTTGCTTCATTCTGTACTCCAAGACCAAATTTGCCTGTTACTCCAGGTGTTTCTTGACTTCCTACTTTTGCATTCCAGTCCCCTATAATGAAAAGGATATCTTTTTTGTGTTTTAGTTGTAAAAGGTCTTGTAGGTCTTCATAGAACCATTCAACTTCAGCTTCTTCAGCGTTCCTGGTAGGGGCATAGGCTTGGATTACTGTGATATTGAATGATTAGCCTTGGAAATGAACAGAGATCATTCTATCATTTTTGAGATTGCATCCAAATACTGCATTTATGATGGCTACACCATTTCTTCTAAGGGATTCCTGCCCACAGTAGTAGATATAATGGTCATCTGAGTTAAATTCACCCATTTCAGTCCATTCTAGTTCTCTGATTCCTAGAATGTCGACATTCACTCTTGCCATCTCCTGTTTGACCACTTCCAATTTGCCTTGATTCATGGACCTAACATTCCAGGTTCCTATGCAACATTGCTCTTTACAGCATCAGACCTTGCTTCTATCACCAGTCACATCCACAACTGGGTATTGTTTTTGCTTTGGCTCCATCCCATCATTCTTTCTGGAGTTATTTCTCCACTGATCTCCAGTAGCATATTGGGCACCTACTGACCTGGGGAATTCCTCTTTCAGTATCCTATCATTTTGCCCCTTCATACTGTTCATGGGGTTCTCAAGGCAAGAATCCTGAAGTGGTTTGCCATTCCCTTCTCCAGTGGACCACATTCTGTCAGACCTCTCCACTGTGACCTGACCGTCTTGGGTGGCCCCACACGGCATGGCTTAGTTTCATTGACTTAGACAAGGCTGTGGTCCTGTGATCAGATTGGCTAGTTTTCTGTGATTATGGTTTTAGCATGTCTGACCTCTGATGTCCTCTCGCAACATCTTCCGTCTTACTTGGGTTTCTCTTACCTTGGACGTGGGGTATCTCTTTACAGCTGCTCCAGCAGAAGCGCGCCGGCTGCGACGGACGGCGCAGATGCGCGGCAGTGAGGAGCTACCCCTCGCCCAAGGCCAGGGGCGGCGACCGAGACCGCCAGGCTGCAACCGCGCAGGAACAGTCGAGAGGAATTACCCCACGTCCAAGGTCGGGGGCGGTGGTGGCTGATTTATTAAAAATTAGTGCAAAACTAAGGCTTCTTAATAATATATTGATTAGACATTTAAATATGTATAAATATATTACAAAAAAAGGCTTCTTCTAAGATTGACCCTCCCCTACCCACTGCTGAAGAAAAGATACAATGCAATGTTCAAGCTAGCTTTAGTGAATTCCAAAGCAATATTGGTAGACACCAGAGGCTGAGGGTGTTTGAAGCATTTAAAATATGTACATGAAAGTTAAACCAAACGTTGACAGACAATCGGAAGCAGCTCTATTGAAATCTCGAGTTTTACAGACACAGTTGGAAAGTCATGTAGAAGAAAGAGTAATCTGACTTTAAGTCTTCCGTCCAATGCTCTTTGCCTTCCTTATTTCTTCGACAGTGTCTTGTTCTAACGAAAATGCACAAAGGTCAGTGAGGGCATATCACATTTAGAGACAAAGCGGCAGCGGTTAAGAGGCAGGGAATAGTGTGTGTTACGCAACTCTTAAAGAAGTCCATTTAAACATACAGAACTCTGTTTTTCAACCACTCCCATCACACTTCAAAATCACCTATGGAACTTTATAAAAAGACATATTACCAGGAAACATCCCATAGCAAAGGGCTTTCCCAGTGACTCAGCAGGAAAGAATCTGCCTGTCAGTGCAGGAGACATGGGAGACATGTGGTTGAATCCCTGGACTGGGAAGATCCCCTGGAGGAGGAGACGGCGACCCACTCCAATATTCTTGCCTGGAAAATCCCATGGACAGAGGAGCCTGGCCAGCTATGGTCTGTAAGGTCCACAGGGTCACAAAGATTTGGATGCAACTGAGCCCAACACATTCCATATCAAACAATTTCAATGGCTGGAATTTCAATGGCTGGAACCCAGGTTTCTAATTTGTTTTTAAATGTTCATGGAATGGAGACAAGAATACACAATGGGGAAAAGATAGTCTCTTCGATAAGCGGTTTGGAAAACTGATCTGTGCTGTGCTGTGTGTAGTCGCTCAGTCGGGTCTGACTCTGCAACTCCAAGGACTGTAGCCCACCAGTCTCCTCTGTCTATGGGGATTCTCCAGGCAAGAATACTGGAGAGGGTTGCCATGTGCTCCTCCAGGGGATCTTTCCAAGCCAGGGATCAAACCTAGGTCTCCCACACTGCAGGCAGATTCTTTACTGTCTGAAACACCACTATGTGTAAAAGAATGAAATTAGAACTTTTTCTCACTCTCTATTAAAAAAGAAACTCAAAATGAATTAAAGACTTAATAAGACCAGATAACATAAAATTCTTCGAAGACAACATAGGCAGAACATTGACAGAGGCCTTAGCAATATTTTTTGCCTCTGTCTTCTCAGGCAAGGAAACCATCAAGAAAATGAAAGGCAATCTACTGAGTGGGAGATGACATTTTCAAATGATGTGTCTGATAAGGGGTTAATAATCAAAAATATATAAAGAACTCATACAACTCAACATCAAAAATTTTTTAAAAATTAAAAATGAATAGAAGACTTGAATAAGCATTTTTACAAAGAAGACATACAAAGTCCAGCAGGCACATGAAAGGATGCTCAATGTCACTAATCATTAAGAAAATGTAAATCTAAACACAATGAGATATCAGCTCACATCTTTGAGAAGAGGTATTATCAGTAAGACTACACGTAGCTTGTAATGATGAGGATGTAGAGAAAAGGGACTCTTGGTACACTGTTGGTGGGAATGTAAATTGGTACAGTCACTATGGGAAACTGTATGGAGCTTCCTCAAAAAATTAAAAATAGAGCTACCATAAGATCCAGTAATTCCACTCCTGAGAGTGTACTTGAAGCAAATGAAAACACTAATTCAAAGATACCACCCCAATGTTCATAGCAGCATTTTTCCAGTAGACAATATATGGAAGCATCTTAAGTGTTCATCAACAGATGAACGGATAAAGAGGATGTGGTATATCTATTGGAATTTTAACAATAAAACAGAAAAATTTTGCCATTTGCAGCAACATGGATGAGCCTGGAAGGTATTATGTTTGGTGAATAAGCTAAAGACAAGCACTATAGGTTTTCACTTATATGTGGAATCTAAAAAATAGAACACATGAATGAATATAACAAAACAGAAACAGACTGATAGACACAGAGAACAAACTAGTGGTTATTGAAGGGGAGAGGTGTCAGGGGAGGGACAAGATAGATGAAGGGGATTAAGAGGTGAGAACTCCTAAGCATAAAATAAATAAATTACAAGGATATAATTTACAACACAGGGAACATAGTCAGTATTTTGTAACAATTTTATATGGAGTATAGTCTATAAAAATTTCAAATCACTATGTCATATACTTGAAACTGATATAATATTTTTAAGTCAACTGTGTGTGTGCTAAGCCGCTTTAGTCATGTCCGACTCTTTGCAACCTCACGGACTGTAGTCTGCCAGGCTCCCCTGTCCATGGGATTTTCCAGGCAAGAATACTGGAGTGGGTTGCCATTTCCTTCTCCAAGGGATCTTCCCACCCCAGGGATCAAAACTGTGTCTCTTATGTCTCCTGCATTAGCAGGCAGGTTCTTTAGAACTAGCGCCACCTGATAAGTCAACTATACTTTAAAAAAATAAATAAGTGAGTCCATAAATAAACTGCATGAATGATTATGATAGGCCAGGATTGAGAAGTATTGGCGAACAACTTTGTAGTTTTCAAAGTGTTTTTACCTGTGTCATACTTTAATCTCAATAATTAAAAATAAATGTATATAGACTTTGAGTAATAAAGATAAATAAATGAAAACAAAGGGGTGAACGATAAAGTAACCCTTACAGCATTAACATATCTTAAGTTGAATGGCTTTTCTGGGAACCAAATCCAAATTTGCACTTGTGCACAGTAACTTTCCATCTCATGCTGTTCCTATTAGAAGATGTTCTCTTAAGTATCATACATGATCAGCAGGTGAGTGATGCCTGCCAGTGGACCTGGCAATTGTGATCCAAAGAAATCTGTTACAACATAGTAGGCAACTGAATGTATGTTGGGGAGGCTGTGTCCTCAAGCAGGATCATCCTTCTCAGACTTGAATTCACACAGAGCATTCCTTTCTCTTTTCTTAATTAGAAACCTGAGATTACCTTGATATTACACATGTTCATGGTCCACGACAATTCATTACACATGTTCATTGCCCATGGATACAACTGAGCGACTGAAAAACAAACAAATAGATATGAACCAGGAAGTCCTAAGAGAGATATCCAAAGTAAATGAGTTACATAGATATAGAAGTTACCTAGCACCATCCAGCCCAGTAAGTTTGGTCAATGCTGTGCCTCCTTTGTATCTTCGCTAAGCAGGAGCTTTTGACAATCCCTTGCATTTGTTTCAGATAATTCTCTGACTGTCCTTCCAAATCTATTTCTTATTCTTTTCACTCTGCTTTCTCTTTGGGGAGGCTTATCTGTATGGACTATTTTAACAGGCACCATTGCCCATTGGCTTCTGCTGAATTTGGTCAAAAAAGGGGAGGAAAGTAAATTTTAGATGTGTATCTGTGTGCTCAGTCTGGAATTTTCCTGGAATAATTTTCCAGGAATCTTCCAGTCTGGAATTATTTCCAATAATACTGGAGTGGGTTGTCATTTTCTTCTCCAGAGGATCTTCCCAACCCAGGGATTGAACCCCTGGCTCTTGCATCTCCTATATTGGCAGGTGGATTCTTTACCACTTCATCACCTGGGAAGCCGTCTCTGATCTCCCCTCTTATGGGACTGCCTCAGTCTGGTTGCATTCCTTAACCAAATGTCACTGCTCCTCTCTTCCAGATGGCCCACTCCTCAAACTCTTTCTTTCCCAGGTCATGGAAATGGATCCCATCTTTTTTTCTGTCACACAAGCCCAAGGTGCAAGTGTTTACTACTGTTATTATCCCAAGTAACTATGAACTCTCCCTTGATTGCCCACACCTTGTCTACTTATTTGCAAACAATCCTTTTTGTAAAGCTTCCTGGAATGATCAACACCAAAATGTGTTATTCATTCCTGGCTGGATGACAGATAAACAGTACCATGCTCACTTTCAACAGCATTTTGAAAGATAGCTGAAGTTTATCCCTGAGCTTAGCTTCTAGGGTTATATTTGTATCTTATCACAGTTAAGTGGATTTGATTTTCTTTTTATTGAAGTATAGTTGATTGTTGATTTACAATGTTGTGTTAATTACTGCTGAACACCCAAGGGATTATATATATATATTCTTCTTGAAATATTCTTTTCCATTATGGCTTATCATAGGATATTGAATATAGTTCTCTGTGCTGTTCAGTAGGACCTTGTTATTTATCCACAAAAGCTTGCATTTGAGAGCCCCAACCTCCCGTTCCACCCCTCCCCCAACCCCCTCCCCACTGCAACCAGCAGTCTGTTCTCTGTTCTCCATGATTCCGTTTCTGCTTCATAGATAGATCCATTTGTATCATATTTTAGATTCTGCACATAAGTGATATAGTGTGATATTTGTCTTTCTTTTTCTGACTTACTTCACTTAGTATGATTATCTCTAGATGTATCCATGTTACTGCAAATGGTATTAGTTCTTTCTTCCTTATGAGTGAATAGTATTTTTGGTCATTAGAAATTTGAGCATACAGACAAGCCAACATTGAGCAGTGATCACTGGATACCAATTAGCTTGCTAACTTTGTAGGATTTATTTATTTTTTTTTTTTTCTGTATTTATTTATTTTTTTTTTAAATATTATTTTATTAGTTGGAGGCCAATCACTTTACAACATTTCAGTGGGTTTTGTCATACATTGACATGAATCAGCCATATAGTTACACGTATTCCCCATCCCGATCCCCCCTCTCACCTCCCTCCCCACCCGACTCCTCAGGGTCCTCCCAGTGCACCAGGCCCGAGCACCTGACTCATGCATCCCACCTGGGCTGGTGGTCCGTTTCACCATAGATAATATACATGCTGTTCTTTCAAAACATCCCACCCTCACGTTCTCCCCCAGAGTTCAAAAGTCTGTTCTGTACTTCTGTGTCTCTTTTTCTGTTTTGCATATAGGGTTATCGCCACCATCTATCTAAACTTTGTAGGATTTAAACCTAAATTTCTGTCTCTAGGATTAAGACTAATTAGTTGAGGCTCATACAAAGCACTCAACACAATCCTGCAATCATTCAGGTAGCAGCGTGGAGGCTGGATGCGGGACAGAGCAATGGACACAAAGAGTCATGTACAAATAAACCTGATGGTGAAAAACAGCAGCAGTATGGTGATGGAATAGAGGTAAACTCAGAGGAAACACACTTTGGACAGACATTAAGTTGAATGCTGATAGAATAAAATAAAACAATAGAGATAAAAAAAGTCAAAATTCAGTACAAAGGACTTTAAAAGTAAGATTTAAGTTCAAGTGAAAACTAATTTAGGTGAAAAAAAAGAAAGGAATTCCAGTGAATTCTACTTGAGGACTAGCATTGTGTTTGTTTCTGGAAAAAGTCTCTTTTCAGGGGTGGAAAAGGAGAAGAATTCCAAAATAAATGGGGCTAGCAATTAAGGACACAATATAAAGAATTTGTTCCCCATTGATTATTCACATGCTGTTTGCATGTGTTATTTGTTAGTTATTTGAATAGACCTAACTCTTTGTTGAATTAGGAAAAAGGAACAATGTTCATTTCTGTTAAAGGTAATAAGAGAAATGAAAAATACATTTTGCCAAACTTTCAATTTTGACCCATCTGAGTTTCAAATGGGGTTCAAAATTTTTTCATTTAAATTAAAATACAAAAGGGGAAACATTTCTGGATTGACCAAGGCACAGGCATAGAATCGCATATAGATACTGTGAGTGTAAGATAATTATTAGAAACTATTTTATGAGTTATGTATAAATAAATAAGAAACATATGGACTGCATTTCCCTGGAAATACACTTGGGTTTGAAAATTAAAAAGAAAAAATAACCGCCTTGGCAAAAAGCTGACAAGACTTTGCCAAACCCCAACAGTTGGAAAAATAGCTTGAAACATTTGAGGAACCCAAACATGGCTGGGTTTGCCCTAGTTAGAAGGCCTTTTACGGTCAGATAAACGTGGGTAACAGTGGAGGAGGCAGGGTGGAAAAACAAATTATGAGCAACACATGGTTTGGCATCTTTCCAGTCAATTTAACAGAAACTCAGATTAAAATACTCCCCATAATGTACCTGACTCAAATGTTCACACCAAACAAGATCAAGAATTCCCTGGGTAGTTGATCCAATTTGAAATTAGAAGTTTTCACAGCTTAGTATATCCATATTGCTGTGTATTCTACCCATAAATTATAGATTTAGTGACAGGTTTTAAAAGTTCAGAAAAAAGTGTAAAAATGATGATGTGAAACTATTAAGAGAATAGGTAATAGAAGTTAAATTCTAAGTAAGTTATTAAAAATTATGCCCATGGAGATGAAAATGTTGATTAACTCTTGAGTACTTGAATATTTGCCAAGCAAAAACATACAAGAAAGAAGTGTTAGTTACTAGGCACAAATTACAGTTAATAAAAGGACTGCAAAAACTGAGTGCAAAACAGGATTTTGAGAAATGCTAAAAACAATAAAAAAAATTTCATCCATCCAACAATACTCTAAGAATCACACAGATGAGATAAGTAGTCAATTAGTATACATTTAAGAGCTGGGATTTGAAAAGTAGAATGAACTACTCATTTTATACATTATTTTCTTTGTCAAAGTTTAAAATTTTCAAATTCAATAGAAGTCATTTAGTTAAAACTGATGCCTCAAATTAGTGGGAAAAAAAGCAAAGGACATTAGTTTTTCAATGTGTTACGATGTCTAGGCCTGGTGAATTGGTTTGCAGGGACTTGAACAAAATTGCAAAGGACAAACCAAATCTCCATTGGTAATATTTGGTAATTTATGAGAAATAAGAGAACTAAAAGAGAATAACATATTATTTTCATTTTTGAAGCTATTTTAAAGACTGTAGAGTGGGGATTTTAACTTTGAGGGTGTGGTAAATTTACATGGAATATTTGCAATATTTTAGAATATTATCTTAAGAATGGTTGATAGCTTAAGGAATTTAAGGATTTAACTTGTTTGATTTATTGGAAGTTTTCTAGAAGAACCCAGAAAACTGTAAAGGAAGTGCCAATCACTAGATAGCTACTCAGATTCATGATGTTGGGAGGAAATTAAAATGTGGAAAAGATGTGAAATAGTAATTAATAGGAGGCATAGACTAATTTCAGATAAAATGAAATGTAATTATTCACATAACCACATTTTTGATGAGCAAAAATAAAATGAATCTGTTTGAAATTTTCATGACTTTATATCTGCTAAATACTTGGGACTCACTAATGTCACTTCTTAGCCAGATTTTCTATATCAGCGCTCAAGACATCATGATGGTAAATTAAGAGAAACAAACAAACAAACAAAAATTGTGCAGTGGGGCTGATCTAAGATTGGGAAATGGCATGGTCATAAGACGGAACTATGTTAGTGATTATTTAAGTAACCAACCATAGAATCCAAACAGCTCTATAGAAAGTCATATAGAGCAGAAGTATAGGTCATAGAGTGAGGTATCATCCATTTATTTATTTAGCATAAGTAAAATGAGAGCCCACTGCATGTTGGAAGCTGTCCTAACTCTATAGTGTATGGTGATAATCAGCTTTATGCATTAACCAGACCAGGCTATAGTACCAGTTCTTCAACCAAACAGGGATCTAGATATTACTATGTAGGTCCTTGTGTTACCTTCTTTAATAACTGATTATTAAAGTTTATAATTAGTTAACTCTAAGAAAAAGAGATTACCCTTGATAAACTGGGTGGACCTGATTCAACAGATCAGTTTTCAGCTGGTTTAATCAGTTTACTCTTAGAATAAACAGGAATTCTGTAGAAGAGTAAATTCTGCCTGGCTTCTGCAGCTGCAGCCTATGCTTGAGAGTTTCACCCCGCCCTTCCTGAAAGCCTGCTTTATGGATTTTGGATTGCCATAGCCAGCTCCCACAGTTGCATTAGATAGCTCCTTACAATAAATATATTACTGTGTATATAGCCTGCTATTCTGTTTCTCTGTTGGAAGCTTAACTGATACAGATTTTAGCACCAGAATGTTCAGTAACACAGTAACAAAGTAAATATGTTGAAATGGCTTTGGAGTTGGGTAGTAGATGGTGGAAACATTTTGAGACACATGATAGAAAAAACCTAGATTGACTTAAACAAACAGAAGAGGAAAGATTGGTTTCTTCTTGAGTCAAAGTGCATATCACAAAACTTGTCAGCTCTAATGGCAGTTTAAGTGGATGGGAGAAATATGGATGTTAAGACACTTCTGGTAAACCCGAGAATGAGGGAAATGCTATTGTATGCTAGAGGAATGGCATTTCTTGTTATATAATGATAGTAAGTGTAGCTGAATTGTGTCCTACAGTTAGTTGTATGGAAAGCAGAACTTGTAAATGATCAACTTGGATATTTAACTGATGAGATTTCAAGCAAAATGTTGAAGATGCAGCTTGTTTCTTCTTTCTGCTTGTGGTAAAACATGAGTGGAAAGAGGTAAATTGAGAAAGGAACGCTAAAACAAAAATGAACCATTACTTGATAACTAAGAACATTCTCAGTTCATCCAGATTGTAAAAAGATGCTAAAATTAGGAGATTCACTATTAGGAAGTGTGTTCTGGAGAGAAGGTCAAAAGTGTGGCTTGACAACTTTTTGCTGGTGCCGAAGAGATTAGAGTCATGGATCTCCTTGGCCATCTCAGTAGAAAGTGAACTAGAAAAGGTATTACACAGGAAAGATATTTGGAGAACACTTTGGTCTAATGGAGTGAATCTTCATGACATACACTGGAGAATCACAGCATTTTTAAAGAAAGTTATATCAGCAAAAAGCTATCAACTTGCATTGACAGAGAAAGAGGCAGGACAAAGGAGAGCTGTCAGACTCCCAAAATTCTAGAAGCAGGCAACAGTCTGATACCACTACTCAGATGCACACATGTGCTACCATTCAGGAAAAAGGAAATGCAAGTCCACCACTGTGGCCTTGATCCCAGAGGTCAGAGCCATGGTGTAGATGTTAGACAAGTGGACAAAGACACTAGAACTATGAGGGTGGAGCCTCTAATCTTCTCAAAGAACTATTTCCAGGCCTTGAAATCTAATCACATTTGCTAGATTTGAAACATATATATTACCATATGCAAAATAGATAGCTAGCGGGAATTTGCTATATGAGAGAAACCCAGAGCTTTGTGACAACCTAGAGGGGCTGGAAGGTGTCAGAGGTGGGAGGGAGGTTCAAGACAGAGGGAACATAGGTATACCTGGAGCTAAAGTGATTATCCTCCAATTAAAATTAAATAAAAAGAAACTGCCTGAGACTAAAGACCCTTTTTTTCTTCCATTTTCTCCCTTTGAGGATGGAAATTTTTATAACTATTATATTATGTCTACCCTATCCTTACATTTTGGGAACAGATAATTTGTTTCCTAGTTTCAAGGGTACAGAGGTAGAGAAGGGTTTTGCCTCAAGATAGATCCTACTTAGAGTCTTATATATTCCTAATTTACATGATGTAGGGGATGAGATTTGAACTGATGCTGTATGGGTTGGGAGTGCCTTATGTCTATGGGACAGACATGAAATTTTGGAGATCAGAGTAGATGATAATGATTGAATGATTCCCAACAATATCAGGTCTTAATTCCTAGATTCCATAAATGCTATTTTATTTTTTAAGTTTTTTGCAGGTGTGATTAAGTTAAGAATTTTGAGAAGATTATCCTGGATTATCTGAGTGGGCCCTGAATTCCATCAGTTTATCCTGATATGAGGAAGACATAGAGAGATTTGACACAATATAGGAGAAGGCAAGGTGGCCAAGAGATTGGGGTAACATGTCTACAAGGCAAGAAACACTGACAATCAGCAGAGGTAGCTTCCCTCTGATGGGGCTTTCCTCATAGCTCAGTTGACAAAGAATCTGCCTGTAATGCAGGCGATCTGGGTTTGATCCCTGGGTTGGGAAGATCCCCTGGAGAAGGAAATGGCAGCCCACTCCAGTATTCTTCCTGGAGAATCCCATGGACAGGAGCCTGGAGGGCTCCAGTCCATGGGGGTCACAAGAGTCGGACACGGCTTAGTAACTAAACTACCCCATCAGAGGCAGAGAAACAGATATTCTCCTCTAAAGCCTCCAGAGGAAGCACAGCCTTACATACACTGTTTTTGGGCTAGTGATACTAATTTTGTACTTCTGACCTTCGGAACTGTGAGAAAATAATTTTCCGTTGCTTTAAGCCACCAAGTTCGTGATCATTTGTTAAAGAAACCACAGGAAGCTAATACAGGTACAAAGAGGAGGATGTGGATTCTTCCACAGAGGTGAGCAGTCTCACGGGGGTCAGAGGCAGGTCAAGAGTAACTACAATCTGTAAAATAACCATTAGTGCACAAAAGAGGAAGGACTAATTTCTTCTTGAGTAACATGCATATCACAAAACTTGTCAGCTCTAATGGCAATTTAAACACATCTTATCCAGATAAATGAGAGAAAGAAGGTTATTAAAGTGGTAGGAACAGGAAGTAAAAAAAACTACAGGGGCAATGAAAGCATAAAGAGTGTTTAAAAAAGAAAGGAATCCTGTTTGACTACAATATGAGGTGAATGAAAGACTAGCAATGAAGTATAAGAGGTAATCTGGGGCCTTGATGGATTTTTATATGATACAAAAGATTTTGGACTCACACAAAAAATGAGGAAACTCTCAAGATGCTTAATGCAACAAGTCAATTTGTTGTTGTTGTTCAGTTGCTAAATTGTTTTTGACTTTTTGCAACCCACAGAAGTACACCAGGATTCTCTGTTCTCCCCTATCTCCCAGAGTTTGCTCAGATTCATGTCCACTGAGTCCGTGATGCTATCTATCCATCTTATCCTCTGCTGCACTTTTCTCCTTTTGCCTTCAATCTTTCCCATCATTCAGTTCAGTTCAGTCACTCTGTCATATCCAACTCTACCATCGAGTCAGTGATGCCATCCAACCATCTCATCCTCTGTTATCACCTTCTCCTCCTGCCTTCAATCTTGCCCAGCATCAGGGTCTTTTCCATGAGTCAGTTCTTCGCATCAGGTGGCCAAAGTATTGGAGTTTCAGCTTCAACATCAGTCCTTCCAATGAATATTCAGCACTGATTTCCTTTAGGATTGAGGGTTGGATCTCCTTGCAGTCCAAGGGACTCTCAAGAATCTTCTTCAACACCGCAACTCAAAAGCATCAATTCTTCATCACTCAGCTTTCTTTATAGTCCAACTCTCACATCCATACTTGACTACTGAAAAGACCATAGATTTGACCAGATGGACCTTTGTTGGCAAAGTAATGCCACCAGACCTTCAGGTATGACCTAAATCAAATCCTTTACGATTATACAATGGAAGTGGCAAATAGATTCAAGGGATTAGATTTGATAGACAGAGTGCCTGAAGAACTGTGGACAGAGGTTCATGACATTGTACAGGAGACCGTGATCAAGACCATCCCCAAGAAAAAGAAATGCAAAAAAGCAAAATGGCTGTCTGAGGAGGCCTTACAAATAGCTGTGAAAAGAAGAAAAGCAAAAGGCAAATAAAAAAAGGAAAGATATTCCCATCTGAATGCAGAGTTCCAAAGAATAGCAAGGAGAGATAGGAAAGCCTTCCTCAGTGATCAGTGCAAAGAAATAGAGGAAAACAATAGAATGGGAAAGACTAGAGAGCTCTTCAAGAAAATTAGAGATACCAAGGGAACATTTCATGCAAAGATGGGCACAATAAAGGACAGAAACAGTATGAACCTAACAAAAGCAGAAGATATTAAGAAAAGGTGGCAAGAATACACAGAAGAACTATACAAAAAAGATCTTCATGACCCAGATAACCACAATGGTGCGATCACTCACCTAGAACCAGACATTCTGGAATGCAAAGTCAAGTGGGCCTTAGGAAATGTCACTATGAACAAAGCTAGTGGAGGTGATGGAATTCCAGTTGAGCTATTTCAAATGCTGAAAGATGATGCTGTGAAAGCGCTACACTCAATATGCCAGCAAATTTGGAAAATTCCCATCATTAGTGATAGGAGTTTATCAACTATGATCTTTATTTTAATGTGTTTACCCTGTAGAAAAGAAACAGGGGTAGGGTCAGACAGAGATAAGATCAGTCCCACCCCAACATCTCAGGTGAGATAATATGACAAAAGTGACAGAAAAAAGAAGATGCATTTAGAGTTAGTTTTAAGGTCAAATTGCCAGGACTTGCTGACCAAATAAATGTCAGGAATAAGGATGAGTCCTTGTGTTTTGTTTTCTGCAGCAGATGAATGGATGCCAGTGCCATTAACTGAAAACAGAATGATAGGGGTAGTTTGTGGGGCTGTTGACATAATTCATTCATTCACTTAATAAATATTTACTGTCCACCTACTTTGTCCAAGCTCTGGACTAGTGATGTTCAGCTTGGGGTGATTCCAGGACCTTAAAAAAGTCATGAAATATAAAAACAGTGAGGAAGGAAACAAATCACGTAGTGAGTGTTTAATGTTTTGTATTTGTTTGTTTGTTGTTTTTTTCATTTGGCATTTTGTGTGGGTTGGCAGGATGGGAAGGAGAGATAATAGGTGAAGAAGTAGTAATTTCAACAAAGTGGACAGGAAGAGTGTGAAGAGTTTTTAAAACCAGGGATAAATCAGCCATCAAGAAGAACTTTCTATCTCCCTGGAGCACAAATGAAACTTGATAACATTGTAATGATTGATTGATGTTGAAATGTTTTGGCTTTAAATATAAATAGCATACCATATGCATCTCCTCCCCCTAGATGTGTTTTCTGGAGACTTTATCACTGTATAAAAATGTACAATGGTTTATTGACATGTGCATGCCAATAAGTTTACAAGATAATGAGTTACAGTCAGTGTCTGTTGCACTTCATGAAAATTCCAAACTCAAACTTAACCTAGAAGTTAAATGAAACTGAATTTCTAATTAAGCAATTCTTATACAGGACAAATCTCGATATCTTTATATACAATGAGATACTCACTACATTTACACGCTGTCCAAACACATTAAAAAAAAAAAAAAACAGTCTAGGAAATAAGACAGAATATTCCTCTTTTTATCCCCACCCATGATGCAATAGTACAGAATTACAAAAAGTAATATACTATTAACAATGACTTTCTTTCTGTATGAAAGCCAGCATCATTTTTAGTCCATGGGCATGGTGATTCTATTATATTAATTGTCTATAAACGTCCAATGCCTCACAGATCAATGAAAGTAATGACTATATGCAAACACTTCACGTGTGTGATGTCTTGGTTCAAAAGAAGATAAACTGAAAAAAATGAAAATGCTTTCTGTACAAAGAATTATGTGCACAGTATTTGGCATCCTTCTTTCTCTGTGAATGGTTTCTTTTCATGGATGTAAAAATGGTCCATCCTGATCCTGAGCACTGTTTAAATTTCACCATATCCTCCAGGGAGACATATCATAGAATAGCTATTCTGTAATTCTACAGCAAAGAAATGTCTAATTATTAAAGTCCTCCAAAGCTTCTTCTGCTATGTAAAAATGAATTCTACTCCACCCAATACTGCTGAGAGAGAAATGTTATTGTAATAGATATGGAAACTAGCAATTTTCTTATTTTAATAGATGAAGAAAATATTTTTGAACATTTTAATAGAAGAGGAAATTTACCTGGCAGAGTTGAGATTCAACCCAAACACGTGATTTGTCAACCCCCAAGCCAAGCTATTCTTAGCCCAGCAAGCTACCTCATAAATGGCCTACTTCACATCCCAAAATCATCAAAACACTTACTGGGGTGGATTCACCTAGACTTGGGGCTTCTCAGGTGGTGCTCGTGTAAAGAACTCACCTGCCATTGCAGGAAATTTAAGAGACACGAGTTCAATCCCTGGGAAGATCCCCTGAAGGAGGAAATGGAAACCCATTCCAGTATTCTTGCTTGGAGAATCCCATAGACAGAGGATCCTGGTGGGCTATGGTCGATAGAGTCGCAGAGTTGGACACAACTGAAGCAACATCATGCATGCCCGTACCCAGACTTAATCTGTTGGGAAAAATACAATTATTCTACTACAGTCAAACTTTAGCATAATTAGTCTCCTTTTTGCTGGTTTAAAGGATAAGTAAAGGCAAACATGCTTACTTCAATTAGCAGTGTCACAACTTTGGAATCCAAAAAACTTCTGCTTATTATTAACCAAGCTTAGAATTTACCATAAAATTTAAGCTAAACAAAAACTCACTTTAGATACATTTTTTATTTAAAAATGATTTTTGTTGTTCTTTAAGTATACCAGATAGGCTTCATGTATTTACATTCACTCCTATACCTTCACAAGAATATACTGAAATAAAACGATTAACCAATGTATTCTCCTGCTTTCCTGGGTCTCCTGTTCTCCTCTCTCCTCAAACCTACAACATTTTTCTTCTTTTCTTCACTCTCAGTCAACAGTCTTGCTTCCTATATTGAGTATTTTCACAAACTGCTGAGTTCATTTAAAATTTTGTTTAACTCTGTTGGGTAGGCAGAAGAAATGGATAGGAGAGCGAAAGTGAAAGTGAAAGACGTTCAGTCATGTCGGACCCTTTGTGACTCCATGGACTGTAAGGAAGAGATCAAATATTAGCTACTGTAAGAAGATCTTTGATGATGATTCAAACCACAATGGAAAAGAATATGAAAAAGAACATATGCATATATGCATACATATATTGGACAAAGAAAGGGTAATCCACTCCAGTGCTCTTGCCTGGAGAATTCCATGGACAGAGGAGCCTGGTGGGATGCCGTCTATGGGGTCGCACAGGGTCGGACACGACTGAAGCGACTTAGCAGCAGCAGCGTACACAACTGGATCAGTCTGTGCTACACCTGAAACTAACAGAACATCGTAAATCAATTGTACTTCAATAAAAACAGTTAAGAAAGAACATTTAATAACATACCACCTAGAAATACAGAAGGAAATACCTAAAGAAACGGCTAAATATTTTGTAATAGTTGCTTCTGGAGAGTATTACTATTGGGTCTAAAGGCATAAGAATACTACTTTTTAACTCTAAGCTTTTTAGCATTTAAAAACTTTGATAAAATACAGTCAATAGAATTGTAAAATTAAAAGCTAGAACAAAATACACAAAATTATAAATTCTTTGCTATTAAGTTGATATCAGCTATTTTGCTATATTTGCTATCACCTTTGCTATTAAGGTGATAATTTTATCATGTTTTCCTCAATGATTTTAAATATAACATAATTCATATAGATTACCAATAAATCATCATGAAGAAGAATTTTTCATATTTTATTCTATTTTAGAAAACATTGTAAGTGTTCTCCAAAAGAAATAACTTTGTAGTGTGGAGAAGGGAGGGGCTTTCCAGGTGCGCTAGTGGTAAAGAACCTGCTTGCCAAAGCAGGAGACTTAAGAGATGTGAGTTCAATCCCTGGGTGAGGAAGAACCCCAGGAGGAGGGCATGACAACTCACATCCAGTATTCTTGCCTGGAGAATCCCATGGACAGAGAAGCCTGGTGGGCAAAGAGATAGACACAAATGAAGTGATTTAGCATGCACGTTGGCATGGAGAAGGTAAAGTACATACATACATTTCTATTTTTACATCTTAATTCTTACTGTCATATACAGGACAAGAGATGACTCTACTGGGTTCATCAACACATGATGAGAAGGGACAAAACGTTTTCCAGGACTAAAGGAGCTGCTAGTTTTATCAGTAAATTTAAAATCCCAAGGAAAGTATGTCTCAAAGAAGATTGTCCACACTGAAAAGTAAGTGGGCTAGGGAAATGAAAGGCCCAGTTTCTTACCTGAAAATTTAATTACCCAATCTTAGACCATGAAAATTCACCAGGCTTGTTTTCTCTGAGGCTCTTTTGGTAGACAGCGAGCACACCTCAGAAGATAGTCCATTCACACCTCTGAATAATAAACCCTCAGAATACCAACAAGAGTTGTCCTTGATTGAGAAAACTTCAAGGTACAAGTAAATGGCTAGATTTCTGAATCTCTGATCTTAGGTTAACCTTACACTATCTATACTCAGGAATCAGAAATGAAAACGAAATTTCTCTTTCAAAGACTTTGTCTTCTACTCTATTCTTTTCCTAGACCAATATAAGACACTTCTTAAATTTACAACTCATTATTATATGATACCAGTTGACTTTGGTTTTCTCTCAGATGAAATGTTAAAATTGGGATATTTCCTAATCAACAATCTAATGCTCAATTTTCTTGAAAAGTAGCCATTTCTATTAAAAAATAATTATTTGTCACTAAATCATAAAGGCATGCAGTACATAGTATAAAATTTTAACAGTGTAGAGAGTCAATATATGTGAATATGACTAACTAGACACATAAAAATACTTGGTCTTTACTGAAATTATAACGTATAAATATTTTAAGGATAAAAGTGAACAACTAAGGCCCTCCTGGGGAGGGAAAATATATGTATGTGCTGTGCTTCACTGCTCAGTCATGTCCAGCTCTTTGTGACCCCATGGACTGTATCCCGCCAGGCTCTTCTGTCCATAGGGATTCTCCAGCAAGAATACTGGAGTGGGTTGTCATGCCATCCTCCAGGGGATCTTCCCAACCCTGGGACTGAACCCAGGTCTCCCTCATTGCAGGTGGATTCTTTACCACCTGAGCCATCAGGAAAGCCCAAAATATATATATAATAAAGAATAAGGAAATAAGGCTTAGAGTCAGGAAACTTGGATTAGTTCTGACTCTGCCATGGACCAGCTCTGGCTTTGTCCAAGTAACACATTGTTTTCAAATCTTAATTTATCTATAAGCAAAAAACAATTTGCTGCTTCTTTGTCATAGATTTCTTAAAGGGTTAATGCACTCATCCATCCAAGTGACAGTCACTTAGTAAGTGCTCAGTAAATATTTGGTTATTGGTACCAATTGGGGGCAGGAGAAAGGGAAGGGAAGGAATTGGGGAAGTGGAAGCAGTGACAGATTTCTCTTCTTGGACTTCAAAATCACTGCAGATGGTGACTGCACCCATGAAACTGGAATACACTTCCTTATTGGAAAGAAGGCTATGACAAACCTAGATAGCGTATTAAAAAGCAAAGACATCACTTTGCCAATAAAGTCCATGTAGTCAAAGCTCTGGTTTTTTCCAGTAGTCATGTAGGGATGTGAGTGCTGGGCCATAAAGAAGGTTGAACACTGAAGAACTGATGCTTTCAAATTGTGGTGCTGGAGAAGACTCTTGAGAGTCTATTGGACAGCAAGATCAAAGCAGTCAATCTTAAAAGAAGTCAACTCTGCATACTCATTGAAAGGACTGATGCTGAAACTGAAGCTCCAATACTTTGGCCACCTGATGAGAAGACTCAACTAACTGGAAAAGACCCTGATGCTGGGAAAGACTGAAGGCAAAAGGAGAAGAAGGTGGCCGAGGATGACATGGTTGGATGGTATCACCGATTCAATGGACATGAACTTCGGCAAACCATCTCCCGGAGTTTGGGAGGCCTAGCGTGCTGCAGTCCATGGGGTCACAAAGAGTCAGACATGACTTAGTGTCTAAACAACAACAACCAAGTTAACAAATGAAAGACCATGCACACGAAGGTAGAGAGCAAAGTTTTACACACTGGATCCTACATTATTGTTATTAATTATTGACAGAGAGTTTTTGAGGCCAAGAGCCAAAATGAACCCAGGCAGAGGGGGCTGCAGAGGCTCTCAGGAAGCCATCTGAGGTCAAGGACCTAGACCACAGGGTCTTACGTGTTGATGCAGGTCAGAAAGCAGACACTGCCAATGATGGAGCTGTGTGTAGCCTTCTGCCAGAGCCCTGAGTAACCGGCAGAGTGCTGAGTATGTGACTCATTATAAGTCAAATTGATATGTGAGAAACCACCTCTAGTTAAAACAAGTGCCTCACTGAATGTATCAGAGCAAGAGGTAACTTGAGGAAGAGTGATCTCTCTGATGCAAAAGAGCCCTCAGCTCTGACCTGCAGTTCTTTCTAGGAATTCTCTCTTGCCACACCTCTACCCAGTCAGTTTCTCTTCTAAGCTTCCTCTATGGAAGAAACTGGACTCTGGACCTGGGGCTCTCTATGGTGACTCTATATCCAGGCTCTTCCTTCTTTACAACATGTGGGTTACTCTAAAAAATCAAAAAGGGAGTTATTTCCCTTTAGCTTCATGTATAAGCCATACTGAAAAGCCCTGTCTTACCTATTTAGTCTGAGCTCTGTCCCATGGACAGGCACTCTAATTCAATTTCCTCGACCAAAACACGATCACCATTCACAAAATCTGTTTATTTTCACTTTCCCTTCTGCTTGGCCAATGTAATTTTCTCTTTTTAACATTAAAGTTAAATCCCATTTGGATATTGCCACACATTGCTTGGCCATTTTCTGTCTCTTTTCTCTCTTCACTGTTAGAGATTTACAAGCTCACTAGGTCCATCTGTCCCTCCACCTGGACCTGAATCAGCTTTCACCTTCCCTCCCTTTTTTTATTCTATAGCTACATTTATGTTTCACTAAAAAGCTTTTCTCTGCTTTTTACTACACCCCTTCCTTTCTTTTCTTTTCTATGCCCTTAGTAATATCTGTTCCTCCCCTTTTCTCAGTATATGTTCCTCATGGTCACACTGAGGTTATAGATTTTTGGAAGAAAGATTATAGAGATAAAAGATGAAATGTCATTTTCATCACATCCCACCAAGGATACTTACTACCAACGTTACTTATCACTGGCATTGTTGACCCAGATCACTTGATGTGGCAGAGTTTGCAGAATTTCTCCACTGTAAAGATATATTTCCCCATATCCATATTACATTCATCGGATGCTGGTCAACTAAGTTGTAACGCATACTCAAGGGATGGAAAGCTAAGTTCCATCAACTTAAGGGGCACTGTGTTTGTATATTATGTGTGAAATTTGTCTCTTTTCTTTTTATTTATTCAGTAGCATATTTGTATCAGGAATCTCTAGTGGATCAGCAGTAAAGACACACCTACCCATGCAGGAGACCTGAGTTGGGCTGATGGGCTACAGTCCACTGGGTCACAAGAGTTGGAAATGACTTAGCAAACAAAATTCCACCGCCACATTTGTATCAGTATTAACTCATGTATATTAATTATACACTTTGGGCTATAATCCAATAATACTTTATTTTTTTGCTGAAATTGTCCCATGTTTGGCCACTGAGAGCACTTTCACCTTAGCTCCTGTGTTAAAGCTCCTAGTAATGTCCCCATTTTTATTATTTTAGATAAGTACATTAAGAAAAACATACAAAATGTATTATTTTTGCAATTATGTCAAAATTCAATGTATTAATCAATGCATGCTAAGTCATGCATGCTAAGTTGCTTCAGTCGTGTCTGACTCTTTGCGACCCTATGAACTATAGCCTGCCAGGCTCCTCTGTCCATGGGATTTTTCAGGCAAGAATACTGGAGTGGGTTGCTATCTCCTCCAGATATTAATCAACATTTTATATTAATTTTGTGTTTAGCATTTTGCCTTGTATTCTAGACTTCTCTCTGTGCTGACCTTTCTTCCTACTAGTTTTTCTACTTTAACCATTCCTACTTTAGGCTTATTGGTTAATGGAAAAATTTCATAGTCTTGGGGAAATTTTTTTAATCTCTATTTTGCTCTAATTCTTGGAAAATATGGCTGGGTATAAAATTCTAGGCTTACAATGTTTTCCTTTCAGTCTTTTTAAGATCTTAATCCACTGTTTTCTGTTACCTATTTTTTGCTGACCAAAAGTTTGATAAGTATTTATTTGAGTTTCCCTTCACCTTAGGGCTTCTCTTGTGGCTCAGTGGTAAAGAATCTGGCTGCCAATGCAGGAGATGAGGGTTCAATCCCTGGATTAGGAAGATCCCATAGAGCAGGAAATGGCAACCCACTCCAGTATTCTAGCCTGGCAAATCCCCTGGACAGAAGAGCCTGGAGGGGTACAGTTCATGGGGTTGAAAGAGTGGGACAGGACTTAGCCACTTAGTGACCCCTCTGGTAGCCATTAATATATAATCCTTTGTGTTAGGAAGGTTCAGTATAATAAGTCCAAAACTTATTTCTATTAATTCATTTTGATACTTGGAATAAACTTTAAACCTAATGAATCCCGGAAACATCAAATATTTTCTCTTCATATGTTTCTCCTCTACTTTTTTCTCTATTCCCTGAATCTATTGGATCCTTCCTGATTAATACATCTTTTACATGCTCTTTTACTTTTATACCATGCTACTATGATCTGAATGAATGTTATTTCCCTTAAATTCATATGCTGATGTCCTAATACCCAATGTGATGGTATTAGGGGGTGAGGTTTTTGGTAATGGGTTAGGTCATTAGGGTGGAATCCAAATGAACGGGTTTAGCGTTCTTATAAAAGAAGTTACAGAGCTCCCTAGACCCGTCCACACATAACAGTGCAACAAGAAGCCTGTGGCCCATTTGACCACAGACTGAATGGTGAAAAAAAAAAAAAAAAAAAATCAGTGTATATTTTCTAATATATCATTAAAATATAACATTTAGAAAGACATTTAACAAGCTTCTCTCTAGAGCCTAATAAGGACTGGGATTCTCTTTAATCTTTGTTTTTAACATACTACATATAGTACAGTATAGTACAGTGGTTAGAACCACAAGATTTGGAATAAAATAAATTCAGTTCAAAAAACAATCCTGCCGCTTTACTGTGTGTGACCTTTAGAATGCCATTTAATGTAGCATTCTTTCTTGGGCTTATTTGGTCATCACAGCATGTTGATCTTAAACATCCAGCCTCCAGAACTGTGAAAAATAAATGCTTGCTGTTTATAAGCCACTCAGTTTATAGTATTTTTTGCTACATAGCCACCTTAACAGACTAAGATAGATGCACTCTAGATGAATTCTTTAATACTTTCTTCCAAATTACTATCTTCAACTGCATAAAGAGCTTACAGATGTATTGTGTATATATGTGTGTGTGTGTGTGTGTATATATATATATATATATATATATATATATATATATATAAAATGACATTTTGAAATCTTAAAAAAACCTTTCTGGTTAGGCAGAGATTATACCTCACAGGGTTAGCCAACTCTTAGAGGTAGAAGGAGATGCAGGGATTCAGCTAGGGAACATACCTTTGATATGCAAACCAATCAATGCAAAGTTGTACCATCTCTATATGGTGACTCTAGTACCACAGGGTATTAGGGGTAGAAGTTACTCTACTTGGCCTCCTTACTCAGTTCAGTTCAGTCACTCAGTAGTGTTCAACTCTTTGCGACCCCATGGACTGCAGCACACCAGGCTTCCCTGTTCATCACCAACACCAGAGCTTGTGCAAACTCATGTCCATTGTGTCAGTGATGCCATCCAACCATTTCATCCTCTGTTGTCCCCTTCTCCTCCTGCCTTAAATTTTGCCCAATATCAGGGTCTTTTCCAAAGAGTCAGATAGGTCTTCGCATCAGGTGGCCAAAGTATTGGAGCGTCAGCATCAGTTCTTCCAATGAATATTCAGGACCAGTTTCCTTTAGAATTGACTGGTTTGATCTCTTTGCTGTCTGAGGGACTCTCAAGAGTCTTTTCCAACAACACAGTTGAAAGGCATCAATTCTTTGGCCCTCAGCTTTCTTTATGTTCCAACTCACATCCACACATGACTACTGGAAAAACCATAGCTTTTACTAGATGGACATTTGTTGGCAAAGTAATGTCTCTGCTTTTTAACATGCTGTCTAGGTTGGTCATAGCTTTTCTTCCAAGGAGCAAGTGTCTTTTAATTTCATTGCTACAGTCTCCATCAGAAGTAATTTTGGAGCCCAAGAAAATAAAGTCTATCACTGTTTCCATTGTTTCCCCGTCTATTTGCCATGAAGTTATGGGACCAGATGCCATGATCTTCATTTTTTGAATGCTGAGTTTTAAGCCAGCTTTTTCACTCTCCTCTTTCACTTTCATCAAGAGGTTCTTTAGTTCTTCTTCACTTTCTGCCATAAAGGTGGTGTCACCTGCATATCTGAGGTTGTTGATATTTCTCCCAGCCATCTTGATTCCAGCTTGTGCTTCATCTAACCTGGCATTTTGCATAATGTACTCTGTATAGAAGTTAAATAAGTGGGGTGATAATATACAGCCTTGACATACTCCTTTCCCACTTTGGAATTAGTCCACTGTTCTATATCCAGTTCTAATTGTTGCTTCTTGACCTGCATACAGATTTCTCAAGAGGCAGGTCAGGTGGTCTGGTATTCCCATCTCTTTCAGAATTTCCCAGTTTATTGTGATCCACACAGTCAAGGGCTTTGGCATCGTCAATAAAGCAGAAGTAGATGTTTTTATGGAACTCTCTTGCTTTTTCTATGATCCAACAGACAGTGACAATTTGATCTCTGGTTCCTCTGCCTTTTCTAAATCCAGCTTGAACAGTATGAAAAGACCTTCTTACTACAGATGACAGTTTCCTTCTGCCTTCATCATACTAGGGCCAAGTATCAGACAAGTAAAGCCCACAGCTACAGCTCAAAGTACACTGAAACTATGCAAACTAGATAAGGTGCTATGCTCAGTCATTTCAGACATGTCCAACACTTGGCAACCCCATGAACTGCAGCCCACCAGGCTTTTATGTCCATGGGATTTCCCAGGACAGAATACTAGAGTGGGTTGTCATTTCCTTCTTCAGAGGATCTTCTGGACCCAGAGATTGAACAGGGGTCTCCTGTGGAAGCCCATGGAACCAGCAGGGACCCACTGTGCATGGACTCTAGCAATAGTGCCTATGGACAGATCTGTCTTTCCTCCTTCCCAGGAAAATCCCAAGAAGGGTCATAGCTTAGGCACTTCCCAGCTCCTGCCTCTGCTTCCCGACTAAAACCTGGTGTTTCTCCAGTGGCCTCATGATACAAGTAGTGGCTTATCATTTCTAAGAAATAATGAGTAATTTAAACTTTTTTTGTGCATTTTCAATGACATTGACTTTCTGTGTTGTCTCCAGTCATATGTGTAAATGAAGACCTGAGCCTAGAACAATAAAATTGATTCAAATATTTTCTTATTTTAAAAATGCAATTTTATTTTCAATATTTATAATTTCTAAAAAATGTAATTTCTTTGAAAATCTTGCCTATGTTAGCATAAAATAGGTTTGTTACTATAAATGAATCAAACAAATATCTATTTTTTTCAATCCTATTTTCTATTACGGTAGCTATGAAATATAATAACATACTGAAAACCCCATACAAACCAAAGTGTGGGGGCTCCTCAATCATTTTTAAAGGGACAAAGGGACTCTAAAACATCTGAGATTCACTGCTTTCTAGAGAATGGAAGCTTTTTCCTTGTGTCAAGAGAAACATGAAGGGAAAAAAGTATAGACAAAGTATTCTACTCTATAGATATGCCAAGAAGACCCTGAGAACCCACCCATTTTAAAATTCCATCTTAGCACCGGTACCTGTGGGCATTTTTGAAAGAAAAAATAAGATTTGGCCATGCTTCATACTGTTTTTAATGGATTGTCAGTAAACATTAAGGCAGTTTTTATTCGAGTCCCTTAATGTTGGGAAACGGCAGAACAGGAAAACAAGTGAGTCGTAATCCCAAAATATGCTACCCTGCCACAAAAGTAGATGAGTCAGTCTGTCCTTGGCCTCCTTAAATCCTTGTGTTTTCCTACCCATCTCATGGATGAATGAATATTTGGGAAGAAATTTTCTTTACTGAACATGCTATTTCTCCCCTGTGAGCTTCTCTACTTCAAGAGAACACTTCTGGGGCAATGAGTCAAGTAACGTATTTGTTGATTTCACATTTGTCAAAAAATAAAATGCTTTGGGAAGCTTCAAACCAACACTCACTCCAGTCCAACTGCTACCGTCTTGCCTTCACCATCTGTAGCCGTTTGCACGCTTGACTTCCTCTTTATTTTAATGGAGATCCTCAAATTCTGTGCTTTTTGTATATAACACATTTTGCCATCTCGCAACTTTTTCCACATGTTTATCTCACTGGTGAGTAAACCCTGCGTTGCATGAACCACTTGGAGTCACTGTCCCATCTATTTCCCTTTCTCGTAACTCTGAGCAGCCTAAGTGCAATGGTTTACATGGTGGATCTGAGCCTTTACTGAATTCCCTTTTCAAATCTATCCACTTATTTTCTAACTTAAAGCACAGCTACTTTCCACTTATTTGTACTCACTTCTACCACCAATAAAAATAGTGACCTCCTGTGAAGACACGTCTGTTTAAAAGAAAACAGGAAGTTTTAATCTCAGTTTTTTGGGGATTTTTTGGCCTATAACATTTGGCTCAGGAATTAATTTTCTCACATCCTGGAGGACAGAAGTCCAAAGTTAGTGTCAGCTGGGTCACATGCTCTGTAAAGGCACTAGGGCAGAAACCTTTCTTGTATCTTCCTAACTCCTGGTAGGTGCCCGCAAACCTGGGCATTCTTCGGTTTATAGCTGCTGAATCAGTTCAATCTCTGCTCCATCTTCTCATAACCATCTTCCCTCTGTCTGTATATTCTGTATCTGTGTCTTATAAGGACACCAGTTATTGAATTTGGGACCCACCCTGATCCCCTATGACCTCATCATAACTAATTACATCTGCAACAATTCTCATTCCAAATAAAGTCACATTCTGTGGTTTGGGGTGGTTTCTTTTAAAGAAACAAAGACTCGGGGCTTTCATTTTTTTGCTTAATCTCTTTACCTTAGCTTTTTATTGTGTGTTAAACACTTTACAAAACAAAACAAACTAACAAATCCCAGAACCAGAAATGTCAGGCAAGTGCCTAGACTGACCACATTCCAAATTATGAATTTCTGTGTACTATGTATCTAAGTTCTTCCAGGAACCACCGAGAAACTAAAAATGTGAGTATGATGTCCACTAATCCTAAGGGTCCCATATATGATATCATGTGATGAAAAAGATAAGGGTCAATAAGTCTTCCCTCCAATACCAACAACCCAGACTGTATTGTTACCATCTCTACTCTAGACATCGGAGTCCAGACGGCAAAAGTTACTATTAAACAGAGTTATACATGGTCACGATTACTTTCATAAACTGTAATTATTTCCATTTTCCTTAAACTCAGATCAAGATAAAAAAAAAAAAAAGAAACAGGAATTTTGTGCTTTATCTCTCCTCCTTTAAGCCCTGTGGGATTAAAGGAGATGAATTTAATCGAAATAAATTAAAGTCAATGTTTGTCAAGAGTTTATGAGGTCTGTTGTTGTCTGCACTGGAAGTGTGTGGAGATGGGTGTGACTGTCCTCATACTCTGGGATGGCCCTTTGGAACGTGGCAGAAGGGACAGAAAAACAAGCACACAAATGACTTCCACATTATCAGGGAGTATACACACAAGAAGACATGAACAGATAAAGCAAAGAGTTTTTATTTAAATTCCTTTTTACAAGTTCACTCGGACACCAGAGGTCATGACCATGAGAAGAAGCATCTCTCTAGGCTCTTTTGGGGTTTCCACATTGCATCAGGCTAATCTCCAAATTTATCACCTGGAATGCTTTAAATATTTTATCCTTCACAGCCTTAGTGATGTTCTTGCAAAACCTCCTTTAAGGACAAAGTCAGAGAGACGCTGAACCAAAATACAAATGGACATGGAGTTAAGGTAAAATCCACAACTGCTGTACTGGGTTGAGAACAATTATAACTATATGTGCGTACTCAGTCGTGTCCGATTCTTTGTGGCCCCACGGACTGTAGCCCGCCAGGCTCCTCTGCCCATGGAATTTTCCAGGTAAGAATAATGGAGTGGGTTGCCATTTCCTTATCCAGGGGATCTCCGAGACCCAAGGATTGAATCCGCATCTCTTTGAGTCTTCTGCATTGGTGGGCAGATTTTTCACCACTAGCGTCACCTGGGAATCTCAATTACAATTACAATATAATAATATGATAGTAATCATAATAATTATTACTGTTATTATTTATTTGCTGTTTACCAGGCACTTTATACACATTTAAATGCTTAAACTTTCTAAGAACCCAGGAAGATATGTGCTACTATTGTCCCTTTTTTTGCAAATGAAGGAATAGGTGCAACAAAGGGTCTAAATGATTTCTAAGTTACAGGGATCACAGACAGTGCCTGGCCTGAGATAGAAAGCTGGGCTTTTGGCATGTTGCGACTGTTTGGAGGGATGGCTGAACCAGAGAGCAAGTTGGAACCGAGAAGACTTTCTGCCACTCCTGTGCCTCACAGTTTGGTAGAGGAATTTTCTTATGATGTTCAACTCTGGCAGTTTTCTCTCATTACCAAAAGCCCATGATGAACGTCTCTCTACGCTGCAGGGCCGGCTCACAGAAGGGGCAGGGAGCGAAATATCTCGTGAGAGTACACATCGGAGGACCGATAGGTGTCCTGGTGTTCCAGGATGTCACAGACATTAGCAGCGCTTAAATAGGGTGAAACAGATTTAGAATCAAAGAAATACGACTAAGTCTCAGATTTCACTAACCATAAATGTGAAAATTTCTGTAATTAGTGAATCAACCCAGATAAAAAGTGCTGACAATTCTGACACCCATTACCATAAGACACAGGAGAACATTAAATACAATAACAGGAAATACAGTTATAGGCCAAATGTGCCATCCTTTTATTAGTATAAGTTTGACAGCTAACATCAAGCAAATACATTAATATTATGCATTCATTCCTATAATCATTGATTCAAAAAATTATTCAGACTATCTATCACACGCAAAGCATTGTGTTACGGACTAGATGTACTGTGTCAAACAAAACAAGGATGCATCCATTTCGGGTATTTCTATTTAAGGTGACAGAATTCCTAATTAAGCTAGCATAAATAAAAACCTGATTGCTATTGTGGTTCTAATGCTACTGTTATCCCTTTTCTCTCCTCCCTGTATCTTATTTTCTCCCTCTTGCTCTCTTCCTCACCATGGCTTCGCTTCATTCATAGTCTTTTTCCATTTGGTGGCCTATCTAAGATAAACGGCTGTCATCAAAGACAGACTCAATATTGTTTTTGCCCCCTTTCTTCTTCTTGGGTTCATCCTTGCCTATATCTGCTTTATGTCTGGGTGGATCTCCACGTCTAGTTATGCCAATGGACTATTAGCTGAATTGAAATATGCCACTGGGCTTCCCAGGTGGTGCTAGTGGCAAAGAACCCGCCTACCAATAGAGGAGACATAAGAGATGCAGGCTTGACCTCTGGGTTGGGAAGATCCCCTAGAGTAGGGCATGGCTACCCACTGCAGTATTCTTGCCTGAAGAATCTTAAGGACAGAGGAACCTGGCGGGCTACAGTCCACAGGGTCGTGAAGAGTCGACCATGACTGAAGCGACTTAGGATGCATGCACACATTGAGAAGGGAGAATATTTACATACATTTCTAAGTTTGTACATGTTAAATCCTACTTCCACAGACAGGAAAGACAAGAGATGGTGCTCTGCTGGGCTCACAGCACTGCCAGGAAGATGCCTCATCTACTCTTTCTTTCTTCCCTAAGCGAGCCTTTGAGGCAACAGGTGGAGGATGGGGTAGGATTACAGGATGAAACAAGGTTGGTTCTAGATGGATTGCATGGAACAGTACTCCACCTGCCATAAACTAGCAAAGAAGAGTGATACCAAAGGCTAAAACATGATTATGTAAAAGCACTGAGAAGTTGAGGATGTTTATTATAACAGTTAGAATAAACTTTAATTGTGTAAGACCACTGAGAATTTTTTTTTTTTACAGAACTGAAATTTCCATTTTTAGTAATCATCCTTACCTCTTCTGATCATGGAGAAAAAAATTAGATGGCTAATGACCTGGGCAAATATCCCAAGTAGGAATCCAAAGGGCAGAACTCTTTCTGGGACACACCAATTTCTGTGGCCAGGTCAATGGGGTGTTCTGAGCTTCCAGGTTTAGTATCAAAAACCAACACCTGTGGGAAAGGGGTAGCAATGGGATCAGTTTTACACGAAGCATCAATTTGGTTTCCCTGAGAAGATGTGGTTTTACTGTTAGAGAAAGAATGGCAAAAAAAGGTGACACAAATATTTTAAAAAATGCACAAATACCTTAAAAATTAACATAAATGTTTTGCATAGTTAGCATATACCTACTCATGTATTCCATTTGCCAGTTACCAAGAACAAAACTGCAGTTACAAGGTGATAAAGACGAGCATGCTTCCTGTTTTCATGGTACATGCACTCTAGTGGAGAAGACAGACATAAAGGAAGAGAGAGGGAACTTCTCTGGTTGAACAGTGGTTAAGAGTCCCCTGCCACTGCAGGGGACACCAGTTCGATCCCTGGTGCAGGCAGATTCCACATGCCACGGAACAACTAAAGCCCATGCACCAGAACTCCTGAAGGCCTGCCAGCCACAACTACTGAAGCCCAAGCGCCCTAGAGTCTGTGCTCCGTGCAACAAAAGAAGTCACTGCAATGAGAAGCCCATGCAACACAACTAGAGAAAAGCCCTCACACAGCAGGGAAGACCCAGAGCCACCAAAAATACATAAATTCATTTTAAAAAGAAAGAAAGGGAGAAAGAGGGAGGGGAAAGGCGAAAGAAGGAAGAGAAAAAGGCCAGGAGTAATTCTGAGACATGGAGTTATCTTCAGCTTGCGTAAAGTTGACTTGTGTAGGAGGAACCCAACCATTAGACTTGTCAATGATCAAAGGCAAAAACAAAACAAGGTTTATGATAGAGAGGGAGGAGGAGGCAGGCAAAGACAGAAATGCCTCATAGTCTCAAGACACTGTTTTGCGTTTTTAGGGAATAAATGGTTTGGCTCAAAGCTAGCAGAGAATCAGTCAGGATAGTTTGCCTTTTAATCCTCTTAATACCAGTATTTTAAAAAATTATACTCAGAGTTTCTGAAAATTCTGTAGAGTTTAGCTATGGAATATATGTGAGACTTTCTTTTTTAAGTTAATTTTAAATTGAAGGATAATTGTTCTACAGAGTGTTGTTTTCTGCCAAACATCAACATGAATCAGCCATAGGTGTACTTATGTCCCTTCCCTCCCAAACCTCACTCCCATCTCCCTCCACATCCCACCCCTCTAGGTTAATTCAGAGTCCCAGTTTGAGTTCCCTGAGTCATAAAGCAAAATCCTATTGGCTGTCTATCTTACAGACCATATTGTGAGTTTCCATGTTACTCTCACCATACATCTCACTCTCTCTTCCCCCTCCCAGGTCCATAAGCCTTTTCTCTTATGTCTTTTTCTCCATTGCTGCCCTGCAAATAAAGGCATTGGTACCATCATTCTAGATTCCATATATTTGTGTTAGTTTACAGTATTCATCTTTCTCTTTCTGACTTACTTCACTCTGTATTATAGACTCTAGGTTCATCCACCTTATTAGAACTGACTCAAACACATTCTTTTTTATGACTGAGTAATATTCCACTGTGTATATGTACCACAACTTCTTTACCCATTCATCTGTCCATGGTAATCTAGGTTGCTCCCATGTTCTAGCTACTGTAAATAGGGTGCTGCAGTGAACATTGGGGTTCATGGGTCTTTTTCAATTTTGGTTTCTACAGGATATATGCCTAGGAGGGGGATTGCTGGGTCATGTGGTGGTTTTATTCCTAGCATTTTAAGGAATCTCCATACTGTCTTCCATAGTGACTGTATCAATTTACACTCCCACCAACAGTGCAAGAGCATTCCCTTTTCTCCACACCCTCTCCAGCATTCATTTTTCGTAGACTTTTTGATGATGGTCGTTTTGACCAGTGTGAGAAGCTTTCTTTATGTCATACTTTACATTTTCTTGCCTCGAATGCCTCTATTTATAGAAAGTAAATAACTTTCTATCTGCCTCATTTTTCTCAACCCGCTTTTCTAAAAGATATATCAAGCAAAGAGTGAGTTCAGTGTTAGTGACTTGGTCACGTCTGACTCTTTTTGACCTCATGGACTATAGCCCACAGCTCTGTGTCCATGGCAAATAGATGGATAAAATAATGACCTATTTGATTACTGCTTTGGCAGAAATAAATGAGGATCTGAGATGCAATAAAACAGGTTAGAGAGATTATATATAGTTCATTGTAAATATGTGTTTAGTAATTCACAACCAACTACTGGTACTTAATTCTAAAATCACGAGTCAAAAGGACTCTTTCAGGTAAAATTCAAGTCACCTAAAACAGTTGGGCCCAGACTGGCATGGACCATCAAGACTCTGATAATCCTTGCTTGTAAGTAGATATGGTGAGGACTCTGTTTAGAGGATGATTTGAATGTAGGTTTGAGTTTCATGAATGACAGCATTACTGCCTCAGTCTTGCTCATCCAGTTGTTTTCAAGAAAATGTGATGACTCCCATGTCTGAAGGACAGGGGGAATCTTACTTCATCACTAACCTAAACTGAAAAGAGTGTAGATGGACTGGAAGAAAATCCCAAAAAGGAAAAAAAAAAAAAAATAGAGGAGCAAAGGTAAGACTCTGACTTTGGGGACAAATACAGGAAAATGTGGGCAAAAAGTGGGGCCCTCAACTGAAACTCAATCAAATTTCATTTCCTCTTCTCTTCCTGCCTTCTCAAGCGCATCTGCTCCTATTTTCAAAGATGAGCGATTGAACCTTATTGGGACCCTGGGGCATGTCAGTAGTGGTGAAAGGGGAATTTCCAACAGGTCCAGAATGGACCAACTGGAAGGAAAAAAGAGGGAGAGTTGATGGTGACTGTCATGTAAGGGGTTCCTTCCTGATTGAGTAAAATCTGCATTCAGTCAGTCAGTCAGTGAGTAATGGTGACGTTGTTACTTCCTGTTAACTCCATGATTCAGGGCTTGGGATGAGGAGTATAGGATGAGTGACACGTGTGAAATTAAAGAAAATAAGTAAACACTGCAAGCTTTTTACTCGAACTCCCATTCTCATGTAGGGTCATATCCAGGATAACTGCTCCATCCATCTGCTAGTACCTGCCTAGGAAAGGTATGTGTTGGACAGGTGTGTGTTAGTAAATGGACAGTCATGAAACAAATGATACCAAGCGTCTCTTCTCAAACAATCTAAGCAACTTTCAGTGATCCCAATAAAATGGGTGTAAGGTACACCTTTTGATTAGATAGCTACTGTGTTCATTTCCTTACTAGCCAGGGGTGAATGAGGCAGGAAAAAATAGCTTTGTCTGGACTAACTTCTGCTTCTTACCTGACTGACCAGAACAAGACAAATGCACTTAATAAAGACTGACTTGTTTCTAGGGAGATCAAGAAACTGGAGAACTTGAACAAGGTGTTGTTACCATGTAAGCTTAAAAAAAAAAACTAATTGTAGGCTTATGGAAAACAATTTGTAGCTACTACAATTACAATGGCAACTACTACTCATTAAGTAATTTGAAATTTCTGCTTATATTTGTCATCATGAAGGAAAAAATTAAAACCTCAAATGTTTCAAATTACTCCAGGCTGGAAATTCCTGATTTTCCATGTGTTTCCAGTAAGGTTTGACTTTGAGATGATTTCCGGAAAATAAAGAAAAAAAGAAAAAACTGGAGTAACTCATAAAAGCAAGTAATATGCACATAATTGTGTGAGAAAAGCTAAAACAACATTTCACAGCTGGTCAGCATAAAAACTGACTTGTCGGTTTTACTTTACAGATAGCACCTGTATGTCTTAAATAATGCACATGTACATTATTCACGTGAAGACTTCCATACTGTGTAAAATTTCTGTGTGTGAGAAAAATGAAAATCTAGCTTTTCTCAACATTTTTTTAATCAAATTAAGTAACACTGATTCTGAAGCATATGCTATCCATCACAGCAGATAGACTGTTCTGTAATCTGTCCTAGGCAGAGACAAAAGAAAAGGATTTTGAGTTTTATCAAGAATGTGGCATATTTCCCTAAAAAAAAAAAAAAAAAAATCTGCAATGCAGGTCTCAAGAAGGTTTGTTTTCTCTGCAAGGGGAAAGGAGGAGTTGACACAATACCTCCTCCCATTTTCTCAGGATTTGGTATGCTCTCATCACGTCAGTACAGCCTACAAGGAACACTGAGTGAGGGAAGAGGGTACGTGTGCAGGCCTGCACAAGCCGATGTGCATGATTGTGCACGTGCGTTGGCGTGTCAAGGGGCACTTTACACCATTGTGGATTGTGGGAGGAACATGGACAGGGAGGTAAAGGGCTAGGAATAAAGAGAAGATAGTTTAAGCGATAGTTCCCCCTTTAAAAAAAAATTAGGGTTAATATCAAAACTAGCATACTATCTATACTCTCTTCCCTATTTCCAAAGTGCAACCTTTGGTTTTCATTTTGTTTCCTGTTAAGAATATTTAATGAAATCTACCATCAATAAACTCTGAGCGTACCATGTAGCATTGCTAACTATGTGCTCAGTTGCATCTGACTCTGCGACCATATGGACTATATTCCGCCAAATTCCTCTGTCCATGGGATTTCCCAGGCAACTGGAGTAGGTTGCCATTTCCTAATCCAGGGGATCTTCCCAACCCAGGGATGGAACCCAAGTCTCCTATGTCTTGTCTTGGCAGGCGAATTCTTTACCACTGAGTCACCTGGGAAGCCCCTATTGTTAACTGTAGGCACAGTGTATTATAGCAGATCTCTAGATTTCAGTATTCTCAGTAACTGACACTTTACACTCTTAAAGAGGAACTCTCCATTTCCCCCTCCTGCCGGACCCTAGCATCATCATTCTTCTCTCCAGTTTTAGAAATGTGCCTCTTTTGTGTGCACGACACAGCAGAAGCTGGACACTGTGTGTGTCAGTCACTGAGTCATATCCAACTCTGTGCAACCACATGGACTGTACGCTGTAGCCCAACAAGTTCCTCTGTCCATGGGATTCCCCAGGCAAGAACACTGGAGTGGGTTACCATCCCCTTCTCCAGGGGATCGTCCCAACCCAGGGACCGAACCCGGGTCTCCCGCATTTGCAGGCAGATTCTTTCCCATCTGAGCCACTAGGGAAGCTCCAAAGGACATGAGGTGAAATGAAGTCAACCAGTCATAGAACAGACACTGCATGATAGCACTTATATGAGACAGCTAAAATAATCTTTGGTTTTGAAGCAGGTCTTCGGAGAATTTGCAAAGGTGAGGGGCACTTGCAGGGAAGGGTGACCTAGAATCTTTAAATGTGCATACAGGGCCTCCAGCAGCAGTGGCGCTGGTCTATTTGCTGCATCTAGCACCCAGCCCCTCGGGGACATGACATTCGGGGACCTCAAAATACAGCAAGACCTGTAGGGTAGGGACCATAATATGGGAAAAACTATTACAGAGTTGAGAGACTGAGATTGTCCAACTTGGGAGGTAAGGAGCAGGTGTTTGGCTAGAGGGGAATATTTTATTGTCGGTTATTTCCTCACTCTCAGCATTAAAATCATAGATGGGGGAAGGGGAGGAAATAACACTTTAGCGAATGGAAATCTGAGAAAATATTACTTACAAGAACATACACATCCTTTGCAGGGAAGCTGTGCTGGAAATACACAGCTGAGAGCACCTGCAGAAGTGGTTCTCTTGCTTTTTTTCCCCTCTCTAGTTGCATTTTCCAGTTTGCACTCCAAGTATTTCTTGGTACAGTTGGCTCCTTCTCTGAATGCTTAGCATCTCTGAATATTAATCATGACTTATTCATCTTTATATGTCTCCGGAGAACCTCCAGAGCACTCTGCAGTGGGTGCTTGGCAGGTATTTGTTACACTGGGTGGATTTTAAGAGACGTGGATTGAACATCAAATTATAAGGGAAGGGATTTTAGCTTTAGGAGAGCTGGCCACTAGTGGACTTTTGGCTTACCGGCAACTCATTTTGGTCTTGACTTTTATAAAATCTCTAGTTTGCAACTGATAACATTCTGGAGTCCAACATCTGTTTTCCTTTGGGGAAATGTGAAATCACACATCAGGGATGCTCATGTACTCTCAAAATGTAGTAGACACCTCTCATTAAATATGCACAGATAAAACTGTTACTTAGAATAATGAAATAATGAAGTAGCAATAAGTCCCCCTAAATGTGATGCCTCATATATTTTCTCTTTCTACTTTAAAAAAGGAAAATAAAAACCAACTATTTCCATCCAGTGCAAATTATTTCCTTGGAGGAACAGACATTAATTTTTCTGCAACATTTCTGGAATTTTCATGCTAATCCATTTTAAAAGTGTTGTGAGATGAACTTCCTAAAGTGCCCAAGTTACTTTCACAGAAAAAAATTATATCCAAGTAGAAGTTTTCTGAATGTGTAACAATTTACTCATCGTATTTATAAGCTATATTAGTTTCTGCCCTTGTAAATATGTGGTTATATTTATATTTATTATTTGATATTTATCTTTGCAGCTTTATTTGTTTCTATTCTGTTGCTCAACATATCTCTAAACATTTAAATCATCTATCAAACCAGTCAATCCTAAAGAAAATCAAGCCTAAATATTTACAGGAAGGACTGTTGCTGAAGATGAAGCTCCAATACTTTGACCACCTGATATGAAGAGTGGAAAAGACACTGGTGCTGAAAGGATTGAAGGCAAAAAAAGAAAGGGTTGATAGATGATGAGATGGTTGGATTGCATCACTGACTCAGTGGATGTGAGTTTGAGCAAACGCTGAGAGATAGTGAAGGACAGGGAAGCCTGGCGTGCTGCAGTCCATGGGGTTGCAAATAATAGGACACGACTTAGCAACTGAACAATAACCTGAGTACAAATATCATTATGTAATTAAAACTGAAGGCCTAAAATTCATGGACACGATTCATAGGAGAAATGCAGTATTTTGGAGAGGAGAAAAATGTTCACTAAGAAGAAAATTCATTTGGAATGTCCTTAAATGCTAAATAAGAAATCTGTGAATGCAAATGATTATAGTTAATTAATGTACACCACTGTCATCTAAAATGCCTCTCTTTAAAATGATCCTTTGAGATTAACCATGATGAAAAGGTTAAAATTATTGAATCCAAGTAGCTTTAGAGATGGCATTTCGTGACATATATTGGACTGTTTTTTACTGAAATTGGTAATAGCAATAGTAATAATAACAAACGCTATCTAAGGGCACAAGACAGCGACCACTGAAGACAGAACGGCCAGCACAAACTTGAAGACTAATGGAGGAAGAGGGAAACTGCAAGAAAACTAGGTTGTCCCCCTTTATTTCCTGATCTTGAAAGTCTGCAGCTCCTCAAAATATTCAACTGGTAGTATTGGTCTTAGACTGAGAGCCTGAGGGATTGTGGGATTAAAAAGCAATGGCCCCATATAAATTTCCACTAACAGTGGAGGAGGGTTCCCCTTTCTCCACATCCTCTCCAGCATTTAATGTTTGTACACTTTTGATGATGGCCATTCTGAGTGGGGTGGCAGGGGGTGGGGGAGCGGCCAGGGGGCTTCCCTTTTGGCTCAGACGGTAAAGAATCTGCTTGCAATACAGGAGACCAGAGTTCAGTCCCTAGGTTGGGAAGATCCTCTGGATAAGCAAATGCCAACCCAGTCCAGTATTCTTGCCTGGAATTCCATGGACAGAGGAGCCTGGTGAACTTCAGTGTATGGTATGGCAAAAAGTTGGACATGACTGAGTGACTAACATTTATTTACTTTTTCTGACCGGTGTGAAGTGATATCTCATTGTAGTTTTTATTTGAATTTCACTGCTATTGTGGAGAACAGTATGGAGAGACCCTAAGAATCTAAGAACAGAGCAACTATATGATCAAGTCATCCTATTTCTGGGCACACATCCAGAGAAAAGCAACGTTCTAAAGGACATATGCACCCCAAAGTTCATTGCAGCACTATTAAAAATTGTGAAGACATAGGAGAAACCTAATGGTCCATCAACAGATGAATGGATAAAAAGAATGAAATAATGCCATTTGAGGCCACATGGATGAACCTGGAGATTATCATACTAAATGAAGTAAATCAGAGAGATAAAGACAAATATCATATGATATTGCTTTTATGCAGATACAAGAAAGATCACAATAACTTATTTACCAGACTCAAACTTAAGAGAATGAATTTATGATTAGTAGGGGATAACTGCTGGAGGAGGGTTAGCCTGGGAGACTGACATGTACACATTGCTACATTTAAAATAGATAACCAACAACAACCTACTCTGTAGGATCTCTGCTCTACACTCTGTAATAGCCTAAATGGGAAAAGAATTTGAAAAAGAATAGATAAATGTGTAAGTATAACTGAATTACTTTGCTGTGTATCTGAAACTAACACAACATTGTTGATCAACTATGTCTGTGTCTATGTGTGCATGTGTGTGCTCAGTCATGCCCTACTCTTTTCGACCATGGACCGTAGCCTGCCAGGCTTCTCTCTCTATGGAATTTTCCAGGCCATAATACTGAGGTGGGTTGTCATTTCCATCTCCAAGGGATCTTCCCAACCTACATCTCTTTTGTCTCCTGTATTAACAGGCATATTCTTTATCGCTGCACCAGCTGGGATTCCACTATACTCCAACATAAAATTTTACTGAATTTAAAAATAAATTTTTAAAGGCAATGACCTTCAGCAATAGTAACTTCTTCCCAGATGTTGTGGTATTTCAGAATCCACTAGGGGTCATTGAGGACCCCAACGATCATTATAATCATTACAGCTATAAGTGATAGCTGACTCTCAGAACGTGCTTCACCTCTCCTCTGCAATGACTCCAGAGGGTGCTCCAGGCAGAGGACAATGGGCATCATTGCAGGCCACTTCTGGCATTCTCAGGTTGATTGCTCCACCAAGAACCTGAGTCCAGTTCAGGACCCTCCTGATTCCCTGAAAAAGTGATTAAATCTCTTGGCAAGGATACAAGAAACCATCCGCTGCTTGGCCTACACAGAGGTGCCCCTGCTATCCTTGGCATGCATCCTTGTGAATTTGAGGTAGAAAGCAGATTCATTTTTCATTGGTGTATTCATTAATTCGCCTAGGAATAACGGGGAAGGAAGATGCTCTTGTTCCTAGAGTAGACCTTTTAATCATTATCAGTAGTGGTTGTAATGTTTTTCCAGTGGTCATGTATGGATGTGAGAGTTGGACTACAAAGAAAGTTGAGCACCAAAGAATTGATCCTTTTGAACTGTGGTGTTGGAGAAAACTCTTGAAAGTCCCTTGGACTGCAAGGACATCCAACCAGTTCATCCTAACGGAGATCAGTACTGGGTGTTCATTGGAAGGACTGATGCTGAAGCTGAAACTCCAGTACTTTGGCCACCTGATGCAAAGAAGAGCTGACTCATTTGGAAAGACCCTGATGCTGGGAAAGATTGAAGGCAGGAGGAGAAGGGGACAACAGAGGATGAGATGGTTGGATGGCATCACCGACTCAATGGACATGAGCTTGAGTAAACTCAGGCAGTTGGTGATGCCCAGGGAGGCCTGGCAAGCTGCAATCTATGGAGTCGCAAAAAGTCAGACACGACTGAGCGACTGAACTGAACTGAGTGGTTAGAAAGTCGTTGGATTTTCCTTTTTTCTCTCTCTTTTTTTCTGCTAGAGTTGATAATTTGAGGAAAGAAAGAGGAGGGACAAATAAAGTTGCAGTCACAATTCCACTCACATAATAACACCAATTGGCACCCTTCCTCCCAAAAAACAGTCTTCTTTTTCACCTACAAGGAATTTCTGAGAATGATAGTATGTCAGGACCAAGGGTGGTGAGTGGCTGTTTTAAGAGAAATAAATATAAATATAGGTATTTATGGGCTTCCCTGGTGGCTCAGCTGGTGAAGAATGCGGCCTGCAAGGTGGGATACCTGGGTTTGATCCCTGGGTTGGGAAGGTCCCCTGGAGAAGGGAAAGGCTACCCACTCCAGTATTCTGGCCTGGAGAATTCCATGGAAGAAGTCCATGGGGTTGCAAAGAGTCGAACACAACTGAGCAACTTTCACGTCACTTCACTCATGGGTATTTATCATGTTCGTATCATTTTAGCTGAAGGAAGTAGTGAAGTGTAGGTACATTATTTTTTTAATACTACGGGAGGGAAATGAGTTAACGCTTTCAACCTGGCCGTCATAAAGCAAAGCAAAGGAAGTTGCAGTCATCCAGGGTTCAGTGACAGATTGTGGGCGCGGATGAAAAGCGCGCTGGGGAAAGCGGGGAGCGCGCGGCTCGCACACAAAGGCGAGGAGTTCCCAGGCCTCCCGCGGCCCTGCCCGGGGACACCGCAGCGGCGCGCCAGCGGCCGGCCCCTCTGCTGGAGGCTGGGAGAAGTTAGTCACCCGAAACCCTAGCCTAGCGGGCATCCGAACGCGACAGCGAAGAGTCTGGGGAATGTGGAGGGAGGAGATTGGTACCGGGAGCGCGGGGCGAGGGGGTGCACGGGAAGCCGAAAGCCCGTGGCTGGTGGATGCTGCTGCAAGGTCTGCGAGGCCGGCGCGCACCGGCGTGCAAAGAGACGGGGGAAAACTTGCGGCAGGAACTTCCTACCGAGGCAAAGAAAAGCAGGCGAGAAGGAGGCAGGGAGAGACTTAAAACGTCTCAGTAACTTGAAAAGCACACTCAAAACACCCCTTCTGGAGATGAGGTAAGCCGAGGTTAGCCAACCCCATTGGTTGTGAAATATCAGACAAACCCCGAGCCTCTGCGGCTTTAAATGAGGCCAAGGAAATCTGTTTTGCTTCCTCAAATACTTTTTTCTCCCCCTTCGCCCTTGCTCTCTCCCTCCGCCCTCCTTCCACCTCGCCGGGTCCCTTCCTCCTCCGCGGTCGCCCTTTCCTCGATCAACCCCTCACCCCCCCCCCCACCCCACCCCACCCCAGGCCCGCCCTCCCCCATCTGATTAGGCGCGGACCAGGAAGGGTGGGAGTGGTGGGGGAAGCTCTCCCTTTAAGAGGCAGCTTGCAGTGACGAATTGTTGAAATTGCCATTGCAGGATGGCATGCCGCTATAAATTCATTGTTCCACCTCCTCGCATCTTCACAGCGCTCGCGCTGCTCTCGGCGCTCGCAGCGGCAGACTGGGGATGACGGCGGGCAGGAAGACACCGCATCCGAAGGGACCCAGACGCGCCGCTTCGCTGGCTCGCCGCAGGCCGCCCCTGGCATTTTTGTTTTAATTTTTCTGCCTTTTTTGCCTCTTCTCCTTCCCTTCCGGCCGGTTCCAGTAGAGTCAAGGAGACCCCCCAAATAAGAAAGGAAGCCGGCTCCGGAGCTGGGAACCCCGCGACCGGCGGGTCGGGAGCAGCAAGGAGCCTGGAGGAAATCATGCACCAGTCGCCAGCCTGGTGCGCGGCACCTTCCTGACTTTTTTTGGTGCCCCGATCCTGGCTGTGTTGGGATCCTCCCCCCCGCCCCTTTTCTAGTACTTGCTGAATCTCGGCAACCCGGCTTTTGTGTGTGTGTGTGTGTGTCTTTTTTTTTTCCCCCCCTTTTCTTTCTTTCCTCCTCTTTTCGGAGCCCGAATCCAAACATTTTCCAAAGCAACAAAGAAAAGTTCGCACGCTGGCATCGCGGCCGGGACAGGCTGGCGCTGCTACCGGGTGCCCCCTCCCTCCGACACTAGATTCAACCTTGCAAGCAAGTGTATGTGTGTCCCCACCTCCCGCCCCGGTAACTTCCAGAGCTAATAACGAATAACCCACCAAGTCCCCGCCGGCGCGCAGCCCCTCCCCGCGGGCAGCGCACTATGCTGCTCGGGTGGGCGTCCCTGATGCTGTGCGCGCTCCGCCTGCCCCCGGTGGCCGCCGGCCCCGCCGCGGCACCTGCCCAGGATAAAGCCGGGCAGCCTCGGGCTGCTGCTGTGGCTGCGGCCGCCCAGCCCCGCGGACGGCGGGGGGAGGAGGCGCAGGAGCCGGCCGAGCCTCCGGGCCACCCGCACCCCCTGGCGCCGCAGCGCGGGAGCCGCGGGCTCGTGCAGAACATCGACCAGCTCTACTCCGGCGGCGGCAAGGTGGGCTACCTCGTCTACGCGGGAGGTCGGCGGTTCCTCCTGGACTTGGAGAGGGACGGTTCGGTGGGCACCGCTGGCTTGGTGCCCGCAGGAGGCGGGCCGAACGCGACCCGGCGCCACCGGGGCCACTGCTTCTACCGCGGCACGGTGGACGGCAGCCCGCGCTCGCTGGCCGTCTTTGACCTCTGCGGCGGCCTCGACGGCTTCTTTGCGGTCAAGCGCGCGCGCTATACCCTGCATCCGCTGCTGGGCGGCCCCTGGGCGGAGGCTGAGGACGATGCGCGCATCTACGGGGACGGGTCCGCGCGGATCCTGCACGTCTACACCCGCGAGGGTTTCAGTTTTGAGACTCTGCCCCCTCGCACCAGCTGCGAGACCCTCGCGACCCCGCCAGGCGCCCGCGAGCGCCCCCCGGCGCCCCGCCGCGCGGACGGACGCTGGGCTCCGGCCCCGCAGCAGCTCCCGGGCCAGTCGGCCCCCTCGTCCGACGGAAGTCAAGGACCACGGACGTGGTGGCGGCGGCGGCGCCGCTCCATCTCCCGGGCCCGCCAGGTGGAGCTGCTCCTGGTGGCCGACGCGTCCATGGCGCGGATGTACGGCCGGGGCCTCCAGCATTACCTGCTGACCCTGGCCTCCATCGCCAACAAACTGTACAGCCACGCCAGCATCGAGAACCACATCCGCCTGGTCGTGGTGAAGGTGGTGGTGCTGAGCGACAAGGACAAGAGCCTGGAGGTGAGCAAGAACGCGGCCACCACGCTCAAGAACTTCTGCAAGTGGCAGCACCAGCACAACCAGCTGGGGGATGATCACGAGGAGCACTATGACGCGGCCATCCTGTTTACTCGGGAGGTAGGTCCCGCCTGGGTGAGTGGTTCAAGCCCTGCGGTAAGGAGGTAGGTCAAAGGGGCGGCCTTGTTGACGGTCTTCTTTCTGCCACGAACTGCCTGGCCCCATGGGTTTGCTAATCTGTTCCTTGCAGGAAACCCATGACCGCCTCCCACTGTGCTCCTGTGTTCAGAGGATACAGTCAGCAGTTAATCAAACCTTAAATGACCATGTCGGTCTTAGACATCAATCCATCAGTTAGGATGTCTCCAGTCCGAGATCTGGTACCATAGAGGCGTAAATAGGATAAAATGGGGCTAGCATGCTTGGGGAAATGTGCACGGTTCCCAAGGGGAAAGGGGGAAAGCTGAGTCTGTCTTTGGAATCAGGGGTCATCTACTTTACACTGAACCCAAAGGTAGAACTTTGGCTAACCTGAAGGAAATGGTTGTGATGGGTGATTCACTGTAGTCACTCTTACCCACCATCTTCCTGTATAAATGCCCAAACTTCTTCCTTGAACCTCTTTCCGGGCATAAGTCAAAGGAAGACTTTCTAAAGGAAGGATTCATTTTCTCATCTGGCTTTCTAATGGAGTTCTTACATATCCACTTTGGTGGAAACTTGGTCCCTTGGATGGAAGAGATGCGGGAGGGCCAGGAGAGTATAGAAACCAGTCTTGTGAGGTTCCTTAGCAACGGCTTTGCCTGGTCGTTCAGTGCACAGCTCTGCTAGGCCGTCCACAGCTGCCAGTCAAGGGTCACATCCAACTCTCATGTTTGGGTTTTGGATGAATGTTTCTGAAGTCCCAGAGCGGAAAGATCTGGGCAGAGAGTCAAGACATGAAGGAATGTTTTTCCAGGATTTCCCTCTTTTAAGGACGGAGGTAATGGGAGGGGGAGAAAAATGATCTTTATAGACTCAGAGGTTCTGGGAGTAACCCAGTACCTATGTAGACCACCACAAAAATGTGACATTCGGATACATAGTCCGAGCTGGTTTTGTGCTGGTTTTGCTGGGAGCTCAGAGCCTCGGTTTTCACAACTGTCCTCTGATTGGCAGTTTTAAGTCATGCTGTCAGATGTCTGGTAAGAATGGACCTTGATAGCACATTCTTTAAGTGTTTGGGACCCATTCAGGATAGACGAAGGATTAGAAACTTTGGAATATTATGCAAAATCATGGTACAAAAGGGAACGAACAGAAACAGGACAGGAAATTCAATGACGGCTTGCAGGAGGTTTCAGAATCACACAGTTCCACCACCTAATTCTCCTATTTTTACTAAGGAACTCCTGGTATGAAGGAAAAGTGTTGATAAATTTGGAGTGAAGAAACACTTGTGGTTCATGGTGTGGACATAAATGTAAACCACATGTAAATAAAGACGCTGGAGGGCAGCAGTTAGGGACACGGTGCTTTGCAAGATGGAAAATCTTTCTCTTCATTAAGTGATCTCTGGGACACCATCCTTTAATTTTTCTGCACAACATTAATCTTTAAAACGGAAGAGCATTCACTTTTGTAGCCTTCCATATGAAGTGAAGTTCTCCTGTAAAACTCTCCCTTTCTTATTTGGTTTCCAGTTTTTTTTGGGTGTTTTTTTTTTTTTTTTTTGGTAAGCAACTTTCCGTGTCTGGATTTCTTGCTTTGCTACATCACTAGAGGCTGCCAAGAAGGAGGCTTCAGAAAGTTTATGGAAGGAAGTTCTCCAAAAACAGAAGAAAAAATACTTTTGTAGACATACTACTCCAAAGTGTTCCCTTTGAATATTGTCATGGTGCACTTTCATTTTTAATACAAATGCAGATTCCATAATTTTTTTTAATTAACATAAATAGAAGACCCCATGACTCCCTAGTTTCTGCCCTATAATTTTCCTAGTTGCGTCTGAGAATAAAAAGAAAAAAAGTAAAACTAGTCAGTGATTCTAAATGATTTGCCTGTTGCCTTTTCTGGATTTGATTTGAGTAGTTAACAATTGCTATTTTCCAAGCTTTGGAATATATCAGTACCTTTTAATAGATAATGAAGGAATAAACTAACATCTATCTTCATTTTAATAAGTACTATAAGGACATTCATTTTTCAAGCTAGTCTACACATGGAAAATATTTAACATAGGCCCTCCCTGGCCTCCTTGCCAAGTAGCAGCAGTAAAGTAAATCTCATTTAGCTGGTGGCTGGCCCTCTGGTATATACATCTAACTTGATGAGAACCAAATATTTAAAAAGCATGTTATCATGATTATATGCATCTAATTTTAAAAAGCACTATTAATTAAGGAGCTGAGAAGAATATTGCAAGATTCTCACATAGCATTCACTGGGGAGTACTTTAAAATACAATGTCAGTCTCTGGTTATTACTTCAGAGTGTGGAAACCAAGGGGAACTAAAGGAGAAATGATCTGGGATCTTCAGTTTCATGGAAATCAGATATCTGGGATCTAAAGAAAAACTTTCATGGCTGTTTTTTTTCAATGAGAAATACCCGGAGTTGGCACCACGATCCCACTTTTACAACTCTGTTTTGAATGTAAGAAGTATGTTGCTTAGCAGCCAGACGCCAAGCCGTGAAATCCATGTTTTGATGGGCTCTGAGCACTGTTCAAATTCTGTGTCCAGATGTCTTCTCCTAAATTGCTTGTTTTTCAGGCATGAAGCAAATGTGTGAGGATATGTTTTCCACCCCTGTTGACTAGCCGAGGCCACCTTGAATGCTGTGTCTAGGAGTCAGCAGAATACTGCTGGTAATTCATTTATCAAACTAACAGACTTCACTGTTAGGACTGTACCCCAGCACTTGGCGCTGTCCTAATTAGAGAAACTTAGCACCAGCCACTTTTTTTTTGCAAGAGGAGCAGTTTTCATTCCGGAGTGGCACTTACACTGGAATTCACACCACTTCTTCCTTCAAACAGTAGAAATCCGATCGCCCTAGGATTTATTTTTGCCTTCCAGAATTCTTTTCTGGTTCTTGGCCTCCTCTTTTATTTTTTTTTTTTTTAAGATAGTTTCTCTAAAGACAAACTCCTAAATCCATTTTGGAGGCCAGGCTATTTTCTTTAGAGATACAACACCTACCTGCTTGAGAACAAAGTGGGAAATTGTCTGTTTAATATTTTCTGCCCTCTGCACATCATCAATGAAAGCTTGACTTTTTCATGGATTGGAAGTGTTGGATTGAATCTGAACCAGCTCTCAGACTATGCAATAGAAACAGTTCATTCATTCTCATGAATCATCATTGTGTCAGTTAACACCTTGCTCCTGTAATTGGTCTTGTTTTTTAAGTATTTTTTATATTGGTGTTAGTTTCAGGCATACAGCAAAGTGATTCAACTATGCAAATACATGTATCTATTCTTTTTTCAAAGTTCCTTTTCCATTCAGCCTATCACAGAGTGTTGAGCAGAGCTCCCTGTGCTACGCAGTGGGTCCTTGTTGGTTATCTGCTTCAAACATAGCAGATGTTGAACATCTGATGTATGTACGCCATGTACATACACAGCATGTGTACATGTCAATCCCAAACTGCCAATCTGCATTCTTCCTTGTAATGCCGTAAGACTTTATAAGGGGGCCTCTTACACTGGAACGGGGACTCCACTCAGAATTATTAGCTAGCTTCTTGCAAGGTTATCATAATAGGGGGCCCTAGAAGAAGATTGGGAGCTTGGAAGAGGGAGAAGAATGAGCTTTTTCTTATTTGCTTGTAGGCTCGATTAACTGATTCTGTCACACATTTGAGTTCAAATCCCATTTAAACTGAAAAGGGAAGCCTTCTCAAAGAATCATAACCAATAGGTCAATTCTAACTGGTAAAAAGCTAAATAACTCAGAAATGGGAAGATGGGGCAGGTTCAGCAGCTGAAGTTGGCATTTAAATAATAAATTATGAGTTAAAAATTGCTGAGAGTAGGTCTTAAAAGTTCTGCATCAAGAGGGAAAAACTTTGTGATAGATGTTAAGTAGACTTACTACGGCGATCACTTTGCTATTGAATCATTATTTTGTACACCTGAAACTAACATAATGTTGTAACTAAATTATGTCTAAATTAAATAGCTGTGAAGAATATTCCACAAAATCAAAAGCCATTAGATCAGAGACAATAAACCACAACACAGAGGATATATTTCAGGGTCGTCTCTCTTTTATTCAGCTCATGCATCTGGGCATCTCCTATTTGTGAGACTCTCATTTAGGGAGTTGAAGGGAGTAGGAAAATATCTTATCCCTGCCTACTCTGGCTTGTCGCCAGGGGAGAGGAAGCAGATATATGCATGTTGTTGTCGTTTAGTCGCTAAGTCATGTCCAACTCTTTGTGACCCCATGGACTGCAGCTCGCCAGGCTCCCCTGTCCTCCACCATCTTCCATCATCCACCATTTGAGTTTGCTCGAATTCATATCCACTGAGTCAGTGATGCTATCTGACCATCTCATCCCCTGCTGCCCTCTTTTCCTCCTGCCTTCAGTCTTTCCCAGTATCAGGGTCTTATTCCAATAAGTCGGCTCTTCGCATCAGGTTGTCCAAGTATTGGAGCTTCAGCTTCAGCATCTGTCCTTCCAATGAATATTCAGGACTGATTTCCTTTAGTATTAGCTGGTTTGATCTCCTTGCAGTCCAAGGGATTCTCAAGAGTCTTCTCCAGCACCATAACTCAAAAGCATCAATTCTTCCAGTGCTCAACCTTCTTCATGGTCCAAATCCCACATCTGTACATGACTACTGGAAAAACCATTGCTGTGACTATACAGACCTTTGTCGGCTTACGTATATGTATATGTGCTGTGCTTGCAAGCTAAGTCGTTTCAGTTGATGCAGTGGATTATAGCCTGCCTGTAATCCTGTCTGTAAACTCTGTCTGTCCATGGGATTCTCCAAGCAGGAATACTGGAGTGAGTTGCCTCGCCCTCATCCAGGAGATCTTTTCAATCCAGGGATGAAATCCACCTCTCCTACATTGGCAAGCTGGTTCTTTACCACTAGTGCTCCCTGGGAAGCTCACATATATGCATGTATCATTCTAATATTAGGAAAGCTCTAATAATTGCTGCAACTGAGCTATAAACAAAAGCTGAGAAAGGAAAGAGAAGGGAACAATCAATTCTGTCTCTGCATATTTATACAGGCCTTATTGTAAATGGAGAATTGAATTGGTCCTCAAAGGATGGATAGATTTGATTTGGATTCAACCAGCTTTTGTTGAGCATTTCGTAAGATGCTATTCATAGTCATAGATCATTTAAGAATTAATTCTTTTAGCAATCTGCATGCATCTGATCTTACTATCATTTGACACATAAGGACATTCATACAAAGATAAACAGAGATAAACTTATCCCAGTAACAGCTGACAAATGGCTGAGAGGGAAGTTTGTCCTCTCAAGTGGTCTCTAAGATAGAAATATTACAATGAATTTATGCGCGCATTCAATATATTTCTAATAGGCAAAGAAGGATTCAGAGGTTTGAAAAGTGGCCCTTTCCCTAAAAATCCTAATGTAGGAAACAGAAAAGGAAGTAGATGGTTGTTATACAGTGTGATGATGTTTTAAGAAATGTGGTCGTTAAATGTCATGGGAGTACATTAGAAGGTAGCCTAACCCATCTGAGTTCAGTTTGGAAGAAAGAGAAGAATTAACCAGATCCATAAGGAGGATATAGGCATTGTAGAAACACCAAATTAATTCTTGGAGTTGCCCAGAGGCAGCATGGCAATCCTGGGAAATATAATAAGGTTTAGGTCCCTGGTGACTCAGAGGATAAAGCGTCTGCCTGCAATGCGGGAGATCTGGGTTCGATCCCTGGGTTGGGAAGATCCCCTGGAAAGGAAATGGCCCACTCCAGTATTCTTGCCTAGAGAATCCCATAGACAGAGGAGCCTGGTGGGCTACAGTCCATGGGGTCGCAAAGAGTTGGACACGACCGAGAGACTTCACACACGTGCGAAAGGACAGGGGCTTCCCAGGTGGCGCTAGTGGTAAAGAGCCTGCCGGCCAATTCAAGAAACACAGAGACACAAGAGGTTCAGGTTCGATTCCTGAGTCAGGAAGGTGCCCTGGAGGAGGTAGTGGCTACCCATTCCGGTATACTTGTCTGAAAACTCCCATGGACAGAGGAGCTTGGCTGGCTACAGTCCATAGGATCGCAGAGAGCTGGACATGACTGAGGCTGCTTAGTGCCCAGCAGAACATCAAGAGGCTAAGAGGTCACTGACTGCAGCGTATAGGTGGGGATCCCACAGGAGACAGAGGACCCGTTAGAAGCCTCAGGTGGTAGGCAGGAAGGAACACTGAGAGGAAGGAGAGGATGGCTACCTGAGACATTTGGGAGATGGAGTCTGACTCCCAGTGACCGATCTGATGTGGCCAGTGGGAGGCAGGCAAGTTAATGACGTCACCAGGTGTCTTGTCCATCCCTTTCAACTTCTTTTCTGGAATATCTTTCTCAGTGCATTTCGTATGGATTGTACTGTGCAGATTGTATGGAGTCTGCTGTGTAGATTATTGAATTTCACCAGACGTACCACAGAGATAAAGATTATGCTTCCCGGGTGGCTCAGTGGTAAAGAATCCAGCTACCAACACAGGGGCTGCAGGAGACACGCGTTTGATCCCTGGGTTGGAAAGATGCCCTGGAGGAGGAAATATTAATCCACTCCAGTATTCTTGTCAGGAAAATTCCAGAACAGAGTAGCCTGGTGGGCTATAGTCCATGGGGTCGCAGAGTCAGACATGACCAAGAGACTAACACTTTCACTTTTTTTTTTTTTTTTAACACTGTCAAACATCTTTTTATCCCTCCAGATCCAGTGACCTCCTTTGAGACACCTTTACTGATTTCCCCAAGGAGAATGCATCATTCCTCTTCTGAAATCCCTCCATAGTCTGTTCACTCTGCATCCCTCTTGACATGTCTAAATCATGTCACGTTTCTTAACCTTTGAGATCAGATCTTATTTTATTTATTCACTATCCTGCCAGCACCTAGTACAGTGTCTGGCAGATTGTGAACACACAGTAACTGTTTCAGGAGTAAGTGTACCAGGTGCCTTGGTCCCTCATCCAGCAGGGCTCTCTGTGTTTTCTGTCACCTAGCTCTATCCAGAAGCCCAGATGGAGATTGCATAACATGGGACATTGTCTTGTTCGGCTTAACAGACCCAAATAATGTAGTCTCCGCTGAGGTCCACATAAGACCCTCTGTTATTGGGGGATGCCATTTAGGTGGCCAGAGAGGGAAATGGCACCTCAAGAATCAGATCCAGGGAAACTTCCCTGGCAATCTAGTGGTTAAGACTTCACCTTCCAAGGCAGAGGGTGTTGGTTCAATCCCTGGCCAGGGAACTGAGATCCCATATTCGTAGAGGCGAAAATACCAAAACATACAACAGAAGCAATATTATAACAAACTCAATAAAGACTTTAAAAATACTCCACATCAAAAAAAATCTTAAAGAATCGGATTCTACAGGACAAATATGAATTATGATGCATAAGTGTATATCTGAGTTATACTGATGGCCATAATATGTACCACACCCCTTTCTCCTATCAATAATTCTTCATTAGGAACTGGGCAGACAGGTAGGCAGACACAGAAGGCTACGTAAACCCTCTCCTCTGCCCTTCCCTTGAGCTCCGGGCTTGTCCGGTGTGTGCTCAGTGGTTCAGTTGTGTCCAACTCTTTGCAACCCCATGGACTGTAGCCGGCCAGGCTCCTCTGTCTATGGCATTCTCCAGGCAAGAATACTGCAGTGGGTTGCCATTCCCTCCTCCAGAGGATCTTCCCAACCCAGGGATCGAACCTGCATCTCCTGCATTGGCAGGCGGACTCTTTACCACTGAGCCACCAGAGAAGCCCAGGTTTGTCCTTATCGGTGGTAATATCTGTGTAAATATTTAATAGAAAGTACTGTTATGAACACTGGGAGAATCTAGGCTGAGCATCACTTCACCACAACTGTCGAGCACCTCAACAGCAATGACCAGCTGATCAACAGTAGGTAGGGGTCTAGCAGAGAAGCCATGAGAAACCCAGATAGTGCATTACAAAGCAGACATTACTCTGCCGGTCTTTCCAGTAGTCATGTATGGATGTGAGAGTTGGACTATAAAGAAAGCTGAGTGCTGAAGAATTGATGCTTTTGAACTGTGGTGTTGGAGAAGACTCTTGAGAGTGCCTTGGACAGCAAGGAGATACAACCAGTCTATCCTAAGGGAAATCAGTCCTGAATATTCATTGGAAGGACTGATGCTGAAGCTGGAACTTCAATACTTTGGCCACCTGATGCGAAGAGTTGACTCATTGCAAAAGACCCTGATGCTGGGAAAGATTGGAGGTGGGAGGAGAAGAGGGTGACAGAGGGTGAGATGGTTGGATGGCATCACTGACTTGATGGACATGAGTTTGCGTAAACTCTGGGAGTTGGTGATGGACAGGGAGGCCTGGTGTGCTGCAGTCCATGGGGTCACAAAGAGTTGGACACCACAGAGCAACTGAACTGAACTTAACTGAAGTGTTAGTTAACTCCAGATTCCCCCTTCCAAAGTGCTCTGCCTTCATTCTGGCTGCTGTCCTGCAGATGTGATCAGATCTGCTCTTAGCCTCTGTGTTCCTTCCTTCCTTTAGCGTGTTTGTGCTGCCTGAGAGACCAGTCTCCCCTGCATCTCTTGCTCTTACTTCCAGTTTGCACATTCATGTCTGCTTAGTTCCTTTTCTCCGCCCAGTACCAATCACTTTGCTTTTCCAAGTTGTATTAGCTTCTAGGCACCTGCATTTCAAGGTAGCATCCTTTGCTGGTTCCCTGCTCCCTGCTCCATCCGCAAGAATAGGTCTGGGACACTGTGAGTCCTTCTAACCCCCATGATGAATCACAGATACTGCTATATTCATGATATTGTAAATGTCCACCCCTAGTCACCATGTCAGTGACCTCTCTGTCACACTTTCCCTGGTCTTGCTGACCATTTCAGCTCTATTTTAGGTACACTGTCCCAGACCTGTCGCCCGGCCAGGAACACCCCAGAAGCCCACTGGTTAAATCTCTGCATGCTCCTGCAACTCTTATATTGTATTAAATTTTCCATTGCATCATTGTCTACACATATCAATATCATAAAATCAATCCTGCTTAAAAAGGACCATCTTTAACATGACAGATATAACTTACCTTCAGATTTACACTAAGCAGAAAAGTCCTTGTCAGCACTCTTAATTCATTTGACTCTTCTGTGGATACCTTTTGTGATTTTCATTCCTTTAGTATCTCCTACCTCCAGTTTTGGAAGATAAATGAGTGGATGGACAGACAGATAGATAGGTAGATATGCTATTGCCTCACTAGGATACTTAATCCTGCTCTGAATTAAAAAAAAAAAAAAAAAAAACCTATAAACATCAATAAGCTTTGCACCTGTAAATGTTATAAATCATCATCAGAAAATAGAGACGAGTTTGATGTGTTATATTCTTAATAATTTGATGCACAAGTTCAGTTTTAATGGATTGGAATGAACATTGGATCATAAAGAAGCACAGGCATTCACTGTCAGTCTTGAGGAAGACACCGTAAGTGGGCTGCCATGATTTGAAACTGCATGAGTAAAATGGAAAGGTTGCCAGTTCACATAATTACAGTTACAGAAATAAAGACTGTGGCTATGCAGTCAAGGGGTTTAATCAATGTGATTTAAAAAAAAAAAAAAAACTGCTTTTGTTCATAATTTTGTCACATGTACAAATTTCCATGGCAAAGGGCCAAATGCATTTAATGCAATTCAAGGATGACAAGGAGGGTTGATGGGCTCTAATGAGCAATTGATTATCAGTAAACAGAGAGAGATGAAGAATCCACATTAAACTCTGTGTAGAACAAGAGGTCATTTCCATTAGCTGTGACTCTTCATCCAAGCTTATTAATGAAGTAAAGCGTAAGAAGGGGAAACATTTCTTAGATTTTATCATTTGAAGATAATAACCCCAAACTGTGAAGGTAAACATAAATCCTGGTTTTTTAAAAAAAAAATTTGCATGTGTAGAAATAACCTACAGTGTCCAGCAATTCACTTAAACCGTGACCTGGGTTTTTGGTCTTAAAGCTACTAAAATGACTGGAGGGAAAAAATGGATTAAAACATGCATTCTACTATACAATTATCTCAAAGACTGATTGTTATGCAAACGTGTGTTCTAATTTCACTTTTAAAAACTACTAATTTGTTCTCAACAGCAGTAATTTGACATCCCACGGGATGGCATATGAGGATACCCAGGAGACTTTGGGAGACTTTTGTTGGTTTGGTGACTCGATTCACCAAAGCTATTTGGCTGAGATTTCCACTGTCTGAAGTTATAATGACATGGCGACCACAGTACAGTTCATCACAGCTGGGATTCCATAATATATGGAACACAATAAGGATCTGAAAAAGTACTAGGGAGATTGTAGGGCGTATCTTTTAAATATTATTCACCTTGGCTGGACTTCCATGCAGCAAAATAGAGAAGAGTTAGAAGCGTATGTAGACATTGACTAGGCGGCGTTGGTTATATAGTAGTAACATCTCCTGCTGGCTTCCTGGAGTCTATTGCGGTCTTGTAGCATACAGCATATTAAACATGTGTGACAATGTTCAGTAAGGCAAAAATCCACATAAGATAAACATCTTTTCTCCTTGTCCTAGTAGAATATAAATATTAGCTTATGTTGTCAAAAAAATGAACAAAAAATAAAGGTGTGTGAGGTCTACATTGCATCCGACTATATGTCAGAATTCATCTTCATTTAAGCAAATATTTTTTGAGTTCCTGTTAAACGTCAGGCATTGTGGTAGTTGGCGACACAAAGCTAATAGCTACAATAGAGAGAACAATTTCAATTAGTAAACAGTCATCTTTCATAGTAATTAATATTTTAAAAAACTCTTCTGTCATTATTCACTTATGGCTTTTTTAATAGAAATATACAAACTCTCAATTCATTTTCATTGAAAACAGGAGTCAAATACAAGAGAAGTTAATATCCATTAATATTCAAATAACATTTAGTGGAAAGTTTGTCATTACAAATCTATATTATAAATTTTGGCTTCTATTTTGTCTCTATGCTTCATAATTTAAAATTGTCTTGTTGATGTCTCTTTCATCTAATTTGATCATCTTAACCATCAGTAGCAGGCTTCACTTGCGGCTCAGCTGGCAGAGAATCCTCCTGCAATGTGGGAGACCTGGGTTGGGAAGACCCTCCGGAGAAGGGAAGGGCTACCCACTCCAGTACTCTGGCCTGGAGACAGTTGATGGGGTTGCAAAGAGTTGGACACGACTGAGCGACTTTCACAACCATTAGTGAGGTGTGATCGTGTTCTCCTTTGAAAAACTCTTATGAGCCATACAATTTCTCACCAGACAAACACATACACTCATTTATATAAATATAATGTATTATATTACAGGGGCTTCCCAGGTGGCACCAGTGATAAAATTCTGCCTTCCAATTCAGGAGACTCAAAAGACTTGGGTTCAGTCCCTGGGTTGGGAAGATGCCCTGGAGGAGGAAATGGTAACCCACTCCAGTATTCTTGTGTGGAAAATTCCATGGATAGGGGAGCCTGATGGGCTACACACCGCAAAGAGTCAGCCACAATATGTTACCTATATTTTCTGAGGATTGATCAGGTTGAGAAACACTACATTAAACACTATGGGAAAGACTGTATACATTTCTGAAGAAACAATCTATGAAATTACAACTCGATTTGGAAACTTGAGATGATCTTTTGAGGAATTACCCTCATACATTAAAATTTAGTTTTCTATCCAAATGACTGAGAAATTTATATTCTGCCATAAATAGGTGGCAGAATTGCAGTTTTGCCCCTGTGATGGAAAATAAATTATTACGTTTGACTTCTGATACATTTAACATGAATTAAGGTCAGAATAGTAAGACTTTCTTAAGCATGAGCCTATGTGAAAAAGATCCGTAACATACGTGCCTACAGTTACATGATACAGCTTTGTTAAGACCGTGGCTGCTTTTGTAACGGACAAGCCACAATCCTGGACATCTTTTAAAATGTAGTTTAGTCCCATCATCCTTCTGTGCTTCTAGGGACCGGAGAAGCCTAGCAGAGTCAATGCCGTTGGTTTGTCTTTGGACCATTTCCAGAGCTGAGCAGGTGATACCATAAACAAATCCCAGTGTTGACATTTGGAGTGAGCAAGTGGTTCTACGAGGTGGCTCCTTCTGGATGTAAATTGACTTTAATGATTTCTTTCTTTCTCTGGGGCAGGATTTATGTGGGCATCATTCATGCGACACCCTGGGAATGGCAGACGTTGGGACCATATGTTCTCCGGAGCGCAGCTGCGCGGTGATTGAAGACGATGGCCTCCACGCCGCCTTCACCGTGGCTCACGAAATTGGTATGCAGCGTCTTTTCTCTTCCCTGGCCAAATCAAACACTTGTAACAGCTGCAACAGGAACCGGCATACTTGGCAATTCATTCCAGATTTCTCCTGGTTCGGATAACCCTTGGGGATTACATTTGTTTATATTTGCACTTTTAGGGTTAACTCCTAAGAGGGACGGAAACCAAAGTTAGGCACACGTGGCAGAGACTTCCTTTCTGTTGGTGCCATTTGAAAGTTTAAGAGAAAGTTACTACTGCCAGTCTTGTAAAGCATCCACCCAGGACCTGAGGAGATAAAATCTGTCACAGCTGACAATGGAATGCAGAGATGTTTGTCTTAGAAATTACTCTGTGGACTCATCCAGGGTGAGTCAATGTACACAGAAATTCATCAGGTTTTATTCCACTGTCAGTGATACATCAACTCCTGGCAAAGGTAATCAATAGCTTATGGTCACCATTCCAGTCTTGTTTTTAAGAGCAAAGCAAATGAAACAAAACCTAACAGTCACCAGGGTTGATTGTAAAGTGTTCCTTACCTGGTGACATTAAGAAACTCATTTCAATCCAGAAACTAGAAAAGGCTAAATATGACAAATATCCCAGCAATTAAGAATATGTGTTTCGTAATCACTGACCGAGGCTACTAGACATATGAGAAGTTAATTTAGTATTTAGGATTAGGTTTTAGAATTAGATACATCTGGGCTCAGTTCTTGCTAAAATACTTTCTGCCTATGTCCTGTTGGTCTGATGATTTAAACTCTCTAAGCTTCAGTTTTCATATCTGAAATATAGAAATAATTGTGCCTACTTCATTGAATTATTTCAGGGACCAAGTTGGGTAAATTGTAGATACCAGCTATTATTTATCTTCATATACACTTCTGTTTTGCTTTTTAATTAACTAATTCATTTACTTTTTAATGTATCACCTTTTAGAATTAACTTTTTGGGGGCAAACTATGGTTTGATAATTATTGCACTTTTGCTGCATTTTATTAAACATATTTTCTTAAGCTAACACAGTCATTTTAAAATAGAAATTAAAACTTGTCTTCCACTTTAGTAGGCAAAGAACATTTCACAATATGTTGATTTTTGGCTGCTATGTTTTCTTTGGGGACTTAATTTCACATCAAAAGTACAATTGCATAAGTCAGTATATTAGAGCAGTAAAATAGAAATCAGTACTTAAGTTCCAACTAATATGTGTTAATCATGATCTTAGTTTTCTTTTTTTTTATGATCTTAGTTTTCTTAACTGACACACTTCTTACCACCTAAGCAAAGAAAAAAAAAAAGCACAAACATGGTATCTTAATGTAAATAACTGTCCAATAGCATCACTGATAATAATTCAATTTAACATTTTGCTAATTGAGCCTCTTTAGCTTCAAGATAGGAGAAGGCAATGGCACCCCACTCCAGTACTCTTGCCTGGAAAATCCCATGGACGGAGGAGCCTGGTGGGCTGCAGTCCATGGGGTCGCAAAGAGTCGGCCACGACTGAGCTACTTCACTTTCACTTTTCACTTTCATGCATTGGAGAAGGAAATGGCAACCCACTCCAGTGTTCTTGCCTGGAGAATCCCAGGGACGGGGGGAGCCTGGTGGGCTGCCGTCTATGGGGTCGCACAGAGTCGGACACGACTGAAGCGACTTAGCAGCAGCAGCAGCAGTGATCTATTTTCACACATTGACAGCATCTGGGAGGTTTCTTTGTAAGGAAACCACAGTGGCAGTAAAGAGCTTCTTTGAGGCTTCATGGACCCTCAAAGAAACTGAATTGGAATGAAGAACCGTTTAGCACCACCTTTCTCAGTCCTCCTGAGTTCCTAAACCAAGAGATTATACAGGCAGATACAGCAGAGAGGTAGGACACAAAATGCTAATGAGAACAAATGTTTTATTAAAACTATTTATGTACAATAAGTTTTTCTTTTTCTTAAGTGGACATGACTCTACAAGAGAATAATGTGGGAGAAATGTGGGTTTCTCTGCAAAAAAGTCAAACGTAAATATTTGATGATGTCTGACTAACACTCCATGTTCCTTTTAATTTCTTCATTTCTATGTACTTCTTTAGAATTCTCTGTAATTTATTCTCCAATAAAACAGTGCCTACTTCATTTCTCTTTATGTGTCACATATGACCTAATCTGAGAAATGTAAGGTCTGGGGATAGAGGGGTATGGGTTTAATTTCCCTTTCATAAAGGAATCTGGCTTTCATTCATTTTGTTTTCTAATTGCTTTATTATTCTTTAATTTCAATTTTCGCCTAAATCTTGTGAACACGTGTTTTAAAGTATGAGCCTTAAAAATTGTAGCAAAGATAACCTTACAAAATATTTCCTAATCATCTGTGTACCATTGCAGAGCTTTGACTCTGCAGCCAGTGTGCTCTTGGGTCACGGAGTTCCCTGTTCTGTTTCCAGCACTTTATTTTTAGATTCTTGCTTGTAGCTATCAGCCTGAGTTTACTATGCTCTGGATTCTAATTCCACCCTGTTCTTCTATGTAATTTCCTCCCTTTTTATTAGACATTTACTACTTTTTAGATCTGGATGTTATGTCCAGGCTACATTTGGTGATAAAGCACTGCTGTGAAACCTCAGTTTTGCCAGAGTGTTTTGAATTCGCTTGAGTCTATTCCAAAATGAGCAATTCGCTTCATGTATATGGTAAATACGTTTCTGTGCTCAAAACATAAGCTGTGGAGAAAATTTCCAGGCTGTTCCCATGATTTTTCTACTTTATTTCATCTATCAGCAATGAAAGGTATAGTCAAAAATCAGTTCAGTTCAGTTGCTCAGTTGTGTCCAACTCTTTGCGACCCTGTGGATTGCAGCATGCCAGGCTTCCCTGTCCATCACCAACTCCCAGAACTTGCTCAAATTCATGTCCATCAAGTCAGTGATGCCAACCAACCATCTCATCCTCTGTCATCACCTTCTCCTCCTTTCCAATGAGTCAATTAGTTCTCATCAGGTGGCCAAAGTGTTGGAGCTTCAGTTTCAGCATCAGTCCTTCCAATGAATATTCAGGACTCATTTCCTTTAGATTTGACTGACTTGATCTCCTTGCAGTCCAAGGGACTCTCAGGAGTCTTCTCCAGCCCCAAAGTTCAAAAGCATCAGTTCTTCAGCACTCAGCTTTCTTTATGATCCAACTCTCACATCCATTCATGACTACTGGAAAACCTGTAGCTTTGACTACACGGACCTTTGTTGGCAAAGTAATGTCTCTGCTTTTTAATATGCTGTCTATGTTGATCATAGCTTTTCTTCCAAGAAGTAAGCGTCTTTTAATTTCATGGCTGCAGTCACCATCTGCCGTGATTTTGGAACCCAAGAAAATAAAATCTGTCACAGTTTCCACTGTTTCCCCATCTATTTGCCATGAAGTGATGGGACTGAATGCCATGATCTTCATTTTTTGAATGTTGAGTTTTAAGCCAACTTTTTCACTCTCCTCTTTCACTTTCTTCAAGAGGTGTTTTAGTTCCTCTTTCCTTTCTGCCATAAAGGTGGTGTCATCAGCATATCTGGGGTTATTGATATTCTCCCAGCAGTCTTGATTCCAACTTGTGCTTCTGCCAGCCCAGCATTTCTCATGATGTACTCTGCATGTAAGTTCACTTTTATTAACGGGTTTAGTTTCTCATGGCATGCTCTAGTCACTACTTCCTCTTTCTAAACCATAGGGGTTTAAAACACACAGTCTTGAGAGTTGAATATAAAGCTTTTTGTTCCTTTTTTAATAATATATTTACTTATTGGGTCTTGGTTTCTTCATGCAGGATTTTTCATCAGGGTCCATAGGCTGTGAAGTGTGCAGGCTCAGTAGCTCTGCAGACATGTGGGGTCATAGTTCCCTGACCAGGGATCCAACCCGCATCCCTTGCATTATAAGGTGGATTCTTTAACAACTGAGTCACCAGGAAAGTCCCCCAAAGTTTTTTTTATTCTTTTACTCACTTTGACTTGCTTTTTCACTTAGTCCATTGAATCATGTCCCTACATTGAGAATTATCATGTAAGACAGAGGCAAACCTTAAGTCTTTATCTTGTACGTGTTCTGTCCATGATGTTAAAGTCATAATGAAGTGACTTAAATGAACAGTTCTGAGAAGTGATGCTTCTTGTGCCGCATGTGAATGGGAATACTTCTCTTTTCCTACTTTCCTATTCCTTCCTAACAGAAAGCTGTGTTGGAGACACAGTCCACTGGTGTCAATACAGCTTTCTGGAAAATAGATTTTGATGCATCTAGACCCTGCCTAGGCAGTAATGAATTGCCTTACTGCCTGCCTTCTTGCTATCTTATGGACAGGTCAACATCAAGTAAAGTAAAACTTTCTTTGAGAAAGTTTTTTAAACTATCAAGAGCATGGTTCCCATCCCTGGACTATGGGTGGAGGTAAGAATGCGACTATAGCTGTTTTACAATCCAAACGTGAGCTGTAGCAAGTTTCAAGTGAATGTAAGTTTACATTTGGAGTTTATGTTTTTAACTTGTCAAACTTTTATTATGGGCTTGGAATAACGATTTCACCTGCCGCACACATGGTTCTCCAACATAATAATTTTCTTGATGTTGGGCCAGCCTCTAATGTGCGAGGGGAGCCATCTGATTTTATTTAGACTCATGAAATCCGTAGTTTGCAAACAGGCTGAAGTTCTGCCATAGAGTGGTTAATTATAAAATGTGCTAAGTGAATCTCTCCATCATGAAAGACTCCAAAAATGCTTCCTAAGCTAAAATCAGGCAGCTCAAAGAGTCAGGGCCAGAGAGTCAGCTGGAAGCTTCGGAAGCGGTGGAGACACAACAGTATGGCCGCCTGTGTTTTGCTGCGGTTGGAGCGAGTGCTCTGGTTCTGCTGATCTGCGTGTGACTCTACCCCTGCCATCGATTAGATTAAACGAGGCCATGTTTTGAAAGGCTGCAGAGGCCCTGGAAACACCATAGACCAAAGCCAAGTACACAGAATCAGATGTCAGGACTGGCTGTGAGATGTGAGGTGAAAGGAAGCCAGGATTAAACTTGGTATTTACCCTCAAAACCCATAGCTTTAATCAACATGAACTGTGCATTTTTTTTTTCTATCCGGTTTGGAGCAGTGCCACACTGTGTCGTTCTTGGCCCCCAGATGAAAGGTGGGAATAGGTCTTTGCTCCGTGTCCAGAGGCAGCATTGAAAGATGTAGTGTTAGGATCAGCTGGTTTGTTTTGAAATCAAATCCCAATTCCCCAAGGTTCTAGGGAAAGCCTATGGATTGTCTGCCATGGGTATGGAAAGCCAACGAGTTGAAGGTGACATAAAATAAATATATCACACACAACGTGTATTTTTTTTTTTCCTTCTTAGGCTTAGAAAATTTCCCCTTGTCTCCCAAATTGAGTGTCTGATTATCAGACACTAGTAATCTAGTGTCAACTAATCAGACACTAGTCATCTAGCATCTGGTAATCAGAATTTATAAAAAACTAGGTAAGACTAGACTACTCGTAAGTTAAAATTATAACAAACCCAAGATATCAGTGAGAACAATAAAATTCAGTAACAATCACTGGGCCTTTATATTTGTCAGGCACATTTTCTAAGCACTTTGCAACTTTTATATCCCTTAAGCCTCACAAAATCCCATGAGGTGAGTACTATTAATGAGTCACCCAAGAAAGGAGGATGCTGACACGCAGAGAAGTCTCTAAACTGATCTAAGGTCAACAACTAGGTATACTGCTTGGGGAAAAGTTAAATCCAATTTATCCAGCTCCAGAGCCCAAAATTTGGACACTATGCTAGAATGGCTTGTTAGTGTCCCTTTTGAAAGATAGTCTTGAATTTGAATCAAAAGGATATTGACACAGCTATTTATAAGGTGAAAAAAATTTATTTTCTTCCTTCTAAATTACATCATTGATATAACATTTAGCATTTGTGTTTAGGGCTTCCCTAGTGGCTTAGATGGTAAAGAATCTGCCTGCCAATGCAGGAGACCTGGGTTCAATCCCTGGGTCAGGAAGATCCCCTGGAGAAGGGAATGGCTACCCACTCCAGTATTCTTGCCTGGAGAATTCCAGGGACAGAGGAGCTTGGCAGGCTATAATCTATGGGGTCACAAAGAGTCAGACAGGACTAACTAACACATCTGTTTTTAAATGGGAGTTTAAGAGTTTTATCACTTCTCTTAAGGATTTGCATTTAAAAAGATGTGTAGGATCCAATTACTGGGGCTCCTGGTTTCCTTCACCAAGGATTCTAGGTCCTGATACCCTGTGAGTTTTTGACTTCTTTCTCAACCCCTGGCAAGACCTTCCTGAACGTTAATAATCCCAGCTGGAAAATTAGGTAAAAATAAAAACATGACCTCATTAAGAAACAGATGCTTCATGAGCAGGGCTTGCTTAAGCAAACACATGACAGAGCTTCTTGTGACATTTTTTTAGGATGTGATGCTGTGGCCCCATGCCTATTGGCCAGTTCGGGGTCAGGACACAAGAGCTTAAAGTTCTGTTTAATTTACAGACCAAAGTTTAGAAAAACAACCCAGTTTCCTTCCTGAGGTTAATATTATAAATCAGCCCTGGTTGTACAGTAATACCTGAGTTGAATAAGAAGCTGAACCAACATTTTCCTGTTAAGTAATGTGTCTTCACCAGGGTGTTCATTATTTCAGATTTTCTGACACCAAATTCATGTGTGAATTTAAGGAGACAAGATGCTTTTTAAAATCTACATTGTGAATATCCAAGATGAAATTTATTTAATGAAGTGCTGCCTATTTACCAGTTTTAAAAAATGATTGATGTCCAAAAAAATTACCAGGTGACTAATAGTTTGCTGTTTCTGAACTGACACTTATAACTCAGACTCTTACCCTGCAGACTTTGCTTTGACATAATTTACCCGAAACTCATTTCCTCGGCGTAATTCAAATAAACTCTTTGCTGAGGTTACTTTGTGTGATGGGCACTCATTAGCAGGACTGTCATGTTTATGATATGGTTTAATATCTATTAAGAATAGATGGGTATTTTCTACAGAAGCCCTTATAATTTACACCTTGGTTTTTACTAATGATTTCAAACATCAAGATACAGCTGTAAGGGCTGCATCACTTGGGAAAATAATTAATTGGACCCCTGCATCACCATAAATTTCACTCTGACTTCTGTAACACTTTTTTAAGAAATTTAGTGTATGAATGCCTTTAACAAACTCACCCACTGCCTAACAGTGTTTGGTCTGTAACTGTGTTGGGATTTTACGTGAGAAGTGGCTTCCAGTTACATCACTCAAGAATTAAAGATTCACCAAGAAAGATAGTATTGTAAATAAAGTTGCTTAACTTAGTTAAGGCAAACAAACCGCTCTTAGTTTTTTGCACGTCTCCTGATTACAAATGGTTCCAAATACAAATGCTAATGCTTCCTTGAAGCAAGACTTTGGAACCTCTCCTTTAAACCCAGATTTTGAATTGTGGTCCATAATCCATATCAGCCTTGCTTCCTCACTAGGATTTTTCACATCCTGTTTTAGTAAGGCAGCTTGGGAGAACTTCCTCAAATCTCTTCGCTTACCTTTCAAAACTGCCTTGAATCTTCTTCACTCTGTTCCCATACTTGGCCTAGAGAAAGAAATTTCCAAGGGAAAGAATTGCCTTTCTCTGTGACTTTCTGGACCCTGTCTCCCTAACTCTTCCTTGATTCTTGTACTAAGTCATTTCAGTTGTGTCCAACTCTGTGAGACCCTATGGACTGTAGCCTGCCAGGCTCCTCCATGGAATTTCCCAAGCAAGATTACTGGAGTGGGTTGTCATGTCCTATTCCAGGGGATCTTCCTGATTCAGGGATCAAACGTGTGTCTCTTCCATCTCCTGCATCGGCAGGTTCTTTACCACCAGCACCACCTGGGAAGCCCACCCTTCAACTAACTCTGGTTTGCATTGCTCAAAAAACTCATCATAAAAAAGCCTTTTGATGAAAGCAGTACATTATTTTAGGAGATGTCAACATTTTCTCTGACACTGTTTTATCTTCTGGGGCACGTGTGTTTAAATCTCAACTTCACTAATCCTGCTCAAGCCTGCTTGTGGGAGAAGCGCTTAATCTCCAATCCACGCCTGTCATTTTACACATCTCATTTTATGATTTAGGAAGAGATTCTCACTGGAAAAGGCCATCCGTGACATCATGATAAATTCTGGTCAAGCCCTTCAAAACATCCACTTAAAATGTGTTGTTAGTTGCAACAGAACTTTCGAAATTTCCTAGATTCCAGGCTTTTCTCTATTAATAAGTGTGTGGTCTCTAAAGTGAGTGTCCCTTGAAAGTAACTTATGCTTTTATATGTATTTCACCACTCTAGGGCTCAAAGACACAGGATGATTTCAGACTGACATTAGGTGTCCTAGCTTAATGATGAGGGGAATCACATTTGAGAATGCCATTTCTTTGGCTGTCCACAGCCTTTAGTATGCCTGTCACGTCTCTCCTGAGGAGCGTCCAGACGCCCCGCACATTGTTCTTTCATTTCAATCCCTCTCCAGCTCCTGAAGGGAAGTCACGTGGGTCTTTCCCCTGTGCCCTGGATCCAGCTCCTGTGTTCCTGGCTCCCTGTTTCTCTGGGTGCTGAAACGGTCTTCACATTGCTCGTGATTCTCCTTGTCCTGGGGAGAGCATTCCTCTCCCAGCCTGCTGACAGGCTTTCTTCATGGAGAACAGAACATTTATCCTCACTACAAGGAGTCTCTCTCTCAGTTGACCTGTAAGCGGTCCCTTTCTGACTGACTCTGGGAGATCTTATAAAATTCACTTCTCCTTTCAGCTCTTGCCAAAGTGGAACTCAGATTTGTTCTTGCCCAGAATGACAGTCTTCTGATGACTGTCTACCTGTATCTTCAGCAACAAGCAATTACATGGATAAATTAGCAATTCAGAGGCCAAAGAATCTGCCAAAAGAGTCATTTAAAAAGCCCAGAGCATCTTTTTTTTTCCTTTCATTTTATTTTTTTTTAATTTTTTCTTCCAATTATTTTTATTAGTTGGAGGCTAATTACTTTACAATATTGTAGTGGTTTTTGCCATACATAGACATGAGTCAGCCATGGATTTACATGTATTCCCCATCCTGAACCCCCCTCCCACCTCCCTGCCCATCCCATCCCCCTGGGTCATCCCAGTGCACCAGCCCTGAGCACTTGTCTCATGCACCCAACCTGGACTGGCGATCTGTTTCACAATTGATAATATACATGTTTCGATGCTGTTCTCTCAGATCATCCCACCCTTGCCTTCTCTCATAGAGTCCAAAAGTCTGTTCTATACTTCTGTGTCTCTTTTTTTGTCTTGCATATAGGGTTATCGTTACCATCTTTCTAAATTCCATATATAGCGTTAGTATACTGTATTGGTGTTTTTCTTTCTGGCTTACTTCACATCCACCTCATTAGAACTGATTCAAATGAATTCTTTTTAATGGCTGAGTAATATTCCATGGTGTATATGTACCACAGCTTCCTTATCCATTCATCTGCTGATGGGCATCTAGGTTGCCTCCATGTCCTGGCTATTATAAACAGTTCTGTGATGAACATTGGGGTACACGTATCTCTTTCAGATCTGGTTTCCTCGGTGTGTATGCCCAGGAGTGGGATTGCTGGGGTATATGGCAGTTCTATTTCCAGTTTTTTAAGAAATCTCCACACTGTTCTCCATAGCGGATGTACTAGTTTGCATTCCCACCAACAGTGTAAGAGGGTTCCCTTTTCCCCACATCCTCTTCAGCATTTATTGCTTGTAGACTTTTGGATAGCAGCCATTCTGACTAGCATGTAATGGTACCTCATGAGGTTTTGATTTGCATTTCTCTGATAATGAGTGATGTTGAGCATCTTTTCATGTGTTTGTTAGACATCTGTATGTCTTCTTTGGAGAAATGTCTGTTTAGATCTTTGGTCCATTTTTTGATTGGGTCATTTATTTTTCTGGAATTGAACTGTAGGAGTTGCTTGTATATTTTTGAGATTAATTCTTTGTTTCTTCATTTGATATTATTTTCTCCCAATCTGAGGGCTGTCTTTTCACTTTGCTTATAGTTTCCTTTGTTGTGCAAAAGCTTTTAATTTTCATTAGGTCCCATTTGTTTATTTTTGCTTTTATTTCCAATATTCTGGGAGGTGGGTCATAGAGGATCCTGCTGTGATTTATGTCGGAGAGTGTTTTGCCTATGTTCTCCTCTAAGAGTTTTATAGTTTCTAGACCAGAGCATCTTAAAATAAATTGCTTTGCTTTCATAATTGATATTTAGCATTATAGGCATCACCATTATGTATAAAAGAAAAAAAAAATAGAGGTAGTTTCCTCGGCCCCTCAAAGTGAATTTGGTGTTTACCTTTCGGCTTGTATTTAAATCAAATATCTAAAACTTAGCCTCCGGATGAAATGAGTATCTCTTGAGGCAACAATACACATGCATATGAACAGAACTTTTATCTAGATACATATGGAAGAAAAGACTATTACTCCATTGAAAGTGCTAGTCAGTTAGTCGTGTCTGACTATTTGTGACCCAATGGACTGTAGCCCACCAGGCTCCTCTGTTCATGGAATTTTCCAGGCAAAAATATAGGAGTGGGTAACCATTCCCTTCTCCAGGGGATCTTCCCAACCCAGGGATCAAACCCGGGTCTCCTGCCCTGCAGGTGGATTCTTTACTGTCTGAGCCACCATTGCTCCATTAAATAAATATAAATGTCTTATGAAATAGAGTGCAAAGATCACATTTTTTAAAGTATAAAACCTAGATTCATGATACAGAGGTTCCCTTAGGCCACTTTCTCTACTGTGCCAGGGGGGGAAAACCTCAAGTGTGAAACCTCCACACTAATCCCACAGTGTTCACTGATAACCTTTCTACATTCTCAATGAGTATTTGATGTACTAAGTAAGTTTTAGCAGTTTCGAATAGAATATGAATGAAAGGTACTATTTTTCTGTGGGTGCGGTGAAACTCAACATACCACCCAAAACTTGGACGAGCTCCTGCCAATCTTCTCTTGCATGTTATTTGGAAGATACTTTATGAACTCCACTGTGAGTTTATGCTGCTGACCAAATAGAACGTGAGTGGTGGTAAGAGGGTTTCCCACAGAGAACCGACTAGCTGAGTAAATGCTATTGAAGTAAATAACTGTATAAATAGTATCAAAATACGACGCTTAGAAGGTCACTGAACCCTGGCCACTTAATTTCAACCACAACAGCAAGCAGCTGTTCAGTGGACAATTTTGTTATGAGGTGTTAGTGATTTAACAAGTTGGCCCCAAGTAGTTGGAATTTGGCGTGAAAAATTTCATCTCTGTTGGGTTTTACTGTTGCACACTGGACTTTTTCTTGGCAGAATGGCCAAAGTTCCTGCCTTTGGTATTCAGGAACCCAAGAAGAACGCAGTAATCACTTTTCTATGGTATTTTCCACATTTTTTTTTTTTTTTTTTTTTGGTGGTGGTTTGTGTAGGGTATTAAAAAGCTTTGCAAAAAACACTACTAGGATGACCTGTTTACTTTTTAGAGTCTCTCCAATCTGTTGTCCTGGATTTTACCACTGAGGTATATACACTACTGTGTGTGAACTAGATAGCTAGTGGGAAGTTGCTGTATCACTACAGAGAGCTCAGGCTGGGGCTCTGTCATGACCCAGAGGAGTGAGATAGGAGGGTGGGAGGGAGGCTCAAGAGGGGGTGGATATATGTGTACTTATAGCTGATTCACATTGCTACGTGGCAGAAACCAACAGATCGATGTAAAGCAATTATCCCCCAATTAAAAAAATAAAAGCTAAAAAAACCCCAGCATTTTAAATGTGTTATAGAATGTATTATACCTTTAGACTATGTGAAAAATTAATCTTATGTAATAAAAAAATTTTAGTCAGATTATAAGAATGGGCATATGTGCTCTGCAGAATAATACCTTGCACGGTAGAACGGGAACACCAGTGTGGGGTCACAGAGAGTGTGTTTGGTAAACTTAAGCACAAACACCACCTAACTGAGTGGTTTTGGACAATCACTTCCCTTCTTAGTATTTGTTTTCTCTCCAAGGGCTAACACTTGGTGAGAGTCACATTGGTGCTTTGGACATTTCTTAAATGCAAATGGGTATATCCTCAAGATACACCATTTACTTGTGGAACTAGTGAACATTCCCAGCTCACTGAATGACTAAAAGAAATGAAAGAGTGAAGCAAGCTAACGTTTGCATGAAACCAGGAAGTTACTAAGTTCACTTCTTTCTTTTCTCCTGTAGTTATCTCTTATATGGCTACCTATTTACTTGGCCAAGAAAATGGAAGTCCCTGACCTTCAAATACCATGTATTAAGTGTTTGTAACTTGCAGAACGTTGAGTTAAATATAGATTTTCCAGCAGTGGCTGGCGGGGAGTGGGAGAGGGGATGCTCTCTGATCTCATGGGGCTTGTAGTTGAGCATAGAAGATGGAAAATTAACAACATTCGAAATAAGATGTCGTGAGGACTATGACATAATCCCACAGTTGCCTTGCGAATTCTAGATTCTAAATAAGGTCTGTTTCCACATATTCTTGAGCATGTGTGATCCAGATGGATTATGGGAACATCTCGTCTGGTGTAATTTTTCAGTTTTCCCCAGAATGTTCACCAGAAGTGACCGCTCTGATGACATGCAGCTTTAATTTCCCTGGGGGGAGTCCAGTCTCTGTGTGAAAAAGCAGTTAAAATGAACTCATGTACAACTGGGAGGAGAAGAGTCTAGTGCTAGTTTAACTGCCACAGAAAAGCAGATGTGCCAAAATCGCTCATTGTTTGCCCTTCATCCATCCTGTCTTTTAGGACATCTGCTTGGCCTCTCCCATGACGATTCCAAGTTCTGTGAAGAAAATTTCGGCTCCACGGAAGATAAGCGCTTAATGTCTTCCATCCTAACCAGCATCGACGCATCCAAACCCTGGTCCAAATGCACCTCAGCCACCATCACAGAATTTCTGGATGATGGCCACGGTAGGTACATTCCACAGGCTCAGAAACAATACCTCATTGTAGCCTCCTGGTGTTCACTTTGCCCTCTAAGACAATGGTTGCTGAGACAGTGTCAGAAAAAGGAACAAGGGGGTCTGTCTACTGGTATGGAATGCCAGCATCCTTGGTGGCATTATAGCTATGGTATTTTTTGCTTTTGAATTGCTAAGTTCAAAGAGAAGCAGTGTGGGAGACCACACAGAAGGCCTCCCTGGTGCCCTGAAAGCCTGGCTTTTATTCTCTCTTTGACCACACCAGCTTCCTGTGAGAATATTGGCAGATATCTCATTTCCCTGTTGTTAATAGGACTCTCAGAATTATTTGTTACACGCTTATTATAAAGGTATGGTTAGAATGTAAGTGACAATTCCATCAGATTCTCTTTATGGCAGCATAAAACCAAGAAAGGAAGCTCTATAGATCTACACTCACTACAAGACTTGGCTTCACCCTGGCAGCCCGCTTTCCTGAAAGTGGAGTAAAAGCTGCAGAAACAGAAATAGAAAATCAATCTGAACCGTGAGAAAACAGTTTAAGAACTTCAAAAGAGAATCTTTGGCTTTATCCTCTAAATGGAGTTCAAGAGCACAGCATACTTTATTAAGGTCTATTAAATCTAGGATTAGTGCCGTAAATTATATCAAAATACCAAGGAAGTCACAATTTTTAGAAATAATAAATTCTGACCCTGAAGTAATCTTTGAAACAAGCTATTGCTAATTTCCTAGCATCCCTGTTACCTTAAAATACTGGGAACACAGGCAAATAGATGAGTTAAATTTGGAAGAGATTTTCAGAGACCGCAGAGTTCCAGTTTCTTATATTACATGTGTGTGTGCTCAGTCACTTCAGTCCTGTCCTACCCTTTGACACTATGGACTTTTTTTCGACCCTTTGGACTGTAACCCACCAGGCTTCTCTGTCCATGGGATTCTCCAGGCAAGAATATTGGAGTAGGTTGCTATTTCCTTCTCCAGGGGATCTTCACAACACAGGGACTGAACCCACATCTTTTGCATCTCCTGAGTTGCAGGCAGATTCTTTACCACCTGAAAGGACATATTCCCATTCCTTTTGCTTTCCTCTTAAAATTTATTTCTTTCTAAAACTGATGGTTGAAGTAAATGGGACAGAAATTCTTGATCATGATAATTGTTTACAAATTTATCTCAGGATATGGTTCAAAGCTGGATAAAGAGAATCTGGGGTAACTATTTTTCCCTAGTTTCACAGCAACTAAAGCTTGATATTTTTGTAATTTCTTAGTGAGTTTGCCATCTTGAGCTTTGGCTACATAATTACAAAACAATTAGTAAATTCAGTTCTTTTCAAACAAAAGGAAATTCTACTATATAGCCTTTTGTTGTCTTGTAACCAAAATGTTCACAGACTCATTTTTGCTATGTTAATGGTAAACTGATAATGCTTTAGCTACTTCCGACTATTTAAATTTCCTGTTCCTGAAAACAATCCTTACCCAGCTTGCTTTAAAATTTCCTTTAACACAAAATAAATGTTCTCTGTTAGTTGAAAAGATGGCCTAATATCTCAAAGATTTAAAACAATTTCAAGAATCGATATATTAGGTTTATCCTTGACTAATAATAAAGTGGTAATTTTCTGTTTAGTTAACTCAGTTTAAAATATTGAGTAAATGCAGAGAGTCCTGAGATGAATGCTTACCTAATTATCTGCCTACCTATTGATCAAGTCCATATCTAGTAACATTTCTTCTTAGGTGGAGTCTTAGTTCCCACTCTTAAGTTACTTTTACTGGTTTTTTTTTTTTTTCAGCTTTTGTGAATATGGAATAACATTAATATTTTATTTTAGAATCCCGCATTACACATTCCAAAAGGTTGAGCTAAACTTTGAATCACTAAATGAATAGATTTAGTTGCTAAGGCAGCAAATACTTATGGCTAAAATGGGACCAACTTTTTTTTTTTTTTTCCCTGTATAAGTATTAGGTCAGCTAATTACAATGCTGTGCAAAATCTTGTTCCTTATTGCATATTTCTGGAATGATTCATTTATTTCATGTTTGTGGAATTCATGATTTTACTTTCCATGCAGTAAAGATGCTTCCAGTATTGTTTTCACTTTCTAAATCTCATTTCTGTATTTAAAAGAGTCTACACTCAGATTTTTAAAAATTTTACAACAAATTTTATACATCTTTCTGCATCTGCTCCAAAGGATCTCCTGGTAGATAACCACCAAACCATACTTTTACTAGAAATAGATCTCATTCATTTGCACTGAGAAAATCTTATCTAACTTTCACATCTATATGTTAATTAAATAAATAAATTTCATTACCAACATTTGTTGGACAGGAAATTCTCATAATATAGTCAATCATTCATTCATTTCATCAAAACCTAGACTCTCACTTTTGAATGTTGAGTAAGCAGTTTTGTGTTTTAGCTAACCCTTCAACCCTACTTCGCCCACCAAAAGAAAACTGATTTTATGATAAGAGTCTAAAAAAGGCACTGTAACTGTGACACAGTAGCAAGATCAATTATATTCATTTCAAACGTAACCTATGCACGCTCAGTCATGTCCGACTCTTTGCAACCCCATGGACTGTAGCCCACCAGGTTCCTCTGTCCATGGGATTATCCCAGCAACAATACTGGAACGGATAGCAACTTCCTTCTTCAGGGGATCTTCCTGATCCAGGAGTCAAACCCGAGTCTCCTGTGTCACATGCGGATTCTTTACCGCTGAGCCACCAGGGAAGCATTCATTGAAAACCAGATACAGAATCAAAGCTACAATACTCTATGTAGCACTGTCATTTAAGCGTCACTTTGAATACCTTAATAACTTTTAGATTGCAACCAAAAACTGACTTAAGTCAGTTCAACTGAGAGTGTGGCAATAGGAATTAGTCAGCGGGATTTTGAGATGGTGGCCGTTCTGACATTTCAACTTCAGAGCTTAGGAGAGGATCAAGAGGACCGTCAAAGCCCAGGACAATGGAAAGACAAACAAAAGCAAACAAACACACATCTTTGTTAGAAGACTAAGCTGACGTCATGAAACCATATCATCAAACCTTCCTTTTCCATCTACTCATAGGGAACTACTTGCATGCAGACCCCATTCATTCATGAAATGGAATGCAGTAGGAGTGAAATGGCTCTGTTTTTCTGTTCTGATTTTCTAGGCTATTGACAATTTAGGGCTTCCCTCATAGCTCATTCGGTAAAGAATTTGCCTGCAATGCAGGAGACCCAGGTTCAATTCCTGGGTTGGGAAGATCCCCTGGAGGAGGAAATGGCAACCCATTCTAGTATTCTTGCCTGGAGAATCCCATGGACAGAGGAGCCTGGCGGGCTACAGTCCATAGGGTCGCAAAGAATTGAACACAACTAAGCAACTTAGGACACACGCATGCAGAGTACCTAGAAAATCCATTTATGTAATTGCTTACCTGTCTCCTTCCCACCTCCAGCAATGCTGGAGAAATGAGTCCTTAGAGTACAATTTAATTTGTATCATTTGAGTTTTTTTTAAAGCATTAGCCATAAGTAGCTAGACACGCGTAGCGCTCTCCCACTGCCAGATTTAAATTTATTAATATTGAATGCTTTCTGGTTTAGTTCCAACAAGAAATGCACAGCAATTAGGTTATGATTGAAAATTCAGTGTGCACACTCTAAAATAACCGGGCCTGCAAATTTGTGATTCAGAAAGGAAGAAGTCATGTCTCATGGGGGACCTTCCCCCCCACCCACAACCCCAGCCTGACCAAGATACTTGTAACTTTCTGCAGTGTTTATACAACCTAGCTCTAGGCAAGTTGGCTTAGGAGTATGATCCTCAAAAATAAAGTAAGCACTGGCAGAGACATTGCTTAGCAAAAGCAAGTTATTAAATTTCCTTTCTCAAATGCTTAATAATCTTGAAGCCAAAAATAATAGCCATGTCCCCTGGATCCCTGAGTCCCCAGTGCCAGGTGATGAGAAAGGGTCACTGCCTAAGCAGATACAACTCAAGCACACCCAAGACACAGGCTGCTAAGGAAAAGCTATAGACATCTTTGAAAAATTCATATTTAAAGAGCTAAGTTTGCAACCACTTACTGAACACACAACTCTGGAGAAAAAGTGGTGTTAAAAAGCCATTCTCTTAATCCTTTGTTCTCTTAATCCTTTGTAAGTATAGATAGTAGAGGTCATAATATGATCTTAACATTTGGTTTTTAAGGTCTTACGAAATTCAAATCCCACTATGGTAGCCTCTTGATTTTTCACAGTAAATATGTTAACAGAGACTGCAAGTAAGACATGAATTTTAAGTCCACAGTGACCTCTGTTTAAAAAGCTAATCTTCATCCCCAAACACAGAGAATTTTTAGTCGAAATTTCCATGGCATAACATCTGCTAAACAATGTACTAATACTTCTCACAGTTTCACAAACAGATCTCTTGAATTACCTTGGCCAGCAAGTAATGTCTGTGTCTTTGTCATCACCCAAGTTAAAGGGCTTCCCTACTAGCTTCCCTTTAGCTCAGATGGTAAAGGATACCTGGGTTTGATCCCTACGTTGGGAAGATCTGCTGGAGAAGGTAATGGCAAGCCACTCCAGTATTCTTGCCTGGAAAATCCCATGGACAGAGGAGCCTAGAGGGCTATAGTCCATGGGGTTGCAAAGATTTGGACATGACTGAGCGACTAACACTACTACTAGTGGTTCAGTAGTAAAGAATCCTCCTGCCAATGCAGGAGATGTGGGTTTCATCCCTGGGTCAGGAAGATACCCTGGAGAAGAAAATGGCAACCCACTCCAGTACTTTTGCCTGGGAAACCCTATAGGCAAAGGAGCCTGGCAGGTTAGAGTCTACGGGGATCACAAAAGGGTCAGAAACGACTTAGGGACTAAACAACAAGCAACAAGTTAGTTTATCCATCACTAAACCCATGATGCATCAGTGTCTCTTTTAATGTTAGACATTCAAATAAAGACCTCAAAGAAGAGTTACAAGACCAGAGAAATGATGATGAAGAAAAGAGTTTGTAGTGTTATGAGGGTTCTTTGAATGAGTTTCATTAGGAATATTAATTTATTTCTCCTAGGCCAAGAATATTTGGGCCGCTATGTGTGTGTTGGGGGTGGGGGGGTGGTGGGCACACTACTCGGCTTGCAGGATCTTGGTTCACTGACCAGGGATCCAGTCCAGGCCCCTGGCAGTGGAAGCATGAAATCCTAACCACTGGGCCACCAAGGAATTTTCTATTTGGGTCAATTCTTAATTTCATGTGTGTGTATTAAAAAAGAAGAGAAGATAGAAATAACTACAGTGCTAGAAATAGGGGGGGAAAGAAAAAGAACAACCGACCTTCATATGATAATTTCATTAATCATTAATATGAAAGACGAACAGTGACACCAGTCAGATATAAAAAAGAAAGACTTTTCTGCTCCATTTCCTGGAGACCAGGCATACCTTCCATCACCCAAAAATGTATTTTATGGTCATGGGGTATGACCACATTATTCTCTTTATTTGTTCATCGCAAATCACTGAGTCTTACTTTTTAAACATTTCACTTTACTTAAAGCATTTAACATGGATAGTTTGCAATATGCAATTTGCAATATGCACACATTTTCATTGTCTTTACACAGAATGTTAAGACAGAAGAAAAGAAGGAAGGAAAAGAGATGGGGAAAGAAAAGGAAAAAAGAACTTGGCAATTTTATGGAGCAAATAAATAGACAAAATGTTGGCAGCGAAGTCCAGATGGGATTTCAGGCTAAGATAAATCTTGAAATATGTAAAGAGATGGTTGAGAATAAAAGTAATGGCGATTAAGAAAAGTCAGCAATAGAATGAACACTTTTAGAGGTCAATATAAATGGTATTAAAAGACTGATCAATTTCCTTGTCACCTCTCCCCAAATTGTACACATTTTTTAGATGAAAGATGTATATCCAATCCTCTGTTACTTAGATCTTAAATATTTCATATCGTGAGACACAGAATCAAACTGTATTTTTATTTTTTTCTTGTTTCCTGGCCCCAGTCTGCCATTTGGTGGCGCTGTCTATACCTATTTTATCACCAAATGACATGTCAACATATAAATGAAATCGATCGACTGTAGATTTCAGTGTTATCAGAAACTAATGCAGCAATAAATCCTAATGTTGACAACATTAAAGTCATAAGTAAAAGGCAAATCTGAATAAAATCTTTTTTTTTAAGCAAGAACAGCTCCTCTCCAAATGACCTCTAAGGGAAAACCACAGAGCTAAATATGTTTTGTTTTTTTTTAATAGTCAAGCAAATATGTTATACATTTTTAAAACTTTTATACTTTGGTATTGAGCTTCATAGGCTTCCCTGATGGCTCAGTGGGTAAAGAATCCACCTGCATTACAGGAGACACAGGAGACACGGGTTCGATCCCTGGATCAGCAAGATCCCCTGGAGAAGGAGTTGGCAACCCGCTCCAGTATTCTTGCCTGAAAAATCCCACAGACAGAGGAGCCTGGTGAGCTACAGCTCAAAGGGTGGCAAGCAGTCAGACGTGACTGAGCACGAGACACACATTGAGCTTAAATGAAGAGGGACCACATCTTAACGCCAGTTTCCAATCGCCTTGTCCATTTCTTTTCACAAGCCATCTGCCAGGGAGGTTGAAAGGGTGTCAGTGCCATATGCATGGGGAGGTGATGAGTTGTTTTGACTTGGGGAAAAGCAATGTCGTCCCATGCCACAGGCACCCACATGTGTTAAATACTTCCCAGCTGATATTTACTCACCCAGTATTACACTTTGTGATTTTCAGTGGGAAAAAAATAAAAGATTCGTCAAACAGTACTTTGGAAAAGCATTCTTGATGGCTCAGAGATCTGTTGACAGTCTTCTACCGTCATCAGTCCACTAAGCATTCTCTGCTATACACAAGGCTGTTTTTTATGTAGCAGGAAGATAATGCTTTTCCTGGAGTCCAAAGGGCCTCATCTCACTTTATCTTCTAAACAAAGCTTAGTGAGGTTTGACAATCATTCCTTCCTATTGACTTGCTGTTGATGTTTTTCTTTTAGCTTGATGTTTTTCTCCCAAAGTTCTATTTGGCTGGATAGTAAGTTTTAATGCTTTTTCTGGCCTGCCTTAAGAAGCTTTACCTCTTCAAAAGTTCTGGCTCAGAAGTTAAATAGGAACTTTGCTCTTTATTCATTTTCATATAATGCCTCCATCACAGATTGACAAATTTCAAGGTATTCGCTTTGAAGAAACTTGAGCATAGTTGTAAAAACATTTGCAGTGTACTTAAAATGTGCTGAATATTCCATTTCTCAGTGGAAAATAGGATTTAAACATGGTTTTCTTTTGTTGGATAAAAAGAATAACTCAAAATAAATCTGAAATGTTGTTAAATATGTTAGGCATAGTACCAGTTTGATTGTTTTATGTTTTTCTGGTCACCCCTTAATTGCTCCTTGAGCTAATTTTGCCCCTCCAGTGTCACAGTGAGAAAAGCAACATTTCATAGATCTTGAAAATAAATTAAGGACAGTGAACTAATTTGGCCAAGAACACTCAGCCATTTAGTCTTTTGCCAGAATTAGACTTTAGACCGGGTGTTTCTACCATTAGGCCTGGTATTACCGTTTAAAGGATTCGTACACATGCCTGCCCTTTAGCAATAAAATAAGCAGCCTATCCACATGGTAAGCAGAGTCAGGTTTGTATATGATGAGAAGAGCAGGCTCTGAGCATAAAGCCCTAATAGCTAGCTTAGGTAACTGATCCTTAGGTCTTCAGTTCCTCAGTTTCCTTATCTCAAAATAAAGAAAATAATGCTCGAGTTGACCAAAAATTCTGTTCCAGCTTTTCCATAACATCTATGGAAAACAACACAAATGAACTTCTTGGCCAACACAACAGAATCTGCTATGTAGAATTCTCCTAAACATTGAATAAACTGATGCATTTAAAGAACTGAAAAGACTGTCCTGCTAAGTTGCTTTGTTGCTGTCTGACTCTGTGTGACCCTGTGGAATGTAGCCTGCCAGGCTCCTCTGTCCACGGAATTCTACAGGCAAGAATACTGGAGTGGGTTGCCGTTCCCATCTGCAGGGGATCTTCCCAACCCAGGGATCAAACCTGGGTCTCCTGCATTGCAGGTGAATTCTTTACCATCTGAGCCACCAGCGAAGCCCAAAAAGAGTGTCAGTGTATAACAAATATTCATCATTTTTAGTGTATAAATAGTCAGTGTGTAGATCCTAAAATCAAGTAAATAGAAAAGTACTGAAACTGAAAGATAATATGTAAGCTCCTGTACAAACTGAGGAAATTAACGGAGTTAACTCACTCGGAAGGAATTTCTTAGGGAAGCTTTCTGGGGAAGGGGAGGTGTAGTTTAGCTTCTGAGTTTGCACTGTCTGTATGTCAGCTTCTACTGACTCCCCACTCCCTTTCTGATCACCCCATCACTGTGTACCCAGACACCCTCCAAGGACCCAACAGATACCAATTGCATTCAACAACCGACACAAAGGGGAGAAAAGGGTAAAGAGTGACAAAGTGGGCTCAGTCCCAAGTTATCAGAGATATTTTCCTTTCTTTTCCCACTGCTCTAATAGGTGGTGCCTGAAAGCTCTTCATTAAAATGCTTTCCGTCTAAGAGAAAGACTTGACTTTGCTTCCTTCAGCTTATCAGGCCTGAAGGGGTGGATCTGGGTCATTTTTCTGTATTCCCAAATATCTGGTATGTTCGGTAGAACACGGTACATGCTAAGCAGATGCTTACTGAGTGCAGCAATGACCGTGGCATCTCATTGTTCTTTATTTATGGAATTAATGGAAAGGTAACGTGGTTGGGGGATGAGTGCATGAAAAAGAGGCAAGAATTGGGGCTGGTAGTGGACAAAGGGGTATAGACAGGGCGCAAGGACAAACTCTCTTTCTCAAAGTTGTGAACACAACTTTATCGTTATTGTTGTTTTTGTTGTTGTGACACCCAGGTGGCACGAGTGATAAACAACCCGCCTGCCAGTGCAGGAGACATAAGAGACACGGGTTCAATCCCTGGGTCAGGATGCTCCCCTTGAGGAGGGCATGGCAACCCACTTTAGTATTCTTGCCTGGAGTATCCCATGGACGGAGGAGCCTAGCGGGCTACAGTCCATAGGGTTGCAAAGAGTCGGGCATGACTGAAGTGACTTAGCACACAGCACACACATTGTTATTATACCCACTTTCTGATTTCTGCCAGGTCCATCCCAGTTTCTGTTAGTCCCTCAGCACAATGGTTATTTTCACAGCTAATTATTGCAAACTTTTATTTTATCAAATAAAATTCACTGCCATCATTATGATGCCATCATTATGGATACCCCAGGGCACATCATCCATCAGAAATCCTGGTGGGTGTTGGCGAGTTCATGGAGGCGCCCAGCCTCGTCCAGAGAGTCCCCTCGCTGGGGATCTGGGAATGTGATGTGTCTCCACACCAGCCAGAGTCTTGCCTCTTTAGATCCATCATTTTCAAAGTTGGAAACAGAAACGCCGAACCGTGGCCAATCTTGGTTGTTCTTGTAGGTAACTGTTTGCTGGACCTCCCACGCAAACAGATTCCGGGCCCCGAGGAGCTCCCAGGCCAGACCTACGACGCCAGCCAGCAGTGCAACCTGACCTTCGGGCCAGAGTATTCCGTGTGCCCTGGCATGGACGTGTGCGCCCGCCTCTGGTGCGCCGTGGTGCGCCGGGGCCAGATGGTGTGCCTGACCAAGAAGCTGCCGGCCGTGGAGGGGACGCCATGTGGGAAGGGGAGGATCTGCCTGCAGGGCAAGTGTGTGGACAAAACCAAGAAAAAATATTATTCGGTAAGTGCTTTTCTTGTTACGCAAGGCCCGGAGCCCCAAGGGCTGAAGCACATTCCTGTGACATGTGGAGGGGACCGTCCCCAGAAGGCTCTGCTTCCTAGTTAAAATATTTCTCCTTGAGGGATCTATTTACCGCTTCCTCTTTTACCTGCAGGAGTCAGCTGTCAATTACTGGAGAAAATGCCGGTCTCGGGTTATACCCAGTAATAAATAAGTAGAGAGCCCAGATTCTGTCTCATTGATACCACAAGTAGGGCCCCCGAGTCACTGCTTGGAGTTTGTTTTCAAACTGCTCAAGTTATTGGAATACATTTGTTTCAATTCAGGAAGGAAATCCCAGTGGAGCTGACAGATGATCCTCAGGCATACTTGCTCAGCTCCAAAATGGTCGTGTTTTCCCCCTCATCGTGTGCCTGCTGCATGCTTAGTCGCTCAGACGTGTCGGACTCTTTGCAAACCCACGGACTACAACCAGCCAGGCTCCACTGTCTGTGGGATTCTCCAGGCAAGAATACTGGAGTGGGATGCCACTTCATTCCTCAGGGGATCTTCCCAATCCAGGATCAAACCCAGGCCTCCCGCCTTGCAGACAGATTCTTTAAGCATCTGAGGCCATGGCAAGTTCATCTAACTTCAGGAACTAAAATAGCCACACCTGCTGCAGGAAGGCACCCCACCTCCCTCCCTGTATACCCAGTCCAGCTTCAGGTCAGCTCCCACCAGCTTCACTGTCAAGCAAAGCATTGGTTCCTTCTCACTTGCGACATTTTCAGAGTCCCTGGAAGACCTTTGCCATGGGCACATTGCTTGTGCCTTTCAAGGCTTACCACCCAAGCTACCAGTCTCAGATACCCTGACACAGACACCCTGAACCATGCAACCAGAGGAGGTTCTTCAGGAATGCCCTTGACAAAGGAGTTTCTAATATCTTCCTTTTGGCATCTCTCGGCTTCCTGCTGCAGCGTTTCCAGAGGAATCAACCTGGGATGTCATCATAGGACTTCATTCCCTGTGGCATGGGTCCATGTGATTGGATGCTATTAGTGTCTGCCTTGTTTCCTTTCTACTGGGTGTTAGGAAGTCAAGCTCAGGTCAGATACGTTTACATGTGACAGATGGGCTGTGTGATGTCTGCAAAGGGACTGGAGAACTTGAGCACTCAAGTGGGAGAAAAGATGGAAGCATAGTCAGCCTGGGATCATGCAGCTTCTTTAGCATCACACAGTTCTTTAAAGATGCCAGGTCAGAGTGGACACAGAGTGAACCATGATTCGGTGGTAACGGACAGAAATGCGCAGCATCAGAAGGTCCTTGTGGCATGCTCAGTACTTCAGGTGAAGTCTTCAAACCCTCTGGGCTTCCCAGGTGGCTCAGTGGTAGAGAATGCACCTGCCAGCGCAGGAGATGCAGGAGACACGGGTTTGATCCCTGAGTCAGGAAGATGCCCTGGAGGAGGAAACGGCCACCCACCCCAGTATTCTTGCCATGGACAGTGGAATAATCCCATGGACAGAAGAGCCCGTGGTGGGCTACAGTCCATGGGGCCACAAGGAGCTGGACAAGAATGAGTGACCAAACACATACCCATTCAAATCCTCTAGTGCTGGGGCGGGGGGCAGGGGGCAGGAAAGGTGGATTGTTTAGAATTGGAATCGCGTTGCAATTTCAGAGTGTTCAACATCTGTGATTGTGTTAAACTCAGAGATGATCATGTCTTATCTGCAATGACGTTTCCGCTGAGTCATTGCATGCAAGTGATTTCTAAATGTACATTTTGAAAGTTGTCCACCCTTCTGAGTAAAATATCTCCTGTTTTCTATTTTAGACATCAAGCCACGGCAACTGGGGGTCCTGGGGGTCCTGGGGCCAGTGTTCTCGCTCGTGTGGGGGCGGAGTGCAGTTTGCCTACCGCCACTGCAATAACCCGGCGCCCAGGAACCACGGCCGCTACTGCACCGGGAAGAGGGCGATCTACCGCTCCTGCAGCGTCACACCCTGCCCGGCTAATGGTATGCTGCTCCCAAGAGTCAGCAACCACCGTAGATCGAGTGTCATTTATATTCTGGGGCTTCCTTGGTGGCTCAGTGGTCAAGAGTCTGCCTGCCTATCCAGGAGACAAAGGTTCAGTTCCTGGGTCGGAAAGATCCCCTGGAGGAGGGAATGGCTCCAGGATTCTTGCCTGGGAACTCCTCTGGACAGAGGAGCCTGGTGGGCTATAGTTCATGGGGTTACAAAAGAGTCAGGCATGACTTAGCAACTAGACAACAACAATTTTATTCTAGCAGTCGTCAATAGGAGAGGCTGAAGAAATATTCTGTTAATCTTGTACCACATTGTCCCACCAGTGTGCAAATCAGTAACAAATACATGAGTGGTTTTTAAATTATTATCATCAACAGTTGAGTATTCCGGGAGTAGGAAAAAATAATTGCTATTTTCAACTCTGTGGATAAAAATCCTGCAACACTGGTGTGTTGAGAGACTGTAGGGGAAAAAAATAGTTAGCATCTTCTCCTTGCAAGTATTTACATGAATAGGAATATATCTGAGTTTCAGAACAGAGTAATAATGTACTTTTTTTTTTTTAGGTAAATCTTTTCGTCATGAGCAGTGTGAGGCCAAAAATGGATATCAGTCTGACGCAAAAGGAGTCAAAACATTTGTGGAATGGGTTCCCAAGTATGCTGGAGTCCTGCCTGGAGACGTGTGCAAGCTGACCTGCAGGGCTAAGGGCACGGGCTACTACGTCGTGTTCTCACCAAAGGTAACCGCTCCCAGACTGCCCAGAAAAGTGGGTGTCCTTGGCGGAAGCTATTTGGTAGAATGGAGGCTGCGCATACCAAATGTAAGCAGTCATTATTTGAGGGGTGGCTAGATTTTGGAAGGTTTTATTTTCACCTCTGTAATTTCTGTATTTTCAAACTTGCTACAATGAATCAAAAGGATTTTGTAAACAGAACAAGTAAATGTTTTAAAAGCTATTTTTTGAAAACGTGTTACTCTGTCAGGAAGATGAGCTGTGACCTTAACTTCAAAATAGTATTCCCTAGGTACGTTTGTAATTTGTCGTGTCTGACTCTTTGCAACCCCATGGACTGTAGCCCGCCAGGCTCCTCTGTTCGTGGAATTTCCCAGGCAAGGATACTAGAGTGGATTGCCATGTCCTTCTCCAGAGGATCTTCCCGACCTAGGGTTAAAACTCACATCTCCTGCACTGGCAGGCAGATTCTGTACCCCTGAGCCACCTGGGAAGCAAAGATAAATATAAAGGATGCTTAAAGTTTGTGTCCCCTACGTAGATGGAATGACTGCTTCTCAAAAGAATACTTTTTCATATTTTTAGCACAAATTATATTTGTAAAGGGGACTATAAAACAAGAAAGTTTTCTATTTTTCTATGTTTTATTGAAGAATTCCATTGGTGATTCATGAAGTAGGATGTCAACATCATTATCCCTGACCTAGACTTTAAAATGTCCTGCACTTTTAATATGAATCAGTGTCCCTCTAGATTTACACATCATAATATATACATGTGAAATGATCCTTTATTTTCCATAGAAGAGCATTTTCTAAATTACTGAAGTTTCACTTCTCACAATCAACATTATGCTATGGTTTAAAATACTGTTAATCTAATTTACAAATAGGCATGATATTTAAAGCCACCTCTGTAACAGGTCTTCAGATATTTATGACATATTATTGAAAAATAAGTTAATGTCCAAGTTATGTGTGTTTTAAAACATTTCATCTTTTATTTAAAATAATGCATTTTCTTTTAAAAATATTAAATAAAAGTGAAAAACATTATCTGGAAATATAATCATCCAGAGAGTTGTTAACCTGTTGAAGAAGAAAGAAGGAAAGTGAAGTCGCTCAGTTGTGTCCAACTCTTTGCGACCCCATGGACTGTAGCCCACCAGGCTCCTCCGTCCATGGGATTCTCCAGGCAAGAATACTGGAGTGGGTTGCCATTTCCTTCTCCAGGGGATCTTCCTGACCCAGGGATTGAACCCAGGTCGCCCACGTTTAACCTCTGAGCCACCAGGGAAGCTACCGCACCCCAATTAACACACGTCCACATATTCACATACTCACAGACGTATGTGATAAGAGGTTTTGTTTATACACACATACAAAATATGTACATTTATTCATATGACTGTGTGTTACTTGCACTTACATGCACAAACCACTAAGAGATCATATACATACTATTTTATAACTACCTTATTCAATATACGCTAATTCTTTTTTCAAAAATATGCAATCTCTTCCAGTAAGTACTTTTCTCAGACTTCCCCAGACTTCTTTTTTTATACAAATTTGTGTCTATTTGGGGCTTCCTTAGTGGCTCCATGGTGAAGAATCCATGTGCAATGCAGGAGACACAGGAGACTCGCGTTCAATTCCTGGAGGAGGGCATGGCAACCCACTCCAGTATTCTTGCCAGGACCATCCCATGGACAGAGGAGTCTGCTGGGCCATGGTCCATGGGTTTGCAAAGAGTTGGACACGACTGAAGCAGCTGATTATGCATGCCCACATCTCTATTTCAGCATCTCACCACTCCACACAATAGGGAATGCTTCCCAGCCGTGACAAGGCTGCGTGTGTCCATGTAGATTTTCAATGTTACGACAGTAATAACAAGTATGCAGCCAAAAAGGATGTCCACATTCTTGAGCCTGCTCAAATCCTGCTCTTCCTCTCTCCACACAAGTGACAAACAGTCCCACATCCGGGGTGAAATAGTCTATCAATGAAAAGACAAGGCTATACCACGGGGACTTATCGCAGACACAGAAATGGAGATGAGGACCTTGGTTCTCCTAACACATTCAGGATTAGACTCAAGAGAGAAAGAAGAAAGAAAGGGCATAACCCTGATTTATCCCAGTTCTTCTTCCTGCCAATATGTCAAAGATTTTCTACTCAGTACTCCTGAAAACGGAGGTGGGGGGGGGGGGTTGTTTTTCTTTTTTCTTTTTTTGGTTGTTTAGTTTCTGATATAAAATCAGTTTCTGATCAAACTTAAAAGTCCCAAATTAAAACTTGATTTTATCAAAGAAGCCACGTATGCAGAGCCAGTATTTCCCATCACTAAGGTGTCTCTCGTTATTCAGGTGACCGATGGGACGGAATGCAGGCCATATAGCAATTCTGTGTGTGTCCGGGGGAAGTGCGTGCGGACAGGCTGTGATGGCATCATTGGCTCGAAGCTGCAGTATGACAAGTGTGGCGTCTGTGGAGGAGACAACTCCAGTTGCACAAAGGTGGTTGGAACCTTCAATAAAAAAAGGTAATGTGAGAGAACCATTGCCCTCAACTGACCTGAACAAGACTTTCAGTTCAGCCACTCAGTCATGTCCAACTCTTTGTGCCCCATGGACTGCAGCATGCCAGGCTTCCCTGTCCATCACCAGCTCATGGAGTTTACTCAAACTCATGTCCATTGAGTCGGTGATGCCATCCAACCATCTCATCCTCTGTCGTCCCCTTCTCCCGCCTTCAATCTTTCCCAGCATCAAAGTCTTTTCAAACGAGTCATTTCAGGTGGCTTTAGACTCTTGCAAAATTCATAAAGGAGGACTCGTTACATCCTAAGCTATCTGTGGGCATGTTATTCACCAGGGTTCTTGGCCTCCTCCAAGCAATAGAAATTGACTAGAGGGCAGACAAGAAATTCAGGCAAGCCTTCACTGGGGCCCCTGCTGATGCAAGGGGGAGCAAAAAGCAAGCAACAGGTTCCCTTGTTTGCTTACTCCCCTGGGCGGATGGAGCTCATTCTTTATATGGGGTGAGGGTAGGAGTGTGTCCTTGGGCTGGCCAGAGGGGGACCTAGGTGTTTTTCCCACCCTTCTGGTGGTATGACTCAGATGTTAAAGAATCCGCCTGCAATTCGGGAGACTACAGGTTCGATCACTGGGTCTGGAAGATGCCCTGGAGAAGCAGGAATGGTTACCCACTCCAGTATTCTTGCCTGGAGAATTCCATGGACGGAGGAGCCTGGTGGGCTACAGTCCATAGGGTTGCAAAGAGTTGGACGCAGCTGAGCGACTGACACGCTCACTTTCTGGTGGTGTGGAGTGAAGGGTGGCAGGCACAGGCCCCTGTTTTTGGCTCCATGCTCTTCAAAAGTGGCGGTTGGGTTTTTTGATCTCTGTGTGTTTCTTGGGCCCAGAATTTGCCCCAGCGACACACAGTCGATCACACATGCAGTGATTTTTAGGCCCACACAGTTTCGCTGAGTTTTGTTGCTGGAGGAGAGGTGTGTCCAGGTGCGAGCATTCCAGCACTGCAGCAAAGCGTCCCGGGTCCCAGGCCCGTCCCAGAAGGAGGTTTAGCCAGGCCCCCCCTACTTAATGCTTTATGAATATGAGAAGGGAACGCAAGGACATGAAATGAGCCCGGATGCCGACTGGAAACTCGTGGCACCTTTCAAAGCAGATGGAATCACAATGGCCGTGGCTTCAGGTTTTGTAGAGTGTGAAAAAGGCAAAGGAAAAATCTGTGACATTCCACTTGAGCCATACCTTGCAGATCTGTTATTCCCGAAACACAATTTAGGAAGAGATGACTGGTTTCCATCTTAACTGCTTTTTTTTTAAACAAATAAATTCTCTTTGGGCTATATTTTTCTTGAGAAAACATTTCTCAAACCAAAATGTAAGTGATCTGCAGTGGTGTTGAGGGCAAGCCTGTTTTTGAGTGCACTACCCTGGTTTCTATCTACTCTATGAAGCATAATATCTGTTTCCTGCTCCCTCTCATGGTCCTTGATTACACTCTTGCTTTAAAAATGTAAGTTTAGAACGTAACCAGTTTCTGGCATGAAATATTATACTCTCAGCTAGGATGACTGAGTCAGCTAAAGAGTCTGCAGAAATGCAGAATTGCTTTTCCTCTTCGCCAGACTACCCTTGCGCTGTGTGGTGTTGGTCAGATGGGACTTCCCAGGTGGCACAGTGGTTAAGAATCTGCCTGCCAGTGCAGGGGATGCCAGAGACACGGGTTTGATTCCCGGACCGGGAAGATCCCCTGCAGCAGGAAATGGCAACACACTCCAGTATTCTTGCCTGAAAACTTCCATGAACAGAGGAGGGCTACAGTTCCATGGTGGGCTACAGTCCATGAAGTCACAAAGAATCAGACATGACTGAGCGTGCACACACACTCACACACACACATCAGTCAGGCGCATCTGTATTCCTGAGGTGTGTGCTGTGTTCTCTGTAACCGGAGAGGAATATACAAGCCAAGTCCACAAGAAGCATTTCTAAGAACAAATCCCATGCCATGGTAATGTAAAAAACTGGAAGTGATCTTTGATATGATAAAAAAAATATATGGCTGGAGAATAAATTCTGTATTAAAATAGCCATTACAAATCTTGTTTGCTAGTGATATAATAATTATTCATCTAATGGTGTTGGACCATCTAAGTCAAAAAGGCTGCAAGTCCAATTATATTCTGCATTTCAGTATATTTCAAAGATGCAGGCACCTTAGAAATGATCCAGTCTAATGTTGTGCTTTATAAATGAGAAATCTGGGACTCTGAAACTTTAAGATTTACGCAGTTTTACATGACAGTTTTACATGAGGAATGCCAAAGTAGAGGCTATAGTTTAGGTCATAAAAATAGGATGCACAAGCTATTTGTTAAAAAAGAAAAAAGGAAGAGACAGAAAAAGAAGGAAGGGAAAAAATTCAGAACCAAAAGAGAAATAAAATTATTTTTTAAAAAGTAGCTTATGTACTATATGCTATGTATTCTTCCTACATCAACTTATAAGACTCTTGCAATGCTAGATTTAGCTTTTAGGTTTTTTATGTATTTACAGCAAATAAACACATATTTGCTATCACACAAAAAGATGAAGGCACTCATGATAGCAACAAGAATGATGCACCATAAATCCTTGCAAATTGATTTGATCAAGATTAGAGTATGTGATGCAAATGACCTGTTTGAGTATCCTGAATAAATTATCTTGACATCGTTGATTGATAAAAAGGAACATTGATCTTGGAGCTGGAATATTTGCAATCCAGCTCTGATTTAGTAATTCCCTAGCCACGTGGTCTTGAAGAATCACTCAACTTCTTTCCTATTAACATCCTTGAAAGTAGAATGGAAATAATAGTAATTATCTTGCAAATAAGTGTTTCTGTGAGGATCAAATGAGATTATGCATATTAAAATATTTCACTAAGTTCAAAACTCTTCAGGAACGTGATCCTAATTTTAGTTCACTCCTCTCTCAATTTTCTTCATGTCACTAAAGGGCAATTCAGTCCTTCTACTGCCTGGGGCTAAAACGTTGAGCCGTCTTTCACACCTCATTTTCTGTCACAACTCACATCCATTCATTTGCAAATCAGTCCTACTTCCAGGGTGTGTCCCAGAATCCGGTTACCCCTCACCAGCAGGAGGACAAACACCACCATCCTGTGGTCATCCTCTTTGGCTCTATCAGTCCAGCCGTCTTCCCATGGGTGGCTCCCCAGCCCGTGGTTCTTCACTGTCTCTTCCTCACAGAGCAGAGGGAGTCATCCCTGCATTACCTGAGTCAGCTGGTGGCATTCCTCGGCTCACCCCTTCAGTGGCTGCCATCTCACTTAGAGTCAGTGCACAAGGCTGTTTTGTAACCTGGGTGATGCCAAAAGCTTTGGTCCCTGCCCTGCTCCAAGTCTCTTCTTCCCTGGCCTCTTCTCTTGTTCTGCTCTAACATCCTGGACTTCCCAACTTCCCAACGCTCTTCAAACATGGCAAGCAGGACCATGGGCACTGTTTCCTCTGCCTGGAACAGTTTTTGACAATGAATATAACCAATGCTTCCTCTAGAATTCCTTTAAATGTCTGCTAAATGTAACCCCCATCGCCCCCAGGCAGTGACTTTCTTAAATGAATTGGAGGGTCTCTCCGCCTTCCTCCTTGTTCCACTGTCTTCTACTCTCCTCTCTTCTTCACAGCTCTTATCATCAGATATAATCGCATATCCTGTTTGGGGGTCTAACTCCTCCACTCTTGCTAGAATGTCACTTCCATGACAGCATGTATAGTATGTAAGAATGCACATATTCCTTCATGGCAGGTACTGTTCTTAGTACTACGGAGAAAGCCCTGGACACAAGAAGATTCCCTTTGCAAATAGGTTCATCTGTACCATTTTTCTAGATTCCACAAATATGCGTTAATATAATATTTGTTTTTCTCTTTCTGACTCCATTCTATATGAGACTCACTAGGTCCACCCATGTCTCTGCAGATGGCACAATTTTGTCCCTTTATATGGCTGAGTAATATTCCTTCATATATATATATGTACCACATCTTCTTGATTCATTCCTCTGGACATTTAGGTCGCTTCCATGTCCTAAATGGGAAGGAAATCCAAACAAGAGGGGATATATGTATAAAGAAAAAAGAAGACTCCTTGCCCTGCCATCCACACTTCATACATCCATGAAAACAGCTGCATTCATTCATGGTGACCAAGGAAACTGGTTAATGCCCAGAGTTTAAATGATACCAAGCAGGGTGAAAGAAAACAAATAAGGAATAAAAGGAAATCCTATTTTACTGAAGCATCAAGAAATCAGCACACGAATCTTCATACTGCCCAGTGCCTTGAGCACCTCAGTCTGGAGACCTGCCCAGGCTGAGCTCCCAGTGATTCTCATGAGTATGAGTCAGACTCCAAGAACAAGGATTTTAAAAAGCCTGTGCTGTCTGATTCTCTCAACCAACATTCTTTACTTTCTTGACACTCTGCTTGGTATCGCTTAAACTCTGAACATCACCAGAACATATTTTCATTTAACTGTTAGGAAGTTCAGCTGATTGAGCTAAAGTTTCCATGCCTAGGGACGTGGTAAAAGGAGCAGAAATTGGGAGTCAAATGTCCTAGCACTGCCACTGGTTAACACTAGTGAACTTGGGCAAATTACTTTAATACATCTTCCCTGATAGGCTTTTTTTTTTTTTCAAACACGTATTTGAATTTTGTTTAGATTTAGCGGTGTAATTCATTTACACATTGAATTTTTCTGCTTTCCCTTTTAAAAAATTCATTTATTTTTAATTGAAGGATACTTGCTTTAGAGTATTATGTTGGTTTCTGCCGAACATCAACATGAATCAGCCATGAGCAGACATATGTCCCCTCCCTCTTGAACCTTCCTCACCATCCCACCCATCTAGGTAGCTACAGAGCCTGAGCTGGAGATCCCCGAGTCATACGGAAAATTCCCATTGACTATCTATTTTACACATGGTAATGTACGATTGTGTCATTGTCATTGTTCGGTCACTTAAGTCATGTCCAACTCTTTGTGACCCCATGGACTGCAGCACACCAGGCTCACCTTTCCTTCATTATTTCCCAGAGTTTGCTCAGATTCATGCCCACTGAGTTGGTGATTCTAACCATCTCATCCTCTGCCACCCCCTTCTCCTTTTGCCTTCAATCTTTCTCAGCATCAGAGTCTTTTCCAATGAGTCGGCTCTTCTTATCAGGCGGCCAAAGTACTGGAGCTTCAGCTTCACCATCAGTCCTTCCAATGAATATTCAGGGTTGATTTCCTTTTGGATTGACTGGTTAGATCTCCTTTCAGTCCAAGGGACTCAAGAGTCTTCTCCAGCACTGCAGTTTGAAAGCATCAATTCTTTGGTGCTCAGCCTTCTTTATGGTCCAACTCTCACATCCATATGTGACTACTGGAAAAACCACAGCTTCGACTAGATGGACCTTTGTCAGCAAAGTGATGTCTTTGTTTTTTAATACACTCTCTAAGTTTGTCATAGCTTTTCTTCCAAGGAGCAGGCATCTTTTAATTTCATGGGTGCAGTCATTATCGACAGTGATTTTGACGCCCCCCAAAATAAATTCTGCCACTGTTTCCACTTTTTCCCCTTCTATTTGCCATGAAATTATGAGACCAAATGCCATGATCTTCATTTTTTGAATGTTGAGTTTTAAGTTAGCTTTTTCACTCTTCTCTTTCACCCTCATCAAGGTGAAAGGCTTTTTAGGTAAGATGGAATATTTTTCTTCTGGCTTAGTTTGAAGCCATAGTAGAAACATCTCATCTCTTAATATTAGACACTTAAAAAAAAATCCTGTGACAGAATCTAATCCAAAATGTACTACATAAGTAAAGTTAATAAATCACATTGAATAGGTAAGCCATATCGTCAGCATTGCATCTTCTCTCTTTAAGACAGTAAGAAGCTCTGCCACCTGCCTGGCCATCACTGGAGATCAGATGCCCAGTACAAAGGGGCCTTCCCTGGGAATAAGCCTTCTCTCCAACTCAGAGGAAATACTTGAGTGGGAAACACACTTGGATTTTCCATATATGGATCAGTTGCCCCATATCCTCTAAACTTGAGTAAGAATTTGAAAGTAAATAAGTAAATTTCACACACATTAGTCAAACTGCACAAGCAGAGTATTTGTATATATTTAAATAGCTAGGAAGCTAAAACATATGGAGACATTAATATAATTACTTAGACAAAGATTTTGGCAAGAGATGCCTCCTCTGCACTGGTGTAATGCCTTAGTGCTCAGCTAACTTTCATCCTAGCCTTTTCTGCAAACTTATGGGTATCAGAGAAACTTTTACCTTTGCCCACTTTCCTGAGCAGAAGATGGATCATTAGAAATTTATCTCATTTGTTGCTCATCATAAAAGCCTGAGTCAGTCCACCATAAAGTTTTGCAGACCCTAATAATTCTGGGAAATTTGCTAAGGCATTAATGTTTCTTCTTTTTTTTTTTTTTCCCCTTTTGATACCAGTAAGCTGTGGTTACCCAGTTACAGAATTTTATGTTTTATTTTCTGTCCTGCCCCAGCAAATCCAGAGTGTTAGGTAGAAACAGAATCAGAGCCTCCACCCTGTCTCTAGTCTAACAAATAATTAAGCCCATGGTTTCTCAACTAGTCTGAGCATTGGAACAGTGGGAGAAACTCCAAAAGTACTGCTGCCTCTGACCCATCCTGAAAGATGAGGATTTAACTGCCCTGGATTCAGATTTACAGGCTTTGAACTTTTTCCAAGATCCCCATGTGATCTTAATGTGCAAACAAGCTTGAGGAACGTTAATTGAAAGATTTCTGTGAGATTAATTGAGGGTAGATTTTTGTTGGTTTCTGTTTATGTATATCCCATTTTGTGCCAGAAAGAACATAGAGTTGCTTTGTAAATTTTGAACATCATAATAAAATTGTATGCAGGACATCCCTTCTCAGTTCAGTGGTTAAGACTGCAGAAGGCACAGGTTCAATCTCTGGCCAGGGAACTAAGATCCCTCATGACTCATGGTGTGGCCAAAAATAATAAGAGAAAATTTTAAAAGTAAATAAAAATCTGTTGTTTAAAGAAATGTATACAATATGATAGTCTAACTATAAAATATATTTTGCTATAAGAAAACCAATGTTTAAAACCAATTTTAAGCTTTAATAAATTGAAATTTTTTAATTTTAATACATTAAAACTGCACTAAGATAAGGTGATGTGCCAGTGCTAATCATTCAGTCAGTGTCCGACTCTTTGTGACCCCATGGACTCTCTCTGTCCATGGAATTCTCCAGGCAAGAATACTGGAGCGGGTAGCCATTCCCTTCTCTGCATTCCCTTTGGTACCCACCCAGGGATCGAAGCCGGGTCTTCCACACTTTTAGAAAATGTCTATTTACGTTATCTGTTTGTTAAACGTTTTCCTTATTTTTTTTTTTCCTTCCTCTCCCCTCTCCCCGTTCTTTCTCTCTCCCCTGCCGGACATCCCTGCGTCCAGTAAGGGTTACACTGACGTCGTGAGGATCCCCGAAGGGGCGACTCACATTAAAGTCCGCCAGTTCAAAGCCAAAGACCAGACCAGATTCACTGCCTACTTAGCCCTGAAGAAGAAGAACGGTGAGTACCTGATCAACGGCAAGTACATGATCTCCACTTCGGAAACCATCATCGACATCAACGGGACCGTCATGAACTACAGCGGCTGGAGCCACAGGGACGACTTCTTGCACGGGATGGGCTACTCGGCCACCAAGGAGATCCTCATCGTGCAGATTCTTGCCACAGACCCCACCAAGGCGCTCGATGTCCGCTACAGCTTCTTCGTTCCCAAGAAGTCCGCCCCAAAGGCAAACTCGGTCCCCAGCCAGGGCAGCAATAGCGTGGGCCCGCCCAGCCCGCAGCTGCAGTGGGTGACGGGCCCCTGGCTTGCCTGTTCGCGAACCTGTGACACGGGCTGGCACACCAGGACGGTGCAGTGCCAGGACGGGAACCGGAAGCTGGCGAAGGGCTGCGCGCTCTCCCAGAGGCCTTCCGCGTTCAAGCAGTGCCTGCTGAGGAAGTGCTAGCCCTGTGCTTACGGCCCGCTGCCGGGACGGCTGAAGGGACAGCTCTCGGATGGCCCCCGGAAGCGCAGAAAGTCACAGCCTGCAGCGTCGGCGCCCCGGGGAGTCCGATTATGGGCAGAATCTGCCCTCGGCGACCAAAATGGAGGTGTGCACTGCTTCGTGGGACAGTGGTGACCTCGGGACGTGGAAACACTTGCGAGTTCTTGAACATCCCCTGAGCCGACGAGATTTGCAGAAACATGGATGAATGTAGAAACAGGACATTCGAAGACGGCAGAGCAGTCTCTCCCTCGTCACCTACCTCTTATAGAATGTCTTCAAAGGCATCATAATCATTTTCATGCATATTATTTACACAGCAGCTTATTTTTATTGTTTGTAAATACATTCTTCCTTGGTATGTCACTTTATATCACTCGGTTCTATTAAAATATATATATATATATATATTTCTATATAAAAAAAAGTATTTGACCAAAGGAGGTCTGCAGCTATTTCCACTCTTTCCAGTTTCCAGAAAGAGCTGTGGATGTTTTACTGGAAATTAAGAACTTGCTGCTGTTTTAAAAAGAGTTAGTTATACGTTCAGACTACGGGAGATATAATTTTTGTCAAAAACCATTTTGACAGCAAGCATCTTCTAAGACATTCTGAAAAGAAAAAAGGGTCTCAGTGTATCTAGTCATTTAAATATACACAGGGGTCCATTTATTTAAATCACTAACTGCCTGTATTTTTTCAGGCAGCCAGACAAATTAATGTATCATGAGGAGGTAGAAGAAGCATTTCTGTGTGCATCAGTATTCAAAGGTCTGAAAATTAATTTCCTCCTGTTAGAATTTAAAAGTAAAAACAAACAAGCAAAAATACCTGCTTCACCGTATTTTCAAGTTATATTTTCACAACTGCTTTCTCTCTCTGTGGCTCCTATCTGATATCTCACAATGTGTCGTATCCATAGAGAACACACAGCAAAGTTTTCAGTCACATTCAACACTGGTATACCTCTTACCAGCAAGCCTTTATAGCGCGTTTTGTTTTTGCTCATTTCTTTGCTTTGTTCAAGACTTCTTAACCTATGATGTTTTGGACTTGTTGACTTGGTAGTCAGCCGCATATAGAAGTGGTTATCGTTAATGTGGCTAGTGCAAAAAGAAAAAAAATGGTTAATATTAACAAGACTGTTTCCACACCATAGGCAATAATTCTTTGCATATTTTTTTTAATCCAAGTATACTGATACTGTTAAGATTGTTCCCAGTTAGAAAGCATTTGGTTGTACCAGTGAGTGATGAAATGTGATGGCCTTTGCAAAGTTTGCTCTTATTTCCATAGCCTGTTTAGGTAGATTGTGAGTTGGAATAGTTAGGCATGGAAAATTTTTCCAGTCATCTGCATAGAAACTTCATAGGCAATAAACCACATCCCTCTATGCCATGGTTCAGAAAAACCAAAATATTACATTTTATTTGGTTTTTCTTTGTGAAATAGCACAAACAATTTGCTTTTATGAAATTTTCTAATAATCCTACCAAGTGTGCCCTATTATTAGAGATTTGCTTATAAGGATATTAGGGAACTACTATTTGAGTTTCCTTAAACTCATGAGAGTTTATTTTTGTCATAACATATTTTTAATATAAAAGAATTATGTAATTGATCTTGCTATAGCACATTCATTTCAGTAGACCAAGGGAATGGATATCTCTGTGTGGATATCCATTGGATATAATGGATTTGCTCAAGAAATCAAAAGTGTTAATCATTCTTTGGGTTTTTGTAGGCTGACTTTGCTTTAGACATGGTCCTTTTTCTTAATCAAATGCCAGTTAGAGAATGGAGGCCTGTACAAGACTGGTAACCTCCATTTGATGAAGGTACCAGATATGAGGCACTGAGAGCAAAGCTGTTCATGTCAAAGTAATACTGATCATTTGACTATGCCAAGAGAATTAACAGACCAGCTTTACTTTTTCCAATATTCAAAATAACTTGAATCAAGTAACTCAGCTATGGCAATTTTTTAATCTTTTGTGGTTGTATTGGCAGTAACATTAAAAAAATAATTAAAGAGCAAATGTGATTGTCTCCTATTCTACTTCTCCATACTGTATTCATAGATTTTAAAATATGATTTATCAATGATTCCTTTTTTCCCCAAATAACCGAAGTTTTACACTTCTCGTAGGAGCAATCCTAGAGAGTTTAAAATAAATAAATAAACCACTATTCCATGCTTCTATCTAAGGGACTTTTTTAGTTTTTGGGTTATTTTTTCCCTTGTATGGGTGTCAGTAGATTGACTAAGGAATGTATGTCTAAACTCCTGAGAAAATATGTAGACTGGAAACTGAAATTTAGAGAAATGGAGTGTTTAGTAGACACAGAGAATGATAAGCAAAGGGAAAATCCTCAATATATGCAAAGTAATTTAGTTCAGTTTCAGGTTGTGTTATGCCTTTTCTTTTTCCATAGCTGCATCTTGAATTAAGAGTGTAAAATTCAGGATGCTAGAAGCCACTTCCTAAAAAGAAAAGACTTTAAAAGAGTCTGTCTGAAAAAGCTCAGGTTAGTAAGAATCTAATGGCACTCACAAAACTAAACACTCCAGATTATTTCAGTAGATAAAAGGGAGCCCAGAACAATACAACATTTATTTCTTCTGGAACAGAAAGTGTCAAATGAAGCCCTACCTTGTTGTTAGAGGTTTAAAGACATTGTTTTAATTTATTCAACCAATTCAATGTCCTCTGCCTTCCTGTGGAAACAGTTTTAGCACATTAAGAATGAAGGGATTAATCACAGACAAAAAAGTTGCAGCACTGAAAAAAAAAAGTAATTTATTGTTTTTGCAACTGGTATGTGAATTTGTGTGATAAAATTATTTATTCTTATTTAACAAAAATATGTGCAAATTCTTCTATATTTAAGATGTTCTGCTGTTGTCCTACTTTTTAATTTATGCTTCATGTTTGTGTATAAAGTACACTTTGTGAATTTACATAATATATGGCACTGGTTGCTTTTGTATTTTTTTTTACTGAAAGCTTTCTGTGTGAAACAGGTGTATATGTGTATATTCCTCATGTATTCTTATTCTGATACTGTCCCTTTCCTTACTAAGGACATTTTAAATTTAATCTTCCGTGGCTAGTAGTATTTATCACTTGTAGTTATGTTAACAGGTCTTTGGGTTCCTAATCTTCCCAAACCTCAGCTAAGAAACACATTTATTCAAGGAACTAAGGTCTAAGTTTAAAACTAGAGCATATAGGTAGCCTGGAAGCTTCCAGTAGAAGCTAAGACAATTCAGAATCAGGTCCATACACTTTCACTGACGAACTTGGACAGGGAGCTGTTGATATATCACAACCTCCAAATGATATCAATGATAATAAAGCAAAATAATGTCTTCTGCTGCTTTAGAAACCCTTCTTAACATTAATAGCATTTCCTCTCAGCATCTTTAGGAATTTATAAATGAGAGTAAACAAATGGATTTAAATGATTCAGATGTTTGCAGTCATAACTGTTTCTGCAAGTGTGGGATGTCCATTGATATGATATGATGTTTTATTATTACAAGTTAATCTTTTGGAGGGATAGTAGGATTTGGGACAAGCAGGGACACCTATGATCACACCAGCTTGCCCCAGACTAAAATTTCACGATTTGGTCACAGTAAGGCAAAACACCTTTGGACACACAGTTGACCAGATCAATCTTTGGTTCTGATGTTTCTCCCCTTGGCTCCTTCTTTATTAACAAGGTCATTTTAATGGTTTAGGAGACGACAGCAGCCGGATCCAAAGAAGTTCAGGACTTGTGCTATAACTTAGAGTTCACTGTGAAATAAGATTGAACTTAACAATCGCTGGATTTTGCTAATAGCTTGTGGCTGAGTATGAAATCTTATCTGCATGATGAGTGACTATTATTAATCAGTTAATAGTCAAACTTGAAGTCATAAAAACACCTTATTTTTTTTTTAACATTTCAAAGCTACAGAGTAACTTTGAGTTACTATTTTGTTTTACATGAATGACCTTGAGAACAGAAATGGCCATTTAAGTGCAGGGTCAAAGTGATCTATCATATAGACACACAGAAAGGGAACTTGTAGGTTTTCTTTATTATTTTTCTTATTTGCCAACAACCTGTAGTTTTAGGTTATCAAACAGGTAGACCAACTAAGTGGGTAGATCAACTAACCCACTGAAAAATACAATCTTTCTAATAGCTTCCTGTTCGCGTGAACTACGGGGCTTCCTTTGTAGCTCAGCTGCTGAAGAATCTGCCTGCAATGCCAGAGATCTGGCTTTGATCCCAAGGATAGGAAGATCCCCTGGAGCAGGGAAAGGCTACCCACTCCAGTATTCTGGACTGGAGAATTCCATAGACTGAATAGTCCATGGAGTCGCAAAGAGTCAGACACGACTGAGCGAGTTTCACTTTCACTAGCATGAACTACAGAAATGACTTATCAAGTTACAGCTCTTAAAACATATCAGTCTATACTGCATACTGAATGTCCTATTTAATTAATGTATGAGAACATATTGAAACACCAACCTATGCATCAGTGATTCAGAAAATGCAAACATACATAGTGTTCAGATCAGAAAAGTATTCCATCTGGCTATCCTGTTGCCATGATATCATAGTTATCAATGCAGATTTTGTACAAAAGATAAAGGAAAGTGTTGTTAGAAAATGTTGGTTTTAAAATGGAATAGGACTGATATATATATATATACATATATATATATATGTATATATATATATTCATTAGCTTGCACTCTCTTAATGTTCCCTCACTAAAAGTAAGTTTGCTGTCTGTGGTCCGTATCTTACATCTCCACCAACTGCCCTGCCATAGGTCAAGTGAAAAAAATAAATAATGGCCCATCATCCTATTGTGGGTTCAATCCTTGGGTAGGGAAGATCCCCTGGAGTAGGAAAATGGCAGCCCACTCCAGTATTCTTGCCTGGAAATTCCCATGGGCAAAGCAACCTAGTGGGCTACAGTCCATGGGGTCGCCAGAGAGCCGGACAAGACTGAACACACACCTCACACATCTTCCTATGAGGCACTGCTGCAGCAGAATGATCCAAGTCTAACACTGTGAGGACAACTGTGATTTACAAATAAAACAGGGCATTTTTTTTTTACTTTTCCTTTGGCACATCCAATGAACAATTGCAATCTTTATCAAGGTGCTAGCATTTTCAGTGACCCAACTGCCAAATGCATATTTCTGAGTTACTATTTTATTCTACATGATTTCTTGGTTTGCAAGAAAGAGCTCTTTAAGTCTTTTTGTCAAAGCTGGACACAACTTGATAATCAAAGTTTGGGAAATTGTACCTAATGGTCATTCAGATTGGCAGGGTTTAGTGACAGAAGCTCCATGTACATTGAGGATATTTAAGGTGACATCCAAACTTGAAAAGCATCAGGTCGCCATAGCCCAGTTTTAGATCAGTCACATTCTATCATGTACTAAGCCATCAGCATTCCTTTCAAACAAACTTGTTTCAAGTTGCTTATACACAAGGGAACTTTTGTGTATATTTGGCTGGACTTCAACTTTTGCAGTATTTTCTGTCTGGACACTTGGCTATTCTATCTCCATCTTTTCTGTAACAATTCACAACATATTAGAAACATTTCACCCCATGCTGAGTATATCTAAGATAGAGTATCATACTGTGTGACTTTGTGAAACTAGACTTTGGATTAAAAAATTTATATTTTCTCTGGATGGTATTTTTGCATTACACACTCCAGCGTAACATAAATGTAGGAGTTGACAAATACTGCTTACATTTTAATAAGCTCATTCATCAGAGGAAATCATGCATGCGCTTTGTAAATAGACTGCAGATAACTAAACAGATTGCAAGAATATGTTGGATTTGATATAGGCAGTGGCCACGGATATTTGATTTCTATATTAGTGTCTGTGAGTCAAGTCAGGTAATAAACCTAAATAGGTATAGAACTGATATTTTTAAGTCTTGAAAGATCCTTTCAAGGCAGAATAAAATATTGAAGATTTACATACTGTATACAAGCCGTAAAATGTACGCTGCTTTCTACTCTCAATTTTCCAGAAGTGATGGCATTTTTCAGTAAATACAATGCTGTTGGAAAACCAAAAAAAAAAATCTTGGAAAACTAAGACGGGTCTTGTTTAAAATGTCTCTTCAGCTTTGGCATATTTCAAACCTGAAACAGCTATTGAAAGTGTTACTGTGTTTTGTAGCCTGCATTCCACAACTGCTCTGTTATTCAGGTAAACCACTTGAAATAAGATATTTGGGACCTTTACTGTAATATTTTTCATTAAGGAACAATATCCTATTTTGTAAAACATTTCCTTATGTGTGACTTTAAACTGTAAAATTAAACATTGGTTTTGTGGTTTCAGTGGGCATAATAAATGTAAATTTTAAAATAGGTTAAAGTATGTATGGCATATAATATGTTTTAGAGGTAGAAACTATTGTCCATTTATTCTTAATTTTCTCATAACAGCAATAGGACCAAGTTAGGTCTTAATGAAGCCCCAGGTTCTCTATAATTTCTACCATCTCTTATCCACTTTGGCACTGGCCTTTAATAGTTTGTCTATCTTAAACTATAAAGAACTTTTACTTCAAGTTCTTCTTACCAGACCATCAGCCCCTAAATCTGTCTAGTTTCAAACGTCTGATGTTAAATTGGAACCACAAGCAACATAACCTACCTACTTCATCCTTACTTTTATAAAGACAAATGTATTCTAGCTATAAAACTAAAGAGCCAAAATAATAATGCATGATCGAAATTTAAAAGGAATTAACATTCACTAGCAAAAGGCTATTTTTTGGTATCAAATTTATAGCATGAAGATTCTGAAGGACATGAATTCCTTCTAAAACTGAAATCATTACTAGTCAGTGTACCTTGCAAACACTGAATTTCTCTCTCTTATCAACTAGTATTTCAGAATTGTACTTTAAATTTTCTTCTTGGTAGGATGTATAGTGTCGAAAGAAATAACTTAAAACACTTAAACATTTAGAAGTCTGGTATATTATAGTTTAAGATTATTGAACACCTCTTGTGTCAGGCACAATAGTAAATACCTCACAATTTTCTCCCAGGTTTTCCACTCCATGACCCTTAGGACACTGGTCTTAAGATCCCAACATTGCAGATGGCCCTCAAATCATAATTGTCAGTGATTGTCTAGCTGTCACCAAATACCACACACTAGTGTAATAACTTTAGATATTTGTTATCGATTATTGGCTTTTTAAAGTACTAGGAGTCTGAGGGAGGCGTTGCAGGGTGCATGGAAGAATGTGTGAGATTGGGGGGGCTAGGGGGAGAATTTAAATGACCTAATGTGTGGGCCCTTGAGTAAAAACAAGAGTGATCCTAAAATTCCAATTAAAATGGCATGGAAACTGTGGAGAATTGGGCAAACAGTGAGAATAGAGACAAGAGCTTAGAGTGTACAAAGAGCTGTTGTTTAAGGAGAGAGAATTTGATTTAGAAAACCAGTAATTGGCTGGAAGGGGAAAAAACACTTTGGTATTTAATCTTACAAACTCTTTCACATTAATATTGAGTTGGTTCAGGCAAAGTTGAAAGTATAAAAGTGGTCCGGAGGGTAGTTTTTAGATTAGGAGTAAAATGAACAAAGAAGATGGTTCAAAATGGAACTATAGGCATGTGAAAAGTCCAAACTATCTTTAATTCCTAGATTCTCTGGAGTCTTTCCTGATATATTGGGCTGGCCAAAAACTTCTTTCAGGTTTTTCTGCAAGATGTTATGAACTTTTTGGCCAACTCAAAACATAACTTGAGAGCAAAGTCTTTTTGTTTGTTTCTTCACTGCCATCCCATCAGCTACCCTGAAAGTACCTGGCAAAAATAAATACTCATAAGTACTTGCCAAATGAAGGAAAGAAGGAAGGATTGGATAGCAAACATGTAGATAATCGTCACTAAGGGGATTCAGAAAATGGTCAAAGACATCATAGCAAATGGGCAGGCAATGAAATTTTTTTTTTTGTAATGAAAATATTCTAAATAGGGAGCACTGACACTTTAGACAAAAGGTCAAGGATGAAGGGAATCAAAAGCAGATGCGTAGCTCCTTAGTTCCAAGACAGACCTTTAGTTCTTAGGATGGCATATTGTAAAGGAATTCTAAAGATGTCCCTCCATAATTCCCAACCCTTGATCATTCAATCAAATGCTAATCCAGACACTGCTGTAAAGGTATTTTGCAGATGGAATTAATGCTACTAACCTCTCTAACTCAAGAGAGAAAATTACCTTGGGTTAACCGGAGGTGGGGTGGAGGGCTCAAAGTAATCAAATAAACTCTTAAAGACAGGAAAGAAAGGCAGAAGGGCAAATCAGAGAAATTCCAAGAATGAGAAGGATTCCATGCACCACTGCTGACTCTGAAGATGAAGAGGGAGTCAGGGGCCAAGGAACATAGAATCTAGAAGCTGAGAACAATCCCCCAGTTGACAGCCAGAAAGAAAACAGGGACCTCAGCTCTACACCTGCAAGACTCTGGATTCTGGCAACAGCATGAAGTTCAAAATCAGAGACATCCTCAGAGCCTCCAGAAAGGAATGCAACTCTGTTGACACCTTGATTCCAACCTGGTTACACCCAAACTGGAGACCCAACTGAGCCAAACTGAGCCTGATGTTTTTCAGTCAATAAGTCATGTCCGGCTCTTTGCGACCCCATGGACTGCAGCACACCAGGCTTTCTTGTCCTTCACCATCTCCCTGAGTTTGCTCAAACTCATGTCCATTGAGTCAGTGATGCCATCCAACCATCTCATCTTCTGTCACTCCCTGCCCGTCCTGCCCTCAATCTTTCCCAGCATCAGGGTCTTTTCAATGAGCCGGCTCTTGGCATCAGGTGGCCAAAGTATTGGAGTTTCAGCTTCAGCATCAGTCTTTCAAATGAACATTCAGGATTTATATCCTTTAGGATTGACTGGTTTGATCGCCTTGCTGTCCAAGGGACTCTCAAGAGCCTTCTCCAACATCACAATTTGAAAACATCAATTTTTGGTGCTCAGCCAGCCTTCTTTATGGTCCAACTCTACATCTAAACATCTATTATTATCTCACCATAAAATTGTAGATAGAAGATAATAAACTGGTTGTGTTTTAGGCTGCCAAGTGTATAGTAATTTGATATGGCACTAACAGAAATCTAGAGTGGAGTATTAGAAGGGCTACCAGTTTAGACCATTAATCAGAATGAACAAGGTTAGGAACCAGTTCTTGGGGTTATGGTATAAGAAGGCGGAACACAAGAAAAACAGAATCTGACTTACTAAAACAGGCACGAAGTCTTGAGATCAGACCCTCATCTAAGCTCACTTTGACATGGAGTCGCTTGGGCTGCTGGAAAAGTAGTCCATATATACACCTTGACTCAAGGACAAGATGAGCTAAAAAACTTGAGGGGAAGTGAGAATCTGTTGCTACAGATTAGAACAAGCAAAAACAGGTTTAAAATAGGGGCAGAGGGGATAGGAGTTCACGGAATAGAGACATCTATTGCCTGAAACCTTGTTCTCCAAAATGCAGCTAAGAAATCTTTTATTGACAATAAATCAGTGAATAAAAGTTTTGATCAAATAAGTCAAAGTTTTAATAAGGATGTTCTGAGTATAAATTGCTATTATTGAACCATTCCCAAATTTTGTGGTTTAAGACTACAGTGTATTGAAGCTCATGATATAGTGAGTCAGCCCTCAGTTAAGTGATGGGCCTGCTCCACATACCAACTGGAGTTATTCGATGAGATTCATCTGTAGCTGGACTGGACTAGAGGGTCCAAGACAGGTTCACCCACAAGTCTGGCATCTTGGCAAGGACAGCAAGAAGGTCGGGTTCAGCTGGAGCCCTCCTTTTTTATTTAGTCTCAGGGCTTTCCCTGAGGAATGATCTTTTCAGCAGGTTGCGGTCAGTCTTCTTACAAGTGGCTCAGAAGGCCAAGAGTAGGTGTTTCTAAAGAACCAAGTGGAACCTACATGGTGTCTTGAGGCCAAGACTCTGAAGTCCCAGAACACTCTTTTTCAGCCCAACTAATAAAAAATTTCACAATACAGAAATCAGCAACATTCATAGATCCTTCCTTGATTCTTCTAAAGTTGAAAGATTATACGATACGCTATTCTTTGTAGTTATCAACCTTTTAAAGTTAACTTTTCTTTGCAACCATGTCATTTCTACACCAATAAATGGAGGTTTTCATTTCAGGGGGAAAAAAAACAATGTTTAAGACTACAAAGACATAATAGTTAACAATTAAGTGGAAATCATTACCCTTTATATTCGTGTGAGTACAAAACCAGTGGGCTACAGACAAGAAGTCACAGTCTTGTAATTAACTTGGTATACCAGCCCAGACTCTAGGGAATCTTTTTGGTTGGGTGGGAAACATGAATTGATTTTTACTGTTTTGCTCTGTTCCGGTTTTGTTACTGCAGTTTTCCCACTATGCATGCTTTTCCCTGAAAAAACATTTCAATGTGTCTGAAAGTTGTTGAAGCTCCATGGACCAGGAGTGTCTGACTTAAGCAGGTCTCAAATTTAATATTGCAGAGAAAGTTTAGGGTATCAGCTGTACATGTGAAATTAAGCAAATAATAAATAAATGTTTATTTTCTAAAATATATTAAGCCAGATGTATACAATAAAATTGTTCAATCATCTGCAGGTCATCTCATAAGCAAGTAAAGCAACCCCATGGACTATAGCCCCCCAGGCTCCTCAGTCCATGAAACTCTCTAGGCAGGAATACTGGAGTGAGTAGCTATTCGATTCTCTAGGGAATCTTCCCATAGCAGGAAGTGATCCCAGGTCTCCTGCATGGCAGACAAGATCTTTACCATCTGAGCCACTAGGGAAGCCCCTCTAATTAGAAGGATGAAGACAGGGAATGTCCTGTCTAGGAAATGCAGATAGCACCGTAATTTGTCTCTATTTAGGACAGACAACATCGAGTTCTAGTTCCTTTACAGTGATAGTCCTCACTCCTAATTCTATCAGTTCCCCTGTCATTGGTCCCACGGGAAGCTAGTGTGTGTTAATCACTCAGTCGTGTCTGACTCTTTGCGATCCCCTGGACGGTAGCCCAACCAGTTCCTCTGTCCATGGAAATTTCCAGGCAAGAATACTAGAGTGGGTTGCCATGCCACTCTCCAGAGGATCTTCCCAACCCGGGGATCAAACCAGGGTCTCCCACATTGCAGGGGGATTCTCTACCTTCTCAGCCACCAAGGAAGCCAGAGACTATGGTTGAATCAATATAAATCTAGCAACACAGACTTTTAAAGACATCTACTTCTGAAAAGGGGGCAGGGATTTGTAGAAAGGACAACCTGTCTGTTGCATTTCTCTCCTAGTGAATGAATAAAACTATTTCAGTACTGGTGGAGTATTTCTGGAGCCCACTATCTTTGTTTTTATAATCCAGTAGACTCCTGAACCTTCTTTGGATTTTGACATTGATAAGACACCAGTATATGAGCTCAGAGACAGAGTTTGACATGAAATCCAGAACTGTCATAGAAGATGCTATTTTCTTTCTTCTCTTTTTCTTTCTGTTTTTTCTTCTTTTAGTAATACTTCAGGGTCATAGGAAGACAGAGATCTCTCCAAAATAGGCCCTTTCTAGTTGTTTTCATTTTCCTGAAAATAATTCTCTCAGAGAAATTTTCTTTTAATGTCTCATCTTTTTAAAAATCTATGTTGTATAAAAAGTTTAAACTTCTTAAGCCAAATATCACTTTAAGAACCTGATTAAACCTGTGGTTTGCTTCATAAATGGACATGCACACAAGTATTATACACAATTACTAGAGAATTCCTGGAACTTTGAAGCTAAACAAGGAATTATAATGCAACAGAAAGAAAAATAAATATGTTTTAAATGGAAATAGTCTAATAAACAACTTTTTGCAAGTAAAAAATTTGAGATTAGAATATATTTGGTATACATTGATAAGTTTTAAAAAAATTTACTGTTCACTTAAAGAATATAGCCTGAAATGATATTAATACTATCATTGTGATAATAAATAATTATAATTCCTCAAGGATCAGGGAGAGGCATATAGGTGACAAAGAAATTATATTGCAGTGTGACAGTTTCTCTGATAGTTAAATACAGAATCAGTCAAGTGATACAGTTGCCAAAGAAGCAATTAGACTCTTGAAGTGTATTGATACAGTTCCATACAGTGATTGTGTTCCTATTCTCCATGCTACAGACATTGTTAATGTTAATGTATTTCACCTTCCTCCTTGCTCTATATTAACAATAGTAGGGCAGAAGAGACTGTCATTCCAAAGCTGAACCAATGCCAACAATCAACTATCTTTGGAATACTTGTTCTACGAGAAATTTTTTTTAAGGTTTAAATCCTTGTTGAATTTTCTCTTTGTTGAGACAAAAGCATTTCTCATTGACTGAAGTTCCCATTTCAATTCTGGGAACTGTAACTTAAAAATAATATAAACAGACTGAAGTTCCTTTAGGGGAAAGAAAGAAGTTGGAAAACTGAAGGAACTTACAACAATGTCCTATTTTGTATGGTTTAAAAAAAGAGTTGGAACAGGACTTTAGAACAATATATATAGTATATGTATTCATATAGTTGATGAGTTATCATGGGGAAGAAAAATTATAATTGTTTTACAGAACAAGAAAGGGCAAAATTAAAACCAATCAATTGGTCAAAGTAAAGACCAAAAGTGTAGGCAAAAGTGTCTGCCTTTTTCACATTGCAACTTTTGTTCCAAAACAAGTGCTCTAGAAGTACCATAACTGGTTTATTTTTACCACTCCCCTCCCCCAGTGAAGTTTTCCAAAACTATCAGTGTACCTTTGGAGATATGTGTGATAAATATACAAACACACACATACACACACACAAGATGCTGAACCTGAAACCTGAAGTCCAATACTTTGGCCACCTAATGCAAAGAGCTGACTCATTGGAAAAGACCCTGATGCTGGGAAAGATTGAAGACAAAAGTAGAAGGGAGTAGCAGAGGATGAGACGGTTAGATAGCATCACCAATCCAATGGACATGAATTTGAGCAGGAGATGGTGAAGGACAGGGGAGCCTGGCCTGCTGCAGTCCACAGGGTCACAGAGAGTCAAACTCGACTTAGCAACTGAACAACAGCAACAACAACAATACATACATAGATATGGGTTTAGTATATATATTACTTGTAAGCATGTTTAATAAGGGAAGATCCCCTGAAGAAGGAGATGGCAACCCACTCCAGTGTTCTTGCCAGGAGAACCAGAGGGAACTGGTGGGCTATAGTCCAGGGGGTCTCAAAGAGTCAGACATGACTGAACATCTGAGCACATGTTTAATAATACTTATCTTATTATTTCCTTTTATCCTGTACTCTGCTGTATACTTCAGGAATTCGGTGCACAGTGCTGGCCAATTATAAGAGCCTAGTTTTCCTTTTCCGTGGTACAGTAGTTCTCATTCAGAGCAAATCCCCCCCTCCCCCCAGGGGGATATTTGACACTGTTTGGGAATGTTGTTGATTGCCAGAATGCAGGGGTCAAGACACTACTAGCATGTAATGGAAAGAATCAAGAGATTTTGCAATGCACAGACCAGGCATTATCTCACCCAAAACGTCAGTAGTGTTGAGGCTGAGATACCACCTTAGTAGGTAACTCCTGCCTGCTCTGCCTGTAGAAATACACATTCCCAGGAAATTACCTTTTACCTTCTAACGAGATGGGAGTCACCAGGCCTCTGACACTCTTCTCCTTGGTGCTGTGATAGTTGGAGCAGTAGGAGCTGGGGCCATGCTTCATCACTGGGACATTGGCATTTGGTGGTGTGTTTCTTCATGCAAGAATCAAATAACCTCAGGTAGGTTATGAGTCCTGGGCACATGGGGACAATTGATGGATTATGCAGGTGAGCATGACATAGACTGATGATAGGCAATTACTATAAATCACCGTTAGTCTGACTTCCAGCCACATGCAACCGACTGCAAGAAATGCGTGGAAACTAGCCCTCGTTCATCCATTTTAGAATATTAGTATTGTGCCTAAAGCCAGGTATGCACATTTTCTGAATGAGCTAAGTGGAATATTTCCCAAATAGCCAAGTGAAAAGAATTGAGAAGAATGAAAGTTTTGTTCCTTCAAGGGTATGTTTAAACAATAGTTTATTTTAGATGCAATAGCATATATTTTAAATAATAACTGCTACAAATGAGTATGTGTTCCTTTCTAGGAAATTCTAGAAATACAAAAACTCTAGGAAATACAAAAACAAGGTGAAAGTAAAAGTGTTAGTAGCTCATTTGTGTCCAACTCTTTGCAACCCCATGGACTGTAGCCCACCAGGCTCCTCTGTCCAAGGAATTCTCCAGGCAAGAATACTGGAGTGGGTAGTCATTCTCTTCTCCAAGGGCTCTTCCCAATCCAGGGATCGAACTTGGATCTCCTGCATTGCAAGCAGATTCTCTACCATCTGAACCACCAGAAAAACTCTAGTACAACAGAAAATCCAAATTCAGTTTTCCATGAGTCACTAGTAATAGATATTGTTTTTTTGTTTAAGAATAAGAGTTATATAAAGGTTTATATATGAGGTTTCATGCCAAACTATACATTCTCAAACTTGGCTCTTCAGGATAGCCTAAATGATATTCTAAGTGACTACTGAGGGAGAGAAGTTTTTGTTTTTTGCTTTTTGTTTTTTCTTAATCATACTAAGTGAAGTAAGTCAGACAGAGAAAAAGACAAATATCATATGACATCATTTTTCTGTGGAATCTAAAAAAAATGATATGGTGAACTTATTTACAAAACAAACAGACTTACAGACTTCAAAACAAATATATGGTTAAAAAAAGGGCAAGGTGGGAGGAGGGATAAATTAAGAATTTGGGATTAACATATACACTCTACTATGGACAAAATAAAGGCTTCCCTGGTGACTCAGTGGTAGAGAATCTGCTTGCAATGCAGGAGACCTGGGTTCAATCCCTGAGTGGGGAAGATCCCCTGGAGAAGGGAATGGCAACCCACTCCAGTATTCTTGCCTGGAGAATTCCATGGAGAGAGGAGCCTGGTGGGCTACAGTCCATAGATAATCAACAAGGACCTAAAGTATAGCAGAAGGAATTCTATCATATTATATAATGATTTATATGGGAAAAAAATCTAAAAGAATGTGTGTTGTCACTTCAGTCATAGCCAACGTTTTGCTTCCCCATGGAATATAGCCTGCCAGCCTCCTCTGTCCATGGGATTCTCCAGGGAAGAATACTGGAGTGGGCAACCATTCCCTTCTCTAGGAGATCTTCCCTACCCAGGGATCAAACCAGCACTTTCTGCTGCTCCTGCGTTGCAGACATATTCTTTACTGCTGAGCCACAGGAGAAGCCAGCAGTAAAACAGTGCATGTATGTGTAACTGAATGTCTTTGATGCACACTTGAAACTAACAGAATACTGTAAATCAACTATGTTGTTGTTGTTTAGTAGCTCAGTTGTTAAGTCATGCCCAACTCTTTCACAAGCCTATGGAGAGTAACCCAGCAGGCGCCTCTGTTCATGGGATTTCCCAGTCAAGAATACTAGAATGGGTTGTCATTTCCTTATCCAGGGGATCTTCCCGACCCAGGAATTGAACCTATGTCTCCTGCATTGGCAGTCAGGTTCTTTACCACTGAGCCACCAAGGAAACCACCAATATAAAATAAAAATGTAAATTTAGAAAAGATTTTAAAGAGAGCGAGATTCACAAGCATTTTAGTTAAGAGCAGGTAAGATCAGGGGAGGACATATTGAAATTCTGCTTACATTTTCATGAGGTTATTATTCACTTTTAGATATATACAGTGTACTTGCCACTGGGCTCCCTCCTGCCAAACCAGAAGGATTCCTGAGGTTCTTGTTTATTTCTGCTGTTCCAACTCATTACCTTCCACCTCCTAAAAGACTCAACACCACAGCTTTCAAGTCAAAGCCAAAAGTGCTCCATCTCTGGAAGTGAGTGTACAATTTGAAAAATGGTTGCACTTTGATGTCTCTGTTTTTCTCACACAGAAATGACTTTCAATCATAAGACTCAATCTTGGCTCAATGCAAAACCTGATACATGATGACTGGTGTGTTAACACACACAAGTCATCAAAACAGATAGCTGTCTCTAAAGACGTGTTACCTTGCTTCTGACTCCCTGGGCAGGTGATGGAGATGAGAGAGTGAATAATTCCTTTTGTCAGTTCAAAGCTAAATTCTGGAGGCAGCATGTTTTCCTGGATGCCTAACTAAATCTTCTTGGCATCGTTTACTAGGTCAGAGCTACAAGTCTCCAAAACACTGTTGCATTTAGAAACGCAGTGGGTTCTCATTTGTGGGGATTCCGTTCTTTGAAGAGTATTTACAGTTCAGTTCTTCACCATAGCGGGCCGACTCTGGAATCCAGCAGACGATGGCTACTCATAGCACTCCAAATCCAGCCAACTTTTCCAGCCACATGTTCAACTATCACATCTGATCACACACACTTACAGCTCTGCCACAAAGCCCGCCATCTTCCTTGAGTTTTCTCTGTGCGCCTGAGTATCTGTACTTTTGCCATGCTGTTCCTTCAGCCTGCTTGCCTTTCTATCATGTCTCTCAATGACATCTTTACAAGTAAAAAGTCACATTTTTTATGAAGACTGTACAGATCTACTACACACACACACACACACACACACACACACACACAGTCAAAATCAGTTACCATGTCATCTAAATGCCCACATTATGGGTCTCTACAATATTATAATCTTCTATTTCTGCTTCCTTCCCTATCTCACTGACTTCACCAACCCATATGGAAGTATATATCTTTTGAAGGCAAAGCCCATGTCTTCAATATCCTTATGTTTTCAATCACTGCCAATTTATTGTATGAATGATGGCATGAGAACATAGTTGAACATTACCTTGGACAAACACAAGATATTTTATAATACTAAGTCAATCTAAATTTTTAATGCAATATCCTTACATAGATTGTTGATATTTTGGTGTCATGGATTTTTTGCTTTCATTTTTTTTAATGCAACACTAGATGTTATTTTTCTTGATTATGAGTTTTTATGACACCCTGGCCTCCTTAAATTTGGGATTGCATGCAAATTCTTCACTCACCTCTTCAGAGACCTGTTACTGAGATGGACTCTTCATGACATCTAAAATAACTGCTGAAAAGTAAGCAAAATATGTTTTTGATTGTATTTGTTCCTCAATGCTAATGAAATCCTGATACTGAATAAGAGTAATAATAATATAATGTATAGATTAGAGAATTAACGGAACTTTAAATCATGTCATCCACCCTCTTCATCATATAGGTAAAGCACCTGAGGGCCAGGGAATTTAGGAGAAAGTGGTCCAAGCTTACACTCCTACTTCATTTTTTGTTGGTTATGCTAGGGCTTCAGGCAGTCATTGGGGTCTGTGGATATGAACAAAGTTCAACAGGCTTCTTTTTACATTAGATAAAACTCAAAGTCCTTGTCTTTGGAAGCAACCTAAATGTCCATCAACAGAAGAATGGATAAAGAAATTGTGGTACATATATACAGAGGAATATTACTCAGCTTTAAAAGGAGCAAAATTGTGGTTTTACAGAGACATAGACTGACATAGCGACTTCATACAGAGTGAAGTGAGTCAGAAAGATAAAAACAAAAATTGCATATTGTCACTTATATGTAGACTCTAGAGAAATGATACAGATGAACCTATTTGCAAAGCTGAAATAGAGACATAGAGAACAAATATATGGAAACCAAATGAGGAAGAGGGGTAGGATGATTTGAGAGACAGACATTGCCATATACATATGCATATACAGCCATGTATAAAACAGATAACTAATGAGAACCCCCTGTGGAGCACAGAGAACTCTATTCAGTGGTTTGTGGTGAGCTAAAAGGGAAGGAAATCCAAAAAAGAAGAGATACGTGTGCACATTTGCTAATTTACTTTACTGTATGGTAGAGACTAACACAATGTCAAAAAGCAGCTAAACTCCAATAAAAATTAATTTTTAAAATAAATAAAATTAATTTTAAAAAGAAATTGCAAAATTACTTTCTAAACTACTAGCAAAAATCTACTCCCCACAAATAATAAATATCTGCCCCTTTTCTGCATTTCCACCAGAACTAGATACTGGAACACTTTTGAAGTTTTGTCAAGTGGTGAACCAAAAAAAATGGGATCTTGTTTTTATTTTAAAATTTTATTTTAAATTTCTAAACTATTAATCAGGTTGATCCTTTTTTTTTCATATATTAACAACTTTTGTTTCCTTTCCAATGAAATGCTATTCATAGTTTTTATTAGTTAGTTCAATAAGATTTTTAAATCAATTCCTACAAAAAAAAACAAGAGTCCCATTTATTACATGTGTTGTAAAATATTTACTTTTACCCAGTCTGTCATGTTTGGTGTGAAACTTTGCAATATCTTGAATTCCTTTATTTTCTGCTTTCATATAGTCAAATATAGCTACTTTTGCTAGGTGGTTTTAGATTTTCCTGTATTTCTAGGCTTTATACTTTCCAGGTGGCATCAGTGGTAAAGAATCCACCTGCCAATGCAGGAGATGCAGGAAATGCAGTTTCAATCCCTGGATCAGGAAGATCCCCTAAAAAGTAAATGTCTACCCACTCCAGTATTCTTGCCTGGAAAATTCCACAAACAGAGGAGCCTGGCAGGCTACAGTCCACGGGGTCACAAAGAGTCAGATACAGCTGAGCATGCAAGAATCACAGTAGTCTTAATAAAGAAATTTTCTCTTAGTACCAAGGAATAAAAATGTTTTCTTTAAAAAAAACAAAATAAAATCCTTGTCCTTATTAGTAATGCTATCAGTCTGCACTCAGACAATCTTGGAAAGACAATTCATTCTAAAATTTAAAAAGACACAAAGAAGTAATCTTCAACGGGATGCAGTTTTGGTTTATCTCATTTGTTGTTTGGCTCTCATGTGGATATGCATTTCCTTGGAGGATTTTAGAATATAAACAATATTGGAAAGTAATAGCATTTCCAAGAAGAAGGGAGAAACACAATGATTCAATGCTTTATTGAATGTTTCTCTCCTACCAGACAAGGAAATTGATACTAAGTAAGAGGAAAGTATTTGTGGAAAGATGTTCTTGCTATGATTCAGGCACTTTTTAAAAAATACCAATGCCCCGGCCTAGCTCCACATCAGTTACACTAGAAGTTCTAAAATTGAAATCCAGGTGTTGATATTTTTAGAAAATCTCCTTGGGAGGTTCATCATGCATCCAAAAGAACAAAGCATTTCTGCACATCTTTGTGACAACAGTGTTTTCAGTCCTAATTCTGTTTTTTTTGTTTTTTTTTTTCGTCATAGACCACATGCTTTGGTTAGTTTTTCTGTTAGCTACTCAGCTTTCAAGTCTATCCATACATGATTTTTGCAGTGAAGACAACAACCAACATCTACCCACTCCCACCTCCAGCCATAAACCATTTGAATTTGAGGAGTTTGTCCCAACAAATCCAAAATCCAAGAGAAGATACAATAATGCCTTGTTCATCCTGTGTCACACAGGAGGAATTTATCTAGGGGGCACCTAGTGAGTTTGCATCTTCATCAGCCATAAGGGTAGTTGCGATGACAATGTGAGAATCAGATGCAATTCATAGCTCTTCTTCTAATCTTTGGGTGTTCCATTTGTCATCTCTGCCCACCTCTTACTTCCACTACATCCTGGCCTTTTGTGTGCTGACATGTGTGGTCTCTGAATGAATGTCAAGAGAGAAATGGATGATAGACATATAGAAGAAATGAGAAAAGAACTGGGCTCTGGATTTAATTAGTTTGGATCTGAATACACTTACAACTTAAAAATTAATGTGCCTACCTGCTCTGCTGGCTTCTTTCTTGTCTGAGTTCAGAGATTGGAACTTAGCATATGTAGCCTAAGACTGAGCTTTTCAACTCCACTACACCTGAGATGCAATTCGGGAAAATTCTGCCCTTGTTCTCCTCTTGCATTTAATTTATAGTGCAGCCGCCACTCTGGGTATCACTATGGGCATTTTCAAGGGAAGCTAATATAAGGTATAATATTAAGCATGTTCAGTTCAGTTCAGTCACTCAGTCAAGTCCACCGCTTTATGACCCTATGGACTGCAGCATGCCAGGCCTCCCTGTCCATCACCAACGCCCAGAGTTTACTCAAACTGATGTCCATTGAGTCAGTGATGCCATCCAGCCATCTCATCCTCTGTTGTCCCCTTCTCCTCCTGCCTTCAATCTTTCTCAGCATCAGGGTCTTTTCAAATGAGTCAGTTCTTCGCATCAGGTGGCCAAAGTATTAGAGTTTCAGCTTCAGCATCAGTCCTTCCAATGAACACTCAGAACTAATCTCCTTTAGGATGTACTGGCTGGATCTCTTTGCAGTCCAAGGGACTCACAAGAGTCTCCTCCAACACCACAGTTCAAAAGCATCAATTCTTCTTTATAGTCAGCTTTCTTTATAGTCCAATTCTCACATCCATATATGACTACTGGTAAAACCATACCTTTTACTAGATGGACCTTTGTTGGCAAAGTAATAAAGCATGTCTGGCTGCTTTTGAACTGTGGTGTTGGAAAGGCTCTTGAGAGTCCCTTGGACTGTAAGGAAATCCAACCAGTCCATCCTAAAGGAGATCAGTCCTGGGTGTTCATTGGAAGGACTGATGCTGAAGGTGAAACTCCAATACTTTGGCCACCTGATGGCAAAGAGTTAACTCATTGGAAAAAGCCCTGATGCTGGGAGAGATTGGGGGCAGGAGGAGAAGGGGACGACAGAGGATGAGATGGCTGGATGGCATCACCAACTCTATGGGCATGAGTTTGAATAAACTCCGGGAGTTGGTGATGGACAGGGAGGCCTGGCGTGCTGTGGTTCATGGGGTCACAAAGGGTCAGACAAGACTGAGCGACTGAACTGAACTGAACTGAGCATGCTAACCCTGAAATCTTATTAACTTTGATAATCAGAAAAAAAAAAAGGACAAAACTAGAATTCTGGTGTCTGCCCTCCATTCTGTATCATTAGATTTAGTTTATGAGGTCTATTTAGCTGCAGTTTCCCAGTGGGCACTAGAGGTGAGTGAGTGAAAATGACTCAGTCGTGTCCGACTCTTTGCGACCCCATGGACTATACAGTCCATGGAATTCTCCAGGCCAGAATACTAGAGTGGGTAGCCTTTCTCTGCTCCAGGGGATCCTCCCAACCCAGGGATCAAATCCAGGTCTCCTGCATTGCAGGCAGATTCTTTACCAGCTGAGCTACCAGGGAAGCCCCAGTGGTAGAGAACCCATCTGTTAATGCAGGAGATGTAAGAGATGTGTGTTTGATCCCTGGGTTGGGAAGATCCCCTGGAGTAGAAAGTGACAACCCACTCCAGTATTCTTGCCTGGAAAATCCCTTGGATAGAGGTCCATAGGGTCACAAAGTGTGGGACATGACTGAAGCTACTTAGCACGCACGCATGGCATACACATGCATCTAGAAGCAGGCTAGAGGTTCCCATCTTGCAGTCTTGCCCCCTCTCTATGTCTAATGCCAGATCGCTGGATCTGAAGCAACTCTTGGATCTGAAGCATCTCTTGCAGCTTGTCACTGATGAAACTTTGGCCCTGTTCCTTCAATAGGACTGGGTCCAAATGCTCAACCTACAGATTTCAGCAAGTTCCCGACATCCCCGAGTCCTAGTTTCCCTTTTTTGCATAATGGGAAACCTGGCATCACTATATGATATATAGCACAGAGGAATAGCTCCATAAATGTCTGGTCTTTCTTTTTTTTTCTAGCTTGCATCTTCACTATATACTTAAAACTGTCTATGTCTCTCAAGAACAAAATCTCCAAATAAAACTCTTAGTCCTGGCATTCCAGGGCAGATATAAGCCTGATTATCACACTTTTTCTCCCCCTTTGCCTTTGTCCTGCATTATAAGGCCACCTCACTCATCACTTACCTGAGATTCCCAGGTGGCTCAGTGGGTAAAGAATCTGCGTGCAATGTAGGAGACACCGGCAGACATGGGTTCCATCCCTGGGTCAGGAAGATCCCCTGGAGGAGGCCATGGCAAGCCACTCCAGTATTCTTGTCTGGAGAATCCCATGGACAGAGGAGCCTGGTGGGCTACAGTCCATAGGGTTTCAAAGAGTCAGACAAGACTGAAGCTACTGAGCATGCACACGCAAGCACTCATCTAAAGCTGCTTGGTCCTCTATCACTTATGAATCCCATCCTCTCTGTCTGGAAGGACTCTACCCCATCCTTTTATTATTAAAGTTGTGCCCTTTCCCTAAGGGCCAAGTTGATTGCCACTTCCTCCAGGAAACTGGGAGGACTTCACTCCAAAGACATTCTTCCACATTTAGAGACTGAAATTCATCCCTTGCCTTTTAAAATCAAAAGTCAAATAAACCAAGAACACACGAAGAACTTATTGAAATTCACGGTGGAGTCAACAAATGGAAGAAGAAAATAAATTTGCCCCCCCAAAAGAAAATATTCTAAAATATGTTTTTAATTTTAAAAAGCCCGATTCTCCTTTCATCCATTTTTTCTTTTCTAATTTTGAAATATCAGATAAGCTAAATGTCATTTGTTTCCTTTTAGCTTAACCTTTTCTCACTCTAAAAGAAGGGCATGTGTTTACATTAATTCTCCGTGTAGATGAAATTCTTAGATCCTCAAGGGGTCTGGTATACATCCTGTTTGCAAACTAAGATTTCTTTATGAATGAAGAATAAAATGTGCGTAGGCAGGCCTGAAACAGCAACCTTGCTTTGGGGCACTGCTCTTAGCTCCAATCTCTATAATCGGCATCTCTGAAACGTTCCACTTTACAAAGTACAAAGCCTGTTTTCATAGTTCTCTCATAAGCTGTTTTCCTAACACACTCCAATCAGTTTGATGCCAGTGAGTTTCTGCTGTGTTTATTATATTTTGTCTTCTTTCCACCGGGGCTCCCACCCTCAAATCCCACATTGTGAGCAAGGCTTTGAGCCACCAAAAGTTTATTAGCAAATTTTCCAGCAAATAGAATTTTTTTGAACTTTTTCCACCTTTGGTCGATGGGCTTACATTGAAATAAACCAGTCATGTTTGTGCTAAACTTCTAATGGAACTTCGCTTCCAGTCACATTTAATGAATGACAAACTAAATATACCAACAAAGTCAACTCGTGAGTAAAAATAGAGGGAGGCAGAGACCCTGAGCAAAACAGAAAGAATGTGAGGGGGAAACATTGGGAGAGGGAATGAATGCTTAACTCCTGTGATTCCCGTAACAAACACTTAAAAAGCACAGCTTTCTGGAGGAAGGTGAGGGTTGGACGAATTGAGAAAGTAGCATGGACATATATACACTGTGTGTGTCTGTTGTATGCGACCCCATCAGTTCAGTTCAGTTCAGTCGCTCAGTCGTGTCCGACTCTTTGCGGCCCCATGAACCGCAGCACGCCAGGCCTCCCTATTCATCAACAACTCCCAGAGTCCACCCAAACCTACGTCCATTGAGTCAGTGATGCCATCCAGCCATCTCATCCTCTGTCATCCCCTTCTCCTTCCGCCTTCAACCTTTCTCAGCAACAGGGTCTTTTCAAATGAGTCAGCTCTTCGCATCAGGTGGCCAAAGAACTGGAGTGTCAGCTTCAACATCAGTCCTTCCAATGAACACCCAGGACTGATCTTTAGGATCGACTGGTTGGATCTCCTTGCTGTCCAAGGGACACACAAGAGTCTTCTCCAACACCACAGTTCGAAAGCATCAATTCTTCGGTGCTCAGCTTTCTTTATAGTCCAGCTTTCACATCCATACATGACCAATGGAAAAAACATAGCTTTGACCAGACGGACCTTTGTTGGCAAAGTAATGTCTCTGTTTTTTAATATGCTGTTTAGGTTGGTCATAACTTTCCTTCCAAGGAGTAAGCGTCTTTTAATTTCATGGCTGCAGTCACCATCTGCAGCCCAGAAAAATAAAGTCAGTCACTATTTCCACTGTTTCCCCATCTATTTGCCATGAAGTCATAGAACCAGATGCCATGATCTTAGTTTTCTGAATGTTGAGCTTTAAGCCAACTTTTTCATTCTCCTCTTTCACCTTCATCAAGAGGCTCTTTAGTTCTTTCACTTTCTGCCATAAGGGTGGTGTCATCTGCATATCTGATATTTCTCCCGGCAATCTTGATTCCAGCTTGTGCTTCCTCCAACCTAGCGTTTCTCATGATGTACTCTGCATATAAGTTAAATAAACAGGGTGACAATATACAGCCTTGATGTACTTCTCTTCCTATTTGGAACCAGCCTGTTGTTCCACATCCAGTTCTAACTGATGCTTCCTGACCTGAATATAGGTTTCTCAAGAGGCAGGTCAGGTGGTCTGGTATTCCCATCTCTTTCAGAATTTTCAACAGTTTATTGTGATCCACACAATCAAAGGCTTTGGCATAGACAATAAAGCAGAAATAGATGTTTTTCTGGAACTCTCTTGCTTTTTCAATGATGCAGCAGATGTTGGCCATTTGATCTCTGGTTCCTCTGCCTTTTCTAAAACCAGCTTGAACATCTAGAAGTTCACAGTTCATGTATTGCTGAAGCCTGGCTTAGAGAATTTTAAGCATCACTTTACTAGCGTGTGAGAGGAATGCAATTGTGCAGTATTTCGAACATTCTTTACCATTGCCTTTCTTTGGGACTGGAATGAAAACTGATCTTTTCCAGTCCTGTGGCCACTGTTGAGTTTTCTAAATTTGCTGGCATATTGAGTGTAACACTTTCACAGCATCATCTTTCAGGATTTGAAATAACTCAACTGGAATTCCATCACCTCCACTAGCTTTGTCCGTAGTGATGCTTTCTAAGGCCCACCTTACTTCACTCGCATTCAAGGATGTCTGGCTCTTAGGTGAGTGATCACACCATCATGATTATCTGGGTCATGAAGATCTTTTTTGTACAGTTCTTCTGTGTATTCTTGCCACTTCTTCTTAATATCTTCCGCTTCTGTTAGGTCCATACCATTTCTGTCCTTTATTGAGCCCATCTTTGCATGAAATATTCCCCTGGTATCTCTAATTTTCTTGAAGAGATCTCTAGTCTTTCCCATTCTGTTGTTTTCCTCTATTTCTTTGCATTAATCGCTGAGGAAGGCTTTCTTATCTCTCCTTGCTATTCTTTGGAATTCTACATGCAAATGAGACGGACTGTAAACTGCCAGACTTTCTGTCTGTGGAACTCTCTAGGCAAGAATACCGGAGTGGATAACCATTCCTTTTTCCAGGGGATCTTTCCAACCCAGGGATCGAACCTGGGTCTTCTGCATTGCAGGCAGATTCTTTACCATCTGAGCTATGAGGGAAGACTTCATATAAATATGTAAATACTTAGGTATTACACTATCAGATGTAAAATAGATAGTGAGAAGTTGCTAAATAACACAGGGAGCCCAGCCTGGTGCTCTGTGATGAGCTAGAGGGATGAGATAGGATGAGGGGAGGGAAGCTCAGAAGAGAAGAGATACATATATAATTATGACTAATTTGTGTTGCTGTACAGCAGAAGCCAACACAAATTTTTAAGCCAATTTCCCACCAATTAAAAAATAAAAATAAAATATATAATTTTCCTGAAATTGATTATGAATATGTGTATATCTAAGAGAATTAAGAATTTGAGAAGTTAAAGTCATATTTATTTCCATGTAAATCATTTCATAAAGTTGGTATCTCCTAATGACACCATAACACTGACAAATCTCTGGTTAATGTAAGTGTTAAAAGTCACAAAATGAACCTGAGATCACAATTACCTGAATTCAAATACTAACTAGACATATCCAGGCAAATTAAGAAGAACACAGGGACAGTCTTACCCAAACATCAAACAAAATGAAATGCAGACTTCCTTTCTTCTGAAAAGTCTCCAGGCCTCAATTATACTCACATTTTTAGTTTTTGGGCCCAGATCATTTCCTTTCATTTATTACTTTTTTAATATCTCTGCACCATTCTTATTACCTTTTCAAAAAGTACTGAAGTATCACTCTGAACTAAGATAAGTGTCTGGACTCATTATTGACAGTGGGATTGTTGCAGAAATTAGCACCTTCAGCTGGCAATTTATTATGTAAGTGATAATGTTTGGGTAACAAAAAATGTATTAATATGTCTCTGGTGAATAATGTGTTCACAGCAGTAGGAAAATTAGAGGAAGAAAAGTGGCCAGACAGAAAAATAATGACTTCAAAGCAAAAATACCTTGAAAATGGTCACATCTCCATTCTTTAAATCAGTTTTACATCTTGCCTCAACCGATAATCATTTATTGTTAACTTCACTGATTTTTGTCCTAAAGATGTACTATGGGCCTAGGAAATGAGAAGTCAAACTAAATATTAGGTTAGAGACAGTGGTTGGAATTCATGCAGTCAAATCAGAGATAAGGACCAAGCTTGCTGGAAGAATTGGCAGAGCTGGAGTTAATTTATTTACCCGTAGAAGAAGACACGTACACAGGGAGGTGATCAAAAACTGATGATGGCAAACTGCTCAGAAAATGTGTGGTCACCTGCCCTGTTGCATTTTTAGAGGAAGAGATAAAAAATTCATGTGTGTGTGTGTGTGTGAGTCACTCGGTCGTGTCTGACTCTTTGCCACCCTGTGGCCTGTAGCCCACCAGGCGCCTCTGTTCATGGAATTCTCCAGGCAAGAATACTGCAGTGGCTAGCCATTCCTTTCTCTAGAGGATCTTCCCAGCTGAGGGATCGAATCCCATCTCCAGCATTACAGGTGAATTCTGTACCATCTGAGCCACCAGAAAAGTCCCCAATAATTTATGACTAGAGGTCAAATGACCTGCCAGTGCTGTTAACAGCATCCTTTCATCTACTGATTCAAAGGGATCGAGTCCTTACATCCTCCCAACACTTCCCATTTCCATGTCACTTCAGCATGCTCTTTCATGGCAAGCAAGGTACTGTGCCCGACTTTGCTCTTGGTTCCCCCCCTGCCACAAACACTGACCAAAACCAAGACCACCGTGAGCATCAGGGACTCGCCAAGCGCACAGAGCTTCAGGTCCTCTCTAGGAAGCCTGGGGCTTTCCAGCCACAAAGCCTTGTGCTGACTTCGCGATGTGCTGGTCTGATTTGGAGCAAAAACAGATAGAACACAAGACGTGAGAGCAGATAAAGAAATCAAAGTTGAGATTGTGCCGAGTGTTAGAAACATTGATTGGACCTCAGTTTGAACCAGAAGGGAACTCTTTAAAGTTCTGTTTGGGAACAGAACACTATTTCAATTTTCCAAAGAGTAACACTAAAACTCATCTTTACACACTGTATGCCAGGAGACACGGATGCTTGGTCGTTCCTTTTGTGTTATTGACCTGCACGGCAGAACATTCACGAACAGAGAGCAAAGTTTAGCTGCAATGCAGGATGTTTTTTGCTGATGTTCTCATTTTTTCTTGCCTTGTCATTTGTATTGAAATTTGATTCAAGAATATTATTTTAGTATGTAAAAACAGGATAGAGGCATAAAAAATCTTCCAGCAGTACTAATTCATTCTTAGGAATATGAATTTCACTCTTAAAACCATAAGTGAAAAGCTGAAACAAGCAAAACACAATTCGCTGTTTTGAGGCTGCTTTTGGAAATCTGTTTGCTTAAATGTTTCATTCTTCTTTTTTCATCATCAAAATTGAGACCAGAGAGATCTGAGGATTTCCAAAATAAAAGCTTCTGTTACTAATTCCAGTTAAGGTCATCATATATGAGGGACATGTGGATTTTGGAAATAAACCACCCCTAATTATTGTTTTGACACATTTAAATTTCAAAAGAGAGATTAAAACTTGAACAAAGGACTGTCACTTCTGCCTGTGACACAGTAACAGTAACTGGACTCGCCTGCTCGGTACAAACAATGATCAGAAACTGAAAATACATGCAAAACTGCTATTTTTAGGCACTGGGCAACGGGCAGTCCAGGATTACGTTACCTAAGAGAGGAGGAAAAAAATGAACTATACACAGCAACTTTCCATTTTCTAAATTTCAAAGCAGGGAAGAGGAGTCCAGGCAAAGCATAGCAGTCCTGCTGAGCTGTTGGGGTAGAGATTAAAGTCCTCAGAGGCTGAGAAAGCTGGATTTGCAAAGCAGAATACAAAAGATGAGAACGCTCCCAGAGAAACAGCTCCAGGAACAGGCATTGGCCTCCTGAGACTTTCACTTAATACTAAGCAACACATGAAAGGTAAAACTAAGCAGTGTGTGGGGGAAATGCCTAAGAAGCTGGGCAAAAATGATCAGCTACAAGAGAACTGCAAACTGAATAAATTAAAAAAAAAACTCACTCAGAGATGGGACACTATCTTGTATTGGCTACCCAAACTGAAGGTATTGAGTATCTGAGATATTCGATAGAGACCCCAGAAGTCTTCATGGTAGATCTATCCCATGTCACTCTTAAAAAGCTGAAAGGTAAGCTCAAACTAATTCAAAAGCAATTAAATTTCCTGTCAAAATATACTTCAGTCCTCTCTAAATGAAGACAGAAAATTCTATGCACTTATCAGAACAATATTCACAATGACTATAATCACTTAAATTTTTCTCTAAACGTGAAGCAGGAAAATGAAGCTCATTGTTGAAGCTCATTGTCAGGAGAAATGCTTGTTAATAGCAAAGAACTGAGAAATGACAGAAGCAATGCAGCTAGCAGACAAATCCATTAAAACAATGTTATAAATACTCTTAAGGATTTAAATGAAAACAAGAATCTAATGAGGAGAGAAATGAAAGATTAAAAAAAGAAATATGGCTTATAAGGCTGACAAACAATATCTGAGAGGAAAATTTAACAGGAAGGACTTAATTGCAGATTAGAGAGAGGGGATAAAAGGGTTAATAAGCTTGAAGACATAGTAAAAGTGGAAACTAAAGTACTGAGGAGAAAACGTTTGAAAAGTAAGTAAACAGAAACTCACTTACCTGCAGAACCAGAGGGATTCCTGAAAAAGAGGAGAGGAGACAGATTAACAGGGAAAAAAAGAGAGAGAACAGGCAAAATTTCAGAATGTCTTTAAAACCACTTTATAGAGGTATGATTGACCAACCCAAAGCAATACATATTTAATGTAAAGGTCTGTATAGTCAAAACTATGGCTTTTCCAGTAATCAATACCATACCAATGTGAGAGGTAGACTATAAAGAAGGCTGAGCACCAAAGAATTGATGCTTTCAAACTGTGGTGTTAGAGATGACTCTCGCGAGTCCCTTGGGCTGCAAGAAGATCCAACCAGTCCATTCTAAAGGAAATCCAACCCTGAATATTGACTGAAAGGACTGATGCTGAAGCTGAAACTCCAATATTTTGGCCAACTGCTACAAAGAGCTGACTCATTAGAAAAGACCCTGAAGCTGGGAAAGATTGAAGGCAGGAGGAGAAGGGGATAACAGAGGATGAAATGGTTGGGTGGCATCAGTGAGTTAATGGAAATGAGTTTCAAGAGACTCCAAGAGATAGTGAAGGACAGGAAAGCTTGGCATGATGCAGTCTACGGGGTCTCAGAATCGGACACAACTGATCAACAGAATAACAAAAATGGACAACAGACCTAATGAGTTTGGAGATAAGTATATATCCATGAAATTGTCACCACAATCTATGCCATAAATATGCCTATCACCTCCAAAATGTTCCTGCTACCTTCTTTATTTATTTATATTATTTTTCTGATACGACAAAAAGCTTTACTGTCATAGAAATTTTTAGTTTCCAATAAATTTTATATTATTAATTAAAGGCACTATGCTATACAGCAGATTTCTAGGACTTACATAACTCAAACTTTGTACTCTTTGAGTAATACTTCTATAAATCCACAGAACCAGGAAATTCAAAAAACAGGATAAAGACAAAGAAAACCACAAGAAGTCATATCTTAGTCACATACATTATTGAAAACCAGTGAAAAAGAGAAGCGTCCAGAAAAAAAAAAACAAAAAAACCTGACTTTGGCTCAAATGGTTGTAACGGTGAATTCTATGGAACACTGAAGGAAGAAAATATAATCTTACATAAACCCAGAAATTAGAAGAGAAGGGAACAATTCCCAACTTACTTTACAATTGTTTTGTTCAGGTTCCCAGAACAGAGATATTATAAGAAAACTACCAAGTTTCTAAACACAGAAACATCAAAGATTAGCAAACCTAAGTGAAACTGAAAGTCCTGTCAGACTCTTTGTGATACCACGGGCTGTATAGTCCATGGAATTCTCCAGGCCAGAATACTGGTGGGTAGCCTTTCCCTTCTCCAGGGGATCTTCCAAATCCAGGTTTCCTCCACTGCAAGTAGATTCTTTACCAGCTGAGCCACAAGGGAAGCCCAAGAAAAATGGAGTGGGTAGCCTATCCCTTTCTCCTGTGGATCTTCCCAACTAGTTATTAACCAATCTTGCATTCCTGTGATAAACCAATCAGTTATCGGGTTAACTTTTTAATTGTTGTAGCAAACCTAAGTTAACACAGAATAACTGATTGGTTTAGCACAGGAATGCAAGATTGGTTAATAATTCAATAGCAATCCAGGTTACTCATCATACTAAAAGAAAAAGGGGAAAACAATGTATTATCTCAATAAACATGCAGACGAAGCATTTGACAGTATTCAACATCTACTCAAGCTCAATGCTCTTAAACAGAATAAAAGGAGACTATCTTTATTTGCAGATAACATGATAGTACACATTAAAAAAAAAATCAGTCTACCAAAAAAAACCTATCTAGAACATCCTGATAAATTTACAATAATGTAAGGTCACAGGATATAATACTGAAGATCAATATCAAAACTTAATATAAAATCTATTCTAATTCTATATACTAGCAGCAACAATGGAAAAATAAAGTATTTAGGTACCATTTCCAGTAGCATAAAAACAAAATATTCAGATATGTATATAAATATAGGCATGTAAGACTTCTATAGTGAAAATCATAAAACATTACTGAGAGAAATTAAGAAAAATAAATGGAGAGATACACCATATTCATGGATTAGAAGATAATACTAAAATATCAGTCCTCCCAAACCAATGTACTGATAATTGCAATCAAAATTTCAACAAGGATTTTTAAAAACTAAAAACAAACTGATTCAAAAATCTAGTTGAAATTTCAAAGGTGATAAATTTTTTAAAATATAAAAATTTTTTTTAAGTTTTAAATTCTAATTTTTTTAAAATTTAAAAATTTAAAAAAATTTTTAAATTTTAAAGTTTTTAAATTTTTTTTTAAAAATTAAAAAAATATTGAGAAGAAAGCTGGAGAAACTGTACTGAATTAAAGACTTATTATAAAGCTTCAGTAATCAGACAGGGTAGTATTTTCAAATGTATAAACATATTGCTCAGTGAAATATAATAGAAATCTTACAAATATATCCACATATATACAGTCATTTGATTTTCAATAAACATGCTAAGGAAACACAAGGTCAAAATACAATAAATGATGGTGGAACAACTGAATATCCATGTGGGAAAAAAAAATACACTTCAACACATATCATAACATACAGACAATTTTCTCAAAAGTGGATCCTAAATATAAATATAAAAGCAAAAGCTGCAAAGCTTTCAAAAGAAAACACAGAAAAATAACCTTTAAGGACTTGATGAAGACATGGATATTTTAAGATATAAACAAGTTGTTCATGCCCAAATAGTGTGTGAATACTACTCAGTAATAGGAAGGAATTTGCATGATCAAACGAGAGCATGGTTGAGTGTCCAAAACACTCTCCTCAGGTTCAGAAGGCGCATACTTGGTGGAACACACTGGTGGCTGGTGCAGGACACACATGCACATGGCCAAGACTTGTCCAATCAGAAGAATCCATCACTCTTCAGAGTTGGAGCTCGTGAGACATAGAAACAGAGACAATAGGAAATCTGTTCCAATACCAGCTGCACCATATCCATTTTCCAGGGCATCAGTAGCAGTGATGCCTCCAGAGGCATCCAGGAATTAGAGCTAGAAATGGAGGCTATATAATCTGAGACACCAATTTGTATAGTTGAGGTAATATCAGTGTCCTCCCTATAAAGAATCTGTGGCTTTATCAATATCTGTGCAGTTCTGGCTAGCTTCCAGCCTCTTTTATTCATGACAATTCCCTGAGTTTTGTTCTCATTTTTTTTGGCAAATTTGTGAGTTACTTAACAACCATTCAATGTTCTTTTTTTGAAATGGTTTCTGCTGGCTGTTCATTGCTACTGAGAACTCTAATATAAATTGCATCAATCATAGGCAATTTGATGATTTGAAAAGTCATATCTCTAGGTTTGACCTTATCTACAATCACACATTGTACAGACAGTCGTGATCAAAACAGTCCCCAAGAGAAAAAAAAATATAAAAAGGCAAAATGGTTGTCTGAGGAGGTCTTATAAATAGCTGAGAAAAGAAGAGAAGCTAAAGGCAAAGGAGAAAAGGAAAGTTATACCCATCTGAATGCAGAGTTCCAAAGAATAGCAAGGAGAGCTAAAAAAAAAAAAAAAAGTCTTCCTAAGTGATCAATGCAAAGAAAGAGGAAAACAATAGAATGGGAAAGACTAGAGATCTCTTCAAGAAAATTAGAGATACCAAGAGAACATTTCATGCAAAGATGGGCACAATAAAGGACAGAAACTGTATGGACCTAACAGAAGCAGAAGATATTAAGAAGAGATGGCAAGAATACACAGACGAACTGTACAAAAAAGATCTTCATGACCCAGATAACCACGATGGCGTGATCACTCACCTAGAGCCAAGACATCCTGGAGTGTGAAGTCAAGTGGGCCTTAGGAAGCATCATTGTGAACAAAGTTAGTGGAGGTAATGAAATTCCAGTTGAGTTATTTCAAATCCTAAAAGATAATACTATGAAAGTGTTGCACTCAATATGCCAGTAAATTTAGAAAACTCAGCAGTGGCCACAGGACTAGAAAAGATCAGTATTCACTCCAATCCCAAGGAAAGGCAGTGCCAAAGACTGTTAAAACTACTGCACAATTGCACTGATTTCACATGCTAGCAAGGTAATGCTCAAAATTCTCTAAGCTAGGCTTCCACAGTACTTCCAGATGTTCAAGCTGGATTTTAAAAAGGCAGAGGAACCAGGGATCATAGATGATAAAAATGTTAGATGATATTTAGATGATAGAAAAAGCAAGAGAATCCAGAAGAACATCTACTTCTGCTTCATTGATCATGCTAAAGCCTTTGACTGTGTGGATCACAACAAATTGTGGAAAATTCTTAAAGAGATGGGAGTACCAGACCACCTTACCTGCAGCCTGAGAAACCTATATGCGGGTCAAAAAGCAGCAGTTAGAACCAGGCGTAGAACAACGGACTGGTTCCAAATTGGGAAATGAGTACATCAAGACTGTATATTGTCACCCTGCTTGTTTAAATTTTATGCAGAGTCATCATGCAAAATGCTGGGCTGGATGAAGCACAAGCTGGAATCAAGATTGCTGGGAGAAATATCAATAACCTCAGATATGCAGATGACACTATCCTTATGGCAGAAAGTAAAGAAGAGCAAAGGAGTCTCTTGATGAAAGTGAAAAAGGAGAGTGAAAAAACTGACTTAAAACTCAACATTCGAAAAATGAAGATCATGGCATCCATCACTTCATGGCAAATAAATGGGGAAACAATGGAAACCATGACAGACTTTATTTTCTTGGGCTCCAAAAGCACTGCAGATGGTGACTACAGGCATGAAATTAAAAGACGCTTACCCCTTGGAAGAAAAGCTATTATAAACCTAGACAACATATTCAAAAGCAGAGACATTACTTTGCCGACAAAGGTCCATAGAGTCAAAGCTATGGTTTTTGCAGTAGTCATATATGGGTGTGAGTGTTGGACCATAGAGAAGGTTGAACGCTGAAGAATTGATGCTTTTGAACTGTGGTGTTGGAGAAGACTCTTGAGAGTCCCTTGGACTGCAAGGAGATCAAACCATTCAATCCTCAAGGAAATATAAATTGGAATGTGAAGTTAAGTGGGCCTTAGGAAGCATCACTCTGAACAAAGTTAGTGGAATTCCAGTTGAGTTATTTCAAATCCTAAAAGATGACGCTGTGAAAATGTTGCACTCAATATGCCAGCAAATTGTTGCCACTAAGGACTGATGATGAAGCTAAAGCTCCAAAACTCTGGCCACCTGATGCCAAGAGCGGACTCATTCGAAAAGGTCCTGATGCTGGGAATGATTGAAGGCAGGAGAAGGGGACGACAGAGGATGAGATGGCTGGATGGAATCACCGACCTGATGGACATGAGTCTGAGCATGCTCCAGGAGATTGGTGAAGGACAGGGAAGCCTGGTGTGCTTGGAGTCACAAAGAGTCAGACATGAATGAGCAACTGAATAATAACAACAACAGTCACAGAAACACCCTCATCTTGAAATTTCTCTTAAATAAAACTAAGCATCTATAAAATAGAATTCTTGAGCACTTCCTCTCCCACAAAGTGGTAATCGGCCATCAAGGCTTAGAATTTTCTCTCCCCAGTACATCAGTTAGCAGGGACCAAACATCTCTATCTTTCTTTTTACTTTTTTTCTCTTTTAATAATTTTCATTGACGTATAGTTGATTTACAATGTCAATTTCTGCTGTGCAGCAAAGTGAGTCAGTTATATATATGTGTGTGTATACGTATATATATTCTTTTTTAAATATTCTGTTCCATTATGGTTTATCATACAGTGTGAAACATAGTTCTCTGTGACATACAGTAAGATCTTCTTGTTCATCCATCCATCATTCTTACTATTATCATAACCATCCAATTCTTTAGCTATTGCATAGTCCAGTGAATCCTTTTACACTTGCATCCCTCCCCAATTCCCAGAAGGCAGAAGTATCAACAAAGTCATGCCACAGCAGGTCAGAGGTTGTCATCCCTTCACTCACCACAAACAACAGGACTTCTGTGTCATCAGCTGACTGTGTGATCCAATTCCAGAATGACATCCCGAGGGTCTGCTTCCTATAGCCCATTCTAGTACCCAAGATCAGTGACATCGGATTAAATTCCCCAGAAGCAAATGCAATGATAAGGAATTTTCAGAAAGCAGTCTATTTGAGATATTTCCAGGACACAAGCGTAGGAGGGATAATGTGAGATCAGAACAGGGAGTAGCACAAAGAAGGGTGTGGTAGCCACAAAAACTCCACAGAGCGCAACTTAAATGCAATAACTCAAAGGCATTCTGTGTTCCGTGAAGTCTCAAGGAAGAGCTGCCCCGATTGAGGGATGGAGTGTTTACACTCACGCACATATCAGCCCTTGGCTACGAGCTGTTCTCCTCGGGGAGAGCTGAATTCTCAGGCATTTCCCCTTTGTGTGCTTGCAGACCAGGCAGGTTCCAGCAGCCCGGCAGAAGCGCAGCTGTTCGTTTTCGTGCCTCTCCCGCTAGCCCGTGGGTCGCCTGAGGTCGGAAGCCCAGGCAGCCTCCGCAGCACTGTGTGTGGGGCCGAGAAGGGTGCGAGGCGCCAACAGCGCTTTTGCATTCAATCAGAACGATCCTGAGTCCCAGGCATCAGAGTGTGAAATCGTGATGATGTTCCTTAAGAAGCAGTATTTTGAGGAAACTGTGGGAAGTTGTTTAAATAAGGATCAACAAATGCATCTAGGATGTGATAAGGAGACAGATGAGGTTTAAGACCAAGTTCAGAAATCTAAAGGAGTCCATAAACTAGCTGGATGGAAGTGGATTAAATTAAGAGAGAGTAGAGGCATTTTCCAATCAAAAATACAAGCAAGTGGAGAAAAAAGTATGGACAACAGGAAGGGGAAAGGGAGAAGATGGGATGAATTGGGAGATTGGGAGTGATTTATACACATTACTGATACTATGGATAAAATACATAACTAATGAGAACCCGACTCAGTGCTCTGTGGTGACCTAAAGGGGAAGGAAATCCATAAAAGAGCGATATATGCATGTATCGGATTCAATTCACTGTATGGAAATGAATACAGCATTGTAAGGCAACTATACTTCAATATAAATTAATTATATATATTATATTAGCAATGCATTATATAAGCAAATATATATGTTATCTAAGCAAATATATAAGCTTATATATATATGTGTGTATATATATTTAAGCAAAAAATTTTCTAATGTCATGCTAGTAATTTTTGGCAAGGGTTAGTCTGGAGAATTAAAGACAGCCAAAGAAGAAAGACATGGGAGCTTCAAAAGGGAGAGGATATATGTATACCTATGGCTGATTCCTGTTGAGGTTTGACAGGAAACAAAAAAATTCTGTAAAGCAATTATCTTGCTTTTAAAAAATAAATACTTTCATTTAAAAAAAGAAAGAAAGAAAGACATGGGAAAGTAATTAGCCTCCAACTAATTAAAAAAATTTAAAAAAAAAGACATGGGAGAACATTCAGTGACTTTGACTATTGATAATTAAGTATTTGATACTGACTATTTGATAACTTGTTCTTAGAAAAAACAAGGTTTTCTCTAAGGAACTGTGAAGTTACATGGCAGAATCAGAATCGAACTATAAGTTAGTTTGAAAAACATACATAATCATCACTCTATGGGACAGAAAATGAGGAGATTGTGCATCTAGGCAATTTTAGACATTTTTGAGCCTCTAATAAGTACAAAGTAGAAATAGACTATCCAATAGAAATACAATGCAAGCTACATGTGTAATTTTAAGCATTTTGGCAGTCACATCAACAAAAAAATTTGAAGCAACAGGTGAAATTATTATTAATAATATGCTTTATTTAAACCAATGTATTTAAAATATTTCCTTCTTAACATATCATTAATATAAAATATTCATGAGATATTTGGTGTTCGATTTGTAAATTTAAAGGAATTGAAATTAAACTGAAAATTCAGTTTTTCTGTCTCATTAACTAGGTTTCAGGTGCTCAATGGTCACCCATGACCCATGACTACTATATAGGACAATATATCAATAGTACTAGAAATAAAGACTATGACAATGTGAGAGTATCTGAAAAAAATCTGAATTAAATGAATATTATATCAAATGCTTACCATTGATATAATTTTTCACCTTCTTTCCAATGGACACATCTTTTAAATTTTACTTATTGAAAGCCTCTTAATGCCAGATCATCAATGAGGCTACTGCAGAAGCCAAAGCAATCACCCCTTACTGCACAGCATTCTGAGTTAAGCTGCTTTGATTTAGAATGTTGGCCTCTCTGGAATGTTCCATGACTTCAACCTGATCTTGCCACTCATTTGCCAGATGTGCTGCCACATAGTAATGATGTTCTCACTGTGGCATGAAGAGATGAACCCATGAGAAACATTTAGAGAGCTCTGAATAGTTTTAAAATGTATATCAGACTGAATACTTCTCAGATTCCAAATAAGTGTCATTGGTCTTATCTAGCCCAGATCAAGACACAGCAACACAGAAAATGTAAATTCTAAAAATAAGACAATAATTTAAAATTTTCTTATGGTAACTTATTATGATTCCTTCTCCTTTCCTCCTCCTAGCCTTAGTGGGAAAAAAAAGAATTATACAAAGTCAACTTGTTGCATACTGGAATAAAGCTATACCATACCTGACAACATTTTTTGTAGCTAGAAATCTATTCTTCTATTACAAGATCAAGGATACCTATTATCTATGAAAAATTATCAGGAAATATAATTGAATCAAGCAAAATTATGTAGGCATTTCTCAGGGAATTAGTTTTGATTTTGGTAGCAAACTCAAAATGGTTTCAGGATCAGTTACTTCAACTTCAAACCTCTCCTGAAATAATTCCCCGATGCACAGAAAGCCACATAATTTTGTTGCCAGTTGTGGTCTGAATTAGTTTAGTCAAGGAATTTCTCCAAGTTTTCGCATATGTTTCGTTACCTTCAATTAATGACAGCCTGAAAGGAGGGCAGAGTTGACTAAGAAAATGCTAAAATAAATGTTTGTAAAAATTTGACCAAGAAGAATTACCAAGTTTTCATCACCAACATGCCATTCTACATTTGATATCATAGTATTGAGTTGGCCAAGAAGTTCATTTGTTTTGTTCTATAAGCTCTTGTATAAATATCTTGATTACCATTTATGGGTTAATATCTCAGCATCCACCTCACTCACACCCTCTATCCCAGATTGTGATAAGGACTCACAAGACAAATGAGGTTCTATCTTAGATTCTGTTTGATCTCCACACACCTGCTCGTCTCATCTGTACTACAAAGAAGTGGACTGTGCTATACAAAGAAGCTAGCACAAAATCATTTAACACTGCTGCAACTGTATTCCAAATGAAATGGATTGAAATAGCAGCTTTATAAATATCAACTTTTTTTAGTTTGGTAGTATCAAAACATACACAAACACTTCTAACACTCTCCAGAACTGTGGAATCAAAAGCCAACTAATAAAGTGAAATTTTGAGATTTTTCTCTATCAATTAGTGCTACAGATCTGCAGAAAACCACTTGTTTGCAACTTGTAGCTAATTCTATATTCAAATCTAGGCAGTCTTGGGAATTTGAGATTGACATGTACACATTGCTGTTTTTGCAGCAGATAAAAAACAAAGACCTATTTGTTTGTTTAGCATAAGGAACTCTATTCAATACTCTTTAATAACCTAAATGGGAAAAGAATTTGAAAAATAAAACTAATAGATATATGCATATGTATAACTGAATCACTTTGCTACATACCTGAAACTAACATAATACTGTCAATCAACTAATGCATATGTCCATGCACATGTGCTCAGTCGTGTCCAACTCTTTGCCCATGGAGTATAGTCCAACAGGCTCCTCTGTCCCTAGAATTTTCCAGGCAAGAATACTTGAGTGAGTTGCCATTTCCTCCTCCAGGGGATCTCCCCAATCCAGGGATCAAACCCACGCCTCTTGGTCTCTTGCATCTCCTGCATTAGCAGGCAGATTCTTTACCACTATACCACCTGGGAAGCCGGTCAGTCAAACTACACTCTAATACAAAGTAAAAAACAAACAAAAAAAAACAATAAAAATAAATTTTAAAAAAGGTTAAACAAACAGAAAAAAAATTGAAAACCAACCAACAAACAAACAAATCAAACAAACAGCAACAACAACAAAATGAATCTAGTCAGTCTGGCTCATATCCTTGACCACATCCCTGACAGCATTAGTAACATAGATACAGTCAGCCCTCAGTATTCACAGTTTCAGAACCACAGAGAGGGAGAGATGACTGAACCATGCCATTTTAAAAGGGATCTGAACATCCATGGATTTTGGTATCCATTGGGATCCTAGACCGAATCTTCTACATACATTTGGGAAGGACTGTACGCATGTTGGAAATGAATTTAAGAGATTGTCTAGCCCAATCCACAAATAGATGTTTAACATGCTCAATGTCACCCCCTGACAGTGTATTAAATCTCCTAGCAGTAAGGATAGGAAAATATTTCAGAAGCAGAAGGAATATGTCAGATCTTTTTCCTGTGTGACAAATTAAAATACTTTTAAAATTTACTCCTTAGACAGTTCTGCTATATGATTTCCAAGTTTGAAGAATTGCTTCTTTTATTTACTATTCCATAATCATCTTTTCTACCAAGAGAATGAAAAGAAAGGAGAAAAAGGATTACATCCACAAGAAGCAAAATAATAAAAGTAAATAAGTGAACTATAAATCATTATTTTCTAGGACATTTCTCTAGCTTGGAAAAATAAAAGAAACTGAACATTTTTTCAGAGAAAATTATAATATCAACTGCATAGATTGATATTAAACCAGTTATAACATGTCTAATATAATAACCACTTCTCTCACAAAAAATGCTAGTTAGGTTTTCAAAATCATGTCTAAAGTTTCATTTTTATTTTACCCTACCAAAGAATGTCAGTTTTCTCAAGATTGAGCTCATCATGGTTTGCAGAAAAAAAAATTGTTATACTCTTCAAAAAATTATTAGAAGTGAAAGAAAACAGAAACATCATCAAAATTGTGATTTAAAATGTATATCAACTTAAGACACTTACAGAGTCTTCAGAATCAATCATAATACCAGCTCCTTTAACTTGTTTTCTCCGAAAGGATAGTGTAGGGAATCATCTCAGTGATCTCTAAGCATAACTTCTTCCCACATTTACCTAAACATCCTTCAGGCTGATTTGACTTTGAGCGCCAGGACTGTCTGGCATAGCAGACAAACCCATAGTTGGCACAGCTATCTCCCTAGCTCTGGAATGAGATTAGAGATGGAGGAAATATCAACATCGACCAAGGCCAGTGAAAATAACTCTAAACTCTCTTCTACTACCAAACAAACAACCGCAGCCACATCTTAAAAGCCACCATCAGGATGGCTGATTTGGGTTCCACAGCCTGAAGTGGCTTCTTCCATATCTTAGTCCTGTAATTAGTGGCGGGTGTTCCCTCCAGATGCTCAAGAGTTAGAGATTCGGTTTGAAGGTTGTTCTGAAGTGTATCCAAATAAGCCTGGATTTTTCTTCTGTGTGTGTTCCTCCCTTTTCTCATGTTTTTCTTTCCCACTCCACCTCCCCCCATCTATTCAAATTTCTCCTACAAAATCTATACACCATTTCCCTCCAATTCTAGAACTCTCGATTGTCTCATTAGTTCAGTGTTTATGATCTACTGTTTTTTAAATATCTGTTTCTAGAAATAGAAGCTAAATAATAGACTTAATACTTTGTCAAAGAGCACAGCTAAGTTGAAAAAGATCCAAGTTCCTTTTAGCCAGAAAATGAATTTCTCATGCCCATACTTCACAAAGCTTCCTTTTGTTTTAAGAATTTTTCTAAACAGAAAACAATAAAAGCTTGAATCAGGGGCTTCCTTGGTGGTCCAGTGGTTAAGAATCCACTTCACAAAACAGGGCACACAGGTTTGATCCCGGTCAGGGAACTAAGATTCCACATGCCACGGAGCAACCAAGCCTGCGCACCGCAACTAAAGTCCACACACCGCAGTGAAAGATCCCAGGAGACTCAGCAAAGACCCCCGCATGCTGCAGCTAAGGCCCAATGCAGCCTAAATAAATTAATTACTTTTTAAAAAATGCTTTGAGAAATTACCCCTTCTCTTGTTGTGGGACTACAATTAGGGACTCAGTCTTCTCCTAGCTAAGCAGTGGAGATGTTACTCAAGATTGGCAATAATTTAGAGCGCTCTGGAATGTGAATGTGGAGCAAAGAGACTGAAATTCGTGGTTTATTCTGTAGTTCTTGCTCTGATTTCTGAGCCTGTTTCTCCAGACTTTACGTTAAACTGAGAACTTAATAACCCACCACAATCGTCTTTGGTTCATGTTATTCAAAGTCAGTTTCTGTTGCATGCAAGCAAAAATCTCAACTGATATGCAACAGACACGAGTCAGTCATTCTTTGAAAAATAACACCATGTGCTGTATTCATTAAATTGTAATCAATTCATGGATGGTAACATCACACTTGCATGATAAATCCTGCTGTTGGTGCTGGAAAACTGAAAGATAAAAAAGAAAGATGCTGACTTATTTTTAGTGTGTTTATTCTATAGTTAAGATTAATCCACATGCAACGATTACAATTCCCAGGCACGTAACAAACGCTGAGGGAATGCATTCACTATCCAAGCAATGACTTTTCTTGTCACCCACCTAGTTTCCCAAGCCTCAGCCTGTAATTCATCCTCAACTTCTCCCCCTTCCTCACCCCACACATCTAATGAGTCACACTTCATTCACTGAGAAAATATTCACTAGCACATCATGTTGATTGTATTTATTTTAAATCTCCTACTTCTTCCCATCACCAAAACCTCTCCCTTATTTCAACCCCTCACACTGCAACAAATGACCAACTGGCCCCTCTGCCTCTGCCTTGGTTCTTGTAATTCATCCTCTCCAAAGATGACAGATTATTTCCTAAAGTGCAAATCCGATCATGGTGTGCTCTGTCTGAAGCTTGCCATCGTGTTTGGGAGAGTTCCAAACGTCTTAGCGTGGCATTCACAGCCCTTCAAGGCACTTGAAAACTCTGCTGGAACAAAGTGAACTGTAACTAAATGAACAATTGAAAAGGCAAATCCTATCATGGTCTGGCTCTTGCTTATCTCCCCAGATCCATCTCTCACCGCCCTGTGCTACAAGCGTGTTGGGCTCCTTACAGCTGCTTCCAACACCATCATCTCATCTCCTGGCCAGGGCACCAGCTGCTCCTGTGCCTGAAATGCCCTTCCTGCTCCCTGCCCTCATTTCACCTGAGAAACTCCTACACTGCAACCCTCGCGGCCGAGAGATGCTGATCTTCTTTCAGACCAGCACAGGAGTCACTCTGTGCATCCCTCCTACACAAAATGCATCACTCTATAATATCATTTTCTGTTCCTTTGTATGTTTTCCCTTCTAGAAGGCAGGTTATACTCCTTGAGTTTGAAACTGTGATTCATCTGTGTTTTCACTGTGCTTAGGAGAACACCAAGCACGTGAAAACATTCAATAAATGTTTTATTGACTGACTGAATACACAGAAAATATTTTTGCAAATAATGCATCCAGTGTTTGCATACTCGGGTCTTTCACACAGACCTGAGTAACAGAGAAGACTTGGATGGAATATGTTTCCATACAGTCTATTTGTAAACATAAGAGCCATCTTTCTACCAAGGTGTTGTAGAGTTTCAGAAGTCTCTAAAGATGCCAGTTCTGTATGTCAACAACCATCAGATGAAACTTTCCAGATTTATGTAAAGCTTCTCTTGATTCAATTTGTAAAGTCTCAGAGAAACACTGAAAACAAGAGATGTCCGTAAACCTCTGGATTTTGCAGAGAATCACTTCATATAGTAATGCGTCAGGCACTCTGGAGTATAAGCCAGGCCACCAGAACTGGTTTTATAGAAGACGAAGATTGCATCATCAAAGAAGAAACATACATTTTGGACAATATTCTATAAGTAAATGAATTTAGACAAAAATAATGAAAGTTGTACAAGAGATGGGAGGATAATAGGACTATTATGGCAGATATTCTCCTAGGATGGAGTGAAATGGAATAAATGCCGCAAACACACATGGTTTCATAGGTGTTTGTAATGAAAACAGGCATCATGCATAATGTAAAGCGCAAGATATGCTGGTCACAAAAGACACAATATAATCCTTTAAGAACTTGTCTTCCTTCTTCTACCATGAGCAGTCCTGAGTCATCAGCCCTTTACTCTCCTCTATATCATGACCTCAGTAAGATTATTCCCCTTTCTATAATCACAGTCTTAGGGCATTAATTACCACCACTCAGCGTTAATCCCTAATCCATAGCTCCTGTTATCACTTCTAATTAAATTTTAGGCTTTTTTGGTATATATACAACTGTCCTCTGTGGCATTTTCTCAAGCAAAATTTATTTGAGAGTGAATCAATCTTCAATCTAATATTAGTTCTTCTTTCCATCATCTGTTTCTGTAGAAATAGATGCTGATCTTCCAAAATCATGTCAAGATTATTTTCAATACTTTATATCTAGCCTCTCTCTCTCTCTCCCATCACCAAATGTTCCATGAAATCAATTAGTGTAGTTATAAAATACCCATCACATACCCAGTTTTTCTGATACCACCTAATTAGGTACAATATCATCTTATCAAGATGTCATGTCACTGCCAACATCACCTTCTTGATGTATTGCCAACTGCTTTCATCTTTTCGCTTCCACTTCCCGTCTTCCTCAAGGACATCATATAGATTCCTGACTCTAGATCCATCATACTTATAAGTTCATCTTGTATAGCTATAACGAGAACTCCTTGCTACATTCAAACCAGTTTTACCATACCACACCTTTTCTCAGAGTCACCTGTTCAATATGTCTTCACGACCTTCTCAACTTATCCCAGAGCCTACCTTCCTTCTAAGAGCTAACATCTCACAATTATTTGTGAGATTTGTGAAGATTTGAACAATTTCATCATTTAAAAAAAAATGATTTCACTGAATCCTTTCTGCTGGAATACTTGTACCTCCAGTGAAATTGACCAACTAACTTGGATTATTCTTATATACAAAAGTTCTGGATAACTGTATGAGTCAAGATCAGCTAATTCGTGCTGTAGCAGTAAATGACCCCTGAATCTCAGAGACTTCACAGAAGCTTGTTTCTCACTCCCATGTGACTCATCAGGTAGCTCTACTGATCAGTCTCTCAAGTACACAGCAAACAAGCGCTCCAGGGTTTGTTACCACAGAATCCTCCACTGCTGAGACAGGCAAAGAGAGAAACTAGAAAATTGTACAGAGGATTTTCATTGCCTCTGATTACAACCGCAAATGGGCCATAAAATGTAGAGGATCAACACAATATTTAAAGAGATTTAACAGTGTCCATCACAATAAATTTTTATCAATAATCTCAGCTTAGCTGGTGTGGAAAGAAAAATTCTCAACACACGCATTACAATGTTTCATACTGAAATATTACTCAGTTCAGTTCAGTCACTCAGTCCTGTCCAAGTCTTTGCGACCCCATGGACTGCAGCAAGCCAGGATTCCCTGTCCATCACCAACTCCTGGTGCTTGCTAAGACTCGTGTCAGTTGAGTTGGTGAGGCCATCCAACCATCTCATCCTCTGTCGCCCCTTTCTCCTCATGACCTCAATCTTTCCCAGCATCAGAGCCTTTTCTAATGAGTCGGTTCTTCACATCTGGTGGCCAAAGTATTGGAGTTTCAGCTCTTCAGCATCAATCCTTCCAATGAATATTCAGGACTCATTTCCTTTAGGATTGACAGGTTGGATCTCCTTGCAGTCCTAGAGACTCTCAAGAGTCTTCTCCAACACCACAGTTCAAAAGCATCAGGTCTTCAGCACTCAGCTTTCTTTATGGTTTAACTCTCACATCCCTACATGACTACTGGAAAAACCATAGCTTTGACTACATGGACCTTTGTCAGCAAAGTAACATCTCTGCTTTTTGATATGCTATCTAGGTTGGTCATAGCTTTTCTTCCAAGGAGCAAGTGTCTTTTAATTTCATGGCTGCAGTCACCATCTGCCGTGATTTTGGAGCCCCCCAAAATAAAGTCTGTCACTGTTTTCATTGTTTCCCCATCTATTTCCCATGAAGTGATGGGACCAGATGTCATGATCTTCATTTTTTGGAAGCTGAATTTTAAGCCAACTTTTTCACTCTCCTCTTTCACTTTCATCAAGAGGCTCTTTAGTTCCTCTTTGCTTTCTGCCATAAGGATGGTGTCATCAGCATATCTGAGGTCATTGAGATTTCTGTCAGCAATCTTGATTCTAGCTTGTGCTTCATCCAGTCCAGCATTTCACATGCTGTATTCTACATAGAAGTTAAATAAGCAGAGTGACAATATACTCTTTGATGTACTCCTTCCCCAATTTGGAACCAGTCCATTGTTCCATGTCCACTTCTAACTGTTACTTCTTGACCTGCATACTGAAACATTACTACCTATAGGTTAAAAGTGAGAATTGTGACTGCCTTTCTGAGTAGATCCACTTAAGTCTCCTGCTGTCAGAGACCAGATGGAAAATAGCAAGGACAGAAACACAATCTTAGAATCTTAAGTTCAAGAGCCTGGGTGCACCAGGACCTCCCTATTCAGCATGGATGAAAGGCTAACACTTGCTGATGTTGAGCTAAGCTGATCAATTAAAATGACCTAGAAGGTATCTGATCTGTTATAGCCAGATTCCCTAGAGTCTCCAGAAGAAAACAGAGATGGGAACTAGCGGTTATCATGTTTTGTTATTTTACTGCTTCAGATGTTCTGCTTAATTAGAGAGAATTCCATGAGTACAGGCATTTCACAAGATAAATGTCCCCTCTAACTCCAAGACCTTATTATCAGGGAATACTCAAGTCTATTTTATAGTTGACAAGAACCTCTTCATTAGAAAGACCATTTGTTGTTCATCAACAGAATAATGGACAAAGATATGGTACAGACACACAATGTAATATTCAGTTCAGTTCAGTTGCTCAGTTGTGTCTGACTCTTCGTGACCCCATGAATCGCAGCACGCCAGGCCTCCCTGTCCATCACCAGCTCCCGGAGTTTACTCAAACTCATGTCCATTGAGTCGGTGATGCCATCCAGCCATCTCATCCTGTGTTGTCCCCTTCTCCTCCTGCCCCTAACCCCCCCCAGCATCAGGGTCTTTTCCAGTTAGTCAACTCTTCCCATGAGGTGGCCAAATTATTGGAGTTTCAGCTTCAGCATCATTCCTTCAAATGAACACCCAGGACTGATCTTCTTTAGGATTGACTGGTTGGATCTCTTTGCAGTCCAAGGGACTACTCAAGAGTCTTCACCAACATCACAGTTCAAAAGTATCAATTCTTCAGTGCTCAGCTTTCTTCACAGTCCACCTCTCACATCCATATATGACCACTGGAAAAACCATAGCCTTGACTAGATGGATCTTTGTTGACAAAGTAATGTCTCTGCTTTTTAATATGCTCTCTAGGTTGGTCATAACTTTCCTTCCAAGGAGTAAGCGTCTTAATTTCATGGCTGCAATCACTATCTGCAGTGATTTTGGAGCCCAAAAAAGTAAAGTCTGACACTGTTTCCACTGTTTCCCCATCTATTTGCCATGAAGTGATGGGACCAGATGCCATGATCTTAGTTTTCTGAATGTTGAGCTTTAAGCCAACTTTTTCACTCTGCTCTTTCACTTTCATCAAGAGGCTTTTTAGTTCCTCTTCACTTTCTGCCATAAGGGTTAGTGTAATGTAATGTAATATTACTCAGCCATAAAAAGGGACAAAGGCTTTTGTAAAGATGTGGATGGACCTAGAGACTGCGATAACAGTGAAGGAAGTCAGGAAGAGAAAAGCAAAGGCTGTGTATTAATGCCAACTCACTGGAAAAGATCCTGATTTGGGGAAAGATTGAGGGCATGAGAAGAAAGGGGTGACAGAGGATTAGATGGTTGGATGGCATCATTGACTCAATATGCATGAGTTTGAGCAAACTCCAGGAGATGGTGAAGGACAGGGAAGCCTGGCATGCTATAGCCCATGGGTTTACAAAGAGTCAGACACAACTGAACAACTAAACAGTATTAACATATGTGAAATCTGAAAAAAAAGAAATGATATAGATAATCTTATTTACAAAGCAGCAATAGAGACACAGATGTAGAGAAAAACGGGGAGAAAGCGGATGATGCGATGAATTGGAAGCTTGGGACTGACATATATGCACCTACTGACACTGTGTATGAAATAGATAACTAATGAGAACCTACTGCAAAGGACGGGGAAGTCTGCTCAATGCTCTGTGGTGATCTAAACGGGAAGGAGTCCAAAAAAGTGGGGTATATGTATGTATAGCTGAGTCACTTTGCTGTGCAGAGGAAACTAACATCACATTGTACATCAACTCCAGTTCCATAGAAATTAAAAGCAAAAGAAAAAGAGGCCCTCTGGAGACAGGTGGGAAACACTTCTCTACTCTTGGCGTTTCCATCTACGTGGAGAGTGTTCCAGGGTTGTCATGCTCCCGGCTTCCCTCGCCCGCTCCCTCATTCCCACACAGCTTATCTAACCGGAAACAGCCTATCTAACTGGCAAGTGTGGAAAGAAGACCCAGGCAAGCAGAGCCAGCATCTTCCTTCCCTTTTTCCCTTGAGAAATAGCTGCCCACATGTTCTGCTTTACTCCTCCGTGGGCCAGTTCTCACAGGGAGAACCTGCCCAGTCACGCACTGGAGGCAAGCTAAGTGAGTTTGTATGCATCTGGGGCTCGTTATTAAGAAGCCCGCATTATCCCAGACAGAGCACATTCTTTCATCTCAGCTTTACCTGTAATAAGGGTGATTTTTTTCTTTTTTTGTTCTCCACCTATTGACTCATGTATCATATTTCTTAACTGATGAAGAATCTGAATGGGTAGGTAGGGTGCAACTTATCACATCCCCCAAATCACCTTAGAAGATAGCATATAGTTCTACATTATTTATGTAAATGTACTTGTCATCGACATTGATGATAGGCTTTTTTATACTGTTGTTATACTATAACTGCTGTTTTCATATGCAGTGATAGTAATACCTTTTTGTCAGTTAGTAGAATGCGTAACCACTGCGATTTTTTCATAGAAAACATTTCATATATTTTTTCATTTTATTTATTCGGCTGCCTCAGGTCTCGGTTGGGGTGTGCAGGTTCCTCGTTGCAGTGAATGAGGTTCTCTGGTTGTGGCATACAGGCTTCTCTCTATTTGTGGTGTGCATGCAGGCTTAGTTGCCCAGCACCGCTTGAGGTCTTAGTTTCTCAACTAGGGATCGAATCTATGTCCCCTGAACTTGAAGGTGGATTCTCAACCACTGGGCCACCAGGGAAGTTCCTCACAGAAAATTTTATTAGCAACCTGAAATAAAAGTGTCAATATACATGCATGATTTTCTTAATGTTCTTGTGCTAAGACAATTGTTTGCACAGAGGCAAAACAATAATAAGAAAAGCAAAAAAAAAGATTTTCTATAATCTAACATTTTCTATAATTCACAGGCATGCAGTAATGTATAAACTGGGATTTGGATAAGATCATCTGTCCATTTGGAGTTTACAGTAAATGCATGACTCCAAAGTAAATCAAATTAGCCTACTGATGATAAAAATAAAGACACTAGACTTAAAAGCTGAAAATAATGAATTAAACATATACAGCTACAATGCAAAATGATTTTAACTGTTTTATGTTAGACTGGAAATAGAAGCCATTCTTTAGCACCTTTACTGCTTATTATTTATAAATTGTTAAGACAATTTATGCACTTCAACAGAGAACAAGACCAAAGTTTATCTACCATCTCTCTTTTTTTCTTATTAAATTACACTTACTTGAAGGTCACATAATGACTATCTGTTTTTTAGTGCCACCTTTTGGGTGGTCTTGTTATTACATAACATCAAAATTGAAAAACTTTGGAAATTAAGTGTATGTGTATATTCATTAATCAGTAACATATTAAGTGTACACCCTTAGTTTCTCACCCTAACTATAGAGTGTTAGAATTGAATAGAAACTTTAATCACTTATGCTCTGTAATAAAATAGGAGTTGTAATGTTTCCTTATTACAGTTTTTGGAATCATGAGGTTCAACCCCTGTCACTCCCATCCACTGTATCCTTGTTTCTCAGCACTCACATTCATATAAAGTTTGATCTAAAGTATGTCTGCTCTTTCCTTTTTAGGAAAGATGCTTATAGGAACTGCACTGTTCATTGACACAGCCAGAGATAGCAGCTTTTCTGAAGCTTCATGATTTGCAAGTATGGAGCTAAAATCAAACCCAGGTCTCATACTTCTAAATTCCATCAATTACATTTACCCACTTCAAAGAAACTTTTGGCTCTAACAAAAGTCCTCTGCTACTCCTATCTTGATAACGTGGGTTGAACTCCAGGTGAGCTGAGAAATCTGCTCTCAAAATATCACAACAAAATAGCAGAATTGCTCACTCACATCTGGTTATTTTTAAAGTTACAGTTCTGAATTTGACCAATAGCAAAGATCTCTCTGCTTTAGGTTAGAACCATAAAACATCATCTACTGGGACCCAGCACATGCCATTGATTCATACAAGTGATTCATTAGAGTCTACTTAGCATGTCATCCACCCATTCATCTAGATTCCCAAAGTCCTATTCCTATAACTAATTAGATCATTGAAAAATAAGAGACTTTAAATATTAATTTAGTCAACATAAAAAATATTTAACAAATGTATAACATAATTTTCAGCCTTCAGGCCAACAAAAATATCATTTCTTTAAGCGTGACTTTAGAGATTTTCTTGTAAAACCATAGTAGTTCACCACTGAAATTTAACCACCACATTCCTTATGCAAGCCCCTCTTTTATATTTGATTCCTAAAAACCTCTGCTACAAGTGAATTTGTATCATTTAAATTATTATGACTATAAAAGCAAAATTATCTTAAACTTCTTTGTTTCCAGACAAATTAAACTCTGTGCCCAAATATGATAATCAGATTATCTCATGTACTGGTCACATTTGCTCTTTCTGCTCTTTGCTGTTGACCTCTGTTCTATTCTGATTTTATTCCAAATTATTCTTCTTTATGTTATGTTTTCTTTTACAAATTGTCTTAAATCTTGTTGAATACAGCTCAAGCATCAAAATGTAGGAGTTAATTCAGGAATTCCAGCAAGAAGGTTGTGGTTGCTGGACCCAGTATCAGACAGGAGCAGTGTGGAAGAGATAGCTGTCCATGAGACTTCCAAGACTCCACAGGTCTTAGCTGAGGCTATTGATAATCATTGCCTAGGAGAGATACTGCAAAAAACATATGCATCAAACCTGTTGAAATACTATTCATAATAGCCAAGATATGGAAACAACATAAGTGTTCATCAGCAGATGAAAAGATAAAGCAGGTATGGTACATATATATACAATGGAATATTACTCAGCCATAAAAAGGATGGGATGCTGCCATTTATAGCAATGTGGATGAACCTAGAGACTATCATACTGAAGTAAGCCATACAGAGACAAATATTACATGATATCACTTAAACGTGAAACCTAAAAAAACGATACAAGTGAACTTGTTTATAAAGCAGAAACAGAGTCACAGATAAAGAAAAGAAATGAATGGTTGCCAAAGGGAAAGTTGGGGGAGGGAGTGATGAATTAGGAGTTTGGAATTAGCATAAACATACCACTATGCATGGGCGTCCCTGGTGGCTGAGTGGTAAAGAACACACCTGCCAAAGCAGGAGACATGAGTTCAATCCCTGGCCTGGGAAGATCCCCTGGAAAACGAAATGACAACCCACTCCAGTATCCTCACCTGAGAAATCCCAAGGAAAGAAGGAGCCTGGTGGGCTACAGTCGATGGGGTCTCAAGAGTCAGACACGACTTAGCAACTAGATAACAACAAGAAAACAACCACTATGTATAAATAGATAAATGTCAAGGATTTCCTCTGTAACACAGGAAACAATATTCAATACCTTGTAATAACCTATGATGGAAAAGAATATGAAAAAAATGTATATATATATGTGTATGTATAACTGAATCACTTTGCAATACACCTGAAACTAACACAATATTGTAAATCAACTATAGTTCAGTTAGGAAAATGTTTAATATGCTGATATAGCTTCCCAAGTGGCATAGCAGGAAGGAATCTGCTTGCCAATGAGGGAGACACGGGTTTGATCCCAAGGCCAGGAAGATCCCCTGGAGAAAGAAATGGCAACCCACTCCAGTATGCTTGCATGGGAAGTCCTGTGACTGAAGGAGCCTGATGGGCTATAGTCCATGAGGTCACAGAGTCAGACATGACTGAGCACATATGCATACAATATGCTGATATAACAGGAAGACTTGCAGTAAAATAATGACCAGAGCTAAATGTTCTTAAGAGAACTCTTATGAAGCTTCCTGAAAAGCTGGATTAGCAAGAGTTTCTCAAAGCGAAATAGTGTGTCTTATTGGAAGTGGTCATATACTTAGGACTCATTACACTGAACTACAGACTTGGCCCATCAGAGGGGGAAATAGTGTTTGACAGAGCCAAGTGCTTCCCCTCTGAATGGATAACCACTCTGAGAACACTGCTTCAGTATGAGAAAGGAGTAATTGAAGTAAAGGAATAGTATGAATTTCTGTCTGTGTGTGTTAGTCACTCAGCTGTGTCCGACTCTGCAACCCCATGGACTTAGTTCACCAGGCTCCTCTGTCCATGGAATTCTTCAGGCAAGAATACTTGGAGTGGGTTACCATATGCTTCTCCAGGGAATATTCCCAACCCAGGGACTGAACCCTGGTCTCCTATATTGCAGGCAGATTCTTTACCATCAGAGCCACCAGCGAAGCCCATGGATCTTTAATTAATTACATAAAGGAATACATTCCATGCAAGAGAACAGAATTACATCATGTTCATTAAGATTCTCTTGCCTTTAGGATTATTTTTACTTGAGCCACATGGAGCAATGAATACAAATTTGTTTCAAAAGTTTTGTCTTCTGAAAATATAGCCCGTCCACTTAGGGATTGTACATTGACAAAAATTAGAGACAGATGTACGAACATTTCACTCCATAGGATGGACAAGAGCTCTGCTTGTGAATCAATATAAATGTCCAAAACATAGGAAAAGCTTCACAACTTTTCAGAGTTCTATTTGGTTTAATTCCGTGTAGTATTACTTTTGAAAATAAACACACACTTAAATCACACAAATCTAACTACCCTCTATTTTTTGGTACATAAAGAAATTATTAATACCAATAGTAGAACAGAAATACATCTGTGATAAAATTATTATTTTTCTTCCTTATTTGCAAATGCTACAAGTCAGTTTATTGTTTATACTTAAATAGAATCTTTATTCAGTTTTTAAACACCCTTGTACACTTGTTTTCATAACATATCAGAGAAATCTATTATGTTTGTTTGATCTTTCACAAACAGGGAAATGTAGCCTCAGAAGTTACTTGATTTTTCCCAAGTTCATTTAAATCTGACTTGCTTGTTAAACTTTAAAAAATCACACTAAATTATATGCTGTTTTTATATTTTACATATATCTTTGTTAAAACACTAAAAACACCAAAAGTTACCTGTACCACTCATTTGGACCCAAATAGAGGACGTAGTTGACACTTAGGGAACTTTACCCTGACTATATAGCTGGGCTCACCTAAAATATCCATCAAAGATAGATTTATATCTTCCATATTCAATTATATATTCTGTATTACTTAAACATTTATGTTATGTGACATCCAATTACAAAGTTACATTAAATGTCAACCGTTTTCCAGGAAAAACATTTTTTTAAGTCTTGATGTGGTTTAATTGCTAAGTAGTGTCCAACTCTTGTGACTCCATGGACTATAGTCCACCAGGCTCCTCGGTCCATGGGATTTTCCAGTGAAGAACACTGGAGTGGGTTACCATTTCCTTCTCCAGGGGATCTTCCCAACCCAGGGATTGAACTCGGGTCTCCTGCCCTGCAGGCAGATTCTTTAAGTCCAGGGAGTTCCCTCTAAGTCTTAATTCAAAACTAAAAATGCATATTCATCATTGTATACTATGTAGGATAAGTTTATGCAATAGGAAAAACTCTAGCTGAAGGTTACCATTAAGTGATAATATTAAATAATTTACCTAGAGATTGAATTTCTTGAAATGTATGGGATTTCTCCTTTTAAGTGAAAAAAAAAAGACTAATAAAATTCAACATATATTAAGTGGAATGAAGTTTTTAGTTAACAATAACATGACATTATTTTCAAATAAACTTTTCATTTTAAATAATTCCAGATTTTATAGAAGTTTTGCAGAAGAGTTGCAGAGAAAACACAGAGTTCCCATATACTCTTCACTTAGATTTCCCTGATGGTACCCTCTTACACAACCATGGTTTAATTTTTGAAAAGTGAAAGTGGAAGACACTCACTTGTGTCCAACTCTTCGCAACCCTGAATTCTTGAGGCCAGAACACTAGAGTGGATCCCTCCTTCAGAGGATCTTCCCAACCCAAGGATGGAACCCAGGTCTCCTGCATTACAGGTGGATTCTTTACCAGCTGAGCCACAAGGGAAGCCCAAGAATACTGGAGTGGGTAGCCTATCCCTTCTCCAGGTTTAATTCTTATAGCTAATGAATTAATGTTGAGACATTGATTCATTAAACTAAAAGCTTCATTCAAATTCCACCAATTTTCCCACTAATCTTTTTCTATCTCAAAATCCAATCCAGGATACCTCATTACATTTCATTACATTGAGTAAAAATATATTTATATTTCTTCTGAATAAAGAAGATAAATATTAGTAATATAATAAGTATTCTGTGAATTACTATCAAAATATGTAGTATAAGTATACATCTAATACACAACTGCCAGCAGGCCCTATAAAACTTAGAGAAAATTTTTATGAGACTGATGCGCTGCCCACTGCACTAAGAAGGCTGATTAGAGAAAATTTTTAAATATGTCTATGACTTTAGTAACTTTTCTACCTCCAGTGTAATTACTATTTTCATCTTGCTCTCAGTATCTATTAATTTGCATTTGGTTTATTGTATAGGCATAAAATCACATGGAAATACTGAAATAATTCATACATGCTCTGAAAAAAAGGAAAATTTATATTTCTATAAATTCATTGCATTATTATTTGCATATTTTATAGAAAGATGTTTCCATGACTACAAACTGAGTTCAAATAAAAAGACTATCCACATAGTTAGAGATGATACCCTGAAATATTTGAGTAAATGGAGAGAGAGTGAGAAATTTCAACTGTACAAGGCTTGGGTATATCTGGGGAATTGTGGAATAGAGAGTTACCTTGTTAACAACTTTTTTGGAAATTGAATTTGGAACCAATATACATGGGTTGCAAACTGATACCATAGAAGGTATAGCACATAGACATTGAGTTCACCAACTCATGATATTCAAGATTAGTCAATTTCACAGCAGTCTGTAGAACAAGGTTTTCAAGCCAAAAGAAGGAAAACTCAGAGAAGACTACAGGAACAACGCAAATGTGATTAAATGACTTGAGAACATGACCTTTAAGACATGGAATTATTAATTATCTACTCTAGAGAAAAAAAGCTAAAATCAGTCTTCAATTTTAAGCTTGGCTACCACCCAGAGGATGTAATCACCCGATCTACTGAACCCAGACAGATGGAATTAATTATAACAATGGAAAGATGTATTTGAGATTTTAAGAAGTCTTCCAGCTGTTGAAAGTTCCATAGTGCTTTTGTTTTTAGCAAATAAGAAAATGCCATGCAAAAGAGCAGGTTTTTCATGGCTTCGATTTTCTTTAGATAATGGCAGCCCAGTAGTGGTAAGAATACTTGGAGCCCAGGTCTTGATTTCTAAATACCGTTCTGCAGTGAAAGGAACCAAAGCTCTGTGGTGAAGTATTAATATCTCTGATTGGGTGGGGAAATTTTGTGATGTGCTTAGAACAATTTCTGGTGCCAGAAAATAAGTCTTCAGAAAAATACTAACATGAATTATTATATAAATACAATATTGAACAAACAAAAGTATATTGCAGAACATATGCAACATCATTCTATTTATAAGAAGTTTAGAAACATCCATAAGTGAACATATTGCTAAAGGATGCAAACATATGTGGTGAGAAATCTTCTCAGTATATATAGTATGAACACGTGTGCATGTATACTAACGCATGCACACATATACGTTACATTTATTTCTGTTTATTTATCTGTGTGCACATATATATATATATATATCATAAATGTGTTGTACAATTGAAAACCAAGCATAGATACATGCACGTTCATACAAATGTCTCCAACTCCAACCCAATACCAGAAGTTTCACTTATTTGTAGCCTTTTTCTCAGACAATAAAAAAGAAGCAGCTCTCATTTTCTACAAGATATTTACTTACTTGATCAGTCATAGTAGACACAGAAAGCAGTTTCAGAATTACTAATGCATACCTCTATGAGAAACTAATTTACTAGTCACAGTGAAATATTCTGCATGTTTGACTTTTAATTATCACTCTTTGTGGAATACAGTTCAAAGGCTTTTGAAAAATGCATAGTCATGAACGCACCATTACAGCTGTGATACAAAGAGGTTTCTCACCCTCAAATGCTCCCAGGCTGGCCCTTTGTTGTCAACATTCCCCTCATTTCTTAACCCTGGCAGCTGCAGGTCCTATTGTTTATTTTTCAATAACATCATATAAATGAGATCAAGCAGTATGTTATATTTTGAGTTTGGCTTCTTCTTTTTAGCAAAATGTATATAATATTTATCTCTACTGTATGAATCACTAGTTCTTTCCTTTATATTGCTAAACAAATATTTCGTTTCATGGCTGTACTTCAGTCTTTATATCCATTGACCTATTAAAGGACATCTGAGTTGTTTCTAGTTTGGGAAAACTATGAAGGAAGTTGCTATAAGCATTCATGGAAAGACTTTTATATTGGTATAGTTTTCCGTTTATTTTGTGAAAATACTGAAGAATAGTTTTTCTGGGTCATGTGATAATTATCTACTTAACTTTATAAGAATATAACAGAATAGGGCTTTCTGAAATAGATTCACGTACAAATGTTCATTTAAATTATCATAACTGTACCAATCAACTTATTTCTTTAAATTTCTTTATTTTTAATTGGAGGATAATTGCAATATTCTGTTGGTTTCTGCTATACATCAACATGAATCGCCTGTACAATGCAGGAAACTCAAATCTTGTGCTAATTAATTTCATGGGAAAAGAATGATCTTGACAATATGACTCTGGTGGATTAAAGATGGCCACAAACTTACCAGCACTCCTTGCATCAAGATGTGACCCCTGCCCTTGAATCTGAGCTTTCCTGCAACCACTTTCTCCAGTAGAGTATGAAGGAAGTGACATTATGACAGGTTCTAGAATTAGCCATAGTGGGCTGGTGTCTTTGGCCTTGCTCTGTTGAAACTGTGATCTGCTGCTGTCTAAGAACTTCAGCTACACTGAGGTATGCTCATTCTATGAGAATCTCAAGTCACATTAAGAAGCCCCAGAAAACAAGATATCAGATGGTGATAAAGAGGGAAGAGGAGAAGTTAAAGAATCTGAGCATTAGACGTATGAGTGAAGAAACCATTTTGCAAGTGGATCCTTCAGTTCCAGGGGCCCTAACTGATAGCACAGACCAGAAATGAACTAGATTGCCAAACCCTTCCTGACTTCCTGACCCAAATAATCACAACGGAAAAAAATACAGTGTAGTACCTAATACACTTCACCTATCCAAACTTTCAATGGAAATGGATTACGGCTCTAAATGTTAAAGGTAAAATTACATAACAATCTAGGAAAAGCACCAGAGAAAATCTTTACAATCTGACAGGTAAATCCATGGCTGATTCATGTCAATGTATAACAAAAAATCACTACAATATTGTAAAGTAATTAGCCTCCAACTAATAAAAATAAATGGAAAAAAATAAAAAAATTTAAAAAACTTCTGGTTTTCAAAAGACACTGGATTTATAATTTTAAATGGTTTGCCACAGATGGGATAAGATATTCACAATACATATATTCAGTTAGAGTTTTTATTGTATATCTTTTTCCAGTGTTTATTTTCAACCTCTCTATATATTTTATACTTCTTAACTAAGGGGTGTCTTATGTAAAGATTAGGTTACCCAGGTGGCTCAGTGGTAATGAGTCTGCCTGCCAATGCAGGGGATGGAAGAGACGAGGGTTCGATCCCTGGGTCGGGAAGATTCCCTGGAGGAGGAAATGGCAACCCACTCCAGTATTCTTGCCTGGAGGACCCCACGGACAGAGGAGCCTGGTGGGCCACAGTCCATAACATTGCAAAGAGTCAGACACGACTTGAGTGACTGAGCACACACTCACACATGTAAAGATGATGTAGCAGGTTCTTTTTTCTTATTATTTAATCTGGTATAATGGAAGAAACGGTCTGATTCTACTTCCTGTAACCTATCAGAAGTTCTCCATGTTAATTTTTATCAGATAAGTTCTCCTTTTCCCAGAATGCGTCCCTCTCTTCTTCCACACAAATCTAGAATCAGTTTGTCAAGTCTAATAAACTGTTGAAGTTCTTATTTTAGTTGCTTTTTGTTTATATTAATAGATCAATTCAATTACTAATTGCTTTCTTTAAAAATGTCTTTAAATATATGAATGTATTATAATCTCTCCATTTACTGAGATCTTCTTTAATATATTTTACCAAAGTTTTACATCTGTAGAAGACTCATGTGTATCTGTTATGAGACTTTTTCCTACAAGTATTTTCTTTCCAATATATTTATAAATGACATTTTATTTGACTTCATTTTCTAAATGTTTATTAGTAGAATATAGAAATATAAATGAGTTTGTGTATTAATTTCACATGCAAAAACTTGTTATACTTTCCTATTAATCTTAATGACTTATAAATTAATTTAGGCTGTCTCTAATGATGATCCTATAATTTGCATATAATTGTATTCTTTTCATAGTCTCCCCAGAGAAAACTTTTTAGAAATGGCAATAGTTGTTAGGTACCCTTGATTAGTTCAGATATGGAATATTTCCAAATTTCTTCACTAAGTATAATTTTGCTGTAGAATTTTCATAGAAACCTTTAATCAGATCACAAAAGTTTCTTCTGTCCTTGGTATCCTAAGAATATATTTACAATGAATGAATGCTAAATTTTACTTACTATCTTTCTATATCTTTGATACAATTGTCACTTTTCTCCTTAAAATTCTTCAAGTGGTAAATTATATTCATTGGTTTTCTTATATTAAACCTCTGTTACATTTCTGAGTTAAACTACCTGACCAAGAGGTATTTATCTTCTTTTTTATACATTTCTCAGTTAGGTTCACTATTTGGCTAAAAAGTTTTACACCAATGTCATGCCTAAGATGGCCTGAGATCTTCCTCATTCACTCTTTTTTTTTTAAATTGTTTTTTCCCCCCATTTATTTTTATTAGTTGGAGGCTAATTACTTTACAATATTATAGTGGTTTTTGCCATACATTGACATGAATCAGCCATGGATTTACATGTGTTCCCCATCCCGATCCCCCCTCCCACCTCCCTCTCCATCCCATCCCTCTGGGTCTTCCCAGTGCACCAGCCCTGAGCACCCATCTCATGCATCCAACCTGGGCTGGTGATCTGTTTCACCCTTGATAGTATACTTGTTTCAATGCTGTTCTCTCTGAACATCTCACCCTCACCTTCTCCCACAGAGTCTAAAAGTCTGTTCTGTACATCTGTGTCTCTTTTTCTGTTTTGCATATTGGGTTATCGTTACCATCTTTTTAAATTCCATATATATGCGTTAGTATACTGTATTGGTCTTTATCTTTCTGGCTTACTTCACTCTGTATAATGGGCTCCAGTTTCATCCATCTCATTAGAACTGATTCAAATGAATTCTTTTAATGGCTGAGTAATATTCCATGGTGTATATGTACCACAGCTTCTTTTTGCAAGGTTATTTATATTGCTTCCATTCTTGTCATTTTCTAGCATACAACTCTTCATTGTCAGGAATTTTCTCTTAGTATGTGTATTAACTATATCATTTCACTTTCTTCAAGCCTTTATTGTTAATGTGGAGACATCATCTCTCACCAAGTGTTATCATTCCCCTAAATGTAACTACCTATACTGCTTTCTGGGGTTTTAAATTTTCTATTTATCTTTGGTCATCTGAAATTTTACTGTTATGTTTAGGCATGAATTTCTTCCTTTTAAGCGTACTACACCTTCCATTTTTCTTAACCTATTTTCTCTAGTTTCCATTTTGTGTGTGACTGTGTGTGCTTGCTCAGTTGTGTCCAACTCTCTGTGACCCCATATACTGAAGCCCACTAGACTCCTCTGTCCGTGGGATTTTCCAGGCAAGAATACTGGAGTGTGCAGCCGTGTCCTTCTCCAAAGGAACTTTCCGACCCAGGGACTGAACTCGCATCTCTTGCGTCTCCTGTATTGGCAGGCAGATTCTTTACCGCTGCACCACCTGGGAAGCCCTTCCATACTATAGTCTCTGCTATATTCTGAAAATTTCTCCTTTCTCTCTCTCCAGTTCACAAATTTGCTCTTTACCTCTGTCTAATCTACTAATAAACCCATTCTGTTCAGATTTTGTGTTTGCTTATTTTTATAGACTCACTTTTGAAGTTTATTTTCAAACCATTATTTTAGATTTTGTGTCTTATTCCAATAATTAATATTTTTCTAGATTTGATTCTGAGTTTATTATTTTTTTCCCCTGCTGGCTCTCACTCAACATGGCTCGCTTATTTTGTTCTGTTTTTTCTTTGTTTTTGTTTTACTGTGAGCTCATATTACTGTAGATATTATTTGAGCCCTGAGCTCCAGTGATTTTTATGAGAGAGGGTTTTTGTCTGGTCCTGCTAGGTCCCAAGGGCACTAGTAACCAAGGACCAGTTTACCCTGAATACTTGTATGCTGAATATTGAGACCACCCAGGTAATATGAATTCAGTCCATAAACCTGAAATCAGATGGCTTGTGGTCATAAAGCCTAAAAGAAAGCTTTTCATTTTCCTCCATATAGTATCAAATTCAAGAGAGACTATTATCCTTTTCCTTTCTTGAGAGGTAATGTATGGGATGTGGAAAGATGATTCCCTGTGAACATCTCATCTTGTATAGACCAGAGGTTTATCTGGCTTCCACACTTCCAGACAGTCTCTGAAAACAAACTTCACCCATACAGAAAATTTGTTCAAGGGGAACAGACTTAAGTTGTGTTTTCCTCATTGATTCCTTGGCTTCTAATTCCTTATTTCCCTGTCTGTTCATAGATGCATTCATAAAGATTTTATTTTTAATATTTACCCCAGTTTTTTTTATTGTTTTCATCAGGAGAATTCTTAAGGCAATCTAGTTCAATAGTACTACCCAAAATAGGAATAAAAGCCTACTGATTTCTAAATCCTTTTTATAAATTAAATAACAACTCTAGTTATCAGTCTTATATTAAAGAGCTCTCACCTATAAAAATTAAATCATAACTTAACAATTGTTTTAAATTTTGAACCATAAAGGAAGACACTTTTTAAAAGTCTGCTCCCAAATAATTTCTTCATGGTAAAAACTCACTTAAGGAATTATACACTCATTTGAATCTCATCATGGGCAAGCATCATTTCCACATTAGTCTTAATAAGTTTCAGTTCAACTGACTTGAAGTAAACATTTCGTTGTCTAGAATTTCTTTTTCAAGTGGCAAGTGGAGATAACACAACCCTTACCCTAGAGAAGTTTACACTCCAGTGGGAAAATTATATAAGTAACCAAACAACTACTACTGTTTGATAGATATAAAAGGTAACAAAAAGAACTATGGATACAGCAACAAAAATAGAAGAAAGGCACTTGTTAAAACCTCAGCCTGTCTCTTTGTATGTGGAGGAGGAGCTGGCATCATCTGGCATTTTTTCACCATGGAGTCGTCACAGGAGCAGCGTATTGAGAGTAAACAGCTTCTCAGGCACACAGACATAATGGATGTCCTGGGATTCTGGAAGGCAAAACAGAGTAGGTGAAGGTACAGAGATATAAAGCATCATTGTGCATGCGGGAAACAAATTGCCTGGTGCCATGAGGATTTAAATGGCAAGAAGGTCTTGTGAGAACTGAGACTGCCCACATTGTCATGGGCTATGGGAAAGGAGATGGAATTCTGTCTCTAGATGACTCAGAAGCATTGTTTTAAGCTATGAAGGGACAGAACAACCTCGTACAACAGGAATGCCATTTTCAAACATTGTGGTTCTGTTGACTGCCTTTACCTCTTGTTGTGTAGTCCCTGGCTTTTAGGGGGCGCATTTTAACTTTTTGTTGAGCTGTGACCACTGTGTGAAGGAGAATAGAAGCTGTGGTAACTAGAATGTATTCTCAGAAATCAGTACACTTCTTTTATCTGGTCCATTTTATGAGGGAATGAGTCAAGCTAGGTTAGTGTTTGTTATTAATACTTCGGAGCACCACATGCCTTGCACTCCGTGTGATGTCTGGGATGCCAAAGAGTTTTCTCAGTTCCTGCTCCATCTTTGAAGTTCAGCAGTCTCCACATGTCTACACCACAGAGGGTTGTCTCTTTTTATCCTCTATTCCTCCCCCAAGTAGCTCTGACCAGGACAAGTCACTCTGCTCACAATGTATTAAGAAAAACACACCTAACTTAGAGTGGTTCAATTCAGTTCAGTTCAGTCGCTCAGTCGTGTCTGACTCTTTGCGACCCCATGAACCACAGCACACCAAGCCTCCCTGTCGATCACCAATTCCTGGAGTTCACCCAAACTCATGTCCATTGAGTCGATGATGTCATCCAACCATCTCATCCTCTGTCGTCCCCTTCTCCTCCTGCCCTCAATCTTTCCCAGAATCAGGGGCTTTTCCAGTGAGTCAGTTCTTTGCATCAGGTGGCCAAAGGATTGGAGTGTCAGCTTCAACATCAGTCCTTCCAATGAACACCCAGGACTGATCTCCCCTAGGATGGACTGGTTGGATCTCCTTGCAGTCCAAGGGACTCTCAAGAGTCTTCTCCAACACCACAGTTCAAAAGCATCAATTCTTCAGTGCTCAGCTTTCTTCATAGGCCAGCTCTCACATCCATACATGACCACTGGAAAAACCATAGCCTTGACTAGACAGACCTTTGTTGACAAAGTAATGTCTCTGCTTTTTAATATACTGTCTAGGTTGGTCATAACTTCCCTTCCAAGGAGTAAGCGCCTTTTAATTTCATGGCTGCAGTCACCATCTGCAGTGTTTTTGGAGCCCAGAAAAATAAAGTCAGCCACTATTTCCACTGTTTCCCTATCTATTTACCATGAAGTGATAGGACCAGATGCCATGATCTTAGTGTTCTGAATGCTGAGCTTTAAACCAACTTTTTTACTCTCCTCTTTCACTTTCATCAAGAGGCTCTTTAGTTCTTTCACTTTCTGCCATAAGGGTGGTGTCATCTGCATATCTGAGGTTATTGATATTTCTCCTGGCAATCTTGATTCCAGCTTGTGCTTCCTCCAGCCTAGTGTTTCTCATGATGCATTTAAGTTAAATAAGCAGGGTGACAGTATACAGCCTTGACATACTCCATTTCCTATTTGGAACCAGTCTGTTGTTCCATGTCCAGTTCTAACTGTTGCTTCCTGACCTGCATACAGATTTCTCAAGAGGCAGGTCAGGTGGTCTGGTATTCCCAACTCTTGAAGAATTTTCCACAGTTAGAGTGGTTAGGAAAGACGATGGTAATATGTTTTTAGAAAGAGCAGAGATGTAGATGGACCTAAAGACTGTCATACACAGTGAAGTCAATCAGAAAGAGAAAACAAATATTGTATTTTAAAGCATATGTGTGGAATTTAGGAAAATGGTACAGATGAACCTATTTGCAGAGCAGAAATAGAGACACATACATAAAGAACAAGTGTATTAACATCAAGGGGGGACAGGGAAGTGGGATGAATTGGGAGACAGGATTGACATATCCACTACTATTAGGAACCTGCTGTATAGCACAGGGAATTCTACTTGGTGCTCTGTGACCCAAATGGAAAGGAAATCCAAAAAATGAGAGTCTATATGTATGCTGCTGCTGAGTCACGTCAGTCGTGTCCAACTCTGTATGGGGTCAACGTCTCTGTGACCCCATAGACGGCAGCCCACCAGGCTCCCCCGTCCCTGGGATTCTCCAGGCAAGAACACTGGAGTGGGCTTCCATTTCCTTCTCCAGTGCATGAAAGTGAAAAGTGAAAGTGAAGTCGCTCAGTTGTGTCTGACTCTTCGCGACCCCATGGACTGCAGCCTACCAGGCTCCTCCATCCATGGGATTTTCCAGGCAAGAGTACTGGAGTGGGGTGCCATTGCCTTCTCTGGTCTATATGTATACCTAAAGTTAATTCATCTTTCCATATAGCAGAAACTAACACAACATTATAAAGCAAATATATCTGAATAAAACTTTAAAAAAATGAGAGCCAGAAATATTTGGTGAGCAACACTAATGACTAAATTCTCTCTTTACTATAAGACCTTGGAAAACTCAATTATAAGCATCTGATCATAATGGGATCTATTTCAGAAGGCAGTTTTGAGGGTAAATAAGCTAATATATGGGAAGTCTTCAGTGTAGCACAATCAAAATGCTGTCAATAAATGTGAGCTGTCATTATCATCACCATCTTCATCATCACTTATACCCAAGTCAATTTTATTCAAGTATTTCTAAGTGTGTGTGTGTGTGTACATGTCTTGGATTTTAAATTATTCATGTATTTGACTCTTTCATTCATCAGAAGAATATAGATTTGACTATAATTATTGTTTCGATTCTTTCTGACTACTTCAGAACCTTTTGGGGCCTATATGTTAAGGCCTTCTTTAGCTTCTACCAGAGAGTGATTGAGGAAGAAAAGTCATGTTGAATAACTGTTTCATTTAAATGGGACTTTTCAATTCTTCAAAAGAATTGCACATTAAAAATATATTACTCAAAGTGCCAATTCAGATAGTATGCTTAAAACAGCAGTATTATCACAATTTGTAAAAATATGATTTAAGGTGTATGTTGATTTCTCTAATATACATGTGTATAATATCCTATCAGAAATTACAGAAGAATTAAACTTTTTTCACCAGGCACTTTAATTTTTACATAAGCAGCTCCTTCTAATCTGGGAACAGAATGCAAAGGAATCTATTTTTCTTAGGAAGAAAAGATTCTCCTCATAGCTGCACTGTTTTGAACCACCACTAACAAAAAAAGCAAGAAAATATCTTATTTCTTTTATTTCTTTTCTTATTTCAATCCCTTTAAAAAGAAAAAATCAATCATGAATTAAAAAGAAATGTTAAATATTTTAATATTAAATTGAAAGCTTAAAGTGTTCTTTGCCTTGTTTTTACAATGCCTCAGAGTCATTCCTTACACCAAATAATAACATTTTAGTGTTTCAGTTTTATAGGCATCTCTAATTTTTATTGTTTACAAAAAAGGAAACATTGATAAAATTCTTAATGATATTAAAGAAAGTTTTCCTAGAACTGCAGAAGAATGAATTAAACAGTAAAAAACTATTCATTAGATTTTTGAAATTAGATTTCAGCATATTTTTTTCTCACTTCCTAAAAGTACAAAATGAATCTAAACTATTTCTCAGTAACTAAGTCTGTAAATATCTGTGACTTATCATATAGGTCTTTTGTTGCTTCTATCACAGAATATTGATAATTTAGTAGACTGTACAAAATAATCTGTAAGAATAAACCAAATGACAGAAATTGAACTGACAAATCTTTTCTGAAGTGTATGGCCCTTTGCAGAAAAGAGGAATTTTCCATGGGTGCCTGCCAGGTTCCCCTTCTATGGAATTCTCCAGGCAAGAATACAGAGTGGGTTGCCATGCCCTCCCCCAGGAGATCTTTCCCACCCAGGGGTCAAGCATAAGTCTCCTCAGTCTCCTGCATTGGCAGGGTTCTTCACCACTAGTACCACCCAGGGAGACCTTCCCGTGGACAGGTCAATGGATCCATCCTCTATTCTTTGACCATATTCCCCGTATGGTCCTAAGTACACTCAGGAGAAATTATTTAAATACAAATAAACTTAAATTTGTAGAAGACACTCAAGAGCAATGATTTAAACAAGCTTTCCTAAGACTGGAATTTCAGAGCATAGGGTGGATACCGCCAGGCCCAGTACAGTACCTGACACAACACATACATAATAAATACTAAAAATTCAAGAGGAGGCGCAAAAGAAGGAAGACAGGAAGGCGGGGAGGAGAAAGAAGACTGACAAAAAGCCCCAGGAGGAAAAACAGGATACAACTGTTAAAAAGTCATTTCCCTTGGTAGCAAAGTTTCTTCTCTCATTTTTTTAACCTGTTGTATGCCTGTTGCAAATTTATTGAAGTTTTCAACAGCCATCCACAGTAAATAATTGTCCTGCAAAAGAGCAAGGTTGCTGTACTTGTTCTAACTAACAGTGCAAGTGGAAAATTTCAAGAAAGAAAGAAAAAAATACATAACAAAATCCTAAATTATCTTAAAGGAAGTTTTTCTTATGCGCACTCATTTTCTATGTGCAAATTAACTGAACAGAGAGATGTGACTTGACAAGAGCTGATGGCAAAATTTTAATCTTTCTCTGTCTTTCTGGTTCTCATGATCTGAGTTTTCCATTATCGCGAAAATCATCAAATCTGTTCTTAATGAGCTACTTTCCATCATGGCATCTGCACTTAAGACAGGGAATGGGTGACTCACAGACTCAGTTTTCTCTCAAAAACCGTGTCCTTGAATCCCAGCTACTCAGAAATAACATCTGAATTACAAAGCTAACTCATTAAAATTCTTTCCTATTCTTTTAAGAGATTACTACATGGGTTTGCTTTATGTTTTTGGCCTATTCTGTATAACATAATTCTGCATAATGTCACTAATTCCCTTTGGTTTTAGTTCCTAAACTTGCAAGATAAATAAATAGATGATGCTTTACGTGAGCCTTCTGTCTCCCTATAGTATTTCTCATTTTTATGCCACATGTGCTCTCTAGAAGCTTCAGTTGCTGCACAGGTGTTCAGACAGAGTTCTGTGGTTAACACATGCTTTTCCACAGATCTCCTGTAATGTTCCTTTGGCTTCACTTGCTTCCTTTTATTTCATCTCTAATTTCTGATGAGAAGTATATATAGCCTGTACAGTTGCCTTGAGCTTGAATGAATGTCAGCTGCTCAGCAAGTTTGACAAGCGTCACATTTTTCTTTAAGGTAGAAAAGTCTATTTATTCCAGTGTAAAGTTTGCCGTATGTTTATCCATTCTTAGTTGAAACTTTCTCTTGTAAGTTTAGGAGCTTTTGTGTTTTGTTTTTGGTAAAACTGCAGTACATGAGAGATGTGTAGGTCACTGTTTCTACATAAAGTGCTTGATAAATATTAGGGTTTGGACAGTGTTGATGAATTCCAGAAAGCGTCATATATATCTGCTGAGAATCAGACACACTTACTTAAGAGTTAAGTCATAAAAATGAAATCTTTATTTTATATTTCCTGCCTCAGTGATACAATATGGAAATTTGTAATCCACTTTTTCTTTATATATATATACATGATGTGTATATATATATATATATATATATATATACACATATATACATGACTTTTCAGTAATAGAATCCACAAAATGTAGCACTAAATCCTTTCGCAAACTAAAACCCTTTACAGCATTATATTCTCCAGCTCTTTTCTAAGCTGAATTACATAAAGCATAAATTACATAAAAAAGCCTTATTTGATATTTTTTTTACCTCATTGTTTTCTGACACTGGTGACAATAATACTATCAGCCACGGTAGATTTCTAGAAACAGGAGAAAACAATGTGTCTGATTTTCTAATATAAATAATCTAGTTAAGGAAAAGTTTCACTGAGGTATACCTCACCAACAACTCAGCATATAATAAATTGATTATTCAGCAGAGATATAACAATAACACAAATAAACAGCAACTTGTACATCTATAGTTAATTAATATGTAATTAATTAAAGTGCTAAAATCATCTTAAAATTGATAGAAAACCTGAACTGGAGCTATCCAACCTGCTCATTTTATAGATTTAGAAACGCAAGTCCAGAGAGTTTGTGATTCAGATCACTATCAGATGATTGCCCATCTGAAATTCGTTAACCCAGTTCTCTTTCTTCTATATGTCTGTATGTTCTATAATCATATATATATATAGTGCATTAAAGGTTGAAAGATCAGATTACCTGACTCCATCAAGCTGTGTGGGCTTGGCCAAATCTCTTAACTTCTCTGTGCTTCAATTGCTTCATCTGTGATACAGATATATAAATAATGAATCTACATGAGGATAGATCAGTTTATCTATGTAAGATGTATATGAAATATAGTAAACATACAATGTGCATGTGCGCCTAGCCATGTCCAACTCTTTGTGACCCCATGGACTGTAGCCCATCAGGCTCCTCTGTCCATGCGATTTTCCTGGCAAGAATACTGGAGTGGGTTGCCACCTCTTCCCAAGGGATCTCCCCAACACAGGGATCAAACCTGCATCTCTTACATCTCCCGCACTGGCAGACAGATTATTTACCACTGCACCACCTAAGGTCAAACACACAATAAATGGATATTATTATTATTGTCATGATAAATTTCTAGAAAAATATGAATTCAGATGTAATCTCATTCACACCTGTCTGCCTTCTGCTGCTTCGTTCTCCCGAGCGCACTGAATTCTTAATTTAGAAGCAGCATGAAAGAGGAGGCACAGTCTGGCAGGGGATAGCAGGAAACCACTGCTCAGAAAACTGGGAATTGAGGCTACAAAGTGAGTTACCTTACAAGCGCATGTGTGTGCGCACACACAGACACACACACACCCCCTCAGCATTCTCCCAGCCCAATCTCCCGAGGTCAGATGGATAAATAGAAAGTTTCCTGGAATCGTTACTGCCAGCTTGGGAAGCTGACAAGAATCATCCCACTGACATTCATTCGTAATGGATAAGTACCTCCGAGTCCTCACATAGGGCAGCTGGGACTATTCTATTTTGCTTATCACTTCCAGACCCCCAGAACTTCCTGTTAGCTAACTGCACATTCTCCAACAGGCCATACCATTAACCTTAAAGTAATGCAATTCTGCATTTTCACAATGGAGTTTTTGTGTGATGGCAAAATTTTCACGGCAGTGTATTAAACTGTTTTATACTGTCATAAGTCTATCTTAACCAAATATAATTTGACAATACTCCTGTTACTAGTGTGATGTGTTTGGCTATGAAGGTTTGCTTTTTAACTTAGGAAGTATTTGGAGACCTTAATTTTCATGCATACTGTTTCTGCAAAACTTTCTTGAAGATATAACTGTTGATTAGCACACACAAACACACGTGCGCACGCACACACACATACACACATATATATATATGGAATCTAGAAAAATGGTACTGATGAACTTATTTCCAGGCCAAAAATAGAGGCACAGATGTAGAGAACAGACTCTTGGACACAGGTGGGAAGGGAGAGGGTGGGAACTGAGAGAGGAGCGTTGGCAATACGCAGCACCGTTTATAAAACAGACAGTGAGTGGGAAGCGCCTGGACAGCGCAAGGAGCTCAGCTCTCTGCCCTGTGATGACCTAGAGGGGTGGAGTGGCAGGGTGGGATAAATACCTACATTTTTAAAGATTTCTTCAAGGATAATTTTGAGCTTTGCATGAGAGGCTGGGGATAGAGGAGATAGGGAAGATGTCGAGGAAGCAAGATTACTTTTGAGAAACTCTTGACTCTGCTGAAAACTGTAGAGGCAGCGGGAGGTTGCTTCGCTGTGGCACGGGCGTGACATCCATCTCTGACCGCCTGGAGGGTCCAGGAGAAGGTGGAACTTCAAGCCTCTCAGGTTCATCCACCCAAATGGCTTCATCTCATTTTGCAGTTTCCATACATTTCGTATGAAGACCCTAATTTGGGATAAGACAACTGTAAGGTTAAGCATTTTCAGATTTTTCAGTATAGTCTGCTCTCTGACTGCAGGAGATAAAGGTGACTTTCATGCTGTTGTTCAGTCATGTCCAACTCTTTTCGACCCCATGGACTGCAACATGCCAGGCCTCCCTGTCCTTCACTATCTCCCGGAGCTTACTCAAACTCACGTCCATCGAGTCAGTGATGGCATCCAACCACCTCATCCTCTGTTGTCCTCTTCTCCTCCTGCCTTCAATCTTTCCCAACATCAGGGTCTTTTCCAATGAGTCAGTTCTTCACATCAGGTAGCCAAAGTATTGAAGTTTCATAACAGGTCTTGAAATTGAATTAGAAAAATATATAGTTTCTCTTCTAAAATTTCTTTCAAGATTTCCGAGGCCAAGGTCAACAAATCTTTCTGTAAAGGGCCAGATAATAAATATTTTGGACTTGTGTGCTCAACTCTGCCCAGTAGCACAAAACCAATGATACTCAATACATAAACAAACGTTCCAGTTAAACTTTGTTCACAAAAACAGATGGTCAAGCCTTCAGGCCATGGTTCACCAACTTCTAATCTGAAGTGACTATCAAAAGCCATCCAACTACACATTTGTTAAATTGATGTTTTCCTCAGTCTTTTTAAGTGACACTGTTGTTACAGAAATCTGAAGCTCATCCCATAGCAAGAGTGTGCTAAGTTGTATTGCTGATGCCTGCCATGGGCTGTTTCACCCACTGACCACCCACCAAGGGACCCTCATAGGCATATGTGATCAGTTAATGGTTCCATCTAAAGGATCCTCTGATATTCATTGTTTTAGACTGAGTTAAGCCCAGGAAGCAGAGCTTGAGGGGGGAAAAACCTTGGATGCAGACAACCCTGGAGGTTTTAGGCAGCTAAAGGAGCAGATAAGTTAATTTAAGGAACAGGAGAGGAGACCTGGCAAGAATAAGACAGGGAAAGAGGGAGCCAATGCCAGGTTGCTTTCTCAAGCTGGTCCTTCAGCTCAGTTCAGTTCAGTCACTCAGTTGTGTCTGACTCTTTGTGTCCCCATGGACTGCAGCATGCCAGGCTTCTCTGTCCTTCACCAACTCCCGGAGTTTGCTCAAACTCATGTCCTTTGAGTAGGTGATGCCATCCAACCAACTCATCCTCTGTTGTCCCCTTCTCCTCCTGCCTTCAATCTTTCCCAGCATCAGGGTCTTTTCCAATGAGTCAGTTTTTTGCATCAGGTGGCCAAAGGATTGAAGTTTCAGCTTCACCATCAGTCCTTCCAATGAATATTCAGGACTTATTTCCTTTAAGATGGACTGGTTGGATCTCCTTGATGCCAAGGGACTCTCAAGAGTCTTCTCCAATACCAAAGTTCAAAAACATCAGTTCTTCAGTGCTCAGCTTTCCTTATACTCCATCTCTCACATCCATACATGACTACTGGAAAAACCATAGCTTTGACTAGACAGACCTTAGTCGGCAAAGTAATGTCTCTGCTTCTTAATATGCTGTCTAGGTTGGTCATAGCTTTTCTTCCAAGGAGCAAGTGTCTTTTAATTTCATGGTTGCAGTCACCATCTGCAGTGTTTTTGGAGCCTCCAAAAATAGTCTGTCACTGCTGCCACTGTTTCCCCATCTATTTGCTGTGAAGTGATGGGACTGGATGCCATGATGTTAGGTTTTTGAATATTGAGCTTTAAACCAACTTTTTCACTCTCTTCTTTCACTTTCAAGAGGCTCTTTAGTTCTTCTTCGCTTCCTGCCATAAGGGTAGTGTTAGCTGCATGTCTGAGGTTATTGATATTTCCCCCAACAATCTTGATTCCAGCTTGTGCTTCATCCATATCGGCATTTCCAATGATGTACTCTGCATGTAAGTTAAATAAGCAGGATGACAATATATAGCCTTGCCATACTCCTTTCCTGATTTGGAACCAGTCTGTTGTTCCATGTCCAGTTCTATCTGTTGCTTCTTGACCTGCATACAGATTTCTCAGGAGGCAGGTCAGGTGGTCTGGTATTCCCAACCTTTCAGATTTTTCCAGTTTGTGGTGATCCACACAGTCAAAAACTTTGGCGTAGTCAATAAAGCAGAAGTAGTTGTTTTTCTGGACCTTGCTGGGGACAATTGGAGCTTGATTGTATCAACATTCTTAGAAGAGACTTATGTCTCATTCCTCTCTACTCTTTCCCAAGGAACAGAAAAGGACCCATTTAATCACTGACTCCTATTCTAGTCAAGGGCTGCTAAGAGGCTGGCTATTAATCAACTCCCTTAGGCTTCCCATTTGCATTTGAATGATTGTCATTCCGCAGCTTCAAGGAGCCTCAGGTAAGAAAGCATTCAAAATACAGGGTAAGACTGAAGGAAATTAGTATGAGGTTACTAACACCTGCCTGAAAGTGGTCAAAACAGCAATGTCCAGAGCAAACAGGAAGGCAGCAAAGTGTGGACACGGGTATTCGGAATGGCCCACCCACTGGAGTAAGTCGGCTAATAGACTTATCAGATCTAAAAACAATGGAAAGAAGGCAGACCCTACAGAGAACTCTTAGCAACTTTAACTCTGAGGCAACTCATTAACTGATAACTCTGGAAAGGCATCTTGCATATTCTTTTTTCCATCTGTTGGCCTGCACTTTTGAAACTATTTGCCTCAGGTCTTTTTTTTATTATTATTATTTTCTTTTTTCGTTGCACCAGGTCTTTGTTGCTGTGCTCAGGCTTTCTCTTCTTGCGGTGAGCAAAGCAGGGGCTGCTCTTCATTTTGGTGTGCAGACTTCTCACTGCGGCGGCTTCTCTGGATGCAGCGCACAGGTTCTAGGCACACAGGCTTCAGTAGTTGTAGCACGCAGACTCAGCAGTTGTGGCTCATGGGCTGCAGAACACAGATTCAGTTGGTGTGGTATGGGAGCTTAGTTTTCCCGAGGCAAGTGGGATCTTCCCGGACCAGGGATGGAACCCGTGTCCCTGACTTGGCAGGAGGGTTCTCATCCACTCAACCACTAGGGAAGTCCTCTCCCAGTCCTCCTTATCTGCTTTTTCTCCTACAGCCCGAGGTCAGCGACTTCTCCTTATTGTCCTACACCTTTCCACCACAAACATCCTCGAACTGCCTCCAACTGCCATTTTCTGCTTTTGTGTCCCACTCACCCATCAAGGTGATCTTACTAAAAGGAGATCAATCAGTTGCATTCATTTGAAAATACGTGCCCACATCCTGCTCATTTCCATATTGAGTTCTACAGCAGTGAGACAAAAGTCTTGGTCAAAGTTCAGTACGTGCAGTCTCATTGATCTTTTTAACATTCTTTCCCCACTTTCAAAGTCTCCCATAATCATCAGTCCTATTTCCTACTGACAGTTCTATGCCAATCAGGTCTCTTAATTCTTGCAACAATGCTTCAAGTCAAGGATGATTATTATCTCTTTTCTTTATTGAAATAGCTTTGATTTATAATATTGTGTAAGTTTCAGGTGTATAGTAAAGAGATTCCATATATTTTATTTTCAGGTTCTTTTCCATTGCAAGTTATTACAAGATACTGAATATAGTTTCCTGTGCTATATAGCAAAATCTTGTTTCTTACCTATTCTGTGTAGAGTCCTTCGTGTCTGTTAATCCCATTTTCCTAATTCATTCTCCCACCATCCCTTTCCCCTTTGGTGACCTTAAATTCGCTTTCTGTGTCTCTCTGTGAGTCTGTTTCTATTTCATATATAAATTCATTTGTATTATTTTTTAGATTCCCATATATAAGTGACACCATATAACATTTGGCTTTTGCTGTTTCACTTCACTAAGTATAAAATTCTCTAGTCCATTCATGTTGCTGTGAATGGCAATATTTCATTCTTTTTTTTGACTAGGTAACAATCCATTGTATGTGTATATATATGTGTGTGTATATATATATATACTACATCTTCCTAAGTCAATCATCTGTTGATGAGCACTTGAGTTGTTTCCATGTCTTGGCTATTGTACACAGTGCTGCTATAATTTGGGATGTTCTTGCACATGAGGACCCTAAAGTTCAGGGACAAACTACTCCCTGAAGCCACAAGATAAGGACGTGGCCACGTGAGAATGCAGATTTTCAGTGTGGATTTGCCGTCCAGCTCTTAGTGCATTGAGTGCAAGAGATGGGAAGACATCCCACACGTGGGCATCATGCTTCTCTAGAGCTTCCAGACCTCACATTCTTAACAGCTTACTCCTTAGACTGTCTAGGTCCCAGCCTTCCAACAGATCTGCATGAATATACTAGTTGATGAATATACACCATCAACTGGCTACAGGGTACAGGTATGCTGAGACAGCACTCTCCTTAGCTGGTAGGATGGCCCAAGAGCCTGCTGGGAAGAGAAATCTCCCTGAGCCAGGGTTCTGGTCAGCCAGCATCCTTAACCGTTGACCCGAGGGGGCAGTGCAAGTATAGTTTTCTGTGGGTGAGAAAGGCTGAGAATCGTGTCCTAGGATTCTGAAGATAGGCAAATGTCAGAGATTCTGAGCTATCCATTGTAATTGTCCCGGTGGATTGTCAGTCAATCGCAAGACGTCATAATTTGGTCACTGCCTCTCCCTAAGATACAGAGGAGATTTGTGAAGTCTTAAATCCTTCCTGTGGGAAGGAAGCTTAGAAATCATCGTAAATACTGCTCTTTGCCATTGGCGATAATCACTTCCCAAACATCTGGACAACTGACTTCTAATCTCTGTTCAAACAGCTCATTATAGGGGCTGGGAGGAGTAGGGGTGGACTACTCCTATCTCAATCAGCTAATCAGTATGTTTTGAGCTGAATGGGGGAGAGTTTGCGTCAGCTTTCTTGTTCTACAGTCTCATGTGCCTCCTGCTGACTAAAATTATCCACTTTCAATTTTAGAGTTTAACTAGGGATCTTGTGTTAGTATTAATTCATTTTGGGTAAAAAAAAAAAAAAAAAAAAAAAAAAAAAAATTCCCCAGAATACAATTTAAAATTCCTATGACACTCGGAAGTCACTTGTATTGGGAGCAAGAAGTACGTGGACAGAAGAGACATTTGAAATTTTATCTTTTGTCGCCATCTGGTGGTAGAAGATTTTCTCACATTTCATTTTTGCGCTTAAAGTTCTTTTATTTGTTGGTAAGGAAAATCTCTAAACCAAGAAAATAAGTTACCTTTAGCATTGAAGTCAAGTACTGATACACTAAGCATACTGTAGGTTAGTAAATATATTTAATGAATGAATCTTAATTTGCTTTAGTGAATTGCAATGTCTATAATTTTATCATTTGAATTACATAAAGCTCTCGTGATGAATAAAAGTGATCCATAGCATTATCTCAAAGGTAGTTTTCTTTTCTTAAGTTTAATTGATTTTTGGTTTAAGTTAATAGAACTATATGATTGAAACTAGTTGACCAAGGCATTTTATTAAGAATGAAAATACATTTAAAGTTACAATTTAATCAATATGTTAACCAAAAGTTAAAATTTGGTGAACATTTATGACATATGATTGAAAAAGTGTAAAACCTTTACAAATTCTCGAAAAGCTATCAGGGGAAAGAATAATAAAACCTGAGCTACACATCATTTGTTGTAGACCATCGCCACCTTGTGGACCGAGAAAGAAGTACTATAGGCTGTGACTCTTAAGGTGGAATTTTTTCTTATTGATAGAAAACGCCTATTCAGATTTTAAATTAAATGTAATTACTGGAAACAACGATAACAAGCAATAACAAGTCTGACAACACACTTACCTACCAAACAATTAGGCAGCTAAAATATCATAAGGAATCTGATTAAAAGTATCAGTCAGAGTCATTTCTTAGCGCCCAAGTAGGCTATACCATCCTAGGCATTAATAACCGTTTTGAGGTTCAGGTTCACAACTGTCTAACAAAGGAAGTAGATTGGAAAGAATCTTGCAAATGTGGGGCTTTGTATCACAGCAGTTGTAAATCCAAATGCAATATACATCCATTTCTCTATTTTCAATATTTGTTATATTTCTGGCTATATAACCTGTTTAAAAGAAATGTTTTCTATTTTCTCACTTACAACCAAAAAATTATACATTTGTCCAATATTATTTTAGACCATAGGTCCCCAGAAGAAGAACTAATGCTAAACAGTTTTCCTATGCCTAATTGGTAAATCCTACTGCATGAAAGTACAAATAAATAGCATTACATGTTTATGATATAGGTACATTAATGTTTCTGTACATGATGTTTACACTTAAACAGTGCTAATAGCTCACATATATGACCAGATTCTCTCCTTTCATGGTTACTTGTTGAATACTTAATTTGAAAAACAGTTCTCAAGAACTATCATTTCTGTATTGTGTCTTTAAAATTCATGAAACTTTTTCTTTTCTCTGTTAACAAAGAACAAGAAAGTTTTTTAAAAGGTCAAATTCTTAATTATAAGAATATGTTTATGTAAAATACTTTAAATTTTACTAAGTCTTCCCTGTAAATAATAAAAAATTGATTAAGATCAATAAATTAAAATATATCAAGATTTATTTTATATAAGCATTAGTGTAATCTGTGCAAGGAAAATCAGAAATATGGCAGCAGAGTTTAGGACAACATGAGATTTTTTGGATGCATGTTTAAATCAAACAGCAAACATTTTATAAGGGTGAGAATGTGATACTTATTAACATACTTAGTATTGATCTAATATTACATGTCAGGGCTTTCCTGGTGGCTCAGGGGTAAAGAATTCACCTGGCAATGAAGGAGTCGCCAGTTCAATCCCTGGGTCAGGAAGGTCCCCTAGAGAAGGAAACGGCAAACCCACTCCAGTATTCTTGCCTGGGAAATCTCATGGACAGAGGAGTTTGGCTGGCTACAGTGCGTTGGGTCGCAAAGAGTTGGACATGAAGTAGGGACTATGCATGCACGTGATATTACATGCCACTTTTACTAGTACCATGCACAAACTCTACTCTGCTGGTCTTGTTTCTACAGAGAATTATTTTTTCAATTCACAATTTTCTTTATAAATATACATCTATGTTATGTGCATATAATTGTGTGTTACCACACAAATATATGCCCAAAGAGTGCTGATCTTGAAAAAAGTAAAATCGTAAGTAGATTAAATGTTCTGAGTATGGATGAAGTTTTTCAAGCTTAGTAATTGGCAGCTCTTATACCCATGCCTCTGGTGAAGTGATTAAAAAAGAATCATTTCCCAGAACTACAGGTGCACAACAGACTGGAATCATTACGCAAAAGAACAGAACTCTGGAGAGAAACCCAGTGAATAAAAAAGTCATGTTCCTGGCCACTTTTGCCTTTAGCTCTTTGTTTTTTCAGCTCTATTTGGATAGTCAACGTGAAATATGCAAAAATTATAATAGATTTGAGGTAAGCCATTCAAGAATAGAAATGTATGCCTTGAATTAAACAAACTCCCATAAGAATGCATTGGAGGCAGAAACGACCAAAAGGCCAAACTTGCATTAATACATTTTAAAAGCTAAAGTGTATATAGGGGAGTTGACAGATTAGAATGCATTACATGAGTTTTTAGAAAACTGCACATTTTCTGCGGGTCTTCTGAATCTGCCATCTTGTCCCAATTCATAAGAATCACATTTTCCCTTATGCGTCTGTTAAGCCTCTCAGCCCCGGGGCCACCGCAAGTGTTTGAAATCTCATCTCAAAGCCAGTGTTGGGCCCAGCGGCAGGTCATCATGTCTCCAGAGCCCTGTTCTGAGTATGAGATATGAAAATGTATTGATGAGTTTGCTATCACGTTTTCATGATTCCACAGTCAAGATCTTTTAAGCGTAAAATGACTTTTTTTTTTCCCCAAATGTGCTCCTAAGTATATCTCATCTTTGAATTAGCTGGAGAGAAAGAACACATGAAATGAAAAACAGAACATTAAAAAACTACTGTAATGGGGAAGGAAAGGTTTACAAGCTGAGAAGCAGGGGTAATTTGGGAAATGAAACTTGCAGAGAGAAATAAATTTTAGTTCAATGATGAACAGAATGAGTTAGGCGAGATAGTGTAGAAATGAACGGGGCCACTCATGAGTGTGTACGTCAGTATTAAATCTGAAGGAAAAATGAAATGGGGTGAGAGATTGGATGAAAGGGGGGAGGGCAGAAACAGGGTCAAAATATTAGACAGTGGTAGAGTGGAGGAGGGAAGAAAATGCTAGTTATTGAGATACCTTAATCTGCTGCTAAAATGCATGCAATTTCTGTTGTTAAAATATACATAATTCCTGGCTCACGCGTTCATCTATGACAATGACCTCAGGAAAGGAAAATCACATTTAAGAAAACATCCATGCTGCCTAAGTGTATGGACCAGAGGTTATCTTAAACCCTTTCAAGGGTGAAGCGGTTTGGAGCTTTCTCTGTGCCATTCTTTCCGATCCGATCTTTCCTAAAGAGTGGGGAACAGAGATTTTTGGGTTTTGTTTTTCAAGTAGGTGATCTAGAACTTCAAGAGAAAAGACGACGTTGCAAAGTTGTTTTTTTTTTTTTTTTTTCTCTGTATGCAAACACTGGAAGGGACGCGTGGGAAGACTTGCAGAGGACTGGAACAGAAGGAATTCGGAACGATCTAGGGTGGAGGGAGGAAAAAGGCCGAGATCAAACTTGATGAAAACTAAGGGGGCGGGCGGGGGCGGCGAGACAGGACAGACTCGGCCAGGCGAGGAAGTGCGAGCGCGCGAGGGTGAGGGACTCGGTCGGCCCCGGGCTTGGGGCGGTCGTTCTCACCATTGTCCCCGTGGTTTTCCGCCTGGGAAAACGTTATGAAACATTTCCTTCCTCTGTCTCACCGGGCCCCTCCCTCTTTTTCGATGGAAGATCTGCTGGGGCTTTTGCTTAGAGACCTAGATAGAGGTGCAAAGGCTCAGATTTTCTGGGTTTCCGACTGCCTCTCCGCTTCCACGGGGAAAAGCGGGGAAGGGTCGGGGACCCCTAATTTGCCCACCGCATCCTTTCTAGCCCCAGCGATGCTGCCACTCTCTGGGTGGAAAAGTAGGGTTCCTGGACGTTTGTGCCCAGCTGGCCTCTGCCCCGCAGCTGCTAGTAGGTGGAAGAAGGCCGACTGGGCGGGAGTGGAGTATTTCCCCCAAAGAAGAGAATGCGTACTTCCCTCCCCAGGCTCCGGGGAATGGAACCGCGTTCCAGATCACCTCTTCCGGAAGTGTGAACCCGGGTCTCCACCGAGAAATCTCTAAGGCCCGGGGCGGAGGGGGACGGGATGGGAGTTGCAGGAGGCAAGGGCAGATGACGGACGAGAAGATCGATGCCAAACGCGTTTTCAAATCAAGGCCCTTGGAAAGTGTCTCCTGGCCTCCTCACCCAGGCGCGCTTTCTAGGGGACGCGCAGGCCCTACCCAGCTTGCCAGAGAACAGTTGGGGCAAAGAGAGAGCCCGCTGCAAACGGGCCTGAGGCAGGCCCGGGAGATGGAGAGCTGAAGTGGGGTGTTTTGCTAGAAAGGGGAGCCCTGGCTCATCTCCCGGCTAGAAGAGAAGGAGGCTGGCGGGGGGGTGGGGTGCGCTGAGAGAGGAAGGCGGCGCGGGGACAGCTCCCGGGCGGGGAAACCTTGAAGGGACTCCGCTCTCCATCCCGCGACTGGCATCCTCACGCTCCCTCCCGCACGAGAGAGGGACCACGTCCCGGCTGTCCTGGCAGAAGACGGCGGGTGGAAGGGGCGGTGGGAGAGAGGACCTTCTCCCAGCAGCAGCCCCAGGCGTGCAAAGGGCTGGTCACAGGGCCCCTCCTGCGTCTTCCGCCCCCAGATTGACGAGAGCGTGGCGCCGAGCCAGCCCCTTCCCCCGCCCCAGCTCGCGCACCGCGCTGTTTAGCCCAGACTGAGTTTAGGGGGCGGGGTCCCGGGGATAGAAAGGCTGCCAAGAGGGAGGAGGGAAGGGGGGTCAGGGAGGGGCGGAGACTCAGTCTAAGATATAAAAAGGCGGCCGGGGCTGCTCTGTCCTTGCACTCGCTGGAAAGCGGCTCAGAGCTTGGGGTCTCTCATTGCCAGGGCGTGCAGAAGGGCCGAGAGGACTGAGCCCTGCGCAGAGCGAGGTGCACCGCGACCGAGACGGAGATCGAAGGGGGTCTCCGGACGCTGATCCTCGTGTGGCCCGTCGCCCCGGCCCCGGAGGCGTCCCGGGGCGCTGCGCGTCTCCGCAGCAGCCACCCCGCCTGCGCCTGCTGCGCGTTGCCTCCAACTCTTCTCCAGAAGAACTTCCCGCGCGCCGGCAGCACTGCAGCGCCTGCTTTTTAGTGACTCCGGGAGCCCCATCTGCGGCTGCGCTCTACGCGCCCTTTTGCAAGAATCAGAGTAACTGTTAAGAGTCCCGAGCCAGGCTGGCGAGGCTCCGCGCTCCGGACCCGAACAATAGCCAGTGCGCTCAGCGCTCGGAGGCGCGCGGTTCCTCCCGAATGCAGCCCGCGGTCCCCGCGGGTTTCCGAAAGCGCACGGCAGGAGGCGACATGGGGCACGCGGCTCCGAAGGCTCGGGGCTTGCAGCCTACTCGAGCACCGCTGCTGCTCCTCGCGGCGGCCGCGGCGCTGCTGGTTGTGCCGGGCGCCCACGGGCGCCCCGCCGAGGAGGACGAGGAGCTGGTGCTGCCGGCGCTGGAGCGCGATCCGGGACTCAGGACCGCGCGCCTCCGCCTGGACGCCTTCGGCCGGCAGCTGAGTCTGGAGCTGCAGCCGGACCGCAGCTTCCTCGCACCCGGCTTCACGCTCCAGACGGTGGGACGCAGACCCGAGCCGGACGTGCCGCGTTCTGATCCGGTGGGCGACCTGGCGCACTGCTTCTACTCTGGCACGGTCGACGGCGACCCCAGCTCCGCCGCGGCGCTCAGCCTCTGCGAGGGCGTGCGCGGCGCCTTCTACCTGCAGGGCGAAGAGTACTTCCTCCAACCCGCGCCCGCCGCGGCCACCTTGAGCCTCGCCCCCGCCGCCGCCGCCGGGGAGGAGCCGCCGGCGCTGCAGCAGTTCCATCTCCTGCGGCGGAGGCGGCGGGGCGACGGCGGCGCCAAGTGCGGGGTCTTGGATGACGAGACCCAGCTGGCGGGGGGCGCGGAGCCGGAGGGCGAGGACGCCACCGCGCAAGGGGCGCCACGGGACCGAGAGCCACAGCGCCCGGGACACCGAACAGGTATCCGTCCCAGAGCGGCTCCCACTTTCTCCATTCATCGCCCCCTCCCTCCCTTCTCTGGGCCGCGCGACTCGAGGGTAAAGTCCCGTTGGCAGACGGAAACCTGTGTCTGCGGACAGGACCGAGACGTGGCTTAAGATCTGGGTTGGTGAAGTCACCATTTGTCCTGATCATGAATTATCGAGAGAGGACAGACGTTATCAGTGTTTTTTCTTTTCTTTCTTTCTTTTTTTTTTTCTTGCTAAAGAGAAGCGTTTGGATCTAGTAGGGAGAGCTGGTAACTCAGTCCCTCCCACTTTGGTGGTCGAAAATGAGCTTGTGCGACTTCTGCCTTGTTAATTTCTCGCGAACGATCGTCCAGGTGTCGTTCGGTCGAGTTGTAACTGGCCGCTTAGTTCTGTAACCGGTGCCTGTTCGCGCACCCGGGGACCGGAGGAGGGCGGAGATGGAGCGCGGGGGAGAGAGACCCTCGGAATGCGCAGCCCTCGAGCCTGGACAGCTGCGCTGGGGTCTCTGTTCTGCTGGCCTCTGTCCCCTTCCCGGCTTACCAGGCTGACCCCGACCGGCCGGCGGCGGGGCCCCTCGGCCCGACCTGCCAGGGAGGTCTCTCCGCGCGGCTCGCCCCGCCTCCGCGCCTCCCACCCGCCTCCCGCGTGCGCTCCCTCTCGCGGCCACCCTTCTGCTCCCAAACAGTGATGAGAAGTTAGTCGCCGCGATCCTTCCTGCCACGCCTTCCCCGGACTCCCTGCTGTGTGCCTTGCTTCTGCGGTAGTTCTTTTCCTCCTATCACTGGTGCCTTGTCTCTTTCTTCACCTTCTACCCCCCGGCTTGCGGAATGTAATTCTTCTCCCCCTGCCGGTCTGCTCCTGGAAGCAGTTACGTGATCAGAGCCCAGGGTAGGACTTCCCTGGAGGGGCGGGCTGGTTCACCGTCTGGAGTCGGAGAACTCTTTTCTAAATAATTAACCGTGTCCCCACCCCCACCCCCGACTCCGCAGCACGAACTTCCTTTCCCTGGGGCCGTAGGAGTCCGGGCCGTAGGCGCCGGGGCAGACTGGGTGGTCCTCGTGCCGGATTTGGCCTGAGCGGAGCACCCCCAGGGACCCCTGGAATGAGAGAGCCGAGCCGTGCGAGCTGAGATTCTTTCAGGCCCGGCCCCTTGGCAGAGGCCCCAGCCCTGCCCGGGGCCTTCCACGTGGAGCCTGATGATCTCATTCAGGATTTGAGTCCTGGCCTGTGAAAGAGTGACTCAGGGGCTCTGCCTGCTCCCCTTGCTCCAAGATTTTACTACGACTGGAAAGAGGGGTGTGCATCCTGCCTTTTTCAGATTGCATAATTTCAAAGAGGATTAAAAAAATAATAATACTTAAAAAAAAAAGCTGACCCCCTTAGAGGAGCACACGGCCTTTACATTTACAGTAAGGAGAAAACTTTAAAAATAGCATTTGCAGTGAAAAGAGATGCAAATATTTTTGTTATTGTTTGCCCCCGGGTGTATTTTTGTATTATTTGCTTTGACTGTTTAGGCTTTCCTTATATACTCTAGGAAGGTAAACTATTCTTGGCGAGACTGTCCCTGAGCAAATGATCTTCCTTGTGTCTTTACAGGAACTGGAAGCCTAAGAAAGAAGCGATTTGTGTCCAGCCCCCGCTTTGTGGAAACGATGCTTGTGGCTGACCAGTCCATGGCCGAGTTCCACGGCAGCGGGCTAAGGCACTACCTCCTGACCTTGTTCTCCGTAGCGGCCCGGTTATACAAACACCCCAGCATTCGGAATTCGGTGAGCCTGGTGGTGGTAAAGATCCTGGTCATCTACGAGGAAGAGAAGGGCCCAGAAGTGACGTCCAATGCTGCCCTTACCCTTCGGAACTTCTGCGGCTGGCAGAAACAGCACAACCCGCCCAGTGACCGGGATGCAGAGCACTATGACACGGCAATTCTGTTCACCAGACAGGTGAGAGGAAGACATCGCCAGTCATGATGGGACTCCCTGGGGAGTCAGTTTTGTGACAAATGTTTGTAAGGCATCTTACCGATATTTTCACACTTAAATATTTGTTCATTGGCTAACATGATTAATCTTTCCTAATTTTTAAAATATTTATTTGGCTGTGCTGCGTCTTAGTTGCAGCATTCAGGATCTTTAGTTACAGCATGTGGGATCTAGGTCCCTGACCAGGGATCGAACCTGGGCCCCCTGCATTGGGAACTTAAAGGCTTAGCCACTGGACCACCAGGGAATTCCTTCCATAGCTTTAGCATCTCAAGTTTCACTGCTGTAGTTGAATGCATTAGGGGAAAATCTTAAAGTCACACAAAATACTCCTAAAAGGGCTACTCAGCAACAAAGAATGTAGATGCTCCAAAGCACATGTGAGGCTACACCCTGCCAAGCAGTTTGATCCCGAAGTTCATCCTGTGTGTGTATTTAAAAGGGCAAATCTCTGCTTCTTGTAGGACCTGTGTGGTGCCCAGACATGTGATACTCTTGGGATGGCAGATGTTGGAACTATATGTGATCCCAACAGAAGCTGCTCTGTCATAGAGGATGATGGCTTACAAGCCGCTTTCACTGCCGCCCACGAATTAGGTAAGTCCATTCCAGAGTGCCAGTTAAGCCCCATTCATGAATTCAAGCTGATAAACTAGGTATTACTGTTGGAGCGTCTGCAGATTATATTGCCATTTTAGGTGCCAGAGCTCCCTAAAATCTGCAGAAAATGCTTCTACCGATTCTCAGCATGGTTATCTTTATTAGAATTCAGAATCAGAGAGTCGGAGCTAGGGACACATTTGGAAATTCACACATTGGTTCACACCCTGTGAAAAGTAGACACTGTCTCTAAAATAGATGGTATGCAGACACATTTCTTCTTTAGAAATATCACTTTGAGACAGGTGTATCTCTGCTGGGGAAAAAAACATGCTGCAAATGACATGTTTTAATGTGAGTTTTGGATTTCTCCTTAGGCCATGTGTTTAACATGCCCCATGATGATGCCAAGCAGTGCGCTGGCATTAACGGTGTCAACCGGGATTCCCACATGATGGCATCAATGCTTTCCAATCTGAACCACAGCCAGCCCTGGTCTCCCTGCAGTGCCTCCATGATTACAACATTTCTGGATAATGGTCATGGTAAGACACTAGAGCTACTCTTTCTCGATGTTATCCAAACATCCGAGTGTTCATACAGTACTTGTTAAACGAGCTCTTTCTTTCTGTTCTGCTCTTTTCCCTTTCTCCCTTCAAAATGACTTTCATTGTCAAGAGTTTTTAAACCTGAATTTCCAATAAAACATAGTGCTTCTGGCTAAGAAGCTCCCAGAGTACATGAACTTGAGTGTTTAGCAGAATAATGATTTCCTGTCATTGTTAAGGCAGAAATAACCCATTAAGAATAACATCTTAACAATAATTTAAATCTCTCCGGCATATCTCTCCCAAACCCTTCAGCTTTCAAATCACTTTGCTATGTATTATCTCTAACGATAAATCTTTTCTGAAGCTGATTTGTCCCCTGCCTGCCTCTAGTTACTATTTATTAATATGCATTGGTATTTTTCTTTGCAGGTGAATGTTTGATGGACGAGCCCCAGATCGCCATTCAGCTGCCCTCCGATCTCCCGGGGACCTTGTACGATGCCGACCGGCAGTGCCAGTTCACGTTCGGAGAGGAGTCCAAACACTGCCCAGACGCGGCCAGCACCTGCTCGATTCTCTGGTGCACGGGCACCTCTGGCGGATTGCCCGTGTGCCAGACCAAACACTTCCCCTGGGCTGACGGCACGAGCTGCGGAGAGGGGAAATGGTGTGTCAACAGCGAGTGCCTGAACAAGAGCGACAAGAAGCACTTTGATGTGAGTTATCCACTGCAACGCATGCTCCTTTGACATTCAGAAGGGAAAATGACCAAGTGAGGCTCAGACATTTGATGCCCCATGAGCAACCTGACCTGTAGCCTCTGGCAGGGATGCAGGAAAGATTCGCATCATTGATTCTGTGTCCTGTATCTTTCTATTTCCTGAAAGGGTTGCCATAGAGGATTCTAACACTAATGATTTGTGTCTCTGTTCAGACCCCTGTTCACGGAAGCTGGGGGCCGTGGGGGCCCTGGGGAGACTGCTCGAGAACGTGTGGAGGCGGAGTTCAATATACGATGAGGGAGTGTGACAACCCGGTGCCCAAGAACGGAGGAAAATACTGCGAGGGCAAGCGCATGCGCTACAGGTCTTGCAACATCCAGGACTGTCCGGAGATTAATGGTGAGCAGAGAGAAGGGGAAAAGGATGCTCCGCAAACAGGCACTTGAAGGTTGGAAAGGGATAACGTCATCATCTCCTTCTCTTTCCAGGAAAAAGCTTTAGAGAGGAACAGTGTGAGGCACACAATGAATTCTCCAAAGCTTCCTTTGGCAGCGGGCCCGCAGTGGAGTGGATACCCAAATACGCAGGAGTCTCACCCAAGGACAGGTGCAAGCTTATCTGTCAAGCCAAAGGCATTGGCTACTTCTTCGTTTTGCAGCCCAAGGTAATGACTTTTCTTTGGACTGTTGGTCTAAGAACCTGATACTTGGCTTGCTACCTTTTCATGCAACCTTTGTTGTTTTATGTTTTTATATTGAAATGTTTATATATAATATTTAATTATTATAAATATGTTATACTTAATGTATTAAGTATATATTAAGTTGAAATTATATATATTAAATTTATATATCAGTACGTTCAATTTCAAGTTAGGACAGCTCTGCTTCTGGATACTTTGGTAACTACCTGCTTTGAGTCTTGTGCTGTTTGGGTTATGGATGAAGCTTGAATCCAGTGCTTAATGATTGCTGCAATGGCTTATTATCACTCTTATATATGAAGAAAAGCCCATTATGCATGGATAGGTATATCATATATTAACACGAAAACCATCCCTTGGTTTTGGAAAATAGTTTAAGATAGTCAAAAGTGCCTGTTCCTGGGTGACTAGCAGTATACGTGCAAATGGACTTATAGTGAAAGAGCATTGAGCTTGTGAGCACTGAGCATTGAGAACTCTTGTGTTTAAGAACATATATTGAACTAGTAGAAGCATAGCTTTGCTGTTTTGTTGAGGGGATAAATCTGGCTCTGAGATAGAAAATGGAATTGAATTTGGTTGAGATAATCATGAGTCATGATCACTGTAGGCTAGGAAAATAGTTCCCAGTTGCAGATTCAGCATACAAGTGATTTATCAGCGTCTGCTCTTGCCGGGTAGTATTCTAGACACTGAGGGTCCAGCAGTAAACAAATCGACTAGAAGCTCTGCTTTCATTGACCTTAGCTAAAAGTAAGATAGGACACAGATAATCTAAAAATTTATAATATTTCAGATGTCTATGGGAAAAAGAAGCCAAAGAGAAGGATAGTGTGCAGAGTACTATTTTTAATCTTGATAGAAATGTAACGTTAATGAGGAAGACTTTTGGACTTTTCCTAGCATCATCTCTTGGCCTTGTTAATTAACGTGTGACACCAGGTACATGTCCTTCCTATTTCAGGTGGTGGATGGCACCCCTTGCAGCCCAGATTCCACCTCTGTCTGTGTGCAAGGACAGTGTGTAAAAGCTGGCTGTGATCGCATCATAGACTCCAAAAAGAAGTTCGATAAATGTGGCATCTGTGGAGGAAATGGATCTACATGCAAAAAAATATCAGGATCAGTTACCAGTGCAAAGTAAGTATTAAAATGCCTTACTCCTGAAGGTTCTTATCATTTCCATGTAACTTCTTATAGGTCTGGTTAAAAAATTACTTACTTACCTGATTGCCTGGTGTTTCAAGCTAAGTAACATAAGTAGCCAGTGACTGAGAGATTTTTCTCTCTATTTTTCTTGCCTGCAGACCCGGCTATCATGATATCGTCACAATTCCAACCGGAGCCACAAACATTGAAGTGAAGCAACGGAATCAGAGAGGAGCCAGAAATAACGGGAGCTTCCTGGCCATCAAAGCTGCCGATGGCACGTATATCCTGAACGGCGACTTCACTCTGTCCACTTTGGAGCAAGACATCACATACAAAGGTACTGTCCTGAGGTACAGCGGCTCCTCGGCGGCTCTAGAAAGAATCCGAAGCTTCAGCCCTCTCAAGGAGCCCTTAACCATCCAAGTCCTGACGGTGGGCAATGCCCTCCGACCCAAAATTAAATACACCTATTTCATGAAGAAGAAGAAGGAATCTTTCAACGCCATCCCTACTTTCTCGGAGTGGGTCATTGAAGAGTGGGGTGAGTGTTCCAAGTCGTGTGGGCTGGGTGTGCAGAGAAGGCTCGTGGAGTGCCGGGACATCAACGGACAGCCTGCTTCAGAGTGCGCCAAGGAAGTGAAGCCAGCCAGCACCAGACCTTGTGCGAACCTGCCTTGCCCCCGCTGGCAGCTGGGGGACTGGTCGCCGTGTTCCAAGACTTGCGGGAAGGGTTACAAAAAGAGAACCTTGCAGTGTCTGTCCCATGATGGGGGGGTGTTGTCTCATGAGAGCTGCGATCCTTTAAAGAAACCTAAACACTACATAGACTTCTGCACGATGGCAGAGTGCAGTTAAGCAGGGGTGGTGTTGAGGGATGGGGCAGTGGGGAAGGGCTGATGCACTGAAATCAAGAAGGCTGGAGGAATCCAGGGCGCTTTGCCCTGGTGATCAACCAGGGGTGGCGATGAGTTGGGAGGTAGAGGTAGGTAGAAAAGAAGTTAGATCATCAGAGTTTCCTGCCAGTTACAAACCTGATAGTGTAGTTTATGAGGACTATTCCTATCTGACCAATGAGGTAGCGTAAGAGAGCCCCAGGGCATTATCATTTCTTTTGTGAGGTTCCTGACAAGTTCTTATGAAAATAGAAGCAATGGTCAAAAGTAAGTTTAAGAAATATGAACAATACCTGCTTCCTGATACTGACAAAATAGCTGTGTATCACGGAGGTTGGGAAATGAAATGCAGGAGGAAGGTGAGATTTTTGCTTTAAGACGTGGCTTACTTTACCTCACTATCAATGGAGGGAGAAAGGAATGCACATAGGATCTTTGACCATCACTGTTCCCGGCTGCTATGGTTTTCAGAGAATGTTTATACTGTTTTGGAGTTAAGAATTCAGGACTGTCCAGCACAAGAAATGCTTTGCAATGTCCATGACTCACATGACTCCCATATTTCCTCTCTTGTGTCATTATTGTGTCTTTCTTTGTGAATTCCTTTTGACCTAGAAACAATTGCATGTATTTGTAAACATACCATAAATTCTACAAGGGGAAAAAAAACCAGCAGTGATGTATCAGATGCTAGTAAAAGCTTGAGGAGGCCTCATGACCTGGGGATCTCCTTTATTTCTTTCCTCCTGCTGTAAGCCGACTGAAGGAATGTGGATGTGGGGGAAAAACAAAAAAATCAGTTTGTGTCTGAAGAGAGTCAGTAAGATCACAAAAAAAAAAAAAAAAAAAAGAATGTAATGCCAGAACGAGAATGGGGTGTGTCCATCAGGGTCCCCGGTGCTGGGGACCTTGCGATCACATGTCTCGTGGGGAGGCTACTGAGGGGTAGCGGCTGGTCCACCCCCAGCAGCTGGTCCAACAGTCATATCCTGGTGAATGTCTGTTCAGCTCTTCTACTATGAAAGAAAATGACTTTTTTTCCATATGTATATAGTAAAATATGTTACTATAAATTCTATGTACTTTATAAGTATTGGTTTGTGTGTTCCTTCTGAGAAGGACTATAGTTTGTAATAAATGCCTATAATAACATATTTATTTTTATACATTTCTTTCTAATGATAAAACTTTTAAGTTATATCGCGTTTGTAAAAGGTCATATAAAAATAGAGTATTTATACGATATATGTTACTAGAAATAATAAAAGGACACTTTTTGAACATGTGTCTTTTTTGTTTTAATGAGAATTAACTCCTGGGAAGGAAATCTGAGACATAGATAGTGAATTTCAAGATAGAATATTTTCTTAAATATCTTGGAAGTAAGATTTGTTCTAATGAAATGTATTTTTTGTATCTTTGGTGTAATGTGATTGCTACAGAGAAAGACATCTATTATATCTTTGGTGATAGATAGGTTTGTTACTAGCGTAATAATGTACACCAGTGTTGGCCAACTTTTTCTGTTGAGAGCCAAATGGTAAATAGATTTTGGGGGTCATACCATCTCTGTCACAGCTACTCAATCATGCCATTGTAACATGAAAGTGACAGCGCATAAGGGAATGGGCGTGGTGGTGTATTAATAAAGCTTTATTTCTGAAGCACTGGGCCAAATCTGTTCTGTGGGCATAGTTTGCCAACTTCTTATGTATAACATAATAAATGAAAAAGGATCGGGTTCAGGGTGCATTTGGATTTGTATCTCTTCCTCAATTACATCATATATTGAGTTGCCCCAAAAGTCCATTCATTCTGTAAACTGTTGCAGAAAAACATGAACAAACTTTTGGGCCAACCCAATGTGTAAAATTATGTGAAACTGTTTAAGGCTTCCCTGATGGCTCAGCAGTGAAGAATCTGCCTGCAGTGTGGGAGACACGGGTTCAATCCTTAGATAAGGAAGATCCCCTGGAGGAAGGCATGGCAACCCACTCCAGTATCTTTGTTTGGAGAATCCATGGACAGAGGAGCCTGGGGCTAAATTAAAGTCCATAGGGTCACAGAGAGACACGACTGAAACAACTTAACACGCACACATGTATTTAAGCTAAGGCATAGAAAACAATGCTTCATAAGTTACATTTGGGATAGATATCCTCAGTGAGCCAAGCTCCCCAAATGTTTCATTTGCTCTTTAGGAGTACACTGGATGTTCTGAAGAAACCCTGAAACACCCAAGCCACTCTCGGTACCTTTTGTAAGTCACTATATTTTAAATACTAAATGGTACATGGGTGACTTTAAAAGTTCAGATCACTTCCAAAGTAACTACATTTTGCTCAGGAAATAGCATATTTACTAGAAGACTCGGATTATGTGGTTAACCACAGACATTTCCAACTTTACATTTTCATCCTCTTTTTCACCCTGCTTTCTCAAGTAGTTCTATATAACCTGCTAATTGCAGATTCCTGTGATAATTCTAACTTGCCCTCAGAATGACTCAAGGTGTTCTTCCCCTGAGCAGTTGAATTTAAGATTTTCAGGAGCCAGGTGCATGGGGCAGAGGAGGGAAGAGGCGTGTTAATCTCTGGTTAAGGTTTTTCCTACCTACTGCCCACCAGGCTGAAAGGGGAAAATCAAACCTCACACTATAAGCATTGGTCCCATAGAACTCAGTTAAAGATTGAATTTGGCCGTGCAATTCGGTGACCAAACATGCTCTTTGCACCAACAACCTCTACCACATTATTTGCCTACATTATCATGGTACAAATCCCGATAGAAAGTGACATGGAGGACACACACACACGCACACACAATGTCCTTATCCTCAATGACTATACAAGCTGTTTGATATTAATAAGGCCAAATAAATACAACTAGAATGGTAACTCATGCTAAAAAAAAAAAAAAAAAAAGTCATTTTCAGATCTTGCTTAATGAAATTCAGGACACAAAGTCATAAAAACAGCCACAAGATTTTCCACTGCTGTCTTTAATTCTCCATCCAAGATAATGCCAACTAACTTCCCAAGTTGCCACATTTCTTTCTTCAGCCCTCTGCTAGGGAGATTTCCCTTTTATCAACCAACTGAGCTCTTTAAAATACTCCGTTTTGGCAGCAAGGAGTTTAGTTTAAAATACACATGTGGTTCTGTGAGCTTGACAGGTCACCTGCTTAGAAAGAGGAAAGATTTGTGCTCACGTCTGTTGTGGGTTCCCTGAGAACTCAGCTGGTAAAGAATCTGCCTGCCGTGCAGGAGCCCCCAGTTTGATTCCTAGGTCGGGAAGATCTCCCAGAGAAGGCATAGGCTACCCACTCCAGTATTCTTGGGCTTCACTTGTGGCTTAGCTGGTAAAGAATCTACCTGCAATGCAGGAGACCTGGGTTCGATCCCTGGGTTGAGAAGATTCCCCTGGAGAAGGGAAAGGCTACCCACTCCAGTATTCTGGCCTAGAGAATTCCATGGACTGTATAGTCCATTGGGGTCTCGAAGAGTCAGAAACGACTGAGCGACTTTCACTTTGTGTTGTGGGTACAAATGATGAGGTGGCACGATGTTGACGACCAATTCAAGCACGTAATTTTCAATGTATTCAATAGCCACTTTCTTTTCAAGCATTTCATACAAGCACAACTTTCGTATCAGAGCTTTCACACAAAAATCAGCAAAATTGTTTCCAATGTCTGCTTTTTGTCTTCTAAAAGAGGTACTATAGATTGTCATGTGATCTAGGAACAAGTACAGCAGATACAATCTGCGAATCTCACTGGTTTTCCAAAAGAAAAAAATATAAGTGATTGATATGAAGGTTGGGAGTGCTAGACCTATCCAGAAAATTGGCCCAAAGCCCCTCCACTAAAGAAGTATAGTCTATTCTGTCATATGCAAACCTCTGTGACAGAAATGAGCTCATAAGACATTGACAGAATGGAAAGAAGAAAATGTGGAAGATGCTTTGGCTTGGCAACAAGTTTTCCCAACCCATAAATGTTTTGTGCCTTCCCTTAAGAGCAGCTGAAGAGAAAATATACTAATTCAGGAACACAGCAAGTCACAGAGGAATACAGAGCTATACCGAGTGCCCACTCAAACCACTTGACTCCGTGTGGTCTCCATTTGGAAGTTCCTTAGTGGTCTGTATTTAATTGGCTCTTGTCTCTGTAATTCAAAAGTCTGAACCTTACCTTATAGCCTCTTCTGTGAATCATACTGCCTTTGTCTTAGGCTAAGTTAATATGATTACAAACAGCTACTTTTAATTTAGCCTATTTTGCAAGCTATCATAATTTCTTTTCCTTTAGGATTTATCATTGTTTTATGTTCTATTGTTCTTAAAAGGAACTATAAACCATATACTTGCTGAGGTGGGAAGGAAGTTGAGGGCAATTTTATGTAGAATAATGCAGGAGCTCTTTTTTGAGAGGAAACCACAAGGATGGAGGGGGACAGCTCTCCAAAAAGATGAGCTTGCACTAGACAGGTGTCTGCACAGATGAGAGTAAGTTCAACTTTTTGGAGGGGACAGCAAGAGGTCAGTGTGGCTGGAGCACCAAGGAGAGAGGGGAAAGACAAGAGGCCAGTGGAGGGCAGCGAGCTTGTTCTGCGAAGCTGGAAGTAAGTTTGGGTTTTGCTCTGAGTGAGACGAAGAGCCAGTGGAAGGAACTGAGCAAGGAAGAAACATGGTCTGACTTAACACTTTAACCTGCAAGGAGACCAGGCTGGAGTCAGATTGGAAACTGTTGCAATAATTACAATGACCAATAATGATGGTCTGAAGTAGAGTGACGCCCATGCAGGGGGTTAAAGAGGTCAAAGTGTGCAGTTCAAGACTCTGAGGTTTGCAGACAGATATGGATGGGAGCCTGGTGGGCTACAGTCCACGGGATCACAGAATAGTCTGACATGTCTTAGCAATTAAACAACAACAACAAAGTAGATGTGAATGGGGAAAATATATCATGGGTGAGTCCAGGGTTTTTTGTTTTTTCTGATTTTTGCAAGGAAAAGAGTTTTCCAAGCAACACTGATGAATATTATACTCTACTTAAATACCAACATAAATTAAAAATACAAGAATTTTAGTAAATATCAAAACCAGTTAAACTTGGAGATAAATATAAGTAATTTTTTTAAAATATGGTTTCAAAATTAACCAAAAAGATAAAAATAGTAGTTAGAGAAGATATATAATGTAAAATATTTTCATAGCAATAAAAATTCAAGTCTAAAACCATATGTCATATTGACAAAGTCATAGCAATAGGATAGAATTTATGTTAGGAGCTATCAAAGGACATCATTTTATTTTTGAATTCAGTAAGCAGGTAAATATAGGAGAATGGTATTTCTTGAAAGCAAATACCCCCAAAAAATATTTCTTCACAGAGAGAGAATGTGTGTAAAATATAGAAAAGAAAAGAATGGAAAGCAAAAAAATAAGGTAGCAGAATTCCAACCATGTTATCATGGCAACGCATTGTTTCAACTTTCCTATTAAAAGACAAATATCTTCAGGGTGTGTTTAAAAATAAAATCCAGTGACATGATAGATAAAAAGGAACTACCTAAATCAAAATGACATTTCTTCAAAGAAGTCTGAAGATTTATCAGGCAAAGAGTAGGAAAAAAGTAGGAATAGAATGTGAAATCAGCCAAATTGTTATTTAAGATGGAAAAGCACTAAGCAAAAGAAAAAATAGCATTTCTTTTATATTAAAGGCAGAATCTACAATAAGAAATACATGTCCCAGGTAACAGAACACCTATATATCAATCTTAAATTGTTAAAAAATACAAGGAATGATCAACAGATAAGGATTCTCCTATTTGTCTTTAATATCTCTCTCTAGGTTCAGGCAGACCAAAACTGTACGAAAAAAACTAGGTATAACTTTACAAAGACATAAAAGAAGACTTGAATAAAGCAGGAGAATACAATTTTTTTTTTCTTTTACAATAAGTCATAAAGCTTTTATTTTGTCCTAAAACAATTAGTAGATTTGATGAAATTCTAATCACTAGCCATTCATAAATTTGGGGAACTTGGTAACATAATTCTAGAGTTCATCTAGAGAAATAAATTCAGTGGAGATAAAAGGAAAAGCAATTCAACTGAAAAACACAGTGTGAGGTCAGATATCTGTTCATGAAGATTTGAAGATGTACCATAAAATAACAATTAAAAAAAGTAGTAGCTGTAGAATTATTGACAAGTGTATCTATGTGTGAAAAAGATAGCCCAGAAATAAACCTTGGTAACCATAGCCACAAAACATTAGAATATGATGAAATTGGCAACATAAATCTGTAAGCAAAAAAGAATCATTCCAAACATAGCCTCAAATTCAAAAGTAGAAATTTACTTGGAAAAAAAAATTTCAGAGCCTTCTTTCAAACCATTTGTGAATGTAAATGCCAGATATATAAAAAGTTAAAACATTTCAATGAAACTTTAAGAAGTGTTAGCAGATGTAGAGAAATATTTGTCTGATCCCTGAGTGGGCAAGGAAATCTGAACCCAGAAACAGTGAAAGGTATTACATAGTCAAGACAGACACACACAAATGGATTGATTTGGTTGGCTCCAAAGCATCAAATTTAAGTGTTTCAGAAGAATTCTTTTTATGATATGAGGGGGAAAAAAAAGTTGTTTCATGAAACACAAAAGACAACAAAACTTGCTTCAGAGCTTTCCTAAAGGCCATTGGTTGTTTTTTTTTTTTTTTTTTTTTTCATTATCTTTATTAGCTGGAGGCTAATTACTTTACAATATTGTAGTGGCTTTTGTCATACATTGACATGAATCAGCCATGGATTTACATGTGTTCCCCATCCCGATCCCCCCTCCCACCTCCTTCTCTACCCGATCCCTCTGGGTCTTCCCAGCGCACCAGGCCCGAGCACTTGTCTCATGCATCCCACCTGGGCCATTGGTTTTGATCCTGGTGGGAAAGGGGGTGGGGGGAAATGCGTCAGAGGGTCGGCCTGCAATGGCTTGGAGCAGGACTTGGGTTCCCAGTCAGAGACAGAGGCTGGGTCACAGCACTGAGTGCACCAGACCCTAGCCACTAGTCCAGTGGTCAGTGACAAGGGCCCCGACCCTTCAGCTTTGCTGAAAAGAATCTCTGCAAAGATTAAAAGTAGTGAAGCAAGTAGAATATTTATTAAGAGGACAAAGAGTACATTACATGTGGACAGACACATGGGCGGGCTCAGGGACAGAGAGACTTGCTGAGTTGCACCAAAATTGCAATTTGAATTACTTTTATAAGGCACTTCTTCCAGGTTTCCTTTGACCAAACATTTTGATTTGCCTGATTCACAGTTCATATTTGGTAGATCTCAGGATCCTCGCATGTGTCCACATGCATCTCTTAGCCAAGTTGGATTTTACTGAAAAGATGTATAGATAGTGAACATCCCTTGACATAACTACCCTTTGGCCTCCAAGGGGCCTTTTCTGTACACGTGTGGCCGGGGAGGTCTCCTGACTCTGAGAAAAGAAATATGAGGTCTGGGCAGGGCCCAGCCTCCCCCCTTAATTGCCCTGTTGTCTTTTCTTGGAGCTTCTGTCCACAGGGAATGAATCTCCAATTGCTTTACCCCAGGGGGTCCCATCTACCTCCTGCCTCAGTTTCATTCCAGGATTTCAAATGGCTACCCAATTTGCCAGCGGTAATCTCCTTTAGATCTCTGACTAAATGTCCCATTCCAGGGAAACCCTGCCTAAAACTCTCAGGCTAGATTAGCTTTCAAAACACTCTGCATTTTCCTGTCTTATCACTTTTCACAGAAATCACATGCTCTTTTTAGCTTTGTAGTTGTTTTGCTTGATATTATTTTCCCAGTGTCTAGAATTATGCCTGTGCAAAGATTACTTTTATTTAATGAACAGCCCTCAAAAGTAGTCAAACTATTGCATATAGATGTTTATACTCTTAAGAATTGATGCTAAATAAATAATTCAAAAGATTCACAGAGATTTGTATATGAATGTTACGTAAATAAGAAAGCAGCCACCGAAGGAGTACATTGAGCACTGAGTGTGTGCTCAGCCGTTCAGTCATGTCTGACTCTGGACTGGAGCCGACCAGGCTCCTCTGTCCATGGAATTCTCCAGGCAAGAATACTGGAGTGGGTTGCCATTCCCTTCTGCAGGGGAGCTTCCCAATCCACAGACTGAACCAGAGTCTCCTGCATTGCAGGCAGATTCTTTACCATCTGAGTCACCAAAAAACCCAAAAGTCACATTTCAAATTCAAATCTGACCATTTAATATTTTTCTTCCTCTCTGTCTCTATTCTCAGTGAAGAGGAAAAATGAACAGTAAATCTTCAAAAAATTACAGTTACTGACACTTTTTTTTTTTTTAAGTGTGTACCTAGCAACCAGAGGCGAACCAAGAGAATCAAACTCATAAATTCCTATTAGGCATAAAATCCACAGAGAGGTGTTATAAGTCTTATAATTCATCACTGTCTAGGGTGCAAAAGTAGCCAAATACCAGTATTGAGGAAAGACTGAACACAAACTCCACACAGACATTCTCAGTTATCTGATATTATTTATGAAACAAGAGGACTCACCAAATAATAAAGTACAATGTTCCTGGTAGATACGTTGTGACCATGTTATTCTTCTTTACTACAGAAAGAAGTCATTTGATGAAAATGACTTTTTTAATTGCTTTAGCTATTCTTTTAAGTTCCCAGGTGGCTCAGTAGCAAAGAACCCACCTGCCAATGCAGGAGACTCGAGGTCCACCCCTGTTTCGGGGAGATCCCCTGGGGGAGGAAATGGCAACCCACTCCAGGATTCTTGCCTGGAGAATCCCAGGGACAGAAGAGTCTGGCTGACACAGTCCAAGGGGCTGCAAAGAGTCAGACAGAGCTGAGCACGCACACATGCCATTTTACTAATGGAAACTGCCAAAGGGGCAGACTTTTTATTTTCTTTAAATAGAAGAAAAGAATATCCAATAAGCAGTAACTTAGTAACATGTTAGGATGGAATAATATCTTATTAATGCAGTGGTATTTATTGTCTTGAACAACTCATCAGTAGAAAAGTACTATCATCTCATAACCTGGGGATATATTTCTGAAATTGCCTCTTGTTTCAAAAAAAGTCAAGCTGAGTACTGAAATAAAATGATATGTCTGGAATTTAAAATTTTTCAAGCAAATAGAAAAGGTGAGGATTGATGCAACCAGATCAGGAAAATGATGATAATCATTAAAGCTGAGTGATGGATAAAGATTCATTATACTTTGTTCTCTCTTTTGTATAAATTAAAACATGAAAATTAGAAAACTAAAGAGAAATTGTATTTTTTGGTCCAACTTAAAAATCAAGTCAGTATTTGAAATAATTTAAGATATATCATACATTAATGTCCTTTTCTACTTTTCCACTTGTTTGGAGGCAGGGCAGAGTAAATGTATGTTAACTACATATGCTCAAAAACACAGAAGCACTTTAAAACAGCTTGATACAGAATGTAAGAGGAAATCATGTAACAGAAGGAAGGAAGGAAAGAAAAAAAGAGGGAAGGAGTGAAGCAGGGAAGGAGGGAGAAACACATTATTTTTAATATGCAGTACTATAAAACAAGGCTGTTAAATGAGTTTTTTATTATAATAAGCTGCGAACTTAGCACTTTTTCTTAGAAGGCCTTGATTTAAACATTATGATAATCTGTAAAAATTTTACAACTTTGTAGTATAGACTCCTAGAACTTCTATTTTGCAACCAAGATAAAGACAACTAATCAAAGAGAAGGAAAATGGAAAGTCACTTTTGCTTGCAGATATCAGAACTCAATATTAAGGATTAAAAATATTATGGCTAATGAAGTACATACCAAGGGATTTAAAACACGTGAGAAGGAAAATGGAAAGTCACTTTTGCTTGCAGATATCAGAACTCAATATTAAGGATTAAAAATATTATGGCTAATGAAGTACATACCAAGGGATTTAAAACACGTGTATGTGTGTTTTATACGTGTGTATATACATACCTAAATGTGTATATACATACGTAAAGCATGTAAAGTATATTTACACATATATATGATAGAAAAACTGAGTGAAAAGAAAAGAATTAATATGAAGACAGTCAGAAGGATTCTCAGTTCCTCAGACTGAGTGATGCAGGACCTTTGCTGAAGCAGGAATATGGTGATGGGCCCAGACGGAGGCTATGTTTGGCAACCTTGAAGTTGCAGATGAGGGATTAGATCAATAACCAAGGATCAAAGATTTCTGATTTCTAGCTGAAGCTCTTCACCATATGTATTAGACTGGCCAAGGGCAGTATGTCTTCTTTTTTCTCCTTCAAAGAGAGCTAAGAATTTATCAGGTCCCCATTACATCTTGCATAAAAGCAGAGAAGTGGACCAAACGAAGAACACAGGGGTTGAGCAGCTGCCTGCAGCGAGGGCATTTCTAATAGTCTTCTGGTTTCTCACTTCCATCAAGTGGGTCGACTCAGTTCAGAATGTTCCAGAACCTTTAACCTTCAAAATTTCCACCAGACTTGTTAACAAGAGTAGACTCATCAAGCTTAGTTTTCATCTCCTCTCTTCTCAGAGCTTGCCAGAGGTAGTGATAACAATAGGATTCATTCCAAAGGATCCTTGAGAGGAAAGGGGCATACACCATCCATCTGCTGGATAAACAAACCCTGAATAAGTGGAAGTTGGCTGGAGGCCTTCATCTCAAATAACACAGACACACAATCTCAAAAGCTAGATCTCCAAGTCTCGGGCAGGGCCTTTTGCTCCTAAAGATCCACAGAAGTGATATCTAATTGCCAAAGTACAAGATATTCTGGAACGTTCTCCGTGACACTAGGACAGTTTCTTTTAGAAACTGGATTTTAGTTAGATCTTGCACTTTCCTAATTAAAATGCTCTTACACTAGCACTAATATGCTAATAGTCTGTAAGAAGAAGGCAATAGTCATAATAGAATTCCTTTGTACAGACTTCCAGTCTAACTTAAGGTTGGAGCTCTGTATTTAAGATATAAGCATGCAAGATTGCTAAAAAAATATTGTTTATTTTTAGTCTATGCTCTCTTTTTCCTTTCTTAAGACAAAAGCGACTAACTTCTCTATCAAAAGTCATAATGGCATTGTATTTTTTTTTTTCTTTAAGAACCATGTGCTTGTGAAACATTTAGAAGATTAAACTGTAAGCAGAGCTGAGCACCTGGAGAAGCTTTTGAGCCCATATAGTTGCAAACAGACTAAAAATCTCACCACGGGCTACACTAAAAATTACAGGCACAGTGTAACACAGTGATATTCATTTCTTAGCAGGCAAAAGGAGCAAGCTAGCAAAAGGAAAAAAAGACATTGTCGAGAGTCCAGTATTAGGGAATTTCTATAAGGGATTTTCCCATCCACAACTGTGGGAATTTAGGGGAGAAAAATACCATACCATTAATTCTTTCTAACATACCTGATTTAAATTATCTATAACCACAAGAAAGATGCAATCAAAAATGTGAAAGCTTGTCAATTGCAGAGCATTAATAATGATAAAGTCTGTCTTCAGATTGCTGGATATTACACTTATTCATACTCAGAACCCAAAGGAGAAGGGAAATTAATACTGTTAAAACAAATGTTTACTTTTAAGTAATATTTTGACAGACTGCTGAAGAATCAATATGTCAACTCCAAAGGTTTTATGGAGCTAGAAGGAGCTGTTGAATTTTAACAACATATCTTTAAGAAAATCATCACTGAGAATATAGAGTCGATTCTTGGCAATGCATTGGGCCTTGATCACTTTGAACAAATAATAAAAATGTTTAACTCGGGCTGTCTTTTCCTGAAATATGATTACATACCCTTTAAGAAGGATATGCTCAAAAAACAAAACCAAAAAAAGGACAGTATTTACTTAAGAAAATTATCATAAAGAAGATAAATCTGCCAGGTGGGTGATTTGATCATCATTCTGCTGATACAACAAATACAGGTAAGAATCAGTAAGTATGTGGACTTCTCTGGTGTACAGTGGGTAGGAATCTGCCTGCCAACGCAGGGGACACGAGGTTGATCCCCGGCCAGGGAAGATCCCACAGGCTGCGGAACAACTAAGCCCCTGAGCAATGACTGAGCCCTTTGCCCTAGAGCAACAGGAGAAGCTGTACAGTGAGAAGCCCAAGCACGCAATAAAGAGGAACTAGAGAAACGCCCACAACTAAAGTCCGCGCCACAGCAACCAAGACCCCAAGCAACCAAAAAGAAAAAGGACCAGCAAGTATCCCCGAGCCCTTATTTTGTCTTTGAGGCTGAGAAGGCACTGCAGAAAGAGAAAAAGAGAAAGAAAGAAAAAATAAAAGGATGGAAGAGAGGGCCAGAGGGAAAAAGGAAGGCTAGGAAAAAGGACAATCTTCCCTGCAGTCTGACAATATAGCTGGAGAAATAAAATGTTTACATGTGAAAAGTTAATTAACAATACAAGGAAGGGAGTCCAGTGAATTGTGTGCATGATCTGGGTTCAGAAATACAGAAGAGAGGTTACTGCTGGTCAAAGTGTCAAGGAAGAGTTCAGGGAAGGAGTGGAGAAATAGACATGACACTTGAGATTGAATGGAATCGAAATAGGCAGGGGATGTTGTCTGAGTTTGGGCTGCTGTGACAAAATACACAGACTGGATGGCTTGTAAAGAACACACGTTTATTTCTTGCATTTCTGAAAGCTGGCCATCTGAGATCAGAGCTCCAGTACCAGCGGATTCTGTGAGGGCTCCCTTCTGGGTTGTAGACTGCCAACTTCCTGCTGTATTTTCACGTGGCTGCAATAGGGCAGGAATACACTCTAGGACCCATTTTTAAAAAACTTTTTATTTTATATTGGAGTATAGACAATTGACAGCATTATGACAGTCTCAGGTGAACAGCCAAGGGACTCAGCCATACATACACATGCATCCGTTCTCCCCCAAACCCCCCTCCCCTCCAGCCTGCCACATAACATTGAGCAGAATTCCCTGGGCTCTGCTGCAGGTCCTTGTTGGTTATCCATTTTAAAATATAGCAGTGTGTACATGGCGATCCCTTTTATAAGGGCACTAATCCCCTACTGAGGGCTCTACCCTCATGACCTAAGCACTTCTCAAAGGCTTCATCACATTGAGGATTGGGATTTTAACTTAGGTGGAAAAAATCATTCATACCATTGCAGATATGCTCCAGATACTGGAGAAGGAATGTGTGTGTGTGTGTGTCTGTTAGTCACTCATTCGTGTCTGACTCTAGGCAACCCCATGGACTGTAGCCAGCCAGGCTCCTCTGTCCATGGAATTCTCCAGGCAAGAATACTGAAATGGCTTGCTATTCCCTTCTCCAGGGGATCTTCCTGACCCAGGGATAGAATCTCAGTCTCCTGCACTGCAGGCAGATTTTTTACCATCTGATCCACCAGGGAAGCAGTAACCAAAGTGGCTGATCCACGTGATCGCTTCTGTTCTAGTTTCTCATAACAGCAAGTAGCATGCATACATAATACCACCACTTGGGTTAGGTAGAGAGGATTCCAGTGTGGATTAAAGAATAAAAACTGTGTGTAAGAGACTGCAAAAGCTACTTCCTGCCTTGTAGCTTCAACCCAATTCACTCAACTAGATAGGTCAACTTAACTTGCTAAAAAGTTACCTAGAGAAACTATTGAATAATATAAATTAAAAATCAATCAATCAATCAAAGTTAGAGAGGCGAGCAATGTGACCTTTGAAGATACGCATACCAAAACCCCTGTGGCTCAGCAGTAAAGAAACTTCCTGCGATGCAGGAGATGTTGAAGACTCCAGCTCAATCCCTGGGTCAGGAAGATCCCTTGGAGGAGAAAATGGCAACCTACTCCAGTATTCTTGCCTGGAGAATCCCATGGACAGAGGAGCCCGGCAGGCTACAGTCCATGGAGTTGCAAGGAGTCAGATACAACTGAGTGACTGAATATACTCACACTCACACACACACACACACACACACACACACACACGCGCGCGCGTGCCAAAACTTGCATATCTAAACTGATACACATACCTCTCACCCTGAAGTCTAATCACCAGACTTCAAACCATGGGCCCAGAACACCCACTGCTTCCAGAACTAGAGCTCCTGTTTGGAGCAGTGCTCAGAGAGAATGCAGAGAAGCAACCTATCCTGTTGCCTCCCAGCCATGTTTCACTTTTGACCAAAAATGGCATCGCCCAGCTTAGACACCCACCTTAGTCATTGTACTTGGCTGCAAAGGACTTTGGTGGTGTCCAAAATAAAATACTCCTTCAAAGCGAGATTTGCTTCCACAGGAGTTATTCAAAGAATGAGCTGCAGGCTATGAAGGTAATTCCAAAGGATCCATTCCAGAAATATTCAGGTCGTAGCAGCATAACTAGGCAAGGAGTACATACTTCCCAAATGACAGCCTTAAAGAGCCAGAGTCTCTGGAGGGAGCATTTTGTTTTGCCTGTTGAAAAAGATCCTGTCATATTGAGAGGTTGTTTGACATTATGGGGGAACACGTAAAGTCTGGAATCAGACTGCTTGACTTTGAATCTCTTCTATTTACTTGTCTTGCCATTAACTGCTATACCTCAGTGTTCCATCTGTAAAATGGTAATAACTAACTTTATACATTTGGTATAAGAATCCAGTTCTGTAATACCTGCAAAATTACAGAACTGGATAGCTGGTACATGGTAAATAATGGCTTCCCAATGGCTCACTGGCAAAGAATATGCCCTGCAAGGCCGGAGCGGCAGGAGACATGGATTTGATCCCCAGGTCAGGAAGATCCCCTAGAGGAGTGACTAGCAACCCGCTCCAGTGTTCTTGCCTGGAGAATCCCACGGACAGAGGAGCCTGGCGGGCTAAAGTCCATAGGGCCATAAAGAGTCAGACACCACAGAAGCGACTTAGCACGCAGGCTCAGGGCAAACACTACTAATCCTCAGTGGTGGTAGATATTACAGTAACAGTTATGGCATCGACACTGTTTCCAAAAAAGATGGATGTGAAGGAGTGGAACACTTAATGGTGTATATACTCTGCCCTGTTGGCAAAGACCTTCGGTGCCAACTTTGTTACTAGTCACATACAACTTTCCTCGCTGTGATTGACTTTCCGCTTCCTCTCAAGGAACCATCCACATTTCTGCACTATGCTCTCCATACTGACTGATGCATGTCAACGTGACAACAAAATCTACACCATAAAACATGTTTGTTTGCTTTTTTTTTTTTTTCTGATGAGACCAAATAGGAGTGTAGATTTGTGGACAGAGAGAGTATATTTCCCTGGAGGAGGAAATGGCAACCCACTCCAGCATTCCTGCCTAGAGAATCCCATGGACAGAGGAGCCTGGCGGGCTACGGTCCTTAGGGTTGCAGAGCTGGACACAACTGAACCAACTAAGCAGAGTATATTTAGACAATGCATAACATACATGCATATATCACTGTGTCTGCACTCTAAGGAGATGGTTGTAGTTCATTGTCACATGTTATAACGTGAGTGAAGCCGCAAAGAATCCAGAGACCCTTAGATGTATGCATTAAATCATCTGTTTTCACCTTTAACCAGGTGCTTATTAAGGCTTTTCGTAGTATACACAGAATCTCCTCAAAAAATCTTACTTCAGAAAGAAGCAATCAGTTCTCGTATGTACTAGTTTACTCTCCCAGTAGCTTCCTAGTGTGAAGATCCTGCCACACTTTCATACTGGAATCTAACACATTAAAAACAAACCCTTTTCAGTCCTTTCTGCTTGCAGTCAATGGTTTTGAAATCTTGGATCTCTTACTCACTAAACATAGGACCTGGAACAAGTGGCTTAATTTCTCCATGTCTGAGGTATTTCTTCAGCAAGCTTAGAGCACTGGATTAACTTCCTTTTGTGGTCTAAGATCTTTATCTTTCTTAATATCCCATGTCACTGGAGGACAACTTGGAAAGCCAAAGGCCATCTGTAATTAATTATATCCTAATATTAAGCTTCAACTAGGAAAGATGAACACAGAGGCAGATATCACCGTGATGGCCGAGGTAATTTCCTTTAAAATGTCTTTTCTTTAAATCCAATTTCCCCCTATTATACTGTCATTTTAATTGTATACTAACATAGAAATATTAGATTTGGTTTAAATGACCTTTACTTTGCACAGGATCACTTGAAGATTTTCACTTTCAACTATATCATTTTTCATGGGCTAAGCCCTCTAGCAGGCATGAATTCCCCATAATGATATTCATCCGGATTTTATGCTTTTTTCTTATCTCTCCATAGGTCGATTTTATATTTCTTAATAATATAACTGCATCTTTTTCTTTTATAGCTCTCCCTCTATAGAGTTCCAAGAATTGTAGTCCAAACATAGCAGAAACTCAATAACAGTTTTACTCATTGACAAAAATGCATGGGCTTCCTGCAAAGAGCAATCATGGTTTCAGATATTTACAGCATGTATGGGCTTCCCAAATTTTAAGAGGAAAGAAAAAGGAATGGGAATATGTCCATTCAGATGGCTCAGTGGGTAAAGAATCTGCCTTCAATGCAGGAGACACAGGTTCAAGCCCTGGGTCGGGAAGATCCCCTGGAGGAGGAAATGGCGTCCCACTCCAGTATTCTTGCCTGGAGAATCCCTGGACGGAGGAGCCTGGCGGGATGCATTGCAAGGAGTTGGATATGGTTGAGACTGGGTACACCTGTGTCAGTGTGGCTGACGTGGTCTTGCAGGGGACTCTGCACCCTTGCTGCTAGTGGAGTGGATATACTTGACATTCTAAATTTCCTTGCAAGCTTGCAAATTAGTCTATTTGAGTTTAAGTTTCCTTATTTGTAAATGTAGATCTATCTTAAGGATGGGCCTACAACTGAAATGAGATTTTATATGTAAAGCTTCCAGCACACTAAGACATATTACTATCCTTACACTAGTAATATTGATATTAATTAATTAATACTGATATTAGTATCTGGAGTTTTTGAACCCCAACCCTAACCTGATTGTTGGACACAGTTCAGCTATTTCAGAAGCTTTCCTTGTAATAAGAATCGATCTGACTTAAATTGGCCTTCATGAGCTTCAAGAAGCTAACAAGCTTACCAACCCCAACTGAATCATAGACAAACAAGAGTTATCAATGCATTAGAAACAAGTAATGAGTGGCAAATTCTGTGATACAGGGTAAATCTCTTTTTCTAAGTATTAAATTAAGAGTAAAAATTATTGTTTCTTTTACTATTACACTTCACCAGTTCCCAACTTTATAAACATCCATCTGTGGAATTTTACTTTCATTATAATTGGGAGTGTTTAGGTGATAGTGATGGTTATCATAGATGACCCAGGTCCTGAACTATTGACTTATCCTAAGGGCTTGAAATAGAATTTCCATGTTTCTCCTTTTTTTGGTTCACACTTCAGAATTTAATAAGTTTTCTCCATACAAATCTTCAAGTTGCAAACTTTGAAAGATGCAAGCGGGTGTTGTCATGTCTAATCACCTAGGTTGGTTCACATGTCTGGTGTACACTGTCGTGTATGCACCCTCTACAAGCGGTTGTGCATTTGTGTACTTTGCTGTACATACTATATAGAGTACACTAGTACAATATAGCTATTTTAAGCTATATCTGCAAAAGGACAACTTCATTGAACTCCTTGCTGCACAACATGAGAAGGTAACTAATGAAGATCTGATGGAATTGGAGACCCAGAGAAAGGATGAAGAGAGATGAGAGGAAGACGAAACTGAAGAACTGAAGTGATTCACGATGCAGGATATGTCCAGGGGGCTTTCTTTATTTAAGCGGGCACGGTTAGCTTTTCCGGCCCAGGCCCCAAATGGAGAACGGTACATGAAGGTTGTAGCAGCCATTCAGAACGCAATCCAGTGTCACCATGCCATCTACGATGAGATAAAAAAACAGCTACTATCCAAGCATCACTGGATCATTCTTGCAAGAACATTGGTAGCATTGAACCCAGCAAGGAATCCGAAACTGTGCCATCAGTATCAGGCTTAAGTGAAATTGCATCTTGCCCTCCATCTCCTATTGTTGATGATCGTTCAGCTCTACCCCCTCCAGTCAGTAACTCTTCTTGCCTGTTCACTCGATGCCAGCCCCTGTATACCAGCTGTTGTACTGTACTTCTGTACTTTTCAAAGTACTGTACTGTAAGACTAAAATGTTTTATTTTTTGTGTGTTTTTTAATGTATTATTTGTATGAAAGTATTGTAAACCTCTTACAGTACAGTACTACATAGCTGACTGTGTCAGGTGGGTACCTAGAGTAACTTTGCTATGCTTAGGAACAAACTGGACTTGCAAACCTGCTCTCAGAACGGAACTCATCTGCATGTAGGGGACTTACTGTAAATGATAAAATAGCACACACTCTTAATCAGATTAGTGACAGGAAGTCAGGGCTTCTAGAAATATCAAATCACAGTCATAAGAAGAAGTGAACCTGCGGAGATATATATATATATATTTAGTTTGTTAGAAATGATCTAAAATACATTCCTCACTTATTGTGAATTTATTTCACATAAAGGAAAGCAATGTTATCTTTATTTGTTCATATACACAAAAAAACATTGTGACTTTTTAAAAGTGCTTCTGTTTTAACAATGCTATAATTGTAAGGGGAAAGAAACAGCAAGAATTTAAATCATGGAAAAAGAAAGGGACTAGAACTTGTTTTCATTTATAATGGATTCTAACAGTACATTTCTATGGCAATTTTAGGAATATTTTAGAAACATTTTGTTATCAAATCATCCGCAACAGCCGTGTTTTAACTTTCCCTGGAAAAAAAAAAAAAAAAAAGTATAAACTGAGACCTCTAGTGGAGGACAGCGGGAACTGCCCCATTGACTGCTTCTTTTAACCTCACCACACTAACAAATTCTTTCCTAGAAAATGTAGGGGTTTTCAATAACTTTTATAAGCATGTTTTATTGGAGGATAATTGCTTTGCCATGTCGTGGTGGTCTATGCCCTATATCAACACGAAGCAGTCTTAATCACATATAAAACCTCTCCTTCTGGCGCCTCCCGCCTGCCCCACTCCGCCCGTCTCAGTTCAGTTCGGTTCAGCCGCTCCGTCGGGTCCGACTCTGCGACCCCATGGACCGCCGCAGGCCAGGCCTCCCGGCCCATCACCAGCTCCCGGAGTTTAGGCAAACTCATGCCCAACGAGTCGGTGATGCCATCCAGCCGTCTGATCCTCGCATCCTCACCCACCCCTGAGTAGTCACAGGGAGCAAGCCGGGGCCTCTCTGCCGGACAGCCGCTCCCCGCTCGCTCAGTCTGACGCCTGGTCCTGTATACACGTGGCGCTCTCTTCCCAATTGGTCCTACGTTCCCCTTTCCCCACCGTATCCACCAGCCCATTCTCTATGCCCCTGTCACCATTTATGCTCTGTAAAAAGGCTCATCAGTGCTATTTTTCTAGGTTCCATATGCATATGTTAATATGTATTTGTTTTCTTCTTTCTGGCTTACTTTCTTCTTATACTCAACATTCTCCCACTTCACTACAACTGATTCAAATTAGTTCCTTTTTGTGATTGAGTAATATTCCATTGTGCATATGTACCACAGCTTCTTTATCTATTCATCTATTGATAGACGTCTAGGTTGCTTCCATGTCCTGGCTACTGTAAATAGCACTGCAATGAACTTTGGGGAACACGTGTCTGTTTGAATTAGGGGTTTGGCATATGCCCAGTAGTGGGATTGCTGGCTCATATGGTAGTCTTATTCCTAGTTTATTATTATTAAAGAATCTCCTACTCTTCTCCATCGTGACTGTACCAATTTACATTTCTCCCAACAGTGCAGTAGGACTCCCTTTTCTCCACATCCTCTCCAGCTCAATAACTTTTAAAACCTACACATTTACCTTTTGTACACTTAGCGACTTTTTACTATCTCTTTAGATTGAAATACTTAACAATAAAATGAATATACATATATGTATATGTGTATATATATATGTATATATATATATATATATATATATAATTTGAAAAACCAACTGTTCTAACTGTAAATGGTTCAGGGAATCTAACATACAGTTTGAAAACTAAAACATCATTTGGATGGAAAGCACTTTCATTCCCTAGTGAAATGACTCACTGTGATTTTGTACCCTGGGGATGAAATGCACACTGGGAGTCTGGAATCCTGTAACAAGGATGATGCAGAGACTAAAAATACTTGACATTTATACATTATTTGACATCCTGGGACATGAAAGCCACGTTGAAGTGCTATATCCCTAGCCCAACGACAAACAAAATGATAAACACCGCAATGTACCACCTGAAATATGAGGCCAGTTTGCAAAAGGAGAAATGTCTGAAGAGAGGTGACACCAAATATTAATAACAGTACAGTGAATGGAACCTAAAGTTCTGTAGAGATTTAAGGTCTGCAGCTGCACATGAGTTCCCTGCAGAAATACTTTAGATCATATGTTTTTCCACATACTTTAATTTATGGCTTTATTTATCTGCTCTGTAGAACAAAAACCAGACTGAGTCTGTAAAGAGGATCCCTAAGCTATCACTTATAGATAACTCTGGTTGAAGATTGTCCAAAAGGACGTGGACTCTTCAGCTTCGTAAACACTGTATTCAAATAAAATAGCCCTGCATTTAAGAGAGGAAGAAAGTGCCCCAAAGATAAGGCTTTAAGGTCATGAAAATGCCAGTGATTCAAAGGGAGAAAAATTTGTTCCCAAAGACACAGAATCATAAAGTCTAAAACATTGACCTAACACGTACATTTTACTACAAACTCAAAGTAAAGGTCAGTAATATATGGGATGGATCTTAGACTGAGAGGGATCACAATATGTTTTATTTGATTCATCCTTTTGAAAATATTTACTAATTATATCTCTTTATAGAGACTTGGATTTACTTTTTTTTTTTTTTACTGGCCTATGATTGCTTTACAATGTTCCGTTAGTTTCTGTTGTTATTTAGTCATTAAGCTGTGTCTGAATTCTTTTGCAACGCCATAGACTGTAGCCTGCCAGGCTCCTCTGTCCATGGAATTTCCCAGGCAAGAATACTGGAGTGGGTTGCCATTTCCTTCTCCAGGGCATCTTCCTCTCCCAGGAATCAAAGTCTTGTCTCCTGCATTGAAAGGTGGAGTCTTTACCGCTGAGACACCAGGGAAGCCCGAGTTAGTTTCTGCTGCATAGTAAAGTGAATCAGCTGTGTGTATATATATATATATATACACATATATTTATATCCTCTCTTTTTTGGATTTTCTTCTCATTTAGGTCTTTGGAGAGCAATGAGCGGAGTTCCCTGTGCCGTACAGTCGGTTCTCATTAGTTATCTATTGGGACTGACAAATAGACACTATTGATATTATGTACAAAATAGACAACTTTAGAGGGATAGATGAGACCGACAAAGGAGTGAATTCCTCCACCCTTCTATTCTCCTTTGGGAAGTCAACTTCAGATAAAACTGCTGAGCAATAAAATGTAGTATATGCTTTGCTACAACAGTGAGTGTTAGTGATAAAACGGGCATTAGAGTGAGCAGGTAAAATGGTCATTGGAGAGAACAGAGTAATATAGAGTGGGTGCTTGAGAAAAGCTTTGAGGAAGAAAAGGAATTTGAAGTATGCCCTAAACTACGGGTGGGATTGGGAGAGGCCTAGAAAGGCATTCCTTGAGGTATGGCAGAAACGGAAGCAAAATTTTGGAGACAGAAATGAGTTTAGGACACGAGTTTCTTTTAAGGAAGTCATGAAGAGAAAAGGTAAAAAGTAGCTCATTAAAGCATTTGGGGCTTGGGGCAGAATGGAGATAGTAAGTGGAAGCTGTAAAGATTGCATGAGAACCTGATGGATTTCATTGGAGGTAAGCTGGGGATATGAGGAAGGGAGTCATCATTAACTTAAAGCTTCAAGGGCTGCATATCAGTATTTGCTGAGCACTGACTATTGTCTGCACTGTAGGCAGATTCTTTACCACTGAGCCCCTAGCTGTAAGGTGGTATTGGTAGGATATTAAGAAAAAAAAAATCTTGACCTCAGCTTGAAAGAAAGTATAATTGAACTATCAGATAAAATTTAGGCTCAGAAATATTTGGAAACACATACAAAAGTCTCAAGAGTAATATGAAACTTAATTGATGACTAATATAAATCAGAGACTAGGAAATAACAAAAAGTCATAGAATTTGATTTTTCTATAAATCCATCCCTTTTTAAAGGAAGCACTTTATTATGATGGCTAATTCTGTGTGTCAACTTGGCTAGGCCACAGCACTCAAAGGTTTGATCACGCACCCTTGGGTGCTTCTGTGAGGTGTTTTTAGATGAGAGTAACATTTGAATTAGTGGGCCTCATCCAATCAGTTGAAGGCCTTATGAAGAAGACTGGTGTCCCCTAAGGATGAAGGAAGTCTGCCTACAGACTGCTTTCAGACTTGGACACTTCCGTGGGCCTCCAGCCTGCGGGCCTGCCCTGCAGAGTTTGGAGGTGCCAGCCTCTATAATCACACGGGCCAGTTTCTTAAAATAAATATCTGTTGCCGTCTTCCTGACTCTGACTCTCTCTGTATACACAACACACACACACATCCTGCAGGTTCTGCTTCTCCGGAAGCCCTGACTACTGTAATTATGAACTAGGTTGACATATAGGTTGTTATGATAGATGAAAACAATCAACAAATACTTGCACTTGGAGAACTTCATCAGATGTTCAGATGTGTTTGACTGGCTGTTTTTTATTTTGTCTTACTTTCTTAGGAATGTAAAATTCAAAGCGTGCTCAGAAATAAAATTAATTGCAGTTGGAAACCAGTGAGAAAATAGTCTTCAACTCTAATTTAAGTACTGATGGATTGGTCAAACAATTCATGTTAGACATTAACGTAAGATGGATGAAATGCAACCATTAAAGGAAAAGAAAACTAACAACATTTTTGTGTTAACAAAGTAATATATTCACTAGGAGGCTGCTCCTCCTTCAAAGTATCTCTTTTTCAATATGATGGTTCCCCAAGAAACTAAACATAGAATTGCCATATGATTCAGCAACCCCACTTCTGTGTATATAACCAAAAGAATCAAAAGAAAGGACTTGAACAGATACTTGAACATTAGCATTCATAACAGCATTATTCACAAGAGCCAAAAAGTAGAAACAACCCAAATGTCCATCAGTGGATGAATTAATAACCAAAATGTGGTATATACATGTGATGGAATATTATTCAACCACAAAAAGGGATGAAATTCTGACATATGCTACAATATGGATAAAACTTAGAAACGTTATGCTAAGTGAAGTGTCAGGCACCAAAGGCCAGATATTGAGGTATTCTGAATAGAAAAATTCGTGGAGCTAGAAAGTAGAATGCTGGTTACTAAGGACTGGGGAAAGGAGGGAATAAGGTGTTATTGCTTTGTGGGTACAGAGTTTCTGTTTGAGATGATTAAAAAGTTCTAGAGACGGATGGTTGCACAGTAATGTGAATATACTTAACGCACTGAAGTATATACTTAAAAATTATTAAAATGGTAAATTTTGTGTGCCATACTTTACCACAGTAAAAAGTACCACTTTTCTGGGTGGGCAAGTGAGTTTGTGATGGGGGTTGAGGAAAATTAGTAGCTACTGGAGTTTGGCAAAGATATCCTGATTTTAGGAAGAGAAAGATGATTAGACGAGGGCTGATAGTGGAAGAAGACAAAGAAATTTGCTGGATGAGAACCTCAAGGGTCTCAGGACAATGATGCTGCCTGTCTACTGAGCCAGTGAGAACAGGATGAGCCAAAGTACACATTGTAGTGAGTAGCATAAGCCCCTCAGAGGATACACCCCCACACAAAAACACACACAAGAATTTTCCACTAAATATTTATTCATGAATAATAGTGGTGATTGCAAACAATCCTTCCAAATTTGCTCTTAAAATGGTTGCATGATTATTGTCAAAAAAATATTTATTGAACTCCAACTGAACCCAGAAGTGTACCTTTTCTCAGCTCTTAGGGATAAATTTGATACATTAGAGTTATTTCCTAAGGGCGTCCCTGGTAGCTCAATGGTAAAGAACCCACCTGCCAATCAGTGCAGGAGGCACAGGTTTGATCTCTGAGTGGGGAAGATCCCCCAGAGAAGGAGATGGAAACCCACTCCAGTATCCTTGCCTGGGAAATTCCACGGACAGAGGAGCCTGGCGGGCTACAGTCTGAGGTCACAAAGTGTTGGATACGACTTCTAGACTAAACAACAACAAAAACATCAAGTCATTTCCTAATACTTCTTCTCTAGAGAAGTTTTAATTCATTAGAAATATTCAAAATGCGAATTTTCAGAAACATGTGACATAGTAAAACATGTTGGTTGTTTCTTGCTACAAATAAACCACCTAAAATGTAGTGACTTAAAACAATGATCATTTACTTAGCTTATACACCTGCAGTTGGTTCAAATCTTCCTAAGACAGGCTCATCTCTGCTGTGTGCTAAGTCACTGCAGTTGTGTCCAACTCTTTGCGACACCATGGACCATAGCCCACCAGGCTACTCTATCCAGGCAAGAATCCTGGAGTGGGTTGCCATTTCTTCTTCCAGGGGAATCATCCCAACCCAGGGGTTAAGCCTGCATCTCTTATGTCTCCTGCTTTGACAGGTGATTCTTTACCACTCATACTACCTGGGAAGCCCCTTCTGTATGAGATGTCAGCTAATCCTCTCCACTTCCAAGATGGCTTTCCCAGACACCTGGGAAGCTGATGCTGGCTCTTGGCTGGAATCTTATCTGAGGTTGTGGGTTATTCTTCTGCACATGGATATCTTCAGCTAGGCCTCTCTCTAGCCACTTGGGCTTCCTCACAACATGGTAGTTGGATTTCAGGAGCAATACTCCCACATCAATGCATTTTATGACATAGCCTTGGAAGTCATAGTCATAGGTTTACCTAGATCAGATTCAAAAGAAGAAAATGGACATGGATTCCCCACCTCTCACTGGAACGGTGGTCAACAGCATATTGTGAGCAGAGCATATGAAATAGGAGGTATTGTTGCAGTCATTGGATATTATAAAGGAGAAATACAGCTAAATACAAATTTTTTAAGTTAAGTTTGTTTAAATTTAAGATGAATATCATACTTGAATACAAGTGGTGTGCTAAAAGTGATATGGTGATAATAATTCTACTTTAGATACCTTATCAGTTTGCCAGTTCCTTCTTCTACTCATTCCCCTAAGGGTCTCAAATCTTCTTAATATCAATTATAGATGCTTCATTGTCTCTGCCCCTAAAGGTGGCCTTCTAAAAATCATGGCTGATAGTGTCATATTTGCCTTCCCTCATCTTTACTTCCCTGATTCTTAACTTGAACCTCATCTTGAACCTATCAAGTAACTGTTATAATAAATTAATATCTATTATAGAAAACTGAGGGAGAGCTTGAGATAAAGATACAGATTTTAAATAATTAATTTTAAAGGAACACTAAATTATGATTCCCATGCAAATATAAAATGGATATGTGTCAAAGTTCTTATTTAACTCATTAAAATGACAAAAGAACCGATGCAATGTTATAACAGATTCAAAGAACTCAAAGGAACACACATTTATGGTAAAAATGCTGAAACAAATTTAGAAATGGATGCAAATTGGCAAAACTGCTCAATATCCATAGGGTCATCAATTGCGTTCCAAGGGACATAATTGCATTTTCATAGTCAGAATCTATTTCCATTTCTATCAAGTTCTCCAAGCTAGCTTCTGTCTCTATTGAGTTATGCTGCTGCTGCTGCTAAGTCACTTCAGCTGTGCCCAACTCTGTGCGACCCCATAGACGGCAGTCCACCAGGCTCCCCGTCCCTGGAATTCCCCAGGCAAGAACACTGCGGTGGGTTGCCATTTCCTTCTCCAATGCAAGAAAGTGAAACGTGAAAGTGAAGTTGCCCAGTCATGTCCCACTCCTAGCAACCCCACGGACAGCAGCCTACAAGGCTCCTCCGTCCATGGGATTTTCCAGGCAAGAGTACTGGAGTGGGGTGCCATTGCCTACTCCCTACTGAGTTATAAAAGAATGTAATTAACAATAAAGACACACTTCCTCTGTAGGATTACATAATCTCCAAAGGCTCTTGTATTTCATTGAAGGGCTATTCAATAATCTCCTCTATCCATTTCAAAATTTTCTACAGTCTTCCCTAACTCTGAAAGTATCATCATGATTGACTTGACCAATCAGGGCCCATTGGTTTTTTTCCCACCAGTGGTTGAAATAGTAAGACTATAAAATCAGATAGAAGGAGTAGAAAGAACAAGCAACAAAGTGTAAATTAAAGGTGTAAATTGGCTGATGGGTTTTTTTCATCAAAATGGAATCTTTGCATTTCAACTTCTTTATTCAAAAGCAGGGGGGTTTGCCTGACTTATATTATTTCCCACCAAGACAGTACTCTTGAAAATGCACACCCAGGACAGCACAGTCCAGTGTATGCAGTGAGAAGAAGAGAATTCCAACAGATGAACGTCCAGGTGGGTATCAGTCCTCGTAGATGACCACTTTCCATCCATGCCCAGAAACAAACAGGAGACCATTGTGGGAACTCCCAACTCAACTGTTCAGGACTTAAGAAGAACTTCTCTGCAAAAGTCAAGTCCTACATAAACAGGACTTCTGGGTGGTCATCCTGGCAGTCTGACCATATGATTCACTGAAGTGCAGAGCATTAAAGATGACAGAGACGCAAATGACCCCTACAAGGTTCAAATTAGAGTGAATCCAGGAGCAGTAACAAATCCAAAGAGTAACTAAAGCTGAATATTATTTTGTCCAAAGTCAAACTACTCTCTCAGCAGGGAACACATCCCATCAACAAACATCTCTTCATTTTATTGGGCTTGACACCAAACCAGATTTCCTCATTCAAATCTCTGTTATGCTTAGACTCCATGGCCGGAATTAACATGCAGCGTTTGTCCTATTTATTCCTGACTCTCTCTCTGAGAACTAAAATATTTGGATTACATTACCCATGAGAATGAGAGTTCTGGTGGTAAAAACATGATCACATTCAGTCCCAAACTCATTAGATACAGTTTTGCAAGTCATGCATAAAATTTTGTTAATGCATTGGTCTTTGTTTTCTTTACATGCTTTTTTGTAATTTGTTTTATCCTCATAATGAACCCTAAGATAATTAAAACAGGTACTATCATCTTGTATAGTCGAAAATGAAACTGAGGCATAGCAACTTTAAATTTATTTTTCTTATCATACAGCATTGTGACGATGAATGCTTAGGCAAAAATCATATGTACACATCACAGGGACTAGAAATAAATATTTAGACACAAAAACTTGCTCATAGATTCTATGAATAATAAGTGACAAGTTTAGAGCACAGATGGGGAAAAGAGATAGTGTCTCCCAGATGTTTTAGCATACATATCATGTCTTAAAAAGGGTTGTTTGGGTTTGATTTGGTTTGGGCTTTTGTGTGTGTGTATATAGTTTGGGATTTTCAATGGGAGCGGTTTGACCTTGGACATAAAGATAAGTGGAGATGAAAGGCAACTTCTACAGCATAAAGAGTGATGAATTTGTTGATTTCCCACCATAGGTTGCCCTTTAAAGAGCTTTTGAAATGGAAGAGGGGTCTGTGAATGTCTGAAAAATGCATGTGAAGGAAATACATTTCTTTTTTGCAGAACAATAATAAAGATACACTGTTGGGAATGGAATTTTAGTCTCTTCAGTCACACCACCTGAACAATCAATACTGACCATGGTGGGAGGCTTCCTAAAAAATGACTTTCCTATATGGCACTTCAGTGAACCAGAAACAAGTCACACTATGATGAGAACACTCTTAGAATAAGAATCTAAGAAGTTGAAGGAAATACTTTCATGTTGACTTTTTGTCATAGAAAATTCCTTATGACGCCCCCCCCCCCAAGGAAAACACCAATAGAGGCTATTGACTTAGATATGTCAACTACTAAATCTAATAAATATTTCTTATTGACTTATATCAAACTTCGTCACCACAGAATATATGTATCGAAATAAAGTCATGTGTCTTTTGGTTTTCTTCCAAAGTAAAAAAAAAAAAAATAGCAACTTTAATATGTAATGCTGCTGCTGCTGCTGCTAAGTCACTTCAGTTGTGTCCAACTCTGTGCGACCCCATAGACGGCCGCCCACCAGGCTCTGCCGTCCCTGGGATTCTCCAGGCAAGAACACTGGAGTGGGTTGCCATTGCCTTCTCCAATGCATGCTCAGTCCCTTCAGTCATGTCCGACTCTATGCGACCCTACGGATAGCAGTCCGCCGGGCTCCTCTGTCCACAGGCAAGAATACTGGACTGGGTTGGCATTTCCTCCTGCAGGGGATCTTCCTGACTCAAGGATCAAACCCGCACCTCTTGTGTCTCTTGCATTGGCAGGTATATTCTTAACCACTGAGCTCTGGGCTCTTGATATCTATATATTTTCACATCCTGAATGGTTATGGTAGAATGACACTGTCTTTGTAACAAGGCTAATGACAAATAAATATCAGATAGTTTTTTCATCACTTAAAAAAAATCAATTACTGTAATTTTCCTCTCTGTCTTAAAATCTGAAGATTAATGAATCTTCATAAATAGATTTGGACAGGAAAAGCCCATCAAGAGAGCACCATTCAGGTAAGTTCAAAAAAGCTTTGTTTCTGATGTCAATGGTGGATTTTTCCACTGTATTTTGACTGCCTCAAAATTGAATATTGGAGAAAAATGGGAAAGACGTTTCTAGTCAAGGAGTTTTAAACAATTCTGTAGTAGTTGTGCAAAGTAAGAATATTCTTTACTACCAAATAAGGAATTGATGATCCATCCAAATGCACAAAAATCCTTTGATGATAAAAGCAAACTCAATACAATTTGATTTCTTTTTTCCAAAGTGAGCCTCCACCCTAAATTTCCATCTGAAATACTTAATTTGGCAAGGGGACAGTAGCATAAAAATGAGTTTTGTTCATGAATTATATTTTTTCCTGTTCTTCATGACATTTATGTTTGCCAAATATAAATGACCACGCATGTATTAAGTAACAAAGGTGTCTTTCCATTCCAGTAGCACACATTTTATTAATAAGCTTTTGTCTCAACAGTCGGAGTAAAAAAAACTTTCAACTGGTTTCTGGAAATAAATAGCATAGCCCATCTGAGGTAAATTATCTATTTCTAAGTTCCAGTTGTTGTTTTTTTTTTTAAAGCATCTCAAGAAGTTATATGCCAAAAAACAAAAGTCATTTCTTGGAAGAAATAATTTACCTCAGGTGGAAAAAGAGCAAAAAGGTATGGCCCTTGACCTTGCAAAATCTCTAAGGAAGGTTTGGGAACTCAGTTATTTCATGGATCCCACTGGTCCAGTGGGGCTTTCCTGGTTTCTCAGATGGTAAAGAATCTGCCTTCAATGCAGGAGACCCAGGTTCGATCCTTGGGTCAGGAAGATCCCCTGAAGAAGATTGGCTATCTACTCCAGTATTCTTGCCTGGAGAATTCCATGGACAGAGGAGCCTGGCAGGCTACAGTCCACGGGGTTGCAAAGAGCTGGACATGACTGAGCCAACACTACAGATATACATATAGTCCAACACTGAATCCTAAGTGTAAGGTCTAGAGACATTGTATTATACTTAGTATTCCATTTCAAGGCTTTTCTGATTGTAAAAAGGCTATTTAAAAGGTGTTATCCTAACAGCCACTTACTCTCTTTCACACTAGAGAATAAGGATTTCATTTTTAAACTGGGAGGTAGGTGATATTATCACACCCTCCCAACACTCAATATGGGCACATTTTACCAGTTTACCTACATTTCTGATCTTTCTGGAGGCACTCAGACACAGCGATGAGATGTAGCTTGTTCAGGGATATTTACTAGTACGGCAAGTTTAAAAATTTGTCTCACTTAGTTCTCATTTTAGGCATAGATTCTCCCAAATAACCACCCTTGAGCCAGGAAATCTGAAACTCTAGTTTCTACCTGGAGGTGGGTAATTACTGAAGATTGTGTTAATAACTGTCATTACGGTACTTGTACTCAATTCGCAGCTCCCCACGTGCTATTTTCAGCTTCAGCTTAGACTCTCAGGTCTGGGTTTAATGATAGCTCTGAAGCATGTGTGAGCAGCACTGATCTGCACTGTTTTACACTGTGCTATCGGTGGCATCAGATACACTCAAGCTCTGGTTTTCTCCTCCCTTTCATGTTCGTCTCTGATCCTGAAACCTTGGTTCTGCAACACGAGCAGATATTTCATCTAGGACTTCAAATTCCAGATTTGGGGCAGGTAAGAGGAGAAACAGGGGTGCAGTTTTTCTTTGTCACTTTGCCAAACATTCCCTAATAAGAGCATCTTGAACTGGCTTAAAGGAGGTGTTCAAAAACAGAGATGTCTTAGATGAACATCTAAGTAGCACATCAAACACCTTCTCCATGAAGAGAGGAATAAACAGATATAAACAGTAAAGCTGTGACTTTCGGTGTAAGTGAAGGTTCTGAATCTGTTGGGCTCATCATTTCAAAAGTATAACTATATGGATTTGACCTAAAAAGTGGAAAGCTTAAATGCAAATGTGTGTGGAAGCTGAAATTGGATTAGTGAAATTATCTGACAACTTGAACTATGAATGGGTGTGGGTGACTGGGGACGAAGGAGTTAAAATAAAGCTGCATTGCACTTAGCATTTATTACTTTGGGTCTAATAATCCCAGTCTAAACTGAATTTGCCTCTTGATGTGGATGAATCAGAGGAAGCCTAGTATATCTGTGGGAGGTTTACAGGAGGCTTAGGAGTCTTAGGGGAGCTCCTGATGATGAAAAATCACCCACACAGGAAAGTTAAAGGATTTGAAGTTGGTTCAAGAAAATTGTCCCAAGAAGAGTGGGCAAAATTGAATATGGCAGGATCTCTGCTACTTGTATGTTCCATGACCAAGTCTTAGGCAATTTTACTGGAGTCTGATGGAGTAACCCAGACTAGAAATGGAAAGAAATTTTCCTAGGAAAGAAATTTTCCTACCAAACCTCTGCATGGAGAGTGCAAAAGAGGATGACATGACCCGTGGAAATCAAAGTTGAAGAAAGGGAAATTCATCACTTCTGGGGTGTGTCTTCATCACATGGACTCCAAAGGAAAACAGTGACCATTAGCTGGACCATGTTTTGGGTGCCTTGGGACCACTTCTACAGAAAAGCTGCGTATGACAATCTTGCTAGTGGCAACAGCAATAAGAAATAATAGGTTATAGTGGCCTTGACAGTAGCTTGCAGCGCTTTCAGATACATCAGACATCTTGACCTTTGATGACTATTTGAAGTCACCGAAGGAAAAGAGGAGAATGGACATGCATGATAAATATCAGCGCTGAGAGTTTGAGTACTCCCAAGTCATCCTTTGGAGACTTGCAGAAATATTTAGGAGGGACAATGAAGGTTCCTGTAGGTCTGGAATATAATGGGGGGGAAATGTCAGAGAAATATTTAGGGAGACTTACTAGTGACACATATTTTTGCTCTAAAACCTGTGTGGTCCTAGAAAACACATGTTATATCTACAAAGGGCCACCTATTGTTGGTCAGATGCATAGGCAGCAAATGTTATGAGCTGGTTCATTTAACTCCTGTTTCTAACTCTTTTTTTTTTTCCATTTATTTTTATTAGTTAGAGGCTAATTACTTTACAATATTGTAGTGGTTTTTGTCTAACTCTTTTATTCACCACTTAACCAAATTTTAAGATAAAATTTGCATTCTCGTTTCCTTTTAGAGGGTGACTTTCTGAATGAGACTCACAGAATTCTTTTCAAGTGAGAATAACAAACCTTGTGAGGAGAAAGATTTGCTCTTTTATACTTGCTCTCTTCTCTCTGTCTGGAATGAGGATGTAATGGCTGGAGTTGTTGAAGCTATTTTGTGACCATGAGGTCAAATGCAATACCAGATAATCAAAAAAGCCTAGTTCCTTAAAGGCATCACGGACACCTACAGAAACAGTGGACTGTCAGCTTCCGGACTTAGGTAGGGGCATATGGGAAAATCATTTACTGTTTGTTTGGGTTTTTGTCCATTTGTAGCTTATTGGATTCTAAGCAAGTATGCTTTGGAACATACTCTGCTATTATAAATAAACTGTCTCCTCTTCCATAGCTGATAGAAATAGAAATTTACTCTTTTTCAATTAGACAAAAAATGACCTAAAAAATAGCCCCCAATATTTGCTTGATCATTTTGTTGGCACAGAACAAAGATGAAATACTCATCAATTACTTGGGATCCTGGAAGAGAACATGTTAATTTGAAAGACAGAACACCATATTAGCATTTGTTGCCTTTTTTCTTTCTTTTTATAGCCTGGCAATAGACATGGGGATAAAAATATCCTAACATACTAACTGATTGGCACTTGGTAAATGTTATGTTTTATCCCTTATCTAAGTTATAAACAGGAATAAGGGCATCAAAATTCCATGGCTGTAGTGATATTAAATTAGGAGCACCAAAAATAAAGATCTTTGAATAACCCAGTTTTCTGTTGGTCAGTAACTTTCTATTTTCACATCTATTATTTGCTATTGATCATCAAAGGTGTTTATTTACAGGTATCCATGAAAATATGTAGGTATCTGTGTAAAAAGCCCTGGAAATCAAGCATAGAGAAAAAGTGTAAGCTAAATTAGGGGGCCAGTAACCTGCAACTTGGCAAATTGGCCACATCTAAACTGGGGCTGGATATGAACTTGAGCAAACTCTGGGAGATAGCGGAGGAGAGGGAAGCCGGAGTGCTGCAGTCCATGGCATCACCAAGAGTCAGACATGACTGAGCAACTGAACGACAATCTGGAGTTGCAGGTTTTCCAGATTATATAATTATCTCCAAGTAGGAAGGGTTCTGTTTTTTCACTTTAGCCCCTCTCCCGGCCCATTGGGTGTAAAACAGAGTAGCAATATTCAGACAAGTGTGTTACGCAGAAAAAATAAAACTTATTGCAGTTCTATTTTTTAATTTCAGGAACGTCATCAAATATCCACTCAGCACAGATAAAGGGGGAGGTGAAAGGAAAGGAGAAAGCACATCCAGGAATGAGGGGCCCTGACTCTGCAGTGGAAAGAGTGTCTGCACCTTGTACGCGCCACACACTCTGATTAGGATAATATGATCCAGATGGCCACTCCAGGAAGATTCCTTTCATGAGGAACGTTCTGGGTGGGGTGGATTATTGCGATCAATGGAATAAACTGCAGCTGGATGAACTCTAGGTTACCTTTGAGAATTGCTAAATTAATGATGATTACATAGATTCTGACAAATCTCCCAGGAATTTTTCTAAGATGGCTGGCAAAAAAATAAAAGAAAATTGTATAGGGGCTAGATCCTTGCATAGCCAGAAAGAGCAGCCTCTTAGAGATCCCTGGACATCCAGGAGGGTTTGATATGGCAGGGCCCACAAGCAACGCTGATTTTTAGCAGGTAAGCCCCAATACAGCTGTCCGGGTTGTTTATAGTCAGCGCTGATCCTGACTGGTTGAGGCACATCGCGTACCAATTGATAAATATTTTGAATATCGCCCCTGCTTTTTTGGCAGGAGTTGTTGGCATTAATTAGAATCCCTTGACAGGCAAAAGGTTGAGTTAATAGACTAAAGACATCTAAGACAGAGTCGGAATGGGAAATGAGTTTCATCCATCAAATGCTCAAGGAACATTTACTATGCACTCGACTCTATAGCGGGGGGCTAGGCATTTGCTCAATAAGACCTCATTTTGTTTGATTCAAGACCTTGAGCTCACTGATGCCAGAACCACTCAGATGCACTCTGAAATTATTTCCCTAATGAACCTAAATCAGTTCATATACTTGGTGTTTATGTATTGCACCCTTCCTGATTGTCTGACAGTCAACCAGGGACTAGAGTTCAATGAATTAGTTGTACCGTGACTGGCTGCACTAATTCTTTTAAACCAGGGGTCCACTACCCCCAGGGCCACAGACAGATGATGATCCATGGTCTGCAAGGAACTGGGCTGCACAGCAGTGGTGGCTGAGCAAGCAAAACGTCATCTGTGTTTACAGATGCCCCCCACCACTCACATTACTGCCTGAGCTCCGCCTTCCAGATCAGCAGTAGCATAATGAATGCAATGCACTTGAATCACCCCTAAAGCACCCCACCCCACCCCCCAAGTCTCTGGAAAAATTATCTTCCGTGAAACGCGTCCCTGGTGCCAAAAATGTTGGGGACAGTGATATTAAGCTATGACATTTTAGAATATTCAGCAACATTTGCTTAACTAAATAGACATCTTAGGTGTGTGTTCCAGGAGTTTTTAGTCTCCTGTCAGGAAGGAAAAAGTCAAAGGGTTATAGGCACAATTTTCCACCTGAGAATCTGTGAAGAAACTTTGGGCAGGCTCAAAAGGATGCTCTTAATGTGGTCGCTTTGGAGAAAAAGTGCAATAGATGCCATGAAAGTGAAAGTGGGAGTCACTCAGTTGTGTCCGACTCTTTGTGACCCCATGGTCTATGCAGCATGGAATTCTCCAGGCCAGAATACTGGAGTGGGTAGCCTTTCCCTTCTCCAGGGGCATCTTCCCAACCGAGGGATTGAACCCAGGTCTCCCGCATTGTAGGCGGATTCTTTACCAGCTGAGTCACAAGGGAAGCCCAACAATACTGCAGTGGGTAGCCTATCCCTTCTCCAGGGGATCTTCCAGGAATCAAACTGGGGTCTCCTGCACTGCAGGCGAATTCTTTACCAACTGAACTATCAGGGAATATAAACAATAAGAAGCAATTCTAAAAATAGAAAGGTGGAGGAATCTGAAACACTGTATTTACAGATGAGTTTAAAAATTGGACAGAATATAACCCTCCAAAAATCATTTTTCACCTTTGCATTTATGGTTTGTTTTTACGAAATATTCTTTGCTAAGTCAGAGGAAGGCATCTGTGGGAAAGTGTGAAATGGAGAGATAAAGTGAAGCAGGAAAGGAAATGAAAGGGCAGCCACGCAAGATTACAAAAGCAACTTTGAAAGTATGTTCAAAGATGAATAAAGGCAGGTGCACCATACTTTCTGCAGCTGCTAAGCCTAACTGCACCTTATCAGACTAAGAAATGTTATGTGGCTTCAGAAGAAAACAAGAAAGTTTTTCTGAGTTCACAAAGCAACTAGGCAGGGAGGTATGCTAAAGCTGGAAGAGGAAGGAGGAAGGGAAGAATATGGAAGCAAGACAAGAATAACAGAAGGAAGAGTGGGAAGAGTGAGGAGGAACTTAGGAATAGGTGTCTGAATTGTATTATTGTTGAGATATAATTGCTGGGTTTTACAAATATTCTAAGACATTTTTTGAATTCCAGAGTTAAAGTTGTCCTATACTAGGGAACTGTATAAGATATTCTGCAATTAGGCATATTTGTTATTCAAACATGAATAACAATGTAAACACTACCAAATTTGAAAACAAAAATCAGGGACTTCCCTGGTGGTGCAGGGGTTAAGACTCCGTGCTTCCAATGCCCGGGGCATGAGTTCAGTTCCTGGTTGGGGAACTAAAATCCCACATACTGCATAGTGCAACGGAAAATAAGAATATCAAAACTCAAATTACATTGTCAGCTATATTTTACATGGTGTTTCATTTCAGCAAAGAAATGCTATCCCCTCAAGAAGAATCTTTATCCTCAATGCCTGCATAACCACAAATCTCTAGACTAGTTTCTCATAGAACCGTGTTTTCAATACATACGGATTTGTGACTGAGTAGTTATAGCTCCCAAGATCTGGCTGACTGGTAACTGATTCAGTTTTTCAGGTTTCATTCTATTAGTTAGTATGTTAAGTCTGATCTAATAACACATATATCTGAGAGATTAAAAACCATGGGATATTCACCAAAGGTAAGTCAGCATGTATCCACCACATGGTTCTGACTTAATCTGCCATGCATCTGGTGTTAATAGATGAATTTATATAGGAAATATTGGTATTTCAGAAAATTCAGCTGGTGAGAAAATATTGAAGAGCAACTAGAATGCAATAGCAAAGATTGTGCTGTGGAAAGAGGTGATTATCAAACACATGTTTGAAATCCTGATGAAAATGTCATAATCCAAAATTTCTATGATTCCAAGATACTAACTGCCTGAGCATGAAAAGAACCAAAAAAAAAAAAAAAAAAATTAAAAAACAGAAACACACTTTGAGGTCGTTATCCAGCTAATTAAATAGGTAAACATAGTGAAGATGTTTGAAATGTCACTTGAAATATAATTCTTTTTCTCACTCAAATAATCTTGAAGACTTTAAGCTTGGTTTAAAGTCTACGATTTTGCATATATTGATATTTCTGCTCATTTACTATTGGAAGCAACTAATAAAGACTAAATAGTTCAGTGTAAGTCTCTTCCTCCCTAACTTAATAAAAACATTATGGTTTAAGGATACATTCGTTTGCTTGATTTAAGCAAGTCTTTAATGTCTTAGATTTAGCTAACAGGCATGAAACCTACAGCATACACCCAGCAAATGAAGACAGATGTGAGTGAAGGAAAAACTCTTTCATGGTTCTCATAAAAGCTCTCAAGTTGCAGCCGGCGGTATTTTCTCCTTAAAAGGTATCAAGAAGTTACAATTACAAAACTTTGCATAGTGGAAAACTGCATAATTCTCCCCACCAGCAGCTGTAAAATATTCCCATCATTTTCTTTCTCTTTTGATAATCTCTAGTTTGCCAATGCATTCAATTTCCATAGAGATTTTTTTTTTCCACGTACTGTTTCAAATCATGAACTGTACACACAGGGAAATTTGGGACCATAACATTTTCTTTTTCAAAGTTTTGTTACCAGACAGAATATATGAACGGCAGTGAATCACTGGAGTTTTCCAACATGTCCCGAGGCTTTGGAGATGGGGACAGAAAGTTAATCGTGTAACTGCTTTTAAATTGAAATCATTGCATCCTTGTTTCACAGTAGTTTTCTCCCGAAGTTTTGCTCTGGCTCTCAACAACGTTGAGCTGTTTGAGACCCACAGTCCTTCTCCAGGGCTCTGTCATGAGAAGGTCACTAATGAGAAAAGAGAGTTCAAACAGAGCGTGGGACCCTGACGTGGTTGTGTACTTACCTGTGTCTTTATTTTCACACATCTATTTTGTATGGGTTATGTAACTAAATGGTATTCAGTAAACTCCCAAATTTGCATTGTCCCTTTTTCTGTCTCCAAAAACTTTCCGGATGGATTAAAATGAAAGTAACAACAGGCATGATCACGTGATGGTGAAGACAGAGGAAGATATTAAGGAAGGAGCATAGAGTAAATCCAAAGTCCTCTATAAAATAAATTCATCCAGTGTGTACAGTCAATTCCTAAATTAAAATGCAGGATATATGCTGCCCTTTTATCTTCATAATCCTCAGCTACTATAAAATCATGGCTAATCTACAAATTGTATTCACCCGCTTCAACTAGGTCACTCAGAAACCAAGTTCGGAGATGATAGTTAATGGTCATCTAAACTTCTGTGTCTGCCTCTATCTGATACCATCAGCCCTAGTGAAAGAAGATGGACTTAAAGTCACGAAATGAATGGACAAAGTCATAGCTTCTTCTCTTGCCAGTTTAAGAGAATTTAAGTAGACGGTGTTGGGTGGAAGCAGGGGAATGCAATGAGCAACGGAGTGAACCTTGATACTAGGAAGGAGCGACAAGGGAACTCTTTTAAGCAAAGCAGCAGAAAGTGCATACCAAAGCCATGACTTATCTCGGCTCAGAACGCAGGTACCAGAGCCTATAAACCCACGTACCTGCATAACGCCATATAGCCCATCACCCCCCAGCCTCCCACTTTTAGACTTCTACAGCCTGGGGCATGAACGAGCTTGGGAGGGGCTCTTGAAAAGCAGTCTGGCTCCTTCTGCTCTGGGGTCTGATGGGGAAAGGGCTGCCTGGAGTGGGCAACAGCACCTTCCACCCAGGACAACTGAAATATCCAGGAAGGGAACTATCTTCAAGCTTTTCTCAGAAACAGAGGCAAGGAGGGAAGAGTAAACAGTTAAGGAGGTGGGTCTGGAGCATCTGAATTGGAGGCGTTTAAATGTGAGCACAGAACAAACCGCCCACAGCTGGCCTTGACCTGCAAGAATCAAGTGTATTCTTTGAAAGAAGTAATACTTACTTCTAATATGCAGCTTTAAAAAAAGGGAATGGAAGAAGGGAGTGCTTCTTTATTCAATTCATGTAGAAGAATATCATTTTATCTACTTCTGTCTCCAATTGATTGACTTTTTTTTTTTTAATGTAAGAAGCTTGTTGTTCAGTTGCTAAGTCGTGTCTGACTCTTTGTAACCCTATGGACTACAGCACTCCAGACTTCCCTGTCCTTCATTGTCTCCTGGAGTTTACTCAGATTCATGTCTATTGAGTCAATAATGCCATCCAACCATCTCATCCTCTGCCCTATAGCTCCTTGCTTTAAATGTGGTCCTCATTCCACCCCTTTTCTGATAACTTTTTTCACACGTGATTCATAGTATACAACTCGAAAGAGATAACTGATGGAGTAGGACTCTCAAAAAGGTGACTTGCCAGAGTCAGAAAGGCAGAGGAGCCTTCAGAGCTCATCTTCAAGGTCTGCCATGTCTGTCTCTGAACCTCCCATTGTCACTGGTGCATGGGTTAAGTACAGACAGCTGTGATCCTTCACAGTGTAAGAACTGAGTGGACAGAAGAGAATTCATCATGACGGTATGCAAGTGTGATGCTGTGACAGCAACTCGAGAAATGAATCCAAGTAATTGACAGCGCCATTCACTCAGCCCCACGTAAAAGCTGCTTGTGCCACACGCAGAAACGAAGCAGGGAGATCTTTGGCGTCACAAACTGCAATACCTTGGGGTTTACACACTTCATCTTCGGTGGAACATTGACCCCTTTTTGAACTCCATAAAAGCAGTGAAGCAGCTCCCCTCCCCTGCAAACACATAGACAAGCACAATTATCCATGCGCTTGACAGGAAGCCCCAGACTCCTGGAGCCACCATACATGCCCTAGGTTAACAACCCTTCTCTCGAGAAGTCTTCCTGAAGTCTCTTCTGGGATGTTTGTTTATAAGATTTGGTTTGTTTGAGAGAGGATGATGTCACAGCTCTTAGCTTTGAACGTTCATCAGAAATTGAGATCTCCTTTTGTGGAGTGGCCTTTTCAGGCTAAGCACTTGATAGATATTTTGTTGAGTGACTGAAAAAACAAATCAGTGAATGTGCAATATCTAGATCTTATAAACTGTATATATCTACTCTAGATCAAGGGCTTCCCTGGTGGTTCAGGCAGTAAATAATCTGCCTGTAATGCAGGAGACCCAGGTTCAAGCCCTGGGTCAGGAAGATTCGCTGAGAAGGGAATAGCTATCCACTCCAGTGTTCTTGCCTGGAGAATCCCATGCTTAGAGGAGCTTGGCAGGCTACAGTCCATGGGGTTGCAAAGAATTGGACATTACTGAGCAACTCTCTCTCTCATACACACACACACTCACACATATACACACACACTATAGCAAAGGCTAGTCTAATTTACTGTACATTTTGGACCTGAATATTAGCACAGCTCTTCAAGGCTATCAACTCCATGAGGGCACAGACTTACTCACCAAGCCTGGCCTATTATAGCATTAAATGAATGGATGAATGGAAACATAAAGGACACTTAATGTCATAAGAATACATTCACATTTTTCATTCGGATTTATCATCATTAACACTTCCCATGGGGGTAAGGAGAACAATGTTCTCCCTCCCAAAGATGCCCATATCCCAAACCTGGAAGCTGTGAATATGTTACCTTAAAAGGAGAAAGGGACTTTGCAGATGTGATTAAGGTCACAGACCTCAGGAGTGTCCTGGATGAACCGCATGAACCCAGGATAATCACACAAGTCCTTGAAAAGCAGAGAACCTCCACCAGCTGTGGTCAAAGAAAGACGTGAGGATGGAAGGAGGGTGAGAGAGCTGTAACACTGCTGCCTTTGAAGATGGAACAAGGGAGTCTTGAGCTAAGGTGTGTGAATGGTCTCTAGAGCAGAAAAAGGCAAGGAAATAGATTTTTCCCTAAGGGAAGAAAATGCAGTTCTTTAGTCCGGTGAGATCCATGTCAGACTTCTGACCTATAAAAATGTAAGATATGTTTATTTTGTTTTAAGCAACTAAGTTAGTAATAATTTGTTACAGCAGCAGTGGGAAACCAACAGAGTCCCCAGTAAGGGCAGGTGGTATTTCTTGAGCACTGGCATTGTTCTAAGTACTTTGCATGGAAAAATTGATTGCAACTAATCCTTTCAGACAGGTCCTAATATTAACAATACTTAACAGATGAGCAAATGGAAGCAACTTGCCCAAGGTCATCCAGAGTCATCCAGTCTGACTCTGGGTATCACGCATTTCACCAAGGGATTACTGCAGGGAAGATGATGGCCCATGCCAGAGAGCTAATAGACATGAGAAATGGGCATGGACTGGAGATTTTTAAACTTTCTTGTGGAAGGTGTGTTTATGAGCATGTTTAAGTGGGTTTGTGATCCTATGTGTGTGTAAACAGTATGTTTACCTGTGTAGCTATCTAGGTATCTTTGGGTAGGTCTGTGTCATCTTAGACTTGATGCTAATACATTAAAAAAAAAAAATGTCAGTTTATAATGCTTAAGGACATGGCTTATAGATTTCCAGGTCACTATTTCTTAAACTAAAATATTTGTAGTAGTGTAGTAGTGTTATTTGCTCGATCATATCTGACTCTTTGTGACCCCATGGACTGTAGCCCGCCAGGCTCCTCCGTCCATGGGATTCTCCAGGCAAGAATACTGGAGTGGGTACCATTCCCTTCTCCAGAGCATCTTCCCAACCCAGGGATCAGACCTGGGTCTCCCACACTGCAGGCAGATTCCTCACCATTTGAGCCACCAGAGAAGCCCTACCACACCTTTAAGGCAGTGGAGATAGCACATCTTAGCAACAGCTGCTCTACAATAGCAAAAAAATAATCAAGAAAAAAAGGAAATCATCAGACTTTTTAGGATTTAAAACTACCCCTCCTCCTGCTACTGTATTTTTTAACAGAATCTCTAAGATGGTGTTTCAAACAGAAGTTGATAATTTGGAGTAGGTGGAAACCATAGAAGTCACACTAGGTATATCAACTTAAATTCTAGCTCTCAGCAAAATCAGAGAGAAAAGCATCATGAGGAGCTGCCGTACTCCTTTCCTGGAAAAGACCTTTGCCTCCAACCACTGGAATCCTTTCTCAACGTGCTATGTGATTTCATGTTTCCAATCTTGGTCAAAGGAAGGAGAACCCTGCCACCATCAGCCCCCAAACCAGTGAATTGATCAGGACACATCAGGGCACATTTGTGACTCTTTACTTCTTAAAATTTGGAATCATTTTAAGGAAGGGCTCAGGTCAAAGAAAGGACATCTTTTGATCAGCTTGGCAAACAGGAAACTGTCATTTTTAAATGTTATCATAAGAAAGCATCAAATAGATGTCAATAGAGGAAGCCATGTGCAATCATGACATTATTTCTTATTTGCTCAAACTCTGAAATCTAATTCTGACATAATTTCATGGGGATACTCTGAAACAAATGGAAATATATGCTGTATTTACTTATACAAGAAAACGTCAAAATATTCTGGAACCTTTGACATATAGTCTCCATAGATACAGAAAGAGAGGGAGAGGGAGAGTATGTTGTAGATTATTTTATTAAAAACACAATGTCCTTCAGGATATGGCTTGCATATGATTTATCTGAGAGAATGAGAAACATATGTCTTTGTTCAGAAATCTTCAATTAGAAACACCATATGTTTCAAAGATTGAGAAATTAGTGTGATAAACAGTTCCTTGAAAAGTTAAAAACCAATTTCTGGATACTGACCATCATCTCATATCAGTTCCGGACCCTCTTAAGTTTATGTGGCTTTCTTTTTTAAGTTTACAAGAGGAAAAAAAAAAAACCCGACAATCTTAGGGACCAATAACGTAAGTCAAATTAGGACTCAATCCAATAGTTTTTATACTTTCTCAGAAACAACTGGGTCACCACAGGCCTCTCACATGCGTAAATAAGTCTTGCCGGGCAAGCTTTATAGCATCACCAAGAATGAATCACTGTTTTATTTATTTATGTTCTTTCTAGCTATCTCTAGAGAAAGAATTCTCTTGGCAACCTTCCCACTACGGTTTCACATTCTCTCTCCACCAAGTCCCTCCCGCCATGCACACTAGCACACATGAGGATGTTATGCTGAGGGTAGTAAGCCAGACAAAGACAAATATTGTATGATATCACTCACATGTGGAATCTAAAAAAGGAGAACTTGTAAAAGCAGAGTAGCATGACAGTTACCAGGGGTGCAGGAATAAAACAGATGTTGCTAAAGGGCACAAAATTGCAACTAGTAGTTAAAAGTCCTGGCAGTCTAATACACAGTACAGTGATTATAGACAACACTGCTGTGTTACAAACATCAAAGGTGCTCGGAGACTAGAGCTTAATTATTCCCACCACAAAAAGGACAGCTATGTGACACCATAGAGGTGATAGCTATGGCTCCAGTAGCAATCATATTACAATAGTAAATGTAACGAATCAACATGTGTACTCCTTAAGCTTTGTCGTTGTTCAGTTGCTCAGTCGTGTCCAACTCTTTGCCACCCCATGGACTACAGCACACCAGGCTTTCTTGTCCTTCAGTATCTTCTGGAGTTTGCTGAAACTCATGTCCATCCAAACTTAAACAGTGTTATATGTTAAGCAAATTAAAAAAAAAAAAATCCCACAAAGAAATAAAAAAACCAGCTGCCTCTTTATATTCATGGCCAGCTTTGTTCTCTTCAAATACTAGTGCAGCCGTTTTTTAATTAAGTAATCTCCATAGTCTTTATGGCTCATCTTCCCTAAAGAGGGGGGTTGCAACTTCAAATTCCTTTCTAACCACTTTTTGAATGCTTAGCAATAGTTTCATGACAGTTGAAATGTACTCCTTTTTCTAATGAGAAAGTCTTTATCTCTCCGAAGTCCTGAGATCCACTTGTGCTTGAGAAGGCAAGATGGCAGCCAGACATGGATAACCAGTTCTTGCGGTCTCTACCCCAGGTCCCACTGTGCCCTACAGACCACTTAAAATGGGAATCCTCTTGCATCCAAAGCAAATGCAGCTCCGCCAACCACAGCAGCCACAGAACGGAGCTGAGGAGAAACATGCCTTCATCTTGCCTGCCCTTCCAACTTAACACACTAAGCGGTACTGTCACCCAACTCTGGGCATCACCTCCCTTTATCTCCATTTAATCTTTGGTTCATATAAGCAGTCTCCCTCTTCATCATTTGGGTTGGCCAAAAAGTTCTTTTGAGTTTTTCTATAAACTAATGGAAGTGACTGTTAGTGACCATTAGTTTTTTCAAGGTACTATAGGCTTGGAATTTGTATTACTCCACTAGATAGCATGGCCTGTTAGAAAGTGGAGTTTTCTATTATGGTCTATTTGTTCATGATATTTCAGGACCTTTAGCAAACACAATCCAGTGAAGCTACTACTTCCTGATTTAAAAAAAATACACAAATGAAATTTTATAATAATTCACTCTTCTCAAGCAAATAAAAACATCAGTATCTTTCAATGAAACCAAAAAGAAAGAATGGTTTTGGAGCTAAACACCCGAACGTCTTTAAGTGCTAAATAGATGGCCTAAGTATGTGGGGAGATGGATGCGTATGAGGGCGTACTAGTGGAACAGTGAGAAAGAGACAAGTATAAGAGTTGTTAGGGAAGTTCAGAATTAGCTGTGTATTTTCTGGAGGAATCTCCCTCTCTAGAGGGGTCTCTAGAGGGCTTCCCTGATAGCTCAGTTGATGAAGAATCCACCTGCAATGCAGGAGACCACACTTCTATTTCTAGGTCAGGAAGATGCGCTGGAGAAGGGATAGGCTACCCACTCCAGTATTCTTGGATTTCTCTTGTGGGTCAGCTGGTAAAGAATTTGCCTACAATGCAGGAGACCTGGGTTCAATCCCTGAGTTGGGAAGATCCCCTGGAGAAGGGAATGGCTACCCATTCCAGTATTCTGGCCTGGAGAATTCCATGGACTGTATAGTCCATTGGCTCACAAAGACTTGGACACGACTGAGCAACTTTCACTTTCTTTCACTTTCACTAGAGGGATGAAGATTGCACTGTGAGGGTGAATGGGGCTGTGATGATGATGAAAAACACAGCCAAGGACTGAACCTTACCTTCCTCTTTCTTTGAGGGAGTGGAAGAAGATGCAGTGGCAATAAAAGGGATAAAGAGTAGGCAGTGAGAGGTAGGAGGGAACTGTGATGGGAACCTTGGTATCCCGGGAGAGATTTCCAACAGGAGAGACCAGTCTAAATCACTGAGTCCTACAGAGGTCAAGAGTGATGATCAGTGAGGGGGGCGGGGTGTGAGTGGCAATTACAAGAGAAAACAAGTTTTCTTGTAGCCCTGAACTTTATTCTGATGACCTCAATCCTACTTCACACAATTGTTCCGAAATTTTAAAGTGGCTTGAATCATTCCCCTTTCAATTGCATTCCCAGCTTTGGCAATATCCACCAGTCTACCTAATGTCAACTTTTTCACCTGTATATGATCACCGAGTTTGCTCTGAATGAGGAAGTCACCGGTGACCATATGGAAATAAATTTCCAAGTGTTACTATTCCAAAACAAATTCCTGAGAAATAGACTACAAGCGAATAGACTTAGTTTTCAAGAAAGACTGAAGAAATAAAACTATAATTAAAGGGGGTAAAATTGTATTTTCTTTTAGTTGGAGTAGTTGCAGTTGGTGCCGGGTCAAGCCATGAGGGAGCCTGAGACAGAAGGGAAAACCAGGAAAATTTTTGGACATTTGTTCACCATGGATTTGTGTGTGAATTTTGATATTAAAAAGTAGTGCAGAAAAATACAATTTATCTTGATTACTGAATATCTTACTGTTGTTTAGCCACCAAGTTGTGTCCAACTCCTTTTTGACTCCATGGAGTGTAGCCTCCCAGGCTCCTCTGTCTATGGGATTTCTCAGGCAAGAATACTACAGTGGGTTGTCATTTCCTTTCCCTCTCCAGGAGATTTTCCTGACCCAAGGACAGAACATAAGTCTCCTGCATTGGCAGGTGGGTTCTTTACCACTGAGCCACCCGGTAAGCCCACTGAATATCTTGATGTCCCTTAAATGTTGATCTCAAAATGAATGAGACCATGGTTAAGAAAGTGCAAATTTGATGGCAGAGGAGAAAACAAACATACACTCATAAACCGGCCTGAAAATATGCACAAATGGAAATAAATAAAACTAGTTGATCTTCTCCATGGCCTTAGGTATCAATATTAAAGATGTCAAGGGAATATTTCATGCAACGATAGGCATGACAAAGGGCAGAAATGGCAAGGACCAAATAGAAGCAGAAGAGATTAAGTGGCAAGAACACAGGAGAACTCTACATACACAAAAAAGGTCTTAGTGACCCAGATAACCACGATGGTGTGGTAACTCACCTAGAGCCAGAAATCCTGGAGTGTGAAGTCAAGTAGGGCTTAGGAAACATTACTACAAACAAAGATAGTGGGGGTAATGGAATTCCATCAGAACTATTTCAAATGTTTAAAAATGATGCTGTTAAAGTGCTGCACTCAATATGCCAGCAAGTTTGGAAAGCTCAGCAGTGGCCACAGGACTGGAAAAGGTCAGTGTTTATTCCAATCCCAAAGAAGGGCAAAACCAAAGAATGTTCAAACTACCACATAGTTGCTCTCATTTCACATGCTAGCAAGGTAATGCTCAAAACCTTTCAAGCTAGACTTTAACAGTATGTGAACCAAGAACTTTCAGATGTACAAGCTGGATTTAGAAAAGGCAGAGGAAGCAGAGATCAAATTGCCAACATTCACTGAATCATAGAGAAAGCAAGGGAATTCCAGAAAAACATCTACTTCTGCTTCATTGACTACATTAAAGCCTTTGACTGTGTGGATCACAACAAATTGTGGAAAATTTCAAGAGATGGAATTCTAGACCACCTTATCTGCCTCCTGAGAAACCTGTATGCAGGCCAAGAAGCAGTAGTTAGAATATCGGACATGGAGCAACAAACTGGTTCAAAATTGGGAAATGAGTACAGATATTGTCACCCTGCTTATTTAACTTCTATGAAGAGTACATCATGCGAAATGCATGGATGAATTCTCCATGCATGTGATGGATGAAGCAAAAGTTGGAATCAAGATTGCCCGGAGAAATACCAACAACCTCAGACATGCAGATGACACCACTCTAATGGCAGAAAGTGAAGAGGCACTAAAGAGCCTCTTAATTAAGGTGAAAGAGGAGAGTGAAAAAGCTGGCTTAAAACTCAACATTCAAAAAATGAAGATCATGACATTTGGTCCCATCATTTCATGGCAAACAGAAGGGGGAAAGTGGAAACAGTGACAAACTTTATTTTCTTGCCCTCCAAAATCACTCTGGATAGTGACTGCAGACATGAAATTAAAAGAAGTTTGCTCCTTGGAAGGAAAGCTATGACCAACCTAGACAACATATTAAAATGCAAAAATATCACTTGGTCAACAAAGGTCCACAGAGTCAAAACTATGGTTTTTCCAGCAGTCATGTGCAGATGTAAGAGGTGAATCATAAAGAAGGCTGAGCATCAAAGAGCTGATGCTTTCAAATTGTGGTGCTGGAGAAGACTCTTGAGAGTCTCTTGGGCAGAACGGAGATCAAACCTATCAATCTTAAAGGAAATCAATCTGATTATTCATTGGAAGGACTGATACTGAAGCTAAATACTTTGGCCATTTGATGGGAAGAGTTGACTCACTGGAAAAAAAACCCAATGCTGGGAAAGATTGAGAGCAGGAGGAGAAGGGGTGACAGAGTGTGAGATGGTAGGATGGCATCACCAACTCAATGGACATGAGCTTGAGCAAACTCCAGAAGATACTGAAGACAGGGAAGCCTGGTGTGCTAGAGTCCATGGGGTTGCAAAGAGTTGGACACAACTGAGTGACTGAACAACAGCAACAAAATCCTGGACTAAAATTTGGCGTCAAAGACATACATTTTAGCCAGGTAACCAGAGCCTATGACACAATCTTTGTCAAAATCTTCCATCCAATTAGGTATGAATTCCATCAGGTAGATTCTAATTCTTCAAAATCTGAAGTAAAATCCCACAGAGAATCCTGAAGTTAGCAATGGGATTACAGGTTGGACAAATCCATAAAAATGAGCCATGGTTGAAAAGAAAAGACTGAATAAGCCATAAATACAAGTAATTAGAAGCTTTGGGAAGAAAATAAATGCTCATGGTCCACAGTGAAAGAGCCAATTGGTAGAAAAAGCTGAAGAAAATGATTTAAAAAAAAAAAAGAAGCACAGATAGAGTGGGCCAAGCAAGCTGATAGGGGAACACCAGTGAAGATTCATGACTTGCCTTCTGAGGTCAAGGCTCATAACTCCTCATATATGCTCTCACTTACCCTGCTTTCAAAACGTTACGGACTGCCTTACCTTCTCATGCGCTATGCTTTGTGTTGGGTTGGCAAAAAAGTTCATTTGGTTCTTCCCATATGATATTATAGGAAAACCCGAACGAGTTTTTTGGCCAACACAGTAACCCTCTGTTTCTAGCAATAAAAATCCTAATTAAAATTTCAAAGACAAAGGAAGAGGGAAAATGAAAGAGACAATGACTGAGACAGTTATACCCTGGAAGATTTGGGAAAGAACAAGCTCAGAAAGACACTGAGTGGTGAGTCCCATTTAAGAAGAGAAAAGCATCTTTACATCTGCAAAGAAAAGGAAAAGAAATCAAGTGTAAAGCTAAGGACGGTTTGCGTGCAAGAGTAATGGATATGAGAGACTTTCCACTGGATGAAATAAATCAGTCATTTGCTCACACTAATGGTGAGAAGGGAACCTAGGGACAAATTATATTCTAGAAATACATACTGCCCAGTTGCTAAATCTTATCTGATGTTTTCCATTCATGACAGCATGCCAGGTTTCCTTGTCCTTTACTATCTTTTGAAGTTTGCTAAAACTCATGTCCATTGAGTCAGTGATGCTGTCTAACCATCTCATCCTCTGCCGCCCCTTTCTCCTTTTGCTTTCAATCTTTCCCAGCTTCAGGGCCTTTTCCAATGAGTCAGCTCCTCATATCAGGGGGCCAAAGTATTGGAGCTTCAGCTTCAGCATCAGTCCTTCCAATGAATATTCAGGGTTGATTTCCTTTAGGACTGACTTGTTTCATCTCTTCACAGTCCAAGAGATTCTCAAGAGTCTTCTCCAGCACCCCAATTCAGAAGCATCAATTCTTAGGGCACTCAGCCTTCTTGATGGTTCAACTTTCACATCCAAACATGACTACTGGAAAAAACCAAAGCTTTGAATATATGGACTTTTGTCAGCAAAGTGATGTCTCTGCTTTTTAATACACACTCTAGGTTTATCATAGCTTTAGAAAAACACAAGAAATGAATAAAATTATTGATTTGTTGCCCTACGTACTTTTTGCTGTTATGGTTAGGAATTAAATTTGTCATATAGATTTTCTGTGTTTTAATATCAAGTCTAATGTCTCCTTTAATACACTGTTTTGTTCATAGGAATCCAAGCTTTTTGTCTTGCCAGGCAACCCCAAAATAGGCAACGGCTCCTTTATTTTCTCCCTCCCTTTCTCCCGTAGTCCAATGAGAGGTGCTCTGATTAAACAAATCCTGAGCCAAGTTCTGTTGCCAGTGATTTCCATGCCAAAGCCTTTGCAGAGATCATGCTCAGCTACAGTTGCATCAAAGCTGAGTTCCACAGCAATCCTGCGTAACACGAGGGCAGGGACTGACCTCGAGGTTGTGTGTGGCAGTAACTGACTGCCAAAATGTGGCTCAAATTGAGTACATCTACTGTCAGCAGAGAAATTTGTTGATAATATCCTTCGCCAATTTGACTGCTAACGCCAAGGCAATTCAGGTTAGGAACAATTATGTAAATCATGGACCGAATGCAAACGGGAAACAAAGTATAAACAAACATAGCTGCTCAGACCAGGAGCGTTAGCAGTCCACATTAGGGGCCATGTGAACCAGGGCAGAAGAGAGACGAAGTGAATTTGTGCAGGATAGAAGAGGATTTTCAAGGGGGAAAGCAAAGGCATAAAAGAAGCTTGGGGGATGATGGTTCAAAACTGTAGATAAATTCAGCATAAAAATGGAAATAATACCTTAATGACTTAAATTAGCTTTAGTAGAAGACCAGTAAATTTGAAGGCCAGGAAGGACCATCTATTTTTCTCATATTACTTCATCCCAAGGAAATGATCTAAGAGGCACACTCTTTAAAAATAAAAGGCACAAAAATCACATTTCTAGAATGTTGACCTGTCAAACAGAAAAACTAATTAGAAAGCAATGACAAAATCAAAACAAAGGTGTGAGAGTCTGTCACACAGAGAGACTAAACTCTAAATTCATTAATGTCACAAGAGTCATGCTTATCTCTTAAGAACACATCCCATTAGCTTTATGTTTTGTCCTATAATAACAAGTACATCATAAGTCATTTATTGTTCCATTTGTTGTAGCAAAGCCAATGGAATAGTCTATTATACTTTTTAAGATTAGCTTTGTTATTTTTAGACTAAACTAAACAAGCACTCACATCTCAAAAAGAAATCATTTTTTGCAAAACAATGGATTAGCCATCCATGTCTCATAAAGATAACATGGTAAATGTTTTCTATTAAACGAAGCCTATTGCTGATTTTTCTAGTAGGAAATATTAAAAACAATCTAGATTATATTAATATTATAAGGTTAGCTTTCAAATTCTAAAACATTGGACTTAGATATGTGATAGAATATTTACTTGGGAAATTTACCCTTAAATACAAATGTGTGTTTTGTTTTCTACTAATGTTTTCCTAGTCCTGACCTTAAGTTTAATGTTTCTTCTTAATATGTGAAATACAATTTAGACACACATGTATATAAAGAAATCATTTGTGTTTCATTTTCTTGGTTTTTATTTATGGGGACTTCTATAAACATCCTGCAAAGGAGAATGTTATAGAGAATAGCTGTCACTATAGGTATACATGAGGGATTATTTTGAATAAAAATTGCTAAGATTATTCTGGGTTGATAAGATTATCCAAGAAAGCAACATTTAAACCTAAAAGAGAAATGTAATTATCAGTCCAACAAAAAGTCATACCAACCAGAACTATTTAGTTAAGTTGTGAAGTTCTGGAAGTATTATAGATGAAACCCTGTGGTCATTGGTCAAAATGTTGATGAGATGATTTCTACAATTATCTGTCTTTTAAATGTTTCTTCAAACACGAATTCTTCGTTTCATAATCCCTGTATTCATTTTGTTAAAATATCCTGCTATGTTTAAAATACTGACATGCATTGTAGCAATTGACCTGTCAGTGTGTTCAGATGGGAAAATTACTAGTAAAACATTTATTATAGTGATTGGATTCTGAATTGATATCTAATAAGTCAGCAAAAAATGAATTATGCTTATAAGGGGAAAAATTAACAGAAATTGTATGAAACTTAATTATTGAAATTATAGAAAAATATGTAGTTATTTCAGATAGAACTAGCAATAGAAAACATTTTTAAATTTTAAACCAAGATCACATAATGAGTAGGCAAATGAAAGAAATTAAGATATGATGGGAGGAGTCTAACTTTAGTTTAATTATATCTTCTTATAAAAGGAACTTGAAGAAACTGAACTCCATCCACCTTTAAGTTTCCTGTGTATTGGTAACAAAATTCTAAATGTGCTTATTGTTTTGCATATAAACTGGTATTTTGTAACTATGTTTTCATAAGAAAATATTCATAAAGTCATAAAAAATTAACAGCTACTTAGGTGTCTGAGTTGCTGAGTGGCTATAATTGCAGACATGATTCATCTAAATGAGTGAATTTTTTTATTTTCATAGACATATCCTCAAATATAAGATCAATGCTAGCACTTCAACATCTAATAAACCCTGGATATGGACTATGCTGATAAACTAGAATGGTCTAACTTAAGCTACTCATTTTGCAAATTAAGAAAATGGAAATCTCAAAGGCTAAGGAGATTTTTGCAAGCACAGCGTTAAAACATTTGGTCCTTTAGAATTACAAATTGACGTTTCTAGAAGTCAGAGAAAAAAACCTCTGTGTAGACAAGGACAAAATTCCTAGGAAAGAAATCTAAATAGATGCATTGAGGATTAGAGCAGCAAAGAGTACAGCCCGTAGTTTTTCAAGAGTTTTCTGCACACTCATCCCACTTATTCTTGTTGTCTAAAGAATTATTCTTTGAAAGTCCCCTCTAAATGTACATCAGAATGCTGTGATTAATGAGGGACCAGTTGATTCACCAGTAAGTCATTGGCCATCTGATGTGAAGAGTCAACTCGAAAAGACTCTGATGCTGGGAAAGACTGAAGGTGAAAGGAGAAGGGGGCAGAAGAGAATGAAATGGTTAGATAGCATCATTGACTCAATGGACATGAATTTGAGCAAACTCCAGTACATAGTGAAGGACAGGGAAACCTGGCGTGCTGCAATCCATGGGCTGCAGAGTTGGACATGACTGAGCGACTGAGCAGCAATGGAAGGGAAACCAAGTTGTGTGTGCTTTGCCTTAGAGTTTCCTAGTGTAAGGTTACATCTGAGAGGCTGAGTTTATTTATGTTTGCTTTCTGACTATTGAATTCTGACCTGAATATTGACAGATAAACTATTTTTCAGAATCCTCCTAAGCACAAGTTCCAAATTCTAAGTTCTGAAGGTGGGACATGGGCAGAAATGAGGAATTGGCCCAGGAAGTAGTCAGGGAAACAATAGGGTTGAAAATAGTCATCATAAGGGCAAAGGAAAATACCAGGAGAACAACTTGCTAAGAACTCTTTTTCTTTCTGATTTGTATCCCCCACAGTTCCAGTGTGGAAAAGCACATTTAATGATAGTTTTTGGCAATAAGTGTTAGGATAGAAGGACTTTGGAAAGAGACAGAATTAGCAAAACACAAATCATCCTGGGAAGAGGACAAAGGGGGAGAACAGAAGAGAATGATAAAAGGTGGAATAAGAAAAATGGATATGGCTCGAAGAGCCCTAATCTTAATCTGGAATTTTCTTTCTGGCTTCTTGCTGGTGACATTGAGAAGTCTGGGCAAGTTTTGGTGAAGGTTTTGGGTACAATAGATCACTCCTCAAGGGCCTACTCATTCTGCACTAAGTTAATATTACATAGATTGTTGATACAATGACACCAATTTGGGCTTTGCAAGAATGTCAAATTTTTCCTAGTTTCTTCCTCTCTTCCTGACCCTGACACATGTCTAGAATCTTGAATGGCTCCATAGAGTCCTTTGGGCCTCTAGTGGTGAACAGTGATCTCAAGGACTCTGCCCCACCCTATCAGTTCTGGTTGTATCTGGGGAGCAAGACTTTGTAGTGGATGGGAGACAAAGATTTAGAGAAATAATGCTTATGTCCAAGTGGCTAGATTAAGATGACTCTCTTCATATGAACAGGTTACCCAAACTCTGTTCTCAATCTTCTAATCTGCAAAAAAGGAGAGAATAACAGCACTCCAAGGATTTATTAAATTAATCCATGCCATGTGCTTACCCCAGACCTTGGATTATAACATGTTTCAAATGTGTGTCAGCTAGTAATCTTACCCTCACCAGGTGGAAAGAAGGCTACCTTCTCTCTCTGGAAATAAACACTCGCCTAACTCCAGGAGCCCTGCTCATGTTCCATGATGAGCCCTGTACACTAGAAAGTCTTCCTTTAACAGTGACTCTGAGTATTGGATATTCTATAGGGTAGGAAATGGATGAAATTCCAAATCTAAGTGCTTTCTTGAGGGTTACTGCTTTTGTTTCTTCCAGGGATCTGAAATAGGAAGACAATTTTACAACAAATGAATAAAACAAACATAGGGTCTAGATGCACTTTTACTTTGCCTTCATCTCCAAAGACATATTTTAACTTTCAAAGTAAAATTTGATTGGTAGTGTTTCAGGTTATGACCAACCTACCCATGATTATTCTGGTTTAATCAAAATGGATTTCCCCTACTCAGGCCATCCACTACCAAACTCCTCAGATAAGACCTTACGGATTTAGTTAAGAAACAGAAACCACTATAGGATGTTGGATGGCATCACCGACTCAATGGACTTGAGTTTGAGTAAACTCCAGGAGTTGGTGATGGACAGGAAGGTCTGGTGTGCTGCAGTCCATGCGGTTGCAAGGATGCAGGCATGACTGAGTGACTGAACTGAACTGATCATCCTTTAACTAAAATTCAATTGGATAAAGTTAAATTCATCCCTAAATTAGGGTGTGTGTTCTTCATATTTATTAGAATCTTTTGGAGAAAGTCTCCATGATTCATTCTGAAATATTTTCTTAGGCATTTTTTTTTCTGACACAGCCAGTCTTCCTAACAGCCTGCCTCGAAAAGGAAGTTTCCTGAGCAGTGTTTTCTATAAATTCTCTTCAAAATTTTCCTACAGAGAAAGTTCACTAAGACAATGTTTCTGTGAATAAAATCATATGCTGTCTGCCAAGAATCATCATTTTGGAAAAAAAATAAATAAAATCTTAGCAACAATTTTTTTTTTAAGCCTTAGAATCTGAGGGGACATTCTAGTATATATTGTAATCAGTATAACATATGCAAGTGGTTTCATTCTACTTATGGCATATAATTAAACTAATATCGCTTTGAAGATTATAAAGTCATTTTTGGGGTAGAATTTCTTAGTTTTGAAAAGATCCAATTACACTCTAAATATGTGTGGGGGGGGTGGGTATGTGTGCACTCATGTGTTGGCATTTGATGTGTATCTAAGTATGCTAGCTATTTTAAGTCAGATTTGATCTTTTGAGTCAGACTGATGGAATTCCAGTGCCACTACACTTTTGTGTTAGTTTTTCCATCTGCAAAATAACACCCCTAAACAAAATTGTTTTATTTGTGGTTGATGTAAATGATAAAATATATAAAGTCTTCTATATGATATCTTTCCTATACTAAGGACTCAATGTATGCCAGCTATTTATTTATTTCTAATTAATTGCTTCAAACAAAATCTGACAAAATATTTTCTTTTGGACAAACTTCACAAAGAATATTGCACAAAAAATTGTCAATATAGATGACACAAAATTTATTCCACCCTTTAAACTTCTTGAAGACTTAACTGTGAATATACCAGTTTTGATTAAATGCAAATATTTTTTCAATTGTGCATTCTTTACTTTGGATATTAAAGTATACATATATAGTGTTTCTGAACAGCATGATAGACTTTCTGTCAAGAATTCACCCTCAAATTTCAAGCTTTAAAATATTATAAGCACTTATTTATTTAAAGTAATGATGCTCTATTCAAAATCATTCTATCAGGCATGAAATTGTTGACTTAGCTTTAAAAGTCAGGCCAAATGAATGTGGAAGAAGGTAATCAGAGAGAGCAGTTCATTAGCTCATGAGAAAGAACAGTTAGTGTTGTCATGTCTGGGCTGAGACAAAGTTGGTCAGATTGTCCTGCCAAGGAAATGTCGTGGGGAGGAATTATATTGTCCGGGAAAGCATCCTAAGAGGAATGTTCCTTTAAAGTCCATGCTAAGATCTGCTATTTTGGGTATTAAGACTGTGTAGTCCACTAAAGTGAAACTGTTACAGCTGTGCCATTTTACCAATAAAAGTCATACAATTTTTCCACCAGTGACATGCTCTGCTCATCATTAGTCTGAAAATATCGAAAGGAAACAGTATTAGGCATCAGTTATTTCTAATTTCCATGTCATTACTCTTCCCCCAGACCCAGAATGTGGGGTCTGTACTGCACTGTTCTAAAATTTTCTCTGAAGTATTCTTACCAGCTGCCCAAGGAGCCCTGGACGAGCTCTTGGAAAGTTACAGAGCTGGACTCCCATAGACGGGATCAGTCTTGGGTTTGGCTGTTCCTTACTGAACTAAGCCCAGTTGAGTTTGAAACCTCCTGGGTGTGACAGTGACTGTACTTCATCAGTGGGATATAGACACTCCAGAGATAGAGTTGATGGAGATCCTTTCTGAATTGCCTAAGGCATAATCTCCCAAATGCCTGAGAAATAGCAGCTGTCTTATTGCAAATCCCCATGCATTAAGGGTGAAGAAAGAAATTCAAGAACCCGAGCAGTGGGCCCAACACTTTCGTGTTTGTGGAGAGACACCATAATTGCTTCTCAATTGAGGCTGAGAATTAGCTTCGGGAAAAATGACAAGAATCTTATCCAGAGATGATAGTGGAAGGTGTTTGTGATAGAAGCTCTCTGTGGAATGGAACAAAGCTGCCTGGGTAGGCTGGGGGGCCAGTCATAAGCTTCTCACAACTTTCTAAGACAGTATAGAAGTTTGGGGGATATGGTAGACTGACTGTTCTCATGGTCCCAATCAATAACTGTCTATGTCCTTGGTGATGAGTGCTCCATAAAGAAATGGAGCCCATGTTCTCACCTCTTGACCTTGGTATTTTCTCTGGTCAGTACACTATGTCAGAAGTTCAGTCAGTTCCGTTCAATCACTCAGTCGTGTCCGACTCTTTGCGACCATGTGACTTGCAGCATGCCAGGCCTCCCTGTCCATCACAAACTCCCCGGAGTTTACTCAAACTCATGCCCATTGAGTCGGTGATGCCATCCAACTATCTCATCCTCTGTCGTCCCCTTCTCCTCCTGCCCCCAATCCCTCCCAGCATCAGGGTATTTTTCAATGGGTCAACTCTTCGCAAGAGGTGGCCAAAGTATTGGAGTTTCAGCTTCAGCATCAGTCCTTCCAATGAACACCCAGGACTTGGACTTCCTTGCAGTTCAAGGGACTCTCAAGAGTCATCTCCAGCACCACAGTTAAAGCATCAATTCTTCAGTGCTCAGCTTTCTTCACAGTCCAACTCTCAAATCCATACATGACCACTGGAAAAACCATAGCCTTGACTAGACGGACTTTTGTTGGCAAAGTAATATCTCTGCTTTTTAATATGCTAGCTAGATTGGTCATAACTTTCCTTCGAAGAAGTAAGAGTCTTTTAAATTCATGGCTGCAGTCATCATCTGCAGTGATTTTGGAGCCCCCCAAAATAAAGTCTGACACTGTTTCCACTGTTTCCCCATCTATTTCCCATGAAGTGATGGGACCAGATGCCATAATCTTAGTTTTCTGAATGTTGAGTTTTAAGCCAACTTTTTCACTCTCCTCTTTCACTTTCATCAAGAGGCTCTTTAGTTCCTCTTCACTTTTTGCCATAAGTGTGGTGTCATCTGCATATCTGAAGTTATTGATATTTCTCCTGGCAATCTTGATTCCAGCTTGTGATTCTTCCAGTCCAGAGTTTCTCATGATGTACTCTGCATATAAGTTAAATAAGCAGGGTGACAATATACAGCCTTTATGTACCCCTTTTCCTATTTGGAACCAGTCTGTTGGTCCATGTCCAGTTCTAACTGTTGTTTCCTGACCTACATACAGGTTTCTAAAAAAGCAGGTCAGGTGGTCTGGTATTCCCATCTCTTTCAAAATTTTCCACACTTTATTGTGATCCACACAGTCAAAGGCTTTGGCATAGTCAATAAATCAGAAATAGATGTTTTTCTGGAACTTTCTTGCTTTTTTGATGATCCAGCAGATGTTGGCAATTTGATCTCTGGTTCCTCTGCCTTTTCTAAAACCAGCTTGAACATCTGGAAGTTCGCATTTCACGTATTGCTGAAGCCTGGCTTGGAGAATTTTGAGCATTACTTTAGTAGCGTGTGAGATGAGTGCAATTGTGTAGTAGTTTGAGCATTCTTTGGGATTGCCTTTCTTTGGGATTGGAATGAAAACTGACCTTTTCCAGTCCTGTGGCCACTGCTGAGTCTTCCAAATTTGCTGGCATAATGAGTGCAGCACTTTCACAGCATCATCTTTCAGGATTTGAAATAGCTCAACTGGAATTTCATCACCTCCACTAGCTTTGTTCATAGTGATGCTTTCTAAGGCCCACTTGACTTCACATTCCAGGATGTTTGACTCTAGGTGAGTGATCACACCATTGTGATTATCTGGGTCATGAAGACCTTTTTTATACAGTTCTTTTGTGTATTCTTGCCACCTCTTCTTAATATCTTCTGCTTCTGTTAGGTCCATACAATTTCTGTCCTTTATTGAGCCCATTTTTGCATGAAATGTTCCCTAATTTTCTTGAAGAGATCTCTAGTCTTTCCCATTCTGTTGTTTTCCTCTATTTCTTTGCACTGATCGCTGAGGAAGGCTTTCTTATCTCTCCTGGCTATTCTTTGGAACTCTTCATTCAAATGGGAATATCTTTCCTTTTCTCCTTTGCTTTTAGCTTCTCTTCATTTCACAGCTATTTGTAAGGCCTCCTTAGCCAACCATTTTGCCTTATTGCATTTCTTTTTCTTGGGGATGGTCTTGATCCCTGTCTTCTGTACAATGTCACGAACTTCCGTCCATAGTTCATCAGCCTGTCTATCACATCTAGTCCCTTAAATCTATTTCTCACTTCCACTGTATATTCATAAGGGATTTGATTTAGGTCATACCTGAATGGTCTAGTGGTTATCCTTACTCTCTTCAGTTTAAGTCTGAATTTGGCAATAAGGAGTTCATGATCTGAGCCACAGTCAGCTCCCAGCCTTGTTTTTGCTGACTGTATAAAGCTTCTCCATCTTTGGCTGCAAAGAATATAATCAATCTGATTTTGGTGTGGCCATCTGGTGATGCCCATGTGTAGAGTCTTCTCTTGTGTTGTTGGAAGAGGGTGTTTGCTATGACCAGTGCGTTCTCTTGGCAAAACTCTATTAGCCTTTCCATGCGCCAATTCCTAATCTAGACCTCAAGAGGCCTTTTGAATTTCTACTTGTCTTCTTGGAACTCGAGCCTTAGCTGGAGAACATGCCTGGGACAGTATCCAGAAAAAGTTAAACATAGAAGGCTTGAGACTGCTATCTTTGGAAAGACCTGCTTGCAAGATAAGCCCTGAGCTGGCATCTAGAAACTTGGATATCTCGAATGTCCCTACCACCTTAACTGATAAGAGTGCCTCACTGTGCCTAAAATATTTGGACAAATGATATAGTTTGTACTGAACACCTGGTTTTGCTCTGAGTCTAGAATTTTGGTCTATGCCAGGCAGATGGTGCTTACATAACCAGCCTCTCATATAAAGCCTAGGTGTTGAATCTCTGATGAAATTCCCTGGTAGACAACATTTCAGATGTGTTGTCCCAATTCATTGCTGGAGCAATCAGGCACAGCCTATGTGGTTCTATTCAGGGAGGGCTCCTGATGACTTGTGCCTCATTTCCTCAGGACTTTGCCCCATGTGCCTCTGCTTTTGCTGATTTTTCTTTGTATCCTTTTGCTATATATAGCAATATACACCATATGCTGGGTCCCCTAGAGAATCGCTGAATTTGGGGAGTAGTCCTGGGGACCACTGATACAGAGAGCTGATTGAAGATGACCTCAAATGGAAACATATTCTCTGTTCCATGGGGTCTTTCACTCCTCAGTAGGCTAATTAGTCAACTGGCTGCCAAATATGTGAGTAAATCCCAGATGGACACTCAGAGTTGGGAACAATTTTGAATTTGTTAACTGTTGGCCAGCCACACCCAGGAAAAGATCAGAAGACCTCATCAGCCAACCTGAAAACCTGTGAGAAGTGATATATGATTGTTATCTTAAGACATCAGCTTAAAAAAAAAAAACCACCAAGTTTCAGGATTGCATGTTATTTAGCAATAACAAACTGATAACAAGAATCCTATGAATTAAGTAAAAGATAACTGAAAGTCTTCAGAACAGAGATTAAAACTTGGTTCGCAAGGGAAACAATGGAAGAGTACTTGGTCAGAAACAAAACTAAATCCTTTCAGTAGGTCAACTAATAGAGACATTTAAAGCCAAAAAATAGAATGGGTTTTCAATATCACAAAATATGTGCTTGGTAAGTTGGCATGGCAGATTTGAATTCACTTTTAATTAGGGTATAGGTGCAAATGAGACCTTCCTTGAAGAACTCGTTAATTCCATATTGCCTCCAGTTTTGACCATGAAGCATGGCTTTAAAGATAATTATCCGAAAACCACTACAATATTGTAAAGCAATTAGCCTCCAGCTAATAAAAATAATCAGGGAAAAAATAAAAATAAATTTAAAAAAAAAAGAGATAATTATCCCTAAAGATTGTGCAGTGCTTCTTGGGTGACTTTGAAAAAAAAATTTTTATTCTATAAGTTCTTTGCATCTTTATTTGTTAATTTCTTAAACTTGTATTTTATATTGGAGTTTAAGCTGATTAACTATGGTGAAATAGTTTCTGGTGAACAGCAGAGGGACTCAGCCATGCATATACATACATCCATTCTCCTCCAAACTCCCCTCGCATCGAGGCTGTCACATAATGCTGAGCACAGTTCCCTGTGCTATAGAGTCAGTCCTTGTTGGTTACCCATTTAAAACATTGCAGTGTGTACAATCTTGATCCCAAACTTCCTCCTAACCCTTCCCCCCATCCTTTCTTCTTGTAACCATAGGTTCATTCTCTAAGTCTGTGAGTCTATTTGTAAATAAGTTCATATGTATCATTTCTTTTTAGACTCTGTGTATAGGGAAAGTCATACCATATTTCTCCTATATGACGTTCCTTCTGTGCAGAATCTTCGGTGACTTTAATAAGTACTAATATCTATAAATTATCTTTGGCTCTGTTTTGTTGAGGCATCAGATTAAAAGAAATCCAAACTATGCTTCTTCATTTGGTAGCATTGGATTTATAAAATAGGAAAGAAGTGATGCTCGTTCATGGTCACTTTAGTCATGTCCAGCTCTTTGTGACCCCATGGACTGTAGCCTGCCAGGCTCTTCAGCCCAAGGGATTCTCCAGGCAAGAATACTGGAGTGGGTTGCCATGCCCTCCTCCAGGGGATCTTCCCAACCCAGGGATCGAACCAGAGTCTCTTGCATCTTCTGCCTCACAGGCAGATTCTTTACCACTGAACCGCCAGGGAGGCCCCAACTGATGCTCACCCCCTAGTAATTTCTAATGTTACTTTGAAGATAAAGTGCTTGCATTCTTGTGAAACCATTCTACCAAAATTTAGACTAAATGAAAAGAACAGTAATGTTCTCCCGTTTGTTATTTTCAAGTGGACCAAAAATATGTATTATATCAATATATCATTTTAAAGTCACTTTAAAGTGGGAAGAAAGTGGCTAATCATTATCAATAAAAGCACTTGTGAAATAAAAGTATACTGTGAGAATTTTAAAACAGAGCTTGATAAATATCACTGCTTCAAATCAAAATGAGGAAAACTATTTGAGGTGTTTTTTTTTTTTTTTTGTGGAAAATACATTTACTGTACATTTTTGAAATCTGGGGGAAGCTATTAAATTCACAGAATCTCATACATTTTATAAGAAGCACTCTTGAAACTAAACTGATTAAGAAACATAAGTAGTGATCTTTCTGGATTCGCCCAAATGTGTTTTCCCATAATTGAATTATTTCATGTGGATTAATTATACTTAACTTCATTAATCTCAACAGTTTATTTTGACCCAGCACATTAAACATAAATTTTCCCAACAGATATTTAAGAGGTGAATTCACAAACCGTGAAAAGCACACTGGTGAGTCTGTTAGGGAGTATGTTTCAAATTGTCATTGTTTATTCACCCAGTTGTGTCTGGCTCTTTTGTGGTCTCCAAGCTTCTCTGTCCATGGGATTTTTCAGGCAAGAATGCTGGAGAGGGTTGCCATTTCCTTCTCCAGGGGATTTTCCTGACCTAGGGATCAAAACCACGTCTCCCTGGATTGCAGGGAGAGGGTTTTTTTTTTTTTTTTTTTTTTTAACCACCGAGCCACCTAGAAAACCTACATTTCCAATTAATGGAGCAGAAATCTTAAATAATGATGACCTCCAAGTATATACAATTTTCTGTACTTTAGTGGATGATCTTTTTCTCCTGGGTCTGTTATCACAGGAACCAGATAAAATTTAAACAAATTTTTTTGTTATTGCTGTTTATTCTACTTATTGCTTTCCTAATAAATTAAGTTATTCAAGACCCCTTTCCCCAGCAATCAAACTGGATGCTTAGCTTGGCATCAAATATGTGGCTTGTTAGCTCAGCTAGCTGGTAAAGTGTGCTAATATCAGTGCCCATGACAAGAATTTATTCCTTTAAAGTCAAATAACCAGGAAGAACCTCTTCACAGAGGCAGCTGAGGAGCCACCACAACAGAACAAGAAATTCGTGTATAGTCTGTCCTCTTGTTGTCAAGGTGCAACCAGGTGCCATCACATTGGTGAGGACAGGGAGTATCAGGTGGATAGGGAGCACTTAGCTGGAGGAGGGCATGGCAACCCCCTGCAGGATTCTTGCCTGGAGAATCCCCATGGACAGAGTAGGCTGGTGGGCAACAGTCCATGGGGTCGCAAAGAGTCAGACACGACTGAGTGACTTAGCACAGCACAGCACACAGTTAAGACAAACTTCAAAATAAACCTCAAGTTACTGTTACCCCAAATCCTCTGTTCCATCAGCTCATGCAGTTTAGGCTTTCATTCATGCTGAAAATGAATGGAAATGGTAGGCAGGAGGATGGTTAGAATCTAACAAATGCTTACATTGGTACAGAATGCTCCTTGTTGGGCTTCCCAAGTGGTGTTGAAAGTGAAAGTCACTCCATAGTGTCCAACTTTGGACCCCATGGACTATACAGTCCATGGAATTCTCCAGGCCAGAATACTGGAGTGGGTAGCCTTTCCCTTCTCCAGGGGATCTTTCAACCCAGGGATCGAACCCAGGTCTTTCACATTGCAGGTGGATTCTTTACCAGCTGAGCCACAAGGGAAGCCCAAGAATACTAGAGTGGGTAACCTATCCTTTCTCCAGCAGATATTCTCAACTCAGGAACCAAACCACGGTCTCCTGCATTAGTGGTAAGGAAACGGCCTGCCAACTTAGGAGATGGAAAGAGACATCAGTTTATTCCTTGGGTCTGGAAGATCCCCTGGAGGAGGGCATGGCAATCCACTGCGTTGGAGAATCCCTTGGACAGAGGAACCTGGCAGATTACAGTCCATAGGGTCACAAAGAGTCGGCCACGACTTAAGCAACTTATCATGCATGTATGCTTGTCGTTGAATCAGAATTTCTTCCTTGATCTCACGGTGTTTCTCTTTTTAATTACAAGACAATAATATATAAGAATTAAAGAAGAAAAAAGATATACTTGTATGTAATTTTGGAGACAACAGACTGTAATTTTGGAACAACAGACTGGTTCCAAATAGGGAAAGGAGTAGTCAAGACTGTATATTGTCACCCTGCTTATTTAACTTATATGTAGAGTACATCATGAGAAACACTGGGCTGGGTGAAGCACAAGCTGGAATCAAGATTGCTGGGAGAAATATCAATAACCTCAGATATGCAGATGACACCAAACTTATGGCAGAAAGCAAAGAAGAACTAAAGAACCTCTTGATGAAAGTGAAAGAGGAGAGTGAAAAAGTTGGCTTAAAACTCAACATTCAGAAAACTAAGATCATGGCATCCGGTCCCATCACTTCATGGCAAATAGATGGGAAAACAGTGGAAAGAAAGTTATGACCAACCTAGACGGCATATTAAAAAGCAGAGACATTACTTTGCCAACAAATGTCCATCTAGTCAAAGCTATGGTTTTTCCAGTAATCATGTATGGATGTGAGATTTGGGCTATAAAGAAAGCTGAGCGCTGAAGAATTGATGCTTTTGAAGTGTGGTGCTGGAAAAGACTCTTGAGAGTCCCTTGGACTTTTGGTGTTGGAGAAGACTCTTGAGAGTCCCTTGGACTGCAAGGAGATCCAACCAGTCCATCTTTTGGAAATCAGTCCTGAATATTCATTGGAAGGACTGATGCTAAAGCTGAAACTCCAATTCTTTGGCCACCTGATGCGAAGAACTGACTCATTTGAAAAGACCCTAATGCTGGGAAAGATTGAAAACAGGAGGAGAAGGGGACGACAGAGGATGAGATGGTTGGATGGCATCACCGACTCAATGGACATGAGTTTGAGTGAACTCTGGGAGTTGTTGATGGACAGGGAAGTCTGATGTGCTGCAGTCCATGGGGTTGCAAAGAGTTGGACACGACTGAGTGACTGAACTGAACTGAACTGAACTGAATTTTGGAGAATCTTAAAAAGCAGAGATTTAAATTTTCTCCAGCAATCAAAGCAAGCATACAAAATTATGCAAATTTAGTGAAAGAAGTATGTGACTGTATAACTCTTTTATAAGACATGAAAGGGAGGTGTATCTAAGACAAATACTATTACTTATTAGAGTTAATTTTTTAAGAAGCAGAGATCTATAATTACTACTTTATAAACCTGTAACTATATAACCTTGTATCATTATCCCAGGATAAATGCATAATTATAATAGATTAAATGGGAGTTACAGAGAAGATGGCAATTTGAGAATCACTCCTGCTTCATTCTCTTCTGATTCCCTATAGAAGAAATTCAATTGTATAATGAAAGAAAAATCACTTTTCCGTTGGTAGCCATTCCCTTTCTCCAGCAGATCTTCACAACCCAGGGATCAAACCCAGGTCTCCTACATTTCAGGCAGATTCTTTACCATCTGAGCCACCAGGGAAGCCCTCAACTCAGAATCATGAAGTTTTATTTTGCTTTGTTTTGTTTGTTAATTTTCTAGTTAGGTAACCGGAGGATACATAGCCCAAGGTAATTGTGATAGATAATTTTATGTGTCAATTTTGAAAGGTTATACTCCATTTACAGTTATTATAAAATATTGGCTATATTCCTCACGCTGGACAATATATGTGTATGTGTGTGTAGTCACTAAGTCGTGTGCAACACTTCGTGACACCATAGCCCATCAGGCTCCTCTGTCCATGGGATTCTCGGGGCAAGAATACTGAAGAGGATTGCTATTTCCTTCTCCAGGGCGTCTTCCTGACCCAGGGATCAAACCCAGGTCTTCTGTGTCATCTGCGTTGGCGGGGATTCTTACCACTGAGCCTCCAGGGAAGCCCAAATCATGTATCCTTACAGCTTATTTTTGTACCTAGGAGTTTATACCTCTTTCTCCCCTACACCTATTTTGCTCTTCTTCCCTTCTCTCTCCCACTCATTGCACCTGTCACATGGCTATCATCAAAACGAACATATATAACAAATGTTGACCAGGATGTGGAGAAAAGGGGACTCTCATACACTGTTGGTGGGAATGTAAATTGGTGTAGCCACTTTGGAAAACAGTATGGATGTTTCTCAAAAAACTAAAAATAGGGTTACCAAGTGTCCAGTAGTTCTACCTTTGGGTATATATATATATATATATATATCAAAAACACTAATTTGAAAAGACACACATATCCACAATATTCACAACAGCATTATTTACAATTGCCAAGCTATGGAAGCCAGCTAAATATTCATCACCAATGAATGGATAGGGATGTGATATATAAATAGATTCTGGAGAAGGAATCACAACCCACTCCAATGTTCTTGTCAGGAGAATCCCAGGCTCACAGAGGAGCCTGGCAGGCTATAGTCTATGGGGTTGCAAGTGTTGGACACGACTTAGCAACTAAACCATATATATATATATAATAGAATGCTATTCATCCATAAAAAAGAAAAAAAATTTTGCCAATTGTGGCAATATGGATGGACTTGGAGGGTATTATGCCAAGTGAAATATCAGAAGGTATTTTATTTTTTTATCAGTAGTAGTAGTCATGAGTGCGAGGGCCTGTCATGAAAAGATGAAGGAGCTGGAGTGACCTGGCCTCTGAGAACCATTGAATTACACCATCAGGGCTCCTTTCAGGATAGGATTCTCCCCTGAAGAGAAGCCGATGAAAATAGAATAATTGAGTAGCGTTCTGGGAGTGGGGAAGGAGTCGCAAGGTCCAGATAAAACAGAGGGAGACAGACGTGAGTTCACAAAAGGTAAGTGGCTGAATAAGGCAATATCAAAGTAAGGAGCTTGGAAGGTTTAAAAAGTTATCTTAAATCCACCTCCTTTAAAAAGTTTAAGGAAAAAAGCATTTCACATAAAAATAAGAGAAAGCTAGTAAAGTCAAAACAAGTCTTTTATAAAGATGCTTTGAGAAAAAGGAAATAAAACTGTGTAACGTTGCTTCCCTGGTGGCTCAGATGGTAAAGAATCCACAATACAGGAGACCCAGCTTTGATCCCTGGGTCAGGAAGATCCCCTGGAGAAGGGAATGGTGACCTACTCCAGCATTCTTGCCTAGAGAATCCCATGGACAGAGGAACCCTGTGGGCTACAGTCCGTGGGGTCGCAAAGAGTCAGACCGGGCTGAGAGAGTAACATTTCCACTTTTTGGTGTCCCAAGTGGCGCCTCCCTAGTGGTAAAGCCCCTGCCTGCCAATGCAGGAGACTTAAGAGCTGAGAGTTCAATCCCTGGGTTGGGAAGATCCCTTGGAGAAGGAAATGGCTACTCACTCCAGTATTCTTGTCTGGAGAATCCCACGGACAAAGGAGCCTGGAAGGCTACTGTCCATGGGGTCACGAAGAGTTGGACATGACTGAAGTGACTTAGAATGTGTACAACATCCTAACAGTGTAAGCATATTAGCATATTTGAGAGACATATTCAAAAACTGATCAAAATCATAGCTTACTCTTTCAAAATAAGCTAGAAAACTTGAAGAAACTAGTTCAGGTATGAAGAACAACATAAACCAGACAGACCTCAGGAAAATATTAGAAACATGAGACAAAATTATTTAAGACAAAGTTTGAAAAACTTTGGGGAATTATAAGGGTGAGCAAATGAAGCTCTTAATGACTTAATAGAGAGAGAAGGTGTTAAAGAAAACTTAAAAATCAAAAGTAAATGAAAAAATAGCTAAAAAAATAATGAATGTAGACAAAGAAGATTAAAACACAGATAATATCAGTCTCTGAAGAAGAACAAAACAAGAGAATAAAACAAATACTAATAGATGTAGATATACATAGCTTTTTATATTCCTGGTGGCTTAGATTGTGAAGAATCTGCCTGCAACACAGGAGACCTGGATTCGGTCCCTGGGTTGGGAAGATCCCCTAGAGAAGGGAATAACAATCCATTCCAGTATTCTTGCCTGGAGAGTTCCTTGAACAGAGGACCCTGGTGGGTTATGGTCAGTGGGATTGCAGAGTTGGACATGACTGAGTGACTAACACACAGGTACATAGTTTTATACACAAATGTACAGATATGGTGGAAATAGTAGCTTTAATCTTTGTATTTTTATTTCCTAACTATTAAATAACAACATTAATTTGTTATCTTCTCCATCATATTTATTAAATTATTTTACTAATCTGGTAAAGGGGCTTCCCTGATAGCTCAGTTGGTAAAGAATCCACCTGCAATGCAGGAGACTCTGGTCTGATTCCTCGGTCAGGAGGATATGCTGGAGGAGGGATAGGCTACCCACCCCAGTATTCTTGGGCTTCCCTTGTGGCTCAGCTGGTAAAGAATCTGCCTGCAATGCAGGAGACCTGGGTTTACTCCTTGAATTGGGAAGATCCCCAAGAAGGGAAAGGCTACCCACTCCAGTATTCTGGTCTGGAGAATTCCATGGAGTATACAGTCCGTGAGGTTGCAAAGAATCGGACAAGACTGAGCTACTTTCACTTTCAATCTGGTAAGTTTTTTGGCAATCCACATGGGCAATCTCTATCAACAGCCATGAAAAGCGCTAGTATAAGGACTTTATAAATTTACTTTCTTTACAAATTCTAATCACTGTTTTAAACATATAATGTTATTAGTTTCAGGTGTACAACATATTGATTCAATATGTGTATATATTTGTGATATGATCACCCCAATAAATCTAGCAACATCCGCAAGAAAAAACAAATTGTGTATTAACCATATTAACAGACTAAAGAGGTAACAAACTTTAAGTTACTAAGTGTTATAAAGCTGTTTTTAAGCCAAAAAAGGAGTTACAGACTCACTCAGGAGAGCAGTTTATACATAATATGAAGATCATAATGTGAAATATAGAAAAACAGTGATATTTGGGACTAATCAAGTTTCAGAGTTGTGCTCTGGCACATGTATATAATCGTTCATATAACTGAGCTATCAGATCAAATGACAAACATACTTCATGTATGAAATCCATTAGGGAAGCTTTTAAAACAAATGTAGGAGATGCCCTCTTGTGTTTGATTTTTCCATGGTAAAGTGTGTTTAAGAAAACTGCCTTCACTTCCTAATCTATTTTTTGTTAGGCTCTTATTCTATGAAAATTGAAAAAGATTGCTTACCACTTATTAGATGTCTGCAAGCTATTATTGTAGGTTTAAAATACAGCATTTGTTTTCTAAGAAATCATTTTCCTATGATGAAAATGTCTTTGTTTTACCTTTTTCTCTTTGCTTTGATTTCACATTAACATTGTGAAAAACAAATATTCCATTGAACAGTTAATATTTGAATTCATCCTCTTTCTTTTACCCAAAATAATGGATGCAGTATGGACAAATAAACCTGTCCTTGCAAGATATTTTATAGATTCCAAAGTGTTTTCCTGCAAAACATTTCCCTTGTTTATCAAAATAATCCTGTGAAGTGTATAAGTTAAGTGTACATCCCCATTTTTGAGATGTAAAAATTGAAGCCTTGAACCTCAGCAATAGCTTGGAACCAGAATACAAGTTCCTTAGAATCCAGTAAAAGAGTTGAACCTGAACCCTGGTCCCAGGTCTTGATACACTAAGGGCTAGGTTTGACACATGAGACTTGACAGTTTTCTGAAACAATTTTTGTGACTCACAGTCTCACACTTGATCTTTCTCTACAGAACAGAACACTAGAAATTTGAACCAACTTAAAAAACTTAGACACTATATATAATATGTGTCATATATATATATGGGCTTCTCAGGTGGCTCAGTGGTGAAGAATCCCCCTGCCAGTGCAGGAGACACAGGTTTGATCCCTGGATAGGGAAGATTCCTTGGAGAAGGAAATGACAATCCACTCCAATTTTCTTGCATGGAGAATCTCATGGACAGAGGAGGCTGGCAGGCTGCAGTCCCCTGGGGTCAAAAAGAGTTGGACACAACTGAGCAAACACACAAACACACCAACTTGTATATATTACAATACACATACATGTGTGTATGTATGAGCCTAAGTGTGTATGTATTGTTTTATCTCCGTATGCTAGTGTTTATTCAAATTGAAATTGTCAGGTTTTTACAAAGGTGATTCTGATAAGGAGAAAGTTTCAAATTCTTTTTTATCATATAGTTTTTTTAACTTTTCATTTTATATTGGAGTTTCACTAACAGTGTTGTGTTAGTTTCAGGTGTACTGCCAAGTGGTTCAGATATACATATACATGTATCTATTCTTTTTCAAAGGAGTCAAAATATTTAATGTTTAAATATAGCTAAATACAACAAAAACTTGGCTATTTCAGCCTTCTCAAATTAAGAAACATGTTAAACTCAGATATCAACTTCTGATATCTTCATATTCCAGTAAATGCTAGGAAGTTTACAAAAAAAAAGAGGGACAGTCATGAAGTCATATTGCCCATAGCTACATTACTAAAATCGTCTATCTGATTTGGTGTGAGAAATGAAAGAAAGTTTGTGATTCACCAGACTGTTTCCAAAATTATTTTAAACCCTGAAATGGATGCCCTTTTCATTCCATAAAGTCCATGTTCCATATTCCTATGAAATGGATAATCCTTTGATTGTATTAATATGATGTCTTTTGTGATTCTAGAATAATAGATCTGGTCAATAGATCGTCCAACTTCTGAGTTTATGATCAAAGTGGTTAGACATGAGGGAAGAACATGAAGAAGAATCTGCAGACAGAAAAGGAAGAGAAAAGTGTTGCTGGCTGTGGTGAGATGAGATTTGATATTTTATGAAAAGTTACTACCTTATCATTTGGAAGGAAGTATCTATGTTCTTTGCCATGTTGACCCAACAGATTCCACCTCATTGGAAACGTTCTTAACAGACTCTTTAGGGCTATGCAAGGATTAGCAGTCTCATCTTAACCAACTGTAGCTTTGTGTGCTGTCTGATGCTCTGATGACTCAGAACACCTGCAGGGTGGTGGGTACCGCCCCTGGCTGGCTGCAGAGTGGGAAAGTGTCCCCATGTTCTCTAGAGGGCTCAGGGCATGACCTCGGTGTCTTTCTGGCTGGAATAACTGCCATCTCTTTGGTTGTGTTTCTGGTTGAGGCATGTTGCTTTTATTTTGTGTTGGTGGTTGTGATAGACTTTTGTTTTAAATCTAGTCTGAATGAACCCTTTGTCTCTTTTCTGCTAGATGGTCTAATGGGTAAAATATGTATTTGTTGATTTAAAAAATAATTAGATGAGGTCATGAGACTCATGAAGCTTGTACTTATCAAGGCATGAAATATGACCGCAGAGATAATCCACTCTTGCTCTGTCCCACGTCCCACGAGGCTAATTCAGGTCACCTCACTGGATGGGATCATTAGAGGTACAAGTGATTTGGTACACTCCAAACAACCCACCTCTTACCCCACCACCATCCCTGCTCCCCATCCCCCCAGCCTGTGATGATTGAGAGCATCCCCCAGGGAATTTGCTATTGTCAGCATAGCCTGTAAGTCTCCCACTACTTCCTGGCCCCAAATAGAAAATTTAAACTCATCTTAATGGGCTCCTACTGAAAAGCCACTTTTCCTTTTCATTATTTCATTGCTGGCTCAGGCTAGTGAATAGGGATGATGGGAGAAGAGAGATGAACTGTAAAAGAGTGTGTGTGAGGTACCAACTAAAAAATTAGCCAAAACCTGAGAGCAGAGAGTTGTTTTATATGATGGGAAAGTTAAGGACTCTGAACTGGGGAGGCAGCATCTCAGTAGCTCTGAGAAAACAGCTCCCAGGAGACAGGAGAGGGATTTAGGCTATATACAAGTTTGTAACAAAGAGGGCAGGCCATCTGAACATCAAAAGTTTTTGCTAAGTAAGGAAAACCAGATATCAAGTGAAGGCATTTAGTGTTTTTCTGTGTTTGGGAAGATGCAAGCCTCTGGGTTTACTGGATTCATTCCTTTCATATGCACCTCATCTATCTGGGGTCAAACCCTGTTTCTTGTTTACATCCTTAATTCCTTCAGGAGTGGCAGATGTGTGGTGGGTGACTGCTTCTTGCTTTCTCCCCCACCCCCAGCTCCTCTGCAATCATTGTGGGGGGCAACGGCATGTGCTGTATCACAGGCATTGTGCCCCCTTTGGGGAGGTCTCATTCACATTTAGAGGCCCAAAATCGCGGAAGGGTGTGACATCCTTGCCCACAGATGTGGCAGGAAATATTTCATTTCACAGAGGCCATGAGAGTGGGTGGGTGTTTTGGTGGGAATGAGAGTGTGTGTGTGTGAGAGAGAGAGAAAGAGAAACAGAATGATCTTGTCAGAAGAGTGACATTAACATTATTTATGACTTTTTAAAATAGATTGCATGTAACTCTGAATTGCCATCTGAAACTGTTTCTCTAGTAAATGAATAAATAAATAAACCCACCTATTAATATTTTATTTGCTTTTATTCTTGCTGCCTGGATATTGTTTTCAGTCTTTTCTAAACAATGTCAATACCTTTGGAAACCATGTCTTAAAATATACCTAAAGAAGTTTTGGTTTTATGAACTACTGGACAAATCACAGAGTGATGTGCTCTATGTTAATAAGCCTTCAATTTGTGTGTCACGCGGAAAGTAAAAGAATTCTGTTTCCAAGGTATTAACACACTCTGTGTTCGGTTCAGTTCAGTCGCTCAGTCGTGTCCGACTCTTTGCGACCCCATGAACTGCAACTCGCCAGGCTTCCCTGTCCATCACCAACACCCAGAGTTTGCCCAAACTCATGTCCATTGAGTCGGAGATGCCATCTAACCATCTCATCCTCTGTCATCCCCTTCTCCTGCCTTCAATCTTTCCCAGCATCAGGGTCTTTGCAAATGAGTCAGCTCTTTGCATCAGATGGCCAAAGTATTGGAGTTTCAGCTTCAACATCAGTCCTTCCAAAGAACACCCAGGACTGATCTCCTTTTGTTGTAGCCACGAGTTCTGGGAAACAAACTCACTCAGAAGGACAACGCAGTTAGTGGAGTGCAGTTTATTACGCTGGCGGTCCCAAGGCAGAGTCTCCTCTTAGCCAAGGACCCTGACCACTTTTTCTGAAAACCTTATATACACTAAGTGTACGTGCCCAAACCCACCTCCGCAATTTCCCTGAAACTAGTCTGAACAAAGGAAAAGAAACATACAAAGTTAACCTGTGATTCATATGCCTTAAGCCAAGGTAGTTAACAGTGGACAATAATCAATAGGCCTGTGGTCCTACCCCAATAAGCATAATAGAGTTTATGATTCTATTCAGTTACACAGATAATTAGAGTGTTCTTTTTGGCAACAGAGAGTCTAGGTAGGAGCCCTGGGGCTCTTCCCTCCAGGGGGCCTGGTTTTCCAGTTGGTGTGTCGTTTCCATAGATACTGGGCATAGAGCTCAAAGTCCACAGTCCGGCCCAAGAAGGAGTCCTGCTTTCAAGATGGAGCCTGTTCTGTCTGTTTCCTCCTTCATTCCCCCCTCTTGATGCTCTTACCTCATAGTATGAGCATCATTCATAGGGATATATTGCACCCTGACTCTCCGACCTCCAATTTGGGAGAACGACATCAACCCTTGGGTTACAAAGTTCATAATACATTGCAAAATAAAGGGACCAGAGAGCAGACCGATCAAGGCAACTATAACAATGGTAAAGATAGTTTTCGACTGAAGTCCAAAAAGGAAGACTATCATCAGACATAACTTTTACCTGACCTTTCATGTCATCTAGGGTGACTGATATATAGCCAGATCAATCAGGAATATATACACAGCATTCAACTTTAATTACAGCACAGGTCCCTCTTTGTACTGAAACTATGGTTAGTCTCAGGATGGTACCAGCAAGTCCTTGTAGCAGCAGCTGACTGTAGAGCTTCATCTCTTCTTCTTCTTTAATTTGATCTTGGTTTCACGGGGATCAGTGGGGTCCTTTTGTGTAGTCCCCTCGGGGTCCTGCAGGTCTGCATGGTATGCTCTCTTCAACCCCATGTGGTGGATCCAGGGAATGACACCTGCAACTTTAACTGCAGTAGGGCTTCTTAGAAAAACAGGATATGGACCCTCCCAATGTGGGGCCAAGGAGTCATGTTTCCAGTCCTTGACCACACCTGATCCCCGGGCACAGATTCCTGAATCTGTTCTCCAAGGGGAGATGGCACCCTTTCTTGTACAAACTTAGTTACCTGATTTATGACCTTACCCGGTTGTTCCATCTGCTGTGAAATCTCATCTCCCCTTACCTGAGGCAAATTTGTTGACACCTGTTTTACTATGGGAGGGGACCTCCCATACACAATTTTGTACGGAGAAGAGTCTTGGGGCCGTGGGGTCATCCTGAGTCTGAGCAGAGCTGTTGGAAACAAGTCCGCCCAGGAGCAGTCAGCCTCTAAGATCCACTTGGAGAGAGTCTCTTTACGTGTCCGATTGGCTCCTTCCACCATCCCAGAACTCTGGGGCCTATATGCTGTATGTAATTTCCACTTGATGTTTAACATTTTGCTTACTTGTTATACTAAATCAGCTATGAAAGCTGGGCCATTGTCCAATCCAATGTTGATAGGAAATCCAAATCTGGGAACTCTCTCCCTAAGCAGGCACCAGGCTATTTTTGATGCTCTCTCAGTCCGGGTAGGAAAAGCTTCTACCCATCCCGAGAACGTGCATACTGTGAGCAGCAGGTACTGGTCATTTCAGTGAAGTCCACTTCCAGGGGTTCAAAGGGCAGCGTGCCTTTTACCTGAATCCCTGGAGGTTTCTGTCTGTGCCAAGAGGCAGCATTGACCTGTGAGCAGGCAGTGCAGTTCTGAGATTTTGTCCTGCATAGGGAAAAAAGGTGGCAAACCAAGAAATATTTCCAAATTAACTCTCCCAGTTTATCATGGCCTGATGGGTCCCTTGGTGTGTTTGGCTTACCAGAGTGGATGCCAGCTCCTCCAGTATCAATAATTTGCCACTTGGCAATTCCCACCATCCCTTTTCATTCTTGATGGCCCCTTCTGCTTCAGCTAGTTGGTTTTGGGCTTCATTGTATTTTGGAGAGTCTAGCGTTAGCACAGGTAGCTCCGCCAATATAAGCGCTTTAATAGGGATTTCACTTGTCACCCCAAAGCCCTTGGCTGCTTATTTAATGGTGTTATCTGCCAGTCTGTTCCCTGAGCCCAGGGAGTATCCTCTTTTTGATGTCCTCAGCAACGTATGTCTGCAACGCTTTCTGGTTCCCAGGCAGCATCTAATAGGGTCTTAATTCCTTCCTTATTTTTATTATCTGTTTCACTAGCTGTCAAAGGCCTCTCTCCTTATACAGAGCCCTGTAGTGTGGCAAAAGCATGCCTGGAGTCTGTGTAAGTTTTTGTCTTCTTACCTTTTGACAGCTAGAGGGCCTGGATTAGAGCACATAGTTCGGCCCGTTGAGCCAACCAGTGTGATGGCAGAGAGCTAGCCTCAAGGATGGTTTCCTCCATGACTACTGCATATCCCAACAGTCATTGTCCTTGTTTCACCAGGCTGGTGCCACTGGTGTGCAGGACAAATTCTGGCTCCAGGGTTGGCTGGTCTCTCAAGTCAGGTCTGCTGGCATATTTTCTTGCAATCATGTAAGGGCCCACCTTCTCCCACAAGCAAGAGCGTGGCCAGATTCAGGGCCTAACAAAGCTCAGTAGTAACATGGGGCCTCTCACATAACAGTCCCTGTATTCAGTAATCCGGGATGTTGACAACCATTTACGGGGGTCCCCTCGCAGGAGCGTGTAGACCTCCTGTGGGACTTTGATGAACACATCTTGGCCCAAAGTCAGCTTGTTGTCTCCTGGACCAGTAAGGCAACTGCAGCCACTGCCCGTAAGCATCGCAGCCACCAGTGGCCACATTGTCCAGCTGGTTCGAGAGATAAGTCACCGGTCTGTCCCTTGTCCCCAGAATCTGGGACAACATCCCATGGCCACCTTGTCCTTTTCAGTCAGGTAAAGAGTCAATGGCTTAGCAAGGTCTGCCAGGCCCAAGGCGGGTGCTGACGTAATTGTACTGGGCTGAGTTCTGTTACCAGTGGAACTTGTTTTGCAAGCTTGGGGTGGGGGTGGGGGGGAGGGTGTTGTCTTCCACCCAGACCTCAGGAAATTGTTCAGTTAACTCTCTCTCCCTCTCTCTCTCTCTCTCTCTCTCTCTCTCTCTCTCTCTCTCTCTCTCGATTGTTTAACCCATCCGGTTTCCCTGCCCAGAGACTGTGCAACCTCCATTCATCTTGAGGGTTACCGAGAAGAAGAATAAATAGGTGGTTGAACCTACTCGAACAGTGGGTGTTTCATGGGGGGAAAGGTCACTTGTGCCCTCAATTTAGACAGCAAGTCTCTTCCTAACAAAAGCACTGGGCATTCAGGGATGTATAAAAATTCAAGAGTCATTTGGTATCCCCCTATCTGACGTTTTCAGGGTAGGCTAGGGACACAAAGGCTGCATTTATCACCATCTGAGACTCAGCAGCCTCTGGCTGGGTCTATTGGTGTATTGAGTCTATAGGCTTCACACAATCTTTCACAGAACTCAGAGGGTGATTCACTTTCCCTTTGAATCACTTTGGAAGGTTTTGCGATTCTCATAGCTTCTCGGTCCCCCCTCTTGAGACCTTGTAGAATAGTCGCCCGATATCTCTCCAGGTGGCCCCGCCCTTCCTCTGGGTCACAGTCCCAATCAAGCCTCTCACCGGGGCTGGCTGGTTCTGCCCACGGCTGCGGGTTTGCAGTGCCCTCAGACGCCATTTCTCTGAACCATTTTCTGTCCTCAGTTAGGATCTTGTGTCTTTCCTCAGGGCTGCAAAGGGAGACTAGTAGTTGGATTATGTCATCTTTTGTAGGGCGGCGGTTTCGAAAACTAGTCTCCATTAAACTAATCATGGCTTGTGGCTCCCCCGAGTATGGTGGACCATTTCTCTGCCAGTTTAATACATCCATAGAGGAAAACGGCTGGTAATAATAGCCTCACAAGAGGCTGATGGTACTGCCCCATGAGTCCTGAACTGGAGGCTGTTGTATGTCTCTGAGGGGCATCTGTAGTGGGATTCTTTCCCCCTGTTCCTTAGTGGAGCGCAGCCTCTGTCTAATTGCTGTGTTTTCTTCCCCCTTCCCATCAGTACTCACTGGGAGAGGTGGATACAATCTAGGAGGTCCAGCTGAGGTGGAATTCTGGGGGCGTTGACCAGAGGTCTCCATTGCTGGGATTGGAGCCTGCCGACACGGCGGCTCTACAAACTCTGGGAGAGCAGTGGCTGCTGCAGGATCTTCACCTGGCCCTGGATCGGCCTTTAAGGCGGCCTCCGGTCCTGGTGGAGCACTGGGAGGCAGGCATGTCATTATCCAGTATGGGGGAGGGTTCAGGTCATCCCCGTCCAAATCCTGTAGAGTTTCCTTTTATATCACCAGTCAATTTTTGTGTCATTAATATTTTCCCCTTTCCCTTCTGGATACAGAACCTTGTCCAAGTAGGAGGGGCTTGAGCTAACCCTAGCCATGAGGCAATACATGGATATTGATCCAGCTGTCCCGGCTCTCCTGTGACTGCTCTGTAGACTGCTTCCACTATTTTTAAGTTCATGGTGTTTTCTGGTGGTCATCCTACTCCCATGGGGGCCATTCGACCTCACAGAGTATGTGGAGGCGGTTAGGCTTCATCTTCACCCCAAAGTCTCCTCCAAAGCCCTTCTTTAATTTTTAATCATGCACTCTAATACAGTTGCCTTAGATTCACTTCCCCCCATCTTGCTTACCTTCTCAGACCTTCTTCTACTTTTCCTTTTCATTCTTTTTATGAAGTTCTCAGTAGCCTATGTACTTCTGATATTTCCACTCAATGACACTTAAATTGCCATTCTGCCTCTTTCCTAACTGGGGTGAGAAGAGCCTTACCTGCCAGATCTCAGAGGGAGAAGGGGGCTCGGCGTGTCTTCACCTGCCAGTCAGCACAGCGGAACAAGAATACCGCGTGATCCAAGACTGTTTCTCCCTTAAATTTTAAAATCCATTCTGCCTTGGTGGGCTTGATCAGGTGCGGATGAAAATACAGATGGGTTAAATATCCCACAACCCAGTCCGTCTCCAGAAAATCCAATTCGTACTCACTTAAGCATCCCCCTCCTTCTAGCCTGACAATTCCGAAAGGGTCAAGAATTTCATAGCAGATGGGACACCTCCTTGGGGAGGGCAGAATATGAGCATGCAAAAACCAAGTTTCTTCTCCTAAAAATCCCCTGGAAATTGCTTGGTAATAATTTTCCCCAAGACGGCGTGGACACCACCTCCTAAATGACCTTCACAAATTTCCTTCCTAACCCTTAACACACTCGTCAACCTGTGTACCAAGCAATCGTTGCCACCTGCCTATTCCAGGCTCCTGTGCGTTTGTGCCCCTTCTAATTCCTCCTAGGGTGGTGATCAGGCCCCCTCTTCCACACTCCCGGGTGGGTTCCTCCTCACCTGAGCGCTCAGTTTCCCTGCTGCCATCCACTACCTGCTAACATGAAAGGTCCGGGCATTGTGAAGCAGAATCCTTCTAGAAGAGTGAGGCGCCTTCCCTGCTCTAGAAGATTCGAGCCGCAAGGCCTCGGAGTAGTCCCAAATGGGACTTGTCTTCTCAAAGTGGGGAGTTTCCTGGTCCATGCACCAAATGTACCACGTGTTCTGGGAAACAAACTCACTCAGGGACAATGCAGATAGTGGAGTGCAGTTTATTACACCGGCATGCCTAAGGCAGAGTCTCCTCTTAGCTAAGGACCCTGACCAGTTTTTTTGAAAACCTTATATACCTTAGGTGTACATGCCCAAATCCACCTCCCCAAATTCCCTGAAACTAGTCTGAACAAAGGAAAAGAAAGATGGAATCAAAGTTTACCCGTGATTCATATGCCTTAAGCCTAGGTAGTTAACGGTGGACAATTATCAATAGGCCTGTGGTCATACCCCAATAAGCATAATAGAGTTTATGATTCTATTCAGTTACACAGATAATTAGGGTATTATTTTAGGCGACAGAGGTACGAACCCTGGGGCGCTTCCTTCCGGGGGCCTGATTTTCCAGTTGGTATGTCGTTTCCATAGATACTGGCCATATAGCTCAGAACAGTCCAGCCCAAGAAGGAGTCCTGCTTTCAAGATGGAGCCTGTTCCGTCTGTTTCCTCCTTCACTTTTTGGATGGACTGGTTGGATTTCCTTGCAGTCCAAGGGCCTCTCAAGAGTCTTCACCAACACCACAGTTCAAAAGCATCAGTTCTTCGACACTCAGCTTTCTTTACAGTCCAACTCTCACATCTGTACATGACTACTGAAAAAACCATAGCTTTGACTAGATGGACCTTTGTTGGCAAAGTAATGTCTCTGCTTTTTAATATGCTGTCTAGGTTGGTCCTAACTTTCCTTCCAAGCAGTAAGCGTTGTTTAATTTCATGGCTGCAGTCACCATCTGCAGTGATTTTGGAGCTCAAAAAATAAAGTCAGCCACTGTTTCCCCATCTATTTGCCATGAAGTGATGGGACCAGATGCCAAGATCTTAGTTTTCTGAATGTTGAGCTTTAAGCCAACTTTTTTACTCTCCTCTTTCACTTTCATCAAGAGGCTCTTTAGTTCCTCTTCACTTTCTGCCATAAGGGTGGTGTCATCTGCATATCTGACGTTATTGATATTTCTCCTGGCAATCTTGATTCCAGCTTGTGTTTCCTCCAGCCCAGCGTTTCTCATGATGTACTCTGCATATAAGTTAAATAAGCAGGGTGACAATATACAGCCTTGAGGTACTCCTTTTCCTATTTGGAACCAATCTGTTGTTCCATGTCCAGTTCTAACTGTTGCTTCCTGACCTGCATACAGATTTCTCAAAAGGCAGATCAGGTGGTCTGGTATTCCCATCTCTTTCAAAATTTTCCACAGTTTATTGTGATCCACAGTCAAAAACTTTGGCATAGTCAATAAAGCAGAAATAAATGTTTTTCTGGAACTCTCTTGCTTTTTCGATGATCCAGCGGATGTTGGCAATTTGATCTCTGGTTCCTGTGTGTGTGTGTGGGGGGGGGGTGTTTAAAACTGATTCCCCCCTCCTCCTTTAAAATGTTTATAGCTGTTTCTTTCACTTAATCAGTCTGGCAGCCTAATAAGGAGATGAATAAAGAGTCACAAATGATTTCTGGAAAATCAGAGAAGCAGGATCATTAAAAAAAAAAAAAAAACTTTTTAAAGAACTATCCAACTTTAGTATAAAAAGTACAGGTATACTATTTTTGACTCTGAAAGCTTTCCAGTTGGTAAACTCTGGACTCTGAACACTGTCAACTTAAAAATTAGTCACAGTCTCGAAGTTGAGAATTATTTTGTATTTGGTGGGAATTTTTAGAACTTTAAGCCAAGGAGACAGCATCTCAAGTGATCCTGAGAAAGCTGTTCTGAGGGGGGGTGGTGAGGAGGGAAAGAAGTCAGGTTATACATAAGTTTGCAAACAAGGGGCAGATAGTCTGAACATCAAAATATAAGGAAAACCACGCATCTCAAGTTAAGGAACTTAGTGCTTTTCTATGTATGGGAAGATGCAAGAGTCTGGGGTTACTGAAAACTTTCCTTTCATATGCATCTCAGCTGTTTGGGGCCAGCATCCTGTGATTTGATTTTTCACATCCTTAGTTCCAAGCTCATGTAGGGAGTGCAGCATCCTGATAGCTGGATTGCAGGTATTATTCTTCCTGGGCATCCTCAGAGCTCAGAATTCACATTTGTTTATTGATATGGCAGGAAATAGTCTACTTCACAACTTTTACTAGCAGGCTACTAGAGGTGAATTTTCATATTCACCTATTACCAAGGTCCACATGCCTCTGGCCTTTCCTCCTGCTGCCCCTGAGGCCATCCTGCTAAAAGACTCCATCTCTGATCCTTCATTACTATCAAAAGCCTGAGTCATGGATGTAGGATTACCTACCACATGTGTAAGGTCCTCTGCAGAATGAAAATAAGAGGGCCCCTTACTGAAAAAATTATTAAGATGTTCAAGAGGATGAGTTTTAGCCTTTGTTAGCATGGGATCTTTCTTGTGTGGCAATATTGGTCTCATACTATGAAGCTGGCCTCTCTGGGTGGATTTACTGTTTTTCAACTAGATTATATTCTAGCTAGCTCCTGAGCCCTTTTTAGACACTGGTGACAACCCATACCTCCTATTTGTTAATATTGCATCAATATTACCATGCCTGATCTCTTCTAATAAGATTTCAATTCAATCAGAACCCGTCTGCCAGTGCAAGAGATGTTAGAGACACGGGTTCGATCCCTGGGTTGGGAAGATCCCCTGGAGGAGGGTCCTGGAACACATTGCAGTATTCTTGCCTGGAGGATCCCACAGACAGAGGAGCCTGGTGGTTTACAGTTCATGGGGTCACAAAGAGTTGGACATGACTGAAGCAACTTAGTACTCACACAAGCACTGAATTACACTTGCTCCTACGTAGGTCTAGGTCAATGTTCACAACAAGTCTGTTGGGCCCTCTAACATCTTATTCCAGTTCAGGTTCTAATGGGCCAGACCACAAACATACCCTCTCCACTTCCCACGTGTTTCCTCCAATAAGAACAAGACAAAACAGACATTTTTGCATATGCTTTGCCATATCTGTCAATCAATTTCCAGCCACATGCAAATCATGAAGGAAATAGAAGAGGTTAGATTGGAATTTAAAAAAAAAAAAGAACTGTGAAGATTGCTTTGTCTGTTGGACTTTGCCTGAATATTATTTTATTAATAATTGAGAATTTTTAGTCAGTTCAAATAATCTCCAATTGAAAAACAGAATTATCAAACTGAGAAATGGAACACTTCCTGCCATATCAGTAAACAGAAGATGTCATAGTCACCAGTGATTGCAGTCCTCCAATGTAAGCCCATGAGCCCTAAGGACACTCAACAAGGAAAATAATACCTTCCATCTAGCATCCATCAGATTGTAGCCACTTCCTAAGGTGAGCCCTGAGGAAATTCCGGACTTGAAAACACCACATACTAGCTTCCAGATAACTGCAGTGCATATCAAAGGAATGATTTCAGTAAGCCCAGACTCTTGCATTTGGTCTTCCCAGGAGGTGCTAGTGGTAAAGAATCTGCCTACTAATGTAGGAGACCTGGATTTGGTCCTAGGGTGGAGAAGATTCCCTGGAGAAGGAAATGGCAACCCACTCCCATATTCCTGCGTGGAAAATTCCATGGACAGAGGAGCCCGGTGTGCTACAGTCCATGGGGTCACAAAGAGTTGGACAGGACTGAGCACACATTGACTGGGGGTTCCTTCCATACATAGAAAAGTGCTAAATTCCTTAACTTGGGATATCTGGTTTTCTTTAACTGACAATAATATTTTGATGTTCAGGCTACTTAACCTTTTTTTGGAAAACTTCTATATAACCTGACTCCCCACCCCCGCCTCGTCTCCTGGGAGCAGTTCTCTGAAGGTCACTTGAGAGGCTGCCTCCCAGGCTTAAAGTCCTAAAAACTCCTGCCAACTAAAACACAACACTCCAGTTTAGGTCATGACTCTTTTTCAAGCCCACAAAGTAGATACAATTTGGATTTTTTTTTTTAACAAATTGGAAATAAAAATTGTATTTATCTACCAAGTAGTTAATATATGCTAGAAACTTCTACACTCCATCCTGTTGTGTCCCTAACAATCCTCTGAGGTAAGTTTTCATATTTTCCATCAGCCTGGAAGAGTATAATACAGTTTATGGATAATTCCACTGTTGGCAATAAAACTAAATTTCTTGGACAGCCCCTATTGGAAAATGCTGGATGAATGGTTAGAGGTGCCTTCTAAGCCCCCTCCCACCTCAGGGATGGAAATTTGGCCACCACTTCCAGTGTCACCAGGTTTGGTGTTCCCTTTGTCATTGTCAACACCTTCTGTTCTCCAGTATTCTTGTCTGGGAAATTCCATGGAGAGAGGAGCCTGGTGGGCTACAGCCCATGCCTCTGCAGAGTCAGACATGACTGGGAGACTGAGCGGGCACACCCTGAAACTACATTGCCAGGAGCAAGCCACCTTTCTTATAAGGCTGGGTAGGAAGCAAATCCATGATCCTTACAGACTGGGAATATACGGTAGGACACACTCTCCTCCTTAACCTACAACTCAACTTCCTTTAACCTCTTGGAATCTCTGTATTCTGAGGACTGATAACACTACCAGCATTTTCCAGTAGAAAGGCGGTTTCTCTTCCTATCTTGTTCCACTACATCTTTCCATGGGGGAAATTTCACTCCATATTGCCACAGTATTGCTCTTATCTTCAACTATAAGTTCCTGTATTCTCTTAGGTAATCACTGGGCCATACCCAGAAAGGCTGTAGATCTAGATCTCCTCTTCTGGAGAACCCTTTGCCATGCTACAGATGCTCAAAGCGATATAGACATTAAGCTCAGGGCCCAAAATATAAGTTGGTGGCTGTGTCAAATGTCCAAACTTTTCTATTGCTCCACACTTTGTTCCTTAAGGGTAGAAAGGATCTGACAGACAGACTTTAAGGTAAAGCCCAAGACCCCCATGATCTGGTAACAATACCCGTGTATAATTCTCTCCTTCATAGTGTGAGTGAACTCTGGAACTTCCTGTAACAGAGTATATCAAAATGATTTTAAAAAAAAGTTACTCTCTTGACTAGGTTGTTTTCTGGCGAAGCTGATGGATATCACTCTCTAGACTATCATACATCATGTAAGACTTCATCCTAGTGGATGGCTGGCTCTAGAGTTGCTCTCTATTAGGCTTCTCCAGAGAAAAATATCAATAGTATATGTATATATGTGTGTGGGGGGGTATGATTGGATAAATGGATAGTTAAATAGATGGATACATAGAGATTTATCATAAGGAACCACATCATGCAGTTTTGAAGGCTGGCAAATACAAATATGCAGTGTGAGCTTGTAGGCTGGACACTTGAGAGGCCTTTGATACAGATGAAAATTAAACAACAGTTGGTTGGGGAATTCCCTCTTATTTGGGGAGATCAAATAAATCTTTTGTCAAATAAGTCCCAAAGACTTCGGAGAACAAAAAGACTTCGTTTAATTAGAGGAGGCCCACTCACATCATACTCCTTACTGCAAAGTTCAGACTTAAATTGATGAAAGTAGGGAAAACCGCTAGACCATTCAGGTATGACCTAAATCAAATCCCTTTTGACAATACAGTGGAAGTGACAAATAGATTCAAGGGATTAGATCTGATAGAGTGCCTGAAGAACTACGTTGTACAAGAGGTTGTGATCAAAACCATCCCCAAGAAAAAGAAATGCAAAAAGGCAAAATGGTTGTCCGAGGAGGCTAACAAATAGCTGAGAAAGAGAAGTGAAAGGCAAAGGAGATAAGGAAAGATATAGCCATATGAATGCAGAGTTCCAAAGAAGAGCAAGGAGAGATAAGAAAACCTTCCTAGGTGGTCAACACAAAGAAATAGAGGAAAACAATAGAATGGGAAAGACTAGAGATCTCTTCAAGAAAATTAGAGATACCAAGGGAATATTTCGTGCAAAGATGGGCACAATAAAGGACAGAAATGGTATGGACCTAGCAGAAGGAGAAGATGTAAAGAAGAGTTGGCAAGAATACACAGAAAAACTACAAAAATATCTTCATGACCCAGATAACCATGGTGGTGTGATCACTCACCTAGAGCCAGACATCCTGAAATGCAAAGTCAAAAGGGCCTTAGGAAGTATCACTATGAACAAAGCTAGTGGAGGTGATAGAATTCCAGATGAGCTATTTTAAATCCTAAAAGATGATGCTGTGAAAGTGCTGCACTCAATATGCCATCAAATTTGGAAAACTCAGCAGTGGCCACAGGACTGGAAAAGTCAGTGTTCATTCCAATCCCAAAGAAAGGCAATGTCAAAGAATGTTCAAACTACCACACAATTGCACTCATCTCACATGCTAGCAAAGTAATGTTTAAAAATCTCCAAGCTAGGCTTCAACAGTACATGAACTGTGAACTTCTAGATGTTCAAGCTGGATTTAGAAAAGGCAGAGGAACCAGAGATCAAATTGCCAACATCTGCTAGATCATAGAGAAAGCAAGAGAGTTCCAGAAAAGCATCTACTTTTGCTTCATTGACTACACTAAAACCTTTGACTGTGTGGATCACAACAAACTGAGGAAAATTCTTCAAGAGATGGGAATACCAGCCCACCTTACCTGCCTCCTGGAAAATCTGAATACAGGTTAAAAAGCAACAGTTAGATCTGGACATGGAACAACAGACTGCTTCCAAATTGGGAAAGGAATACATCAAGGCTGTATATTTTCACCCTGCTTATTTAACTTATATGCAGAGTACATCATGAGAAATGCTGGGCTGGATGAAGCACAAGCTGGAATCAAGATTACAAGGAGAAATATCACTAACTTCATATATGCAGATGACACTACTCTCATGGTAGAAAGCAAAGAGGAACAAAAGAACCTCTTAATGAAAGTGAAAGAGGAGAGTGAAAAGGCTGGCTTAAACTTCAATTTTCAGATAACTATGCTCATGGCATGCAGTCCCATCACATGGCAAATGGATGGGGAAATAATGGAAACAGTGACAGCTTTTATTTTCTTGGGCTCCAAAATCACTGCAGGTGGTGACTGCAGCCATGAAATTAAAAGACGCTTGCTCCTTGGAAGAAAACCTATGACAAACCTAGACAGCATATTAAGCAGAGACATTACTTTACCTACAAAGTTCCGTCTAGTCAAAGCTACGGTTTTTTCAGTAGATATGAATGGATGTGAGAGTTGAGCATCAAAGAATTGATGCTTTTGAACTATGGTGTTGGAGAAGACTCTTGAGAGTCCCTTTGACTGAAGGAGATCCAACCAGTTCATCCTAAAGAAAATCAGTCCTGAATATTCACTGGAAGGACTGATGCTGAAGCTAAGCTCCAATACTTTGGCCACCTGATGGGAAGAACTGACTCACTGGAAAAGACCCTGATGCTGAGCAAGACTGAAGGCAGGAGAGAAGGGGATGACAGAGCATGAGATGGTTGGATGGCATCACTAACTCAATGGCTATGAGTTTGAGCAAGCTCTGGGAGTTGGTGATGGGCAGGGGAGACTGGCACATTGCAGTCTGTGGGTCACAAAGAATCGGACATGACTGAGAGACTGAACTGAGCTCGCATGCGGAGGACCATCTGGCTTACCCAAAGATCACGAATTTAAAGATTAATTTCAACTAAAAGCATTCTCGAGTAGAAACATACAGTGAATCATCATACGCTTGTTTTAAGGCTATTCATTGAAGTATAGTTGACTTGCAACGTCCTGTTAGTTTCTGCCGTACAGCAAAGTGATGAGTGATACGTATACATATGTCCTCTCTTCTTCAGATTCTTTCCCCATGTGTGTCATTGGAGTACTGAGCTGAGTTTCCTGTGCTCATCAGCGGGTCCTTGCTAGTTATTTATTTTATGTATAGTAGAGTGCATATGCCAATCTCAGTCTTCCAATGTATCCACCCCTTCCACCCTACTCTTCTATGCTCACTTTAAAGAATCAAGTTGCTATGAGTTCTTAACTGCCATAAAGAAATTAATTCTGTCAACAATCTGAGTGAAGCCCAAGTGGACCCTGCCCCAGTGGAGACTCCAGATAAAAATTCAGCCTTAGTAAACACCTTGATTATAGCCTTGCAGAGTGCCTGGGTAAGCCATGCCTTCACTCCTGGCCCACAGAAGCTCTGAAATAATAGATGTATGCTATTTTAAGCAACTAGATTTGTGGTAGATCACTACACAACACAGAAAACAATGGAGAATATAACTTATCATAAGCTTATTGTCTTTAAAATACACCTCCTCTCCATTCTAGCAATGATCATAATATCTTCTTTATCAAAATTGTGTGTTTATTGGTCTCATACCACCTATTGTATATCATTATTATTAATACAACCATTGCAATTCCTTTAGCAGTTTTGCTGGTCTTAAAATATAATCATAATATTCTCATATGGTCCCATGTAACACTAATAAGATCCATGTATTAGTGCTTAATTATACTTTTCTTATTTTTCTAAACTACAGCATGGAGCCAAACATGGGGAAAATACATATATCACTTATTTCTTTCTTTTAAGTTGGTCAGTTGTGTCCAACTCTTTGCATCCCCATGGATTGTACAGTCCATGAAATTCTCCAGGCCAGAATACTGGAGTGGGTAGCCGTTCCCTTCTCCAGGGGATCTTCCCAACCCAGGGATCAAATCCTCATCTCCTGCATTGCAGGCAGATTATTTACCAGGTGAGCCACAAGGGATAGAATTTAAGCATTCAACCTGATGTTTGGAGAAAGCTTTCTCATCTTTGTTCCTATAATCAGAGAGCTGAACCAGGAGGGCCCTGCATATCAATTCCCTAGGATTCTATGACTCATGATTCCTTGGACAAGCATTGGACTTTATATCATCTTACACCCAAGAAAAGTAATTAATTCTGAAAGCCAATCACAGGCAAGTACAATATACAGTTCTGCACATTCTCTCTGTTTCCAAAAGGTAGGATTAGACCCAGGGGTGCTGTAGAAACTTGAGACAATATTGTACAGAGTTACACCACCACTCTTGTGAAATATTCTTTATTACCATGGCTCAACAGAGTTCCTTGAGATATCTTGAAGTCTTATGTCACTGCACTCTATCTCAAGCTTGCCAAAAAATAACATCTGATGATAAAATACATGGATCTTCTTCAGCTGCTATGATTCTAAAGTCCTGGGCACATATCCGCATAATCACCTATAGACTTTCATAATCTTAGGTAAGTCTAGTCTAGGATCTTCTTTATACATCCAATTCACAGGTTGGTTCCATTGCTTTTGAAATAGAACTCATCTGTGAGTTCTACCTTAAATAATTGCCCAAATAGGAGTAGGTTGATTTTCTCCAGTGTCTTCAACCACGCTGACTCTTTTGTGTACTAGGAAGCAAATAAAAACAGGCTGTGGGCACTCCAACACTTTCAAAGCCATCACTGAGGGACCTGCTCACTTTATCCAAATCATGTACACATTTGTTCTTCAAGATCAGAGATCTGCAAGAATACAATTGAACCACTGGCAGCGAGGAATGTTGTCTTTGAATTGGGTTCCATGTTTCTGGTGAAGATTGGTCTAGCAGTGAGTGAGGCTTTGTGACAAAATGCAACCATTTGAGACAAAGTGGATATAGTGACTGTGGTTTGCAGAAAGACCTTAGTGGTAATCACAAGGTTTTGAACTCAAATATTTGTGGCAATGGTTAAATTATGAATTCTTAAAACTTAGCTTGAACGTATAATAAAGTAAGGCCTTGCTTTATCTAAATATCTGAAAGTATATATCCTCTAGATCTACCGAATGGAAATCAGATTAAAGTCATAATGATAAAGAGGCCCAGCTCCTTACCCAATTTCCATATTTATACTGTATAACAAAGTTATACAGTATACAGCCTTTGAATACTCTAAATAATCCTGTGACTCTGCATAGTATGTACTACATTTTTCCTCTTGGCCTTTCCCAGGGAGATTTACAGCTATGTATTATGCTGAATATACATTGATAAAATGCACATACCTCTCAGTGATTATTAGACCTAAGCTAAGATATTAAGAAGAGGTGGCAAGAATACACAGAAGAACTGTACAAAAAGATCTTCATGACCCAGATAGTCACAATGGTGTGATCACTCACCTAGACCCAAACATCCTGGAATGTGAAGTCAGGTGGGCCTTAGAAAGCATCACTATGAACAAAGCTAGTGGAAGTGATGGAATTCCAGTTGAGCTATTTCAAATCCTGAAAGATGATGCTGTGAAAGTGCTGCACTCAATATGCCATCAAATTTGGAAAACTCAGCAGTGGCCACAGGACTGGAAAAGTCAGTGTTCATTCCAATCCCAAAGAATGCTCAAACTACCGCACAATTGCACTCATCTCACACGCTACTAAAGTAATGCTCAAAATTCTCCAAGCCAGGCTTCAGCAATACGTGAACTAAGAACTTCCAGATGTTCAAGCTGGTTTTAGAAAAGGCAGAGGAACCAGAGATCAAATTGCCAACATCTGCTGGATCATCGAAAAAGCAAGAGAGTTCCAGAAAGTCATCTATTTCTGCTTTGTTGACTATGCCAAAGCCTTTGACTACGTGGATCACAATAAACTGTGGAAAATTCTGAAGGAGATGGGAATACCAGATCACCTGACCCACCTCTTGAGAAACCTATATGCAGGTCAGAAAGCAACAGTTAGAACTGGACATAGAACAACAGACTGGTTCCAAATAGGAAAAGGAGTACATCAAAGCTGTATATTGTCACCCTGCTTATTTAACTTATATGCAGAGTACATCATGAGAAATGCTGGGCTGGAGGAAGCACAAGCTAGAATCAAGATTGGCGTGAGAACTATCAATAACCTCGGATATGCAGATGACAAGACCGTTATGGCAGAAAGTGAAGAGGAACAAAAGAGCCTCTTGATGAAAGTGAAAGAGGAGAGTGAAAAAGTTGGCTTAAAGTTTAACATTCAGAAAACTAGGATCATGGCATCTGGTCCCATCACTTCATGGGAAATAGATGGGGAAACAGTGGAAGCAGTGTCAGACTTTATTTTGGGCGGCTCCAAAAATCACTGCAGATGGTGATTGTAGCCATGAAATTAAAAGACACTTACTCCTTGGAAGAAAAGTTATGACCGACCTAGATAGCATATTAAAAAGCAGAGATATTACTTTGCTAACAAAGGTCTGTCTAATCAAGGCTATGGTTTTTCCAGTGGTCATGTATAGATGTGAGAGTTGGACTGTAAAGAAAGCTGAGCACCAAAAAATTGATGCTTTTGAACTGTGGTGTTGGAGAAGACTCTTGAGAGTCCCTTGGACTGCAAGGAGGTCCAACCAGTCCATCCTAAAGGAGATCAATCCTGGGTGTTCATTGGAAGAACTGATGCTGAAGCTGAAACTCCAATACTTTGGCCACCTCATGCAAAGAGCTGACCCATTGTAAAAGACCCTGATGCTGGGAGGGATTGGGGGCAGGAGAAGAAGGAGATGACAGAGGATGAGATGGCTGGATGGCATCACTGACTTGATGGACATGAGTTTGAGTAACCTCCGGGAGTTGGTGACGGACAGGGAGGCCTGGCCTGCTGCGATTCAGGTGGTCGCAAAGAGTCATACACGACTGAGTCATACATGAACAGTCATACATGAACTGAACTGAATGAATGCCAATCTCAATAGACCCAGACACCATGATGGACCACCTATTAGAGTTGAAGTTTATGAGTATTTTGACCCAAGTCCATCTTTACAGTGGGGCTAGGAGTTCCATGAATTTATTTGTTGCATCCCACAGGAAAAGAACACAGATCCTAAATGCCTAGTTAAAAAGTAAAATCCCTAGACACTATTGGCTCTCTGAAATATGGATTAAGACCTATTCATTATGGGAAAGCCCCCAAAATTCTATTACAGAAACACAAAAACACCACCATATTCTTCAGAGGCTTAAGAGATGAAACTGTGGTCACTTCTGTACCACATTCTCATTTAACTTCCCTGATGTCGTGTGCAGTTGGCAGTTGTGACTTGGGTCATAAAAGTAGATTTACCTTAAATAGGAATGGGTGGTGACTTTAATTGCAACCAGAACCCAGATTTATTCCTTTTACTGTAATGAATCAACACAGCTGCTATGCTATCATTGTTTCTCTATATTGATCAGTAAAGACCACCCAAGCAATTTCTTTTCATTTGTCTTCACGTGTCTTCATTATTCTGGTAGGACTCCATCAGTTTTCTGACTCTTTGTTACTGTTTACTTCACAAGTGCCTTGATTATCTCATCATCCCACAAAAAAATAGGCTGATTTCCTCTAATGATGAAAGAGGGCCAATAGTACCTGATGTGCAAGACGTAGCAGGCACTCTTGAATCTTTGATAAGACAAATATAAAGTACCATAGAATTTCACAAAAAGTCAGAAGTCTGTCACTTCAAGGAAGTTTTAGAAGGTTCAGGGAGCTGAGGAATCTAAAAATATACCATTACAATGTGAAACAGAATTTGTTCTATCTTACACCCCTTCTCTGTAAGACAGAGGCATAGCAGTTTTTACACTTCTTTAGATTTCAGAGACAAATAAGTTTGGATGAGCTGTTTTGACCCATTTACCAAACATCCTGTGCTAATGGCAGCTTTGAATGTGGGGGCAGACCAAGAAAAATCTCTCCATCTGGGCCAGGCTAGAGTGCAAGCTATTCTGTCCTTTGGGTTTCAAAGCCAAGCTGATAAAACAGTGTTAGAAGTAACTGTGACAGCTAAGATGCTCAGTGGAGCTTGTGACAAACCTGGATAGAAGAATCATAGTGCACAGGATGAAGAACCCTAGGGATTTTGGAAAACTCATGTTCATTTTTTTTCTATTAATGCTAAAAATACTTTATTGTAATATAATTTACATCCAGTAAAACTAAGTATTAAACGTATTACCCATTAATGCTGGCAAATGTATACACCTATGCAACCATCTCATAAAGATAAATACCATGTCTTTCACTCAAGCAAGTTCCTTCGTGCCCCTTTCCAGTCGAGTCCTGCCAATTTAGATGACCACTATTGATTTTCATCACAATAAATTATTTCTGCTTACTCTTCAGCTTCATGTATATAAATGCAATCACACAGTCATATTATGTATTCCTTTGTGTTTGACCCTTTTGATTCAACCATGTTTTAGGAACTCATCCTTGACTTGTGATCAGTAGAGTTTCCCCGAGTAGCACAGCTGGTTGTCTGCAACCCCAGGTTCCTACTCACTATGCTTCTTTCATTGCCACCATCTGTTGACTTAGTCAGTGCCTCATTCATCATCATATTGGCTCAGAGCACCTAACAATACTCTGATCAACATCCTTTTTTACAGCAAAAGGATCAAGTCAATGAACTTATGTTCGTGAGATTTACATACCCATCTCCCAGAAGCACCCATCTAGAGGGAGATTGAATGACATTATAATACTCAAAACTAAAAATGCACGTAAAGTCACTCTAATGAAATTCTAGCCCCTTGACATGCCATTCTCCTCCCATTTTCAAGCTCCAAAATAGAAATTTAAAAATTAAAATCTTACTCTGTAAATTAAAGCACAAAGAAGTTAAACCCCAAAAGAATCAAAATCAAAAATTAAGTCATCTTGGTCTCACAGGTAAAATTTCAGAGTTCAAAATTTTCAATTTAGAAACTAAGGATCATCCTCTCAAATTTCTTATTTTCCTCAGTTTCAGGAAAAGTGATTCCTTTAGCCTGAGTGGTGGTGAAGAACTTTTGGCAGAGTGGTCTCTTTCTCACTGCTATGTGTGTGACCTTTCCCATAGGCTCACAGCTTGGATTAATGCCACGTACTGCGTGAACCTCCGTTACAAAGGGCTTAAAGATCTCATAAGGGACACAAAATAATCTCAGTACTAGTCCTACACCAACAATGTTTAGAAGCCATCACTAGGCACTCAGTTTTCATCCTAGCCAAACTCACCTTCCTAGGATCTAGTACTTAGTGTTGTCAAAAGCCATAGCAGATGTATGAAATGCCAAAGAAGAAAAGAACCATATTAACTAAAGTCACAGCAAGATCCCGTTGGTCAATTTTGTGTAGTTTTGTGTGCATTTGCCGTATTTGGGAGGAAAACTCCTTCTGTGTGTTATACCTCTTTCAGAGTCAAACTTGATCATTGTTCCCTTTTGGCTAAGAATAGAGATTTGTCATAGTAAGCACCTGTGTTACCAGTTCCATCCTTTCTCTTGAGCATGCATTTTAATCCTGGGTCCCATGTATGATTTTACTGCCTCTTGAGAAGGAATTGCAAGGGTCTGAGAAATATGATTCCTAAAGGAAAGCTTCTTCCTCGTGTGCACTGGTCAATCCCGAGTTCATCTAGACCATGCAGTGGGAGACTAGAGCTGTGGATAAGTCAGACAAATTCAAGGCTAGCTCCTCCACAGTTTCCTCCTCGGTTATTAACACAGATTCAGAATTTGGAGCACCAAATGGACTACTGCCTACCCAGGCTTGGCCTAACAACACAAGGAACTAACGCATTTCCAAAATGTTATAGCACGTTGAAATTGTGTGCCTTGAAATTTTAAGGATTCATACGTTCATTAGTCTGTGTAATAATGACTAAAAGCTCATAAAGTTTTTTAATGTACAATCAAATTTATGCCACAGCTGTGCCTATAGAATCAGTTAAGCAACCAGCAGCTACACTTGGAAGCAAATTACACCTGCTAATTAAAAATTACACCTTATTTTTCCCAGACCCAAGGAATGGAGTCCACTGAAGCATCTCACAAAGCCCATGTTTGCTCTCCAGATCATTTACTTCTTCAAGGTTGTTGTGGCTATTCATAGACCTTTGAATGTGCATATAAACATCATAATCAGCCTAACAAGTGTTAAGGCCTGGATATATGTGGACCCCCAAAATTCATATATTGAAGCCCCTAGCCCCAGTACGATGGTATTGAGAAGTGGGACCTCTGGAAAGTAACTGGGTTTAGGTGAGGTCATGGGGGTGGTGTCTTCACGATGGGATTAGCATCATTAAAAGAAAACATTGGAGGATGCCCAACACCCACATCCTCCCTACCCTCTCCCCAGTAGCCATATGAGAACACACAATAAGAAATGTCCATCTGCAAACCAAGAAGTAGGCTTTTATAGGAATTGAATTGGCCAGTTCCTTGATCTTGGACTTCCCAGCCTCCAGAATTGTGAGAAATAAATGTCTGTGGTTTAAATCTCCAAATCTATGGTATTTTTTACAGCAGCCTAGTTGAGAGAACTTTTCATGAGATAAAACATTAACAAAAAGAGATGAAAAACTATAAAGCAAAATTAAAACTGAGATGATCACTCCAGGAAGTCAAACATCCAGTTTAAGACAGAGAGAAGAGGGAAAACAAGATCTTAGTAAACAATACGAGAAAACTGCAGAACTGAAGGACTTGTAACTCCAGATTTAAAGAGTCCATCAAAAAGCCAAGCTCCGTGCATAAAGAGTAATCTCACCAAGGCATAAAATTGTGAAATTTCAGAACACTGAAAATGAAGTTTATATGCAAAGGATGAGAAATCCTGATGGCATCGTACATTTCAATAGCAACATTGATGATAACATGATACCTTCTTAACTCTACAGAAAATGTCTTTCAAACTAAATTCAACATCCAATCAAACCATTAGGCAACTATAAGTGTAGATTCTAAGCTGTTTGTTTTCAGAAGCACAAAATCTTTTTAAAAATCACTTTATTTGCTCCCATCTCTGCATCTTTTTGGGCTTTCCAGGTGGCTCAGTGGGTAAAGAATCTACCTGCAATGCAGGAGATGCAGGAGAGGTCAGGAAGAAGAAGATCTTCCAGGTTGGGAAGATAACCTGGAGGAGGAAATGGCAACTCACTTCAGTATTCCTGCCTGGAAAATCCCATGGACAGAGGAACCTGGCAGGCCACAGTCCAATGGGTCGCAAACGAGTCAGACACAACGGAAGCAACTGAGCACAGCCACACGAGCTACATTTTCTCTCAAGAAGCTTCTGAAAGATTGGATCCAGCACAACTAAAGAGCAAAACTAGAGAAAAGAAGAACGCGAGATTCAGGAAACAGATAATCTTGCACAGAAAAGCAGGGAACGGAGTTTCCCTATTGATGCACGTGCTGGTTCCTTGCCATTGGACATGATGTGGGTCTTAATTGTTGCCAAATACTAGGAACTCTTCAATCATACTTTTTGTTTATAATCTTTGTATAAATTCCTAGAAACAATCATGCTGGGTAAAAACTTTTGCTATATGTTGCCTAATTTCTTAGTGTCTTATTACAGTTTCCGGTTGCTGGGTGGAACTGAAGAAGGTTTCCCACTTCCGCTTTGAATACCTTACATGCTCCGGAAATTGCTCAGTGGAAGAAGATAAACTTCGGGATAAATTGGCATAATTATGTCAGGAAGAGCACAGGAAGCTATACATCTAAGCAAGAACCTTTTTAAAACTCTTCAGGATTGGTCAATGATAAGCTTGAGAGCAAGCAGGACCCACAGTTCCCCACCCTTATTTCAGTCAAATTGCTATTTTCATTTGTCTTACTGTATCTTTTTTTTTATTTCCTCTTACTGTACTATTGAGAATGCATCCAAGTTGTTGTCTTATGCGTGTGCATACACACATACACACACTACTAAAGGAATTAAATTCAGATGTCCCTCAAAGCTTAAAACTGTATGTCTAAATTCAATAATTATGAGTCAGAAATGGCACATTAATTTTCCTAAATAAAATTAAATATGGCCTTAAGCTCTACTGACTACCATTTGTAAGAAATCTAAACACTTAGCTTCAAGGTCTGTGACAATGATAATGAAAAAAGTTTCTCTTAGGGTTATTTTGTCATATAGAGTGGGGCTTAGCTGATGGTTCTGAAAATAAATTCTCTGTCAGGCTTTGTATTTAAAAATCACTTCACTAGCTGGCTCCTCTGTTGTAAAGTGCTCAGCAGTCATTTGCAAGGACAGCGTTTGTCACAAAGAATAAGCATACAGGAATAACGTAAAGAAAAAGCAGAAGGAAGGTGTCAAACCAAGAGCTGAAGTTGCAAGCTAAGGGCTTGTCTCTTGGTTATATCAGCCTGTGGTCAAATAATCCCAGGACTTTTGCTCTATGTTGTGTTTCTACAAGTCTCAGTCCCAATGAATATGCCAATATGGGAGAGCCCCACATTGAAATACCCTGAATTCTAGAAAGGCAATTGGATCAATTGTCCATGTACTCTTTCCTTCAATGACTTATACTTTATCAGAAATTGCAAAAAGAACAATTCTACAATTGACAAGATATAAAGATGACAAGTTATAAAGATGATTTTTAAAAATGCTTCATTAGTAGACCAACTCTATGGGATGAAGCAAGTCATTGTAAACTGGCTAAAAATTAAAAAGGAAAAAGCCTATATTTACAAACTAATCCAAGCCTAATTCCCTTTTCTATCATGAAACTAAACCTTCCCTTTTGTTCTTTTATCACAAATGAAGCATATAAAATATATTAGAATTAAAAAAAAAAAAAATGGACAAGAGTATGTGAACCGAGCAATTTTTCATCTATCTTTGTACGTAAAGCTTAGACAAAATAACAAACCAGAATTTTCCATACCCTACTTCTAAGTTCACAGAAATAGTGTCAAGGTATATGTTAAAACTTTGGGTAGACTTGAATACAATTTCATAAGCCCTTATGTGTGCAGTTATCTGACAGTTGTAACTGCCTTTAGATTTCCTGAAACCTCAAATACTATTCAGAGAAACAAGTCCATATTTTTTTTTTGTCTCTTAAAAGAAAGATTTTTCAGCATTTGTTAATGGCTGTGATTAGAATTGGGGCCCATCCAACCTGTACTTCCAGGTTGGATGGGCGTGACCTTCTCTTTCTCTGGCGGCATATATGGGATTGAACCTTTAGAAGATAGCAAATTAACTTCATGCAGTTCTCAGTTTTGATGTAAATTTTAAAAGCTAAATTATTTATCATATGTTTCTATTTTCTCACTATTAGTAAAATATTTGAAGAAAGTTTTTGGGAAAGAATAACATAAGAGAAATAAAAACATTGAAAAAAGAGAAAACAGAATTAAAAGAGGAAAAGCAATTACACTACACTTTAACTTAGCATTGATAGAAGCCTAACTATGGGCTTCCTAGATGGCTCAGTGGTAAATAATTTGCCTGTCAATTCAGGAGACGTGGGTTCAGTCCCTGGGTTGGGAAGATCACCTGGAGGAGGAAATGACAACCCACTCCAGTATTCTTGCCTGGAAACTTTCATGGACAGAGGAGCCTGGTGGGCTACAGTCCATGGGGCCACAAAAAGTCAGACATGACTTAGCGACTAAATGACAACAATGCCTCTTAGAGTGAAGAGGCAGATGTGTTATACCATAAATTTCTTTCCATGAGAGAGAGAAATATATTCATTCCTCAATCATACTAAGGCTTCAGGTATCCCAAATGCTTACGTGCATTTTCTCCTGGGATATGAAGTTGAAGCTATAGAATGAAACAATGCAGAATGTTCACGAAAGCAGTGTTATAACACATCCAGCTCTAGTTCTAAGTGGCTTGGCTGGAAAGTCCAAAGCTTGCATTAGAATACAGTCCAATGAAGGTGAATCTATTACACACTTAAGCACTGAAACTGAAATATGTAGCCTTCATATCAGAATTTGATCCAACTGTTGCATGTAAATTACTTAGAAAGGTGACTATATAATTTATCTCCTAAATTAGCTCCTGAAAATGTCCTTTCTTTTCACCAGGATTTTGGTAGAAGCAATATGCCAGACAGATTAGCAGATTAATATCATATAGGACTGGATTAATTGCTATGTTCTCTTGTTTAACAGGGACAATAGTTTAAGTTTTTGGAAACCAACCACTGTGTGAAATCTCAGGACAGGTGAACACAATCAGCCTCTTAGGAAATAAATTATATCTCCTCCAGCTCCTGCATTCCCGTTTGAATGAAGACTCAGAGTTCTTCTGAGCATGGAGCATGATGAACATGGTTGCAGTCTGAAAAAGTATCATAGCATCTGCTGCCAGTTGCACACAAGACACTTGAAAAACCTAAGTCATACAAAAGAACAAGAACCAAGTTCTAAGAATGTGATCTTGCCACATGCCTGCCAAACTGTTGCACTACAAAAGGCAGTTTTATGAAACTGATCAAATAAATCATCTAGAAAGTGACTGGAAACAGAGAGCAAGCAAGCAAGTTGGTGTCTCTTCCTATAAGGGCACTAATTCCATCATGAGAGTCCCATCCCATGACCTTCTCAACTAATTATCTTCCAAAGACCCCATGTACAATAATTATCACACTGAAGGTTAGGGCTTCAGCATATGAATTTGAGGGAGACACGAACATTCAGTCCATAACAGTTACCAAACTGAGAGTCTAGGCAAGGTAAAGTGAAGTTGCTCAGTCGTGTCCAACTCTTTGCGACCCCATGGACTGCAGCCTACCAGGCCCCTCTGTCCATGGGATTTTCCAGGCAAGAATACTGGAGTGGATTGAAACAGAGGAACTAAAGAGTCTCTTGATGAAGGTGAAAGAGGAGAGTGAAAAAGCTGGCTTCAAACTCATCATTCAAAAAACTAAGATCATGACATTCAGTCCCATCAACTCATGGTAAATAGATGGGAAAAAAATGGAAACAGTAGCTGACTTCATTTTCTTGGTCTCCAAAACCACTGCAGAAGGTGACTGGAGCCATGAAATTGAAAGACACCTTCTCCTTGAAAGCTATGAAAAATCTAGACAGCATATTAAAGAACAGAGACATCACTTTGTCAACAAAGGTCCATACAGTCAAAGCTATGGTTTTTCCAGTAGTCGTGTACGGATGTGAAAGCTGGACCATAAAGAAGGCTAAGTGCCCCCAAAATTGATGCTTTTGAATTGTGTCGCTGAAGAAGACTCTTGAGAATCCCTTTGACTGCAAGGTGATCCAACCGGTCCATCCTAAAGGAAATCAGTCCTGAATATTCATTGGAAGGACTGATGCTGAAGCTGAAGCTCCAATATTTTGGCTACCTCATGCAAAGAATTGACTCATTGGAAAAGACCCTGATGTTAGGAAAGATTGAGGGCAGGAGAAGGAGGTGACAGAAGATGAGTTGATTGGATGCCATCACTGACTCAACGGACATGCATTTAAGCAAACTCTTGGAGATGGTGAAGGACAGGGAAGCCTGGCATGCTGCAGTCCATGGGGTCAAAAGAAGTCAGACATGACTTAGCAACTGAAGAAGAACAATAACAAGCGGAAATATAGAAGCAAATGTGAGTGGACAGAATAAAAAAGTGTGTGACAAGAAAACTTATTAATTAAGGTATCTGGGTCAGTTAAATCTACCCTCAGAGGAGAATGAGACGTATCTCTGGGTCCTGAGGAACCACTATATCTTTCTTTAGGATCTGTTCCTAATCTGACGGATCACCTGGTTTTCAGGAGGTGGATTACTATTTCCCTCTCTTTTGCTGCATATTCTTAATGTTTGTTCATATTAATAATGTGAATTTGCTAATGATCACATCGTATTCCAGAAGCACCTTTAGGAATTTTTTGGATGAGTCTTTGTTTATGTCCCCAACTGGCATGAAGCTTCTTAAGGACAAGAACTTATTTCTTACATGACATTAGCAACCAATGGCATCCTGTAATATCGTGGTAATATTTTAGTCGTTTGCCGAAATTTTTCCTTCTCTCTTATACCTTTCTCACACTAGAGCTCACATTTTCTCTAGCTTCAACCTCTATAAATCAATCGTTTCTTCTTCTAACCATGTCATGGTAGCTTTCAAATTTTCTTCGCTCAAGTTTTATATATTTTACATTTAGAGTTTTTATATACCACTTGAGGTTTTCTTAAACTATGTTTTAAAGGGGAATTTGGATTTCTTAAGATGTGTTTTGTTTCAAATTTTAATTTCTGCGAATCATAGTGGAATGACAAGCATTTTATGTTGCCCTTTTCAAGGACATAATATTCTTAAGAAACATTATGAAAAATTAAGATTTTGCCTTTGACTATGTGGGTAATTTTGCCTCAAATTCCATCACGAAATGCCATCATATAGTGTTAATTCCTGGCAAGCTATTCTCTTGAGAAAGTGATCATTATGTATTAAAAAAAGATACACTTCATATATTATATATATATAGATAGATTTTTTCTGTATCTTCTGTGAGACATGCTTACCTTGAAAGAAACCAAAGCTTTCTTTCTATTTTGCAGCAGAGCTGTCCTGGGACAAAATCAGGGTATTTTAGCTAAATATTTCTGTAATATTTTTCTGATTATAAGCAATATCTTCTCATTATGGAATATTTGGAAAATATGAAAACTATGCAATGGAAAATAAAAATCACTTGAACATAGTTATAAATAGCATTGACATTTCAGGGAATTTCCTTTTAGCCTCTCTCTGTGTATAAATATAGCTTGCATCACTTGTGCATTCACTTTTGTATTTTGCCATTTTGCATAGCCTAATATTAACAGTGTTTCCATATCGTTAAAATCATCAAAAGTATCATCTCTAATGAATGTAAAATGCTACATTGATTGTCATTTTCTTTGGTAACAGTTTTATTGAGACATATTTTAAATGCTTATACTCATATAATTCACCCATTTCAATTAGACAATTCAATGGTTTTTAGTGTGGTTACAGAGTTGTGCAACCATGACCACAACTAATTCTAGAGCATTTTCATTACTCCACCAAAAGAAAAAATACCTTTTAGTTATAGCCCCCAATTCCCCCAGCCCCCCAGTCCTAGATAACCATTAACCTACTTTATGTGTAGATATGTCTCTTGGACATTTTTTTATAAATAGAACCATATATAGTGTGATCTTTATGACTGGCTTCCTTCACCTATCATACTGCTTTCCATATTCATCCAATTTGTACTGTGTACTAGCACTTCATTTCTTTTTATGGCCAAACAATTTCCCATTGTAGTGGCTATGTTTTAAGATAAATCTTCAGAAAACAAAGATATTGATTCTAGGCTTGTCACAATTTGTTTATGGAGTTTTACACAGTGAAGAAGATCACTTTTTTTTAACTGTTTAAAGTCAGATAGATTGATTTTTTTTTTCTATTTTCAGATTTCCTTTCTTCCCCATTCATTCAGCAAAGTATTTATTTACAGAGTATAAAATATCAGGCTTTGTACAAACTTTGCGAAAACAATGGGAACAAAACTGACACAGCTCCTGCCTTTACAATTCTGTCAGGAGCCCAACTGTAACAAATAGACCTACAAATAAAGAGAGACTCAAAATTTAAAACTGAGATAAGAACGAGCACCACCTTCCAGCCGCAGTTTACCAGGACCATGTGAAGTGAAAGTCACTCAGTTGTTTCCAACGCTTTGCAACCCCATGGAGAGTAGACTACCAAACTCCTCTGTTCATGGGATTCTCCAGGCAAGAGTACTAGAGTGGGAAGCCATTCCTTTCTCCAGAGGATCTTCTCCACCCAGGGATCTATCCCAGGTCTCCTGCATTGCAGGCAGATTCTTTACTGTCTAAACCAGCAGGGAAGGCGTCATCAGGACCATGGAAGCCAAAGTGAAAGTGAAAGTCACTGCGTCGTGTCTGACTCTTTGTGATCTCATGGACTATACAGTCCAAGGAATTCTCCAGGCCAGAATGCTGGAGTGGGTAGCCTTTCCCTTCTCCAGGGGATCGTCCCACCCCAGGGATCGCATCTAGGTCTCCCGCATTGCGGGTAGATTCTTTACCAGCTGAGCCACAAGGGAAGTCCCATCGTGACAATGAAAGTGAAAGCAAAGTCGCTCAGTCGTGTCCGACTCTTTGCGACACCATGGACTGTAGTCTACCAGGCTCCTCAGTCCATGGGATTTTCCAGGCAAGAATACTGGGGTGGGTTGCCATTTCCTTCTCCAGGGGATCTTCCCGATTCAGGGATCGAATGCAGGTCTCCCTCATTGTAGGCAGACGCTTTACCGTCTGAGCCACCAGGAAATCCTCATCAGGGCCATAGCTGCAGTCAAACAAAACTGGGTCTATTGTTGTTATGAGGGAGAACACACGCTAGGGGGCGCCGTAGAGCATCTCAGTGAGTGTGTTGGAGGTGGGAGTTTTAGAACTAAGGCTTACATTACATGGTTTTGGAGACAGTTCAAGAAAGCATAATTTTGCTCTGAATTGCGTGCTGTCAGAAAGTTACGGCAACTCTACGACTGGCATACCTCAACAAGTTTTTTATCTAAAGACGAGGAATGTGGCTGGATGAAGCAATACCAGGTAAAGAAGAATCAGTCACTTTTATAGCTAAGGAAGGACATGTCTGATTGTTTTTGTAATTTGGACTGTGTCCTTTTCTTAAAATTTATTTATTTTTAATTGGATTTAATTGGAGGATAATTGCTTTACAATATTGTGTTGGTTTCTGCCATACATCAACATGAATCAGCCATAGATATACGTATGTCCCTTCTTGAACCTCCCTCCCACCTCCCACTCCATTCCACCCCTCTAGGTTGTCACAGAGCCCCACATTTGAGCCCCATGCATCATACAGTAAATTCCCACTATCTGTCTGTTTTACATATGGACTGTGTTCTTCATTTTGACTGTGTTCAAGCCAACATGATTAAGAAGTGGTCTTGTTTTGGTTTTGTTCCATCTCAGTCAGTGTGGTCTTGTCTGATGTGACCTGTGACATTCCTGTGTCTAGTAGAACACCATGGCCTAGGTTAGAGCTAAGCCAGGTCAGCTGACACCCATCAAGTGTACTCTTGTATTTCTCAGTACCTTCTTTTAGCCATGGGTGGACAAAATTGGCCTGTAAGACATGAATGTGCAATATTCAGCTCATTATCATTACCATGATTTTTCCTATCAGTCTGGAGAAGGTTGTCTATAGTTGGACTTGGGTTATTCTTTCTTGCTCCCTTTGTTAGATGAGGAGTCAATGAACCATCTGATATGACAATGGCTCTGCAATAACACTTAAGACTTTGGAAAAGATCCACTGGCCACTTGCAACTCAGCCAATCCCCAGGGGAAAAACTAGTGACTAGTCCTTTTAAGACAACATGAAACGACAGGTAAATTTCCAAACACAGCCAATGAAAATTTATCCTAACACTCATCTGGGTCTTTTCTATGGACCTGGTTTGCTTTTTTCCCACTAGTCTTGGATTTTTCTTTTTTTTAACTTGATCTCTAGTATTTATATGGGTGCAGCCAGATGTGTTTATCATAAGCATAAACTGCCTTTTTGGCTACCTGAAAGGAAATCAAATGCTATGAAATGGCCATGATAACCCTGGCTAACAAATTCAAACTGTTTTGTTGGACTTCCTTGGCAGTAGTTGTGTTCTCATAAACAATAGTGATTTAAAGGGAATACGGACTTCAGTGGAAATATAAATATTGAAAATCTCAGCTGAAGTGAACTGATTATTGCCAACTGATATTGGGAAACTTTTCATAGCGGAGCTAAACAGCTGCTGAAAAGCTGGCTGGAGTGTCTCTGAAGAAAACAAACTGAATATTTTGGCCAAGATTGCCCCAGTATTTATTCTTATTCCCAATGGGCTAAACTGTGCTGGTAGGGTTGATGAGTCTGGCTCTGTAATTTGAAAGACTCAATGCAAAGTGAAATCACAGCCCGTTTGTTGAAAAGTTATTGAGAAATTCACGATGACAATAGTAGAGCATTAAACCATCCTGAAATTCTAAGGGCAGGACTAGGGGAGATTGCACAAATCCTGTATCAGTAAACGGCTGAAATAACTTCAGTAGAAATATTTTGTTGACTGTTAAGTCAAGGTCCAATGTTGATAGGGCTGAAATCTGAATTCACTGCATGAGGTACTCACCAGGAGGAACCTATAGAAAGGCATTTTGGTGGCCCTGAGGATGCACTTTGCTGAATTCTAACTAAAGACAGTGCAATTGACATAGGACCCTAGAGGCTGCTTTCTGAAATCCATTGCCACGCTTGAGTCAACACCATGCTTTCCTAGGCTGCGGCCAGCCAATGAGTAAGCACTTCAGTGATGCTAAGACGGTGCAAATCCTAGGATGCAGGAAACTCTGCCATTTGGCGCCTTTTTCCTGTCAGTTCCCCAAAGACTTTGTTGAACTTCCTTTAGAGTACACACTGGTCTAGAATACTTTCAACCAAAATTTTTTTCTTCTTCACTGAGGCTCATATTTTCATGAGTTCTGATGGCTTTCCCAGCCTCTGTTTACCTCCTCCCTATGTTTTCTCACAGGCATTTCTCCTAATAAATTTGGATCTGTTTCTTGGGGGACCTAGTACCAGATGTGATCTAGAAAACGGGTGGTAATAAGGGGCCTGCAGAATGGCTCACGTATTGCTCAACAGATGAGAGCAATGTATCCTGCTTGTCAGATAGGCAGGGACAGTCTGTTATACATGGTGGTGGTCAGTTGCCAAAGATTACACTGACAGTGACCTGATCAATGTCCTGATACAGTCATTTGAAACATGTGGGGGAAGCAATTCCTGCAAAGACAGAAAGACCACAAATCTGGGGTTAAATGATTACAGCAAAGGTGCATTGATGCCCTGCGGAAAGACAATGAGAAATTGAGAGTTGCCAATAGGCAGTTAGTGGCTAAGTGTGAGAGACAGAGTTTATATGGGACCTCATGAAACATCCTCATCTCCTTCAGTGGGAAGACAGATCAATAGACCAGCAGGCATAAGATCAAAGAATCCAAGTCTCTGGGCCCAGGGATATCAAGACAGTCAAAGCAGGCTGTTATATGGAAGTCAAGGTACTGGAGGGAAAATTCTGGAATTCAGAAACATGAGGGGATACCTGTGGATGGACACTTCTTATGTTTACTAAGCATCCTCTTCTGGACTCTCTTGATTTGCAGGGATGGCCCATCTTTCCTTAGTGAGAACTAGCACTTCCAATGTGCTAGAATGTCTACAAAAATCTCTTCACTATGCCACAACAGATTTCCTGTCAGGAGATGCCCTTATTTTGTCTCCTAGCTTGCATGCTAAGTCGCTTCAGTCATGTCCAACTCTTTGCGACCCCATGGACTGTAGCCCTCCAGGTTCCTCTGTCCATGGGATTCACCAGGTAAGAATACTGTTGGTTGCCATCCTCTCCTCCAGGGATTCTTCCCAACCCAGGAATCAAACCCATGTCTCTTAGGTCTCCTGCATTGGTAGGCAAGTCCTTTGCCACTAGTGCCACCTGGGAAGCCCCCTCTCCTAGACACTCGATCAACAACTGCTGTCAATTCCCAGCCTAAAAGAGCTAGGGGTATGATGGAAAAGAGGAAAGAGACTACACAATGAAAGAATTGCTAGAATTAACTGGCACATACTGGCTAAAGGCAGGGGAGTACCCTGGGATTGGATTTTATTTTTATTTTTTTACTTTACAATATTGTATTGGTTTTGCCATACATGGACATGAATCTGCCATGGGTGTACATGTGTTCCCCATCCTGAACCTCCCTCCCACCTCCATCCTCATCCCATGCCTCTGGGTCATCCCAGTGCACCAGCCCCGAGCACCCTGTATCATGCATCGAACCTGGACTGGCGATTCATTTCACATATGATAATTTACATGTTTCAATGCCATTCTCCAAAATCATCTCACCCTCGCCCTCTCCCACAGAGTCCAAAAGATTGTTCTATACATCTGTGTCTCTTTTGCTGCTCTCGCATATAGGGTTATCGTTACCATCTTTCTAAATTCCATATATATGTGTTAGTATGCTGTATTGGTGTTTTTCTTTCTAGCTTACTTCACTCTGTATAATAGGCTCCAGTTTCATCCACCTCATTAGAACTGATTCAAATGTATTCTTTTTAATGGCTGAGTAATATTCCATGGTGTATATGTACCATAGCTTTCTTATCCATTCATCTGCTGATGGACATCTAGGTTGCGTCCATGTCCTGGCTATTATAAACAGTGCTGCGATGAACATTGGGGTGCACGTGTCTCTTTCAATTCTGGTTTCCTCAGTGTGTGTGCCCAACAGTGGAATTGCTGGGTCATATGGCAGTTCTAATTCCAGAATTTTAAGGAATCTCCACACTGTTCTCCATAGCGGCTGTACTAGTTTGCATTCCCACCAACAGTGTAAGAGGGTTCCCTTTTCTCCACACCCTCTCCAGCATTTATTGCTTATAGACCTTTTGGATAGCAGCCATTCTGACTGGGGTGAAATGGTACCTCATTGTGGTTTTGATTTGCATTTCTCTGATAATGAGTGATGTTGAACATCTTTTCATGTGTTTGTTAGCCATCTGTATTTCTTCTTTGGAGAAATGTCTGTTTAGTTCTTTGGCCCATTTTTTGATTGGGTCATTTATTTTTCTGGAATTGAGCTTCAGGAGTTGCTTGTATATTTTTGAGATTAATCCTTTGTCAGATGCTTTATTTGCTATTATTTTCTTCCATTCTGAATGCTGTCTTTTCACTTTGTTTATAGTTTCCTTTGTTGTGCAAAAGCTTTTAATTTTAATTAGGTCCCATTTGTTTATTTTTGCTTTTATTTCCAATATTCTGGGAGGTGGGTCATAGAGGATCCTGCTGTGATTTATGTCAGACAGTGTTTTGCTTATGTTTTCCTCTAGGAGTTTTATAGTTTCTGGTCTTATGTTTAGATCTTTAATCCATTTTGAGTTCATTTTTGTATATGGTGTTCGAAAGTGTTCTAGTTTCATTCTTTTACAAGTGGTTAACCAGTTTTCCCAGCACCACTTGTTAAAGAGGTTGTCTTTTCTCCATTGTATATTCTTGCCTTTTTTGTCAAAGATAAGGTGTCCACAAATATGTGGATTTGTCTCTGAGCTTTCTATTTTGTTCCATTGATCTATATTTCTGTCTTTGTGCCAGTACCATTCTGTCTTGATCACTGTGACTTTGTAGTAGAGCCTGAAGTCAGGCAGGTTGATTCCTCCAGTTTTATCTTCTTTCTCAAGATTGCTTTGGCTATTCAAGGTTTTTGTATTTCCATATAAATTATGAAATTATTCGCTCTAGTTCTGTGCAAAATACCATTACCAAATACCAATACCAATTACAAATACCAATACCATTAGCAATACCATTACCAGCTTGATCGATCTGTAGATCTAAGCAATCTATAGATTACTTTGGGTAGTATACTCATGTTGACTATATTGATTCTTCTGATCCAAGAACACAGTATATTTCTCCATCTATTTGCATACACTTTGATTTCTTTCACCAGTGTTTTATAGTTTTCTATATATAAGCCTTCTGTTTCTTTAGGTAGATATATTCCTAAGTATTTTATTCTTTTCATTGCAATGGTGAATGGAATTGTTTCCTTGATTTCTCTTTCTGTTTTCTCATCGTTAGTGTATAGGAATGCAAGAGATTTCTGTGTGTTAATTTTATAACCAGCAACTTTACTATATTCATTGATTAACTCTAGTAATTTTCTGGTGGAGTCTTTAGGGTTCTTTATGTAGTGGATCCAGAGAAGGCAGTGGCAACCCACTCCAGTACTCTTGCCTGGAAAATCCCATGGATGGAGGAGCCTTGTAGGCTGCAGTCCATGGGGTTGCTAAGAGTCATACATGACTGAGCGACTTCACTTTCACTTTTCACTTTCATGCATTGGAGAAGGAAATGACACCCACTCCATTGTTCTTGCCTGGAGAATCTCAGGGACAGGGGAACCTGGTGGCTTCTGTCTATGTGGTCACACAGAGTTGGACACGACTAAAGTGACTTAGCAGGAGCAACAGCAGCATGTAGAGGATCATGTCACCTGCAAGTGAGAGTTTTACTTCTTTTCCAATCTGGATTCTTTTTTTTTTTTTTTCAATCTGGATTCTTTTATTTCCTTTTCTGCTCTGATTGCTGTGGCCAAAACTTCCAAAACTATGTTGAATAGTAGTGGTGAGAGTGGGCACCCTTGTCTTGTTCTGTACTTTAGGGGAAATGCTTTCCATTTTTCACCATTGAGGATAATGTTTGCTGTGGGTTTGTCATATATAGCTTTTATTATGTTGAGGCATGTTCCTTGTATTCCTGCTTTCTGGAGGGTTTTTATCATAAATGGATGTTGAATTTTGTCAAAAGCTTTCTCTGCATCCATTGAGATAATTATATGGTTTTTATGTTTCAATTTGTTAATGTGGTGTGTTACATTGGTTGATTTGCAGATATTGAAGAATCCTTGCATCCTTGGGATAAAGCCCACTTGGTCATGATGTATGATTTTTTTAATATGTTGTTGGATTCTGTTTGCTAGAATTTTGTTAAGGAGTTTTGCATCTATGTTAATCAGTGATATATGCCTGCAGTTTTCTTTTTTTGTGGCATCTTTGTCAGGTTTTGGTATTAGAGTGATGGTGGCCTCATAGAATGAGTTTGGAAGTTTACCTTCCTCTGTAATTTTCCGGAAGAGTTTGAGTAGGATAGGTGTTAGCTCTTCTCTAAATTTTTGGTAGAATTCAGCTGTGAAGCCGTCTGGTCCTGGGCTTTTGTTTGCTGGAAGATTTCTGATTACAGTTTCAATTTCCGTGCTTGTGATGGGTCTGTTAAGATTTTCTATTACTTCCTGTTTCAGTTTTGGAAAGTTATACTTTTCTAAGAATTTGTCCATTTCATCCAAGTTGTCCATTTTATTGGCATAGAGCTGCTGGTGGTAGTCTCTTATGATCCTTTGTATTACTGTGTTGTCTGTTGTGATCTCTCCGTTTTCATTTCTGATTTTCTTGATTTGTTTCTTCTCTCTTTGTTTCTTGCTGAGTCTGGCTAATGTTTTGCTAATTTTATTTATCTTCTCAAAGAACTAGTTTTTGGCTTTGTTGATTTTTGCTATGGTCTCTTTTGTTTCTTTTGTATTTTTTCTGCCCTAATTTTTAAGATTTCTTTCCTTCTACTAACCCTGGGGTTCTTCATTTCTTCCTTTTCTAGTTGCTTTAGGTGTAAATTTAGGTTATTTATTTGACTTTTTTCTTGTTTCTTGAGGTAAGCCTGTATTGCTATGAATCTTCGCCTTAGCACTGCTTTTACAGTGTCCCATAGGTTTTGGGTTATTGTGTTTTCATTTTCATTCATTTCTTTTTTTTTTTTTTTTTTACGATAGATCACATTTTTTTTTATTCTTAATGACATAAGCAAGGAGAAAAATCTCACATTCATACTAAAAATTCCAACTAGACTCACAGGAATTCATTTCTATGCATATTTTGATTTCTTTTTTGACTTCTTCTGTGACTTGTTGGTTATTCAGCAGCGTGTTGTTCAGCCTCCATATGTTGGAATTTTTAATAGTTTTTCTCCTGTAATTGACATCTTATCTTACTGCATTGTGGTCAGAAAAGATGCTTGGAATGATTTCTTTTTTTTTTTTTTTTTTTAATTTACCAAGGCTAAATTTATGGCCCAAGATGTCATCTATCCTGGAGAAGGTTTCATGTACACTTAAGAAAAAGGTGAAACTCATTGTTTTGGGATGAAATGTCCTACAGATATCAACTAGGTCTAACTGGTCTATTGTATCATTTAAAGTTTGTGTTTCCTTGATAATTTTCTGTTTAGTTGATCTATCCATAGGTGTGAGGGGAGTGTTAAAATCTCCCACTATTATTGTCTTATTGTTAATTTCCCCTTTCATACTTGCTAGCATTTGTCTTACATGTTGCAGTGTTCCTATGTTAGGTACATATATATTTATAATTGTTATATCTTCTTCTTGGATTGATCCTTTGATTATTATGTAGTGTCCTTCTTTGTCTCTTTTCAAAGTCTATTTTATCTGTTAAGAGTATTGGTACTCCTGGTTTCTTTTTGGTCTCTATTTGCGTGGAATATCTTTTTACATCCCTTCACTTTCAGTCTGTATGTGTCTCTTGTTTTGAGGTGGGTCCCTTGTAGGCAGCATATATAGGGGTCTTGTGTTTGTATCCATTCAGCTAGTCTTTGTCTTTTGGTTGGGGCATTCAGCCCATTTACATTTAAGGTAGTTATTGATAAGTATGATCCCATTGCCATTTGCTTTGTTGTTTGGGGTTCGGGTTCATACCCCCTTTCTGTGTTTCCTGTCTAGAGAAGATCCTTTAGCATTTGTTGGGGAGCTGGTTTGGTGGTGCTGAATTCTCTCAGCTTTTGCTTGCCTGTAAAGATTTTGATTTCTCCTTCATATTTGAATGAGATCCTTGCTGGGTACAGTGATCTGGGTTGTAGATTTTTTTTCTTTCATCACTTTAAGTATGTCCTGCCATTCCCTTCTGGCCTAAAGAGTTTCTATTGAAAGATCAGCTGTTATGCTTATGGGAATCCCCTTGTGTGTTATTTGTTGTTTTTCCCTTGCTGCTTTTAATATTTGTTCTTTGTGTTTGATCTTTGTTAATTTGATTAATATGTATCTTGGGGAGATTTGCCTTGGGTTAATCCTGTTTGGGACTCTCTGGGTTTCTTGGACTTGGGTGATTATTTCCTCCCCCATTTTAGGAAAGTTTTCAACTGTTATTTCCTCATTTATTTCCTCATGGTCTTTCTTTTTGTCTTCTTCTGGGACTCCTATGATTCAAATGTTGGGGTATTTAACATTGTCCCAGAGGTCTCTGAGGTTGTCCTCATTTCTTTTAATTCTTTTTTCTTTTTTCTTCTCTGTTTCATCTATTTCTACCATTATATCTTCTACCTCACTTTTTCTATCTTCTGCTTCCGTTATTCTACTGTTGGTTCCTTCCATAGTGTTTTTGATCTCATTTATTGCATTATTCATTATATATTGACTCTTTTTTATTTCTTCTAAGTCCTTGTTAAACATTTCTTGCATCTTCTCGATCTTTGTCTCAGGCTACTTATCTGTAACTCCATTTTGTTTTCAAGATTTTGGATTGGTTTCACTATCATTATTCAGAATTCTTTATCAGGTAGATTCCCTATTGCTTCCTCTTTTGTTTGGTTTGGTGGGCATTTATCCTGTCCCTTTACCTGCTGCGCATTTCTCTGCCTTCTCGTCTTGTTTATGTTGCTGTGTTTGGGGTGGCCTTTCCATATTCTGGCAGTTTGTGTTTCCTTTTTATTGTGGAGGTTCCTCACTGTGGGTGGGGCTGGATGGGTGGCTTGTCAAGCTTTCCTGGTCAGGGAAGCTTGTGTCAGTGTTCTGGTGGGTGGAGCTGGATTTCTTCTCCCTGAAGTGTAATGGAGTGTCCAGTAATGAGTTTTGAGATGTCAGTGGGTTTGGTGTGACTTTGGGCAGCTTGTATATTGAAGCTCAGGGCCATGTTCCTGTGTTGCTGGAGAATTTGAGTGGCATGTCTTGCTCTGGAACTTGTCGGCCCTTGGGTGGTGCTTGGTTTCAGTGTAGGTATGGAGGCGTTTGATGAGCTCCTATCGATTAATGTTCCCTGGAGTCAGGAGTTCTCTGGTGTTCTCAGGTTTTGGACTTAAGCCTCCTGCCTCTGGCTTTCAGTCTTATTCTTACAGGAGCCTCAAGACTTCTCCATCCATACAGCACCGATGATAAAACATCTAGGTTAATGATGAAAAGTTTCTCCACAGTGAGGGACACCTGGAGAGGTACACAGAGTTACATGGAGAAGAGAAGAGGGGGGAGGGAGATAGAGGTGACCAGGAGGAGCAGAGGGGGAATCAAAAGAGGAGAGAACAAGCTAGCCAGTATTTACTTCCCTATGTGCTCTCCACAGTCTAGACCCCTCAGAGATGTTCATGGAGTTACACAGAGAAGAGAAGAAGAAAGAATGAAACAGAGGTGGCCAGGAGGATAAAAGGGGGAATCAAAAGGAGAGAGGCATATCTAGCCAGTAATCAGTTCCCTACATGTTCTCCACAGCCAGAACACACAGAGATTCACAGAGGTGGGTAGAGAAGAGAAGGGGAGGGGGGTGGAGGAGATAGAGGTGACCTGGTGGAGAAAAAGGAGAGTCCAAAGGGGGAGAGAGAAATCCAGCCAGTAATCTCGCTCCCAAGTAAAAATGGGTACTGAAGATTGGGTTCTTAAAGGTATAAAATTGATAACAAATATAAAAAAAAAAGATTAAAAATCTAGAGTAGAAGTTAGATTCTCAAAAATACAATATTAAAGGAAAAAACAGCCAAAAAATTATGAAGTATACATCTATGAAATTTGTTTTAAAAATAGGGTTTTTTTTTTTTTTTGCAAAGTAATAGCAGGTTATAAAAATGAAAATTAAAGGAGTAATAGAGGACTTAAAAATTAAAAAAAATTTTTTAATTAAAAAAATGATAATAATAAAAATATATCTAGGACTTTCTCTGGTGTTGTTGTGGACAGTGTGGGGTCAGTTCATTTTCAGATAGTTCCTTGATCAGGCTTATATGTCTCAAGATCTATAGGCCCCTTCCTATGTAGTCGGTGCTAACTGCAGAGTTTTAATCTATTGCACCTCTCACTTCCCTCTGTTTATTTTAGCTGCTTCTGTTTGCTGGTCTCTTCAGTGTCTAATTTCCACCCTGACACAAGGGGGTGATGGTGGCCACTTTTTTAGGCTCACTTAAGACTCCCTTCCCAGGACGGATCTCCATCCCTACCTCTTTTGTCTCTCTTTTTATCTTTTATATTTTTTTTCTTACCTTCTTTCAAAGACAATGGGCTGCCTTTCTGGGTGCCTGATGTCCTTTGCCAGCATTCAGGAGTTGTTTTGTGGAATTTGCTCAGCTTTCAAATGTTCTTCTGATGAATTTGCTGGGGAGAAAATGGTCTCCTTGTCCTCTTCCTCCACCATCTTAGGACCACCTCTGGGACTGGATTTTGAAGGTACTTTATCAAGAAGACCAAAATTTCATAATGGACAAGCAAGAACTCCTTAACTTGGGGGTCATTGCTCTGGGACTCAGGGTTTAAAATTCAACTATGTACTCAGAGGTAAGGAAAATTATTGTATGGCTACTTTGAGAAACCTGAAATAAAAAGACAGCCAAGTTTCAGTGAATTGGAAATATTTGATTTGCTCCAAAACATATAGAGTACCTGGTGTCTCAGATGGTAAAAGGTCTGCCTGCAATGCAGGAGACCCAAGTTCAATCCCTGAATCGGGGAGATCCCCTAGAGAAGGAAATGGCAACCAACTCCAGTGTTATTGCCTGGAATATCCCATGGACGCAGGAACCTGGGGGGCTATCATCCGAAGGGTCTCAAGGAGTCAGACACAACTGAACAACTTCACTTCAGAACATACTAGAGAAGGACCTATGAATGCTGAGAAGAGGGATCCTGGAGTGGTTCTCTAATGCAATGGCAAGCACCCACAGGAGGATTTATTCCAGTAGAGGATCCAGAGGATGTGCCAAGGTCATAAGGAATGGGGTGGCAAGAGGGGCACTAGCACCAATGAGAATCTCATTGTGGCCTCCTCTGCAGGTTAGGGATGGTAGTAAAAATGCAGTCACAACACTAGGGTAATTAGCATCTGTGGAGATGATGGGCTCTGAAGTAGAGACAGATGGACGCACTTGATAGCTACAAGCCAGGAGGCCATAATTATCAGAGTGAGCCCCAGAGTAGAGGACAGACAAGAGCTCATGATCCACTGAAAGTTTTGGAGTTGTACAACCAACATATTTGTGCTTCTAGGGGCAAAGCAGACAGGCAGTCAACAGGATGTTGACTGTGAGCTAAAACCAAAGGAAGAACTGAACAACAGGAAGCTAATCATTGTTTCCAAAAACATTGACCATGTGCGAAGATGCCACAATTCACAGACTGAAGCACTAGAAGAGCCCTGGGGCACCATGGAGCACGTATACCATAACTGTTCCCCAAAGTCTTAGCCTCAAGGGACCTATGTTCACCTCCTCGGGTGACAGTATGCTGGGAAAGGAAAACATAAAAACATTTAGAGGAGGACAGGGCTTCCGAGGTGACTCAAATGGTAAAGAATCTGCCTGCAGTGCAGGAGCCCTGGGTTCGACTCCTGGGTTGTGAAGATTCCCCTGGAAAAGAGCTACCCAGTCCAGTAGTCTTGCTGGGAAAATTCCATGCACAGAGGAGCCTGGTGGGCTACAGTCCAAGGGGTCACAAAGAGTTGAACATGACTGATCGGCCAACACACGCTTAGAGATGTGTGTCCTCACCAGGACCGACACCTATCAGATATTGGTTTGCCTCTCCTGAGCAGAACTTCAGCTGGGACTCCTATCTGGGGACTTATTAGAAGCCTGATTCATAGCCGTGAAATCTCACTTGACATAAGTAACAATCACAACATGGAAGCAACCCACGACAGTCAGCATCCCCCATGCCATCCAGAGGCAGGTGGCCTTGCAGAACACCAGAGTAACTTCTAAAAAGGAACCTTCAGCTCTGAGAAATTGCTCTGAATAATGGGCTGCATCCTTTAGGACAGAGACTATCAATTATATCCATGACTCCAGGAAAGTTCTCAATCCATTCTGAGAATAAACAATTACCAGAACATATTTATAGCTCCTGTAATTCCTATTCCTTTCTTATTGCTACAGCCTTACCAAAATTATGATACTGTTAGGTAGGACATGCATCACAAACTTCTTTGGAAATACTCTTAAAATTATCTCACTAGTGTTGAGTCAATATCGCTGCCAATTTATCTTTTCTGTTATAAATTCTAAGTTGCCGTGCTGTGCTCAGTCGTGTTCGACTCTGTGCGACCCCATGGATTGTAGACCACCAGGCTCCTCTGTCCATGGGATTCTCCAGGCAAGAATACTTGAGTGGGTTGCCATTTCCTCCTCCAGGGGATCTTCCAACCCAGGGAGTGAACCTGTCTCTTGCATCTCCTGCACTGGCAGGCAAATTCTTTACCACTTACACCACCTAGGAGGGCCTATAGGTATTATACTGAAAAGTATATTTATCAAATGCCGTAATTATTGTATTTATCTTCTATAGCAATAGGAAAGCTTGTAAAAAAATTTTTTTTTAATTTTTTTTCGTAAGACTTTCTGTATAGGAGCCATTATAGTATTTGAAGTCAGGGACTAGCCCCAAATCATGCTCACTTATAGTATAAACATTTGCTCTTTTATCTCTTTTGCTGGTTGACAGATCGGTGTGAGAACAATTAAATTCACAATTTGAACTGATTTAACTTCTGGGAGTGGCTTCTATATCAGTAACTCAGATCTGCTGTAACATAACATGCTTGGAAATTTTCAGTTTTTCTTTTAAAGTCAAGTCATCCACAAAGTTAAATTAGAGACACACAAGAGAGCCCCTAATGAGACTCCACAGGACTTGGAGAGTTTCCTCAGAGAGGGGAACAATCGTGGCATGCTCCTTCCACACTTAGGGTGTTGCAACAGTCGGTAGAGATGTGTAAAGGGCAAGAAGGTAACTAGCAGAGAAATGCTGGGTGTCTTCTCTCAGCAGAAGCATCTCCATAGGAAACAGTTGTAATGAGGACCCTAGGAGTCAATCAGTTGCTTTCAAACATTTGCCCCTGCTTCTATAGCTCTTGGATGGATTGAGTACGTGTGTGTGTGTGCGCGCTAAGTCACTTCAGTCGTGTCTGACTCTTTGCGACCCTATGGACTGTAGCCTGCCAGGCTTCTCTGTCCATTTCCCAGATCTTTCTCAAACTCACGTCCATCGAGTCGGTGATGCCATCCAACCATCTCATCCTCTGTCACCCCCTGCCTCTCCTTCTGCCTTCTGCCTTCAGTTTTCCCTAGCATCAGGGTCTTTTCAAATGAGTCAGTTCTTTGCATCAGGTGGCCGAAGTATTGGAGCTTCAGTTTCAGCATCAGTCCTTCCAAAGAATATTCAGGACTGATTTTCTATAGGATGGACTGGTTGGATCTCCTTGAAGTCCAAGGGACTCTCAAGAGCCTTCTCCAACACCACAGTGCAAAAGCATCAATTCTTTGATGCTCGGCTTTCTTTATGACCCAACTCTCACATCCATTCATGACTACTGGAAAAACCATAGCTTTGACTAGACGGACCGTTGTTGATACAGTAATGTCTCTGCTTTTTAATATGCTGTCTAGGTTGGTCATAACCTTCCTTCCAAGAAGTAAACATCTTTTAATTTCATGGCTGCAATCACCATCTGCAGTGATTTTGGAACTCCAAAAAATAAAGTCTCTAACGGTTTCCATTGTTTCCCCATCTATTTGCCATGAAGTGATGAGACCGGATGCCATGATCTTAGTTTACTGAATGTTGAGTTTTAAACCAACTTTTTCACTCTCCTCTTTCACTTTCATCAAGAGACTGTTTAGTTCTTCTTCACTTTCTGCCGTAAGGGTGGTGTCATTTGTGTATCTGAGGTTATTGATATTTCTTTCAGGAATCTTGATTCCAGCCTCTGCTTCATCCAGCCCCGCATTCTGCATGATGTACTCTGCACAAAAGTTAAATAAGCAGGGTGACAATATACAGCCTTGACGTAATCCTTTCCTGATTTTGATCCAATCTCTTGTTCCATGTCCAGTTCTGTTATTTCTTGACTTGAATAGAGATTTCTCAGGAGGCGGGTAAGGTAATCTGGTATTCTCATCTCTTGAAGAAATTTCCACAGTCTGTTGTGATCCACACAGACAAAAGTTTTGGCATGGTCAATAAAACAAAAGAGGATGTTTTTCTGGAACTCTCTTGCTTTTTCAATGATCCAACGGATGTTGGCAATTTGATCTCTTGTCCCTCTGCCTTTTCTGAAACCAACTTGAACATCTGAAAGTTTACGATCTACATACTGTTGAAGGCTGATTTGGAGAGTTTTGAGCATTACTTTGCTATCATGTGAGATGAGTACAATTGTGCAGTAGCTTGAACATTATTTGGCATTGCCTTTCTTTGGAATTGAAATGAAAACTGATCTTTTCCAGTCCTGTGGCCACTGCTGAGTTTTCCAAATTTGCTGGCATTTTGAGTGCAGCACTTTGAAAGCATCGTCTTTTGAGATTTGAAATAGCTCAACTGGAATCCCATAACCTCCACTAGCTTTGTTCTTAGTGATGCTTCCTAAGGCCCACTTGACTTCACACTTCAGGATGTCTGGCTCTAGGTGAGTGATCACACCATCATGGTTATCTGAGTCATAAAGATCTTCTTTGTACAGTTCTTCGGTGTATTCCAGTCACCTCTGCTTAAGATCTTCTGCTTCTGTTAGATCCATACATTTTCTGTCTTTATTCTGCCCATTTTCACATGAAATGTTCCCTTGGTATCTCTAATTTTCTTGAAGAGATGTCTAATGTTTCCCATTCTATTATTATCCTCTATTTCTTTGCATTGATCACTGAGGAAGGCTTGCTTATCTCTCCTTGCTATTGTTTGGAATTCTATATTCAAATGGGTATATCTTTCCTTTTCTCCTTTCCCTCTAGCTTCTCTTCTTTTCTCAGATATTTGTAAGGCCTCCAGAGACAAACATTTTGGCTTTTTGCGTTTCCTTTCTGGTGTATGGTCTTGATCACTGCCTCCTGTACAATGTCATTAACCTCCACCCATAGTTCTTCAGGCACACTGTCTATCAGATCTAATCCCTTGAATCTATTTCTCACTTCCACTGTATAACCCCAAGGGACTTGATTTGGGTCATACCTGAATGGTCTAGTGGTTTTCCCTATTTTCTTCAATTTGAGTCTGAATTTGGCAATAAGGAGTTCATGATCCAAGTCACAGTCAGCTCTTGGTCTTGTTTTTGCTGACGGTATAGAGCTTCTCCATCTTTGGCTGCAAAGAATATAATCAATCTAAAATTTAAAAAAAAGAATATAATCAATGTAATTTCAGTATTGACCATGTGGTGATGTCCATGTGTAGAATTTTCTCTTGTGTTTTTGGAAGAGAGTGTTGCTATGACCAATATGTTCTCTTGGCAAAACTCTATTAGCCTTTGACCTGCTTCATTTTGTACTCCAAGGCCAAATTGCCTGTTACTCCAGGTATCTCTTGACTTCCTACTTTTGCATTCCAGTCCCCTATAATGAAAAGGACATCTTTTGTGGGTATTAGTTCTAGAAGGTCTTGTCTTTATAGAACTGTTCAACTTCAAATGCACATATAGGTGTATAAATGTACAAATAAGTGAAACATTTAAATCATTTGACTACACATTTAAGAAGTAACTAATCAGTCGGTATGTTAAACAAAACAAAATACATGTTTTATTCAATTTGCCATCTTGATAAATGATAGAAGCTTTCTTAATAAAGAGATGTTCATATTCATTATCATGTATGTATATTTATGTTTCTGTAGAGAGACACTTATACTATCTTTAATTAAAATAACTAACTTCTTTTTCTCCAAAAACAAGAGAAAACTGGAGGATGTGTGGAGCTTCTGTCTCCATTCTAATCCTACTGAATTAGAATCCTTGGAAGTGAACCACCAATATTTGCATTTAAAAAAATCTCCTCGAGTGATTGCTTGCACATTAAAATTTGAGATGTAATCCCTGTATGGGATAAAAGGATGGGGGAATGAAAGAGTAGTGAGTCACGAGAGAGAAAAGGGATTTGAATAGAAAATGAAGACTGTGGCCAGAAAGACTGATTCTTATGGACTTATTTCAAGTGCTTTACTAGTCTGTGAGTGAGATATTATTGAGAAAGGCAGATTCTACAATATCCTTCAAAACCCACCTCGAAGTTATCAGCTCTAATTGGCACCTCTAATATAATGTTCAACTGTCAAGACTTTAGTAGAGACAGAATTCTATTTTTAAAAAATTTTTAAAAATGCAAATCCTGTGGGACGCTTTATTTAGGAATAAACCAGAAAATATCAAAAGAAGCAGGAAGTTTCATTGAAATTCTTACTATTGGTTTGAGTGATTGCAAGAAAAAAAAGAAAAACTGAGTATGAATATGAAATGCAAGACAAAGGCAGCAGATGTTCTATTCATGGGGATCTAAATATTGGTTTTCATGCTTTTTACATCTTTCTGAAAGAATCAAAATCCAAGATGGTGAGTCTACGCTAGTCAAAAACAGACTCCAGGAGAAACACATGCAAATACGGAGTTAACTCAGGCTCCGTGGGTAACATAGTGTCCATCCCATTGGCATGTGACATGGTTCCGCCAGCATACATTGTGCCATATTGGTGATCACTTTAAAAGTTGCTATTCAGTGGCTCAGTCATGTCCCATTCTTTGCGACCCTGTAGACTGCAGCATGCCAGGCTTCCCTGTCCTTCACCAACTCCCAGAACTTGCTCAAACTCAAGTCCATTGAGTCAATGATGCCATCCAACTGTCTCATCCTTTGTTGCCCACTTCTCCTGCCCTCAATCTTTCCCACCATCAGGATCTTTCACAATGAGTCAGTTCTTCTCATCAAGTGGCTGAAGTATTGGAGCTTCAGCATCAGCCCTACCAATAAATATTCAGGGTTAATTTCCTTTAGGGTTGAAAAAGAGGGTGACTGAAAAAACAGATTTATGTTCACATCAACTCTGGGCCATGAGGCTGAAGAGGGCCTGGGGGAAAGGTTGCATTATGACATTTTTAAGTCCCAGGAACCTTTGCCTTTGTGGTCCTTTTTCTCCATAAAAGAATGTAAAAATTATATTTTATCACTACATTGGTATATAGGCAAATTTGACCCAGGCTGAATTCATTGCTATGAGTGTATTAGTATATTCAGATTTTTCATCTGACTCAAAACAAGGTAAATATTCCCTGAAAGTGTCATGGGCCCTCAGCACTGTGTCTATTCTACCTATTGGGTAAATCAGAGGAAATAGCAGTGATCAGAGAAACAAATACAGTGAGAGAAGACTCAAAGTCCCAGATGAAAAGAGCTTACTGCTCAGGGAGAACAGAAGAAAGATTATTTTTAAGAAAAGAAAGGAAATAAAGAGAGATGAGGGCTTCCCCAGTGGTCTAGTGGTTAAGAATTCATCTGCCAATGAAAGGGACATGGCTTTGATCCTTGGTCAGGGAAGATACCACGTGTCATAGAGCAGTGATGCCCATGTACCACAACTACTGAGCTTGCTAACAATAGTCTAAAAATTACTCCCAAATTAGGGTGACCCAAACATTAAAATTCAGCCTTAACCTATTCTTTTTAAATTGAAGAAACTTCAGAAAATCACTACACCATTCTGGTAAAACCTAAATCAAATCTCTTATGATTATATAGTGAAAATGACAAATAGATTCAAGGAATTAGATCTTATAGACAGAGTGCCTGAAGAACTATGGACAGAGGTTCATAACATTGTACAGAAGGTGGTGATCAAAACCATCCCCAAGAAAAAGAAATACAAAAAGGCAAAATGGTTGTCTCTGGAGGCCTTACAAATAGTTCAGAAAAGAAGAGAAATGAAAGGCAAAGGAGGAAAGGAAAGCTTTACCCATCTGAATTCAGAGTTTCAAAGAATAACTAGGAGAGATAAGAAAGCCTTCTTAAGTGAACAGTGCAAAGAAATAGAGAAAAACAATAGAATAGGAAAGACTAGAGATCTTTTCAAGAAAATCAGAGATACCAAGGGGGCATTTCATATAAAGATGGACAAAATAAAAGACAGAACCTATGGACCTAATAGACAGTATGGACCTAATAGAAGCAGAAGATATTAAGAAGAGGTGACAAGAATACACAGAAGTATACAAAAAAGATCTTCATGACTCAGATAACCATAATGGTGTGATCACTAATCTAGAGCCAGACATCCTGGAGTATGAAGCCAAGTGGGCCTTAGGAAGCATCACTACAAACAAAGCTAGTAGAGGGGATGGAATCCCAGTTGAGCTATTTCCCCCTGATGCTGGGAAACTTTGAAGACAGTAGGAGAAGGGGACAACAGAGGATGAGATGGTTGGATGTTATCACTGACTCAATGGACACGAGTTTGAGCAAACTCCAGGAGACAGTGAAGGACAGGGAAGCCTGGTGTGCTGCAGTCCATGGAATCTCAAAGAGCTGGATGTGACTGAGCAACTGAACAAGAACAAATTCTTTCGTTATTATCAACTAGTCAAGAAGTAACTCTATCATCATATTCTTTTCATTTTAATAGGAGCTGGATATAGAACCCAGACCCTTTCTAGCCTTGCTTTCTGAAAACATCCAGAGGGAAAAACATCTGGGAAGACTCTGAGGTTGAACCTACAGTTTCTCTTGAGAGCTGCCTGTCCTTGCTTTCTGCATAGGCTCAGGGAACTCAGGGATGAGGCCACTTTATGTCTAATAGTTGCAGCCTTCTTTCCAGTTGTGGTTTGAGTAATTATTGCACTTTTGTCTCAGATCTCCTACACCAGTATGTTACCCCAAATATATAAACCTTATTTTTCCCAGTGAAAAGCATTTCCAGATGGTCTCTGCTGCTGCTGCTGCTGCTAAGTCGCTTCAGTCGTGTCTGACTCTGTGCGACCCCATAGACGGCAGCCTACCAGGCTCCTCTGTCCCTGGGATTCTCCAGGCAAGAATGCTGGAGTGGGTTACCATTTCCTTCTCCACCAGATGGTCTCTAGAAAATATTAATGATAGAAATCGCAACAAATAATAATGCCTCCGAGGAGGAGAGCTGACCTTTGTTTGTTTTTTTTAATAGAAATCACACTATGCTGTCCAAAATTGTCTTAAAAACAGGAATTATATGTATATAATTAATATAAATATACAATATAATTATATTATATATGTTATACACACAATTTTAGTTTTCTGTGGTTGCTATTAAAAAAAAACTTCCAGTATTTGCTAACTTAAAATCATACTAATTGAATATCTTATATTTCTGAAGCTTCAACATCCAAAATCAGTCTTGTAGGGGGCCAGGAGGGCTGGTTCCTCACGGAAGCACTAGTGGAGAACCCCTCTGATAATCCTTGTCAGTGTCTAATCCCAGCCTGCATTTCTTGGCTCCTACACCCTTCCTCACATTATTCAATCTCTTGCTTCCACCATCATATCTACTATTGACTCTTATCCTACTGTCTCCATCTTATGAGACTGTGATGGTTAATTTCATGTGTCATATTGATTTGGCCACAGGTTGCCAAGACATTTGGTTAAACATGATTTCTGAGTGTGTCCATACGAGTGTTTTTGGATGAGATTACTTTTGAATCAGTGGACTAAGTAAAGCACATTGTCCTCCCCCAAATGGGTGGGCCTCATCCAGTCAGTTGAAGGCCTGACTAGATAAAAGTCTAAGAAAGCATTTTCTTTCTCTGTATCTGTTCAAGCTAAATCATCTCCCAACTTTGGATTTAGATTTGGACTGTAAATTGCAGCCTTCCAGTTTCTCAGGTTTTGGATTATTACTAAAACTACTCTCCTGGACTTATACTGCTCAGTCTTTATAATCACATGAGTCAATTCTTATATATTTGAATACAAGGCCTGTTATAGTTACATTGGTCCTGCCCAGATAATCCAGCCTAATTTCCTCATCTTAAAGTCTTTAATTTAATTACATCTGCAGAATCCCTTTTGCCATATAAGGTAACGTTTACAAAGATTAGGGCCTAGATGTCTTTGTGGGACATTATTCATCTACACACACATACATATATAGCAAATAAGTTTAACTTTGCTTTGCCTCTGACTTTTGTGTTTTAATGTATTACAATTATAACAGAAAGCATATAGCTTTCAAATTTTCACAATTAAAAAATAATTGTTGTGGAGTCTTAGCAGATTGCTTTCAGTTTTTCTAATTACAATGAAACATTTCTCTAAAATCTCTGTAACAAGGGTCTCAAAAGACTTCATGAATATTATCTTAATTTTATTCCTGCAACATCCAAATGAGACAGAGTAATTGTCAGGTATTTTATGATAACAAATACATTGCAACTACAAGCTTTTTTAAATAAAGGAAGAAACTTTATTCTTGTTAAAGTATAAAGAATAGACTTGTTAAAACCTTCTGAGTATCTCAGATTTACTGATAACCTTTGATGCAAAAGGAAATAGGTATCTGATGTTCAACTCATGGTTTAATTGCAAAAACCTAGATTAGCTAAGCAATTGCTACTGGCTCCTAACTAAAAAACAGTTGCATAATATAAGACATATACACTATTTTCATATTTACCATCTCTTTAAGACATGTTTTTCTATTTTTTAAAGTTCCATTCAAATCAAAATAGATCATATCATTCAGGTTACATGCAATTATAGAATTTAAACTCAATGTCAGATACTATACATGTCAAAGCAAATTCACATCTATAAGTTCATGTAAAAATAAACTTCTCTCCCCTAAAACTTTTGGCCATTTCTTAACTTCTCAATTATTTTCCCTGTTTCAGTATACTGCAAATGCCCAGGATCAAGTGATTTTCTCTCATTCCTGTTGGTATTCTAGAACATTCCTGCCAATGTTTACAATGTTAGAGAAATTCTATTGATGAAGTTGATACTTTCAGAGTTCAAGAAGGTCAAATTTATTTCTTTATTTGCTTCTCTTCATGAATACCCCAAAGGGCTTCCCTTGTGGCTCAGAAGGTAAAGAATCTGCCTGCAATGCAGAAGACCCAGGTCCGATCCCTGGGTTGGGAAGATTCCTTGGAAAAGGAAATGGCAATCCACTCCAGTATTCTTGCCATGAACAGAGGAACCTGGTGTGTATAGTCCATGGGTTCACAAAGAGTTGAACATGACTAAACTACTACACTTTCACTTTTTTTTCAGTGAGCTCCCCAAATCTGCCACTATCCCTTTAAAATTTTCGTGGATCGTTTTTCACCAGCTCTTAATTGGCCATCTAGATAGCATTTTTATATTTTCATTCTTTATTCTTGCCTATCCATTTGAAAAGCCACATCAAAACTGCCTTTGCTGAAACGTCATCTACCTCTACTCCCTAGAAAGAGCCAGAGCTTCTACCATGATGTGTGTGTGTGTGTGTGTGTGAATTATCTTTTCGCTTTGACAGATTTGTGACTGTATATATGCTTGTATTTCCTGAAGTTCTAATGTTTGCTTTAGAGATTAGGGAATTCCCTTTCTAAAAAATGACCAGCTTCTTCTCGGTACATTCCAGGATGGTCTTTGTTCAGGGGCTACCATTTCCTGAGCTGCGGTTCGGGCTTCATCTTATTTCTTCCCCCTGCCCCTCACGCCTTTGTCTTCCATGCCAGAGCTCCGTGGGTGGCTAGCTGCCGTCACCCTCTGCACCTGTCCCAGTTAGCGGGCTTGAGCCGCCGCCAGCACAGCCTCCGTGCCGGCGGACGGCTGCTGGGCCCGACCTCACTGCTGGCCAGGCTGCAGCGCGGTGGCGTGCGTGTCTAGACACCATTTGTTGGAGCTGCTCGGTGAAAGCTCTGGTGCTGGTGTCTCACAGCTGCGCTCAAAGGTTACTCATCACAGGCTCGACAGCTGGACTGGGGGGCTGTCTATCTTCGCGACCGCGGGGCTCATCGTGGGGCCGGACGCGTCACCTCCGCAAATGTTTGTTGCATTAGTAGGTTTTTGGAGCCAAACTTATTTTCCGATATTACCACAAAATCTAGGATAGCCTTGAGATGAAGGGTATGGATGCCGAAGGCAGAAAGACATTGGGTTCAAATCCTGACTCCACCACTTTCTGGCTGGATAACACTAGGCAAGATTTACACCCACCCTGTGCTTCAGTTTCCTGACTTGTTAAAGGGAGACAACAGTTAGCCCATCTAATAAGATCACAGTTATTAGAAGAGATCACACTTTTCTAAAAATTGAAGTATAGTTGATTTTCAATATTGTCTTAGCTTCAGGTATACAACCCAGAGATTCAGGGCTGTGTGTGTGTGTCTGTGTGTGTGTGTCTGTGTGTGGGGGGGGGGGTTCTGTGTCTGTGTGTGTCTGTGTGTGTGTCTGTGTGTCTCTGTCTGTGTGTGTGTATATGTATGTCTGTGTGTGTATCTGTGTGTCTGTGTGTGTGTCTGTGTGTGTCTGTGTCTGTGTGTATGTGTGTATGTGTGTGTGTCTGTGTGTGTCTGTGTGTGTCTGTGTGTGTCTGTGTCTGTGTGTGTGTGTCTGTGTGTGTATGTGTGTGTGTGTCTGTATCTGTGTGTGTGTGTCTGTCTGTATGTGTGTGTCTGTGTGTATCTGTGTGTGTGTCTTTCTGTGTGTGTGTATCTGTGTCTGTGTGTCTGTGTGTGTGTCTGTGTGTGTCTGTGTGTGTCTGTGTCTGTGTGTGTCTGTGTGTGTCTATGTGTGTGTCTGTGTGTGTATGTGTGTATGTCTGTGTGTCTGTGTCTGTGTGTGTCTGTGTGTGTATGTGTCTGTGTGTGTGTCTGTCTGTGTGTGTGTATCTGTGTCTGTGTGTGTGTCTGTGTGTGTCTGTGTCTGTGTGTATGTGTGTATGTGTGTGTGTCTGTGTGTGTCTGTGTGTGTCTGTGTCTGTGTGTGTGTGTCTGTGTGTGTATGTGTGTGTGTGTCTGTATGTGTGTGTCTGTGTCTGTATGTGTGTGTCTGTGTGTATCTGTGTGTGTGTCTGTCTGTGTGTGTGTATCTGTGTCTGTGTGTGTGTCTGTGTGTGTCTGTGTGTGTCTGTGTGTGTCTATGTGTGTGTCTGTGTGTGTCTGTGTGTATGTCTGTGTGTCTGTGTCTGTGTGTGTCTGTGTGTGTATGTGTCTGTGTGTGTGTCTGTCTGTGTGTGTGTATCTGTGTCTGTGTGTGTGTCTGTGTGTGTCTGTGTCTGTGTGTATGTGTGTATGTCTGTGTGTCTGTGTGTGTCTCTGTGTGTGTGTCTGTGTGTGTCTGTGTCTGTGTGTGTGTGCTGTGTACACTCAGTCCCTCAGTTGTGTCCAACTCTTTGCAACCCCGTGGATGTAGCTCGTGAGACTCCTCTGTCCATGAAATTTTCCAGGTAAGAATGCTGGAGTGGGCTGCTGTTTCCTACTCCAGGGGATCTTCCTGACCCAGGGATTGAATCCATGTCTCTGTGTCTCCTGCAGTGGCAGGAGGATTCTTTACCACTGAACCACCTGGGAAGTATATACGTACATGATGACTCAGATGGTAAAGAATCTGTCTGCAATACAGGAGACCTGTGTTCAATCCCTGGGTCAGGAAGATCCCCTGCAGAGGGGAACGGCAACCCACTCCAGTATTCTTGCCTGGAGAATTCCATGGACAGAAGACACTGGCGGGCTACAGTCCATGGGGTCAAAAAGTTTCAGACACAACTGAGCTACTAACACTTCCACTTTATGTGTGTGTGTGTGTGTATATATATATACACAAAGCTTCTTTTCCCTTATAGACTATTACAAAATATTGTGTAGAGTTCTATGTTGATTATTTAGTTTATGCACAATAGTGTATATATGTTAATCTTAGCCTCCTAATTTATCCCTACCCTCTCATTCCCCGTGGGTAACCATAAGTTTTTTCCCTAAGTCTGTGAGTCTAGAAAAGCTTATATTCGAATGTGAGGTGAAAGTTGCTCAGTCGTGTCCGATTGTTTGTGACCCCATGGACTATACAGTCCATTAAATTCTCCAGGCCAGAATCCTGGAGTGGGTAGCCTTTCCCTTCTCCAAGGGATCTTCCCAACCCAGGGATCGAACATTGCAGGAGGATTCTTTACCAGCTGAGCCGCAAGGGAAGCCTGAATAGCTCTTCACAAATCACTGGGCACATGGCTAAGGCTCCAGAAGGGCTTTATTTATTATCCTCATCCCATGTCAGCTGCCAGGGCCCAGCCAGACTGCTGACCATCCTCACTTTCTCAGTCTGATGCTCCACAAACATGACATTATGACACACCGCTTTCAAACTATCACAGGTAAATTAATTTCAGCAGAAATATTTCTTTCTCCCCCTGTGCTGAAGGTGGTAAATGGACTGTGGGAATGAGTTTCCCACACAGGAAACTGGGCTTGGCATCCCCAGTGCCCCTCCAGAGGCAGCAGGGGAAAGGCTGGGAGGGTTGGGTCTTCCTTCTAAGCCTCACATTATAAAGGAAAGACACTCAGATTCAGATTCACAAACACAAACAAACCACACCACCGCGTTTTAAACTAGGGAAGTCTGTTGAGACTCACCTTGTGGTCCGAAGCTGTTTCACTAAAAGGTGGAAAACAAACTAGGCTGCGGGAACACATTAATAATGTCAAACGCAATAAATATTAGCTGAAACTGAATATGCCCCCAAGAAGTTACCTCTGAAATATTTGGGGCAAAGGAGAAGCTCCTGCAAGTTGGATATGGAGGCGGGTGATGGCTTTATCCACACACACACACACACACACACACAAAAGCAAGAAAAAAGAAAGCATCTGTAGGGAAGACCCTGCAGGAAGAACCCTGGCAGGCTGACACAGCTACAGGACTTGCAAGAAGCTGAAGAGGGGGAACTTTTCCATCTCGCCACACTCCACAGTAAGCGCTAACACCGGTTCTCAGGTGTTGATGTGACCCACCTCCTTCACGTGTTCTCCAAGAGAAAGTGGTCCACGGGCAGGTGGGAGTGCTTTCTGAGAGTAGAGGCCACAGACTACTTATTTCTTTTTAACTAAATTAGTTTTACCCTCAGGATTGTAACTTCTAGTCCTCCAGCCTCATCTATGTGCACGCACGCACACACACACACACACACACACCCCTATCCATTTTATTTCTAGACTGTACGCACTGCTTGGTTGCATAGTATGTAGAATAACCACGTAGAATTTACTGTATAGAGTGACTTAGGAAAGGTTTCTAAACATAGGTAAACACTTCAGGCTACTAATCTGGTGTTCAATTTGGTCATATTTCACCGGGTGGCATGCAGTGTCATTGGCTGAGCCCCCCACATACCCCAAAGTATGGCTTTTTCACTCGCCATATCTTGGAATCATCTTGGATCTATATATGCATGATGGATAAGGACAAAGTGACAGTGAAAGTCGCTCAGTCGAATTCAACTCTTTGCAACCCCATAGATTATACAGTCCATGGAATTCCCCAGGCCAGAATACTGGAGTGGGTAGCCTTTCCCTTCTCCAAGGGATCTTCCCGGCCCAGGAATCGAACTGGGGTCTCCTGCATTGCAGGCGGATTCTTTACCAACTGAGCTGGAGAAGGCAAATTTTGTGTTATCTTTAAATTGCAAGTTAAAAAGGTAAACTTCCTAATTTAACCACACGGTGGCGCCTTTACTCCAGAATCCGCTTCTAAATCCGTAAGCAATATTTTATTTTTTTATGCAGGCATTTTTACTGTTCTGGAAAGGAATCTGAAGCTGAAATAATAAAAAAGAATATCATGTCTTCAAAATGCGAATTTTAAACAAAATTCTGTGAGCTATACTGGCGTACAACTCCCTGAAACATGAGCTGCATTTTTTAAAAGTCTTAATGACCAAACTGAAAGTAATCCTAGACAACTTAATGAACTGAGTGATAGATTTAGTAAGCCTACATCTCGAAATGGATAGATTTGCAGAACGAAGGAATTGTAAACAAAATAATAGCCCTGGATTTTCTGTGGCACTTGACTCCTAAGGAACCTAATACACAATGTCTCCTTAAACCTAAATTTTCACAGTCATACTGATTCAAGCTGGTTTTCATTATTCTATTTGAAGACTGTCTTTTACAGTCAAGATGTTATATTCAAGACAAATGAGAACGCCTCTTCGAAAACCAAAGGTCTTTAAAAAGGACTAATTTCAGCTGAACTGATGTTGATTCTATGAAAACAAAGTGTAATGTGTCTTGAACTTGCACAGAACACAGGTGGCCGCTGACCTATTCTCTTGCCTTTTAATGGAAATGATCAACTTATGAGATGTTGGCTTCTTCCTTGAAACCTATCTCTGGGCTTTGATAATGTGGCCAGCACTGTTATAAGAAGGCCCACGTCAATTCCAACACATGGTCTGCACGTTCCCAGCAACACAAGGCAGGATGGAGGCTGCAGATGCCCCGTTTTGTGAGCTGGAGCAAATCACACTGGGTGCCTCCTGTTGTGTGTGCATGCTAAGTTGCTTCAGTCACGTCTGACTCTGCAACCCTATGGACCATAGTCTGCAGGCTCCTCTTCCCTGGGATTAACCAAAGAGAATATCAAAAGCATCCTCAGAAAAGGCAACAGATACTCTAAAGGGACGTTGGGGGAAGGCTCTCCTGGGGGTATAGAGTGGATAGAAGGAGTAACTGGAGAAGGAAATGGCAACCCACTCCAGTATTCTTGCCTAGAAACTCCTGTGGACAGAGGAGCCTGGTGGGCTGCTGTCCATAGGGTTGCATAGAGTCAGACACGACTGAAGCGACTTAGCATGCATGCATTGGGGAAGGAAATGGCAGCCCACTCCAGTGTTCTTGCCTGGAGAATCCCAGGGACGGAGGCGCCTGGTGGACTGCCATCTATGCTGTTGCACAGAGCTGGACACGACTGAAGCGACTTAGCAGCAGCAGCAGGGGTAACATTACTATCTTAGCTGGGAAGGGGTGGGGGGTGGACATTCCCAAAGTGACTAGTTCTGGGATTTTCTTTTCTTCAGTATCAACATACCATCCAGGTATTGTTGCCTATACCTTTCTGCTTCGGCAGGATTATGAATTCTCTTGGACCCATGATCTCTGTGCCTAAGGCTGAACACTGCCCCAGACCTCAAACAGACATCAGTTCTGCTTTATGGACAAGGTGCTGGCTACCGAGAGCAAGTGGTGCATTTTCCAGGCAAGAATACCGGAGTGGGTTGCCATTTCCTACTCCAGGGGATCTTCCCGACTCAGGGACCAAACCCGAGTCTTCTGCGTCTCCTGCATTGGCAGGCGGATTCTTGACCTGGGAAGCCCACAGATGAGAATCTTCTGTGACTGCTTGATACAGGGATGCGCCATCTGCAGGCTCTTCCATGGCGCCACCTAGTGCTGACAAGTGTTACTGCAGCCTCTTGGTCGTTCTGATTCCGACGCTGACCGCTCAGGTTGCTGGTCCCAGGGATTCCAACCTCTCTCATCTCTCCCAAACCTTGGATCTGAGAAAGGAGGTTGACTCAGCTTCCTGGGAAGTCAAAAAAACTACGGATACCCAACAGGAAAGTAAGATGAGGTTTGTGGGAGAAGGAAGCAGATGCCTTGTTTAGTTTCTTAAACTTGTAACCTCCCAGTAAGTCTTTGTAAAGCAGCCAACTTTGATACTGATTCCAGCACCCTGCCCATTATCAGAATAAAAAGAGAGGGAGGGGAACATCCCTTGGGTCTTTAATTCACTGTGTGTGTGTGTGTGTGTGTGTGTGTGTGTGTGTGTGTGTGTGTGATGCTTTTAAAGCCAATGTTGATTGTAGACCTTCCTGGGAGTTACCTGGTGGAACCAATGCAAGGGTCTAAAACCCACATTGTCTGGACTTCGAGTTATTGGCTCCATGGGAATCCTGGGTAGAATCCTTTCCTGCCTCTTCCTAGCTTCTGGTTCAGGCTGTCGTGGCTTGCAGCTTCATCACTCCCGTCTCTATCTCTGGCATCATACGGTGTTCTCTCTCTCTGTCTTTATCAATCTTCCCTCCTCCTGGCAGCCACCAGTCATATTGGGTTAAGGCCCACCATATGTTCATTTGCTTACATCTGCAAAAACCTGTTCCAAATAAAGTCATAGTCCATATGACTAGAACTTCAATATATCTTTTTAGGAGTCTCAATTCAACTCACAAGACCATCTTTGCATTTTGGCTGCGGGGTACCCAGAGCAAAATCATATACATACATATAAAATATATATATATATATATGATCAGTTAACTAATCTTGTTATCTGTGACACAGAAGCCAATATCATTATGCTATACTTGCCAACAGAGGAGCCTATGAGACATTTAGCAATTTTTCAAAGACTCTATATCAAGTTAAGAGTATATTTGCTCTGCTTAGCATGCATATGTGAGTGCTAAGTCACTTTCAGTCGTGTCTGACTCTTTGCGACCCCGTGACTGTAGCCCGCCAGGCTCCTCTGTCCATGGAATTCTCCAGGCAAGAATACTGGAGTGGGTTGCCATGCCCTCCTCCAGGGGATCTTCCTGACCCAGGGATGGAACTTGTACCTCTTATGTCCCCTGCACTGGCAGGTGTGGTCTTTACCACTAGCGCCACCTGGGAAGCCCTCTCTTTACGATACTGCTTTCCAACTAAAAGAAGAAACAAACTTCAGAATAGCTCTGTGTATCAAATAACAGTAAATACTGCTGCCAGATATTTCAAAAGTCATAATATCATTTTGAGTTTATCAAAGTGATACATTAAACAGTTCTTCTAAAAAGAACAGATACATAGGACTCACTTGAATTCTACCTTAACACTTCAGTTTCTGGTGCTAAAATTCTGGAAATATTTAAGAAGCTAGAATATTTTATACAATTCCAAGGTGAAGGAGGATAATCTCATACAACACTTATAGGTGAGGGATTACTTTTGAAATATATTCAACTAAATGTGAGAAATCAGCTTTGCACCAAAATTGAAATGAAGTGTCTGACACTATCATGAAAATGAAGAATTATATTTTTCTCTTTTATCATTTTAGTTAGTACTAAGTCATTGCAAAGCATCAACAGAGTTTACAAAGAGAGAATTAAATTAATTCAAAGTTGGAGGCACCTCATATTGATGGCCTAATTACCCATGGAGATGAGGCAGCCATAATTTCTTTTAATTTAGTCATCAACCAGAGAGGTTATATTTAACTCTGACTCTAAATTCCACCAAATAAAATCAGAAAAAGTTCAAATTGCCCAATAATTAATTATAACTGATGTAGTTAAAACAAATAATTAGTTTCCATTTGACTCAAAATCATTTGCTTGGAAGTCAATGAGGCAGAAAAGAAAAAAAGATGATAGGTAGGTATGCTGCTTCACTTTTAGAAAAATAGGCAATAGTCAGTCAATTTCTAAAAGAAATCCATTCATGTTTTCTGTGTTGGTTGGACTGTGTTACATGCCAGTGTAATGAACACTGATTTGTCCAAGGTCTAGCTTGTTAAGAGGTAGTATTATGTAGTGAGTAAGGGAGTCGCGTCTGAGTTAGACTACCATGACCAAATCATTTTATCTTTCTAATCCTTGCTTTTCTCAAGTATGCTCTGCAAATAACAGAAGCACCTAACCGGGGCAAGAGAATTACCATTTTTCCAAATACTTTCGGTTCCTGTGGGGACACAATAAACTCTGCTTCCCAGGTCCCTTTTAACTAAACTGAGGCTGTTATTCATTCTGGCCAGTGGTATGTGAGCAGAACAGGGTATGCTGTTTCCTAGTTCTGCTCCTGAAATATCCGAGGAGCCTGTCCACCTGTTTTCTTCTCTGGCTAGCCAGCTGCAAGCAAATGACCCAAGGAAGGAAGTGAAGGCTCAAGGTAGAAATGGTAGAGATAGTAGCTTGAAGAAGCCTGGAAACACTAGGTTCCAGACTGCTCTAAGATAGGGAAATACACAAGAAATAAACCTCTGTTTTTGTTGTTGTGCCTGAGATTTGGGGTGCTTGGTACAGCAATTCACATACCCCATGTAATACAAAACATGTATTACATAACAGACATAAAATTAAAAGATATGGCAATCATGAAGTGTCTAGCATATAGTAAATATTCAATAATTGATGAATATTTAAGAGACTTCCCTGGTGGCTTAGACAGTAAAGAATCCACCTTCAATGTGGGAGACCTGGATTCGATCCCTGGGTCAGGAAGATCCCTTGGAGAAGGGAATGGCAACAACTCTAGTATTATTGCCTGGAGAATTCTATGGACAGAGGAGCCTAGCGGGCTACAGTTCATTGGGTTGCAAAGAGTTGGACACGACTGAATGACTAAGCACATTAGTATTTAAATTCAAAATAAATGTACAATGTACTATTGCACTTCATGGCTTTGCTAGTAGTTAAAATATCTTGACAAAAATAGAGAAATTAATTGTATATGTCATCTATTCTAGAATCCATAAAATTGTATTACTTAATTTGATATAATATCACTTCTTATCTCCTGGCACAGGACCTGGAAGAGCATCAGTGTTCATTAAAGGTTGAATGAATGATAGTTTCAATGAATAAATTAATCCATGAATACAGGATAATAAAGGAAATTTTTTCCATTTAATTTCACTGGACAGAGTTATTCTGTACAGATTAGGAATTTTTGAAGACCCAGGAATGACCAAGACACTTAATACTAAGAAAGATGAGAAACACAAAAAACAAACATAGGCAGCTTCGACGAAAATGAGTCGATGCTAGTTCACGTTACACCGTGAATGCATGAGTGTGTATATTCCCTACCTCACTTACATATTCTTTTCTATATTCTGTTGCAGGAAAAAATAGCATAATAAAAGGTTTAAAAAAAGAAAAATGATATTCACTATGGAGGATGCTGAAGATACAGAAACTATTAAAAGAAATGTTGTCTATTAAATGAGTCATCATTGTGACTATGTATTAAAATAAAAGATATAGATAGGAAAATGTTTTTGACATTCAAAAACCACAGAGATAACTTCTAGTTTTAATTGAGCAATTCACAGTTGAGGATAATTGAGAAGAGACACACTTGTGGAGGGAAGACAATTCTAGGCAAAGAATGAGATCCTGATTACTTTCCAAGGGATGTCAGAACTCCAGTCCTAGGCCCATCGCTTACCATGGGTTGGGGGCAGATAATTTTTCAGACACTCTCTTTCCTGGTGTATAAACTTATGGATTGGATTAATTGGTTAATTCTGTGATATTTCAGGGTTATTATTTGTTCAATATAATTATCATAAACATTAGTTTTCATCTCACTGTGTGTGGGAGAAATTATCAGTTAGAAAACTCTGGCTGAGAGCATGCTAGATAAACCACCTTTTACATATTTTTTCTTGATACATAAATAACTGCTTTTCACAGAAGCCAACTTACATCAAATAATAAATTGAAAAACAAATGGAAGCTAGAATATTTTATTCATTCTCAATTGATCATACATGATTTCTACATATTCCAAACAAATGAATGCACAATAGGGTGTATATTTTAATGAACTTTCATAACAATAAAACAATGTGAGGGAAAAAATTGATCCAGAAAAATAAAAGATGATTTGAAGATGTATTTATGGCATACCTGTCATGCCAGTTCCTAGGCAACCAGGCATTGTTCAAACAGAAAGAAAGGTAGATAATTATAGACAATGGTATATTTGGTCTTTCTGGCTTAAGGAAGGAAATCTGCAGGAAATAAAGCCATACGTGAATCCTAAAGGTGTCACTTCATGTGTCTAATTTGAAATGAAATTTCTTGACTGAATCACAGCATCTTTTCTTTGATGTACAGTCCACTGATGGTTTCTTCATCTGAGCCAGACCTACACACACACCTCCCCTTGCACACCCACATCAATGGTCTCTGCTCTGCAGTGCTCACTATCAACCACATAGGCAACTATTTTTAGGAGAGACTGTTGAGAAGAGGAGGATCATGGAAATGATGCTGAAACTCGGCCTCCTTGCACTGGTGCCCAGTCAGATCTCAGAGACAGAGTTTGGGTCGACCTGGAAAAGAAAAACTTTATTTCTTTCCCAAGCAAAGGGGGACATAGCCAGCTCCTGCCCTCGAAACTGTGTGTCTCAACCCTGGGGGTATTTGGTTAGAGTTTTATAGCAATGGTTCAAGAGTGGGGATTGCTGGTAATGATCAGGGTATGTCCAGGGCTTCATTTTCTATGGTTCTCAGGGGTTATCAAAGTGTGACCTTCTCTCTGTAATGTTCAGTTCAGTTCAATGGCTAAGTTGTGTCCGACTCTTTGCAACCCCAAAGATGCAGAAGCCAGACTTCTCTGTCCATCACCATCTCCCGGAGTTTACTCAAACTCATGTCTACAGAGTCAGTGAAACCATCCAACCATCTCATCCTCTGTCGTTCCCTTCTCCTCCTGCCTTTGATCTTTCCCAGCATCAGGGTCTGTTCCAATGAGTCAGTTCTTTGTATCAGGTGGCCAAAGGATTGGAACTTCAGCTTCAGCATTAGTCCTTTCAATGAATACTCAGGACTGATTTCCTTTAGGATGGACTGGTTGGATCTCCTTGCAGTCCAAGGGACTCTCAAGAGTCTTCTCCAACACCACAGTTCAAAAGCATCAAGTCTTCGGCGCTCAGCTTTCTTTACAGTCCAACTCTCACATCCACATATGACTACTGGAAAAACCATGGCTTTGACTAGATAGATCTTTGTTGGCAAAATAATGTCTCTAAGCTCTTTAACATGCTGTCTAGGTTTGTCATAAGGCTCTGTTTGTGTCTATTTCCCCAGTCCTGTGTAAGTCCTGGCGGCTCTATGGTGGGGTTAATGGTGACCTCCTCCAAGAGGGCTTGTGCCGTACCCAGGTCTGCTGCACCCGGAGCCCCCGCCCCTGCGGCAGTCCGCTGCTGACCCATACCTCCTCAGGAGACAGCCAGACATGGTTCTGTCTCAGTCTCTGTGGGGTCTCTGGGTCTTGGCGCACACAAGGTTCTCTCTGTGCCCTCCAAGAGTCTGTTTCCCCAGTCCTGTGTAAGTTCTGGTGGTTCTGTGGCGGGTTAATGGCGACCTCCTCCAAGAGGGCTTGTGCCACACCCAGGTCTGCTGCACCCAGAGCCGCTGCCCCTGAGGCAGCCCACAGGTGAGCCGTACGTCCTCAGAAGATGCCCACACACAGTTCTGCCTCAGTGTCTCTGGGTCCTGGTGAGCACAAGGGGTGAGCCCTCTGAGCGTCTCTGGCGGAAATGGGGTTTGATTCTAAATGCAGTTTCCCCCTCTTCCCTTCTTGCTGGGGTTTCTCCTTCGCCCTGGGACGTGGAGTGTCCTGTCACAGTCACTCCAGCACTGCACGGCCACCACTCCAGTACCTACAGTCTCGCTGGGGTTTCTCTGCCCTTGGACATGGGGGTTGACCCAGGAGAAATGAGTAGTGACCCCACCAGAGACTGACCCAGACTTGCCCATGACTGCTCAGGAGTGTCTGATGGGTCGGTGTGGGTCGGCGGTGGCCCAAAACAAGGTCAGGGGCACTGAGTGCAGCAGAGTTTGCACGGGAACTTTTGAAAGAGGTCGCCATTATCTTCACTGTCTCATTATCTTCATTATCTTCACTACCATAGTTTCAGTTCAGTTCAGTTCAGTCCCTCAGTCATGTCCGACTCTTTGCGACCCCATGGACTGCAGCATGCCAGGCCTCCCTGTTCATCACCAACTCCAGAGTTTACTCAAACTCATGTCCATTGAGCTGGTGATGCCCTCCAACCAAGAAAATTAGAGATACCAAGGGAAAATTTCATGCAAAGATGGGCTCAAAAAAAGGACAGAAATGGTATGGACCTAATAGAAGCAGAAGATATTAAGAAAAGGTGGCAACAATACACAAAAGAATTGTACAAAAAAGATCTTAACAACCCAGATCGTGATGATGGCGTGATCACTCACCTAGAGCCAGACATCCTGGAATGTGAAGTCAAGTGGGCCTTAGGAAGCATCAATACAAACAAAGCTAGTGGAGGTGATGGAATTCCAGCTCAGCTACTTCAAATCCTAAAAGATGATGCTGTGAAAGTGCTGCTCTCAATATGTCAGCAAATTTGGAAAACTCAGCAGTGGCCACAGGACTGGAAAAGGGCAGCTTTCATTCCAATCCCAAACAAAGGCAATGCCAAAGAATGCTTAAACTACCACACAATTGCTCTCATCTCACACGCTAGTAAAGTAATGCTCAAAATTCTCCAAGCCAGGCTTCAGCAATACGTGAACTGAGAACTTCCAGATGTTCAAGCTGGCTTTAGAATAGGCAGAGGAGCCAGAGATCAAATTGCCAACATCTGCTGGATCACCGAAAAAGCAAGAGAGTTCCAGAAAAACATCTATTTCTGCTTTATTGACTATGCCAAAGCCTTTGACTGTGTGGATCACAAAAAACTGTGGTAAATGCTTCAAGAGATGGGAATACCAGACCATCTGACTTGCCTGTTGAGAAATCTGTATGCAGGTCAGGAAGCAACAGTTAGAACTGGACATGGAACAACAGACTGATTCCCAATAGAAAAAGGAGTAAGTCAAGGTTGTATATTGCTTATTTAACTTATATACAGAGTACATCATGAGAAACACTGGGCTGGAGGAAGCACAAGCTGGAATCAAGATTGCTGGGAGAAATATCAATAACCTCAGATATGCACATGACACCACCCTTATGGCAGAAAGTGAAGAAGAACTAAAGAGTCTCTTGATGAAAGTGAAAGAGGAGCGTGAAAACGTTTGCTTAAAGGTCAACACTCAGAAAACTAAGATCATGGCAACTGGTCCCATCACTTTATGGCAAATAAATGGGGAAAAAGTAGGTTGACTTTATTTTTTTGGTTCCCAAAATCACTCCAGATGGTGACTGCAGCCATGAAATTAAAAGACGCTTACTCCTTGGAAGAAAATTATGACCAACCTAGACAACATATTAAAAAGCAGACACATTACATGGCCAACAAAGGTTCATCTAGTCAAAGCTATGGTTTTTCCAGTACTCACATATGGATGTGAAAGTTGAATTATAAAGAAAACTGAGTGCTGAAGAATTGATGCTTTTGAATTGTGGTGTTGGAGGAGACTCTTGAGAGTCCCTTGGCCAGCAAGGAAATCCAACCAGTCCATCCTAAAGGAAATCACTCTTGACTATTCATTGGAAGGACTGATGCTGAAGCTGAAACTCCAGTACTTTGGTCACCTAATGTGAAGAGCTGACTCGTTTGAAAAGACCCTGATGCTGGGAAAGATTGAAGGCGAGAGGAGAAGGTGATGACAGAGGATGAGATGGTTGGAGGGCATCATCAACTCAATGGACATGGGTTTGAGTAAACTCTGGAGTTGGTGATGGACAGGGAGGCCTGGTATGCTGCAGTCCATGGGGTCGCAAAGAGTCAGACACGACTGAGTGACTGAATTGAACTGACCTGAGGCTTATCATAGCTTTCCTTACAAGGATCAAGCATCTTTTAATTTTGTGACTGCAGTCACCATCCACAGTGATTTTAGAATCCAGGAAAGTAAGTCTCTCACTGTTTCCATTGTTTCCTCATCTATTTGCAATGAAGTGATGGGACCAGTTGCCATGATCTTCATTTTTCGAATGTTGGGTTTAACCCAACTTTTTTCACTGTCCTATTTCACTTTCATCAAAAGGCTCTTTAGGTCCTCTTTGCTTTGCCGTAAGGGTAGTGTCATCTGCGTATCTGAGGTTATTGATATTTCTCCCAGCAATCCTGATTCCAGCATTTCTAACTGTTGCTTCTTAACCTACAGACAGATTTCTCAGGAGGCAGGTAAGGTGGTCTGGTGTTCCCATCTCTTGAAGAATTTCCCACAGTTTGTTGTGGTCCACACAGTCAAAGGCTTTGGCATAGTCAATAAAGCAGAAGTAGATGTTTTTTCTGGAATTCTCTTGCATTTTTAATGATCCAACAGTTGTTGGCAATTTGATTTCCTGTTCCTCTCCCTTTTCTAAATCTAGCTTGAATATCTACAATTTCTCAGTTCCCCTACTGTTGAAGTCTAACTTGGAGAATTTTAAGTACTACTTTGCTAGCGTGTGAGATGAATGCAGTTGTGTGGTAGTTTCCTATTCTTTGGCACTGCCTTTCTTTGGGATTGGAATGAACACTGACCTTGTCCAGTCCTTTGGCCACTGCTGAGGTGTCCAATTTTGCTGGCATACTGAGTGCAGCACCTCCACTGCATCATCTCTTAAAATTTGAAATAGCGCAACTGGAATTCCATCACTTCCACTAGCTTTGTTCATAGTGATGCTTCCTAAGGTCCACTTGACCTCGCATTCCAGGATGTCTGGCTCTAGGTGAGTGATCACACCATTGTGATTATCTGGGTCCTTAAGATCTTTTTTGTATAGTTCTTCTATGTATTCTAGCCATCTCTTCTTAATATCTTCTGTTTCTCTATGTTCCATGGTGTTTCTGTCTGTTACTGTGCCCATCTTTGAATGAAATGTTCCCTTGGTATCTCTAATTTTCTTGAGGTCTCTAGTCTTTCCCATTCTATTGTTTTCCTCTATTTCTCTGCACTGATCACTGAGGAAGGCTTTCTTATCTCTCCTTGCTATTCTTTGGAAATCTGCATTCAAATGGGTATATCTTTCCTTTTCTCCTTTGCTTTTCGCTTCTCTTCTTTTCTCAGCTATTTGTAAGGCCTTCTCAGACAGCCATTTTGCCTTTTTGCATTTCTGTTTCTTGGGGATGGTCTTGATCACTGCCTCCTATATAATGTCATGAGCCTCCTTCCATATTTCCACAACCATTTTGTCTATCAGATCTAATACCTTGAATCTTTTTGTCATTTCCATTGTATAATTGCAAGGGATTTGATTTACGTCATACGTGAATCATCTAGTGGTTTTCTGTACTTTCTTCCATTTAACTCTGAATTTGGCAACAAAGAGCTCCTGATCTAAGACACAGTTAGTTCCCAGTCTTTTTTTTTTTTTTTTTTTTTCTGACTGTATGGAGTTTCTGTATCTTCGACTGCAAAGTATATAATCAATCTGATTTCATTATTGACCATCTGGTGATGTCCATGTGTAGAGTGTTTCTTCTGGTGTTGGAAAAGGGTGTTTGCTGTGACCAGTATGTTCTCTTGGCAAGCCTCTGTTCGCTTTTGCCCTGCTTCATTTTGTACACCAAGGCCAAATTTGCCTGTTGCTCCAAATATCTCTCGACTTCCAACTTTTGCACTCCAGTCCCCCATGGTGAACAATGCTTGATCAAGTAGTTAACATTTTCCATTTTGGTGTGGTTTTCATCCTGAGCAAGAATATTGCTGCGTGTATCCCTCGAGTCGGAACTAGGACCCCGCTCCGAGGCTGCACCGTGGTTTCCTGGCTGCTCCTCCCTTATCTCTGATCCCCTCCCTTCCTTGATCAGCACGTGTTTGAACCTGCCCTTTGGAACTCAGGGAAAGTCATGGAAGCTGAAGTTTACTCCCTACAAATGGGAAATGGGGGGGCAGAGAAAGGCTTCCATGGCTAGGAACCCCACAGGTTCCTGCTTAGTTTTGAAATGGATAATGAAAATATGCTTTCTTAGTAATTATTGAAATGAGTTAAAAGTTGAATTTTTCCAATCCAGAAAATGTTTTTCTATTCAAAGAGAGTAAGTTCCAGCTTTTGTCTGGTTTGGTTTGTTTTTGCTTTCTACAGGTAGCAAATGCAACAGTTCAGAGACGCACTGAGACAAAAACACAGTCCATAGCTTAGGTAATCCAATGGCAAATGAAATCCTGTGAGAGAAATGCCAGACAATATGGGGAAAATCATGAGCTATTCTTGAATGTGTTCAATTCAAATCCAAACTCATTATTAATTTAGTTGAAAAATAAATTTTAACATGTATTCACATGTCCATGAAAAATTAATCTAAGAAAGCAATGGAAAATTTTATCTGAGCCAAATTGGGGATTATAACCCAGGAACAGCCTCTCAGAAAGTTCAAAGAACTGATCCTCCTCTTAGAAATCAAGGCATATTTATATGTTTTTGAGACAGATGGCTGTACATTAAATGACAAATAGGGCTGATCTCTATCTCAACAAATAATTGAATTTATCGTTCCTTTTCCTTTTAAAAGTGTTTATTACCAAGTTGAATCTGGAGAAAGTTTCTTTGCAGCCACTGAGTCCACCATCTCTCCATGTTGCAGGAAAAGTCAATTCTGACTCCATGTTGAAAGTGTTTCTTTAATTTGCTTTTCATTGCTTTTGTTATTATAATCATACATAAAGGCCTCCCTCAGAGAATCCTGCCCCTCTGCCTGACTGTTAAGGTGCTGTTGTTCAGAATCCCATCCACTGATAGATGGCAGGAAGGGAGACATTAACACATCCCCTGCCTGAGGTTTCACTGTTAGCTTAGATGGTAAAGAATCTGTCTGCAATGCAGGAGACCTGGGTTTGATCCCTCAGTCGGGAGGATCCCTTGGAGAAGGAAATGGCATCCCACTATAGTATTCTTGCCTGGAGAATTCCATGGACAGGGGAGCCTGGCAGGCTACAGGTCAATGGGTCGCAAAGTGTCAGACACGACTGAGTGACTAACACACTAACCTGCCTGAGGCGTGCCATTCTAGGAGATATTTGTAAGATGAATGGACTTTTTACTTTGTTTCCTCCCCTCCTCTCATCTCTGATCTATTTTAGAACCTGGCATCCAGATCCCAATAAGATGGCTACCTTGAGGCATTAGTCTGCCATCTTCTCGATCAGCCGGCTTTTCAAATACAGTTGTATTCCTTGCCTCAACACATTGTCTGTCGGTTTTATTGGCCTGTAGCACAGTGAACAGAGGGAGCTTGGACTTGTCAACATCCAGATTGCTGGCATATTGGTTAAAAGTAACTTTCTGCCAATATTAACCTCTCTTGGGTATTAATCTGGGAGCTGTGAGTAGCCAGACCTGGATTTGGGAACATGATGCTGGATTATCTGGTCAAAGTGGGAACCACAGTGGGCCAGTTCACAAGGAGTTGAAGCCAGGGAAGAGCTGAAGCTATTATAAGAGATGATGACCAGGCAAAAGGTTGATAGGTCTCTTCCACTGTCTCTCACTACACAGTTTGGTTTTTTACTATCATTGCTTCCCAAACAAAGTCCAACGGAAGCCAGTTAACACTGAAGCCTATAAAATTCAGACTGTGGGAATCAGCTACCTTCTATAGAGTGCAGAACCATGGAAAGAAAGACCAGACACCAGTATGCATGATTTGAAGATAGAATATGGAGCAACTGTCCTAGATTAAATGTAGAGTTCAGCAGAGATGTTTATCAAGAAAAACACTTGGATTTCTGGCTTAAACAATTCAGTGGACTGTGATAATATTGACTTGACAAAGAGAAAGAGAAGCAGGTTATAAGGACTAAGAGTCTAGTTTTTTATATGTGAAAGAGGAGAGTGAAAAAGCTGGCTTAAAACTCAACATTCAAAAAACAAAGATCATGGCATCTGGACATATCACTTCAAGGCAAATTGATGGGAAAGCAATAGAAACAGACTTTATTTTCTTGGGCTCCAAAATCACTGCAGATGGTGACTACAGTCATGAAATTAAAAGATGCTTGTTCCTTGTAAGAAAAGCTATGACCAACCTAGGCTGCAAATTACAAAGCAGAGACATTATTTTGCTGACAAAGGTTCATCTAGTCAAGGCTATGGTTTTTCCAGTAGTCATGTATGGATGTGAGAGTTGGACCATAAAGAAAGCTGAGCATGGAAGAATTGATGTTTTTGAACTGTGGTGCTGGAGAAGACTCTTGAGAGTCCCTTGGTCTGCAAGGAGATCAAACCAGTCAATCCTAAAGGAAATCAATCCTGAGTATTCATTGGAAAGACTGATCTGAAGCTGAAACTCCAATGTTTTAGCCACCGAATGTGAACAGCTGACTCATTTGAAAAGACCCTGATGCTGGGAAAGATTGAAGGCAGGAGGAGAAGAGGATGACAGAGGACAAGAAGATTGGATGGCATCACTGACTAGATGGACATGAGTTTGAGTAAGCTCCAGGAGTTGAAGGACAGGGAAGCCTGACATGCTGCAGTCCATGGAGTCACAAAGAGTTGGACACAATTGAGCAACTGAACAACAGCAACAACCTTGACATGCCTGTGTGACCTCTAAATGAAGAAATCACATAGGATTGAAAAGAGTAGGCAAGTTAGAGGAGAGATAATAAGCGATAGACACAAATTCAGGACAGACTCAAAAGAAAGGAATAGAATGGGATTTAGGAGTTATATGAAGGACTTGTCTCTATTGTTTTACTTTAAAAAGCAATTCATATGAAACAGATTTTTCAAGGAGGCTAAGATTTGTCAAAACTAGGTGGGAAGTGCATGGGTGTTCATTATATTGTCCACAAAACTTTAATCAATTGATGTAAGAAATAAATGGAAAATTTTATCTGAGCCAAATTGAGGCTTACATCCCAAGGAGAGCATCTCAGAAGGTTCTGAGAACTGTTTTGCACGTTATAAATCAAAACACAGTTATATAAGTTTTTGAGACAGAGAGTATTACACCAAATAACGCATTATTGACAGTTTATATAATCCAGATGTAAGTGTATCATGGCCCCTTACAAGATCAGAAAAGAAGGTTATCTTTTAAGGAGTTGTCTTGTTGGTGCTGGGAGGATGTAGCTCTTATGGTTGAGCAGGTACTTCCTTTGATGGGGAAGTCTGGTCAATGCACAATGCAGACACACAACGCAATTTGGGGAGACAGGAGGCCAAAGGGCAGAGAATTATTTTTATTTTTCTTGTTAACATTTGTCTTACCTTGCCATAAAATGTGAATTTCTTTTCACCTACTATTCTCTTTTTTTTTTTTTTCCTCTCATTGCATAAACTGTATGCTACCAGCAACAACAACAAAAAAAGAGTGAACGGGACAGAATAGCAGAAGCAGTGGGTGTAGGCAAGTCTGGTAGTGTTTGTCTACAAAGAAGTGGAGAGAATTTGCATCAGGAAGATAGGCATCAAGGGAAGTTTGTTTCTAGTTTAGGTTTTTTTTGTTTGTTTGTTTTTGTTTTTAGCATTAATGGTACTCCAGGGTATTTCTCTGCAGAAGAAGATTATCTAACAGAGAGAGAGAATTTAAGGATGTGTGATCAAGATAGGATCATGTGAAGGGTAAATCCTTGAGGACATAAAGGAGAAAGGACCCAGGGCACATGTGAAAGAGTAGCTGACCTTTAGTAGAAGAAGAGAAACTATGTTGGTTAACCATGATGAGGCCTTAGTAATAATTACTTAGATATAAAAAGAGAACTTTGTAACTCGGATCAGAAACATAAGATTCAAAAGTCATTGCTTTAATATACAATGGAAACTTAAGGACTATTTTCATATAGGAAAACTAGATCTCATTTAAAATAATTTTCACTAGACCATGCAATTTGGGGAGTACAGGTTTATGTACTGATTGCTTTCTTTCACATAACCAGCCTTAAGTAGGTATACTTCATAATGTTGTTGGTTTAGCTACCCTGAAGGCACAGATGATGTGGGTGTTTAGAGTTTCATTACTATAAAATGTCAGTGTACACAGGATCATAGAAAATGAGACCCAGAAAAGACTCCCCCTAAGTAACTGACTACTTACTTTTTTCCCCTCCAAAGAGAAATGCACACCGTAACACCATGTCTCTCTCAAAATTAAAGCAGTTTCACCCATGTAAGGGCTTCCCATGTAAGGGCTAGTGGTAAGGAACCCGCCTGCCAATGCAGGAGACAGAGAGACATGGATTCAACCCCTAGGTCAGGAAGATCCCCTGGAAAAGGAAATGGCTACCCACTCCAGTGTTAATGCCTGGGAAATCCCATGGACAGAGGAGCCTTGCAGGCTACAGTCCGTGGGGTCATACAGGGTCGGACACGACTGAAGTGACTTAGCACACACACACCAATGTAAGATGGTCAGCAGGATGGAGAAAGGCATCATCTTGTTCTGAGATTCCCCTGGATGCTCTTTTTCCTTGGAGATAATTCAATAATTATAATCCCGTTGTTCCTTAAACTGGAGTTCATTCTCCCTCAGTAATCGTAGTTTTACTCTTTTGCATGTGGATCAGTTCTCCAACTTCTTTTGCTGTCAGAAATGTTGCTAACACTCTCACCATTTCACAGCTCATTTACACCTTGCAAGAAGCAACCAAGCTGGAATGGAACAGAAAGGGAAATTACAGCTGAATCCTTTTCGGTTTGAAATCAATATTGCTGTATGTTAGATTTGTTGAGGAAATGTTCATGTGAATGAGATTGGAAGAGCTTAGTAAATGGATGTCATTCCTGTTTCCTGCATATCTAGTAACTGAGTTGGCCTCCACCCTCCCCCTAGTGTTGAAAAAGGAGTTGCAAAGCAATAGATGATAGATACCAACTAGTATATACACGGCTTCCCAGGTATCACAGTGGTAAAAAACCCATCTGCCAATGCAGGAGATGTAAGAATCACAGGTTTGATCCCTGGGTCAGAATAGTCCTCTGGAGGAGGGCATGGCAACCCATTTCAGTATTCTTGCCTAGAGAACCCCATGGACAGAGAAGCCTAGTGGGCTATAGTTCATAGGGTCACACAGAGTCAGACATGACTGAAGCGACTTAGCAAGCAAGCAAATAGATATGCAGTAGGGTCATAAATGGTATAACAGTTTTATAATCTTCATGTGTGGTAGGAAAAATAATTGTACCCAAAGATGTCCAAGCCATAATGCCCGGACCTGTGAATATGTTACCTTATCTAGAAAAAGGGACTTTGCAGATGTGATTAAGGATTTTAAGATGCGCAAAGTATCCCGGATTATCTACGTGAGTCCAACATAATCATAGGGGTCCTTCCTTGTAAGAGTGAGGCAGGAGTAGCACATTCAAAGAAGATGTGATGAAAAAAAACTAAGATCAGAGTTACATGTTGGACCATGAGCCAAGAAATGTGGGCAGCCTCTAGAAGCTAAAGAAGAGAAGGAGACTTTCTCCTGCAGCCTCCAGAGGGAAAGCAGCACTTTGACACATTTTAGATTTTTGATCTCCAGAACGCCAGTTGGTATTGATTAAGCCATATTTCTGTGGTAATTTGTTGCAGACGCAAGGAAAACTAATAGAGTATGTATAAAGACTGTGACACCATGCCAACCATATAGCATTATTTTCATTACTGTTATCATCTAATATTTTTCTTATATCTTCCTTTGCTTTGCTTTATGTATTTTGTTAACTTCACATGGTAGAATTCTAGGCATAGTGTGAATATAACTTTCTATTTTATTGTGACCATTTTCAGTTATGGAATCTGGGGGGGAGCAGGGGGAAACCCAGAGAACTCTATTCCATTTTGGAAATTACTAGAAGCTGAAAGCAACAGGACTGCTTTGACAACTGTCTTTGTGGTGGAAGGGAGAGTTTTCACTGACCAACTAAAAAGAAATGCTTAATTGTTGTATCCATTCCTAAAGAAAGTTGGGCTGTGTGTTTAGAAGTTCATGAAATGTTGGTACTTCTCAGGGATTGAGGGGATGATATGCTTATGATTTCTTCCTTTCCTTTACCGTTTTTTAAATTTCACACAATAATTTTAAAATTTAATTTTAATTTAATTATTTTAAATTATTTTTGGCTGTGCTGGGTCCTCGTTGCTGTGTCAGGGCTTTCTCTAGTTGCGATAGGCGGGGGCTACTTTTGTTGTATGACACGGGATTCTCATTGCAGTGGCTTTTCTTATTGTGGAGTATGGGCTCTAGGGTGCTACAGGCTCGGTAGTTGCAGCACAGGGCTCGGTTGCCTGGGGGCATGTGGAATCTTCTAGGATCAAGGATCAAACCTTGTTCCCTGCATTGGCAGGTGGGTTCTTAACCACTGGATCACCAGGGAAGTTCCTTCTTTTTCTTTTGACCTCTCAAAATACCTGAATACTAAAATAAAACTTTTCATTTTGAAGTAGAAGAAATACAGGTTAGCATTCTTCAGTATTTATTTCACTGACTTTATTTCATGATCTTCCTTCTGAAGAATGCCAACAAACTTGCATTGTAAAAATTATAATATTGCATATTTAATTGCTACAGATGATTCAGAACATAATACTTCTCTTTTCTGTGAGTCTGTCCATTGTTTTCCCTTCGAAGTAAATCCTTGAGAAGAAATTGAAACTCTTCCCTTAAAAGAGAATTTTGCTTTGAGAATGGCCAGGCCGTTCCTCAGATTCTTTGTTTGTTTGTTTTGTAACTCACACTATTCATTTCCCCATTGATTTAAGCTTCAGGGGCTCCTATTATCATATAATACTGTTTCTCCTCCCATGTCCTGACTGTCCTATAGAAAACTCTGCAAATACAACAGTATGGGGTTTGGAAAACTCCTAAGAATCTTTTCTATTGATCATCAAGTTTGTAATGCAATTCCCAGAATCATCAAGCCAAGTTTAACTTGGTTGGGTAGAGAGATGAAAACTCTGTGCAGCTAAATTTTGCATATGATAAACTTTTAGACAATTTCCCAGAAAGAGATTGAAGTCTTTCTGAATGATGTATTCTCAGTTGCATTTATCTATTAGGTTGCTCTTTGCTCTGTACCTATACATATATAAAGCTTATGTTGCAGAAGAGAAAGCCTGCTTTCTGTAAATATAAGACAAGGTATGCAATAAAATATTCATAACACCAAACTTCTGTACATGCACTTTCTAGAATACCAAATATAATGAACACTCCAATTAGAACTGAGTTTGGTTCTTTTTTATCTATTCATATTTCACAGTACCTGTACATGTGCATGCTATATATAGCTACCCTTTTCTCATGTAAACTTCAACTGTCTTGGAAGAATTTTAAAACCCCCTTTGCAAATTCTTACAGTCTTTTAGTGTTCAATAAGTCCTCACTGACATTTACAAGTCATACCATTTACAAGCATGCACTGTGGTCTTCATGTTTATTTCCCATTCATTGCAATAAAATGTGACGTTTAAAGCTCTATTGATTATTGTTGCAGTAACAACTGACACTTTTAATGAGTGATTTTCTTTTCTAGGCTTCATTCTGGATGCACATTGCACACTAAACAATATTCTGAGTTAAAAAATATTTATTTACATCTTATAATAAGTTCAAGGCAAGCCTCTTCTTCAGTTTATAAAAAAGTTTGACATTGGTGCAAACAATATTACTAATATTGAGATGTAGAGTAGATTGTGTTTCCAATGACACCAATTTATAGTGGTAAAGATATTCCCTCCCAAGTACTGAAATCATTAAAAGTTTATCATTTACTTGGTGACTCCATAAGTCAAAAGCTGACATACTTTCTCTATTTATATGCAGGTTATATGAGCTGTGGCGGTGGATATTTTCTGTTTAGTTTTAAATAACTTCTTGCAGCAGGGAATGAAGGAGAAAAGAAGAAATACTTTAATGCTAATTTAAGAAGTTTGGAAATTGGATTTGTGTCCTTTAATCAAAACTTTTTTAGTCATTATTTCTGCTAGGAGATTATTTGATTATGATGATAATAAAAAGGGTCCTTATAAAATAAAGGCCTTTTACTTAATTGTATGCATGTTTAATTAAATTTGAAACTCCCAAGAAACAACTAAACTTGTATCTGCATGTGCAACTAATGTAACTATGGTCATCCAGTCATTCAAAAAAAAAAATTGAATCAAGTAATCTTTTGAAATGTTCACTCATTTTTATTGCATTTTATTTTTTGACTGGATCATCATAAAAATGCATGGCAGATTCTAAAATGTAAAGCAACTTAGATATGGCCTTATTGACATCAGGGAGCTGTGTTTGTTCCCCAAATCTTTACTATCCCGCACCTGAGACCTTAAATATGACTGCTCATATTTTTTTTTTCAAACAAGCATTCCCAGAAGAAAATGCACACACTACTTCCCCATTAGACTTTATCAGTTTTTATTTTTTCAGCTAATGATTCATTATTGTCTTTCTAGTTTGACAATTTGCTGAAAGAAGCTTCCTGTAGAATGGGGACTCAGGAGAGCAGCTAGAAACATTCAGCATAAGAGCTCTTTCTGCAGATGCCTAATGTTAGAGAGAGACCAATGCGAGGTTCTCATAACCAGTTGGTATGGATATTCATATCCATAAGGCAGTGGAGTATGGATAGTGTTTGGAACAGTAAGAGAAAGATGAGAAAGAAAATCAAGGAGAATAGAGGGCACGGATCAGCATGAATGCATGCCATCAGCAGATATCATACACTTCAAATTGAGTCCCAGTGCTGATGCCATAACATGGGATTTTGGTGCCACAAGCTAAGAAATGAGTGAAGAGGAAAACATCATGATGTCACAGATATGGGGCAATGACTATGACAGAAGAAAAAGTTGAACAGTGTGGTTAATTTGAATCAACATTGAATTTGAATCAACATTGAATTTGAATCTATCTTTTCTACACATTCCCCCTAAGTCATGCAAACAAATCCAAGCCAAGTTAATAAAGTCCTGGCAACCTTGAGTTGGAGGCTCTAAGTGACATATAGGAATAAAGAAGCATCTTCAATACTTTCTTAGGCTTGGATGTTAAAATTTACTTGATTTTCTTATTTAAAAGCAGAGTTCCTTCAGGGCTTATAAAACGAACAACATGAAAAATAATTGTATACAGTCAATCCTTGGCTTTCAGCTTTCTCTGTTAAATGCTTGTATTCATCTGATTAGGCACCTATAACAACACTGACAACCATTATATGTTCTTTGTCATCCTATGTCTCTGTGAGATGATACAAATATATTCATATTAATAGGTCTACATGTGAATCTATTTCAGAAGAAGGTTAAAAAAACAAAATTTCAGAAACCAAACCACATAATGTAAAATTAGATCTGCTCTATACCACATGAATGTCTGCAATAACTGTATATTTCATCATTTTCAATTTGTTAAATGTAGCATAATGCCTATGAAAATGAAATTCACTCAGTCATGTCTGACTCTTTATGACCCCATGGATTCAATAGTCCATGGAATTCTGCAGGCCAGAATACTAGAGTGGGTAGCCTTTCCCTTCTCCAGGGGATCTTTGAACCCCAGGATCAAATCTAGGTCTCCCACATTGCAGGCAGATTCTTTACCAGCTGAGCCACAAGGGAAGCCCATAGTGCCTACAGACAATGATTTTATGCATTTGTTCAGCAAACATGCCCTGAGTGAATAATAGGCACCAGGAATTGAATCGGATGCTGCAGACAACAGCAAACCAGACACACAATACCTGACCTCAAAGAGATCACAGTCCACAGGGCCATAAATACAGTCAAGAGTAGGATAGCAATGAGGCATAGAGCCTCCCTGGATGAAAACAGGTAACTCAGAAGCTGAAAGGATAAACAAGAATTAACAAAGCAGATCCACCACAGCCAATAATAAATATATTTGGAAAACTCAATGTCTCTGGGAACAAATGATAAGAGGGATTTGTCCAGTGAGAGTTTTGGCTAAGAACAGTCCCATAAAGTTGTCATTTTTAATTTCCACCCAAAAGTCTCATATCATAAAAGAATGGAACACCAAAGTTTGTGTGAAACATACAGCCATTATTTGAATTATTATTTAGGATTGTCAGAATCTATGTGCTTTCTCTATAAATATTAATTTGTTCAATAAATATTTATTGAAGACACACTTTTTTGTCACTGGGGATGCAATGTTGATAAGAATAGAAATGGCACCTGACTCTAATGAACACTTGTCTTGCATTTTGAAGAATTTTCCAGTTTTTGAGCCTGGGTAGGGCACATACACTTTCTCCTCCAGGAGTGCTGAAAATGTTCAGTACTTTTCCAGCCTCCCTTGCAGCTAGCCTTAAATATGTAAGTTAGGCTCTGCCAGTAACATAAAAAGGGAGATCACCTTTTCTCTCTGGCAATGATGGCAGTAGCAACGGTTTAGGGTTTGAACCCTATGGATAGGTTAATTCTGCTTAACTTAGCATCTAGTGTCCAGTGGCAACTTGAGTGGTTTCCAGCAGAGTAATAGAGTTAAAGGGAATATTTCAGGCCTTGAGCCTAACTTTCCAACTTATTCAGTGATACAGTGAGCTACCCCAAATCTTTTCATGCTTATTCTGTCCCAGTAGGCTTCTGTTGCTTGCAACAAACAACCATGATTGACAAATAAGCTTAAGAGCCAAGCAGCCCTCAGGAGAAGCAACAACAAGAACAAGGAACATATCAAGACTTAAGAGACTTAGCAGCTACAGCAATGTTGATTTCTCAGAAGAATTTCACTATAAAAACTAAAAAAGTACATTCATTTTGGCTTTGAGCTTTTTCTATTGAATACTTGTAATTTGCCTTATTATAACAAGATGCCATAGACCAAACAACAGACATTCATTTCTCACAGTTACAGAGTCTGGAATCCAAGATCAAAGTGCTGGCATATATGATTCTTGGAGAGAAACTGCTTCCTGGTTTGTAGGCAGCTGCTTCCTCAAGTGTAGCAATATATTACATTCATATATTTTTTAGTCCAAATGATGAACCTGACGTGTTGTCATCAAATTGTCTAGTTAGTTGCAGTGACTTTTTTTAAATCAGGGTTGCATCATGATGAAGAACCACATGACTCCCGAGATCTGCATTTGACTTCCAACTTGTCCCCCTGAACCTTCTGCTGTTACTCAAATATATCCTCTCCCTATATCAGCTGAAAAGTGAAAGTGTTAGTTGCTCAATCATGCCCAGTTCTTTGCCACCCTATGGACTGTAGTCCTGCCAGGCTCCTCTGTCCATGGAATTCTCCAGGCAAAAACACTGGAGTGGGTTGCCATTCTCTTTTCCAGAGAATCTTCCTCCTCCAGGGATCGAACCCAAGGCTGCATTGGCAGGCGTATTCTTTACCATCTGAGCCACTAAGAAAGCCCAAGGGACTTGCCTATGGCTCACCATGGTTGTAGGACTTCCCAGGTGGTGCAATGGTGAAGAATCTGTCTGCCAATACAGGAGACACAGGAGACTCAGATTTGATCCTTGGGTTGGAAAGATCCCCTAGAGTCACAGCGAAGAACAGAGGAACATGGCATGCTACAGTTCATAGGGTTGCAAAGAGTCAGACAAGACTTAGTAATTGAACAATGACAACAAACATATCAGCTACCTAAGCAGCAGCCTTGGTGCCTCCCTTCAGCGACCCACTCCTGGTAGGCTGGAGAATCTTCTAACAGTGAATTTGGCTCCAGGACTCTGCAGAAATGGGCTGCAGTCTCAGATGCTTTGATCCCACTTTCCTTCTTTTTCTCCTTTCCTCTCTCCTTCACTGGTGGTCAGACTTCCGCCATAATTTGACAGCTCTCCTAGCCTCTCCAGTTGCCTCCTCCTCTGCTCCCACAGGCATCTTTTTTTTTTTTTTTAATACATCCGTTGTACCTTTAATCCTTCCTTTGTTTCTCCTCCTCATAAAACCCCAATAAGACAGCCTGTAACCTAGTGCTGTTGCTCATTTTCTGGCCATTATCACCCATGCGTTTCATCTGATCAGACCAGAAAACCAACTGGGACCGGGTTGTTTTTCATTTCAGGTTGAAGAGAGGGCAGGAATCTTATCTCCCTTCCCTTGCCTGCTCTATCTTCCCAATTGGTTCCTGAGAATTCTATCTGCAAGCTCAGAGCTTCCTACCCATCACCCCACTCTTATAAATCAAGACAAAATAAAAGCCTGAGATATTAGAACTCAACCAATGCCCTCATCTTGACACCAAGGGTCAGGTGTCACTCTCCTTGATAGGCTGCCTTGGTTCTGAATGCTGACCTCAGAATTGTGCCCTCAAACTCAGATCCCTCCTCAGTGTCATTCTGATGGCAAGATGCTATGTAGAAATAGACTATCTCCTCTACCCCGGCCTAAACACACTTGGTCCCCTGGACTCTTCATACGTTCCACTGTAGAGGCCTAAGCTTCTTGCTGAATCTTCATCCCAAATCCCTTCTTCAGTAATGTTTAGTCCCAGTTTGCCTCAAGATGCCTGACTCTCATCATTTATCTTTCCAGACTGTCCCCAAATCTGCAGATTGGCATCCAGCTAGATGAGAAACATTCTAGTTGTAACTTACATTGTAATTTTGAATAGTGCCTTTCTAATACTCTCAAGTATTTAGTTCTGTCCAATAGTGAACTCACTATTTATTATGTGAAAAAAGATCTTGGAGAAAGAAAATTGGCTTCTTTACTCCGTTTCCCTGCCTTATATATTGGGATTTGTCCTTGCAGTGTAGCTAAAGCAGGCAGTGTGTGTGTGCATGCATGCGTGTGTGCTCAGTTGTGTCTGATACTTTGTGACCTCATGGACTAAAGCCCACCAGGCTCCTCTGTCAGTGAGATTTCCCAGGCCAGAACACTAGAGTCGGTTGATTAGGAGATTTTCCATTTGATCTTGAATTAATCTTTGTCTTAAGGAAACAGTAGTCGTAGCTATAACCTTGGATATTGGTTTTAATTTACAATGCTGACATAGCTCTATCTGATGGACTAATCTGTACCCCAAACCTGCCCAGTTCTAGGGAGTAATACAAATGTTAGGTCATTGCTCTTCCTTCTATCTGGGTCAAGAAGAGCCTCTGGAGAAGGAAATTGTGACCCACTCCAGTATTCTTGCCATAGACAGAGGATCCTGGCAGACAATAGTCCATGGGGTTCCAAGGAGTAGAACATGATGGAGCATGCATGCATTCACACACATGGTATACCACCTGCTTTGGAATTACTGCATGGGCAAATCCCAATATTTAAGACAGGAGAATGGACTAAAGAAGACGATTTTCTCTCTCCAAGGTCTTTCTTCCTATAATAAATGGTGAACTCAATGTCAGACAGAACCAAATACTAGAAACATAAACTTTTATAGTTCATGGGAGAAAATGAAAATAATATAAAAGAATACTACCTACAGTGTTTTTAATGCAAAAAAAAAAAAAAAAAAAAAACCCTAAGACTAAAAAATTTATAACAACAAGTCCAGAATGAGTAGTTTCAGATTTCCAGGTCAATAAATGAATCTCTAAGTATCTCTTTAGTACTTGGCTGGGTGTGTGCTCAAACGGTGTGAAGCCCTGGAAATATAAAACACATCGCTACCGCCAAGGCAAGTAAAATGTACTTATGGAGACAAGAGTGGCACTTAGGAAAATCGTAGAACAATACAAGAAAGTTCAATAATGGCACATATTTGGTATAAATAGAACTTCAGAGAATAGTTAGCTTTCTGAAGGCAGGAATGTTCTGAGAAGTCCCCATGGAGAAGAAATTTGAGGCTGAATGTTGATGAAGCCAGGTTTGATGCTGTGAGAGAGACAATCTTTACAAAGAACAGATTGTGACTTCTAATCACTGAGAACGACACAAATAAGAGGACACCTTGACACTTCGAGCTCAGAGCACCTGGGTGGAGGTACCCAAGGGCTTGGGGTGCTTAAGATTGGCAGTACCCAAAACAAAGCATTCACGTGCTGCCCCTAGAGATAGTGAGAGATTTTCATAAGCATTAGTCTGAGGTTTAGAGTCGCCTGTCTCGAGAAAGTGCTTCCAGATGCTGAGAATCTGGCTTAATGACTTCTCAGTAATCATCTCCTTTGAAATTGTGCTTCATTCAAATACTGTATGTTAATCTGGTCATCATCTTGCCTTCTCACAATGGACTGCAGATAGACAGGCTTGAAGTCCTTGCACCCTATATACATCCATCAGTTAGAGTGGCCACAGCCAGAGCAGTTGCACCTAGGAAACTCTAGCCCATCTCATCCCATTATTGCCCATCACACATTCAGAGTTGGTATGAATAATCGGCCATGACCAATTGAATCCCAATAGTATAGACAATATTCAGCTATAGTCTGAAATCAGACTTGAGGTTCTTTCATCAAGTAGTCTTTATGACATATAAAGAAGATAAGTTTATATGTTTATAAAGTCAATTCAGATGCGAGTTCAAGTTGGGCATTGTTGACACTTTACTATAGCTTTAAAATAAATGGAAACCAGTGTCCTAATAAATTGGTATTCTACCAAGAGTCACCTTGCTGGTCAATATGCTACTTCAGTATAGAAGAGAGTGGAGGGAAAGAAATGCCCTATAATCGACTATTTACCTAGTCAGTGCTTTTCTTTCACCACAACTTAACAAAATAGGAATGGCGCTCCCATTTTACAAATGAGGAAATAAGTGTTCAGAAAGATAAAAGAATCTTTCCAAGTGCTATAGCCTGAATGTAGCAGAGCCAGTTCACACCTCTGACAGGATGATGCCCCTGTGTTGAACTTTGGATTTTTAGTTGTCCGACAAGGCACCATTTCATAACACACACCTATGCATGCCCAAAGTTTCTCCTCAGAGATCCTAAGTGTTTTCAGACAGCTGCCCTGAATGAACGGCTTCCCAGAAAGTGAACATTTTTTTCATAAATGCATTAAATAGGAACTTTGAGGCATTATCTTCATTTATATTTATAAGTAAAAATCACATAAGCCCAAATGGATCATGGATCATTTTCCATAAGATGTAGGGGAAAATACATTGCACTATGACCACTTGGTTTCCCATTTTAGATATATTCCTGCAAAGCTGAGCATAAAGTGAAAAAGTGCAGTTTTTATATCAAGGCATCTTTCATCTATGAGTTCAAAAATCCCTGACTAAAAGCAAAAAGCCATTTTTGTTCCTAAGAGAAATACATTAAGTTATAGGCTAGTTTACAAATCAATCAAATTCTAAATATCAATATCAAACTTTTGCACTGACAGTTTTATATCAGATTATAGAAACCTCAACTTTAGAACACAATAATCAGTAAATCACTAGACACAGCCTCTTCCAGTGAAATATGTGTGGGTCTTTGTTCCTGAAGATTCCACTCACTTTCAAGGACTTTTTTCCTGGTAGTTTTATCCCCCTCCAGGATTTGACCTCAGTTATCCATCACCTGGAATACTGCAACCACCTTCTGTCTGATCTCTTCAGCAGAAGTATATCATAGGTATTTCCAACTTTCCTCCTACCCTCGCTCATTCTCCTCACTGCTACAAAGTCTCTCCCTACTCAAAATCCCCCATTGGTCACGACCAGTTTTGAGAAGCCCAAGTTCCTTCACTTGACCTTGAAGCGCCTTCCTGATATGGTCCCAGTTTGGCTGGCTTTTCCATGTTGCAACTTGTCACCTCCTTCTATGCAAGCTCAGTCACTCAGTCGTGTCTCTGTGACCCCATGGACTATAGCCCGCCACGTTCCTCTGTCCATGGGATTTCCCGGGCAAGAATACTGGAGTGGGTTGCCATTTCCTGCTCCAGGGAATCTTTCTGACCCAGGGATCGAACTCACATCTCTTACATCTCCAGCACTGGCAGGCAGATTCTTTACCACTGTGATGCCTACAAAGCCCTGGCACCTCCTTGCATGCTTTCTTTTTTGGGTCATGTGTTGGCCCTCCAGGAGGCCTCTTCTTGCTTGTCTACCGGTCCAAATCCAAATCCTGACTTTAAAGCCAGCACTGGGCTTAGTCCTCCAGTGGAGCATGTGCGTGTGTGCATGCTCAATCACTTTAGTGCTGTCTGGCTCTTTGTGCCCCTATGCACTGTAGCCCGCCAGGCTCCTCTGCCCTTGAGATTCTCCAGGCAAGAATACTGGAGTTCGTTGCCACACCCTCTTCCAGAGGATCTTCTCGACTCAGGGATCGAACCTGGAACTCCTGTATTGCAGACGGACTCTTCACCACTGAGCCACCAGGGAAGCCCCCACAATGGAGCACATGGGTTGCATCAAGTAATTGTAATTTAGACTCAGTGGTAAAGAATCCTTCTACAGTGAGGGAGACACAGGAGACTTGTGTCTGGATTGAGACGATCCCCTGGAGGAGGAAAATGGCAATCCACTTCATTATTATTATTATTTTTTTTTTTTTGCCTGAAAAATCCCACGGACAAGAAGAGCTGGCAGGCTACAATCCAAAGGGTGGCAAAGAGTCAGATATGACTGAGTGACTAAGCACACATCAGGCTCAGTGCCAAAGATTTGTGAAGACCCGAGTTCGATCCCTGATCCAGGAAGATTCCTTGGAGAAGCAAATGGCAAACCCACTCCAACATTCTTGTCTGGGAAATCCCATGGACAGAGGAGCCTGGCGGGCTATAATCCATGGGGTTGCAAACAGTCGGACACGATTTAGCAACAACAACCGTGACATATCTTTTAACATCATGACTTCTCTAGTTTCTTGAAGTCAAGGCTCTATGTGATTTAGTCCTTTGTTTTCTCAGCTCTTAGCATTGGTCTGAGTTGTGGTAGGTACAAATAAAGTGCTGGTGGGGGGATAAATGAATGGATGAAGATCATAAACTTGTATTAATTCAGATTCCTTTATGAAACAGCCAACTGATTTAGAGAAGTTACACCAACAGTCTAGCACATTACAGTGGAATTTTTTTTTAAGTCTTTTTCTGTATTTTATTTCTCATTCACCATTCTTTATGGTCTTATTTTTGAAGATACAGAATACATCTTTACTGAATAAAGAGTGGAAGAATACCTTCCCATTTTGTAATTCAAAACTTTCAGAGTTGAAGGTGGGGTGTTTATGAAGATAGAGCTAGTAACATTTACAGAGAAATTACTACGTGCCTGGCACTGTTTTAGGAATTTCATATGGATTATCTCATTTAAATCTTATGGCAGTATTTTGCACTAGATACTAGTCTTACTCTCATTTTATAGATTAAAACCATGAAACAGAAAAATAACAGAGACTGGAGCTAAACACAGGCAGTGTCATGTAAAATACCCTTTAAAACTATTGTTGCTGCCTTGTTCTTTGATTGAGCAACAAATTAAATGTAAAATCTCTGTTTTATTTCCTGTTTTTTGGGTTTGCCTCTGTAAATTACTGTAGTTTTTGGACACACAAGTCAATTGTACAATATGTATAATATGTAGTTTTCTACAACTAAAATCTCATTGACAAGTTTCTATCCTCAGTCTCTTAAGTCAACCTCAGCTATTTCTACACCAAATCTTTTATTTTGCTCCTCTTTTTATTTTTTCCCCAGTTTCCCTTGCTTTTATTCTCCCATTCCCAGTTCTGAACAGGAACCGAATTACATGACAAAAAGCAAACCTTTTTTCCCTCTACTGAGCAAATAAATTGAGACCTAGCTTACTTTGTGTGTATGTGTTTGGAGGAAATCTTTATTTTCTAGAGCAATGTCAGGAGCTCATTTTAAAGTAATTTATTTATAACAACAAATGACTGCTTTGCTACAGCTAGCTGAGTGAAACATCTCATTGGAGAAAGGAGAGATTGGCAAGTCCAGGAACTTTAAGACAGCCTTTGCTGAGTGAAACATGATAGCTCTTTTAATCTATAATTCAATTACTCTCCTGTCTCAGCAAAACACTTGAGAAGGCTCCTGGACCCTTTCTTGAAGAGTACTTTATGAGTGTGGTTTAAAAGGCAGTAAAACACACTGACAAACCATTGAGTAAGGCCTTTCAATAGCTTGTTTCAAAAATTTACATAAGCAGATATGAGGAAATCTGGGACAAACAATAAGATGGCTTACTATTGTGCAATTACATTTTCATAAGACTGTTCCTTTCGGATTTGCTTAGCAAAGGAAAAGATTTAACATATTGAATTAAAAAGAATAATTTATAAGACTCCATTTCACAGGTTAGAAGCATGAGATCGTTAGGGGAAAGCACATGCAATTTCAGCTTAGAATGGCAATTTTGGGGTTGATATGATGTAACTCTCTGCTTCCCCGAGGTCTCTGTGTAAAGAATCTGCCTGCTAATGCAAGAGATGCAAGAGACATGGGTTCAACCCCTGGGTCAAGAAGATTCCCCTGGAGCAGGAAATGGCAACCAACTCCAGTATTTTTGCCTGAAAAACTCCAGTATTCTTGCCTGAAAAATACCATGGACGGAGGAGCCTGATGGGCTACAGTCCATGTGGCCACAATGAGTAACACGACTGAGCGTGAATGCAACCCAACCCAAGTATCACAGGTGGTTGTTGCATGATAAAGAACAAACTTGCCTATATCTGATTCTACAAGCCTTTCAATGTGCCCTTAATTTTACAAGCATAATTCCAATAGCAGTATATGCCAAACTACTTAAGTTAATGTTCTAAAATATTATGAATCATAAAACTGTAGGTGATTAGGTCATAGAAATGAAAATGAAAGCTTTTAGCAAGAATTCAAACGACTTCCAAGGACCGTAAATAAATGGAGGGAAAAAATAAAAAAATCTTAATCACAAAATGTTATGGCTATAAAAAGTTCCTTTCTAAAAAATTATTTTAGCTTTCTTGTTCCTAAAACATAACTTGGATTAACCCAAACTGATTTTGAGCCAGCCCTCTAACTTTGGATACCTTATACAAGATCAGGTGGTATTTGAGAGCATTTTTAAATCACTAATTAGCTTTGAGGAAAGGAAGATGAGTTTGCACAGAGATGTAATTAGGTTTATAAACTGGTTTTCACTCAAACATATTAATTTATATGCTATAATAGTTTATCAATAGTTTATCATTCTTAAGAAGCAATATTAGAGTATTAAGTACACCACAAACATAGAATGTTTTCTGTAAGCTTTCTCATTTTTACATAAAAATACATGTCATGTTAACTTGCTGGCAAAGCCATTTTAGCAAAGCACATAAAAGAGCGTAATGCTCTATCAAGTAGATCTTTCATTTTTTTTTTTTTAACAAATGGTACTAACTGCTTAATGGAACAAGTCATAATGCTTTTGAATAAATAACATTATTAACCCCAACAGAATAGCAGCACTCTGAATCTGAAAAATATCCCACCATGTTTTTGTGTTTATTTCTATTTTTTCTTTTATTTATTTATTTTAACATGGAAAATATTTTGTATTGGGGTATAGCTGGTTAATAATGTTGTGGTAGTTTCAGATGAACAAGGAATATACAGCCATATACATACATGTATGCATTCTCCTCCAAGCCCCACTCCCATCCAGGCTGGCACATAACATTGAGCCGAATTCCATGTGCTGTACAGTAGGTCTTTGCTGGTTATGCATTTTAAATAAAGCAATGTATATGTGACCTATACCCACCATGCTTTATCACAAAGTTAAAAGTATCTGTCTGCAATGCAGGAGACTTGTGTTCCCGCATTTGATCCTTGGCCTGGAAGATCCCCTGAAGTAGGGAATGGCTACCCACTCCAGGGTTCTTGCCTAGAGAATTCCATGGACAGTGGAGCCTGGAGGGCTGTAGTCCATGAAGTCGCAAAGAGTCAAACATAACTGAGTAACTAACACTTTCACTATTCATTCTATTCTAACAGTGTCACTATTGAGAAATAGGTTATTAATTCTTCTCAGGAATAAGATTATAACTATCAAGAAAGCATGCAATGTGAACAGTTACACTAATATCTTAAATCTCTCTGCAACTTGGTTTTTTAATACTCAAAATGAAATTTTTATTGGTAAGATATATAACTGGCTCATAAAGTTAGCATCAACAGTAGTTTATGAAAGTGGCTCATTATTTGGAAGGTAATCGGAAAATAGTTTTTCTTTAATAAACTACTGATTTGAGAACAAATAAGTAGAGGATTGATTCTTTCTAAAAGGAAGACAAACAATAAAGACCATATGGTGGAGAGAAGTCTTTTAAGGTTGGATGAATTTTTTACAAACAGGGAATTATACTGGGATAAAGATGTTCCGGGCTACCCAGGTGGCACAGCAGTAAAGAATCTCCCTACCAATGCAGGAGATGTGAGTTCTACCCCTGGGTCAGAAAGATCCCCTGGTAACAATCCCTACCTCCAAAAGCAGGCCTCAAGAGGACACTGGCATGAGTCCGCCTGCCTTGTATTAATACTATAAGGCAACACTTAGAGCATCACTCATAACCCGACCCCCTGATATTTCTTGAAGCTCAGTATAAGGCATTTCTTTTTTTTTTTTTTTTTAATTAGTTGGAGGCTTCATTGTTATTTTTGGTTGTGCTGGGTCCTCCTTGCTGCACAGAGTAGAAGCTACTCTCCAGCTGTGGCACACGGGCTTTTCATTGCAGTGTCTTCTCTTGTTGTTTAGCATGGGCTCTAGAGCATGTGGGTTTCAGTAGTTGCGGCTTGTGGGCTCAGCAGTTGCAGGCCCCAGGTTCTAGAGCACAGGTTCAATAGTTGTGGCTCATGGGCTTCGTTGCTTTGCATCATATGTGATCTTCCAAGATCAGAGATCAAATCCATGTCCTCTGCATTGGTAGATGGATGCTTTACCACTGAGCCCCAAGATATTTAACTCATGTTTGTAATTATTGTACCTTGGTCATTGTAATAGGGAAATGAGCATTGCATTGGTTATATGCCTATGGTATAAACTGATGAGATAGTCAAAGTGGTGAGCTTCAGTTCAGTTCAGTCGCTCAGTCGTGTCCAACTCTTTGTGACCCCATGGACTGCAGCACACCAGGCTTCCCTATCCTTCGCCACCTCCTAGAATTCACTCAAACTTATGTCCATTGAGTCGGTGATGCCATCCAACCACATCATCCTCTGTTGTCCCCTTCTCTTCCTGCCTTCAATTTTTCCCAGCATCAGGGTCTTTTCAGATAAGTCAGTTCTTCGCATCAGGTGGCCAAAATATTGGATTATCAGTTTCAGCATCAGTCTTCCAAAGAATATTCAGGACTGATTCCCTTTAGGATTGGCTGGTTTGACCTTCTTGCAGTCCAAGGGTAATAGTTCATCTCAAAAGTATTTCATGGCTGAGTTACATATATATATATATATATATATGTATATGTATATGTATATGTATATGTATATGTATATGTATAAATGTGTATATGTAAATTGAAGTGAGAGAAAGTTGCTCAGTCATGTCCAGATGAATAATGCCATTTGCAGCAGGATAAATAAACCTAGAGATTATCATACTAAGTGAAGTAAGCCAAACAGAAAGACAAATATCACATAATATTGCTTATATGTGAAATTTTAAAAAGTGATAAAAATGAAGTTATTTACAAAACAGAAATTAACTCTCAGACATAGAAAGCAAACTTATGGTTACCAAGGGGATAATAGGGTGGAGTTGGGGTTTGGGGGAGAGATGAATTAGGAGTTTGGCACTAACATATTCACACTACCATATGTAAAATACATAATCAACAAGGGCCTATTGTATTAACACAGGTAACTACAGAGTATTTTGTAGTAGCCTATAAGGGAAAAGAACCTGGAAAATATATATCTGAATCACTTTGCGGTATACCTGAAATTAACACAACATTGTAAATCAACCGAACTTCAATTTTTAAAAGTACACTTTGAAACAAAAAAGTATTTCAGTCCCTAGTTTTATTTACTTTTGAATTCAAGCAAGATAAACCTCTTGAGAATGCACACACAGACAGACAAGTTCTTATGAATAAAAAGAACAATGAGGATAAAAACTTGCTTTACTAAGACTATTGAAGAGCACAACCTACTTCTCATTACAGAACCTAGAGTTTGCATCAAAAAGAGGCTCCTCAGGTTTGCAGAACCATGTTGCTCTTTCCAGATGGTATCTTGAGACTAAATTCTGTTTTTAATGGGATGTTTGGCAGAAACCCAATCTAATATTGTCACAGTCTTAAATGAGATATTATCATTTTTACCAGTCATGCTGTCTTTGGTGGAGACCCTGCAAATATCACAGTGTCCTGGAATGAAGATTGGCCAATGTGAATATGGGAAGATTGGCCGATGTGAATATGGGAAGAACGGGCATTTAGCACTACTGACTCTTAGTTTGTCCACTTCACAAGGTAAACCAACTCTTTTTTCCATTTTTAAGAACTTGCTTTCAAGGATTCAATTTCATCTGTCTATGTGAATGAGTTGGAAAGGACTGGGATAAACCCTTCCTAGTCAGCCCTTGTCACTTCACACATATAAAAGCAACATCAGAGCAGATCTAGATCTGGCCTAGAAGGCTGAGGGCCGTATGATCCCTTGCCACAATGGGTAATGGCTTTTGTCCTTTTACATTCTTAGGAAGCCATTCTATCTGGGTGGGTACTCACATATGGAGGACTGTCATGCTGAAGTCACTGCTGAAGTGTGGCTGATGTCCCAAGTTATGTCATGGGCTTACTACACCTAAGTACTAAAAAGAAGCAATTTCTTCATAAAACAGTCTAAGAAATTGTGAATGTCAAATCCCATTCCATGGCCACCTCAAGTTCACCATCTAGCCAGGATATTCACCATATACATCAGTGTATTAAGGTTTTTAGACATTTTGGGGGAAATGGTTAATGATCTTCCAGTATTTGTTTTCTTCTCCCTCATTGTAATTAGAGTACACTGTCACTGGCTTTTTCTGAGTGCCTTTCAGCCCCAACTGCCTCATCTCAAAACTGCAATTCCCAGCATCCCTTTGAATCTGGTTGTAGCCATGGGACTAATGAGATGTGAGGGGAAAGGATGTGTGCATCTTCTGAATCACTTCTTTAGAAAGCAAGCAGCTTCCATGTCCTGCATATTGTAAATAGTGCTGCAATGACCAGTGGGGTGCATGTCTCTTTTTGAATTGCGGTTTTTTCCAGGTATATGCCCAGGAGTAGAATTGCTGGGTCACATGGTGGCTCTAGCCTTAGTTTTTTTAAGGACCCTCCATATTGTTCTTGATTTATGTACCCACCAGCAGTGCAAGAGGGTTTCCTTTTCTCCACATCCTTGCAAGAGAGGAGTAGAGACACAGACACAGAGAATAGATGTGTGGACACAGTGAGGTGGGGGGAATGAAGTGGGAGATTGGGACTGACGTATGTAAAACATCGTGTGTAAAATACGTAACTAGTGGGAACTACCATTGGGAGCTCATCTCTGTGCTCTGTGATGACCTCAATGGATGGGATGGCCTGGGGGAGTTCCAAGAGAGAGGGGGTATATGTGTACATACAACTGATTCCTTTTGTGATACAACAGAAACTACAATATTTACACAATATTGTAAACAACTCTACTCCAATAAAAAATTAATTTAAAAAGAAGAAGAAGAAAAAAAAAAGGAAGCTGCTTCCCTTCTAGAGAGGAGGAAATATTGAGCAGCTAATCTAGATTCAGAGATGAAACCCAGAACCTCCTACTATCCCAGGATCTTCTGCCCAATATAAACAAAATATGAGAGAGAAATCATGCATATCTTGTTTAAGCCACTGTAGTTTTGCAAGTTGGCCTGTGCCTTAAATAATATATCAAGTTGTAAAGGAAATTGTTTATTCATAACCCAGTACAACCAAAATTTATGATGATAAAACTGGAAGCTCTACTGAAAAACTGGTGTTCCAACAACATAGTAATTTCAAGAGTTGGGGGGGTGGAGTAATTTATACCTTAGAATTTTTATAATTTCAAATATATGCTAAGGTTATCATCCAATTGTATTAGTTATTCTATCCAGATTTATCAACAGGCATTTTGCGGTTTTCTGGTTGGCTTTCTTTTGCCTATCTAAATTTGACACCTGTAGTATAAATAATATATATGTTGTTATAAGTTTAAAAAGGTCATGAACAAAAAAGTTTTTTTTAATAAAATTCTTTTTACCTTTAAAAAAAAAGCATTAACACTCATGAGCATTTCATCCAAGCTAGTAACTAGAATCTTACTAATAACTTGCATCTTCTTATGTGTTTCTGATCATCTAATACCTCTATCAGTGAAAGCAAGAAAGGCCTAGTGGTTCCTGGGCACAAAAGCCTTTTGTCCCCTGTTTTATGGGCAAGACTCCATCCAGCCTCCATGACCTTCCCTGAGATCTAAAGAGAGGATTCTAACAGTTACTAATCAAGAGAGGAGCAGCCAAGAAACCACCTGAGACAAGATTAAAGGGGCCAGAGAATCTCATCACGTTTAGGAGACAGCCTTCCTGATTAAATGCAGGCCCTGCAGGCACTCTAATCTTGTCAGCACCCCATCCTTGAACCCTTGCTATAAAACTCCTCATCAAATCCTCCTGGGTTGAGAACTCATAGTTTTCCAAGGCAGGAGTCTGTTGTGTCCCCATTTGCCTGGCAAAGTAATAAAGCGTTTCTTTATCTATTTCACCCGCAGCTCTGTCCCTAAGACTTGATTCTGCACCGGTGCAGAGGCCAAGCTTTTGGCATCATCACCAGCCCAGAGCTGCAAAAGTATGTTAATACTACTTGTAGATCACACATAGAGGTTATCCCATGATTCAGATTTTGGGGTTGGTTCTCAACCTTTAAACAGCCTAAGCCTATTTCTGTGAAACATTGTGTTTATTCCTCCCTCAAGATCTGCAGAAGGGTTCACAGTGCAATAGTGAAGGAGAAAGGCCACTGCTTAGAGTTTCATGTAGGGGTTATGGATTGGAAAAGAGAATCTGAAGGAAAGAGGGAGCATGGACAGTGAAAAAGAAGTCAAGTCTTCCCAGCACACCCAAAGGAGAGGGCAAGTCCAAGAATCAGGTCTTCGGCCAGCATCCCAATATATGAGTAAGAAGCTGAGATGTGGGTGATGGGCTTGGTGAGACAGATTATACAGCTCTGCAGTTTTTTAATCTCTGATCATGTGATGTCTGTCAATACGCTGATGTATGTAAAATATATGTTTAGAATAATGCCAGGCACATAGTGTTATTTAAGCGTTGCTAAAACTGCTATACTAGAGAAGGATGTAGAAAAACTACTCCACCTTTAGTAGTAGAAAAACTACTTTGTAAAGGAATACAAATTATTCCTTTAGATAAGGGCCATGAATCTGAAAAGTCATCAGTTTATTCATTCACACTGAGTCATTGGGATTTAAGCTACTAGAACATTCTTTATCATCTGAGCCACCAGGGAAGCCTCAAGAATGTTCCTACATTATAGTAATTTACATTCTAATGACTTAATATAAGGACTTCCCAGGTGGTGCTAGAGGTAAAAAAAAAAAAAAAAAAAAAAAACCACCTGCCAATGCAGGAGACATAAGAGACATGGGTTCAGTCTCTGGGTCTGGAACATCCCCTGGAGGAAGACATGGCAACCCACTCTAGTATTCTTGCCTGGAGAACCCCTTGGGCAGGGGAGCCTGGTAGGCTACAGTCCATGTGGTCACAAAGAGTTGGACACAACTGAAGCAACTTAGCATGCGCTCATGACCCAGTTTAAATGAAGAAATCAGTGTTACTTGTTTATCTGGTTTGTTAATGTTTCCCCAGAGCTTATCACCATGTCTGACACATCATGGATGGTCAACATTTACTGAATAAATGTCTAATTTTCTTGGGCTCCAAAATCACTGCAGATGGTGACCACAGCCATGAAATTAAAAGACACTTGCTCCTTGGAAGAAAAGCTATGACAAACCTAGACAGAATATTAAAAAGCAGAGATGTTACTTTGCCAACAAAGGTCTGTCTAGTCAAACCTATGGGGTTTTTTTTCCAGTTGTCATGTAAGGATGTGAGAGTTGGACCATAAAGAAGGCTGAATACCAGAGACTGATGCTTTTGAACTGTGGTGTTTGAAAAGACTCTTGAGAGTCCCTTGGACTGCAAGAACATCAAACCAGTCAATCCTACGGGAAATCAGTCCTGGATATTCATTGGAAGGACTGATACTGAAGCTGAAGCTCCAATACTTTGGCCACCTGATGCAAAGAGCTGACTCTTTAGAAAAGACCCTAATGATGGGAAACACTGAAGGCAGGAGAAGCAGAGGATGACAGAAGACGAGATAATTGGATGGTATCACTGACTCAATGGACATGAGTTTGAGCAAGCTCTGGGGGATGGAGAAGGACAGGGAAGACTGATGCTGCAGTCCATGGGGTCACAGAGAGTCAGACACGACTGAGCCACTGAACAATGACAACAACAAATATCTTAGAATATCAAGAGCATCCAGGTTGCTGTCTGGCACTGAAATAACAAATACTCCATGAGGCAGGAAGACAGCATATTTCTATATAAATTTTTATAATTCAGAAACTGTTGAGTTTGACTAATGGTTCCAAAATCCAACTGCTGAGTGGAATTATCTGAAGAAAACTTATAAATACAAATACCTGGGCCTGACACAGAAGAATGTCAATCAGTAGATTTATACTTCTGTTTTGTTTGTTTGTCTGCTTGTTTCACTTAGTTGAGGTCAAATTTTATTGACAATTTAATAAACCGCTGTATAGATTAAATCATAACAGATGATAAAATATCAATTTTACAAGCATACTTTTTGTGAATACATAATACTTTTTTGAGTGAAAATGCCATAATTTACATTAGCTTTTAGTTTCATTGAACATTTAGGTTGATTGCATGCTTTCTATATATTTGGTATAAATATATTATTATACTTAAAAGTTAATTTGTGTATTTAAAAGTGTATTTATCCACAAGTTTGTCCTCTATGTCTGTGTCTCAATTGCTGCCCTGCAAATACGTTCATCAGTACTATCTTTCTAGAGTCCTTATGTATGCCTTAATATACAATATTTGTCTTTCTCTTTGTAGCTTACTTCACTCTCTATAATAGGCTCTAGGTTCATCCACCTCATTAGGACTGACTCGAATGCATTCTTTTTTTATAGCTCAGTGTGGTGGGAGATGGGAGAGGGGTTCAGGAGGAAGGGGACATTTGTATACCTGTGGCTGATTCATGTTGATGTATTGCAGAGGCCAACACAATATTGTAAAGCAATTATCTTCCAATTTAAAAAAAGAGGGAAAAGAAACCATAGAGGGGGGAAAAGGTGCATTTTTTTGATAAGAGGTAAATAGAGCTTTCCAAAATACATTTTGTTGCTTTTTTTTTTTTTTTACCCTGGTTGGCTTTTCCTGAGTTTTCTTCCAGGTTTGTTTCTCAGTATCTCTCTCTTCATTTGTAAACTATCAAAGTGGCTGTCAAGATCTGGGCTAGATTTCTTCCCAGCACAGTATGGTGGGAAAGATTTTTCAAGAGGAAAGAGACTAGAGTGATAAGTTATTTCGTTATTTAAACCTTCATTTTATGGGATGCTTTGGGTGGGTGCTCAATCTTGTCTAACTCTTTGTGACCCCATGGACTGTGGCCCACTATGATCCTTTGTCCATGGGATTTCCCAGGCAATAATATTGGAGTGAGTTGCCATTTCCTTCTCCAGGGGATCTTCCTGACCCCAGGGATCAAACTCACAGCTCCTGCATTGCAGGATATAAATATATATATTTATATCCCTATAAATATATCACTACTCTGATTTTGCTTTCACAATGTTTCAAATTTTCACTCTTTTCCAAAATATAGCGGTTGACAAATTTAGAGGGCTTCCCTGGTAGCTCAGCTGGTAAAGAATCCTTTCGCAATGCAGGAGCCCTAGTTCGATTCCTGGGTTGGGAGGATCCCCTGGAGAAAGTACAGGCTACCCACCCCAGTATTCTTGGCCTTCCCTAGTGGCTCAGACAATAAAGCATCCGCCTGCAATGGGAAAGACTTGGGTTCAATCCCTGGGTTGGGAAGATCCCTGGAGGAGGGCATGACAACCCATTCCAGTATTCTTGCCTGGAGAATCCCAGGGACGGGGGAGCCTGTTTGGCTGCCGTTTATGGTGTCGCACAGAGTCAGACACAACTGAAGGCATTTAGCAGCAGCAGCAGCAGACGTACTGAGAAAATTAATTCCTTGTAAATTCCTTGTAATAGTCTTGAATAGAGTCTGGACTTCACATGTCTACCTGAAATAATACATTCTGCTACTAATGCAAAATTTTCAAAAATGCAAAATCAGGACTCATTTAAATATAAAATGAGGAAGCATGAAAGTGAGAGAATTAATGACTGGGGAAATCAGTAAAAAGTTAAAAGTAGTTCAAGGAAGATACATATATCTGCACCCTGCTGTGGGAGGCAGATTCTTTACAACTAGCACCACCTGAAATATATACGTATAATATATATACATGTGTATATATATGTATATGAATATATATGCATACATATATGTATGTATATATTTATATGTACATATATATATGTGTGTATATATATGTACAAATATATGTACAGTATACATATATTTATATACCTGTATACGTATATTTTAGACAAGGAAATGGCAATTCACTCCAGTATTTTTGCCTGGAGAATCCCATGGACAGAGGAGCCTGGTGGGCTACAGTCCATGCGGTTGCAAAGAGTCAGACATGACTCTGTAACTGAACACACAGACATATATTCACATGTGTATAAACTGACCTCCCTAGTGGCTCAGTGGCAAAGAATCCACCTGCTATGCAGGAGACGTGGGTTCTGTCCCTCGATTGAGAACATACCCTGGTGAAGGAAACGACAACCCACTCCAGTATTCTTGCCTGGGAAATCCCATGGACAGAAGAGCCTGGAAGGCTACAGTCTATGGGATCGCAAAAAGTTAGACATGACTTATTGAGTAAGTAACAACATTATATAAAACTAAGAATGCTAAGCTGCAAAAATGGTCAATATTTTATAAGACAATAAAATCTAATGTTTGGGCTTATACTTTCTACTGAATAGAAATCAATTTTATAAGAATTTATTTGCATCAGCATCAGTTTTTACAACCTAATTTCTACCTCTCCTGAGTTATGATACAGCTTAGTCAATGTGAAAGCAATCAAAGATGCACATTTCTGAAGAACTAGATAAACCCAGCATTTCACTGGGGGGAAAAAAACACCCAGTAATCACTTCTGCATCAAGTCACTTATAATTTGTCCTTATAACTGTTTGAGCATTTGTATCAATATATGGGCTTCCAACTCAGCTGGGAAAGAATTCTCCTGCAATGCAGGAGACCCCAGATCAATTCCTGGGTTGGGAAGATCACCTGGAGAAGGGCTAAGCTATCTGCTCCAGTATTCGCAAGCTTCTTTGGTGGCTCAGATGGTAAAGAATCTGCCTGAAATGTGAAAGACCTGGGTTCTATCCCTGGGTTGAGAAGATGCTCTGGAGGAAGGTTTGGCAACCCATTCCAGCATTCTTGCCTAAAGAATCTCAATGGACAGAGGAGCCTGGCGGGCTACAGTCTATGAGGTTGCAAAGAGTCAGACAGGACTGGATGATAAAGCACAGCATAGGTACAGGCATCAATAATATAATCTATGTCACTGCCTTTCTTCCTGAGTTCAAATTAATCACCCAAGAATACACCCTTTGTTCAGTATAGATCAATTTTTGCCATTTCCTGCAGAAGCTTCTTTCTGCTCTTCCACTTCAGCTCAGTTCAATCACTCAGTTGTGTCCAACTCTTTGGAACCCATGGAATGCAGCATGCCAGGCCTCCCTGTCCATCACCAACTCTGGTAGCTTGCTAAACTCATGTCCATTGAGTCGGTGATGTCATCCAACCATCTCATCGTCTATTGTCCCCTTCTCCTCCCACATTCAGTCTTTCCCAGCATCAGGGTCTTTACCAATGAGTCAATTCTTTGCACCAGGTGGCCAAAGTATTGGAGCTTCAGCTTCAGCATCAGTCCTTCCAATGAATATTCAGGGCTGATTTGCTCTAGGACTGACTTGTTTGATCTCCTTGCAGTCCAAGGGAATCTCAAGAGTCTTCTCCAACACCACAGCTCAAAAAAATCAGTTCTTTGGTGCTCAGTCTTCTTTATGGTCCAGCTCTCACATCTGTACATGACTACTGGAAAAACCACAGCTTTGACTAAATGGACCTTTTTTGACCAAGTAATTTCTCTGCTTTTTAATGTTCCAGGTTGGTCATAGCTTTTCTTCCAAGAAACAAGTATCTTTGGCTTCCCTGATAGCTCTACTCAACTAGCTTCCAAATAATTCAGCCAAGCTGTGTAGTAGTTACTTGGCACATAATAGTGAATGTATATACTTTCTACTCTCATGGAGTTTACAGTCTAAAATAACCTTTCTTTCATTTTTTTTTTTTTTCTGTGAACTTAACTATAATACTTTTTTCTTTCAGCAGAATTCTCTCTACTCCTGCAAGAAGCCTTCCACAACTGCACCAACTAACAGCACTACTCCGGTGTTCATTGCAGCGCTATTTACAGTAGCTAGGAGGTGGAAGCAACCTAGATGTCCATTGATGGATGAATGGATACACAATGGAATATTACTCAGCTATAAGAAGTAACTCATTTGAGTCATTTCTAATCAGGTGGATGAATGTAGAACCTATTATGCAGAGTGAAGTCAGAAAGAGAAAGACAAATATCATATATTAACACATATATATAGAATCTGAAAAGTACTGAAGATTCTGCATGCAGGGCAGCAAAGGAGATGCAAACATAAAGAACAGACTTTTGGACACAGTGGGGGAATAAGAAGGTAGAATGGTTTGAGAGAATAGCACTGAAACATATACATTACCAAATGTAAAATAGATAGCCAGTGGGAGTTAGCTTATGACAAAGGGGACCCAAAATTTGTGCTCTCTGACAACCTAGAGGGGAGGGGTGGGGAGGGAAGTGGACGGGGGTTTCAGGAGGGAGGGGACATATGTATACCCATGGCCAATTCAAGCTGATGTATGCCAGAAACCGTCACAATATTGTAAAGTAATTATCCTCTAATTAAAAAAAAAATTTTAAGAAAAAAAAGACCCATGTGTTGTGATTGGTTTATAACTCTCCTAATAAATTCTTTTTAGGAATAAAAAGACACAGAATGTGTCAGGTGGACTTTGAATTCCTGATTGGTTTACAAAACTGTCTAGGATGGGAACTCTGCAATAACCTTTTATTTAGAGCAATTTCTGCACCGTCTACTACTTTTTGTTTAAAAACTGATAAGTGTTTCTTGAGAGGCAGGAATTATAAATAAAAACTCACTTCTCCCTTCTCCTGTCTCTGTGTCTCAGAGTTTCTGAAACACTTTTGCTATCAAACTTTCTTGATGTTGCTTATTGAGAGATTATCCCAATTTACGATTCCAAAGCTTTGATTTCAGAGTGATAGCTGTCATGTAAATATAGATTAAAATAAGCATAAATATGCAGGTGCTGATCTATAGAAACATCTGTACTATGAAGCAAACTACTTATAAAACATCAATGGAGGAAATTTTCTGGAGGAGGGGCTAAGAGTGGTTCCTTTCCAGTGTTTCTTAAAGAAACTACTATTCCCTGAATTCCTTAGTTTACTAAGAGTTCCCCAACCCCCAGTAGAAATCTCATTTTCTTTGGCTAAGAAGGAGTAGACAAAAGTCACGCATGTCTATGTGGCTCATGCTGCGGCTAAGTCGCTTCAGTCATCTCTGACTCTTTGCAACGCTATGGACCATAGTCCAGGGGTTGAAACCAAGTCTCTTATGTCTCCTTCATTGGCAGGTGGGTTCTTTATCACTTGTACAACCTGAGAAGCCTGTCTATGAGGTTATGCATTTGGTAAGGGAAAGTATAATTTCACAAGGTTAAAATATTAACCTGAAGCAATTTTAAGTCCTTGGTTATACTATGATGAGTCTCTGCTCCTCATAAACAGATCTTGAATGGTTCAAGTATTCCCAAACAGAAACGGAAAATCTGATCTGAATGCAAAGTCAAATGACCATGTACCATAGCTATTTATGTGATACTTATGTGATCTTGTTAACAACTCTTGAAAATGAACATAGTGCAAGCTCTGGTAAGGAAGCTATTTTTTAAATTAAAATCTCTTTCTCTATTGTAAAGGTTTCATGTGAGGCATGTGCATTCCATCTCTTTCCAGTGGAAGCACAATAAGATTAGGTAGAGTTGAATTGTTTGCTTCATAAATTAAAAGTAGATGGTTAGAAAGAAATAAGATGATGATGACTTTGCACTTAAGGCTGAATGAACTTGATAATCATCTAATGAATGCATCAGGCTAATGAAGAGCTTCATTTTCATGTTTCCATCTGTCCTCAGTCACCTAATCAAGTTGTCTAAACAGCATAAAGGCTTACAGTTAAAATAGAACCAACACTTAAACTGAATTTTTAAAAATTATCTCATTTTCTTCCTGAGCTCTCTTCCAACTCCTCTTTGTCCTTATTATGGGTAATGAAAATAAATTCTGTCAAAAACCAAACAATACAATTGGAAGTACTGAAAGCTAGAATCATTTCATTCCCTGCTATTTTCTGTGAAATTACAGAAATTCACACTAGGAGCACTGTAACTCTTCTTATGAAAATAAGAGCAGTACTTTGGAGTAAGCTTCTGAACAAGAAAAAATTGTAGCTGCTAAAAAGCAATTCTTAAAACCATGACTGATCAATACAAGTGGCCAAAGCATTAGAAGATTTAACACCAAGAGTTCAAATTCAAAGGCTACTCATTTGCTGTAAGAGTGAAACAGCAAGAATCTGGAGGTAAAAAAACAGCATGGGCTGGAAGAACATGTCATGCTAGAAAAATAATTAAAAGGATTTTAACAGAATTAATGTACAAAGTGTTCAGGAGCTAATGCTAAGTCATTTTTATGGCATTTACTCCATACAGAGGAGTAATATTTTCAAATATGATGTAAAATCACATGTTTCCTGGAATCATTTCAATGAAAAAATTGTTTAAGTAACTATTTAAAATTTAATGTTCACTATGTACGTATCTATTTCTGCTTTATTGACTACACCAAAGCCTTCGACTACGTGGATCAGTATAAACTGTGGAAAATTCTGAAAGAGGTGGGAATACCAGACCACCTGACCTGCCTCTTGAGAAACCTGTATGCAGGTCAGGAAGCAACAGTTAGAATAGGACATGGAACAACAGACTGGTTCCAAAGAGGAAAAGGAGTATGTCAAGGCTGTATATTGTCACCCTGCTTATTTAACTTATATGCAGAGTACATCATGAGAAACGCTGGGCTGGAAGAAGCACAAGCTGGAATCAAGATTGCCAGAAGAAATATCAATAACCTCAGATATGCAGATGACACCACCCTTATGGCTGAGAGTGAAGAGGAACTAAAAAGCCTCTTGATGAAAGTGAAAGAGGAGAGTGAAAAGGTTGGCTTAAACCTCAACATTCAGAAAACTAAGATCATGGCATCTGGCCCCATCACTTCATGGGAAATAGAAGGAGAAACAGTGGCTGACTTTATTTTTCTGGGTTCCAAAATCACTTGCAGATAGTGATTGCAGCCATGAAATTAAAAGACACTTACTCCTTGGAAGGAAAGTTGTGACCAACCTAGATAGCATATTGAAAAGCAGAGACATTACTTTGCCAACAAAGGTTCATCTGGTCAAGGCTATGGTTTTTCCAGTGGTCATGTATGGATGAGAGAGTTGAACTGTGAAGAAAGCTGAATGCTGAAAAATCAATGCTTTTGAACTGTGGTGTTGGAGAAGACTCTTGAGAGTCCCTTGGACTGCAAGGAGAACCAACCAGTCCATCCTGAAGGAGATCACTCCCGGGTGTTCATGGGAAGAACTGATGCTGAAGCTGAAACTCCAATACTTTGGCCACCTCATGAGAAGAGTTGACTCATTGGAAAAGACCCTGATGCTGGGAGGGATTGGGGGCAGGAGGAGAAGGGGATGAAAGAGTATGACATGGCTGGATGGCATCATCGACTTGATGGGCATGAGTTTGAGTAAACTCCGGGAGTATGTGATGGACAGGGAAGCCTGGTGTGCTGCGATTCATGGGGTCACAAAGAGTCGGACATGACTGAGCGACTGAACTGAACTGATACATGTGACAACCTGTAAGGTCAACCTGTAAGGCAAAAGCATAGTTCTAAATTTCGTCATAGTCAATATTCTTTCTAATACATACATAAAATACAAATTAACATGTTTTGGTACCCACCAGTGTTTGTATATTTCACAAACATTTCTTTATATGGATACTTGCCAGTTACAGCGAGACCAAAAGTAAAGTATTTAAACACCATCCTTGTCTACTTAATAGAATTTCAGAATTGGTAACTATGAAACAACATCTTCTGCAGGGCACTCAGATAAATCCAATGTCAGTGGTCCAAGCCATACTTTAAGAAAAAGTGCCTTAAAGAATCATCAAATACTTGGTGGACATGGCCATGTCTCAGAAGAACCATTAATTACTCTCATACGCCCACATTTTTCCAACAATCATCATAGTTGTAAATTTTCAAAAATTTTCTCCAAGACCAGAAACTTTTGTTTGCAGTGGAAAAGACTTACTCTCTAATTTTCAGACGAGTGATTTCTTCCCCTTGAACTTCTTCTAGGCCCTAAATAGACACAGCTAATGTACTTAAAAAAAAAAAAAAGTCAGAATTTTAAAGAAGTAGTGCATGAAACTGTAAGACCAGTTCATTAAATGTGCATCACTGGTGTTGGTTTTTAATCTTAGCTCTCTTCTCCCCTCATTGGGCACACACCACTTTCATTAACATTCAGGGAGTTGCATACATGCATTAAGGAGAAGAAAGTTCTCTGGAGTAATGAGGCCAGAAGTGAAAGAAAACATCATTGCTTCTCCCTATTGCTTCATACTCACTATCACTCTGCTACCCCCTGATAAGTCTTCTCAGCCTTATTTTCTAAAAACAGATACATCAAGCCAAGTTTTGTTGCTCCATAACCCTTGCCACTGTAATTTTATGGAAATGGTATTTTCATAATGCGGGGAACTATTTAAAGGATTTTCTTTACCATCTACTAACTTTCCTGACTGTGTATTGATTGAATTCTGCCTCTGAATCTGCTAGGGGCTATTCAAGAGCTAACAGAAGGTCCCTGCTGAGTTTGAATTTGCAATTTAAAGAAAAAGTAAATAATAGTAAAATAAGCATAATAACTTGCATTTGCATAGTGTTTATGATTAACAAAATACTTTTCCATGACTTATTTCAGGTAACGCTCCAAACTTCCTTACAGAGGGAGCAATATGACATGATTAGTGCAATTTTAGACTATGGACTAGCGGAAAGGTATAGATATCTTCAAGTTACTCAGGGTCAAAGAGTCAAGGGAGTAACAGCCCAGGCTGTGTTCACCCTTGCTGACTTCCACACTAATGTTCTAATGCTTCATCCAGGTACCAAGTTCATGTGAATTTCAATAGTTGCTTGCAATTATCCCATAGGTAGAAATATTGGATGCTGTCACATTGAGAGGAAAAATAAAAGCCTTTCTTACACTATTTGCATTGTTTGCCTGTAGTTGATAGACTTGAGTTGACTTGAGTGGGAAAGACATAGATGAAAACAGAAAAATTTATTTTGAATATGACCTAAGGGAGAGCAGAATTTAAAATGGGAGGGGTAAAAAGAAGGAAGAATAAAGCAAAAACTAGAATCCCTTGAGAGAACATGAAAGACTATATAGTTCAGTCGCTCACTCCTGTTCGACTCTTTGCGACCCCATGAATCGCAGCACGCCAGGCTTCCCTGTCCATCACCAACTCCTGGAGTTTACTCAAACTCCTGCTCATCGAGTCAGTGATGCCATCCAGCCATCTCATCCTCTGACGTCCCCTTCTCCTCCTGCCACCAATCCCTCCCAGCATCAGAATTTTTTGCAACGAGTCAACTCTTCTCATGAGGTGGCCAAAGTATTGGAGTTTCAGCTTCAGCATCAGTTCTTCCCATGAACACCCGGGAGTGATCTCCTTCAGGATGGACTGGTTGGATCTCCTTGCAGTCCAAGGGACTCTCAAGAGTCTTCTCCAACACCACAGTTCAAAAGCATCCATTTTTCGGCGCTCAGCTTTCTTCACAGTTCAACTCTCTCATTCATCCATGACCACTGGAAAAACCATAACCTTGACCAGATGGACTTTTGTTGGCAAAGTAATGTCTCTGCTTTTCAATATGCTGTCTAGGTTGGTCAAAACTTTCCTTCCAAGGAGTAAGCATCTTTTAATTTCATGGCTGCAATCACTATTTGCAAGTGATTTTGGAACCCAGAAAAATAAAGTCAGCCACTGTTTCCACTGTTTCCCCATCTATTTCCCATGAAGTGATGGGACCAGATGCCACGATCTTAGTTTTCTGAATGTTGAGGTTTAAGCCAACCTTTTCACTCTCCTCTTTCACTTTCATCAAGAGGCTTTTTAGTTCCTCTTCACTCTCAGCCATAAGGGTGGCATCATCTGCATATCTGAGGTTATTGATATTTCTTCTGGCAATCTTGATTCCAGCTTGTGCTTCTTCCAGCCCAGCGTTTCTCATGATGTACTCTGCATATAAGTTAAATAAGCAGAGCGACAATATACAGCCTTGACATACTCCTTTTCCTATTTGGAACCAGTCTGCTGGTCCATGTCCAGTTCTAACTGTTGCTTCCTGACCTGCATACAGGTTTCTCAAGAGGCAGGTCAGGTGGTATAGTAGTTCCATCTCTTTCATAATTTTCCACAGTTCATTGTGATCCACACAATCGAAGGCTTTGGCGTAGTCAATAAAGCAGAAATAGATGTTTTTCTGGAACTCTCTTGCTTTTTTGATGATCCAGCAGATATTGGCAATTTGAACTCTGGTTCCTCTGCCTTTTCTAAAACTAGCTTGAACATCTGCAAGTTCGTGGTTCACGTATTGCTGAAGCCTGGCTTGGAGAATTTTGAGCATTACTTTACTAGCGTGTGAGATGAGTGCAATTGTTTGGTAGTTTCACCATTCTTTGGGATTGCCTTTCTTAAGGATTGGAATGAAAACTGACCTCTTCCAGTCCTGTGGCCACTGCTGAGTTTTCCAAATTTGTTGGCATATTGAGTGCAGCACTTTCACAGCATCATCTTCAGGATTTGAAATAGCTCAATTGGAATTCCATCACATTCACTAGCTTTGTTTCTAGTGATGCTTTCTAAGGCCCACCTGACTGCACATTCCAGGGTGTCTGGCTCTAGGTGAGTGATCACACCACTGTGATTATCTGGGTCGTGAAGATCTTTTTTGTACAGTTCTTCTGTGTATTCTTGCCACCTCTTCTTAATATCTTCTGCTTCTGTTAGGTCCATAACATTTCTGTCCTTTATCGAACCTGAATCTTTGCCTGAAATTTTCCTTGATATCTCTAATTTTCTTGAAGAGATCTCTAGTCTCTCCCATTCTGTTGTTTTCATCTATTTCTTTGCATTGATCACTGAGGAAGGCTTTCTTATCTCTCCTGGCTATTCTTTGGAACTCGGCATTCAAATGGGAATATCTTTCCTTTCCTCCTTTGCTTTTCAGTTTTCTTCTTTTCACAACTATTTGTAAGGCCTCCTCAGACAACCATTTTGCCTTATTGCATTTCTTTTCCATGGGGTTGGTCTTGATCCCTGTCTCCTGTACAATGTTACGAACCTCCGTCCATAGTTCATCAGACTCTCCATCTATCAGATCTAGTCCCTTAAATCTATTTCTCACTTCCACTATATAGTCATAAGGGATTTGATTTAGGTCATACCTGAATGGTCTGGTGGTTTTCCTGACTTTCTTCAATTTAAGTCTGAATTTGGCAATAAGGAGTTCATGATCTGAGCCGCAGTCAGCTCCCAGTCTTGTTTTTGCTGACTGTATAGAGCTTCTCCATCTGTGGCTGCAAAGAACACAATCAGTCTGATTTCGGTGTTGGCCATCTGGTGATGTCCATGTGTAGAGTCTTCTCTTGTTTTGTTGGAAGAGGGTGTTTGCTATGACCAGTGCGTTCTCTTGGCAAAACTCTATTAGCCTTTGCCCTGCTTCATCCCGTACGCCAAGGCCAAATTTCCCTGTTCCTCCAGGTGTTTCTTGACTTCCTACCTTTGCATTCCAGTCCCCTATAATGAAAAGGACATCTTTTATGGGTGTTGTTTCTAAAAGGTCTTGTAGGTCTTCATAGAACCGTTCAACTTCAGCTTCTTCAGTGTTACTTGTTGGGGCATAGGCTTGGATTACTGTGAAATTGAATGGTTTGCCTTGGAAACGAACAGAGATCATTCTGTCATTTTTGAGATTGAATCCAAGTACTGCATTTTGGACTCTTTTGTTGACCATGATGGCTACTCCATTTCTTCTGCGGGATTCCTGCCCACAGTAATAGATATAATGGCCATCTGAGTTAAATCCACCCATTCCAGTCCATTTTAGTTCACTGATTCCTAGAATGTCGACATTCACACTTGCCATCTCCTGTGTGACCACTTCCAATTTGCCTCAATTCATGGACCTGACATTCCAGGCTCCTATGCAATATTGCTCCATACAGCATTGGGCCTTGCTTCTATCACCAGTCACATCCACAACTGGGTGTTGGTTTTGTTTTGGCTCCATCCCTTCATTCTTTCTGGCGTTATTTCTCCATTGATCTCCAGTAGCATATTTGGCACCTACCGACCTGGGGAGTTCCTCTATCAGTATTCTATCATTTTGCTTTCTCATACTGTTCATGGGGTTCTCAAGGCAAGAATACTGAAGTGGTTTCCCATTTCCTTCTCCAGTGGACCACATTCTGTCAGACCTCTCCACCATGACCCTACCGTCTAAGAAAGATAAAAATCTGGAGGGGATTCTCCATGAAGTAAAGTGACATGAAATTGTTCAGAAAGGATGATGTTTACCATTTCTAAGTGTTAATATTGGGCACTTTGTAGTTCTCTTTGGAGGTATGGCAGGGATGTTAAACTAAAAAGAAAGAACACAGCTCATATCATATTAATAAATTGTAATGTTGATGCTTTCGTGCCTTTTTTTTTTCACTAGTCATGTTCAACTGTTTTGTGTTAATGGCTGCATTCCATTTAGCTTATGTTTGATGATTATTTTCTGAAATATCTTCAGGTACTTAAAACAAACTCTACCTTCTGGTGGCAATAATAGCTCATTTTTCAAAACCAGTTGAGAAGTTTGTCTCATCTTTCTTCAGGTTTCATTTTTTTCATTGAAGCTGATAATAAAGAAGAAGAAATATTGAGATTCATTTCATACTTTCTTAATTACATTGGTCTTCAGGTCAGGGGAAACTAATCCAGCACATGTGCTGATTAAAGCTCTAAGCCTGGTTATGCTCAAGTGGCTGACTTCTAAGTTTAGTGAAGCAGACTCCTAGCTCACTTTCCTTTCTTTTTATTTAACTTAATTGGATGTTTGATTTTATATTATGCAAAGAAGAGTTTTAAAACAGCTTATTTTTTTTTTTAGCATAATATGGCTAAACCTTTCTGTTTCACTTTTCAGGTTATTAAGACAATCTTTAAATGATGTTTCAAATTATTTCAGATTCTTGCTAAGCCCAAAGTATGCTAATTACTAGAGTTCTATAGGTCTTAGTTTTATTTTGGGTCATCCCAACCTTCTAGGTTCTGAAGACTTCTCTGTATAATACATTCAACAGAGAAAGTTTAGAAATACTTAGCAAATAACCCAGAACAAATTTGAAAGTGTTTTCAAGTTTTACATTGCTTTTATGTAATACATGCTTGACAGTGTTATAGAAAAGTGTTCTCTTGTGTAAAGTTCTCTTTGCATGTAAATTTGGTATGTATATAAGTAACATTAGTCCTTTTTTAGTTCTAGAGTCTGGAAAGGGAATGCATTTTTTAAAAGATAATATTTATTACCAAAGTTTCTTCCTCGTTATGGTATGATTTAGATATTTCAAAAGGATACCTTTACTGATATTTTAGTTCTATTTGCTATAAGAGGTGAAAATATTATTCTGACCTTTATCATGATATGGTTTATGTTCACAGCTATCAAATTCATTTTGCTACTGAGTCACATGTTTCTCTGCTCCATTTGCAACATAAAGTGAAGTTTCCCCACTGCCTCATTAGTTTCAATTATCAATCAAATATGTTTATGAGAGCTAAGCAAAGAAATATAATTTTGATACTGATATGAGTGTCACTGGGCTTTTCTTCCCTAAGAGAACATATGCCCAACTTTATCATCAATGTTTCAAAATATGAAGTTCTTGCAATTTCAGGTTGAATGTTTCCTCCATACTTTTATTTTCTTTTTGTGGTATTTTTTAAACTGCTTGAACCTGTTTTCATTGATGCCACTTTTTTTTTTTTTTTGATGCCACTTTTAACATGTAGAAATAATAGAATTCTCAGTGTCCTATTTTAAGCTGAGGGGGAAAACTGTATTTCTTAGAAATATAAGCTTAAGGATCAGATAACCTTACACTCATCCAGGTAATCCGCTAACAAAACACTGTTCAGAGCTTGTGTACTTAGAATAGTCTTTACTTGAGCCATCCTGTGACTTAAGGGGATAACATTTCATCATCCTCTGATTGCCCAGCTGTGACAGTAAGAATGTTCCTATGATATTTGTTGGCAAACAGGAGTGTTGAAATAGCAAACAATGAGATCAACAACAGTGCAAGAGAGCCAAGCTTCCTGGGCATTTGGGTCTTACGAATGGAAGTCCAGATCAGAAGTGCCATAGTTGTTAGGTCATTAATTACTGAGGGTGTTTTCTAGATGGAATCTGCTAGGGGCTTCAAATGCCCTACCCTGAGGACATCAGGTTGAAGAAAAGTTTAAAATGGAGGTCTGTGGCCTCCTGAGGATGATGATGGACTTAGAGCCCTCTGCTACAGTTATTGCTACAGTGTGTGTGTTTAGTCGTGTCTGAGTCTTGGGACCCCATGGACCGTAGCCCATCAGGCTCCTCTGCCTATGGGATTTTTCAGGCAAGAATACTGGAGTGGGTTACCATTTCCTTCTCCAGGGGATCTTCCCGACCCAGGGATCGAACCCTGGTCTCCCAAATGCGGGCAGACGCTTTACCGTCTGAGCCACAGGGAATCTGACCTGTTCCTAAACATATTGTGCGCGCGCGCGCACACACACACACACACACAGATATATCTGTGTCTTCCTGAAACCTATTCTTCAAAGGTCAGTGATGAGTTCACAGTCCCTACGTCTAGGTTTCTCGGTAGTTTTCTATTCTACTAAGTTGGGAAATTCTCATTAGATTTTTGAAGTGGTATCTATGTAGGTGAAGTTCTATTTTCCTGGTTTCTTTGAGCTGCTTTCCACAGAAGCTTGGGGGAGCTGAGAAGTCTTTTCTCGATATTTCTTGTTGGAAATGAGATCATCCAATCAAAGGTAACAGGACTTCTGGGAACTGTTTTGAGAAGTCTATTCAATTACAACAAATATGATTACTTGTCACGATTTTATACAACTGGTAACTTTGTTTCAAATGGAAAAAGAAACAAAACAGGAGGGAAGAATGCTTGACACTGGTTTTACAGTTTTAAAGCTGCTAATATTTTTCTAGTGACTATAAAAATACTATTCATCATTAACAATTCACTTATTTTTTTAAATATAGCAAAAAGTAGAATATAGCACATCAGAGAATAGGATAGGAGTAAAAAACAAAGAAGAAAAATATTAAAATGTAGAGAAATTTTCATACGTTGTTTACTCTGTCAATGGAGCAAACACCCTAACACATTTTAATAGATTTTAATAGGCAACAGTTTTATAATATTTTTTTAACTTCTTGGGATTCTCATTGTTTATGAACTATATATCTTAAGAACAAAGAATGTCTAAGGCTCTTAATTTTTTTTGCAGAATCCCTCCAATTCTTTTTTTTTTCACTTTATTTACAAGTGCACTACTTAAATAAAATGTAATATTTTATTTTTCAATTAATTTTAATACAATTTTAAAGGTGGCACTCCATTTACAGCTATTAAAAAATAATGACTACATTCCTTGTGTTTTACAATACATCATTGTAGCCTATCTACACCCAATAGTTTATAGCTCCCATGATTTTAAATTGATAGGAATCTTAGAAGAGGCTCATGAGGATAAAGGGTGAAAATGTAGCTTCTTTGGTGGAATAAGCAATAAGATCTTCCTAGCTATAATTTTTGTTGATACTCAGAATGTGGAGCCGTTATTATAATTTAGTTGGAATTATTCAACTAATTCAATGTAATGTTGGAATCTTTATAAGACAGCATACTTGTTAGGTATGCTTTCATCATAATTGGGGGAAATGTTTGTAGTTTTAATTAGCTATTCCTATACTGGGAAGAAGAAAGAGAGAGAGAAGAGAAATGAAAGAAGGGAGGGAGAAATGGAGGGAGGAACAGAGGATGAGCGGGAGGGGAAATCGAAAGATATAATAGTTAACCCTTGCCAGGCAAGGGCTTTATATATTTATCTTAATTATCATTGAAGCAACCCTATGAGATGGTCTCATCTTCTTTTTTCAGATGGAAAAACTGAGGAATAGCAAGTTCCAATAATTTTTCTAACTAGTAAGTGACATTAGATCCATTTTACTTGATTAAAGAATGTGCAATGCTCATCTTGTGTTTATCACTGACATAGGTGAACAAGGCTTAATATTGACTAAAGGGAGTATTAGTATTAACTAAACCTTGATAAACTGAACCCCTCTCCTCTTCTCATTATTGTTTCAAAGAGAATAAAGTCTTTAGTGACATAAACATATATTGCATTTCAGGGAAAAAAATGTGATTGTGGAGAAATGGATCCAAAAATTGACAAAATTGACAGACAAACTGATGACGTTAACTATCAATACTGCTGTAGTTTAATATTTATTCCTTTATTTATCTTAAATAGAGAAATTTAAAGAAATTAATGTGAAATATCACTATCCAGAGACAACTGACACCAAGAGAAATAATTTTACACATATTCCCTTAATATTTTCAATATTATTTCTCTTTACTGCATCAACATTTATGAAGAGGACTTACGTCAGCCCACAGAACCTGAGAATGAAGACCTTTTTAATTGCTAAGTCAGCACCACACTCTTTGGGATTTCAAATGAAGCTGAATGCATGAAAGTCAGTAAATAAATCTACACAAAAGACTTACATCCTATGATTTTCACATAGTCTGTTTGGACTGTTATAGCAAAGTACTACCAATTGCGTGGCTTATGTTCTTGCTGTTCAGTTGCTAAGTCATGTCCAACTCATTGCGACCCCATGGACTGCAGCACACCAGGTTTCCCTGTCCTTCATTATCTCCCGGTGTTTGCTCAGCCTCATGTCCATTGAGTTGGTGATGTTATCCAACCATCTCCTCTGTCACCCCCTTCTCCTCCTGTGTTGTCGCTTTCAGTCATGTCCAACTCTTTTCAACACCACAAACTGTAGCCTTACCATGCTCCCCATCCATGGGCGTCTCTAGGCAAGAATGTTAGAGTGAGTTGCCATGCCCTTCTCCAGGGAATCTTCCCAACCCAGGGACTGAACTTTGGTCTCTTACATCTCCTGCATTGGCAGGCAGGTTCTTTACCACCAGCAACACTTGGGAACTCTCAATCTTCCCCAACCTCATGGTTTTTTCCAATGAGTCAGCTCTTCACATCAAGTGGCCAAAGTATTGGAGTTTCGGCATCAGTCCTTCCAATGAGTACTCAGGGTTGATCTCCTTTAAGATTGATTGGTTTGACCTCACTGCAGTCAAAGGGATTCTCAAGAGTCTTATACAACAGAAGTTTATTTCTCATAGTTCTGGAAGCTGGAGATCAAACATTAGTGTGCCAACATGAGTGCATCCAGTTGCAGACTGCAGTCTTCTCACTGTGTCCTTGTATGGTGGAAGGACAAAGGACTCTCTGAGGTCCCTTTTATAAGGACATTAATCTCATCCATGAGCATTCCATCCCATGACTTAATACTCCCCCAAGGCCCCACTTCCTAACACCATCACACTGAGGGTCAGGATTTCAACACAGATTTTGAGAGAATATTACCTTTCAGTCTGTAACAGATGGATACCAGAAAACTGACCCTCAAGAAGAATACGATGTGCCCTGACACATAGGATAGTGTGAGTTCTGATAGCCAACTGCCTAAGTTCCAAGTTCAGCTCTGCCACTTACTACCAATGTGACCTTAGGCCTTTTCATATTGAAAAGAGGAGAAGGGGACAACAGAGAATGAGATGGTTGGATGGCATCGCTGACTCAATGAACATGAGTTTGAGCAAGCTCTGGGAGATGATGATGGACAGGGAACCCTGGCGTGCTGCAATCCATGAGGTTGCAAAGGATCAGACATGACTGAGCAACTGAAGTGAACTGAACTGACTTTAGGCCATTATCTAATTTCTTCATGCCTCAGTTTCCTCATCTCTGGAGTTTGACCATGTTTGTCCATATTATGTTTCTATTGTTACTGATTTCTCTCTCTTGACCAAGAGTGTAAACTCCAAGATATATTCTTGATCGATGAGGGGGCTCTTAGTAGACAAGGGTAAATCTCAAAAGGGTATAGCCGAGAGCTGTTAGTAGCCAACACGAACAAATGGGATATGGGTGCACTGGCTCCTTTATAATTTCATGGATTTTTTTCTTAATATTTTTTAAATATTTATTTATTTGGCTGTGCTGGGTCTTAGTTGTGGCATGAGCAATCTTTAGTTGCCTCATGTAGGATCTAGTTCCCAGACCAAGAATTGAACCTGGGCCTCTACTTTGGGAGTTGAGCATGTTAGCCACTGAATTACCAGGGAAATTCATATTGAATCCTTTAAACAAAGCTTATCCCTTACAATCCTATCCTAAAGTGGCCTTGGAAGCTTTGGCCTTAGAATTTACAGGGGGGAGAAATATATTAGATAAGGGCACTTGGTGACACCAGTGAATCCCTGAAAGTTTGGAATCTTATAAATGGGTGCAAAAATCCACCAAATTTTAAGAAAATTTTAAATATGAAAATTTACATTAAGCACCTAAAATTAAAGGTGGATTTCTTGTATTTTAGAACACTAACCCAAGCAAGCTCTCACTTTTGAAGCAGTAGTCCTTAGAGATAATTAGTTGCTTCTAAGGTTTTTCCTGTTATTTCTGTTGGATTTCACCACTGATTTGTCACCCACCCTTTTATAGCTGGAGTAGTTTAAAATCAGACTGAAGACTCAGTTCTACCCTTTGTCCCATGATTTTGGTAAGACCATTCAGACTAATGAAAGCTCTGCTGTTCTACCATGAGGCACTCTTGCTGCTCATCTGATAGCTCCCATTCTTCACCTAAAAAAACTTCATTGTAATAAAAATAGCAATATTTTTTACATGGCAGTAATTATCAATGGTGTATTTTTGCATAAGAACTTTCTACAAGCATTGCTGGTGGTGTTTTTGAGTTCCATAATATAAAATTTAGGATGAATCTGCATATTATCCAACCACTCTCCCTGTTGACAAATAAGAACATTAAGGTTTATAGAAATGTAATGAGTTTTCCAAATTATTAATGCTACTTAAGGTTGGATTGGAGATGAAGCATGAGTTCTCCTGTGAAGTAGTTTATTGTTGGTCCTTTAATGGACAGGAACCTGGTGGTCCGGAGTCGAGGATAAGAAAGTAAGAGAGAAAGAGGCTGATAGCGCTTGTTGGTCCTTTAATAGACCGGAATCTGGTGGTTCCGAGAGTAAGAGAGAGAAAGAGGCTGCTATCTCCTGGTTTATGTGGAAAGGCAATAGAGCCCTGTTCTCAGGGCTCGCGCTGCTGCACGTAGGCACCGGGCGCCCTCTCCGGTGGGTGAAGGCGCAGTGGGTCTTAGAAGCCCAGGCAAGAAAGTGAGCTCAGCGGGCCTCCGTGCTCCAAGGAATTAACCAGAAATAAAGAGAGAGAGAAAAGGAGAGAAGGAAAAGAAAGAAAGAAAGAAAGAAGGGAGGGAGGGAGGGAGGAAGGAAGAAAGAAAGGAAGAAAGACACGGGGACCAAAGCTCTGATGGAGCAAAGGTGTTTTAATCAACATGGCGTGGGCATATATACTGTCTTATAAGGTGGTTATTCTCAGCAAAGACAAAGATTAAAATTCCAGACTTTCAAAACATAAGATGATTCCTATCAAAGAGAGAGAGTTGCAAACAATCACCTTTTACCATTTAGCTCATAAAAAGGAAGAGGGTTCTTATCACTGTAATGAGAAATGCCTGTATTCTTCAGCCCCGGGAAAGGCGTGTCTCTCCTCTTAATTCCTGAATATTCAGGAATCAATAAGGGCCAGAGGGTTCCTGACAGATCCAAAACAGCACACAGGAAGCCTCTTGTTAAATGCTTCCTGACAGTTTATTAGTCTTTCCACTGTGCCATACTTCTTTATAATCCTATTTATTACAGACAAAATTTGAGATGATCTATTATCTATTTGCCTATCTATCCTTTATCTGTCTGATTTATTTACACACTAACTTGCTTCAGAAAGGGTTCAAGTTGCCTCACCACAAAAGACACAACAACAACATAAAAAGATTTGAGATATATATGAAATGGAAGAAACATTAATTTGGAAAAAATAAACTAAAGTCATGACTCAAGGTAATGTACAAAATACATTGTGGGACTTTTTCACTGATGGAAGGTAAGATGTTCATTAGGATCTGAGATTTCTAGTCTGCAAAGAAAGAAACAAAGATCACATGATCACATCAGTGCAGCTGCAGTATTTGCTGCGATGGATCACAGTGACCACAAAACAAGGATAAGCCAGGTGCTTAAAAGAACAGTCAATACTTTCTGACACAACTGCTAAACTGTTTTCTTGAGGAAAATGGCACCTGTACAAAGAAATAAATTGCAAGTAAAATCATCTTGGTGCCGTTGTTCTTTTCTGACCATGAGTTCTGGCAGAATCTAAAAGAAAACTAAGTAGGACAATATTTTTCATTATAGCTTTGCAAAATTATAAACTGATCTTTTGTAATATTCTAGCTTAAAATGCAAATATAATGAAACATCACCTTACTATGACTTGTTGTTCAGTAGCTAAGTCGTGTCCAACTCTTGTGACTTCATGGACTACTGCACACCAGGCTCCCCTGTCCTCCACCATCTCCCAGAGTTTGCTCAAATTCATGTCGATTGAGTTGGTGATGCTATCTAACCATCTCATCCTCTGCAACCCCCCTTCTTCTTTTTGCCTTCGATCTTTCCCAACATCAGGTTCTTTTCCAATGAGTTGACTCTACATATCAGGTGGTGAATTAGAGCTTCAGTTTCATCATCAGTCCTTCCAATGAATATTCAGGGTTGATTTCCTTTAGGGCTGATTGGTTTGATCTCCTTGCTGTCCAAGAGTCCTCTCCAGCACAATTTGAAAAAAACAATTCTTTGACCCTCAGCCTTCTTTATGGTTCAACTCACATCCATACATGACTACTCAAAAAACCATAGGTTTGACTATATGGAGCTTTGTTGGCAAAGTGATGTCTCTGCTTTTTAATATGCTGTCTAGGTTTGTCATAGCTTTTCTTCCGAGGAGAAAGTGTAGGTTAGTTTCTCAGCTTCAGTCACCATCACAGTGATTTTACAGTTCAGGAAAATAAAATCTGTCACTACTTCCATTTACTATGTCTATACCAGTATATTTAAGAATAGTTTTGTGTAAAGTCACAGTAGGTAGTAAAATTTCTGCCCCATAATATCATTTTCCTATTAAAGTTTGAAACTCTGCCAATTTAAGATGAGAAGTCAGAAGTATTTGGGATATTCTTTAGGTGTAAGGAACATCAACAGCCCCAAAGATCACTGGTTAAGTCTGTAGTCACAGAGAATAGTCTTCTAAATATTACACATTTTAGAAATAAGCCCAAATTATTCATAAAATTCTGCCTAGTTTCTTTAACAATTCTTTTAATATAATTATACTTCTTAAAATCACTGAGAAATTTATAGAAAAAGAAATATAGTTCCAATTAAATCTGTACCATTTCTAGGTCAAGCTCACTAACGTTACATATAAGGAGAGGAGATTGCCTCATTATTTATTGTGAAAACACCACTGTTTTATGAAAGCAAAGAGCCTTTAGCTTTGATGGCTCAGAAACTCAACATTATTGTTCCACCAAGAGATTGATTCAAATCAGCCATGTTGTCATTTGTTATATATTAACTGTGGCTTTCCCTAGGATCTAGATTCATGTTTGAGTTTTTTAAGTTTATTTTGTCTCACATTTCATTCAGTGGTCCTTTTGGTCCACTAAGCAAACTTTCTGTCAAACACATTCTCTCAGAACTTATGAGACGGACTATTGCATTCAAAAGGTACTCATGTAGGAATCATAAATCGTAGACCAAGAAGTCAAATTCTGTTTTCACATCGACCTTGTAGGAGATTATTCATTTTTCCTAAGAGATAAAGGTAAATGATTTCCTTGTGGCCTCAGTCATTAATGGTCTTCCCAAGATTCCAATTTCCTTAAAATTTCCAGTTCATTCTGATGATAGAACTTGTTTCTATGTCAATCAGTAGACACCGGAGTTTCAATGAGCTGGTTAATTCTCAAGAGTTTCTTTAAGGCATTGTTGTTTAGTCACTAAGTAGTGTCCTACTTTTTGCCACCCCGTGGACTGTAGCTCACCAGGTTCCTCTGTCCATGGGATTTCCCAGGCAAGGATACTGGAGTGGGTTGCCATTCCCTTCTCCAGAGGATCTTCCCAACCCAGTGATCAAAACCCAGTCTTCTACATTGCAGGCCAATTCTTTACCACTGAGCCATCAGGGAAGCCCTCTTTACTGCATATCAGACACGTGTAGTGAGGGACAGGCAATCTGTGAAATATTCTCTACCACTTCCCCACCTCAGAAAATGATCAGTAATCATAGTCCTCTGTTTCTTGAGAAATCAGAATTATTCTTACTCCATGTATCAAGTTGTCCTCTTTGCTCCCTGCAGCTTTGGGGACTACTGCTTAAGCAGCTCTGGGATTACCCTCTTAAAGTATTGCTTCCTGGGGTGGGAGGGGCGCTAGTGGTAAAGAATCTGCCTGCCAATGCAGGAGACTTAAAAGATGAGGGTTCGATCTCTGGGTCAGGAAAATCCCTTGGAAAAGGGCATGGAGAATCCCATGAACAGAGGAGCCAGGCAGGCTATAGTCCACAAGGTGGCACAGAGTCAGACAATTGAAGCAACTTACCATGCTTGCATTACTTAGAATAGTATAGAACTTAAAAAATAGTTTTTATTTTAAGAATTTAAAATACTTTTTATTTACTAACCTCTCAGTGATGGTCTTGTTATAGCTTCCCTTCTTCAAAAATTTCCTCTTTTTGGCATCCTTCTTGGGTTATTTTTTTCTTTCTATCTAGCACTTCATTATTCTTAATAAGGAAGTAGAAAGAAGAGAGGTGATCCTTATACTTTTTCACCTGGTGCTTAAAGAGATTATCCTATCTGTTCTCATAACACCAGTAATTGGAAAATATTTTGGTCAAGATGTCAAACAACACAGTACATATCTGCATGTTATTAAAAGAGTTTCCATACTAACTACTGGAACTCAGATAAACTATAATCCTCTTTGCCTGTCCTTTGTATACACACACACACACACACACACACACACACATCTTATTTCCTATTTTTAAAAACCCAGAAAATCATTACAAATGTATATGGCAAACTGCCTATTTTAAACACTTATCCTACCGTGATTGCAGAAGCCAGGAAGCATTCCCAGAAATGGAAGCATGAAGTCTGTCTGCTGTCTGAATCTTTTTCAATGAATCTCTGCTAATCAGAAAAAATGTGAACAATGTCAGCCTGGCTCCTTTCTGCAATCATTAAGTATTCGAAAAGTCGTGAACCAAGTATATAAAATCACAGTAACATCCGTACTTTTTTTTTTTTTTTTTGTCATAAGACCCTTAGATTGTAATACTACAACTCTACATCTTTTCCTGGTAAGAAAAAAATGCTAGAATTGAAGTTGAGCAATTGAAGAGAGACTAATAAAGGAGTGATTATTGTGCCTTAACCTGAGGCTAGCAACAAAGAGCTGCTATTCCTAGGTCAAAAGGAAGCAGAGACTCGAACCTGGAATTTACGAAGGCCATGGTCTGGATAAGGACTGCTGAGGGCAATTTTGGGCTCCAGTGGAGGGAAGAAGCCAACACTCGGGAAGGAAGTCTAAGAAATGCAGCGCCTAATCTCACTCTCGAGGCTGCTTCTCATTGGTTGAACATAACCTGAATTCAGAGGACAGGGCTTCTCTGGCCTAGAATCACATCCGGGGGCATAGAGTAGGGTGAAAAGAGGGTGGAAAGTGGTATTAGATGGAATAAATGACAAGTATTCAGTCCCTACCCTTGACCATGGTGCTCATATGAGGCAACACGGCAGGCACCAGAAGACACATTCTCTAGGCCAAAAGAGAAAAATTTGAGCTCTAAAATGGCATTCTAGAAGTGCAAGGCTGTGAGCAGTCTCTTTGGGATTCAACTTGAAAAAATATATCATGATGCCTTTATACCAATTTCCGAAAGTGACCGGTCTTTGTATCTCTCATATGGCCGCATAGAGTCACATGAATAGTAAATTCTCACTGAACACTCATTCGGTCACTGAATAGCTTTCCTCTCATGTTCCTTCCCACTGCTGCTAGCCTCTCACCTTGCATGAGTTTCTGTCGGCAACGTTTCAAAATTCCAAAACACGATCAGGTATCCACCTGCAGTGGTATGCCGAACTTGACCAAATAATACAGAGTTCTGTATTTTATCAGTTGTGATCAGGCAGCACGCTTGCCATTATATCCAAGAGAAGTGAGGTCGGCAGCAAATCACCTCTGTCAAATGAATTCATTTAGAAATGCCTTGTGGAATAGTTTGCAGTTTTATTCTGGCACTGTCTGGGAGCTAAAATGATATAGATGGAAATGTTCAGGAGAATTTCAGTAGCTTTCCTTCTCAATTTCTCTAAAAAAAAAAAAAAAAAAAAAAAACTGCCTGCCAGTTTCAGGAGGATATAGATGCAAGAACATCTTTTTCTGCTACACAAAGATGAATTACCTACAACGATTGCTGTTTGAAAATTGTGACCTCAAATATTAAGCATCCACGCGGCACTTTAGATCTAAGGCAGGTAAGTCCTATTCTGAAGGAAATGTACATGCTTCCCCCTTCTACAAAATATATTGCATCCAAGAAAAGAGTTTATTTGTCGCCTCTAAAATTTCAGTGCCTGCATGCTAAGTCACCTCAGTCATGTCCTACTCTTTGCAACCCTATGCACAGTAGCCCACCAGGCTCCTCTTTCCATGGGATTCTCCAGGCAGGAATACTGGAGTGGGTTGCCATGCCCTCCTCCAGGGGATCTTCCCAACCCAGGGATCGAACCCACATCTCTTGCATTGCATGTGGATTCTTTACTGCTAAGCCACCAAGAAAGCCCAGAATTTCAGTATCTCTGGTGATCTATGGGGAAAAAAATATCTGTATTGGCTAATGCAATAGAGGCTACACATAAGTATGCAGCTGTATTACTTCTGAGACACAGAAGCAAACTCTTTTAAGTTGTACTAGCTAATTAAGATAAAGATTTGCTTGGCATGCAATTTTGCTTCCTTAACATCTTTTATATTGAAGTCACTCTGACTCACAGAGCATCTTACATTTCAGTCACTGACCCGGAAAGTACAAATGAGAGCTGGTTAAAAGGATAACAATGTGCACTTGGAATAACTTGCTGGGAAATGCCTCAAACTTGAAAGACATTTTCATGATAATCACCAACCAATTCCATTAAAGACTAGAGAAGCACAAAGAGAAAATTTGAATTACACGGCTTCTCTTGCTGTAATTTAAAGATATTTCAAGCTAAGTTTAAGCCTCTTGGATGTGATACCATGCTGTTTTTGAGCCAGCAAATACAAGATACTAATAATAAAACCCAATTAATGTTAAAGTATATTTCTGTACTTCACATTTTGCTCCCAGTAAATGTCATTTATATATCAACACTAAATTTTACAAACTCTCTTCATTTAAAGAAACACACTAAGCAAAGATAATTTACATGAGTTTTATGATACAATGATGACATCTATTTTTTTGAAGAAATAAAAATCATTTTTATTTGCAAGATATATACTTGATCACATACATAGAAAATATTAAGCAATCTTCAAAAAACAAAAATAACAACTGTTGAGCTAACAAGTTAACTCAATAAAGTAACAGTACATGAGATCAACTTAGAAAAATTGATAGTATTTCTATAAATAAGTAACAATTTTTTTAAAACTACAAGGTATAATATAATTTGCAATTTTATATTTATTTACAAAGCATCCAAACAAAGGCAATGAATGGGGACAAGTTTAAGAAAAAAGATTCAAATATTCCAGTCTAGTGAGCCAAATACTAAAACATATTGCTAAAAGAATTAAAAAAGACCTAAAAGAAAGCCTGGAGAGGTATGTCACATTCATAGTTTAGAATATTCAATGTTGACTTAGATATTACTTCTCACCTAGTTGACCTATAAATTCACTGCAGTCTCAATACAGATTTCAGAAACGTTTAAACAAAAACTCACAAGCTTATTACAAAATTTATATGGAAATACAAACTAAGCAAAAAGCATCTAAAAAAACTGATGGACTCACACCGCCATACTTTAAGACATTATAAAGTCACAGTACTCAAAACAGTGATATTATCATAAGAATAGATATTTTTTTAAAATAAGATTTTTTAAAAATTGCATCAACTTCAGTCTTTTTGCCAGTATCTCCTTTGGCCTACATTTTTGTTCCATCTATGCTACGTATCATGAATTTGAGCAAGCTTTGGGAGTTGGTGATGGGCTGGGAAGCCTAGAGTGCTGCAGTCCATGGGGTCGCAAAGAGTCGGACACGACTGAGTGACTGAATTAACTGTGCTACATATACAATGCTAGCATGACCTGTGAATGAGTTCATTTGTTTCTGAACACTTTTTCAAATTATAGATTTATTTTTTGCTTTTTCATATTTTGGGGTTTCACATATATGCTAATTTCCCAGGATTTCATAACAAAGTACCATAAACTAATAACCAGTGACTTAACCAATACAGATTTATTGCTTGCCCATAAATTCTATAGGCTAGAAGTTTGAGTTAAAAATGTCTGCAGAGCCAGTTCCTTCTGAGGGCTGTGGGAAAGAATTGGTTTTGTGCTTTTCTCCAGGTTTCTGGCATTCCGTGTGGGTTGTAGATGTATTACCTCAATTTTTGTCTTTATCTTCACAGGGCATAATCCCTAGATGTCTGTGTCCAAATTTCTCTCTTTTATAAGGACATCAATCGTATAAAATTGGAGACCCACTCTAAAACCAAGGTGACCTCTTTTCAACTTAACTAATTATCTCTGCAATGACTCTAATTTCCAAATAAAGTCACAATCTGAGATTGTGGGAGTTCATACTTCAACATGTGATTATTTGGAGTGAAAGTGAAAAAAGTGTTAGTCACTCACTTTTTTCACATCCAATTCTTTGCGACCCCATGGACTACAGCCCACCAGGCTTCTCTGGCCGTGGAATTCTCCAGGCAAGAATACTTGGGTGGGTTGCCATTTCCTTCTCCAGGGGATCTTCCCAACCCAGGAGTCAAGCCCGAGTCTCCCGCATTGCAGGCAGTTTCTTTACCATCTGCGTCACAAGGGAAGCTGGTGATTTGAAGGGGGCAGAGCACATTTCATCCTCTGACAGAATGTCTGATCATCAATTAATTTCTGTCTTTTTTTCTTTTTTTGCCTAAGTCCCTATACTTTTAATTTACTTTCCAGTTTACTGGTGAATCTCTACAATACTGTCCACTTTTAAACCCATTCACTGAGTTGATTCTTGTTCTTTGTATTACATATTCTTATCTCTATATGTTCTTTGCTTTATCTTCTTTCTTTTTTCATTATGTTCATTTCCCTTTAAATACTTGAACATGTTGAGAACAATTATAGAAGTTTTCTTAATGTTTTTAACTACTGATTCCATCTTTTTTGCCATTTATGTCTTTTCCTTTTGCCTAATTTTTCTCCTGTTAATGGGGTACATTCTTCTTCTTCCTTTTCATAGGTCTTTGAACATCTAATAATTTTGGACACGGCAAATTTATAATAATGAGGACTGGATTTTATAGTCTTCCTTTCAAGAGTCTTAAGGTTTGTTCTGTCAAGTTTTAAAATTAATTGCAGAGCTGCTTGATCTTTTCATGGCTTGTCTAGAGAAACCATTATTCTGGGGTGTAGCCACATTACAGAGACATGGCTTTTCCACCATCCTCATCTGATGCCCTGGGTGTGGAATGACCACATTCAGTCTTTCCTGTTAGAATATAAAATGTCTTCCAGTCTTATGTGTGGTCTGAGGACTGCTCAGATTACATCTTCCTGGCTATTCTTTTTCAAATCTCATGATATTTCATCATGCATATATGATGCTTGATATTCATCAGCTCCTGGACTTCTGGGGTGGTTCAGCTGGGAAAGAATCCACTTGCACTGCAGGACACCCTGTTCAATTCCTGGCTTGGATATTCCCATGGAGAATGGACAGGCTACCCACTCCAGTATTCTTGGGCTTCCCTGGCGGCTCAAACGGTAAAAGACAAGCCTGCAATGTGGGAGACCTAGGTTTGATCCCTGGGTTGGGAAGATCCACTAGAGGAGGGCAGGGCAACCCACTCTAGTATGCTTTCCTGGAGAATCCCCATGCACAGAGGAGCCTGGCAGGCTACAGTCCATGGGGTTGCTAAGAGTTGGACAGGACTGAGCGACTAAGCGACAGCCCAGCATTCATCAACACAATCAAGGACACCCTATGTGGATTCCCAGAGCTATCTCCGTGCAGTGCTATCCTCCCTAGTACTCTTCCTCACATGTTACAGCTACTTCGTTCTTTCAAAACTGGACTCTATCTCCTCAAATCCTGGGGACCACCATGCTCTCCTTATGATTTTACTTCCTTCACCGTGATCCAGTGTATTCTTCCAACTCCCTTCTTTGGTTTCCCTTGTCTCAGGGACCACAGCTCTTGTGTTTCAAGTTCTGAAACTATTACAGTTTTTTTTTTCTATTATTCTAATTTTATATGGCAGGAGGAAAAAATCTGGATCCAGTTACTGCATTATGAACATAGCAGAAGACTTAATATGTGTTCCCATAAACAATATCTTCGATGGAATTTCTTCAATGTGTGTGTGCTTTGAACTCAGTTGTGTCTGACTCTTTGTGACCCCATGGGTGCAGCCAGCCAGGATCCTCCATCCATGGGGATTCTCCAGGCAGGAATACTGGAGTGGGCTGCCATGCCCTCCTCCAGGGGATCTTCCCAACCCAGGGATCAAACCCAGGTCTCTCACATTGCAGACGGATTCTTTACCCTCTGAACCACCACGTGCTCTCATCCTATTTAATCAAAATGATGAAGGTAATCATGTTTTCCTCTAATATCTTTATTGTTTTACTTTTAACAATTAGAGCTGCAATTCATCTGATCATTCTTTTATCAGAATTGGGTGAGTTAGGTGAGTTAGGGTCAAGATCTTCTTTTTCCCACTTGAGTATCAAATGGGATATTTGTAAAAACACTTACCATTTATTAATGAACTATGTTTGTCCTGGTGACTCAGATGGTGAAGAATCCGCCTGCAATGCAGGAGACCTAGGTTCCATCCCTGGGTTGGGAAGATTCCCTGGAAAAGGGAAGGGCTACACACTCAAGTATTCTTGCCTGGAAAATTCCATGGACAGAGGAGGCTGGTGGGCTGCATTTAGTGGAGTTGCAAAGAGTCTGACATGACTGAGTGACTTTCACTTTCATGCCTGCTTTTACAAATAACGTGACTATATATATATATATATAATAACAGACATTTTGGAACTCTATTCCATAGATTTGTCTATGTGTGTGTCACCACCACACTACAAGTTACTATAGCTCTATAATAATCTAGATATACAGTGTAGGTTTCTCAGTTTTGTTTTTTTATAAGATTGCATTGGCCATCCTTGGTCGTTGGCATTTCCCAATGCAATTTTAAATTCATCACAGTGATTTCTGAAACAAATAGATAGATCCTGATGTTATTTTTTATTGTGATCTTATTGGATCTTAGATATGTATGAGGATAATTTAAATCTTTACCATAATGAGACTTCTAAAACCTCATAAAATATTTTAAAATTATATAGGTGTCCTTTCATTTCTCATTGGTTCTTGCATTTTAGGAAAAAGATTTTACAAATCATTTTGATATATTCTGATGTATCTGGTTTTTTATATTACTATAACTAATAAATTTTGTATAAGTTTTTTCCCCATACCTGTGTTGCTGATTTGTTTATAATCATCAGTATAATCACACTGTTCAATTTACTATGAATTCAATAGTTTCATTGAAATTTCTATGTATATCATCATCCTGTTCTACATAATGGCACCGTTATTCCCCTCTTAACTATACTTACATTTTTCTTGTCTCATTGGATAGAGACTAAATTAAAATATAGAATAAAAGAGGTGTCATCTTCCAGTTTTTGATCTTTGGGGGATGTTATCATTATTTCACCACAGTATATGTTTCTTCTGATACATTACTCATTGATACTCTTTTTCTGATCAAGAAAATTCCTTTGTATTTCTTCTAATTTATAAGAGGTTTTTTATTTGTTTGCTTATTTTTATCATAAATAAGTGTTGAATTTAATGAAAGGCCTTTTCTGTATCTTTCAATATGATTGATTATATGACCTTTAGTTTGTATTCAATTATGTAGTTTCATTTAGCATTTTTATTAATTTTTAAAAAAAAATATGTATTTATCTACCTGGAATTAACCCCAGTCAGTCTTGAGATAGAATGTTCTAATGTTTGTTAAAAGTTCTTCTCAAATTGATTATGTTGGAATTTATCTTGAAATTTGCTGCAAAGAAAGGAACTTATGAACATGTCAATTTATACAGTTCCTCTGGGAGGTATATCTTATCAAGAAAATGGCTGTATAATAGTTGTTAGTTTCAGTAAAATATAATGTGACAGCTAATTAAATGACATTAGTCTCTTCCTGAGATTGAACACTGTTGGAATTTTAGGAGGGGCTCTTACGTTTATTAATATCTATCAGGGAATTGCTGGTGAATTTTATCAGTAATGGTAATTACTTCCAGAAGGAATGCTTAATCACATTAGACCATAAGATTCTTCCAAGTTTTGGACAATTCTTTTAAATGTCAAACAAAAGATCTGTTTATTAACTAAGAGGGTCATGAACAGCTATGAAACCTGCCTAAGATTTCATCCAGTTGTCTAACAAAAGAACTGATTCACAATGAAAGTTTAAAGGGATAGTGGTGGAAAGAATGAAGCTATTATTTGCTGTACCCTGAGCTGAGCTGATGTCTACACCATGGCACATACCCTTTCATCCATTAGTTATATTTCTAGCTATTTGGTATAAAAGGATAATCATGTGTGGATCACATATATAGCTATAACTATTAAGGTTTTCATTGTAACATGACATACCAAAAATAAGTACAAAATGAGAGTAGGTGGGAGAGGTGAAAAAGAAAGAATTGGGATCCATCAGTAAAACTAAATAATTCTCAGCAACTTCTCAAATAATTATTATTGAATGTTTTCATTAACATTAATATTAACCATACATTGTTAAATGAACAAAAAATAAAGCAGACTCCAGTACCACATATTCTCATTAAAAATAATATATACACAAAAACTGTATATAAAAATCTTGTATATAGTAATGTGGAAAGGCTATATTAACTTATTTCTGAAAAGTTAGATTATTTTTTTTCTTCTTTCTGATTCCTTTATATCTTTCTTAAATATGTTTTGCTTTAATAATAAGAAAAATAGGTCTTATAATAATGTATTTTGTTGTATTAGACACAAATACAACCTTCCCATATTATTTCATAAAAGTCTCTAAAACCATTTTAAAGAGAAGTTTTCCTCAATACAAAGTAATTCTTTTGTTTTTTTTTTAAGGGAAGTGACTTACTATTTTTAATTAATTTTTATTGGAGTATAGATGATTTACAAAGTTGGGTTACTTTCTGCTGTATAGCAAAGTGAATCAGTTATATGTATATGCATATATCCACTCTTTTTTTAGATTCTTTTCTGATATATACATACATACATATTACATGTATATACATTTATTACATGTGTGTGTGTGTGTGTGTGTGTGTGTATAAAATTAGAAAGTACTCAGTAGAGTTCCCTGTATAAAGCAATTCTTTAACATGCTTTACTGGATGTATACCAAAAGGCCAGGAGAGATAATCTATTTAATTTCTGTCTTATTTCCTACATTGTATACTTAGTCACTTCAGTCCAACTCTCTGAGACCCCGTGGACTGTAGCCCGCCAGACTCCTCTGTCCACGGGATTCTCAAGGCAAGAACACTGGAGTGTGTTGCTGCTTGCTCCTCCAGGGAATCTTCCCCACCCAGGGGTCAAACTTGCATCTCCAGTACCTTCTGAATTGCAGATGGATTATTTACTTCTGAGCCACCAGGGAAGTCCAGTCCCTACATTGCCTTATTAAGAATACAGTTTAGTGTGTTTTTATTTCAAGCATGCCTGCCACAAGTAGCACACATAATTTCACCATAGCCTGTGGCATCCTTTGTGCAAATCTGCTGTCAAATAACCCACCAAATGCAATTTATCCAGTCCTCTTCATAACTGATGGAGGTTTGAGAATTATAAAGTCACTGGTCCTATTCTCCAGAGCAATACATTGTTGCTTAAATTTGCCTGTACAAAAAGGGACCGGCATAAGAATGCAGTGGACCTAAGTATCATCCAGTCAATGATAACACCAGTCTGAAAAGCAGAAGAAATAACAAGTAGGCAAGTGCTTGAATGAGTCAATCAGATTCCTGCAATATGTTTGAAAAATGTGGCACCAAAACACAGTAGCCAGCTGCCTATCTGAAAATCATAGCTTCTACAGCTTACTGGATGTCCTCCACTTCTTTCATTCTGGTAGGAATCTTATAAGAATAATTATTGCTTACATGTTAATTAAGTAAAAAATTCAGTTCAGTCCAGTAGCTCAGTCATGTCCAACTCTCTGCAACCCCACGGACTGCAGCACGCCAGGTTTCCCTGTCCATAACCAACTCCCGGAGTTTACTCAAACTCACGTCCATTGAGTCGGTGATGCCATCCAGCCATCTCATCCTCTGTCGTCCCCTTCTCCTCCCACCTTTCAGTCTCTCCCAACATCAGGGTCTTTCCAAATGTCAGTTCTTCACATCAGGTGGCCAAAGGATTGGAGTTTCAGCTTCAACATCAGTCATTCCAATGAATATTCAGGACTGATTTCCTTTAGGATGGACTGGTTGGCTCTCCTTGCTGAAAGAAAAAGATTAAGAATACAGTAAAAAATAAATGAGTGAAACACTTGAACAGAGATTTCTCAAATGACCAGTAAGCATATAAAAAAATGTGTGAACAATGGGTTCACACCAGTCAGAAAGGCTATACTTAGAAAGTCCACAGGCAACGAATGCTAGAGAGGGTGTGGAGAAAAGAGAAATCTCCTATTTTGCTAGTAGGAATATAAACTGGTTCAGCCACAGTGGAAAACAGTATGGAGGTTCCTCAATAAAACTAAAAATAGCATTGCCATATGACCCAGCAATCCTACTCCTTGGCATAAATATGATGCAAAAGGATACATGCGCCCTTGTGTTCGTAGCAGCATTATTCACAGTAGCCAAGGCATGAAAACAACCTAAATGTCCATCAACAGACAAGTAGATAAAGTAGATCTAGTACCTAAGTACAATCAAGTATTCCTCAGCCATAAAAAGAATGGGAAAAAAAAGACAAAAAACACTTCCAGCAACATGGATGGAGGTAGATTATCACACTAAGTGAAATAAGTCAAAAGAGAAAGACAAACCCCAGATGACATCACTTACATGTGGAATCTAAAATATGACATAAATGAATTCATCCATGAAACAGACTCACAAACTCATAGGGAACAAGCTTGTGGTTGTCAAGGGGGAGGGGTTAAGAGAGGGATGGACTGAGAATTTGGGGTTAGCAGATGCAATTGTATATAGAATAGATAAACCACAAGATCCTACTGTATTAGCACAGGGAAATATATTCAATATCCTGTGATAAATCATAAAAGAAAATAATATCAAAAAGATTGTATATATACATATAACTGAAGCACTTTTCTATACAGCAGAAATTAACACAACATTTTAAATCAACTATGTTTGAGTAAAATAAATTTTAAAAACTATTCTGGTCTCACCAATACCAATGAAATAAATATTAACTAAACGCTACTCTTATCAGCGTGAAGCAGGGAAGTCAAGGGATATCTAGAGTAACAGGCAAATTTAGCTTTGGAGTACAAAATGAAGCAGGGCAAAGGCTAATAGAGTTTTGCCAAGAGAATGCACTGGTCATAGCAAACAACTTCTTCCAACAACACGAGAAACGACTCTACACATGGACACCAGAGGGTCAATAATGAAATCAGAATGATTATATTCTTTGCAGCCAAGACTGTATAGAGAAGCTCTATACAGTCAGCAAAACAAGACCGAGGGCTTACTGCAGCTCAGATCATGAACTCCTTATTGCCAAATTCAGACTTAAATTGAAGAAAGTAAGGAAAATCACTAGACCATTCAGGTATGACCTACATCAATCCTCTTACAATAATACAGTAAAAGTGATAATAGAGTCAAGGGATTAGATCTGATAGACAGAATGCTTGAAGAACTATGGATGGAGGTTCATGACATTGTCCAGAGGCATGGATCAAGAACATCCCCAAGAAAAAGAAATGCAAAAAGGCAAAATGGTTGTCTGAGGAGGCCTTACAAATAGCTGTGAAAAGCAAAGAAACTAAAGGCAAAGGAGAAAAGGAAAGATATACCCATCTGAATGCAAGTTCCAAAGAATAGCAAGTAGAGACATGAAAGCCTTCCTTGGTGACCAATGCAAAGAAATAGAGGAAAACAATAGAATGGGAAAGACTAGAGATCTCTTCAAGAAAATTAGAGATACCAAGGGCACATTTCATGCAAACAAGGGCACAATAAAGGACAGAAACGATATGGACCTAACAGAAGCAGAAGATATTAAGAAGAGGTGGCAAGAATACACAGAAGAACTATACAAAGAAGATGCTCATGACCCAGATAACCACAATGGTGTGATCACACACCTAGAGCCAATTATCCTGAAATGGGAAGTCAAGTGGGGCTTAGGAAGCATCACTATGAACAAAGGTAGTGGAGGTGATGGAATTCCAGATGAGCTATTTCAAACCCTAAAAGATGATGCTGTAAAAAGCCTGCACTCAATATGCCAGCAAACTTGGAAAACTCTTAAGTGGTCACAGTACTGGAAAAGGTCAGCTTTCATTCCAATGACAAAGAAGGGCAATGCCAAAAATGTTCAAACTACCACACAATTGCACTCATCTCACATACCAGCAAAGTAATGCCCAAAATTCTCCAAGCCAGGCTTGCTTCAACAGGACATGAACCATGAACTTCCTGATGTTCAAGCTGGATTTAGAAAAGACAGAGGAACCAGAGATCAAATTGCCAACATCTGTTGGATCATAAAAAAAGCAAAAGAATTTCAGAAAAACATCTACTTCTGTTTTATTGACAACGTCAAAGTCTTTGACTGTGTAGATCACAACAAACTGTGGAAAATTCTTCAAGAGATGGGAATACCAGACCACCTTACTTGCCTCCTGAGAAATCTGCATGCAGGTCAAGAAGCAACAGCTAAAACTGGACATGGAACAACAGACTGGTTCCAAACTGGGAAAGGAGTACATCAAGGTTGTATACTGTCACCCTGCTTATTTAACTTCTGTGCAGAGGACATCATGAGAAATGCTGGGCTGGATGGAGTAATTGCTGGAATCAAGATGGCCAGGAGAAATATCAGTAACCTCAGCTATGCAGATGACACCACCCTTATGGGAGAAAGTGAAGAGGAACTGAAGGGCCTCTTGATGAAAGTGAAAGAAGAGAGTGAAAAGGCTGGTTTAAAACTCAACATTCAGAAAACTAAGGTCATGGCATCTGGTCCCATCCCTTCATGGTAAATAGATGAGGAAACAATGGAAACAGTGGCAGATTTTATTTTCTTCAGCTCCAAAATCACTGCAGTCGGTGACTGCAGCCATGAAATTAGAAGACGCTTGTTCCTTGGGAGAAAAGCTATGACCAACCTAGATAGCTTATTAAGAAGCAGAGACATTACTTTGCCATCAAAGGTCCATCTAGTCAAAGCTATGTTTTTTTTCAGTATTCATGTATGGATATGAGAGTTGGACTATAAAGAAAGCTGAGAGCTGAAGAATTAATGCTTTTGAACTATGGCGTTTGAGAATCAAACCTGGGTCTCCTGCTTTGCAGGCAGATTCTTTACCAGCCAAGCTATCAGGGGAGCCCCGATAATGTTCAATAGTCAACATTAAACATGATGTTCAGTAAAAGAAGCCAAATATAAAATATGACATACCATATGATTCCATTTTTATACAATTCAAAATTCAATTCAGTCACTCAGTCGTGTCCAACTCTTTGCAACCCCATGGACTGTAGCATGCCAGGCTTCCTTGTCCATCACTAACTCCTGGAGCTTACTCAAATCCATGTCCATTGAGTCGGTGATGCCATCCAACCATCTCATCCTTTGTCGTCCCCATCTCCTCCCGCCTTCAATCTTTACCGGGTTCAGGGTCTTTTCCAATGAGTCACTTCTTCGAATCAGGTGGCCAAAAGATTGGAGTTTCAGCTTCAACATCAGTCCTTCCAATGAACACCCAGGACTGATCTCTTTTAGGATGGACTGGTTGGATCTCCTTGCAATCCAAGGGGCTCTCAAGAGTCTTCTCCAACACCACAGTTCAAAAGCATCAATTCTTTGGTGCTCAGCTTCCTTTATAGTCCAACTCTCACGTCCATACATGATCACTGGAAAAACCATAGCCTTGACTAGACGGACATTTGTTGGCAAAGCAATGTCTCCGCTTTTAATTTGCTGCCTAGGTTGGTCATAATTTTTCTTCCAAGGAGTAAGTGTCTTTTAATTTCATGGCTGCAATCACCATCTGTAGTGATTTTGGAGTCCAAAAAGATAAAGTCTCTCACTGTTTCCATTGTTTCCCCATCTATTTACTGTGAAGTGATGGGACCAATGCTATGATCTCAGTTTTCTGAATGTTGAATTCAAAATTTCTGAATTCTAAGTTAAATAATATTAAATTATGGTGGAGAAGTAAGCATAATAGGTATCTTGCTGGAGGCAGAATTTCTGGAAGGAGTTATGAGGGGGCTTCTGGAATTTTTTTTTAATAGATTTGGTCACCTTATGAAAGTTTTTAGTCTGGGCACCTTACTGAATATTTTGTTTTAAATGAAAATGTATTCAACAACATTGTTAAACATGCAAAATTAGTTGATGATACTAAAAACCAAAAAACTTATAATCTTTGTTGGGGGATCTAGGCACCACTGAGGAGCAGGTCTGAAAGAGGCATCTAGAATGGGTTAATGTTCTGTGTCAGGACCTGAATCATGTTTACTTTAGTGTTTTCTCTGTGATTTGTGACATTTTATATCTATTTCTATTAAAACACATATTAATAATTAGGATATATGTGAATTTGGGGAATTTTTTGTGAGTGTTATATTTTGGGCTTCCCTGGTAGCTAAGATAGTAAAGAATCCACTTGCAATACAAGAGATTAAGGTTCAATCCCTGGGTCAGGAAGACCCCTTGGAGAAGGGAATGTCTACCCACTTCAGTATTCTTGCCAGGAGAATTCCATGGGCAGGGAAGCCTGGTGGGGTACAGTCCATCGGGTTACAGAGAATTGGACATGACTGAGTGTTGTATTTCACATTTTTAAACTGGTTGGAAACAATAATATCACTTTAGCCCTATTTTTCATGTTGATAGTCAAGAACATGTCAACCACACAATCAATATTAAATACTATCTTTGCTAGGCTAACTCTAAATATGTACATGTATAGCAATAGAATCAGATTTCTGTATCAGAAAATATATGCATCTTTATGCAAATAATACTGAAGGTGTGATATGATGTGGTAATCTCTGGCATCTGAAATTGGAGATGAAATTTGAGTCCAAGATATTGAACTATTTACATTTCAGTGGCTTGAAAATAAGTTTTGTAGTCTGTGACTCTGAAAGAAGGAACAGAATCTTAATTTTCCAAACAATATGTATGTAGCTGGATAGGGATAATTAACAGCTAAAGTCTAAATTGTAGTTTAACATACCTTGGTCTGCCTGGAATACTGGTGAGTGAGATCAGCAGAGGGTCAGAGGAGTCTCCCAAGGAATAACAATCTAACTAAAAAGATCATTAACACAGGTTATTCAGATTCACATTTTCTTCTGGCCTAGTGTCCCTCATTTCTCAGATGACTAGGCAAGCCATAAGAACAAAAACTTAGCAAATATCCATACATAAACACACACTGTAACAGAGATCCAAAATTGCCCTCTTTCTGGAACAGAGTGACTCTATGTTGTTGGGGGGCTTCCCAGGTGACACCAGAGGTAAAGAACCAGCCTGCCAATGCAGGAGACATAAGAGACATGAATTTGATCCCTGGGTTGAGAAGATCCCCAGGAGGAAGACATGGCAACCCACTCTAGTATTCTTGCCTGGAGAACCCCATGGGCAGAGTAGCCTGGCGGGCTATGGTCCACAGGATCACAGGGAGTCATGACTGAAGTGACAGCATGCATGCATGATGTTCAGGTCAGTCCATTTCAGTCGCTCAGTCCTGTCGGACTCTTTCCAACCCCATGAACCACAGCACACCAGGCCTCCCTGTCCATCACCAACTCCCAGGGTCCACCCAAACCCATGTCCATTGAATCGGTGATGCCATCCAACCATCTCATCCTCTGTCGACCCCTTCTCCTTCTGCCTTCACTCTTTCCCAGCATCAGGGTCTTTTCAGATGAGACTGGTAGGAAGAAATTTCTCCTTCTTTGAAACAGAGACACTAGCATGCTGAAACTCTGTCAGATGAAGACAGAAGGAAGCAGCAGTATGACAAGCATTGCTGATGGCCCATTATTAGCACTAGCAGCTAAAGGTGACAGCATCAGGGAAGGCCGAACACCCCTGTGGTTGGAAGTCTTGGTTAAACTTAGAGGGTGGTCAGAGTTTCAGCCTCCATCAGAGACAGTACTGCTGTCAGTACTTCAGCCTCCAGAGACAGCAGAGGCCACAGGAAGAGACTCAACAAGGTTTCCTTGTGCATTTTGACTAACTGCAAGAGATGCATGTCATTTTTATAAAGTTTGAGAGGACTTGAGTATATGAAGCTCATGTATGATGATGGGTCACTTTGAAAAAGAAAAAAAAATATTGAAAGAAATTATTTTATGAAAGTAACTCTAAAGTCTCTTAGAAATAGACAGAGGATGCTGAAATGACAGAGAAGATTTTGGAGATTCCTTAACTGTGGAGGGCTGGAAGGAAGTTAAGATTGTTAATATTAATTTAACCTTATTGAATCCTAGGGGTGGGAGACTTTATTTTGGGGGGCTCGAAAATCACTGCAGATGGTGACTGCAGCCATGAAATTAAAAGACGCTTACTCTTTGGAAGGAAAGTTATGACCAACCTAAACAGCATATTAAAAAGCAGAGACATTACTTTGGCAACAAAGGTCCATCTAGTCAAGGCTATGGTTTTTCCAGTGGTCATGTATGGATGTGAGAGTTGGACTATAAAGAAAGCTGAGCACTGAAGAATTGCTGCTTTTGAACTGTGGTGTTGGAGACGGCTCCTGAGAATCCCTTGGACTGCAAGGAGACCCACCCAGTCCATCCTAAAAGAGATCAGTCCTGGGTGTTCATTGGAAGGACTGATGTTGAAGCTGAAACTCCAATCCTTTGGCCACCTGACTCAAAGAACTGACTCATTGGAAAAGACCCTGATGCTGGGAGAGATTGGGGGCAGGAGGAGAAGGGGATGACAGAGGATGAGATGGCTGGATGGCATCACCGACTCGATGGACATGAGTTTGAGTAAACTCTGGGAGTTGGTGATGGACAGGGAGGCCTGGTGTGCTGTGATTCATGGGGTTGCAAAGAGTTGGACACTACTGAGTGACCGAACTGAACTGAACTGAAACTCTAAACTTATAGTTCAGTGGTCGCTCGGTCATGTCTGACTCTTTGTGACCCATGGTCTGCAGCATGCCAGGCCTCCCTGTCTATCACCAACTCCCAGAGCTTGCTAAAACTCATGACCATCAAGTTAGTGATGCTGTGCAACCATCTCATCCTGGGTCATCCCCTTCTCCTCTCACCTTCAATCTTTCCCATCATCAAGGTCTTTTCCAATGAGTCAGTTCTTTGCATCAGGTGACCAAAGGATTGGAGTTTCAGCTTCAGCATGAGTCCTTACAATGAATATTCAGAACTGATTTCCTTTAGGATGGACTGGTTGGATCTCCTTGCAGTCCAAGGGACTCTCAAGCATCTTCTCCAACACCACAGTTCAAAAGCATCAATTCTTTGGTGCTCAGCTTTCCTTACAGAGCAACTCTCACATCCATACATGACTACTGGAAAAACCATAGCTTTGACTAGACAGACCTTTGTTGGCAAAGTAATGTCTCTGCTTCTTAATATGCTGTCTAGGTTGGTGATAGCTTTTCTTCCAAGGAGCAGGTGTCTTTTAATTTCATGGCTGCTGTCACCATCTGCAGTGATTTTGGAGCCCCCCAAAATAGAGTTTGTCACTGTTTCCATTGTTATGCAGTCTATTTGCCATGATGTAATGGGAACAGATGCCATGATCTTAGTTTTTTGAATGTTGAGATTTAAGCCAACTTTTTCACTCTCCTCTTTCACTTTCGTCAAGAGACTCTTTAGTTCCTCTTTGCTTTCTGCCATTAGGGTGGTGTCATCTGCAAATCTGAGGTTGTTGATATATATCCCAGTAATCTGATTCCAGCTTGTACTTCATCCAGCCTGGCATATTGCATGATGTGCTCTGCATATAAGTTAAATAAGCAGGGTGACAATATACAGCCTTGACGTACTCCCTTCCCTACTTGGAACCAGTGTATTGTTCCATGTTCAGTTTTAGCTGTTGCTTCTTGACCTGCATACAGATTTCTCAGGAGGCAGGTAGGGTGGTCTGGTATTCCCATCCCTTGAACAATTTCCATGATTTGTTGTGATCTACACAGTCAAAGGCTTTGGCATAATCAATAAAGCAGATGTTTTTTCTGGAATTCTCTTGATTTTTCTATGATCCAACAGATGTTGGCAATTTGATCTCTGGTTCCTCTGTCTTTTCTAAGTCCAGCTTGAACATCTGGAAGTTCCTGGTTCATGTACCATTGAACCCTGGCTTGGAGAATTTTGAGTATTCCTTTGCTAGCCTGTGAGATGCAACTCACAGCCTGAGTGGAACTGTGTAGTAGTTTGAACATTCTTTGACATTGCCTACCTCTGGGATTGAAAGCTTACCTTTTCTAGTCCTATGACCACTGCTGAATTTTCCAAATTAGCTGGCATATTGAGTGCAGCACTTTGACAGCATCATCTTTCAGGATTTGAAATAGCTCAACTGAATTCCATCACATCCACTAGCTTTGCTCGTAGTGATGCTTCCTAAGGCCCACTTGACTTCACATTCCAGGATGTCTGGGTCTAGGTGAGTGATCACACCATTGTGATTATCTGGGTCATGAAGATCTTTTTTGTATGGTTCTTCTGTGTTCTTGCCAGCTCTTCTTAATATCTTCTGCTTCTGTTAGGTCCATATCATTTCTGTCCTTTATTGTGCCCATCTTTGCATGAAATGCTCCTTTGGTGTTTCTAATTTTCTTGAAGAGATCTCTAGTCTTTCCCATTCTGTTGTTTTCCTCTATATCTTTGCATTGATCACTGAGGAAGGCTTTCTTATCTCTCCTTGCTATTCTTTGAAAATCTTCATTCAAATGGGTATATCTTTCCTTTTCTCCTTTGCCTTTAGCTTTTCTTCTTTTCTCAGTTATTTGTAAGGCCTTCTCAGGCAAACATTTTGTCTTTTGGCATTTCTTTTTCTTGGGAATGGTGTTGATCACTGACTCCTGTATAATGTCACAAACCTCTGTCCATAGTTCTTCAGGCAATTGGTCTATCAGATCTAATCCCTTTGATTCTGTTTGTCACTTCCACTGTATAATCGTAAGGGATTTGATTCAGGTCATACCTGAATGATCTAGTGGTTTTCCCTACTTTCTTCAATTTAAGTCTGAATTTGGCAGTAAGGGTTTCATGATCTGAGCTATAGTCAGCTTCTGGTCTTGTTTTTGCTGACTGTATAGAGCATCTCCATCTTTGGCTGCAAAGAATGTAATCAATCTGATTTTGGTGTTGACCATCTGGTGATGTCCATGTATAGAGTCCCTTGTGTTGTTGGAAGAAGGTGTTTGCTATGACCAGTGCTTTTTCTTGGCAAAACTCTGTTAGCCTTTGTGCTGCTTCATTCTGTACTGCAAGGCCAAACTTGCCTGTTATTCCAGGTATCTCTTGACTTCCAAGTTTTGCATTCTAAACCTACAAAGAAATATAAAAGAAAACAAAATCTTGAGTAAAGTGTACATCTGGGTAAGACCAGAGATATAATACTGGCATCTAAAATTTCCCTCCCAGAACTAAATGAAAAGGGGAAAAAAAAAAAAACATGTTAAAGAAATGGAAAATCTACATTGGCATAAGAAATGATGGAAGCATCCCAATGACACGCAATGAAATGAGAGGTATATCTAGTAGAAGTAATCCAATTGGGGCTAGATTAAAAGATTTGCCTAAAAGCCAACTCCTAACTGTCTCTCCCAAGAAAGCATAGGAGTGAGATGACTAGTGGGATATCTGGTCAGAAGTGCGGCACTTCCTAAAACATGGAGAGAAGGCTTGAGATGAGAGTGGCTGACAATGTAGTGGAGGAAAATGTAGCGGATCTTTTCCAGATTGTGGATCCAAACAATCAGAAGGGGATGTCATGTGAGGTCAACTGTGGCCGTGGCAATCACAGTCAATGGCAACAGGACTGTCTCCTGATACACTAGAACCTCATCTGACAACAAAGGTCACCATTGATTGCCCCAGGTGGGGAGAAGACAGAGCCTCAGTATAAAATAAAAACGTTCTCTGGCCTTGTGCCAGATGCCCTAACTGCTCTTGCTTCCAGCTTCCTCTCTATTCCAAGTTATAGACTCACAGAATTGGTCATATAAACTTACATTAACGGATGTTCACAAAAAGACTGACACCAGAATACAGCAATGTTATTCATAACAGTCCCCAACAGGAAACAGCCTAAAGTGCTCATCAAATGAAAATAGATAAAGAAATGTGTTATATTCATCCAATAAAGTGAAGCTCATTGAATGAATATTGACAAGAAAAATATGAACACATCCAGCACAGAAGCATAAATGAAAATATAAGCTTTATCTTATAAAAATGTACAAGCCAAAGGATGCATTTTTATGAGAATATCCATTTTTATGAGGTTCAAGGGCAAGAAAAACTAACCAAGGGTGATAGATATCAGAACAATGATTGTCTATGAGAAATTGCCTGAGTAGGAGTACGACAGAATTTGGGAGGTGACGGTAATGTTACGTCATGCTATTTACAAGGGTAGGTCCATTTGTCAAAACTCATTGAATTTAATCCTTAATATATGTGCATTTCACAATATATAAATTTCACCTCAATTTAAAAAATTACCTAAATACTATGACTCAATTTTTCACTTTTCATTGTTTTAAAAATCCATGTGTGGCAACCCTCTAGTAAAATGATATTTATTAAATTGCAAGTATTTTACTGTGTGCTTAAGTTTACCTTACTGGTCTCATATCCTTATTTTTACTGGATAAATTTCTTCTTTATTTTATTCTGGCATGTGTAGAACTAAAGGGATGATTCTGGATCCATTTTATGATAAGAGACTCTTTTTCCTTTTGTTTTTCCAAAAGCAACTCTTTTATCCTTTAATCTCAGTTAGAAACATACTACAGGGAAATTACCAAATATGAACAAAAGTGGCTTTTTTGTTGACTGCACCTATCTAAAACAAGGCTGCTTCCTTTGGGCTAGACTAAAATCGCAAGATAAGAATTATTTTTTAACTACTTCAGTGAATTTTCCTGAAATGAATTTTTAATAAACTTAGGAAGAAAAAGAATCTCTATTTTATCTTATTATTATCTTATTCTTGGCATTCTAAGAGACCCATTTATATGGTGACTTCACATTAAAGAAAAGAGCAAAGTAATAATTTCAATCCTATCAACCTCAAGATAAATGAAAAAACAAGTTCCTTATTTCTTGCTCTCACTTTATCATATTAAAAGTTTTGCCCATTTTTGATATTACTCTGGTAACAAATCCTGCAAGATACACATCTTCTAAAAGTAGATATCAAGAGAAAAAAATTATGGAGAGAAGAGATATGAGTCATACTTATTGAATTTTTATGTTTAAAGAAAAATGTGTCAGTAAAAATTGCCTAAAAGATCTAATATCATAAAGCTAAACAATTCCACAAAAGTTTTTCTAACCTTTATTCAGTCTTTCTGGGTCTGTTTCTAAAATATCTACAAAGTGAAAGGTACAGTTACTATTGACTTGTCCCTCTCTGTCCCCCCAACATTCAATCAGTTGCTATTTGCTATAGTCATACTTATGATACCGTCCAGTATTCACCCCCTTCTGCCCATTCCCAAAGTTGTCACCTAGGTCAGGTCCACTTTTCTTCTCCCCAAAATTAATTTAAAACTTCCTAGCTGGTCTCCACAGTTCTAATTCTCTTAGGGCTACAGCACTAATTTGCTAAACCCTCTGTCTTAGTCCACTTGGGCTGAGATAAAAATAACAGACTGGGTGGCTTATAGAAAGCATGAATTTGTTTCTCACAATTATGGAGGCTGGAAAGTCAAAATCAGGGTGCCAGAAGATTTGCTGTCTGGTGACGTCCCACTTCCTGGTTTATAGAGGGTGGCAGCCACTTTTTGCTGAATCTCTATCTAGTGAAAGGGGTGAGGAATCACTGGGATCTCTTATATGAACACTAACTCCATTCTGAGGGCTCTTTGTTCATAATCTAATCCCCTCCCAAAGATCCTACCTCCAATATTCCATCCTAATTGTGGTTAGGTTCAACACATTAATTTTGGTGAGACACAAATCTTCAATCTGGAGCTCATCGACAGGCCAGCACTGAACTCACTTTCCTGCTCAAAAATCTTCAGAAGTTCCCCTACTGGTCAACAAACTTCATCTAGTCTCCTACGACAGAAGTGCAATTGGCCCAAATTTACCCAACAACCTCCACACATCCAAACCCTTAAAACTCATAATTAGAAAAGTAATACATTCTGGCCATTAAAAAGTCAAACTATAGAGCTGTGTAAAGAGACAAGATAGAGTGAGTGGTTTTCCCCTTTCCTTCACCCCTGTTTAAAGTGGCTGTTGTTGTCACTGCTTCATGTCTGACTCTTTGTGACCACATGGACTGCCACACAACAGGCTTCCCTGTCCTTCACTATCTCCAGGAGTTTGATCAGATTCATGTTGGACAGTAATTTGAAGTAGAGGATTTCTTTGGCAAAAACAAAACTCACTCAGCAACATAGTTTCATACAGTTATTTGTATGAAATATAATAATTGTTTTTCATATGAAGTTAAAAAGCACATTATAATTCATCCTGACCACTTGCCCAGTCCCCATCTCTTTGAAAGAGATAAGCATCATCTCAATTATTTCATCTAATTGATGATTGTCATTTATGACTTTATTGTTATTTATGTCTCAGGTATTCCTTTGAAAAACCTGCATGGATTCATTACATATTTTAATACATTGTCTATAGATTATAAGGTAAAGTCAAGCATGTATCTGTTGATACTTTTTAAGTTGACCTGTCTTTATATTTAGAAATGTCTCTTAATAGTAGGCTTCCCTTGGTGGCTCAGATGGTAAAGACTCTGCCTGCAATGCAGGAGACCTGTGTTTGATCCCTGGGTCAGGAAGATCCCCTGGAGAAAGAAATGGGAACCAACTCCAATATTCTTGCCTGGAGAGCTCTGTGGACAAAGGAACCTGGCAGGCTACAGTCCATGGGGTCATAAGGAGTCGAACACAACTGAGTGACTATCACTCACACACTCATGTCCATTGAGTCAGTGATGCCATCCAACCACCTCATTCTCTGTCGTCCCCTTCTTCTCCTTCCTCAATCTTTCTCAGCATCAGGATATTTTCCAATGAGTCAGCTTTTTGCATCAGATGGCCAAAGTATTGGAACTTTAGCTTCAGTTTCAGTCCTTTCAGTGAATATTCGGGTTGATTTCCTTGAGGGTTGAGTGGTTTGATCTCCTTGCTGTCTGAGGTTAAGTGATTAGCTGCTGCTAACATTTCAGTGCATATTATTCCACATTTTCATAAACAAAATAATACCTGAATATTGTATAGAGATTGAAATATAAACCTAGATTTACATTTGGGAACTTTCCTATTTTCCCATATAAATTTGTTACATAAATATTTGTTCAATCACTTGTGATTTACCTTATTCTTTTCAAGACTGTCTTTATTCTATTAATAGATTATGGCATAATTTAATTGGTTCTTGTTAGTGACCATTTGGACTGCTTCCATTTTTAACACTTTAATACAATACTAGATTGAGTATCTTAGTATCTATATCTTAAATGAACCAGAATAAAATTATCTGTAGATAAATTTTCTCAAAGTGAAATAATTTAATCAAATGCCATGCTTATGTTTATTTTGAAAAATATCACCTAATTCATCTTGTAAACAACCTGCACCTATTGACACCCATTTCCCACCTTCCACTGTGACAATAATAGTTAATAATCTCTCTGATGGGAAAGGACTGGCATGTCATCTTTAAGTTTCCATTTTAAAAATTATGAGGGAATTTGAGTATCTTCGCTAATATCAATAGGTCATTAAATGACTTTTTTTTTGAACTGCTTTTTTGTAGTTTTCCAGAACTTATGGAGTTGTCAGATTTTTTATTTCTATGAGTTTCTTGTGAGTTAATCAATGTTACCATTTTTATATCATGTCAGATACAAATAATTTTCCTCTTTGTGTGTGCATTTACACTCAAATGATTGTTTATTGTTTCCATAAAAATAGTTTCAAGTCATCAGATTTATTAATCATTAGTTTATAGAAGTGGTTCTCAATCCAGTGTATATAGGAAGCAGATAGTGAAAGTTAATCTTTAGGTAGGTTGATAGGCAGTCTGGGGCCCTTGAAGAGGAGGGAAGGATAACGTTTTTTTCTACACCCCTTAGTCTTAGTCACCGAGACTGTTTTTCTTAAGCTCTGAGTTGTAATGGCAACAAGCTGTTTCTTCTAAGACTAACTTTTTTAAAGCCCAGATCTAATGATCACACAACTAGACAACTCATTGTGCTCACACACAATGAGTTTTTCCTTACGCTCTGTACTAATGATTACATACCAACGATGCAGCTTGCTCAAGGACATGCTTTTCCTTCTTTGTTAAGAAGAAACTTTCCAACTAATCCTGTTATCCTAAAATGGATGTTGTGAGAGTGGTTCTGGTAAGACCTTTCTGTTGTTAGTAACCAATTGAAAAATTATATAAGGCCTTGATAAGACTAGTGCGTGGGGCCGTCTCTGCCCCCTTCTGATGCATATGTCAGAAGCTTTCTTTATCCCTTTTTCACTGTAATAAATCTTTTGCCACATGAAGCTCTGAGTGACTAAAGCCATGTCTTTGGTCCCAAAATGAAATTCTCTCCTTCGGAGATCACGAATCCGACACTGTTCACCATAAGCTATCAGGAGGATGGCTATAATGCAGGTTCCAAGAAAAGAAGAAATCAGAGTTATGCTAATTACATGAAATAATTAGAAAACTTTCCATCTTTCTCTAGGTTCTGGAAGAGTTTAAATAGATTCAGAAGGATGTTCTCTTTAATGCTGAGAAAAATTTTTCTTTTAAAATTCTTCAATACTGAGAAAGAATTCTCATAAAAATATCTAGTCATTATTTTCTCATTGTGTATATTAGCTGTTTGACAAGTATCTCATTTTCTTTTATTTATAAGTTATTTTTACTCCTATCTGATCTTGATATCAATAACTTGCATTTTTCTGAAAAAGCATATTACATATGTTTTAAATTTGTTTTCAAAGCTTTGTCTTACTTTGTTTTTTGTATTGAACATCTTTTATTCATTTAATGCAATATTTGATGCACTTGATTTTATTTATTTTTAAGTTTTTTTAGTTTTATAAATCCCTTTATTTTTTTTTTCATTTATTTTTATTAGTTGGAGGCTAATTACTCTACAATATTGTAGTGGTTTTTGCCATACATTGACATGAATCAGCCATGGATCTACATGTGTTCCCCATCCCGATCCCCCCCCACCTCCCTGCCCATCCCATCCCTGCGGGTCTTCCCAGTGCACCAGCCCCGAGCACTTGTCTCATGCATCCAACCTGGGCTGGTGATCTGTTTCACACTTGATACAATACATGCTTTGATGCTGTTCTCTCAGATCATCCCACCCTCACCTTCTCCCACAGAGTCCAAAAGTCTGTTCTGTACATCTGTGTCTCTTTTCCTGTCTTACTTATAGGGTTATTGTTACCATCTTTCTAAATTCCATATATATGTGTTAGTATACTGTATTGGTGTTTATCCTTCTGGCTTACTTCATTCTGTATAATGGGCTCCAGTTTTATCCATGAGATGTCTTACTTTATTTTAATGTATAATGTTATGTTTTATGTGTGTTTTAATGTGTGTGTTTATTTTATTTCCTCTTATATCTTATCTGAATATAACAAATACAATACCACCATTTTGCATGCCCACATATAAGAGATGAAAGTTCCACAAGTTAGGGGCAAAAATGGACCTCTAAACTAGAGAAATAAATGACCCTATAAAAGTGGGGGCAGTTCACCAGAGTGAAAGCATTTTAAGTTACTTCAATTGTTCAGAAAAAAAGGTAAAGATGATAATAAATTTTATAAATTTTAAGTCAATATACAAGCTACAATTTCGAGACTTACTTCCTAAAATTTAAAAATACATATATTTCAGATTATAAAAATAGGAAAAGAATAGAATTTAAAAATTTTACTAACCCAATTGAGGGCTAGAAAAAGAATAATAAATGCATGGAAAATCAAAACAAAGGGGAAAAAAACGGTAAGATGGTAAAAATAACTGCAAATATATAAGTAATTATAATGATATATATGGACTAAATGGCTTTTAAAAGCTAGATATTTTATTTTTTTTATTTATATTGAAGTATAGATGATGTACAATGTTGTGCATATATATATGTATTTATATGTATTCTTTTTCATCTTCTTTTCCTCTGTGGACTATTACAAGATATTGAATATAGCTGCCTGTGCTATATAGTAGGTTCTTCTTTTAAATTTTATATAATAGTATTTTCTATCTGTTCGCTGAAAACTCCCAGTTTATCCCTCCCTCCTGCCTTTCCCCTTTGGTAACTTAAACTCTGTTTTCTGTCTGTGAGTCTACTTCTATTGTGTGAATAAATTCATTTGTATCATAAATTACACATACAGGTGATATCACATGATAATTGTCTTTCTGGGATATTTTAAGTATAATTTAAAAATCCAACTGTGCACTATGAAACTCACATCTAGAATTTAATGACACAGAAAGGTTAAAATAAATGATTCACCTATAATATCTGATAAAAATAAAGTGAGTAAATAAAGCTAACTCACAGTTGTAAAATTAATATATAAGATCAAATTGCAGCTATAAACTTATGCACATATACTAAAGCCTAAAATGCAGCAAATAAACTTTCACAGAATTAGTAAGAATATGTCAATCCACATAATAGGGATTTTACACAGGTCTCCTAGCAATTGATAAATCAAGAAAAAAAAATACTGGTAAAGATACAGAACAGCATAATTAACAAATTAAGTCATATAAGAAGTTGCATCTTATAATTACAGAATGTACATGAAATTTTAAAACTGGACAGGCAATTTAGAATTCAAAGCATATTTAAGCACAGAAAAAAAACATTGCCATAATGTAGAACATGATATTGAATTTAAAATTCATAACGAAAAATAATGTGAGAAAATGTAAAACATTTTGAAATTACAAAACATAATTACATAAATTTTGAGTTGAGGAGATTCATAGTAGCATTTATAAAATACTTCACAATGAAAAAAGTGAAAATGTTCTCAACAAAACTTGTGGAATTTAGGCAACTCAGGCCTTAGAAATGTATTATAATAAATTTTTATACAAATACAGAAAACTATCAACAAAACAATTGAAGAGATTAGAAAAAGAAGAACATGGAAACCTTCAATAACTGTAAGAGCATAATTTCTTAAAAGATACAGAAGGAAAACAAGATCAACTTAGTAACATTCCCAAACCCTGTTTGTTTGAAACAGCTATTTAAATAAATATACTTCTAACAAAACTTCCTAAGAAAACAAAAGCAAAGACACAAATAAACAATAAGGAGTAAAAATAAAACAATGACAAAATAATACATTCAGCAATTTTATAGTAATAGATTGAAAATTTAAGTGAATTGTAATATTTCCTAAAAAATAAAACCTGTCAAATCTGGTTGATCATGTACAACACGCCATTGTTCATAAGTTATATTTTATCACTGTCAGCTTGAGTAGTAAGACAAGATGAAGAAATAATGATTAAATGAGAAAAAATCAAATCTCACAAAGATATGAATAGCACATAGAAAATCTAAGACAAGGAGAAAAATTATTAGAAATAATAAGAATCAGTGGGTTTGCTGAAAACAAAAATCTAACAAAAATTACTTGCCTCTCAGTTAATAACCAATACACATTTAAAATAATATAATTTTCATAATTGTAACAAACAAAATAAGTTTTCCAGGAATAAGTGTACCAAACTCTGAAGTAGAGCAATATAGAAAATACTACAAAATTTTATTGAAGACATTTTTAAAACCTTATAGATTAAGTGGAAATATATAGTCATGGAAAATAAGATGCAATATTGAATAAATTGAATATAGTTACAATAAAAATTATAACAGCATTTTATATAATTTAAATTAATTTAAATTTTCTAATCAGATCAAATTTATACAACACAATACTGAAGAAATACTAATTTTGACTAGTCGAGAGGTGATTCCCTAGTGAATAGCAAGGCTCACGATGAAACTATAGTAAAACAGACTAGTATAGTATTGACATAATAATAAACAAATAGACTGACTGCACAAAATGGAGATCCCAGAAAAATAAAAGAGACTCACATAGATATTAATAATTAATGTAAGCCAGAGATGATATTAAAATTAGAAATGAGGAGGACATAATGTGAACATTCAGTATATGGTGTCTGGACAAGATATTATTGAAATGGAACAAAATAAATTCCTGTAAGAGTTTACACAAATGAATGCATGAACACGCAGGCTTCCTTAGTGGCTCAGAAGGTAAAGAATCTGCCTGCAATGTGGGAGGCCCAGGTTTGATCCCTGGGTGTGGAAGATCCCCTGGAGAAGGGAATGGCCACTCACTCCAGTATTCTTGTCTGGACAGAGGACATGGACAGAGGAGTCTGGCGGGCTACAGCCCTTGGAGTTGCAAAGAGTTGGACACAATTGAACCACTAACACACACATGCATGAATGTTCACATGCCCTTCCAGATGGATTAAGATGTAAAGTGAAAAACCAAGGTATGAAAATGTCTTAAAATATAAAAGAAGCCAAGATATGAGTGGATTATTTTAAGTAAAAAAAGTGAAAAGACAAATTGTGAACTGTAAGGGATAAATTAGACTACATTAAAATTAAAATCTTCTATGTATCAAAAGTTGCCATTTAAAAAGCAAACCTGCAAGCCCATGGCATAAAGATATTTGCAATGCATATAACTGACAAAAGTATATATAGAGAGTGTATCAAAAATAGAAAAATTAGTAAGAAAAGTACAAACAACCCATCAGAAAAAATAGCTAAGCATGTGAAAAGAATATTCTTAAGTATGTGCTTGAAATTATGCTTAATTTTACAAAACTTTGAAAAACAAATTTGAGCAAGATTGAGATAACATGTAACCTGATCAGATAAGCAAACTTGAAAAGAGAGAAATAATTACAAATAACTTGTGATCTCACTTACATGTAGAATTTCAAAAATTTAGAAAAAAAATAAAAGCTCATAGATATATAGAATAGATTGGTGGTTGACAGAGATTGGTAGTAGGGTGTGGGTGAAATTGGTGAAGGTAATCAAAGTTAAACATTTCCAGTTATAAAATAAATAAGCCATGGAAATTTAATATGCAGCATAGTGACTAATAATAATACTAATATAAAACTATATTGAGTCTTTGAAATTTCCTATGAGTGGAAATTTAAAAATTTTCATCACAAGAAAAAAGTTATGTAAGTATATATGGTGACGGAAATTAACTAGTCTTATTGTGGTAATCATTTTACAATACATACAAACATTGAACCATTATATTTTACACCTAAAATTCTTAAGCTGTTGTGTGTCAGCTATATGTTAATTTTTAAAATGCTAAAGAAAATAAAAAAAAAAAAACCTAATCATCACAGCTGGGCCAGACTGTGGAGCAACCAGGATCCTCATACATTCTTGATGGGAGAGCAAATAGCCTCAGGCAATTTGGCAAACATTTGGCAATATTTGATAATATTAAACATGTATATACCCTGCCCTATAGTCTAGCAATTCTACCTTAGGTTATATGACCTAGAGAAAGTGTGACACCTATGCATAAGCATTATGAGATTGATTGTTCATTGTGTCACCATTTCTAGCAAGCAAACAGAAACTAGAACTGAATATTTCACCAGCAGATAAATTAATAAAGAAGTTAGGATATGTTCACACACTAAAATAATGTAAAATAGCAATTAAAAACACATGAACCGTAATGATAACTATCGACGCAGGTTACTGTCAAAATGTAAGCACACCCTCCTAAAGTTAATAATCATTATTTCAAGGTTAGTATTTTGTGAGATAAAGCCATTTGATTTTATTTTACCACTTCTGAACCGAATAATAATGTGGGTTGGTATCAACCAAATATATTGAACTGGTGATTTACCTCTAAGACTGAGGCAGAAGGGAAAATTCCACATGCATACATTTTACTCTTCAATTTTATTTTGAAGTCTTAAATATCAAAGTCCCCTAACAGAGCATTACTAAAAATTTGGTATGCAGTCGAATGCTTACTGATAAAATTTTAACAGGAGATGATCTGAATTACTTCCATGTCATTAGCATTCTCTTTGCTTCTGTAATGATTCTGCATAATTTTATGTGCAGTAGCACAATTGCATAGACTATAAATACAAATTGATAAGGAAATGCACTATAGAAAAAGTTTGCTATTTCCAACAAGACTATGGTTATTTTTCAAGCTGAAAGCACAGTTTTTAAAAATGTAGCATATAAAGTAATGATTTTTCTTTTCTGTTATACATTATCCTATTCAGAAACAAAGAAAAACTAAAATAATTATTTAAGATGGAAAGAGCAGGATAATTGGCATAGCATCTTCCTTCTAGGGGTTTCTAGTTTCTAAAACTGCCAGATGCACTTTTAGTTTGGAGCTTTAACAAGCATGAAAGGTCATTAATCCAAGGTCATAATAGCAAACTTCCATGAGAGAATAATCAGTCATGTAGAAATTATTTAAATGACCACAGAGGCACATGCCAATTTAGCTTGGTGTTTTGCATGCTCCCTGTTGACCACTTTTCTACACATGACAGCAATATTTTCAGAAAGTTCACCTCTGGAGGAGGGGAGAAATATTTTATTTTTCAAACTCTTGCTAGGTAAAAAAAAATAATGAGGGAACCACCAAGATTACCACTAGCCACATACAACTCCTGAAAGTTGTGTGCCTGCCTTAGTTTAAAAAGCTTGAGCTCAAGATTGTCTTACTCCATTTGAGGTTATATTGTGGAGGATTTAGCTCTGTATATATTTTAAAATTGTACCTTATTAGGTGTAGGATATTATACTTTTGCCCCTCTCTGCTCTTAGATGGAAGCAAGGATAATTACCTCTGACAGCTTTGTGATGGGAAGAAAAGCTTAATCTTTCTGCATATATGGAAACAATATTACATGCCCCCCAAATGGTAACTTTTTTTGTTAGAGACTGTACAAAAGACTAACATGGCATGATAAATAGTAACCGAATATTTTTGCTTCTTTAAACTTAGTTCAGGACTTCCCAGGTGTCACCAGTGGTAAAGAAACTGCCTGATAATGCAAGAAATGTAAGTGATACAGTTTCGATCCCAGGGTCCGAAAGATACCCTGGAGGAGGGCATGACAACCCACTTCAGTACTCTTGCCTGGAGACTCCCATGGACAGAGGAGACTGGAGGGCTCCAGGTCATAGGGTCACAAAGAATTAGACATGACTGAAGTGGCTTAGCACACACATACAAACTTGGTTCAATTTTTTTAAGAAATTTACTTAATTCCTACTATGTATTAGGCACTGTGATTGATGAATAAGAAATAATCTGGGCCCTCAACAAATTCGGTGTCTAGCACGGATGATACAAGTAAACATATTTGTAATATAATATAATAAATGATAAGATATAGGAATTTCCAACAGCAGGAAAACTTAATTCAGTTCAGTTCAGTTCAGTCACTCACTCATATCCAACTCTTGGTGACCCCATGCACTGCAGCATGCCAGGCCTCCCTGTCCATCACCAACTCCTGGAGTTTACCCAAACTCACGTTCATTGAGCCGGTGATGCCATCCTGCCATCTCATCCTCTGTCGTCCCTTTCTCCTCCCACCTTCAATCTTTCCCAGCATCAGGGTCTTTTCAAATGAGTGAGTTCCTGGTATTAGGTGGCCAAAGTATTGGAGTTTCAGCTTCAGCATCAATCCCTCCAATGAATATTCAGGACTGATTTCCTTTAGGATGGACTGGCTGGATCTCCTTGCAGTCCAAGAGACCCTCAAGAGTATTCGACAACACCACAATTCAAAAGCATCAACTTTTCAGCACTCAACTTTCTTTATAGTTCAACTCACACATCCATACATGAGTACTGGAAAAACCATAGCCTTGACTAGATGGACCTTTGTTGGCAATGTAATCTCTCTGCTTCTTAATATGCTATCCAGGATGGTCATAACTTTCCTTCCAAGGAGTAAACATCTTTTTAATTTCATGGCTGCAATCACCATCTGCAGTGATTTTGAAGCCCAAGAAAATAAAATCTGCCACTTTTTCCACTGTTTCCCCATCTATTTACCATGAAGTGATGGGGCCAGATGCCATGATCTTAGTTTTCTGAATGTTGAGCTTTAAGCCAATTTTTTCACTCTCCTCTTTCACTTTCAACAAGAGGCTCTTTAGTTTTTCACTTTCTGTCATAAGGCTGGTATCATCTGCATATCTGAGGTTATTGATATTTGTCCTAGCAATCTTGATTCCAGCTTCTGCTTCATCCAGCCCAGTGTTTCTCATGATGTGCTCTGCATATAAGCTAAATAAGCTGGGTGACAATATACAGCCTTGGCATACTCCTTTTCCTATTTGGAACTAGTCTGTTGTTCCACGTCCAGTTCTAACTGTTGCTTCCTGACCTGCATTCAGATTTCTTAAGAGGCAGGTCAGGTGGTCTAGTATTCCCATCTCTTTCAGAAGTTTCCACAGTTTATTGTGACCCATACAGTCAAAGGTTTTGGCATAGCCAATAAAGCAGAAATAGATGTCTTTCTGGAACTCTCTTGCTTTTTCAATGATCTAGCAGATATTGGCAATTTGATCTCTGGTTCCTCTGCCTTTTCTAAATTCAACTTGAACATCCGGAAGTTCATAGTTCACATACTGTTGAAGCCTGGCTTGGAGAATTTTGAGCATTACTTTACTGGTGTGTGAGATGAGTACAATTGTATAGTAGTTTGAGCATTCTTTGGCATTGCCTTTCTTAGGGATTGGAATGAAAACACCTTTTCCAGTCCTGTGGCCACTGTTGAGTTTTCCAAATTTGCTGGCATATTGAGTGCAGCACTTTCACAGCATCATCTTTCAGGATTTGAAATAGCTCAACTGGAATTCTATCACCTCCACTAGCTTTGTTTGTAGTGATGCTTCCTAAGGCCCACTTGACTTCACATTCCAGGATGTCTGGCTCTAGGTGAGTGATGAAATCATCCTGATTATCTGGGTTATGAAGATCTTTTTTTGTACTTAATCAAACAAAGTGATAAATGGAAGATTTTGGAAAGTAATACTTTGCTGAGTATTGAGGAATAAATTAGAATAAACCAGATATTTTTTAAATTGAGAAAGATATTCCAGGCAGAGAAAACAGGTTGAACATACATGTTTGAGAAATATAAACTCTTTAGTTGGGTAACAAGTACAAATAGTAAAACCTCAGGTATAGATAAGGGGAACAATGCTCTTGAGATGGGCAAGGACCAGGTCAATGTGACCTTACATGATAGGGGTAGAAAAAGAACATTCTTAGAAAATAATTTTTAAAGGTCAGATTTATTTGGGAGAGCTTTTTCTGGTGGGTGGAGCTTTTTCTTGGCCTTCAAAAAGGCCAAGCCTGAAAAATGAGGGACCAGTCAAGGAGTTTTCATGAAAGTTCAGGTGAGAGAGACAATGAGAGTTTCAAAGAGATACTGAGGAAGGACAAGTGTTTAGAAATCTTTAGGAAGTCAAATTGGGAGGACTTGGATGAGTGGATTAAGAGAGAAGATGAACCTAAAATGACTCTCAGATTTCATGCTAGTGGCTGGAGATTTCTCAAGCATAGATCTGGAGTGCAGATGAGAGAGAGAGCAAGAGATAAAGGGTTGAATTGGGCAGAGGAGATGATGAAGTTTTAGGAGCCTGCACAGAATCAGGATGGCAGAGTCTGAAGAAAAACAAAGAAAGAAAAATGGATGCAGTACTTACAAAAAGAACTCAGTTAGAAAAGAAACAATTTTGAGCAGAACTCTGGGGAAAGTCTGTACTGAGAAGAGATAAAACATGAAAATGGATGCAGACAAAACAAGAAGTTATCTTATAAATTCTGAGGAAGAAGAATTTTAAGAACTCAACAGCCATATGTTAATTTCTCCCTAAAGCAATTAACATCCACGCCTACCACTGGGCTTCCCTGGTGGCTCAGATGGTAAGATTCCCAGGAGGAGGGCATGGCAACCCACTCCAGTATTCTAGCCTGGAGAATCCCCATGAACAGAGGAGCCTGGTGGGCGACAGTCCATGCGATCAGAAAGAGTCAGACATGACTGAGTGACTAAATATAGCACTCCTACCATATACTTTGTCTTTAAGATTTTCTAAAGTCATTTTAATTTACCTGAAGATAAGCTGAACTTAGCAGTCCTTTAATGAATCTCTCCCAACGCATATATAGTGCCATATTAAAAGTGTAAGGAGATCAAACTAGGTAATTCTGTAGGAAATCAACCCTGAATATTCACCGGAAGGACTGATGCTAAAGCTGAAGCTCCAATACTTTGGCCATGTGATGTGAAGAGCCGACTCATTGGAAAAGACCCTGACGCTAGGAGAGACTGAAGGCAGGAGGAGAAGGGGGCAGCAGATAAGATAGAGACGGGCAGGGGCTAGATCGCTGACTAGCATCACTGACTCAGTAGACGTCATTCTGAGCAGACTCCGGGAGATAATGGAGGACAGAGTGAGTCTGGCGTGCTGCAGTGCAAGCGGTTGCAAAGAGTCACACATAACTTTGCGGCTAAATGACAAAAATAAAAGTGTAAAGGATATTTTCTGTACTCCCAAGATAGTTTTTTGCTTATGATTTCTTTTTACTAGCTTTAAATTTCTCACAGAAGTAAAACTTAAGTGAAATGTTCTTTTTATTACCTTTTCAATCCCTGAAATATTATAGGAAATTATAGGCAGTCTCACTTGGCAGGTAAATTCATCCTGTAAATAAGGAACGAAACTGGGAGTGTAAGGTGTACATTCAATTGAACACCAGAAACAAACATTTTAAAAAGAGCTTTTAAAAAAAACAGAAAGTAAGAATTCACCGAATCTTCAGTACATGACTTGATTCGTGTTCATTCAATAAAGAGTGAGCGCCCCTACCCACACCACCCATTTTCTAGGTACTATGCAAGTGTTCTGGGGACAGAAGGTCAATGAGAACACAGGTCCAACATCTCACAGAAAAGAGGAGACATAAATAAGGAAGCCACTCATTACCATCATGGGCCAGTGGTCTAAGACATGTACAAGATGCTATGAGAGTTCGGGAGAAAATGCTTAGTGATTTTTTTTAAATATTTACTTATTTTATTTATTTGGCTGCATCAGGTCCACTGTGGCACACAGCTGGGGCTGGGATCCTGCATTGCAAGGTGGATTCTTAACCACTGGACCACAGGGAAGTCCCTCGGTAATATTTGTATATTTATCAAAAGGGACAACATGGTAAAAGTTAACATTTCATAAATTAAAGTAGGATGCTATATAAACAATCAAGGAAAGGTATTTTTCTATCTCTGACTGGTCATCAGTATCTTTATAACTGAAGAAAGAGGTTTCATTTGGGTAGGTTTGGTTCTGAGTTTTGTTCTCATTTTCCTAAGTGATATAACCTGGGATGCAGAACACAGAAAGAGAAGCTGGTGTTTGTTTATGGAAGCAAATAACAGGACATCTGTTATTGCTGTAAAATTTAAAGAAAAAAATGTTATTGAGAAAATTTAATTCAGTGTATGCTATAATTTTTATAAACTAACAGATCAAATTAACATGTTTGAATATTATTTATGCAGTATTTTCACAAAAATGCTGTTAAAAAGCAGAAAAATATTTTTCAAACTTCTTATGCTTTTTCTCCTTTTACCCTGTGTGCACAGCAAGCACGGAAGTTACTTTTTTTTAATATTCTCCACCCAATGTGTAAATGCATTCTTTTCCTTGAAAATGCCAATGTCTTATCTCCATATTTTCTACTTTGCTATGAAAAAAAGATGACTGCCCTACAGATTTACATGCCTTGTTCTGCTGCCCTAGAGATGCATATTCAACAAGGAACAAAAAGGTTTAGAGAACGAGAAACAGCCTTAACTCATGGGCAGTCAGAACCAGAAGAACGTGGCTAACATCAGTTTCATCGGGATTCATAAAGCCAGTCTCCATAGCAACATCATTTTCACAAGGCGCAGAAATGCTGCATTTTGTTTATTTTTTAATGGAAAAGCCGAAGGTCAGATTATCATTTTTTTCTCATATCCCATTTATCCTCTACCCTCAAACAGGTACTGTTGCATTCAAAATGAGCTTTATGGACATAAAAGATGGCTCCATATTTAAGTGGAATAATATGCTTAACAGCACTTCTTATAGAAATATAGTATTAGAGGATTTGGGATACATATGAAGGGAACTACTCCTGAAATTAAGAACATAATTCTTGACTCTTACTCTGAGAGCTTGGGAGCTGGTTATTTAAACCTGACTTTGTAAACCTGACAAGGGAACTGCTTTAAGAGTCAAATAAAATCCAGTTCTATGACTAAACAGCTTAGGGAAACGTTTGGCCTCTTTCTGTTGTTCCACTTACTTTGAGGATTAAGTTTAGAAGGTGAACGATTGTGGCTTTAATAATTTTCATTAATAAAAACGTATCTATATTATCCTTCCCAGTATTGTTGCTTTTAGAGTGCATATCTTTTTTTCTTCATGAAAGATAATGGAGGAAGAAAAGATGGAGAGAATATTTGGTGATATTCATTTGTAGGCTATTTAAGGAATTATTTCTAGAAAAAAAATAAAATTCCTTATTAATTTAAGATGGTCTCTTTATAGTATTCAAACACTAAATAGCTAACATCTCTTTAGTTTCAATGTGAAACTGCATTATAAGATTACAACTGTATTACAATTTTACAAGCACATTTCAAAACTTTTTTTTGGACAATTCTAAAACAAACTTTCACTCAAGAGACAGGAATAACTCCATCATGAATAAATACCTATTTGCTCAATAAATGAGAATGACTCTCTTTGGAGCTTTCATGGTCCACTGACTAAATGCATAATTAGGTGAAAATTTTCTGGTTTTTAAACTATTTATGCCTTGCATCAGGCAAACTACAGTGATGCTCAGGAAAATATTTTACACTAGCATATTAATTTGAGTGCTATCCTCATTTGAATATGGACTATTCATATATAGCAACACTTGTTATTTTATTAAAGTATCAAAAGTAATCAACTATTATTTATCTTAATGTATCCATTGAATGAGTGTAATCTGCGTACTGCTTACATCGTTGTAGCATCATTTTACCAGTGTAGCTTAATAATTCTAATTTTTCTTATGCCTTTATACATGTTTGCTATTTAAAACCCTCTAAGCACTTTGTTATCTTTCTTGGCAAGGAATCAAATAGAAACCTTTTTCATATCAAAGAGAAACTTTATTGCACTTACTTTTCTCTGCTATTTTTCACCTTATCTGTCTGTTCCAACGTCTATCATTTTTCTAACCCCCAGACACCATCAGTACCAGCCCAGTTTGCTGTGGGTCCTCTACCGACATTTCTCTGTCCTCCACTTATCAGCTTCCGTGTCCCTCTGAGCCCCATATTACTTGAAACAGTATTTTTCATCCTGTCATTAGCATCCCTCTCTTCCTTTCAACAGTAATGTACATCTTATGTCTTCTGAAAAACTTTTCCCAAATAACCTTACTCTTTCTTAAATCTAGCAGCAGAGTATCCATCTATGGGACTTCTGTAATTATTGTTCATCTATATTTCTTAAGCCTTCATACACGCCTTCTCCTTCCTTTAATATTGCTAATTCTTGAGGACAGGGAGAATAAATCTATCTTGGACAGAATATGATCTCTGACAAATTTAATGTATTTAAATCACCATGGAAATTACTAATTTATAAAATATTTCTAAATTTCCTGCAAAAGGCTGATTACTGTGATTTATATTCTATGTAATTTTATAAATGGGTTTTACCTTGAGGTTATATTCAATGAATAATGTGATTAGGCAAAAATTATCACTGGTGAAAGCTCAAGCTTATGTTTGACTAGCACACGAATTATGAATCAAAATCTTTTGTTGGATATATATCCCAAAGATAAATTCTCTTACCCATTTTTCCACACAGATGAAAAGGAGAAAAAATAAAAACAGTTTTCTTAGACTGGAAATAATATAAAACACAGGGAGAAAAGAGAGAAAGAAAACTCTACTGATGATATACATAGCTGAAAAAAGGAAGTTCAGGAACAGAAAAATCTTAGGATAACCCAAAATAGAAAGTATTTTTGATGAAACAATGTAGATAAATAAATAGATGCATGTCTAAAAGAAATATGAATACATCTTTCTTAAATTAGTGATATTAAGATATCAAGCATTTAATATTTGCTATCATGGCATTCCTCTTGTGAAGAATTGTCTTCAGATATCCAACTGAATCTTCAGAATTTATCTATGATTACTTAACCAAGGGATTTGTGTATAGAATTCAGAGGTCGTTGACTTTGGAAGGGTAAAAATAAATTTTTATTTTCACTAACTTCTAACTATACACATTAGTATTCCTTTTGATTGTGAATATAGGTAACAAACCACAATAGTTTTAGCAATATTTATGCTTGTGTCACCAAGAAATTACTGATACTTTCCTATACTACAACTGTTTACAGTTGCTTAAAAGTAACTTCACATTACAGCAAGCAACACACTGCTAGACCATTTTATTTTATGCATTACTAGAAAGCACACTGGGCTTCCCTAATAGCTCAGTTGGTAAAGAACCCACAGGCAATCTGAGAGACCTGGGTTGGATCCCTGCTTTGGGAAGATCCCCTGGAGAAGGGAATGGCTACCCACTCCAGCATTCTGGGCCTGGAGAATATTCCATGGACTCTTTTGTCCATGGGCTTACAAAGAGTCGGACATGACTGAATGACTTTCACTTTCAGAAAGCATATATATCACTATCTCAAAATACAAAATATCTCAAAAAAAAGCTGATTATTTTGATAATTGCATTGTAATTGGTTGATCCTCTTTATGATTCTATTTATTTTTATTTTGTGAAGTTTGAAAAATACTGAGCAGGGTTTCATAGGTTTTGCCAAAGAGCCAAAGGTGTTCATGGTCTAGTAAAGGTGAAGGACCCCTGAACTCAGCCTAATATGCAGAAGCCTGCCTTATAGGTAGCATGAAAGAATCAAACTGTAACATACACTCAGGAAAATTCACTTCCCTATGTTCTCTCAGAAGTCCACTCAATCTATTTAGATGAAATCTTTTTGTGATGAAGTGATTCTGACACTTCCAAGAGAGTGTGAACAGGGTACAATGAGAATATGCCCTACACTAGATATGGTGCTATGTGCAGTACAGAGTGTACAGGAGACCAGGCAAAGAGCCTCCTCGGTCTTGTCCAGGAGACACCAATGGTTGTGTAGTTAAAGAATGTAAATAGGTGATGCCTGGTCATCACAATACAACTTGTAAACAATGGAGCAGATGGCACTGGAGGCATAGTTAGAGATCCTACCTGGAACCTGACTGCTAGAGCCCAGCCACCTGTCTTCGTAAATGCAGGCTTGCATCCATAGTAAGCTAGTTGTTTAAATGTGACTTGGTGAGGGTCTTGAGCAGCTTGGTAGGCCCCAACTCAACCTCTTGCAATCTGGCAGGAATTCACTGTGGTCAGACAGAATGCCGTAACCAGCTCTTCTCAAATGAAGACCAGGGAAGGCCCAAGGGGCCCTGATCACCAGGCATCTCCAGCCCAACAGCCACTTTGATGCTTTGCTTCAAATCTGTCCTTTGAACTTAGCAGCCAAGACTGTAAATGTGTCACAGTTATTATTGGCACCAAACCCAATCATCTGCAAGATTGCTATCTTTCTCCAGGTCTGTCAGGATTCTATTCTGATATTCTTTGATGTGTCATCTAAATGACATTTTAAGCACAAAGGTGGAGGTATGTGTGCATTAAATATATACAAATACATGCTATGCTAAGTCAGTTCAGTTGAGTCGAACTTTTTGCAATCCTATGGACCGTAGCCCACCTGTCTCCTCTCGCCATGGGATTCACCAGGCAATTATACTGGAGTGATTGCCACATCCTCCTCCAGGGGATCTTCCTGACTCAGGGACTGTACCTGCATCTCCTGCCTCTCCCACGTTGCTGGTGGATTCTTTACCACTGAGCCGCTGGGGAAGCCAACAAACACATGCTACGTAGCAAATAAAGAGATATAGATACATACACCAATTCTAGTTCCCTTTGATAGGATAAATCACCCCAGGAATCACTACCATCTCTTTTCTCCTTCTTCTTCTTCTCCTCTTTCTCCTCCTTTTTTGGGTGTCATCCAGTGGTTGTAAAACCTGAAGCCTGAAATGACCAGTCTCACTTTGAAGAAACTCTTATGTTTCATAATAAAGTCATTTATTCCTTGATCCCTAAAATCTCCCAACAAAACTATCTCAGAGTCTAGGGACAGAAGGAACATTTTGCATGACTGTGTAAATACAAGAATTACCATTTTCTCTTTTACCACCTCGTGGTAAGACTTGTGAATCTTATGAGCCTCAGCCCACACCTTTTTTAAAAATTATAGAATTTTTGTAAACTCCAATATTTTGGCCACCTGATGCGAAGAGTTGACTCATTTGAAAAGACCCCGATGCTAGGAAAGATTGAAGGCAGAAAGAGAAGGGGACAACAGAGGATGAGATGATTGGATAGCATCACTGACGCAATGGACATGAGTTTGAATAGGCTCCAGGAGTTGGTGATGGACCAGGGAGGCCTGCTGTGCTGCAGTCCATGGGGTCACAAAGAGTCGGACATGACTGAGTGACTGAACTGAACTGAACAATACTCTCAGAAGACCCTGAACAAAAATAAAGAAGTCTCAATAAATGTTGCCTTACTATAGGCTATGTACTCTGATATTTTCCTTTCTAGTCTACTCTCTTTCATATCTTTTCAAATGTAGCTCAAGACCTGTTGAACAGATCTTGTACAACTCACTAAAGGATCATAACACACAGTGTGAAACATGCTGCCCTAGAGGGCTCAGTTATCCCCCTCCTGGGATCTGTTATAGGAACCACAGAACAATCCAATCAGCTAAAGAAAGTTCAAGTAAAATTGATTCTGCTGATTCAAAGTGCCCAAATAGCAGAGCTGCTTGCCCTGTAAGACCTTCTGAAGAAGCTCCCCTGGACCACAGGGAAGCCCAGTAGCCTACAAGTCACCCAGTAAGTGGATCAGAGCAGTATCCCAGAGTGATATCCATTGTCATCAACTTAAGGGGCCCATGAAGCATTTTTCCTTCTCCTTAATACAAGATGCAGCAACTGCTCTTTCCGTTTTGAAGGGATTTAACTCCATGCAATGAGAATGATATGTTTGTTCTCAATACTACCTAAGTACCATTCTTATTGGTAATCATCTTACCTCCAGGGCAGGTGGGAAATTAATCCCACTTTGGGAAGTTAGAGGACAGGACTAACACAGGAGAAGTTGCTACCAGACCAAAAATAGGAAGTGAGACAAAATTTCTAGTTCCCAGGTGGGGCCTAGGAAAGAGGGGGGGGTGGGGGGGGACATGTACAGAAGGTCAGACGTTCGTGTTCAGGCTTAAGTAATAGATTTGCTAAAATATGCTAAAAGCAGCCAGATAAGTAAAGGAATCCTAGCACAGTGTGATTTTGTCCCCAATGGGTCCTGGTATATTTTCATGGTAACTTAAGATGAGGGCCATATATGCCAGTGTGCCTCCCAGGCTGAAAAGAGCTGATTGGCATAATGAGCTAGAAGAAGACGAAAATCATCAAATTGATTTCTCTTAGATTTGTGATCAGAGTGGCAGAAATCACTGGTATTACATGGGCCTAGAGAAGGAAGTGGGGGATTGCTCACAAAGAGGCCAACTCTCTGTACTCTCAAAAAAAAAAAAAAAAAAAAAAAAGTCCGAGGAAAGCCAAAGAATCCCACAGAGTGGCAATTTTTGATTCACTTTCAAATGATTGGGAAGAACAGGTAGAAATCAGGCTCCACTGGATCCTCAGCTTCAAGATGCTGCCAAGAAAAAGCCTGAAGACTGTCAATTACACCTCACAAAGAACCATGGACTAGAAGTCATAGGTGCAGAAACCAGGATGGAGCCCACAGAGAAACTTCCCCATGGTAGACATCAGCAGAGGAGAAAACACAGTTCACGACGTAACCAGAGAAACCAGCTGTAATCTAGAAGATGTAGAGTAGGTGCCCAGCTAGACAAGAGACCCATGAGAGCTCTGACGACACACAGCAATCCACACATAGACCCTCTCCCTTCTGCAGGGGACATGTGAACTGTCTTCTCACTTGCAACATAAGATGGGGGAAAAGAGAAACATACCTGAAAGTGCATTTGAATTTTGCTTGTACATAGTGACAATGGAAGGTTGTTAAGAATTTTTTATCAGTTATGAAAAGTAATGAACCTATTGCATTTTTTATATCATAGGAGTTTATAGCTATAGATTGACCCTACTACAGATTTGGATAGATTTGAGTTTATGAAACCAAGTGAAAGTATGTTTAGAATTTAATTGTGCACCAAAATGGTCTGTGGAAGTTGAGCTACAGTGGATAAGGCAAGATTCATTTTCTTTGGAAAAAATTTGAACATTGTGAATAGATAGAAAAATTCTATCTACCTATTCAAAAGACAGTGAAATGGGAGTTGAGTAGTGTGATTAAAAACAATGCAATTGAAATGGGAGGGAGAGCAAGGCTTAAGCACAAGGGAGTATGTGTGTGTGTACATATGTGTGTGTACATATATATATAATCATGACTGAGTCACACAGATGTATGTCAGAGACCACCACACATTGTAAAGTAATTACCCTGAGAAAATTATAATAGAAAATGACACATGTACCTCAATGTTCATAGCAGAATGTTTGCAATAGCCAGGACATGGAAGCAACCTAGATGTCCATCAACAGACAAATAGATAAAGAAGATGTGATATATATATACAATGGAATATTACTCAGCCACAAAAAGGAGTGAATTTGAATCCAGAAAAATATTGATGAACCCACTTGCAATGGTGGGGCACGGAATAAGGATGCAGATTTAGATAATGGACTTGTGACATGGTGGGGGAGGCAGAGAGTGGGATGAATGGAGAAGGCAGCATCAACATATATAAACTATCAGGTGTAAGTTGGATATTGGTGAGAAGTTGCTGTGTAACACAGGGAGCCCAGTCTGGAGCTCTGTGATGACCTGGAGATATGGGTAGTGGGGAGAGGAGGGAGGTGAGGGAGGGAGGGGATGTATGTATAATTATGGCTAAATTGCATTGTTGTGGTGTTGGAGACGACTCTTGAGAGTCCCTTGGACAGCAAGGAGATCCAACCAGTCCATCCTAAAGGAAATCTGACATTGGAAGGACTGACATTGAAGCTGAAACTCCAATAATTTGGTCACCTGATGCGAAAAGCTGACTCATTTGAAAAGACCCTGATGTTTGGAAAGATTGAAGGCAGGAGGAGCAGGGGATGACAGAGGATGAGATGGTTGGATGGCATCACTGACTCAATGGACATGGGTTTGGGTGGACTCTGGGAGTTGCTGATGGACAGGGAGGCCTGGCGTGCTGTGGTTCATGCGATTGCAAAGAGTTGGCCACGACTGAGCAACTGAACTGTACTGAAATAAAAAATAGAAAGAAAGAAATAAAAGCAAAAACCAATGGAAAAAATAAATAAAAATAATTCAATCCAAAACTGCACTTTGCAAATACTAAATGAGATCAAGAGAGAGAAAACTGTGTGGAACACATCCCACACATAGTGAATAGCAGAACAAACACCAGAATCCAACTTAGTTTGTTTATTTCAAAAATTAACCAGCTCCCTGAAACTCTCTTTTCTGTACACGCAACCTAGATTTGCAACTGGGGCATAAAAGATGGGAAGAAATACCTGTATATTAAATCTCTACTCGCTACACATCAGCTGAAAAAGTGATGGCAGGAGATAAGTGAAATACTTCAATAACCTACTTCTGTATTATTCATGCATTATGCATGACCAAAAAGGATGTATAATTGCCACATAACCTCCAGGAGGAGAATAGAGGGTAGAGAAAATTTTTCATTAAGAATCCATGATACACAAATAAAACATGCCTTAGAAGTATAGATAATTATCATAATAATAGCTACAAGTATAAAAGCAGAAAGTTACATTAAAGTGATAGATTTTATATAAAATGGTATTTGTTTCAAAAACAGTGATAAGCTGTGTTTATAACATATACTGAACCACACAGGTGAAACAAAGATCTTAGACTAACACCACCACTTGAAATAAGGCCATGCATATGAACTCTCACTGGGGAAAACTTGTCAAACATAGAAATATAGTGCCAGATTCCAACCCACTTATGTTCTGTGAAAGAGCATACATACCTACCTCTGCTTCACCTAATTCTCTGTTTCCTATCTCACTTTCTACATCCCTTTAATCCCCGGATAGGGCTTTCCAGGTGGCGCTAGTGGCAAAGAACCCACCTGCCAATGGAGGAGACATAAGAGACTGGGGTTCAATTCTTGGGTCAGGAAGATCTGAAGGAGGGCATGGGAACCCACTCCAGTATACTTGACTGCAGAATCCCATTGACAGAGGAGCCTGGCGGGCTACAGCCCATAGCGTCTCACAGAGCCCGACCTGACTGAAGAGGCTTAGCATGCACACACAGCCTGTCTTTACATCTGTCCACTCTCTCCCTCTAGAGGGTGCTCTGGTTTGGGTCATGGATCCTCTTACTGGATTGATGTGCTCCTCTTCCAATACTGAGATTTCCTTCCCCCACCCCTCTGGGTGATCACCCTCTGCAGAAGAGAGCCACCTTGATGTAAGTCACAACCCCTTTAAGGGAGTGACCTGTTTTGCCTCTTGAGTGTCACTCATGGATTTTTGCTTCAACTGTATCCGACTGGATGCCATGGTAGTTTGGAGGGGTGTGAAGGTTTAATTTTTTTTTTTTTTTTACTGCTTTCAATTTTGGTCATACCCCATGTAATGTATACTCATATTAGACCATTCATTAAAGGAGGAAGCATAAGAAATAATGCTTTTGAATTAAAGATAACAGTGATAAAGAATGTCCCTTTAGATTTTGATTATGCAGGATATGCAAGAGACCTGGGTTCAATCTCTTGGCTAGGAACACCTCCTGGAGTGGAAATGACAATCTACTTGGTATTCTTGTCTGGAAAATTCTATGGACAGAGGAGCCTGGTGGGCTACAGTCCATGGAGCTGCAAAGAGTCAGACACACCTGAGCACCAAAGCACACAAGATAGGCATACAAAGGGTCGAAGTCTAAAATTTCACTTCATTCTTTTACAAGTGGTTGACCAGTTTTCCTAGCACCACTTGTTAAAGAGGTTGTCTTCTTTCCATTGTATATTCTTGCCTCCTTTGTTGAAGATAAGGTGTCCATAGGTACGTGGATTTATCTCTGGGCTTTCTATTTTGTTCCCTTGATCTATATTTCTGTCTTTGTGCCAGTACCATACTGTCTTGATGACTGTGGCTTTGTAGTAGAGCCTGAAGTCAGGCAGGTTGATTCCTCCAGTTTCATTCTTCTTTCTCAAGATTGCTTTGGCTATTCAAAGTTTTTTGTATTTCCACACAAATTGTGAAATTATTTGTTATGGTTCTGTGAAAAACACCGTTGGTAGCTTGATGGGGATTGCATTGAATCTATAGATTGCTTTGAGTCATATACTTATTTTCACTATATTGATTCTTCCAATCCATGAACACAGTATATTTCTCTATCTATTTGTGTCCTCTTTGATTTCTTTCATCAGTGTTTTATAATTTTCTATGTATAGGTCTTTTGTTTCTTTAGGTAGATATACTCCTAAGTATTGTATTCTTTTTGTTGCAATGGTAAATGGTATTGTTTCCCTAATTTCTCTTTCTGTTTTCTCATTGTTAGTGTATAGGAATGAAAGGGATTTCTGTGTGTTAATTTTATATCAGGTCAATCACTTGTAAAAGAATGAAACTAGAACACTTTCTAGCACCATACACAAAAATAAACTCAAAGGGATTAAAGATCTAAATGTAAGACCAGAAACTATAAAACTCCTCGAGGAGAACATAGGCAAAACACTCTCTGACATAAATCACAGCAAGATCCTCTATGACCCAACTCCCAGAATACTGGAAATAAAAGCAAAAATAAACAAATGGGACCTGATTAAACTTAAAAATTTTGCACAACAAAGGAAACTATAAGTAAGGTGAAAAGACAGCCTTCAGAATGGGAGAAAATAATAGCAAATGAAGAAACAGACAAAAGATTAATCTCAAAAATATACAAGTACCTCATGAAGCTCTATTGCAGAAATATAAATGACACAATCAAAAAATGGGCCAAAGGACTAAACAGACATTTCTCCAAAGAAGAAATACAGATGGATAACAAATCATGAAAAGATGCTCAACATCACTCATTATCAGAGAAATGCAAATCAAAACCACAACTAGGTACCATTACATGCCAGTCAGGATGGCTGCTATCCAAAAGTCTACAAGCAATAAATGCTGGAGAGGGTGTGGAGAAAAGGAACACTCTTACACTGTTGGTGGGAATGCAAACTAGTACAGCCACTATGGAGAACAGTGTGGAGAGTCCTTAAAAAACTGGAATTAGAACTGCCATATGACCCAGCAATCCCACTCCTGGGCATACACACTGAGGAAACCAGATCTGAAAGAGACACTTGTACCCCAGTGTTCATCAGAGCACTGTTTATAATAGCCAGGACATGGAAACAACCTAGATGCCCATCAGCAGATGATGGATAAGAAAGCTCTGGTACATATACACAATGGAATATTACTCAGCCATTAAAAAGAATTCATTTGAATCAGTTCTAACGAGATGGATGAAACTGGAGCCCATTATACAGAGTGAAGTAAGCCAGAAAGATTAAAAAAAAAAAACATCAACACAGTATACTAATGCATATATATGGAATTTAGAAAGATGGTAACTATAACCCTATATGCAAGACAGAAAAAGAGACACAGATGTACAGAACAGACTTTTGGATTCTATGGGAGAAGGTGAGGGTGGGATGATCTGAGAGAACAGCATCACAACATGTATATTAACAGGTGTGAAACAGATCGCCAGTCCAGGTTGGATGCATGAGACAAGTGATTGGGGCTGGTGCACTGGGAAGACCCAGAGGGATGGAATGTGGAGAGAGGTGGGAGGGGGATTTAGTATGGGGAACACATGTAAATCCATGGCTGATTCATGTCAATGTATGGCAAAAACCACTACAATATTGAAAAGTAATTAGCCTCCAACTAATAAAAATAAAGGAAAAAAAAAAAAAAGAAAGAAACAAAAACAAGGAAAAAGTAAAATAAAAAAATAGTTTCACTTCAGGGTAATCTTTACTAGGTCAAAAGTCTTAACTAACATCTTAAAGTGATTCTTTGAAGTTAAAAATCAATGCCCAAAGACAGAACACAGAAAAGGAATATCTCTATTTTGACTCTTAGCTGTTTGGAAATAGGTTCCTTAAACTAGCAAAGTGTATTGACCAAGCATAATTGAATAATTTTAAATGGCAGCTCCTATGTGTTCATCTAAAAACAAACACAAAATTACCACACACAAAAAAAAATTACAAATAACAAGATTTCCCAGCAGCAGATAATAAAAGCTGCTGTTATGTTTCAAATACCATAGTTCTTAATGCTCCACATGTATTTGACTTCAAATATAAATTATATCTTTATTATTTATTTTTAAATCACACTTCTCCTATGTATTCGATTTAAAATAAATCAACAGTGAATGTCATATCACTTGAAAAAAAAAAGCTAAAACTTTCTTCTCTATCTTAAGAATAGTCATAAAAATGTACTAAAATTTAACCTATTATGCCTTTGTGTCTCAGGAGACACCGTTACCTGGTATATCTCAGCAAAGAGAAGACATTTAGATGAAGCACCAGTGTGATATGGAAGAGAAATTGGAAGGCAATTTAAATTTTTATTGCTGCTTTCGGAAAACAAAGAGAAACTATATTTCGAACTCTGAGCAAAATGTGTTAAAATCTCTTTATCAAGAATCTCTTTCATTATCTTTCAAAACATGGCAAGGTAGTTGCTTCCAGTCTCCCTTCTCCTTCCAACCCATACCCTCAATTTTTTTCTCCCTAAATCTTTGCAGTTGCTTCCATTGTCCTGATTAAGTTATAGCTTTAAAATAATAATAAAACAAGAAGGCAACCCCGAATGCTGCTCAAGCAACAAAGAAGTCTTACTCTCAATGTGGAGATGGGGCAAAGGCTGTGAATACTCATAGTCAGTATTTTTTTCTTTTATGCTCGAACTTCTATTTTCTTCCAGTATTCCTTAAAATGATGTATGATATGCATTCTACAAAATGTACAGATCTTAAATGTACAGTTGGATGGATTTTGACAAATATATACACTTGTGTAACCAGTACTCAATGCTCAAACTATATGGAACATCTCCATTAGCCCAGAAAATTCCTTTGCACCCTTGTGAACAAATAAGTTCCCTATAATTAATAGAGCTATTCAATATGATCATTTCTATTTTTGTATTGTGATTTATTTATATTTTTCATGTAGCTGTACTGCATTCTTTTTCATTGCTATTTTATCTGTTCTCTTTTTGAGATACTTTTGGTTATTCCAGTTTTTATCTTTCCTGCTATAATGTGTTTAGTAATGTACAGCTCTAATATGTATTTACTTAAAACCAGTTTGGTAATTTCCCATCCATCATACCAGCCAACACTGAAGTCTAACAAGAACACATTTATGGGAGATTATGGAGTAGCCAGAACTCAATATATTCTGCTGGATGAAATGTAAATTATTATAATTGCTTTGGAGAGCAATTTGACAATATTTAAGAAAGTTGTAGAGATGCATTTTCCATTATTCAGTAATTCCACTTCTACTTACATGCTCTAAAGAAACTCTCAGATATGTGCATAAGTAGACACTGACAAAAGTGTTCACAGCAACGTTTTCTATAAAACCCAAAATGTCAAAGCAGCACAAATGTGTTGTCAGTGGAAGAATGGATAGATTGTAATACATTTTTATATATCCTGAAACCAAATACTATTGGCAATGAAAATAACTAAAATAACTGGGACAATTCTCACAAATATAATATTGAGCAAAAAAAGTTTCAAAGAATGTTATGATACCTTAAATATATATTTAAAACAATAAAATAGCACATATGCATAAAATTTATCAAGAAATATGTAAAAATGCTGATCATCTTACAGACAATAACAGTTATCCCTGCAGAAACTAGAGTGAGATAAGAGACAGGAAGCTTCTTATTCTACAAAGGAATATTATATAGCAGTGCAAAAGAATGAACTATAGCCAAACAGGATAATATATGGCATTTACAAACATAATGTAGAGTAAAAAAAGCAAATCCCAGTGTATTATATACAGTCTAATACTTGTATAAAGTTCAAAAAAAGAAAAATAAAACAATATACTGATTATGTATAAGAAAAAGACAGGAAGCTTCAACTAATTTCAATTAACCTTGACTGTGGATACATGGTCACTATAATATTCCTCGTATCTTCTACAATGTTTAAAATATTGAAGTAATAACAGATTTTCTTTTATGATACTAAACCACTCAGAAGTGAACACATGATTCAACACATTCTTAAGAGGATCTTTCAGAAAGTATGTTAAAGAGTTTGCACAAGAACCTTTGGGAAACACTGAAGGGGCTGAACTTCCTTGTTACTGATTCTTTAAATCAGCATGGCAAACAGTCCAACATAATGTGTGAGGGACTGGGTAGCTACTTTTTTCTGCTATCTTTTCAGGATTTGAAGGTTGCTTTGAAAAGACGTTTTCAGATGGAGATTTTTTTGCTATCTAAGCTTAAGCATAGCATTTGAATATATCAGAATGTATCTGCACATATAGATAATTTGGGGACATTGGTATGCTGGTAAATGTTGAACCACCAGCTTAGAGAAAGGAGGGCTGATTTGTAGCAGTGGTTAGTTCCAAAGCTGTAAACATTCCCACCATTGTTGATTTACACCACCAGTTTGCCTTTGATGAATGCAAAGTTGGGAAGAGATATGTGCATCAACTGGTATGAACTAGCCCTGGCACTTCATAGTGGGAGACAGGTGTCTGAGATGGTAGAGGTCAAACACCATGGGAGTCACCACCCCTGACCTACAATAACACAGGGATTTTCCCAAAGATCAAACTAATGCTAAGTGATCCAAAAATACATTGAAGAAAGGGTAAAAGTAGAAAAGAGAACTTAATAGGAAAAGTACACAGTGTTTCTCATATGAAGCTAAAAGTAAAAATTTGCTGCATTTCAGAAGCTAAGTCCTAATCTTCTGGAAAGCAGATCTATTTCTAATAAAATGCTCCAATGTTTTGAATACTCTGAGTTGGTGGTAGTGCATTGTTGGCATAATGAGATGATGGTGTCCGCGATAGAAAAAAAGTCAACAAATGCAAGTACAAGAGCTCAGCTGAGGAGAAAAGATACCAAAATGTATGGATTTGGTTACATAAGGATATCACACAGTTCGTCAATTCCCAGAACTATGGTGGAAAGAGGTAGTATGCACAGCTGTGTGTGATTCCATCCAGGAGGAGAAAGAATAGCACCACTTGAGAGAGGCTTCCAGTGTACTCACTTACTGATTTTAGATCCTCTTTCCCTGCTTCTAACCACTGACCTGTGGTTAAGAATCTGACTACAACTGCACCTACTTAACAGGTGCATGAATCACCTGCAAGGCAACCCTCAACATATTTCTAAACACTTTCTGAGAAGCAGAAGTCAATTTTCCAGGCTATTCCCTAAGCCCATCCAGACATCAGGCCTCCCAGAGGTTGACTCCTGGAGGCAGATTAAGAAGTACCTTGTGATAAAATTAAAATCTCAAATAATGTAGGACATTCTGTGATTAAATCCTCTTTTCTTTGGCCCTCAATACCGTCAGTTCAGCACATTAGACACCTTAAATGATTAATTCATTAAGTGATTCAATATGCAATTTTTTTTAACCCTAGACTAAAACTAGAAAGATGATCAAATCTCAAAAGTTTCTTTTTTTTTTAAGTAAAACAGGATGAAAGTCTGAACAATGTGATTTTCCTACAGCGACAGAAGGATATGACTATGCCAGCTACTTGGTTAAAGATTTAACATCAGATAAAATTACTAAAATTTTCAATTGGGAATGTTCTGTAAGTGGAACTGGCTTAAAGTAAATATTGTTACACATACAGATTTTCTAAAGCACTTCCATTATTTCCAGAGAGCCATAAAAATAAATTTTGCTGTTCTCACTGTTTAATAATAGATTTTTAATTACTGCTTATGTTTTCCTTGGGAATTGGGAGGTTTGTTTCATTTTCTGTCTACTTTACAAAAAAAATAATATAATCAAGAATTTATTTTTTCAAGGATTTGTGAAAACATTAAAAAACTGTTCTTTGTGTTTATGCAAAGGTCTCTCCAGCTATCACGGCTTTATTTAAGGAGTGCATAACACAAATAGTAATTCAAAAGAGATCTGCTTTAGTCATTTTTCTCAGATATCACACAGTTGAGTGTTAGGTTATTTTCTTAATCTATCTTTATGCCTTCAATTGAAATATGTTTAAGAATGCATTTTTTTTCCATAAATTTGAACAGATGCCTAAAATTTTTGGAAAAAAAGAGAAGCTTTCCCCCCTAATCTTTTGGTATGTAAACACTACTTGAAATGTCATCAAGACTAATCAACTAAAAATTATCCCCAGTGTAAAAATTACTGACTTAAAAAAAAAATGTGCTCCTTTAAATGATCCTTTTGTGATTCCCTCAGTAGTTTATCTGCTGATTTCATTAATATCATAACAGCTACTTGAATCTCAAAGAGGACAAGTTGTCTGAATTGACCGAGGATAATTAGATAGATGGAGATAATTTCTCCCAAAGCAATGGATCAGCCTAAACCTTCCATCAAGATTTATTTATTCTGCAGTAGTCTAAAGGGGGAGGTTTTGGTCTTTCAGACCCTCATTTAAAAGAAATTTTGCTTGTTGTATCCTTCTGTATTATTTTTCTCAATGTAAAGAGAACATGTTTTTTCTGGAACAGTATATATATATATATATATATATATATATATATATATATATATATATATATATAAAATGTTCCTACCTAGCTATATCTTTAAGCTGCTGTCAGCTAATATCTTGATGATGATAAATTGACAGCTGATTGAGAACTTTATAGGTACCTTTCAAAGCATAAGTGAGACAGAAATAAAGGAGGAGTATTGTAGGGAGAAAGGCAGAGAGCAAGGACTTATCTTCCTTTCACTCAAAACACTGTTTCAGGGACATCTGTTTCAGATATATTTTCTCATGCTGCCTTCAAGAATCTAACCAAAATGATAGTAAAGAGAGAAAAAAGGTAAAAGTCATAATCCCATAAGGATAAAAAGAGTTTTATAACAGAAGAGGGAGGTCAGGATGGCTGCTATCCAAATGTCTACAAGCAATAAATGCTGGAGAGGGTGTGGAGAAAAGGGAACCCTCTTACACTGTTGGTGGGAATGCAAACTAGTACAGCCGCTATGCAGAACAGTGTGGAGGTTTCTTAAAAAACTGGAAATAGAATTGCCATATGACCCAGCAATCCCACTCCTGGGCATACACACCGAGGAAACCAGATCTGAAAGAGACACGTGCACCCCAATGTTCATCGCAGCACTGTTTATAATAGCCAGGACATGGAAACAACCTAGATGCCCATCAGCAGACGAATGGATAAGGAAGCTTTGGTACATATACACCATGGAATATTACTCAGCCATTAAAAAGAATTCATTTGAATCAGTTCTAATGAGATGGATGAAACTGGAGCCCATTATACAGAGTGAAGTAAGCCAAAAAGATGAAAAAAAACACCAATACAGTATACTAATGCTTATATATGGAATTTAGAAAGATGGTAACGATAACCCTATATGCAAGACAGAAAAAGAGACACAGATGTACAGAACAGACTTTTGGACTCTGTGGGAGAAGGCGAGGGTGGGATGTTTCAAGAGAATAGCATGGAAACATGTATATTATCTAGGGTGAAACAGATCACCAGCCCAGGCTGGATGCATGAGACAAGTGCTCAGGCCTGGTGCACTGGGAAGACCCAGAGGAATCGGGTGGAGAGGGAGGTGGGAGGGGAATCAGGATGGGGAATAAATGTGAATCCATGGCTGATTCATGTCAATGTATGACAAAAACCATTACAATATTGTAGAGTAATTAGCCTCCAACTAATAAAAATAAATGAAAAAAAAAGAAGAGAGAGGATAGGTCCAAAAAATTCTTGAAAAATGGAGAAACGGACAGATGAGTGATAAAAGATTTAGCTGGTTGGGAAAAGCTGAAATTCACCTCCCTTCCCAACAATCAAATCTGTTGGCACTACAAAACCAATAGGCTGATTCAATATCTTGTAATAATCTATAATGGAAAAGAATCTGAAAAAGAATATATATGTTTCTGCTGTACACGTGAAGCTAACACAACATTGTAAGTCAACTATATTTTAATTTTTTAAAAAAAATGCTTGAGGAATTGAATGTGCTCAAAACAAAAGGGATAACTGACGTTACCTAGAATAAGCTATTCAATAATAGCTCCTTCTCCTACCCTGCACCTAGACAAACCTAGATAGTGTATTAAAAAGCAAAGACATCACTTTATTGACAAAGGCCCGTATAGTCAAAGCTATGGTTTTTCCAGTAGTCATGGGTGGGTGTGAGAGCTGGACCATAAAGATGGCTTAGTGCTGAAGAATTGATGCTTTTGAATTGTGCTGCTCGAGAAGACTTTTGAGAGTCCTTTGGACAGCAAGGAGATCAAACCAGTCAATCCTAAAGGAAACCAAACCTGAATATTTCATTGGAAGGACTGATGCTGACCTTGAAGCTCCAATACTTTAGCCACCTGATGTGAAGAGCTGACTCACTGGAAAAGACCCTGATGCTGGGAAAGATTGAGGGCAAGAGGAGAAGGGGACAACAGAGGGTGAGATGGTTGGATGGCATCACTGACTCAATGGACTTGAGTCTGAGCAAACTCCAGGACACAGTGGAGAACAGGGAAGCCTGGTGTACTGTAGTCCATGGGGTTGCAAACAGTCAGACATGACTGAGTGGCTGAATAACAAAAGTTTTGGATTGAGAATGAATGTTGATTGAGAATTCTTACCATAATCCATCCTCAGTTCAGTTCAGTTCAGTCACTCAATCATGTCCACTTCTTCTTACTATAATCCATCCCCACGTCCAGATAAGAAAGAAGGAAGGAGAGGAGGCAAAACAATTTTACTTCCTTTTATACCCGCACATGGTGTAATGATGAAGTACTGAGCCCTGCACTTGGATTGAAACAGACATCTCTCTTGGGAAGCAATGGCACATAACTCAGATGAGCCCATAATTAAAACATCATTTCTCTTTAGTTTTGAACTGCATTATGAGGATAGCAGCTTTTTAATTTTTTATACATTTTCTTAATTATGTTTGCTTTGTGCAATATTAAAATTAGTTTTAATTTCCTACTGATTTTCCAGCTGAGAGTGAGGAGATACAATCTGAAAATAGAGTGGATGCTTAAAAATGTCGCAGGCACAGAAATGGTTACCTGGTAAGCACATTTCCTTCAAAAAAACTCAATTGCCCTCAATTTATACTGAATATCGAAGACTAACTAATAAAATCCCAGCCATCTTAAGAATCAATAACAAACAGCAGTAGTTCTATGAATCAAGATGATCACTTAGGTTATATTTATTCCAAGTGAATAAAACCCGCTTGAATTGAGTCCACAGGAAAATAGTCACGGACAAACTTAAATGCAAGGAATGATGTCATCTAAACCAGCTTCTTTGCCTAGATTAGTGGCAAAGCTCAGGAGTGTAATCAGCAATATATACAAAATGTATGAAATGCTTTATCCCTAGTCTCGTCACTTGACAGATTAAAAGATGCACATCACCACACATATGGCTCCATAGGCCTGATGTGATTTTTCATTATTAGAAACCAAACAAACAAAAAAGCAGGCTGCCAAATTTTGTAAAATTATCTGTCGTGGTTATCTGTCCCAAGTGGATTTTCATCTGTTACTGTGAACTGCCAGATGTGGTTGGCCATTTGCATGTTTTCCATGAGCTCTTTCTCACAAAGATTTCTAAAATGTATGATTTCAAAAATAATTTTATCCCAAACCAGCTTATTTCAAGAGAGAAATCATTTATCTCCCTCTCATACCCCTTTCTCTGTGTATGTGTGTCTTTACATTCCAGTTGATAGGAAGATATTCCTAATGTGCATGTGTGCATTAGTCGCTCAGTCGTGTCTGACTCTTTGCAACCCCATAGACTGTAGCCCACCAGGCTCCTCTGTCCATGGGGTTCTCCAGGCAAGGATACTGGAGTGGGTTTTCATTCCCTTCTGCAGAGGATCTTCCTGAGCCAGGGACTGAACCCAGGTCTCACACATTGCAGGGAAATTCTTTACCATCTGAGCCACCACGGAAACCCCTTTAGATATAAGTACCATGGAGACAGATTAAACTTCCTATAATATAAGGTTGCCCTCTATATCCTTCTCTTAGACATCTTCCTTTCAAGGATAATTCTCTATCTACTTAAAGAAATAATAAGATATTTCATGAAAAAAGATGTTAGGAAAATTTTCAAATAAAATCACTACACTTTTCTTGACATTAAATTTGGACATATCAGTGATTTAGAGAGTTTTTTCTTGCTATATTATATAAGCTATTAGTTTCCATTTCTTCCTTTTAGAGTCACTGTTAGCTTGCTGTTACTATATACATATGCTGCATACACTCCTATATATATCTGGATTTTAAAACACGAATGAAAAACTGTAGGTAAGAAGTCAAAAATATGAAAAAAGAAAAAGGACACCAAACAGGAAACAGTGACAAATATGTTTACTATTAGTCCAACTATATCAATAATCATTTTGCATGCCCTTGGTCTAAATGCTACAAATAAAAACAGAGATTACCAGAGTGGATCCAAAACCAAGACCCTACTACTTGTCGTCTATAAGAAATCCACTTTAAATATAAAGATATATACAGATTAAAGTTAATGGATGGAGAAATAAAAATCATGCTAATGCTGATCATAAGATATCAAGGATGGGTGGCTATGCTAATTTTAAAAAAAAGTAAACTTCAAAACAAGGAACATTATAAGGGATAAAAAAAATGGTATGACCTAATGTTAAGGAGATACTCCTCGTCCAAGGTAAGGCGCAGTAGCTGCGCATTGCTGGAGCAGCCATGAAGAGACACCCCACGTCCAAAGTAAGAGAAACCCAAGTAAGATGGTAGGTGTTGCAAGAGGGCATCAAAGGGCAGGCACATTGAAACCATAATTACAGAAAACTAGCCAATCTGATCACAGGACCACAGTCTTGTTTAACTCAATGAAACTAAGCCATGCCGTGTGGGGCCACCCGAGACAGACGGGTCATGGTGGAGAGGTCTGACAGAATGTGGTCCACTGGAGAAAGGAATGGCAAACCACCTCAGTATTCTGGCCTTGAGAACCCCATGAACAGTATGAAAGGGCAAAAAGATAGAATACTGAAAGAGAAGCTCCCCAGGTCGGTAGGTGCTCAGTATGCTACTGGAGATCAATGGAGAAATAACTCCAGAAAGAATGAAGGGATGGAGCCAAAGCAAAAACAATACCCAGTTGTCGATGGGTCTAGTGATAGAAGCAAGGTCCGATGCTGTAAAAAGCAATGTTGCATAGGAACCTGGAATGTTAGGTTCATGAATCAAGGCAAATTGGAAGTGGTCAAACAGGAGATGGCAAGAGTGAATGTCGACATTCTAGGAATCAGCAAACTAAAATGGACTGGAATGGGTGAATTTAACTCAGATGACCATTATATCTATTACTGTGGGCAGGAATCCCTCAGAAGAAATGGAGTAGCCATCATGGTCAACAAAAGAGTCCAAAATGCAGTACTTGGATGCAATCTCACAAATGACAGAATGATCTCTGTTCGTTTCCAAGGCAGACCATTCAATATCATGGTAATCCAAGCCTATGCCCCAACCAGTAACGCTGAAGAAGCTGAAGTTGAACGGTCTATGAAGACCTACAAGACCTTTTAGAACTAACACGCAAAAAAGATGTCCTTTTCATTATAGGGGACTGGAATGCCAAAGTAGGAAGTCAAGAAACACCTGGAGTAACAGGGAAATTTGGCCTTGGAGTATGGAATGTGCAGGTCAAAGGCTAATAGGGTTTAGCCAAGAGAACGCACTGGTTATAGCAAACACCCTCTTCCAACAACACAAGAGAAGACTCTACTCATGGACCTCATCAGATGGTCAACACCAAAATCAGATTGATTATATTCTTTGTAGCCAAAGATGGAAAAGCTCTATACAGTCAGGAAAAACAAGACTGGGAGCTGACTGTGGCTCAGATCATGAACTCCTTATTGCCAAATTCAGACTTAAATTGAAGAAAGTAGGGAAAACTACTAGACCATTCAGATATGACCTAAATCAAATCCCTTATGAATATACAGTAGAAGTGAGAAATAGATTTAAGGGGCTAGATCTGATAGACAGCCTGATGAACTATGGACGGAGGTTCGTGACATTGTACGGAGACAGGGATCAAGACCATCCCCATGAAAAAGAAATGCAAAAAGGCAAAATGATTGTCTGAGGAATCCTTACAAATAGCTGTGAAAAGAAGAGAAGCAAAAAGCAAAGGAGAAAAGGAAAGATATTCCCATTTGAATGCAGAGTTTCAAAGAATAGCCAGGAGAGATAAGAAAGCCTTACTCAGTGATCAATGCAAAGAAATAGAGGAAAACAACAGAATGGGAAAGACTAGAGATCTCTTCAAGAAAATTAGAGATACCAAAATACCAATTTCATGCAAAGATGGGTTCAATAAAGGACAGAAATGGTATGGACCTAACAGAAGCAGAAGATATTAAGAAGAGGTGGCAAGAATACACAGAAGCACCATACAAAAAAGATCTTCATGACCCAGATAATCACAATGGTGTGATCACTCACCTAGACCCAGACATCCTGGAATGTGCAGTCAGGTGGGGCTTAGGAAGCATCACTACAAACAAAGCTAGTGGATGTGATGGACTTCCAGTTGAGCTATTTCAAATCCTGAAAGATGATGCTGTGAAAGTGCTGCACTCAATATGCCAGCAAATTTGGAAAACTCAGCAGTGGTCACAGGACTGGAAAAGGTCAGTTTTCATTCTAATCCCTAAGACAAGCAATCCCAAAGAATGTTCAAACTACCACAAAATTACACTCATCTCACATGCTAGTAAAGTAATGCTCAAAATTCTCCAAGCCAGGCTTGGTTCACGTGAACCGTGAACTTCCAGATGTTCAAGCTGGTTTTAGAAAAGGCAGAGGAACCAGAGACCAAATTGCCAACATCTGCTGGATCATCAAAAAAGCAAGAGAGTTCCAGAAAAACATCTATTTCTGCTTTATTGACTACACCAAAGCCTTCGACTGTGTGGATCACAATAAACTGTGGAAAATTCTGAAAGAGATGGGAAAACCAGCCACCTGACCCACATCTTGATAAACCTGTATGCAGGTCAGAAAGCAACAGTTAGAACTGGACATGGACAGACTAGTTCCAAATAGGAAAAGGAGTACGTCAAGGCTGTATATTGTCATCCTGCTTATTTAACTTATATGCAGAGTACATCATGAGAAACGCTGGGCTGGAAGAAGCACAAGCTGGAATGAAGATTGCTAGGAGAAATATCAATAACCTCAGATATGCAGTTGACACCACCCTTATGGCAGAAAGTGAAGAGGAACTAAAAAGCCTCTTGATGAAAGTGAAAGAGGAGAGTGAAAATGTTGGCTTAAAGCTCAACTTTCAGGAAACTAAGATCATGGCATCTGGTCCCATCACCTCATGGGAAATAGATGGGGAGACAGTGGAAACAGTGTCAGACTTTATTTTTTTGGGCTCCAAAATCACTGCAGATGGTGATTGCAGCCATGAAATTAAAAGACACTTACTCCTTGGAAGGAAAGTTATGACCATCCTTGATAGCATATTAAGAAGCAGAGACATTACTTTGTCAACAAAGCTTCGTCTAGTCAAGGCTATGGTGTTTCCAGTGGTCATGTATGGATGTGAGAGTTGGACTGTGAAGAAAACTGAGTGCCGAAAAATTGATGCTTTTGAGCTATGGTGTTGTAGAAGACTCTTGAGAGTCCCTTGGACTGGAAAGAGATCCAACCAGTCCATCCTAAAGGAGATCAGTCCTGGGTGTTCATTGGAAGGACTGATGCTGAAGCTCAAACTCCAATACTTTGGCCATCTCATGGGAAGAGTTGACTCATTGGAAAAGACCCTGATGCTGGGAGGGATTGGAGGCAGGAGGAGAAAGGGATGGCAGAGGATAAGATGGGTGGATGGCATCATCGACTAGATGGACATGAGTTTGAGTTAACTCTGGGAGTTGGTGATGGACAGGGAGGCCTGGCGTGCTACGATTCAAGGGGTTGCAAAGGTTCGGACATGACTGAGAGGCTGAACTGAACTGAATGTTAAGGAAATCAATTCTCTTAGAAGACCTAACAATCTTTATTGTGTATGTGCCTAACAGCAGGGTGTCAAGCTCCAAGAAGCTGAAATTGATGGAATTGCAAGGAGAAATAGATAGACGCACATACTTTCACAGTTGGAAACTTCCAAACTAGTCTATCGGAAACAGACAGAGTAGCAGGCAGAAAATTAGGAATAACATTGGTTGAATTAAGCACAACTTCATCAATCAATTAGATACAATTGATACCTATAGGCTACTTTAACAACAGCAAAATACTCATTCCTCTCAAGCTCACGTGGAATATTCTCCAAGACAGATCACATGCCTGGCCATAAAACACACCTTGTTAAATTAAAAAATTAGAAAACATACAATATCTGCTTTCAGACCACAGTGGAATTAAACCAGAAGTCAGTAACAGAAAGACAACTGCAAAATCCCAACATACATGGGCATTAAGCAGCACACTTCTAAATAACACTTGGGTCAAAGAAGAAAGCTCAAGAGAAGTTTTAAAATATTTTGAACTAAGTGAAAAAAAAAAAAGAAAAAGCAAAACAAACTGCCCTGCCGTGGATTCCTAGAACATCAAGTACAATCAACCAAGGCAACTCTGCTTTTATCTGTTGTTTTTTTAAAAGATTATTTTGATGTGGACCATTTTTAAAGTCTTTATTGGATTTGTTACAATATTGCTTCTATTTAATGTTTTGGGTTTTTTGGACCGGAGGTATGTGGAATCTTAGCTCCCCAACCCGAGATCAAACCCACACGCTCTACATTGAAAAACAAAGCCTTAACTCCTGGACCACAAGGGAAGTCCCTTATCTGTTTTAAATATTAGTGACTGACATAAGATTTTTTTCAAAATCAAACTAAATATATTTGAAAAACAGTGAACTTCAATATTTAGAGAGCTGCCAATTTCATTAAAGATCCAATTGGGACAAATAAAATAAAATAAAATATTTTGAATTAAGTGAACATAAAAATGCAACTTATCAATATTTGGAGGGTATGGATAAAGCAGTGCTTAGAGGGAAAATATAAAATTCAATGCATAGAGGAGAAAAAAAGATGCAAAATCAATCATCTAAGTTTCCACCTTAGGAAATTAGGAGGGGAAAAAAAGAGCTAATTAAACCCAAAGTAAGCAGAAGGAAAATAATAATGAGAATTAGAGCAGAAATCAATGAAATTGAATAGAGGAAATCAATAAAAAGAACCAATTAAATCAAAAGCTGGTCATTTGAAATACTGCAATTAAGAAAGTCAATAAGCCTCTAGGTAGGCTTAGAGACCTGAATCTGAATCTTATCCCTGGAGAAAAAGAGACCCAAAAGGCAGTAGTCCCAGGTTTTCATAGCGATGGTTAGACCCATCTCTGTGTGGAAAAGTGCCAAGGGACTTTCTCAATTTATCTCAAAGGTGGTCCAGTGGGTAAGATTCCGAGCTTCCATTTAGTTCCCTGGTCAGGACCAGGAAACTAAGATTCCTACCTGTCGTGTTGCAAAAAAAAAAAAAAAAAATGCATATTATGTGCGCTCAGTCGTTTTTGACTCTTTGTGATCCCATGGACTGTAATCCCCCAGGCTCCTCTGCCCATAGGATTCTCCAGGCAAGAATACTGAAGTGGGTTTGCCATTTCCTGCTCCAGGGAATCTTCCTGACACAGGGATTGAACCCATGTCTCCTATATCGGCAGGGGAATTCTTTACCACTCTGTCACTCGGTAAACCCTATATTGTGTGTGGTGTGTGTGTGTGTGTGTACATATCTATTATTGATTATTGGTATAGTTGGATTAATATTATATATCTATATCTATATAGGGCTTCCCTCATAACTCAGTCCGTAAAGAATCTACCTGCAATGCAGGAAAACTGGGTTCAATTCCTGGGTCGGGAATATCTCTTGGAGAAGGAAATGGCAACCCACTCCAGTGTTCTTGCCTGGAGAATCCCATGGACAAAGGAGCCTGGCAGGCTACAGTCCATGGAGTTGCAAGAGTTGGACATGACTTAGTAACTAAACCACCACCACAATATCTATATATCTCAGGGGAGAAGAAGAAAAAGAATAGAACAGGATGAAGACACTCTTTATGGGGGCATGGATCTGGTTCAACACACTCCTTCTTGCCACTAGGAACAAGGGCCAGATGAGAGAGCCATATTCCTTTGTGCAGCCACTAAATGCAATTTCACCTGCCACTCAAAAAAGTGTCCCAGTTATGGTCCCATAATCTGACCAATCACATGAATAACCTATCTTCCTTGAGCAGGGAAGAAGGAGAGTTTCTTTGAGAGCTTTAGTTCCATCCTATCTCCAACACCCTCAACTTCAGCACACCCCTCACCCTCTCATCCTGAACCACCACCCACAAGAGAACCATTTATGCTTTAAAGATAGAAAGGAATTTGGTCTTTGCTAATGTAACTCCTTCATTTTGCCACTGTGGATGCTGAGGGTCAAATAGATCAAGCAACCTCCCCAACCAGCAGTTTGCTGCCAGTATCACCTTTACTCATTAACACTGAGGTAGCCATCTGTATTACTCTTTGTATCCCAGTTAGAAAATCCCTTGAGGCTTCCCTGATGGTTCAGTGGTAAAGAATCCACCTGCCAGTGCAGAAAACACGGGCTCGATCCCTGATCTGGGAAGGTACCACATGCTGTGGAGCAACTAAGCCCAGAGTCCACAACTCCTGAGCCCAGAACCGCAACTACTGAAGCCCATGTACCTGGAGCTTGTGCGCCACAAGAAGAGAGGTCCCCCACAATGAGAAGCCCATGCACAGCCAAAGACCCCTTACAGCCAAAAAGAAATAAATAAAATTATTTTTTTAAAAAAGAAAATTCCTTACACAGCCTCTGTTTATATGGGTTCATATAAAATCTTGAACCTTGATAATAATAAATGAGACAATGTTTAATAACCCATCTCTTAATATTATGAATTATGCTTTTATACTAGGTAATTAATCACAGTCTACACTTTTATACCTAGGATGGAAACATAAAGTATTTTTTATAAATCAATAATTTTCTGTAATTAAGTCGCATCCAGAAAGAAAATAAATGAACCAGTTAATTGTTCTTTTTATTGCCATTAGCCTGGACTGGGATTTTAATTTGCCACTGTACACTGCTAATATACTTTAGATTTTTATGATTTTCATTAGTTTTAGGAAAATGTCTTATGATAGTGTTGTGGCCTGAATTGTGTACCCTCAAAGTTGAGATGTTGAAACCATATCCCACAACATGACTGTGTATGGAGATAAGGCCTTTGCAGAGGTAATTAAGATTATATGAGGTCATAAGGGTGGAGCCATAATCCCAAACAACTGGTGTCCTTGTAAGAAAAGGAAGAGTCCCCAGAGATGTGTGCACAGTGCAAAGACCATGTGAGGACGCTCACAGCAGGAAGGCGGCTGTCTGCAAGCCAGGGAGAGAGCCCACAGGAGAAACCAACTCTGCCAACACTTTCATCTTGGATTTCCAACATCCAGGAGAGTGAGAAAATAAAATTTTGTTATGTGAGCTGCCCAGTCTGTGGTATTTTGTTACAGCAGCCCCAGAAGACTAATACAAAGAACTGTTTTTATGCACTTAAAACCACTTCCTGGGCTTCCCAGGTGGCTCAGTGGTAAAGAATTCACTTGCCAATGCAGGAGATGTGGGTTTGATCCCTGCTTCAGGAAGATCCCCCGGAGAAGGAAATGGCAACCCACACCAGGATTCTTGCCTGCAGAATCCCATGGACAGAGGAACCTGGCGGGTGGGTTATAGTCCGTAAGCACACACACACACACTCGAGAGTTCATTACATGGAACAAATAATAACCTAGGAGTGTACATTTATATGTCTTATATATGTTATTTTATTTTACTCTTATTATTATATAAGTAAGCAGAGAAGGTAAGAGTGCTCCTACTGCATTGTACAGAAAATGAAAGCTCAGAGTGATAAAGGGTTAGCTACAAGGACTCCCTGCAAGTGAGCATTATTCTGAATTAGAATACTGATCTTTTGATGTATACGCTGCTGTTTTCCCTATCACAACGTATTGACTTTCCTTTCACTCTGCTTTATTTCTAACAAAAATACTTACCTAAAATTATTTTCCAAATATAGTTGAGTATAGACATCCAATTTATAGTCTTTGGAGTTATTCATTAATTAAATGCTATGTTTCTTCATCTTTTCTCTGGTAAATTCATCATTCCCCATGGGTCACTAAGAGCCCAACAATTATGTTTCATTGCATATTCTCAGGATTAGAGGAAAGACATTTGTTTTTGCAATAGAGGAGGGGAAATGAAGAAGTATTGAAGGTAATGTTTTATTATCTAGGCTTGAAGGTCACATGTCTATGAATGCCCCCAAAGTGCCATGACTCTGAGCCTGTATACACTCTTCTAGACACTTAATCAGATTCACTGAGGGACTATCTTCTCCTTTAAAGGGAGACCCCCTCCCTACTCTTACAGAGATGTAGCCTTTTCCACTGATCCCCAGAGAAACATCTTATCTGAACACAGTAATCCTGTATCAAGTCATTTCTCAGCATCCTTGTCATTCACTTAGACAACACCACTGATTAGAAATCAAAGACGTTTACACTCAGAAACAAATGTCTTTCCTTTTTCTAATTTCTTTCCAGTATGTCTAAAATTATGTCTGTGTCTTTCCTGAAATCCTCTACATCTGAGTTCCTCATTCCAGAAAGCAGCTGCTCAAGCAGGAATATACACAATCTCAGGGAATAAATTACAGTATACAAGCAGACTACTTTATAAATATATTCATAAAGCAGAAATGCATCTCTCAAAGAAGCAGCAAAATCTGTAGAGACATGGGTTTGCCAAAAACTTGTGCATGCCAGTTAAAATCACCAAAGAGACTACAGTGCTCCTCAGTTTATAACATCTGCAGTTATGTTTACACACTGAGGAGAAGAACTAGGAAGAAAGAAGAAGATGCTAAAATGCAGAATAAGAGACCCAAACAGGAGAAAATTCTCTTAGGAGGACTGTAACTAGGAGATGGAAGTCAGAACACAAGTGGATGGAATAACCTCAGATAGGAAGATATGCTGGTTAAACCTTGGGAATAGAGGTCTGGGAAAAGACTCTAAGCCAAAAATGAAGCCTCTAATATGATCTTGTGATGGATAGGCTAAAACACTAGATTTATTTAACTCATCTTTAGCTCTTAAGCAGTTAGTAAAGAAGCTTCTTTAGTTTCCTAAGTTTGAATTAACCTAATAAAAGAGAGGTATTGTTGCACCCCTGCTTACTTCTCAAATTAAGAAACAAATAGAATATTCACTATCATAGAGAAATGGAAGATGGCAGACCTTCAGTAAAGTATATAATATCTTGTTCATAATCAAGAGGGAATATATACAAAAAGCCTTCTATGAAAGCTGGATAATTACAGATCCTAATTATAAAACATAGGGTCATTTATTCCAGTAGACAGAAGGTAGGACTTCCTCCTCATTGGGTTGCATGTCTCATCTGGTCTATGATATGGAACATTAAGATGTTGTGAAGGAGGGTCTGTGCATCCACTGAAGCAGAACATCACCATGTCCATAATGTCAAGGCTGCCTGCTCTCAGGATTGTTATGATAGGTGATAGTGAAAAGAGAATGAGTTCTGAAAGCTTTGAAGCCTAGTATTCTGGATCCTTTGCTTATTAGCAGTGAATCTGACACATCCACAAACTCCTTTAACATATGGTAATAAATGTACTTCACATGGTTGCCAGCTTTTCTGTCTCCTGTCTTAGTAAGGCAGCACTGGTATGACTCACTCTAAAAGATAGAACCACAAAATCAAGGGAAACCATCAGCAAAATGTCTGAAGGGCCTAGATAGGATATCTTAAGATTGTCTACGTGGGAGGAAGCACTTGGTTACTGCTGGAATTAGAAATCAGTCAGAAACTGGGACAATGACATAGAACCTCTCACTTGGAGCGCCTCATGACTCCGTTCTTCGCCCTCTAGTCTATGTATTTTCTCCCCTGAATGTTTACATTTAAGTCCTTGACTTTATATTTCATCTTATTAGTTTTCTGGGGCTACAATAGCCTAGTACCACCAACTAGGCAACTTAACAGCAGTTTGCTGTCTCACAGTTCTGGAGGCTAGAAGTTCAAAGTCAGGGTGTCAGCAGGGCCATTTTCTATCTGAAACCTGTAGGAGAACCCTTCCTTACTGCTACCCAGCTTCTGATGGTTTGCTGGCCATTCTTGGCTTTCCTTGGTTTGGATCACTCCAGTGCATCACTGCATCACTCCAGTCTCTGCCTTTCTTGTTCCATGGTCCTCTCTTCTTGTGTGCCTATATCTCTGAGTCTCCTGTTGGATTTAGGGCCTGACCCACTTCATTATGATCTCATCTTAACTTGACCAATTATACCTACAATGACCATGTTTCACAAAACAAGTTTACACTCTAAGGTACTGAAGATTAAAACATCAAAGTATCTTTTTAAAGGGCACAGTTCAAAATAAATAAATAAATAAATAAAGGGCACAGTTCAACCTATAACACCACTAATATACAGGTGACTCCCAAATTCGTTGCTTTAATATTGACCCTGAGCAATCTCTCAGTTGCCTATTTGGTATTTCCATTTGGATATCTAAATAGGCATCTAACATAGGCAAACCTTATCATCTGTCCCAACGCCTCTTGTCCCAGCGCTAAACCTTTCCTTTCTCAGCCTTCTTCATCTCAGTGAATGGGGTGAACATCCACCTCATTGTTCAATATAAAAATCTAAAAGTCATCTCTTGTTCCTTCCTTACCCTTATCTCTTACATGTATAAAGAGTTCTTTCTCACTCTTTAACCTCCAGATGGAAGTAGGGTCATCCATTTCTCTATTCTGCTACCACTCAGGTCCAAATGACCATGAAATACAAATCTATTCTCCAAAATTATTTCCTTATATTTCTATATTGTTTTTCTAGAATCCATATTCCATACTAGCAATCAGAGTAATTTTCTAAAAAGGTAAATCAAATCCTGACAACTCTCTGCTTGAAATTCTCAAAGTCTTCCTGCCATATTTAGAACTATTTTGAACTCGCTATGGTCTACTAGGACTAACAAGAATTGAGTCCAACATCATCTTCTCATACCACTAGCCACTTGCTTGGCTCACTCTTGCTTGGGGGTCATTGATTCCAGAAACTCTCTTGTTCAAACTGTCCAGGGTCTAAATATGGGTAGATGGGAATGAGAATGAGCATGGTGTTTGGAGGGAGTGAAGCAGGAGGGAGAAGAGAAGAGAAGTGTAGTAACTGGCATTTAGTGGTTGCAGAGGAGACAGGGGGTCTAACCAGTTATAAACTTTAAACCAGCCCTTCTTGTTTCATGCTTCTCCCTACTGCTGCTTTCCATGTTACCCGATACTCAAAAGTTCTGAGCATTGCAATTGGATTATCTGTTGCTGATACTTAAACTGCGGTATCTTTTCCTTTTACCAGGCCAGGTACTTCTCCTCAACTGACTTTTTGGCTTCCAAAATTCATAGCCATCTCTTGCCCACATGGGTCTTGTCTCTTATTCTCTTTGACCTTATGAACTGGTACACTTTTAATTCTTTTTTAGTGAAGTTTGAGAGAGAGGGTATATACATACGTGTCATCAATCTACCTGGTTAATGGGAAGTATTCTTAATGGTGATCTCTGTATTTCAACTCTTCTATTAAGTGACAGAAAATCCTTCGATTTGGGACAAAGTACACAAGTAAACTGGAGAAGGAAATGGCAACCCACTCCAGTGTTCTTGCCTGGAGAATCCCAGGGATGGCAGAGCCTGGTGGGCTGCCGTCTACAGGGTCGCACAGAGTCAGACACGACTGAAGCGACTTAGCAGCAGCAAACAAGTAAGCACTATATCGTCTATATAAGATAGATGAATGGGATGATCATTTACAGCAATGCTTCTCAACCTCAGCACTGTTCTTGTTTGGGAATAGTGGGGAGGTGTCCTGTATACTGGTAGGATGTTTACAGCATCCCTGGTCGCTACCCACTCTCCCAGTCATGACAACAAAACGTCTCCAGAGGTTATCAGATGTCTTCTGTGGTGAAAGGAGATAGAGGAGATTTCTCCTGGTTGAGGACCTCTTATTTAGAGATAAATTAAACTACTATTACCAGGGTAAGGAAGAGGGGGGCGAAGTACAAGAAAGATACCTATTCTTTCATCTAAAACACAAAAAACTTGGAAAAAGTTACAGAAAGACATATCCCAATATTTTGACACTGTCAAAAATTACAAACTTTCAGCTATAAAATAAATAAGACTTGCTGATGCCATATACAGGGGTTTCCCTGGTTGCTCATTGGTAAAGAACCCACCTGCCTGTGCAAGAAATATGGGTTCAATCTCTGGGTTGGAAAGATCCCCAGGAGACGGAAATAGCAAGCCATCCCAGTATTCCTGCCTGTGAAATCCCATGGACAGAGAAGCCTGCCAGGCTACAGTCCATGGAGTTGCAAAGAGTCAAACATGACTTAGTGACTAAACGACAATGCCACCTGCAGAATGATGACTACAGTTAATAATACTTATTGCATATCTGAAAGTTGATAGAAAAGTGAATCTTAAAAGTTCCTTTCACAAGCAAGACATGTTTGTATTTATGTAGGGTGATAGACGTCACTTGATTTATTGTGGTGGTCATTTTCCAGTATACACAAACACCGAATTATTATGCTATACACCTGAAACTAACATGATGTTACATGTCAATCACACCTCAATTAAAAAAGTAATTTTCAGTACCGTTTTTCTAGATTTGCAGGGCAGGAATGGAGACACAGACACAGAGAATGGACATGTGGACCCAGAGGAGGGGAGGGAGGGGTGGGACAAACTGAGAGAGTACCACTGACATAGACACCATGTGAGAAATAGCTAGCTAGGGGGAAGCTACTGTGGAACAGGGGGCTCAGTTCAGTGCTCTGTGATGACCTAGGTGGGTGGGGTGGGGGCAGGGAGTGAGACTCAGGGGGTAGGGGATATATATTCACGTATAGCTGATTCATGCAGTCATACGGCAGAAACACACAACATTGTAAAGCAATTATAGTCCAATTTAAAAAAATACTTCTGACCCTAAATTATATTATGATCTCAGTAAAAACAAATCAGACTCCAGGAGAGGTGAGAAACAGAAGGAGCCAAGGAAGCTCTGAGGAACTCAGTGGTAGAAGCCCTTGATTTTCACACAAGGTTTCACTATTTACAGCATTCACTGTCTCTCCAGCAATCACATTATACGTGTCATTATCAATTTATACTCACTGCATTTTTTTTTAGCAAATATCTATATCTCACCCACAACGTGTCAGGGATCATTGGGAACATGGAACATACAATAGCGTATGTGATATTTAGGGTCCCTGCCTTCATGGCATTTGTATTCACATGGAGTAGTTGACAGGAAATAATAAGTTAACTTTGGTGGTGAAATGTGTTAGAAATGAATGGTGGGGTGGGGGGAAGAAGCACAGAAGGCAAGACTTCATGGGCAGGTCAGAGAAATTCTACTGTAGAGATGACCTTGACTCAAAACCCAAGAGATAATTAGACATTAAACCTAAGTTAAGGTTAAAGGTTTCTCATATGAAGTTCTGAAAAGATAACTCATGGAGAATGAAAGAGCCAGCACCATGTAAGTATATGTATATGTGTGTGTATGTGTGTGTGTTTGTGCACACTCAGTCATGTCTGACTCTTTGCACTCCCATGAACTATAGCTCACCAGCCTCCTCCATCCCTGGGATTTCCCAGGTAAGAATACTGGAGTGGGTTGCCAACTCCCTCCAGGAGATTTTCCCGACTCAGGGATAAAACCTGCATCTCTGGCATCTCCTGCACAGGCAGGTGGAGTGACCCTTGACCACTGAGCCACCAGGGGAGGTCTGTGTTTCTCTGTGTTATGGTCCAAGTGATTGTGTTCCCCCAAATTTTCTATGTTGAAATCCTAGTCCCTAAAAGAAGTGGTATTAGGAGGTGGGTCTCTGGGCAGTGATTAGATCATCTGGATGGAGCCTTTATGACTGGTATTAGTGCTCTCATAAAAGACTTCACGTATAAGAAATGTCATAAGATATTTATCCATGTCTTGGCTATTATAAATAGTGCTCACCTTGTATGCAGAATCTAAAAAGAAATGATACAAATGAACTTATTTACAAAACAGAGACTCACAGACTTAAAGAACAAACTTATGGCTGCCAAGGTGAAGGATGAGGGAAGGGATAGTTAGGGAGTTTGGGATGGACATGTGCATACTGCTATATTTAAAATGGATAACCAACAAGGACCTACTGTATGGTACATGGAACTCTGCTCAATGTTATGAGGCAGCCTTAATGAGAGGGGAGTTTGAGGTAGAACTATATGTAGGGCTGTCTTTGATTTCCCAGCCTCCAGGACCCTAAGAAATAAATTTCTGGGTTTTTTTAGAAACCACTCAGTCTATCATATTTTTGTTATAGCAGTCTGAACAGTATGTACACATCTGTACAATTAAGTTCACTTTCTCTACCTCCTTACTCCTGTTTATTCATAGTTGTTCCTCCCTTGCTAACTTAGGCCAGTAAATGGTTCATTCTACTCATCTGTTGTCTCCAAGCATCACCCTCATCTATTTTCAGCTCTCACTATTACCTGTCTCATTATTTTGGTATTTCCTAATTTGAATTCATCTAGTGGGCTAAAATTACCTTTTGATTCCAAGTAATGCCATACACTGCTTGCTAATATAAGGATTCACTACTTTTGGTTCAGATGCCCTTTCTTAATCTAGTCAAAGAGCCTATGGAGGGGAAAGGTCAGTTAGTACTGAAATACTTGCCTGCAGTTTCCCTTGAGCAGTATTGCAGTCAAGTCAGTTTCTCTTTAAAGAGTCTGTGGGCTGGCAAGCTTCCTGACTGACATATCTCCCCAAATCACCAGGTAAATCACTCTTTGGTGTGTACTCAAGGTCATTCTCCCCTTCAGCTCTGCTATCATCCATGTTCCATTTATAATTTATCATCTGGAGAAATCCCTGGAAGATATCAGAAAAACCATCCTAGCAGTAACAGAGGTTAAAAGCAAATAGATAAGTATATGTCTACCTCACAAGAGTGTAAGATTAACACTGATTTTCCCCAGACACAGAAATGAACTTGTGTTTTATATTTCTTAATTGACATTTTCTGAAATGAATCAAATGATTGAATAGCCATGTAAGCCAAATTATGTTTAGAGCTTTGGATAAAATTGCCATGAATGGAATAGATGTTGCTCTTAACTGTGACAGCTTACACTCTCATGGGGCCATACAGTGGCTATTTACCATACCTCTCTGACTGTCCAGTACCCTCTTAGCACTTCTCCAGTGTTTTGCAAATTTTCCACCTAAGGAAACCTACCTCCTCAAAGAAGACTCCCCCCAAACTCAATATTCTAGTCTCTCTTACAATGAAATCACAGGCCTGTGACTATAGCTCTGCTGATCATTTACACTGTTGATATTAAATACAAAAGAAAATTCCATGAAGATGAAGTCAAACACAGAACTTACTTTTTCTGAGGGTGGCATAAACATTGCAAAGTCATCCAGGACAGAAAAGGATCATTAATGTAATATTTGGTGCTCAAGGTGTAGAGTCAGTTAAGCAGCCTCATGGTATCATTCAGGTATTTTCTACATTTGTGAGATCCAATATGATAGCCAATAGCCATATGTATCTATAGGACCCTTGTACTGTAGCTAATGCAACTGATAAACTACCTTTTTTGATTAAAATTTCAAAATAGCTGTTTCATTCACTTATTGGAAAACTTTCAAGTATATTTGGAACAACTTTGTAACATGTATTTACTTTTTCAGCTGGAAATTTTATGAAGTCAAAAATCAGATCAGGTTCTCTGATGGAAATTTAGTACACAAATCGAGATGGATTTTTATATGAAATACACACAGAATTTTGGAGACTTCAAATAAAAACTAATGCAAAATATCTCATTACATGTTCCAATTATATTCTAGAGTGATCAAGGTAAATACAATATACCCTTAAATTAATTTCACTTCTTTCATTGTACTTTCTAAACATGACTACAGAAAATTTTACATATGTGGCTCATGTTATATTTTTATTGGACAGCAATTTTCTAGACCAGTGGTCCTCAAATTTTAATATGCATCCAAATTAACTCAAAGTCATGTTAATTGGTGTTTTAATTGACAGGAACAGAGGGTGGATCAAGGAAGGAGTCTGAAGAAGTAACCTTTCAGGTGAGGTCTGAAGGTGAAGATGTGGGGAAAAACCTGCTACAGAGTGGTGGAGTGGTGGGCTAAAATGAGCTAGGATTCTGACTCAAGAAACTGACTGGTACTTCTGGGAAGACCCAAGAGGCTCTTTCACAAATCACAGTGAGAAAGAATGAAAAGATGGCAAGAAGTGAGAAAAGCAGTTGGGGACCAACTGGTGTGTGGTTCTGCAGGTCTTGGTAAGGAATCTTGAATTTTATTCAAAGTGCAAAGGAAACAGATGAAATAGTTTCAGGGGGCTCTGACACAATTTCTAAAAAATCACTCAGGCCAATGTCCAGAACTGATTGAATATGAGTCAAGTGGAAATGAAGAGACCAGTACGAAGGCTATGAGAACAATAGATGAGGTCTAAGTAAAATATGATAAAATCAGCTAATGGAATTCTGAATAGTTACTGACAACAATGATGATGAAGACTGTACAAATGCTAAAAAAAAGTTTAGGATACAATGTTAACTGAAAAGAGAAGAATATAACATTGAACAGATATTATGCTTCACCTATGTGAGGTTTTGTATGCATACAAAGACTTAAATGAGACTACACCCCAACTACGTCGAAAAAGAAAAATAAAGAGTGGAAATATGGATAATTTTTTTCTTTTTTATTGATATTTTCCTCCAAAATTTTAAAATAATGTAATATTATTTTACAAGATAAATTGGGAAATTTTCTTTAGTTAATTGAAAGATTTCTCTTGCTTTTTCTCTTCATAGGGTGACATATTTTTATCAGCCCAGAAGATAAAATTGTTGACAATATAAGTCACATTTGCAGTTGTGTTTATCACTAAAGAGTTTCAGTTTGTTTTTTTAACACAAAGAGGCATTCTATTAGTTTTCCTATATGATTCTTTGCATTACAAACACAAAAAAGATATCTGCTTGAATAATTTCTAACTATGTTAAAATAAAAGCATCAAACCTCCAACTGGAAAACAATGGTGGCTATCTGATTTCAAACCTCCCCATATAATATCTCAGCAACAAAAAGAACATACCTTCCAAATAGTTATGACTTCTGTAGTTAAATGCTTAATGATTTTTGCATGTTGAATCTATATCCTGTTACCCTTTATCCTACAAAAAGAGCTCTAAATGTATAGAAACTATACAAGTACTTTTATTGAAAGTGAATTTCTCTATAACCTTGGAACAGGAAAAAGTCTTTCTAATGATGACTCCAAAATCCAGATACCCACTATCTGAAATCTATCTCCTTCACTGATGTTTTATTGTCTCTCTCCCTCAACTAGAAGGTAAATTCCATAAGATCAGCTGGACTCTCATTTGTTTTCTTTGTTATTAACTACTGGTTTATAGTAGATGTTCAATAAATGTCTGCGGATGAAAGGGGAAAAAATCCAAATACCAAAAAATAAAATTTAAAAATCTGACTTCTGACAAATTAAAATCATTTGCACAGCATAAGCATATAGCAAAGTCAGAAGGAAAATGAAAAACTGGGAGAAAATAATTGCAATACATATCACTTTTTTGAAAAGCTGGCTTAATCCTCAACATTCAAAAAACCAAGATCATGGCATCTGAGTCCATCATTTCATTGCAAATAGATGGGGGGAAAGTGGAAGCAGTGACAGATTTTTTCTTGGGCTCCAAAGTCACTGCAGATGGTGACTGCAGCCATGAAATTAAAAGATGATTGCTCCTTGGAAGGAAAGATATGACAAACCTAGACAGCATATTAGAAAGCAGAGACATCACTTTGCTGACAAAGGTCGTATAGTCAAAGCTATGGTTTTTCCAGTGAAAAGTGAAAGTGTAAGTTGCTCAGCAGTGTCCAGGTCTTTTTGACCCCATGGATTGTAGCACACCAGATTCCTCTGTTCATGGAATTCTCCAGGCAAGAATACTGAGGTGTAGCCTTTCTCTTCTCCAGGGAATCTCCCTGACCCAGGGAATAAACCTGGGTCTCCTGCATTACAGGAGAATTCTTTATTGTCTGAACCACGAGGGAAGCCCCATGGTTTTTCCAGTAGTCATGTATGGATGTGAGAGCTGAACCATAAAAAAGGAAGACGGTTGAATGCCAAAGAATTGATGCTTTTGTATTGTGGTGCTGGAGAAGACTGTTGAGAGTCCTTTGGACTGCAAGGAGATCAAACCAGTCAATCCCAAAGGAAATCAACCTTGAATATTCATTGGAAGGACTGATGCCGAAACTGAAGCTCCAAAACTTTGACCACCTAATGTGAAGAGCCAATGCATTGAAAAAGACCCTGGTGCTGGGAAAGACTGAAGGCAGGAGGAGAAGGGGGCAAAAGAGGATGAGATGGTTAGATAGCATCACTGGTTCAATGTACATGATTTTGAGCAAACTCAGGGAGATAGTGAAGGACAGAGTGTAAGATATAGTTCGGGCTGAGGCAGAAAAGAAGGAGAGACGACCTTAATGAAGGTAGGTTAACTTTGTTTAGTCAAGGAGGGGCGACAGTAGGCCTAACGACCAGGCTGAGCATGAGAGGGATCAGGGAGGCTTCATATTTAAAGGGAAGCTTGTGGAAGCAATAAGAGAAATGTTAGTCAGGCGGGACATTTTGAGTAATCTTTAGTTGAGATGGCATTTATAGTTGAACAGGGGGTGGGAGGTTTTGGGCAGGGAGTGATAAGTCCCCTGGGCAGGGATAAGTCCTGGGCAGATGTAGGGGGTGGGAGGTTTCTGGGCAGGGGGTGATAAGTCCCAGGTAGATGCAACTATTCCAGAGCATCAGGGCAGGACTTAAAATTTGGTTTTGTTTTCCCTGAAGTTAGATGATTCAGCAAGGGCCTCTGAGACTGTTGTTTTCTTTTCTAGGCGCCAGGACTCCTTCATTCCAGACCCTGAAATCATAAAAAAATGGGGGAAAGGGCACCGTATCTCTCTGGTTACTTCCTGCTGGATAGGGGAGATGGTTCTGTGTCTAGAACGGAGGATTGTTCTAGGGCCCAGGGTTTCCTTTTCCTGAGGTTGGGGTGAGGCTCTCAAGAAGAAGAATGGTCATGACCTAGATGGCCCGAATCCATTCTTGGAGAAACATTTGAAAGAGACTGAAGAGACAGGGTCCATATAAGAGGAATAAAATGATAAGCACCAATCCTCCCAAGAAAGGGAGCAACCAAGTGAGGACCAGTTGGAACAGGCTTTGGGGAGTGCAAAGGTTTTGTAACTCTTTGCTGCTCCATCCGATTCTGTCTCTAAGTTCTTTGACTCTTCCCTGGACTATGCCCATTTCATTAACAAAATAGCAGCAGTCCTCTCCTTGGAAAAGGTAGGTCCCTCCTTTTTCTGCAGTGAGAAGGTCCAGGGCTCGCCTATTTTGTAGGGCCACAGAATCTAATGAGTTAATTTGTCTTTGGACTGAAATGAAGGACTACACCACCTGCTCCTTATCCTCATTAAATTCTTGGGATAGCTTGTAGTAGAAATGGGCAGAGGTCAAGATGCCCCCAATCCCAGTGTCTAGGATTGCTGCTATGCCAGTCCCAATCAGGAGGGGGGCTATGACAGCTCGTTTATTTCTATGGGAAAGTTCCCCTTGGGGGTAGACTATTTGTTGTACCTCTTCTTCGTTGAGGAATGTTAGACCTGGGGTCAGGAAGACCAAGATGCAAGGTCCACAGGGGGTCAAGGGGGAGACACGAACATGCAAAGGTCCCGCAGAGAATGAAGATTCTCAGGTTGGTGCAATTATTTATGTTGTTCCAGAGAACCCAAGTGGAACAAAAGGAGGGAGCAGAGTTTGTAACACCAGTGTAGTTGGGACTAGAGTAGTAAATACAGGTTAGGTTTGAAGAGGCTGAGAGTAGGACATTGCCAGAGACTGGCCCAATGAGGTTTTGTTTTTTTTTTTTTTTGGGTGGGGGTGTTTGTGGGAGAGGGGAGGTATAGTCTCCCTGTGACAGCCAGGTTGAGGGTAAGGGGATTGCTATGTGTGGTGAGGGAGACAGAGGCACGCACATCCAACACTGGGATGTGTTGTGTGTACTGGAAGAATTGGAAAGAAGAGTTGAGAAGGCGGGTAAGGCGTTGGTTGTCAGAGGGAGGTTTTAGGAGAAGCTGTAATTGGGAAAGGAGGTCTAGGCATTTATAAGGCCTGTAACCAGGGGTTACAGGAGTTGCCTGTAACCAGGAAATTATGTTCTTTATGCCTTGTTCTTGTTTCTTTTCCCAATATTGATCTAGTACCCACCCCCATCTGAGTACCCCAGTGCGTAATGGGATAGAAACATGTGCTTCTTCCATTTGGCTCATGGCAGGTGCTCAAGAAACCCCCTCTCTTCTGTACTTTAACAGTGGGTAGGGGTTTGGGCTCCCCCACCCCACCCCGAGGTTCATGGTGCATGGTCTTGGAGCCGTATTGTGACATGAGGAATGAGCATAGGAATAAATGTCTGAGCAGAGGCAAGGAGTAGCCAGGAGGCTGGGGAGTGCAGCAAAGACAAGGAACAGGGGAGTCATGGGTCTGTCAGCTAGACAGTGTGGAGGAGATAGCGCCCTAGGAGTAGAACACAGCTAACGACATTCGTGATACCGATGAAGAGACAAAGGATAGGTGACCAGTCCTGAGGGGAGACAGTTACTAGGCCTATAGCAAGGACTAAGATTAAGAGTGCAGTTATAGTTAGAGAGACAGAGAGAGACCAGTCAGCGCGAGGGGCAGAAGGCCCCAAGTTGGTGGTTGCTTGAATCTGAGGAGGAACAGTGTTCATTAGGATGTAGAATGTTGTAGAGAATGAGAGTAAAGAGATCAATTTCGTCTGGACTTAGGTTGTAGAAGGTTCCCTGGAGCCATGGATGAGACACCGGTGTGATCAGATCTTTGAAGGAGGTTCCAGTCGGGCCCTGGTCCAGAGGTCCTGTAGTAGTTGGGTTGGGAACAGTCGTAGGCTGAGGAGTGTCCAGGTCATTCAGTGTCCTCTTGGATGGTTGACAGGGGTTGTCACCGGGTGATTTTTAAGGAGGTTGGCCCTGAGAGGGAGACCTGATAGGTGTCAGTTAAGGAAGGCAGCCCAGGATCGGAGGTGACCCGTTTTAGGCCAAAGAGGTGTACCCAGGAGGTGACCTTCTCGAGTTTAGCTGCAGTTGGTGTAAGGAGGATGCTTTTGAATGGTCCCTGCCACTTCAGGGTTAGGTCACCCTGGGGATTATCAGACAGATAGACCATGTATCCAATTTGTAAAGGGGGCGAGGGGTTTGGGGGTCAGGGGCAAGGGATGAAAGAGTGAGTGTAGATAAGAGAGGATTTCTCTGGCGGTGGGAGGGTCAGATGGAGCCAGGACTAAGATGACAGGGGACTGGAGGGAGGGAAGGGACAGGGCTATCTCCTTTGCCTTCTGGTCTGTGGCATTGTTGTAGGATTATATGAGACTTCCCTTTTGATGTCACCTACAGTGAAGGATGGCGGCTTTGTTTGGTAAGAGTGCTGCCTCTAGAAGTTTGTGGATCAGGTCTGAATTAATAAGGGGGGAATCCCTTTTAGATTAGGAAACCTCTTTCTCTCCATATTAGGATGTTTGAGTGAAGTATGTTATAGGCATATTTGGAGTCTGTGTGGATATTAACTGTGAGATTTTTAGCCAGAGTCAAGGCTCTTGTGAGAGCTAACAGTTCTGCCTGTTGGGAGGTGGTGTGAGGTGGCAAAGGTGAAGCTTCAATTGTCTGGGTTCCGTGATTGTGACGAAGGTCCCCCTGGATGATGGCGTATCCTGCCGCGAAGGGTGGGGATTTTTGAGAGCTGCCATCAAGGAACCAGTGTGGGGTGTCTGGGTCTAGGGTGGGCTGATCTGTTACATGTTGGAAGGGATTTGGGTTAAGATCTACTGTTAGGCTGCAGCTATGTAGGAGGGGGTCTGTTGTAGAGGACGTGGGTAATAAGCTGGCGGGGTTAAGGGAAGAGCAGAGGGAGAATGAGAGCTGAGGGTCGAGGAGAAAGGCATGTAGGACCTGTACCCTGGAAGGGGGAAGGGAGAGGAAAGCCCGATGTGACAGCAAGTCTCGGAAGATGTGTGGAGAACAGACTGTTAAAGGGGCATGTCTAGAGAGTTTATTTGCTTCAGGTACGAGGGTTGCGATAGCAGCCATGGCCTGTATACAGGGAAGCCACGCCTTGGTCACCATGTCCAGCTGTTTTGACAGATAGGCTGTGGGAGTCCAGGTGTCTCCGGTCCGCTGACACAGAAGTCCCAGGGCCTGTCCTTGGTTGGAGTGGGTAAAGAGAAAAAATAGTCTGGTGTGATCTGGCAGGTGGAGAGCTGGCACTCGGAGGAGGCTCTGGGTGAGCTGGTGAATAGGATTGGCCAGTACAGAGGGGTTAAAGAGGGGCTCATCCAGACATCCTTTAGTTGCCTCATAGAACAGCTTTGCAGTGAGGGAAAAGTTAGGGATCCAGATACGGAAAAAGTTTAGGAGGCCGAGGATAGACAGGAGTTCTCTTTTTGTTTTTGGAAGTGGACACTTAATTAAGTCTTGGACTCTTTCTGGGGCAATAGTTCTTTGTTGGTGGGATATGGAGAGCCCCAAGTAGGTGACGTTTGTCTGTACTACATGGACCTTGGATCAAGACACCCGTTAACTCCAGGATCCCAGGGCCCCAAGGAGTTTGGCAGTATGTTGGATGCAGAGTTTTCAGGTTGGGCTACAAGAGAGGAGGTCATCTACGTATTGGAGGAGATGACTCGGGACTAGGTTGAGTGTCTTTAGGTCCTTTTGTAAAGCCTGTCCAAAAAAGTGGGGGCTGTCTCTGAACTCCTGGGGGAGAATTGTCCATGTTAATTGTTGGGAAACATGAGTCTCAGGGTCTTGCCAGGTGAAGGCAAAAAGGGATTGGGAGAGGGCGTGGAGGGGAGTGGTGAAAAAGGCATCTTTGAGATCTAATACCGTGAAGTGGGTTGCAGCCAAGGGTATGGCGGACAGAAGGGTGTAAGTATTAGGGACTGGGAATGTCAGCATAATAGCCTCATTAATTTTTCACCGATCCTGGACCAGTGTCCAGGAGTTTGGTCCCTTCCTTACTGCCAGAATCGGGGTGTTGTGTGGTGAATGGGTAGGAATTAAGATGGAGGCTTGAAGAAGACGGTCTATGACAGACTTAAGTCCCTTGTGGGTCTCCGGGGTGAGAGAGTACTGTTGTTGGATGATTATAGTCGAGGGATCCTTTAGGGTAATGTGGACTAGGGGATGATGTTTGGCTATGGATGGCTGATCAGTGTCCCAGACTTGGGGGTTTAAGGCGGGTAGACCAAGGGAAGGTCAGGGGTGAGGTATAGGGATGGTCCAGGTGCCATCTGCATGCAGAATACAGAGACTGTGTCTAGGTGGGTATGGTAATAAAGACCCCCAATTTGGATAGCAAACCTCTCCCTAGGAGTGCCATTGGGCACTGAGACATTAACAGGAATGAATGTATGAGGGTAGATTTTCCAAACTGACAGAGTAATGGAGGGCTGACTTTTGGCCTTAAGGGAACTCTAGAGACCCCCTTGATTGTGAGTTCTGACTCTTAAGTTGGGTCAGAGTAGGAAGTTAAAAGAAAGAAAGTGGCTCCAGTGTCTACTATAAAGAAGGTCTTTTTCCCGGCCACTATCCCATCCACCCCTAAATTCTGAGCTCGTGTCCGGGACATGGGCCAGGGGGCTGGAACCCGGGTCCTGTCCTTGGAACAACTCTCATAGGGTTGGACTGAGGTTCCGGGGAGAAGTGGGGATCTCTCCAGTGGTGCCAGGGCATCCCTGTGGACATTCTATTCTCCAGGTCTGGGAGGTGGGGACCTCCCACAGATTGGGCACACTTTTGTGGGGGTCTGCGGGTTCAGACCTGCCTTTGCCCAGTGTCCTGACTGATTGCATCAGAAGCAGGGTCCGGGGGACGGGGAGTTGTCTTAAACCCCGGTCTGGGATGACTTGGGCTGGGCTGATCTCTTCCCTTAATTGCTGCCACCAAAAAGGCATATTTAGCTTTTCTCTCACAGTCTTTTTCTCTCTTAGCCTCCTCCTCTCTATTATTGAACACCTCGAAGGCTACTTCTAGAAGGTCTCTTTGGGGGGTCTCAGGGCCCTTCTCTAGTTGTCGAAGCTTATGTCTAATGTCAGGGGCAGACTGGCTACTGAATTGAACATGAAGGTAGAGTGACCCAGCAGGGGTGGTGATATCTACTTCTGGACTGCCTTTGTGCGGCGTGCCAAGAACAAGGCTGGATTTTCATCCTCCCCTTGGGTGATTTCCCTGGCTTTATCATAATTGACATGGATATGAGCATTTTTCTGCATTCCTTCTAGAAGGCAGGTAATCATATGATTGAGTCTTCTGATACCTGGGTCACCAGGTTGGTATGTCCAGTGGGGATATAACTGAGGCACTGCCTCATAAGTAACTGGGCTATCCTGCTCTTGGCTATGTAAGTGATCGGCGTGGGCTTTTGCTGTTTGCCAGATATGGTCTTTTTCATCTGGGTTGAAAGTGGCATTTAAGATATACTACATGTCACTCCATGTGAGGTTATAGGCCTGGGAGAGACTCAGAAATTCTTTTTTTTTTTTTTTTTCGAGTTTGATTTTCAGGAATTCTCTTCTGTATGTGGTAGGATTTTCAGGAAATGATCCTAACTTTTCTTCTATCTGGCTCATATCTGACAATGAAAATGGCATGAGGACTCGGGTGGGGCCCTCTGGTCCTGCCACCTCTCTCAGGGGTACGTGCCGGGTACGTGACCGTGTGGCAGAGGGGGGAAGGAAGGGGGGAGGGGGAGTCAGGGAGATGGGGTAGTGGGGCTGAGGGGGAGTCAGGAGAGGTTTTGGGGCCAGTAGGTGAGTTGACTGAGGGGGAAGGAGAGGGGGGTGTGGCGAGTAGGGAGGGGGCTTCTCTGCGGGGTCGAACTCAGGGGGTGCAGAAGGTCACCAATGGTGATTAATTGAAGAAAAAGAGCCCTTTTGCTTGGGAGGCAAGGTGCATAGAAGGACCTCGTGGGTGGAGCAGGCCTGGCATAGGGAGGGCCTGCTCTGAAGCGCCCAAAAGCCTTGGGCATATGGGACCTCCAGCCACTTGCCATTCCGTTTAAGGAAGGCGGTGAAGTTTTGAAGACTGTTCAAGTCAAATGTGCCAAACTCGGGCCAGCGGTCTTGATTATCCAATTGGTATTGAGGCCAGATCTGTATACACAGTTGTCTTAAGTGGTTAACTTTGAGTTCAGTGAGTAAGAGCGGTTTGAGATTTTTGAGGACACAGACCAGAGGGGAATCTATTGGGACAGATTGGCCAGACCCCATAATCAAAAGGCAAGCAGAGGCTCCTATTGGGAATTCAAGTGATCACCCATAGTCACAATACGAGTTATGAGAAGAGAGCTCTGTGTCGAGGTGGAGTATCCCCCACTGTCGCTTACAGGGTGACCTTAAGCCAGGGGCCCCTGGGACCTGGAGAGCACCTCTAGAACACCGTCTGGATCTTAACTTAATCTTGAGTGGAGTATTGCATGTAGAGCAGTCAATGGCAAGAGTTCCCTGTACTGGAGGTCGTCAGAGAGAGAGAGAGAAAAAAAGGGATAAGAGTCAGAGGCCTGGGGGTATGTAAAGCATCAATAAAGCCTTAGGACAAGGCTTGCACCGCTCACAAAGGCACTAGGCATCCCCAAGGGGAACTTATGAGCCCTGGCAGAAAGTGAGCTCAGCGGGTGTTCACATTCCTAGATTCCAGGAAAAGAGAAAATAATGAGAGGGAGAGAGAGCTAGAGCGAGAGAGAAAGAGAGAGAGACACGAGTGCCTCGCCCTCTCCCAGGTTTCGGCACCAAGAGTGTAAGGTATAGTTCAGGCCGAGGCAGAAAAGCAGGAGAGAAGTACCTCAACGGAGGTAGGTTACCTTTATTTAGTCTAGGAGGGGTGACAGTCGGCCTAACGACCAGGCTGAGAGTGAGAGGAGGCTTCATATTTAAAGGGAGGTTTTTGGAAGTGATAAGGGAAATGTTAGTCAGGCGGGATGTTTTGGGTAATCTTTAGTTGAGATGGCATTTGTAATTGAACTGGGGGTGATAAGTCCCCTGGGCAGGGATAAGTCCTGGGCAGATGTAGGGAGTGGGAGGTTTCTGGGCAGGGGGTGATAAGTCCCAGGTAGATGCAACTGGCTCAGAGCATCAGGGCAGGACTTAAAGCTTGGTTTTATTTTCTCTGAAGTTAGATGATTCAGCAAGGGCCTTTGAGACCATTGTTTTCTTTTCTAGGCCCAAGGACTCCTTCACAGAGGAGTCTGAAATAACTGCAGTCTGTGGGGTTGCAAAGAGTTGGACATGACTTAGTGATTGAAAAACAGCAACATCACTTTAAAAGATTTCATTTATTATAGACAAAAACTTTTAATTGAAAAAAAAAAAACACCAAAATCCTACAGATTTGAATATATAATTCACAGAAAGATGAAAAATTATAGTTTATGAGTAGATGTTCAATTTAATGATAAGAGAAATGCAAGAGATACTTCCTGTCCCATCAAACTGACAGGGGCTTCCCTCATAGTTCAGTTGGTTAAAAATCTGCCTGCAATGCCAGAGACCCGGGTTCAGTCCCTGGGTTGGGATGATCCCCTGGAGAAGGAAATGGCAACCCACTCCAGTATTCTTGTCTAAGAACCCCATGGACAGAGGAGCCTGGCAGGCTACAGTCCATGGGGTCTCAAGAGTCAGATATGACTTAGTGACTAAACCAACACTATCAAATTGACAAAACAGATAAAAAATCAAATACTTGACAGCATGTATTTTTGGTAGAGTTGTGTGAAACAGGCACTAACATGCACTTCTGGTAGGAGTCCAAAATGGTATAGTCCCTTTATAAGAGAGTTTGGCAGTATTTAACAACCTAGCAATTTCACTTCTTCTAATTTACCCTGAAAATATAATGCCAACAATACATATTCTCAATCTATTACCCCAGATTTCTCCCTTTCCATTTCCAATTCAACAGTCTTATAATACATCTAAAATTTCCTTGCCCACTACAAAAAAGAAACTGCTCCTCTTTGCAAACAAAAACACTCAAGAGACAAACTAGGAAAAAATGAAGCTGGTTCCATTCAAGGCATGGGGAGACTGGGCTGAAAGGCACAGGGGAAGGATAAACCTTCGCTGAATATATCTTTCTGTTTGTCTTTGACTTCGAGAAGCTCTACACATTCAAAAAACAAAATTAAATCAAGAAAGGGGGGGGGGGACCCAAAACAAGTGACAACAGTAACAACTTCAAAAAACTAACACTGGAAACAAGTGGAAATAAATGAATCCAACTACACAATTAAAGTTGAGGTTGGAGAGGGAGAGTTTGACTAATTCACACACCATAAATTGCAATGGTTCATAAAAACAATAATGTATACACATATACATGAAAAGAGCAAATGATAAATGGGGCAAAATGTTAACAATTGGTGAATCTGGGTAAAGGGTACATGGAAGTTTCTCTGCTACTCTTACAAATTTTCCGTTTGACATTATTTCCAAATAGAAAACAAAGTGAAAAATAAATTATACACAAATGTCATTTTTCCATCATCCTCTGAGTAAATGCAAGTGCCACAAATGATAAACAGGAACATATCCAAACAGTAACGTTTCCATCTCTCTTTGATTTATGGCAGATTGTTGGGTATTTTACACAAACTTAAAGAAACGATGAAACATCTGATTTAAATAGTTAAATAAAATAGGTACATTATGTGCCTAGTAGCAATACTAGTATATGTCCTCTAAAATGTGAATTTCTTACACTCCAGTCTTTTAAGAACCAAGCATTTAATGCCACACAAGATAGATTGCAAGAATAAAATTACTTCCCAATGGATACACTTTTAAGACTAAATTGATATTTCAAAGCATATGGCCATTACATGAATTTCTCCCAAATTTCTTTTGAAAAGCTGGCATGGTCATATTGAGAGGGGAAAAATTCATCAAACTCAAATCTCACTTTTAATCAGAAATTCTTGTGAGGCAAGAAAATGAGAATGTTTAAAAGGTGATTTGTAGGGCTGCTAATAGTTAACCATGGTGAAAAGGAGAAGATGAGAAACAGTATTATCTTAAAATGGGCATGAGAGCTAGAAAACAGAAACCTGGATTTAAAGCCTGCTTCTTCCTCTTAGAGATTCTCTAAGTTAGGATTTTCTAAATCAGTGGTTTGGTTCTCATTGTGGTACCTGACCAACACCATCCTCATTAACCAGGAGTTTGTTATAAACGCAAATTCTCAGGTACCACCCGTAACCTATGGAGTTGAGATAGATGTACTGACCTGTGTTTTTAAAAGGCCCCTCAAGTTTTTCTGATACAAACTTTTGGAACCATAAGTCTAAACTACAATAAAACAATAGTAATAAGAAAACAACAATAGTAATAGAGTCCATCCTAGGATTATGATGATGATTAAATGACATATTACCCATGAGGAAGTGATTTCTAAACTGTTACAAAAGCACTCATCATTAATGGTAGATTATTATTGTGTGACATAAAATTGTGGGAGAAAAATCTTAAAACCAATAGTACTTTGGGCTTTTATCAAACTGCCCTTTTGCAAAGCTTCAAAAAAGCTTAATTCCTTAAAACTTCCTAAACTTGGTACTAGGTCTTGCACAGAGGACTGCTCATTAAGCTTTATTGATGCTAACTGAAATAAGTCCATTTGAAAAACGTCATTGTCAAGTATTTTATCTCCTGTTTTTGATATGATCAAACTGGGAATTTTAAACTTCACCAAAATCAACCAAGTTATTAATTTTGAAAGACAATTTAGCTTCTGTGTTTAGAAGCACATGCTGTCTTTGGAGTTATGCTATTGGGTACCACTCACTGCTGTGTGACTTTGGCAAAGCTATTTACTCACACTGGGCCTCCTGACTTTGCTCATAGGACAAGAGTGATAATAATAATATTCACCTCATTGAGACTTTGAGAGTATTAATTAAAATTTTAAAGAACTTAAAAATGGCCTAGTACACAACATTCAACATTCTCCCTGTACCCTGAATGCCACACTTACTTTATTCCATTTTTACTTCATTTTTTCCCAACTTGCTCTCTTCGGGGGTTTTATGCCCCTCTGCCTGAACACTCTTTTCTTGGCATCTGCACGTTTTCTAATGAAGATGAAGACAAGCACATATATCAATAGACACCTTAAATGTTTTTTATTTATGAATGAGTAACTATTTGAGATACATTATACTGTTCTACCTGACCATATAGTGAAATAAATTATTTGAAGAATGTGTGGATCAGGAGAACTCAAAGGTAATCATCATCAAATTCAGGCCTACCCTAACATATCAGGCTTCTCTGATAACTCAGATGGTAAAGTGTCTGCCTGCAGTGTGGGAGACCCGGATTCGATCCCTGGGTTGGGAAGATCCCCTGGAGAAGGAAATGGCAACCCACTCCAGTACTCTTGCCTGGAAAATTCCATGGACTGAAGCCCCTGGTGGGCTACAGTCCGTGGGGTCGCAAAGAGTCGAACACGACTGAGCGACTTCACTTTCACTTTCTTTCACCATATCAGGCTTCCCTGGTGGCTCAGACAGTAAAGAATCCGCCTGCAATGCAGGAGACCCAGGTTCGATCCCTGGGTAGGGAAGATCCCCCGGAGAAGGGAACAGCTGCCCATTCCAGAATTCCATGGACAGAGAGGCCTAGTGGGCTACAAACCATCCATGGAGTCGCAGAGTGGGACATGACTGAGAGGCTAACACTTTCAGTAATTTTTCTACCATATCAAAGCAAAATCTAACGTGATCTCTCGGCATGGGAACCTACCTTGCCGTTAGCTGACTTGATCATTTGGCCTTGGCTTTCTCAGCTATGAAACTGGGAAGTTCATCTAGACAATCCATGAAGTCCAGTCCTACACTAATTCTTTGGTCCTAAATAAAACTAAAAGGTGAAATTACTCAACTGTCATATACATCTATTGCTTTTTTTTTTTTTTAAATCATTTTCAGGCATTTAAAATGTAGGTGTAGGGACTTCCCTTGTAGTCCAGTGGTTAAGAATCTGCCTTCCAATGCAGAGGATGCAAGTTTGATCCCTGGTCTGGGAACTAGATTCCATCCCAGCAGGTCGGTTAAGCCCATGTGCCACCAACGAAAGATCCTGCATGCATCAGGATTACAACTAAAATTCGATGCAGCCAAATAAATAAATGTTTTAAAAATAAAATGTAGATGTATACATCATCCTAAGTAGAACTATAAATACACACACCACCAAATTATACACGATGTACTCATTAATGCCCATTGATGAACATGTATCTTCAAATTTCAGAACTTAGGTTGAATTAATATACCTCCAAAAGTGAAACCATTCAATTTTCAAAATGCAATAGCATTAAAAAGCTTTCATATTAATTGTTGGCAAATGTCCAGTCTAATTGGCATGGTCAGACCACAAGATTAAAAAAAACCCATTATTCTAATTATAAAGCAATATGGCTTTTCTGTAAAATATCTGAAAAATGTATAAACAAGCATAAAGAAATACTGTGTATTTACTAAATTAAATCTCAAATACAGTTTTACTTCCTCTTAAAGAGAACAAGAGTATTTTCCTGTATTTTTAAATATTTTCCAGACATGAATTAATGACAGAATGATACTGCAAATGATGAACCTACTATTGCTTTAAAACTAGATTTATCATATTTTAAAGCTATGTAGAGCAATATGTGAATATTTGGGCAAATTATGAAATAGCCAGTAGTTAAAATTTCAGTAGTCAAAAGTAGCTTTTTAAAAAGCATGTATATGCTCTTATCCCCCATTATGAAGTAGCAAAGCTTTTTGAAAAATCAACTTCTCTGAGGTAAAATTTGCATACAGTAAAACATACACATTTTAAGTGTACAGCTCCATGACTTCTGCACATGTGTACACCTGTAGAAGAGCGACCATTATCAAGATATAGAAGATTTCCACCACCCCTCAAAAGCTCCCTCTTAACCTTCTGCCATCAATTTCCTCTTCCTACCCTCAGGCAATCCTTGATCTGCCTTCTGTCACTACCGATTAATCATGCCTTTCTAGAATTTCACATAAACAAAATAAAACAGTGATTTATTTGTGCCTAGCTTCTTTGCTCAGCATGTTCTTAACAGACATTTATCTGTGTTGTTGCATACACTTCGAATTTACTTTTGTTGCTGAAGAGTGTTTCATTGTATGGATAGATATAGCACAATTTGTTTATCCAAGGATTACTTCCAGTTTTCCTTTCCCATTTTTCCTTTTAACTGTATATCTTGTGGATTTTTCCCATCATTTTAAAGTATGACTATAACATGCAAATTGACATGCAAACACTTTACCATGTTTTAAAATGATAACAAACACAGTTATAAATATCTTCATAAACTCAAATATTAACAGAATCTGATCTGGGAATAGCATTCTTTTAATCTTTTAATGGTTTGGAAATATTTTCACTTCTCTTTTAGATTTCAAGTTTGATATCTGCCTGCTTCTTTTTCTTTTAAAAAATCTTTTAAAAGTTAGAGACCTTTTAAAAATTATATACAAAAATTTATATGATTTTAAAGTTATGCTAGTTCAAATATGTCTCTGGGATATCTATGGGACGTGATTCTTTTTTTAAAAAGTTCTTGGAACCATTTAAAACTTTTTTTATTGGAGTATAATTGTTTTATAATGTTGTGTTACTTTCTGCTGTACAATGAGGTGAATCACCTATATGTAAACATGTAGCCCCTTCTTCTTGAACTTCCCTCCTCCCCACCCCACTCATCTAGTCATCACAGAGCACACAGCTGAGCTCCCTGTGCTGTAAAATAGGTTCCCACTAGCTACCTAATTTACACAGGATGGAAGTTTCTTAAAAAATTAAAAATAGAACTACCATATGGCCCAGTAAGCCCACTCTTGGGCATAAAGCATGAGAAAATCATAATTTAAAAAGACACACATACCCCAATGTTCGTTGCAGCTCTATCTACAATAGCCGGGACATTGACAGCAACTTAAATGCCCACTGACAGATGAGTGGATAAAGAAGACGCACATGTACACAATGGAATATTACTCAGCCATGAAATAGAACAAAATTGGGTCATTTGTAGAGATGTGAAAGGGTGTAAAGTCTGTCTTATAAAGTAAGCCAGAAAGAGAAAAACAAATACTGTACATTAACACACATGTCAAATCTAGAAAAATGGTGCAGATGAACCAATTCGCAGGGCAGGAATAGAGATGCAGATATAGATAACAGATATGTGGACATGGGGTCAGGCAAGGGGAGCACGAGATGAATTGGGAGATTAGGACTGACATATATACACTCTCCATTTTAACTCTGAAAATTCAAATATTGTAGCTCAGAATTTTTTTTTTTAAATCTCTTTACGTTTGTTTCTTCTAAAACTATTTCGAGCTTGCATATTGTTCTCATATTGGACCTCCACTATGTGCCTTGACATTTTAAAATATTTTTATTCATGATTTCCATATCTTTGTATTCATTCTCTATGCTACCACTATGTTCTCTATTGATTGAATGGTCTAAGCTGTTTTTGAAAGTGAGCATTTTATAATTCTTCTGTAATTTAAAAACAAAAAATCTCAAGCCAAATTGCCAGAAACTCTTCTATGCCCTCCAATGCCATGCTCTTAAGGTTTCTTATTTCATATAAATTTGTGTTTACATGTGAATATATGTATATACATATACATGTATCTACTTTTAAAGTTTTTCCTTCAAATCCCTTTTTAAAGCTACTACATGTCTTTAAATGGCTTGATATCACTCTTTATCTTTGACTGTCAATTGAGTAGGGCCTCCTAAGCACCTGAGTATTTTAAGGCAGAATTTCTCTTGCAGTAGTGAACCAGTAGGCAAGCATTATTTGGTCAGTTGCTTGAACTGTATGAGGAGAAAGCTCTTTCTTCTCAAAAGTAAGCTGGGAAAGGCTACTCTGACCTTCTGGCTGCAATGGCAAAACCAGTCCCTTCCAGAACTGTATGCAACAACCATGCAGAAACAGGTGCCTCTTCCATCACCAGCTGCCCATTCCCACTCCAGACCCTGGGTCCAGCCTCATTTGCAGAATTAAGCATCATTCAATTCCAAGAATCCTTCATACCATTTCCAACTCTGCAAACACTGACATACACTTGTATCTTCTTTTTTTAGAACTTGACATCCTGTATAGCTGGGATTTCCTCTAGGCTCCAACCATTCACCCAGTTGCTTAAACATTGTGATCTTTGGCAGAATGCTGAGACCAGGTAGAGACCTATTGGACCAAGAGATGAAGTTTCTTAAAAACCAGGGATTAAATGTTTGGATTTAATTTAAATCCAACAGGGCAACAGGAATCCACTGAATTTTAAACAGGTGAATAAATGTGATTAAATCTGTAGTTTGCGAAGAAATAATCTAGCTTCAGTCTGCTCATATCCCTGGGGGCAGGAAGAGTGGCTATAATGGAGACTATAAGAGCCTAGATTAGGGCAGAAATGGAGGTTAAAATACAAATACAGCTGGGTGGGGATTTAGGTGTACAATCAGTGGTACCTGGTGGTAGACTGGTTATTGGGGCTGATGGAAAAGAAGACACTGACCAAGTATTTTGGTGAACCTGGTGGATGATTAACTCTCCAGTGATGCATAAAACATAGCGGGCCATATTTGTTTTGGAGATGATGTATCCTTGCATCCTCTAATACGCATGTAGCAGTATATTTATAAATTCCTAAAGAAGGACTGACTAAAGAGTGTGTATTTGAATTTTGATACATATGGCTACAGTGCTGTCCTTTAAAACTGATTTGGGGGTGGGGGTTACCTAATACATGAAAAATGATGTCTTGCTGTCAGTTTGATTTTTACTTTTTAAAAAATTTTTTGAGAGTAAGAATGAACCTCTTCTAAGTGTTTGGAAGACTAGAAGACAGTTATCCATTAATCTCCCTGCTCAATTTTCTATTGGTGATTTTCTTTTCCTTATAATTTTTAAAAGCTTTTTATCTAGTGAAAAGATCAGGTCTCTGTAGCCTAAGCATTGCAAATATTTTTAACAGTTAAATACCTGGCTTGTTATCTACAGAATGTTTTAATTCTTATGTAATCAAATTGCTCAATTTTTTCTTCTGTGATTTCTGAGTTTTTAAATAATGTTTAGAAAATCTTTCTCTATTTCATAGTTATTTAAATGTCACCCTCTCATTCTTTTACCTAGTATTTTCATAATTATATCTTTAAGCTTAAATATTTAATTCATATAGAACTGATTTTGATGAAAGGAGATAAGATTTCACAGATGCCTACTCATGACCCTAAAACATTCACTGAATAACCCATAATTTCCTCCTTTATTACTTTAAAATAATACTTTTTTTAAAACCATGAATTAAATTTCTGCATGTATAACTCTATTTTTGAAATCTCCATTCTGATCCACTAACTATTTTAGTGTTGATCAAACTGTTTCAGTTATTGTGATGTTATATTTATTATCTATTGAGGCTTATTCCATTCCCACTCTTTTTTTTAACTGATAGTCTTACTAGGTTATTTTCTAAATAGACTATAATTAGACAGTTTTGAAAAAAAATAGATATTTTTATTAAGAGAAAGTGAAAGTCGCTCAGTCCTGTCCGACACCTTGCGACCCTATGGACTACACAGTCCATGGAATTTCCCAGGCCAGAATACTGGAGTGGGTAGCCAGTTTCTTCTCCAAGGGGATCTTCCCAACCCAGGGATCCAATCCAGGTCTCCCACATTGTAGGCAGATTCTTTACCAGCTGAACTGCCAGTTTAATTTCCAGATTTATAGATTAATTGGGGGGGGGGGAATTCTTACCTTTATTATGCTTAATTTTCTTAGTCAAGAGACTCTCTATTCACTTATTTGTGTCTTTTCTTCTCCTTTGTGTATAAAATTGATAACTTTCTGATTTTTATTTGCTTGAGAGAAAACTATTGATTGTTTAGTCACCTCTAGTTGACTGTCTTTGACTTTCCACATATAAAAGCATATCATTTGCAAATGATAATTTTCCTTCCAGTTTTTATGATTTTTTTCCTCTTTCTCTTATCTAATTGCATAGGCCAGTAACTCCAGAACAGTATCAAACAATAGTGATGACAGTATGCAATCTTGTTTTGTTTTCCCTGACTTTACTGGAAATGTTTTAGGTGTTTAACAAATAACAAAAGCTTTACCAGCTTTCGACAGAAAAAACCATATACTGTTTCTGTACTTTCCAGTTCTCCTAGGTTTTCCTCATTGGCTTTCTTCATCTAATATCTTCAACGTTGGAAACTCCGTCCATTTGTGTACAGATAAATTACAAAGTTTGGGGAGCATCCATTACTCCAAAGGAAAAACTGTGGAGTGGAGGACAGGGCGATAAAGTAGCTTGTTGAACTTCGTGACGACAGTCAGAGCAAAAGGTTAGAAAAAGTTCCTTTAGGACAGGGCCAAGCTCTGACAGTCACTCTATAGAAGGAAGAACCGGAGCGTGGGGAGGAGTCGGGGCCACCCCCGCCCCCAGCCTCGCGTAGGTGCCACCCGCGAAGATGAAATGTGAGCCCGGGTGGCCGAGGACGCTGGATCCGCTGCTCAGCCTGCCGCCAGACCGCCCCGGGGGCAGACAAAGAGACCTCGGCCACCGCGCAGCCCCGCGCGGCCGCCCGCGCTCCCCACGAAGGCTCGCAGCGCGATGGCCGGGTCACCGCGCCAGCCCGCGTTCCAGAGCGCTGCCCGCTCCATCTGATCGCCCCCCGGCGCCCGCATCCCCTCCCGGCGCTGGGCTCGCCCTTGGCTCCCAGCCTTCTCTACAGACCGGTTCTGCTTGTCCTTCTGTCCTGGCGCGCCACCTCCGGCCACCGGCTTGGATGGACGCGCGGAGGGTGCCCGGGAGTCCAGGGGTCTTGCTTCCGAAGTTGGTCCTGCTCTTTGTCTGCGCAGGTCGGTGACCTAGGGCGGCGGGAGCGGGGGGACTGGGGCTCCCGGCGGCGCTGGGGTCACAGGCCAGGCAGCGCGGGTTGAGCGGGGCGCGGTGGGCGGGCAGAGGCTGGGTGGTCCCCGCCGGCAGGGGCGAACCCCGCGCGCGCCAGCCCGGGGCTCGACCTCCACGCGGTTCTGTTTTGTCCCTTTCCTTCCACGTGTCCTTCTCTCTCTCTCTCTTTTCCTTTCTCTCCGCGGAACAACTATTAATACCCCCAACCCCACATTTAAGGGATTTTTTTTTTTTTTTCATTTTCTGAATAAGGTGAGAGTGGAGACTGAGCGGTGGAAGGAAAGCATTTTTTTTTTAAGCACCTGAAGTTTAGAGGTATCACTAAGATTTTCAGATAAACTGGCGACTTTTCAGTAAAGGCTACCGCTGCCTTATTCCACCTCCACATGCTGAACATTCCAGATTTTTCCTTTCAGAAACCAACCCCAAAAAACCATAGACTGGTGTTTTCATTCTTTAGAATTTGATTCTCAAGTGTGGTGGACAGTGCAACTGGAAGCTTTGAGTTGAAATATACAGTTTTCAAGAGGCATCCAGCGTCTAATTTGTTTTTGCTGAGCTTGTTAAGCCCTTGTTTATAAGTGAAGAGTATCTTATTTCCCTCATTTTAATTTTTCTTGGCTAGAATTGCTAGCTAATATTTGATGTAGCGAAGCGGTTTTCTTGTTTTGTGACTGATGTGAAGCCCAAAATGGTCTTTTGTTAGTTATTCAAGTATAAAGTTAATTGCACATGCAGTTTTCCATCTGCTTCATATTTTTAAAAAACAGGATAAAGGCAGAGTTTTTGTAGAATTTTTCATGTCTCTGACTTCTTATAATAAAAGCCACAGGCTTACCTATGACCCTGCAATACTAAATTTATGTATAGTACTGTGATTTACCTTTTGATATTTGCAAAAATAATGGCACCTGAAATGAAGATGGTCTTCAGTATTCTTACCTGAACATCAACAGAATTGAATTTCTCTTTCAACCTTGGGAGAAATGAGTCACGATGATAACTCCTGTAGAAATTTACACTCTGTTTAAAATGTAAATTAGTGGTCGTCTGTGAGTTGTTTCAAAGATATTTTATTGTAGGGAAAATGCTGACCTTCAAATACAAAATGCATAAAATAAGGAAAGTACTTTCTATTTAATGAGAGTCCACATCATAATGTGTTTCCAGCACTTACTTCTTTTACTTAAGTCCTATAAAGTTTGCAGAATTTGAGAGTCTAACAGAATCAATTGCATTAATATCCATTTTATATTAAAATCTTTTCATTAGGTGATTCGGAGCAGTGACGATTCTTTTCACTTTCACTGTTTACCAAAGAAAATAGAAATGAGAAAATATAATACAGCAAGTGAAATTTTAATACCTTCACTCATCTTCAACCACATCATTGAACAACTTTTTCTTGTTCTTTTGTCTATTTTATTCTCCTTGGTGAGCTGAAGCTTCTGATTTTCCTTCCCTTCTTTCCGTTCCCCCAATGTTAAGTGCACACCTCACCACCCCAACCCCCAGGATTCAGGGAACCCAAGCAGCTGGCCAGCAGGGAGCTTGATCAATGTAGAAGTTTTTACTCCACTCATTCCCTTTCTCCATCTGCATCCCTCCTCAGTACATTACAAAGTCATAACTCACCAGTGCTAGGTCAGCTTATCACCTTTGATAAGAAATGATTAGCTAGTGCATTTCTGATATTAATTCCTGAGTTCTTTATTCAGAGGCTTCTTTATGCTTGCAGCATTTACTCAACTACTGTTAATTGAGTGAGGTATGCTGAGTGATGCCTAGGACAGACAGAGGTCATACTTTGAGTATTGTCTGGAAGATAAACTGTGCCCGTTACTCGACGTTATAAAAAGCTGTATTATGGAAGACAGACAATGGTGTACTTTAGGTATTCAAAGGAGGAGACTTTACTGCTGACTTAGGAGTATATGCTCTGTGAAAATGACGTCTGTTTCTTTAACGTAATATTCTCAGAGACGAACAAAATGCCTGACCCATAAGAGGAGAGCAATAGATATTTGCTCAGAGAATTTGAATTGAGGAGGGTTTTTAGGACCTAAACCTTTTAGAAGATGAAGTAGGATAGTGTATGAACAAAGGCAGAAATCATGAGAAGTGTAAAACAGACAGTACAGATGGGTTGGAACTAAGAGATAAGGCTGGAAGTGAGGATTGGGATGAGATGAAGGAACACTACAGAAATAGAATTAATCCAGAAATGAAGTGAAGTGAAGTCGCTCAGTCATGTCTGACTCTTTGAGACCCCATGAACTATAACCTACCAGGCTCCTCCGTCCATGGCATTTTCCAGGCAAGGATACTGGAGTAGGTTGCTATTTCCTTCTCCAGGACATCTTCCTGACCCAGGGATTGAACCCGGGTCTCCTATATTGTAGGCAGACAATTGACCATCTGAGCCACCAGGAAAGTCCAGGATTGATCCAGACACCCTGTTAAATGAATTGCCAGCTTTAATGGGACAAAAACCTGTCAATGTGCTGTCCGTGTGTGTGTGTGTGTGTGTGTGTGTGAGTGTGCACGCGCAAGTGTGTGTGTGTGTGTGTGTGTGCACACGCACGCGTACTCACTCATGTCCACCTCTTTGCAACTCCATGGACTGTAGCCCGCCAGGCTCCACCGTCCATAGAGTTTTCCAGATAGGAAAACTGGAGTGGGTTGCCATTTCCTTCTCCAGGGGATCTTCCCAACCCAGGAGTCAGACACAGGTCTCTTAAGTCTCTGACATTGGCATGCGGATTCTTTACCGCTGAGCCACCTGGGAAGCTGTCCATAACCTGAATTATTTTCCCCAAAGAAGATATATTAAATACAGGATCCATTTGTCAGCGAAATAAAAGCAAGGTTTCTATACCTGAAGCATTATGTTTGACTTTGGAGTCACTTTTGGAAAGAAATCCATGGGAGTGTTTATATGATTATCTAACTCCCATTGCAGGCTACAAAGGCAGGATTTGGCCAAGGTTTTAACCTTCCTGGCCTGTGCAGTGATTTCTGTCCCCTCCCTTTCCTTCCCTTCTGATTCTTAGCTGTAGATTACAAGAGCCAATTCTGAGCAAGTGCTTGGAGCCAGATGCTTTCCTGTTCTACACATTCCTTGAGAAGGGAGTGGGGAGGCTTCTTCCAGATCCTGCCTTAAAGTCACTGAAGAAAATTGGAACTGGCTAATTTTCAAGAATATTAACTTGAATATTAGTAGTAATATTATTTATCTTCTGAGGCCATTGGGGTGTTTCACGCTTTTGCAAGTGAGAAGTTGTCTCCATATTGTCCAAACTGTGATCTTTATAGGATTATTTTCAAATAAACCGGAGAAAGCAACTAACCTCTCAAAAGAAGTTTGAGGTGTGATTGACATCCAGGTTTGGAAATGTGATTGTGAGTGTATTTGTCGTGCTATTAAATCTCCCCTTTTCAGTTATTTCAGATCCCTGGGTCAGGAGGATCCCCTGGAGAAGGAAATGGCACCCCATTCCAGTATTCTTGCCTGGAGAATTCCATGGACAGGGGAGCCTGGCAGGCTACAGTCCATGGGGTCGCAAAGAGTCAGACACGACTGAGCAATTAACACACACTTTCAGTTGTTTAATTCTGGGAAGCAGACTAAAGTGCTGGAAAATGCCCTTAAAATAATGAACAGTGTATGACAGGATCTAGATATTTGCTGCAGGTATAATCCGGCTTCTTGGCAACAAGACTTGGGGCTTGGTTTCCTGAAACATTGACTCAAAATATTTTGATAACACTGTGTCCTTATAATAATAGTAATTGAATCTTTGATAATCATGGAGAGCTTAATAAGATGTCACTGTCTTGGGCGTCGTTCAAAAAGGATCCTGTGAAGCTACTGAAATATCACTTGTCCTGCTCCACCAGAGTAAGGCGGGGTGTCAGCTCTCCCACTATCTGAATGACTTTTAAGTGTACAAAGTAGAACATCCCAGCTACATGCTTGACATAACTGAGCAGTCTAAATATTTGAATTAAACAGTACTAAAAATGAGAGCTATGGAAATTCCCTGGGAAAATGGTAAAATAAATTGCAAAAAGCATACACAGCATATTAATGCAAAAAAATTAATGTCAATAAATCATTAGATCATGTTTCTGTCTTCAAAATTTTTAAGTGGATTTAAGTAGAGTTACTGAATCTTACAAAGTTGATTATTTTACCCCTTCATGCCTTCTTACCACATCCTTGAAGAAAACATTAAGGTTTTTTCATTTCTGAAGTAGAAATAAAATTGAGGGAAAGAAAACATGAACTTTTCGCTTATTCCACAAAGGTCATGCATTATTGATAGAGGTGAATGAACTTTGCTAGTTTTTGATCACATCAATTTGTAAAGAATCATTTTGTCAGGGAGGTGTTTAAAAGCCAAAACTATATTTTCCTCTCTAGACAAATCAATTACATGAACCTGCAGGCATAAATATAACATTTGCACTTTTATATTATGACTTTGACAGGAAAACAAAAGTCTTGTATAATTTTTGTAAGAATTATTGCCTTCAGAGATTGAGTTGGAAATGACCTCTTTTGTGATTCTTGAATGTGTAACTCAAATTATCAGACTATACTTATACATGTGTTCTTACATGTACCTGAAACTCACATATTTATGAGTATATTTATATTTATTTTTATATTTATATTTATAAACGCACTCATTATAATTTATACCACTGATTATAACTGATTGTAACTAAAAGATAGGGCTTCCCAGGTGGTGCTAGTGGTAAAGAACCCACTTGCCAGTGCAGGAGACATAAGAGACTCAGTTTTGATTCCTGGGTCGGGAAATCCCCTGGAGAAGGAAATGGTAACCCGAGCCATTACTCTTGCCTGGAGAATCCCATGGGCAGAGGAGCCCATGTCCAAAGAGTTGGACAGGACTGAAGTGACTTAGCGCACACATAGCTAAAAGATAGCCTTCACTTGTTAAACATAAATCATTTAGATGAAATAAAGAATTTTTTTTATAGGTAGGGTAACTTTTATTCAACATTTGGTATAATTTTCCTTGCCAAAAACATGGGGAAAAGACAATAATTTGGTTTTGTCAGCTCTGATATGTCCTTTTAAATCAGAAAATACTTTCCCCTTCACACAGTGCTGTTTCATAGCTTATTGATTCTTAAATCTGACATTAAACAAACTCTTAATTATTCACCAGTTCATTATCTATAGGAACTTTTTCCCACAACTGACTCCAAATGGATTGACAGGATATGCAGACTCATATGTGTTACCTTATGTATGCACGCTGTAATTATGACAAATTATGTATTAAGACAAAAATGGTAGAGAAAAACATATAATGCACTGTCATGAAAAACATTCAGTATTTTAAAAATGATTTCCAGTTCTTATTATTCATGTCAACACTTTCCTTCAAATATATTTAGGATTAACACTCTGAAGTCAAAAGACTTTATCATTTAAAATTTATTGTAGGAACTCTGTTGACAAATTGAATGTCTGATTGTTTGGTTCATTCATTCTCCCTTCATTGTCTCTTTCAACCCACTCTGACTACCAGTTATGGTGCTTGATGCAGGAGGTTCCAAGAATGGTCTTTGCCTTTTCTAGATTTATGTTTGATAAAGAGGAAGGGAGCTTCCCAGGTGACTCAGTGGTAAGAAAAATCTACCCACCAGTACAGGAGACTTGGGTTCGATCCCTGAGTCAGGAAGATCCTCTGGAGAAGAAAATGGCAACCTCCTCCAGGATTCTTGCCTGGGGAATCCTGTGGACAGAGGAGCCTGGTGGGCTACAGACAGAAGACTCAGTCATGACTTAGCAACTAAAGAACAACAAGGAGCTAGTTTAAATGTTTACAAATGTTTTAGAATTCTGAGCATTTTGAGAATCTAAATGCACTAAAAAGTGGTCATTGATTGATTAAGATGTAAAATAAAGCAATTTTTTTGTAAATCTGCGATTTTAGAATAGTAACTATGTGGATGTGGTTTTATTTTGTAGAGGATTGCCTTGCTCACTGTGGCAAAGACTGCAAATCTTACTGCTGTGATGGAACCACACCTTACTGTTGCTCCTACTATGCCTATATTGGGAATATTCTTTCGTGAGTATTAATCACATTTGGCAATATTGATACTCTTTCCTTTGCCCAGTTATGTTCTCAAAAAGTGCTAAGTTATAGTTTTGAGTAGGAAATTTTAAGATTGGTTGTTGACATAAAATCCTTACTGGAGATTCTAAACACTCATGACAGTCTAATGTGTCATATTTTTTTCACTAAATGTGTAAATTAATATACAACATAAATTGCTTTTATTAGAAGTTTAAAAGATATTCTTTAGTTTGTATTTATGATAATAGTAATAATAATGTCCTAGTAGATCATATTCATAATATTGATCCATTTTTTAACATTGTAAATGACATGTTTTTATCTGCTTTGTTGAAAGATTAGAATTTGTCATTTAATGATAACCAGTTTATTTTGCCATCCCATGTATTTGTCAGACACATCCAGTAGATATCAGGGGAAAGAGACTTTATAAATAAAAAACAATTGAGACATGAAAGGTCAGTTTTTACCTAAGCAACTTCAGGCAACAAGATTAGAGCCTCAGAAAAGCTAGGTGCCAACAGTGTAACCTGATAAGCAACTACAAAAGTCAGTGAAACATAACACAGAGAATATGTTAAGCATTTGTCTATAACTAATTATAGTTATAGAATTTATTTTAGAGATGCTTCTGGGTAAGGGAAATGGACAAGCAGAAGCTGCCTGCAGGGTTGTATGTCTGAGAACTGTGCAACTCTGTCCTTCTACACACACCTTCAAGTTGAGAAATAGAAGACAGAGGATTAGGAGCATATGAATTTCACCCAGGGGCGACCATCACTCAAGGCTTTCAGGAGTCTGCTTCTGTCCTCCTTACTTTGTATTTTTCAAGTGACAATCAGGATGATTTGAAAACTGTTCTGTTGTGACTTAGTCTGTGTTCTATGAAGGCTTAAGTAGAGCCAGGAAAGATCCCACTGGCATGCGTGACCAAGGTCTGTAAATCATCCTCTGTTTCCTGAGAACAGGAAACCTGGCATAGAGTACACTTTCTAGATGCAAAGTGGGATTGATTTTAGAGATTATGTCTCCCTGAATAAGGCCAGAAAGAATCAGAGTTCAGGATATTTTTGAAGATTGTCATGGTGATGGAAGAAATGTCAGGTTGTCATAAAGACTGATGAATAGAATTTAAACATTCTTTGAGATATGTATAAATTCTAAATAAAATGTTTGAATTTTTCATCATTGAAGACTTGCTAGAAAAACATTAAGTCCCCTTACATTTAGAGAATGGTAAGAATCAGTTCAGAATACCTTAAGCAAAGACAAATAATGATGTTCCACATTTGTATATCACTTCGTGTTTTTTAAGTACTTGATTACTAAATTCAAATTTGATTTTTGACTGGTCTTCACACGCCAGAGGCTGTTTGTTCCAGGCAGATGTGTGAGTGAGCCTCGTAGGTGGTATAGGTTTGAGCAGCCTGGGGTCAGAATGCCTCTGTGACTCTCTGGTCCTCTGGCACCTGGCCCAGGTTTCTGCCCACTAACTGCATCATGGCATGCGTTGAACTATTTCTCACCTCGTAGATACCTCCACCCTGATCAATATATATAGAAGACATAAATAGTTATTAATCAAAGTACTTAAATATTTTTAAATTTACCATTGGGCTTTACATGTTTCACATCTACAATCAGATTCTTCTCCTTTGTTTTTTTTTAATGGTACCTGTCCTTTGAACTAATTTCATCACTTGGTAAAGAATTCATTGAGTTATATATTTATCTTGGTTTTTAGGGCCATGTACTTGTTATGTTTGAAAAACAGAATTGTGTTCTGTGGATGGCGGAAACAAACACAGATGGCATAATATTTCAGGCAGTTAAACTGAATTTTCTGTTCAAAATAGAAGCCACCAAGTAATTCCCTTGCTAAACAATTCTTAGAGAAAAAAAAAAAAGAGCTTTAAAGTGTTTTCCCCACTGGATAAAGAATACATTTTCAGGATTTCCAGTTATTGTTAAGATTTGAAAAGAGTTAACTCCACCCAAAGCTTTCCTTTTTTTTTTTTTTTAATTAGGGTGGGGGAAATAGAAAAAGAGTAAATAATTCCAAGAATGCTTACAAAAGTTCTTTCATGCACATGTTTTCAAATATTGCTATTTTGGAACTCATAAACTCCGTTTCCTCTCTTGCAAGCATCTAGGCACACTCTTAGTAAAATCATTTTAATCATCCTAACAGAAAATTTAATCTTTGTGGTTATCAGTAAGGTAATAGGGAAGAAATCAGTAAACCCACTGGAATGTTATGTATTTTATAAATTGATTTTATAAATTGATTTTAATTTGGTTTCTAGTCTTATTTATTTTTAAAATAGAAAATGTCTTGGCCTAGCTTAAAATGAGCTAAAGAGAATATAAAATACAATTTGGGTCATTGCAGACTGTGTATAAATTGGTAAGGTAAGGCATACTTGATCCTTCTTGCTGAGACCTCTCTCCAAAATAATCAGAGTAGAGATATTTAGCCCTTAATTCAGCTACCCTTTCTAAACTTTTTAAAATTAACCAGTAAGACTAGTTTTCAAATAGATCCCAAAAGCTAGCATTCAATTTACCTTTTAGTTTGAAAGTATTATTTGACTCAGATCTCTCCCCTTTACATATTTTATATTCTAAATATGAGTTAATTTTGACAAGTAAATTTAGATTTACCCCCTTTTTTCAGTTATAAATGTATATCATGTGAAAACAATTTAAAAATTAAACTTTAAAAAATACTTTAAACAATCAAGATATAACTTATGTATAACATTATATTGACTTCAGATGTACAACATAATGATTTAATATTTGTATATACTGCAAAATGATCACTATAATAAGTCTATTGACATAAATCTATTTAAAATGGCATGCCTACTTTTGCTCATTATGGTCACAGGTATTGACTTCCATATAGAAAAGTAACAATATTAGTTTTTAGAATTTAAGGATAATTTTTGCAAAAGTCAGCATACCCTATGCAATCAATTATTTACAGATATATATTGAGTACCTGTTACCATAGCAGCATAGGATCCAAAGATAAATAAATGATGTTCCCTGACTTTTATGATCTCTCAATCTTAATAAGAGAAGAAAATGTAGACCAATAATTCTAATTCAGTGAATTAATCTATAGAGTGTTATTGAAGGGCTGAAAAGCGAGAAAGCAATTAAGTGTGTGTATGTGTGTGTGTGTGTGTGTGTGTGTGTGTGTGTCTAGAAAGAGATGTTTAGAAAAAGCCTCATAAATATGAAATTTGAACAGAGTTTTAAAGAAAGAGTAGATATTTACATAAGTGAACAGTGGAGAAAAGGAAGTGGATTCCAGATATAGACAGAGTCTCCCTTATAAAGGCAAAGATTTAATAAAGTAAATGGTCAGTTTGGGAAAACCTATGTTGGTCAGGGTTGCTAGAAAAGGAAAGTTAAACTTTAGGTAAGACAAAAGGCAGATACTTACTTTTTTAGACTTTTTTTGGTAGATTACATAATCTTACTGGTCATGTCTAACAAAACTAAAATAAAATAATACAGTCTTTTTCTGGAAATAAGATAGCTGGTTTCATGTAGAGAGGACACATTCTTAGATCTCACTAAGTGAAAGTGTTGCTCAGTTGTGTCCGACTCTTTGTGACCCCATGGACTGTAGCCCACCGGGCTCCTCTGTCCATAGTTTTCCAGGAAAGAATACTGGAGTGTGTTGCCATTGGCTTCTCCAGGGGATCTTCATGACCCGGGGATTAAACCCGGGTTTCCGGCACTGCAGGCAGATTCCTTACCATCTGAGCCACCAGGGAAGCCCCTTAGATACCACGTAGATGAGGAACAGAGGTGAGAAGCCACCAAATGAAGATTATTTTTATTTATTCAATAGAGAAAAGATTTAGAGTGAACACTGAGATATTACACTTTTTAGTACCATTTATGATGGAATGTATGACTTGGGAACTATTGGTCCATTTTTGACAGTTTTAAAAAATTTATTTTTTATTGAAGGATAATTGCTTTAAAGAATTTTGCTGTTTTCTGTCAAACCTCCACATAAATCAGCCATAGGTATACAGATAGCCCCTCCCTTTTTAACCTCTCTCCCATCTCCCCGCCATCTGACCCCTCTAGGTTGATACAGAGCCCCTGTTTGAGTTTCCTGAGCCATACAGGATAGCCTATTGGCTATGTTTTACCTATGGTAATGTAAGTTTCCATGTTACTCTTTCCATACATCTCACCCTCTCTTCCCCTCTCCCCACGGCCATAAGTCTGTTCTGTTTCTCCATTGCTGCCCTATAAATAAATTCTTCAGTACCATTTTTCTAGATTCTGTATATGTGTGTTATAATACAATATTTATCTTTCTCTTTCTAATTTATTTCACTCTGTATAATAGGTTCTAGGTTCATCCACCTCATTAGAACTCAAATGTGTTCCTTTTATGGCTGCATAATATTCCATTGTGTATATGTACTGCAACATCTTTATCCATTCATCTGCCTATGGACATCTAGGTTGCTTCCATGTTCTAGCTGTTGTAAATAGTAATTCAATGAACAATGGGATACATGTGTCTCTTTCAATTTTGGTTTCCTCAAGGGATATGCCTAGGAGTCGGATTGCTGGGTCATATGGTGGTTTTATTCCTAGATTTTTAAGGAATCTCCATACCGTCTTCCATAGTGGCTGTGTCAGTTTACATTCCCACAAACAGTGCAAAAGAATTCCCTTTTCTTCACACCCTCTCCAGCATTTATTGCTTGTAGACTTTTTGATGATGGCCATTCTGACCGGTGTGAGGTGATATCCCATTGTGGTTTTTATTTGCATTTCTCTAATAATGAGTGATGTTGAGCATCTTTTCATGTGTTTCTTAGGCATCTGTATGCCTTCTTTGGAGAAATGTCTATTTAGGTCTTTTTCCCACCTTTTGATTGGATTGTTTGTTTGTCTGGTATTCAGTTGTATGAGTTGCTTATATATTTTGGAAATTAATCTTTTGTCAGTTGTTCCATTTGCTATTATTTTCTCCCATTCTGAGGATCATCTTTTCACCTTGCTTATAGTTTCCTTTGCTGTGCAAAAGCCTTTAAGTTTAATCAGGTCCCACTTGTTTACTTTTGTTTTTATTTCCATTACTCTAAGGGGTGGGTCATAGAGGATCTTACTTTGATTTATGTCATCAAGTGTTCTGCCTATGTTTTCCTCTAAGAGTTTTATAGTTTCTGGTCTTACATTTAGGTCTTTCATTCATTTTGAGTTTATCTTTGTTTATGGTGTTAGGAAGTGTTCTAATTTCATCCTTTTACATGTAGCTGTCCAGTTTTCCCAGCACCATTTATTGAAGAGGCTGTCTTTGCCCCATTGTATACCCTTGCCTCCTATGTCAAAAACAAGGTGCATGGGTTTATTTCTGGGCTTTCTATCTTGTTCCATTGGTCTATATTTCTGTTTTTGTGCCAGTACCATACTGTAGCTTTGTAGTATAATCTGAAGTCAGGAAGGTTGATTCCTCCAGTCCCATTCTTTTTTCTCAAGACTGCTTTGGCTATTCAGGGTCTTCTGTGTTTCCATACGAATTGTGAAATGTTTTGTTCTGGTTCTGTGAAAAATGCCATTGGTAATTTGATAGAGATCACATTGAATCTATAGATTGTGTTTGGTAGTATAGTCATTTTCACAATATTGATTCTTCCTACCCAGGAACATGGAATATCTCTCCATCAGTTTATGTCATCTTTGATTTCTTTCATTAGTGTCTTGTAATTTTCTGTGTACAGTTCTTTTGCCTCCTTAGGTAAGTTTATTCCTAGATATTTAATTTTTTTGTATGGCAGTGGTGAATGGGACTGATTCCTTAATTTCTCTTTCTGATTTTTCATTGTTAGTACATAGAAATGCAAGTGATTTCTGTGTATTGATTTTGTATGCTGCAGCTTTGCTAAATCCACTGATTAGCTCTAGTTATTTTCTGATACTATCTTTAGGGTTTTCTATGTACAGTATCATGTCATCTGCAAACAGTGAGAGCTTTACTTCTTGTTTTCTAAGCTGGATTCATTTTATTTTTCTTTTCTCTGATTGTTGTAGCTAGGCTTCCAGAACTATGTTGAATAATAGTGGTGAGAGTGGACACACTTCCTTGTCTTGTTCCTGATCTTAGGGGGAATGCTTTCAGTTTTTCACCATTGAGAGTAATGTTTGCTGTAGGCTTATCATAGATGGCCTTTACTATGTTGAGGCAAGTTCCTTCAATGACCATTTTTTGAAGTTTTATTCATAAATGGGTGCTGAATTTTGTCAAAGTCTTTTTCTGCATCTATTGAGATGATCATATAGTTTTTATATTTCAATTTGTTAATATGGTGTATTACATTGACTGATTTGTGTATATTGAAGAATCCTTGCAGTACCGGAATAAACCCAACTTGATCATGGTGTATGAACCTTTTGATGTGTTGATGAATTCTGTTTGCTAAAATTTTGTTGAGGATTTTTGCATCCATGTTCATCAGTGATATTGGCCTGTAGTTTTCTTTTTTTGTATTGTCTTTGTTTGCTTTTGGTATCAGGGTTATGGTGGCTTTATAGAATGAGTTTGGAAGTGTTCCTTCCTCTGCAATTTTTTGAAAGAGTTTTAAAAGGATAGGCATTAGCTCTTCTCTAAATGTTTGATAGAATTCTCCTGTGACACCATCTGGTCCTGGATTTTTGTTTTTTGGGAGATTTTTGATGACAGCTTCAATTTCAGTGCTTGTAATTGGGTTGTTCATAAATTCTATTTCTTCCTGGTTCAATCTTGGAAGATTGAGCTTTTCTAAGAATCTATCCATTTCTTTCAGATTATCTATTTTATTGCCATATAGTTGTTCATAATAGTCTCTTATAATCCTTTGTATTTCTGCATTGTCTGTTGTAACCTCTCCTTTTTCATTTCTAAGTTTGTTGATTTGTTTCTTCTGTCTTTTATTCTTGATGAGTCTGGCTAAAGGTTTGTCAATTTTGTTTATCTTCTCAAAGAACCAGCTTTTAGATTTATTAATCTTTACTATTGTTTCTTTCATTTCTTTTCTATTTATTTCTGCTCAGATCTTTATAATTTACTTCCTTCTACTAATTTTAGTTTCTTTAGTTTCTTTTTTTGTTTTGTTTTTCTTTTTCTAGTTGTTTTAGGTATAAAGTTAGGTTGTCTATTTGATATTTTTCTTGTTTCTTGAGATACGATTGTATTGCTATAAACTTTCCTCTTAGGAGTCCTTTTGCTGTATCCCATAGGTTCTGAGTTGTTGTGTTTTCGTTGTCACTTGTTTCTAGAATTTTTCTGATTTCCTTTTTGGTTTCTTCAGTAACCTGTTGGCTATTTAGAAATGTGTTGTCTAATCTCCATGTGTCTGTGTTTCTTACAGTTTTTTTCTTGTAATTGATATCTAGTCTCATAGCATTGTGGTCAAAGAAGATGCTTGATACAATTTCAATTTTCTTAAATTTACTGAGGTTTGATTTGTGACCCAAGATGTGGTCTATCCTGGAGAATGTTCCACGTGCACTCTAGAAGAAAGTTTATTATTCTGCATTTGGCTGGAATGTCCTGAAGATATCCAAGAGATCCATCTCATCTAATGTATCATTTAAGACTTGTGTTTCCTTATTAATTTTCTGTTTTGATGATCTGTCCATTGGTGTGAGTGGGGTATTAAAGTTTCCTACTATTACTGTGTTACTGTCAATTTCTCTTTTTATGTCTGTTAGTGTTTGTCTTATGTATTGAGGTGCTCCTATGTTGGGTGTCTATATATTTACAATTGTTATGTCTTCCTCTTGGATTAATCTGTTGATCATTATGTAGTGTCCTTCTTTATCTCTTGCAATCTTCTTTATTTTAAGATCTATTTTGTCTGATACTAGGATTGCTGCTACAGCTTTCTTTTGCTTCCCATTTGCATGGAATATATTTTTCCATCCTCTCACCTTCATTCTATATGTGTCTTGAGGCCTGAAGTGTGGTTCTTGTAGACAACATATATATGGGTCTTGTTTTTGTATCCATTCAGCCAATCTCTGTCTTTTGGTTGGAGCATTTAATCCATTTACATTTAAAGTAATTATTGATATATATATGTTCCCTTTGCCATTTTCTTAATTGTTTGGAGTTGATTTTGTAGATCCTTCTTCTCTTGTAATTGTTGACTATATAAGTCCCTTTAACATTTGTTGTAAAGCTCGTTTTGTGGTACTGAATTCTCTTAACTTTTGCTTGTCTGGAAAGCTTTTTATTTCTCCATCAATTTTGAATGAGATCCTTGCTGGCTACAGTAATCTTGGTTGTAGATTTTTCCCTTTCAGTACTTTAAATATATCCTGCCATTCCCTTCTGGCCTGCAGAGTTTCTGCTGAAAGATCAGCTGTTAAGCATATGGAATTTCCCTTGTATTTGTGTTTAGTCTTGTTAGTTTGATTAGTATGTGTCTTGGCATGTTTCTCCTAGGGTTTATCCTGTATGGGATTCTTTGTGCCTCTTGGACTTGATTGATTATTTCCTTTCCCATGTTGGGGAAATTTTCAACTATAATCTCTTAAAAAATTTTCTCATACCCTTTCTTTTTCTCTTCTTCTTCTGGGACCCCTATAATTCAAATGTTGGTGCATTTGATATTGTCCCAGAGGTCTCTAAGACTGTCCTCAGTTCTTTTCATTCTTTTTACCTTATCCTGCTCTCCAGAAGTTACTTCCACCATTTTATCTGCCAGCCCACTTATTCGTTCTTCTGCTTCAGATATTCTGCTATTGATTCCCTCTAGAGTATTTTTAATTTCAGTAATTGTGTTGTTTGTCTCTGTATGTTTATTCTTTAATTCTTCTAAGTCTTTGTTAATTGATTCCTGCATTTTCTCCATTTTGTTTTCAAGGTTTTTGATCATCTTTACTGTCATTATTCTGAATTCTATTTTAAATAGTTTGCCTATTTCCTCTTCATTTATTTGGACTTCTGGGTTTCTAGTTTGTCACTTCAATTGTCTAATATTTCTCTGCTTTTTCTTTCTTTCTTTCCTTGTTTTTTTTGTTTGTTTGTTTGTTTGTTTGTTTTTTTACTTACAGTGTTTGAGGTCTCCTTTTCCTGGGCTACAAGGAAAGTTGAATTCTTTCCTTGAAGAAAGTTGAATTCTTTTTTCCTTTTGATTTCTGCCCTCATAAGATTGGTCCAGTGGTTTGTGTAAGCTTCTTATAGGGTGAGACTTATGCTGAGTTTTTATTTGTTTGTTTGTTTGTTTTTCCTCTGATGGGCAAGGCCAAGTGAGGTGGTAATCCTATCTGTTGATGATTGGGTTTGTATTTTTGCTTTGTTTGTTGTTTAGATGAGGCGTCCCGACAGGGTGCTAGTGGTGGTTAGGTGATGCCAGGTCTTGTATGCAGTGGTTTCCTTTGTATGAGTTCTCACTATTTGATACTCCCTAGGGTTACCCCTTGTCCAAGGTAAGGAGGAGCGGCTGCACTTTGCTAGAGCAGCTGTGAAGAGATACCCCACGTCCAAGGTAAGAAAAACCCAAGTAAGACGGTAGGTGTTGCGAGAGGGCCTCAGGACAGACAAACTAAAACCATAATCACAGAAAACTAGCCAACTTGATCACAGGACCACAGTCTTGTCTAACTCAATGAAACTAAGGATGCCATGTGGGGCCACCCAAGACAGTCGGGGCATAGTGGAGAGGTCTGACAGAATGTGGTCCACTGGAGAAGGGAATGGCAAACCACTTCAGTATTCTTGCCTTGAGAACCCCATGAACAGTATGAGAAGGCAGAATGATAGGATACTGAAAGTGAATCTCCCCAGGTCAGTAGGTGCCCAAATGCTACTGGAGATCAGTGGAGAAATAACTCCAGAAAGAATAAGGGATGGAGCCAAAGCAAAAACAATACCCAGTTGTGGATGGGACTGGTGATAGAGGCAAGGTCTGATGCTGTAAAGAGCAATATTACATAGGAACGTGGAATGTTAGGTCCATGAATCAAGGCAAATTGGAAGTGGTCAAACAGGAGATGGCAAGAGTGAATGTCGACATTCTAGGAATCAGCGAACTAAAATGGACTGGAATGGGTGAATTTAACTCAGATGACCATTATATCTACTACTGTGGGCAGGAATACCTTAGAAGAAATGGAGTAGCCATCATAGTCAACAAAAGAGTCCAAAATGCAGTACTTGGATGCAATCTCACAAATGACAGAATGATCTCTGTTCGTTTCCAAGGCAAACCATTCAATATCGTGGTAATCGAAGCCTATGCCCCAACAAGTAACACTGAAGAAACTGAAGTTGAACGGTTCTATGAAGACCTACAAGATCTTTTAGAACTAACACCCAAAAAAGATATCCTTTTCATTATAGGGGACTGGAATGCAAAAGTAGGAAGTCAAGAAACACCTGGAGTAACAGGCAAATGTGGCCTTGGAGTACAGAATGATGCTGGGCAAAGGCTAATAGAGTTTAGCCAAGAGAACGCTCTGGTCATAGCAAACACCCTCGTCCAACAACATAAGAGAAGACTCTACACATGGACGTCACCAGATGGCCAACACTAAAATCAGATTGATTATATGCTTTGCAGCCAAAGATGGAGAAGCTCTATACAGTCAGGAAAAACAAGACTGGGAGCTGACTGTGGCTCAGATCATGAACTCCTTATTGCCAAATTCAGACTTAAACTGAAGATAACCACTAGACCATTCAGGTATGACCTAAATCAAATCCCTTATGAATATACAGTGGAAGTGAGAAATAGATTTAAGGGACTAGATCTGATAGGCAGAGAACCTGATGAACTATGGATGGAGGTTTGTGACATTGTACAGGAGACAGGGATCAAGACCATCCACATGGAAAAGAAATGCAAAAAGGCAAAATGGTTGTCTGAGGAATCCTTTCAAATAGCTATGAAGAGAAGAGAAGCAAAAAGCAAAGGAGAAAAGGAAAGATATTCCCATTTGAATGCAGAGCTCCAAAGAATAGCCAGGAGAGATAAGAAAGCCTTCCTCAGCGATCAATGCAAAGAAATAGAGGAAAACAACAGAATGGGAAAGACTAGAGACCTCTTCCCGAAAATTAGAGATACCAAGGGATCATTTCACGCAAAGATGGGTTCGATAAAGGACAGAAATGGTATGAACCTAACAGAAGCAGAAGATATTAAGAAGAGGTGGCAAGAATACACAGAAGCACCATACAAAAAAGATCTTCACGACCCAGATAATCACAATGGTGTGATCACTCACCTAGACCCAGACATCCTGGAATGTGAAGTCAAGTGGGCCTTAGGAAGCATCACTACAAACAAAGCTAGTGGATGTGATGGACTTCCAGTTGAGCTATTTCACATCCTGAAAGATGATGCTGTCAAAGTGCTGCACTCAATATGCCAGCTAATTTGGAAAATTCAGCAGTGGTCACAGGACTGGAAAAGGTCAGTTTTCATCCCAGTCCCAAAGAAAGGCAATCCCAAAGAATGTTCAAACTACCGCACAATTGCACTCATCTCACACGCTAGTAAAGTAATGCTCAAAATTCTCCAAGCCAGGCTTCAGCAATATGTGAACCGAGAACTTCCAGATGTTCCAGCTGGTTTTAGAAAAGGCAGAGGAACCAGAGACCAAATTGCCAATATTCGCTGGATCATCGAAAAAACAAGAGAGTTTCAGAAAATCATCTATTTCTGCTTTATTGACTATGACAAAGCCTTCGACTGTGTGGATCACAATAAACTGTGGAAAATTCTGAAAGAGATGGGAATACCAGACCACCTCACCTGCCTCTTGAGAAACCTGTATGCAGGTCAGGAAGCAACAGTTAGAACTGGACATGGACCAACAGACTGGTTCCAAATAGGAAAAGGAGTCTGTCAAGGCTGTATATTGTCACCCTGCTCATTTAACTTATATGCAGAGTACATTATGAGAAACGCTGGGCTGGAAGAAGCACAAACTGGAATTAAGATTGCCGGGAGAAATATCAGTAACCTCAGATATGCAGATGACACCACCCTTATGGCAGAAAGTGAAGAGGAACTAAAAAGCCTCTTGATGAAGGTGAAAGAGGAGAGTGAAAATGTTGGCTTAAAGCTCAACATTCAGAAATTAAGATCATGGCATCTGGTCCCATCACCTCATGGGAAGTAGATGGGGAGACAGTGGAAACAGTGTCAGACTTTATTTTTTGGGGCTCCAAAATCACCTCAGATGGTGATTGCAGCCGTGAAATGAAAAGACGATTACTGCTTGGAAGGAAAGTTGTGACCAAACTAGACAGCATATTAAAAAGCAGAGACATTACTTTGCCAACAAAGGTCCGTCTAGTCAAGGCTATGGTTTTTCCAGTGGTCATGTATGGATGTGAGAGTTGGACTGTGAAGAAAGCTGAGTGCCAAAAAAATTGATGCTTTTGAACTGTGGTGTTGGAGAGGACTCTTGAGAGTCCCTTGGACTGCACGGAGATTCAACCAGTCCATCCTGAAGGAGATAAGTCCTGGGTGTTCATTGGAAGTAGTGATGCTGAAGCTGAAACTCTAATACTTTGGCCACCTCATGCGAAGGGTGACTCATTGGAAATGACCCTGATGCTGGGAGGGGTTGGGGGCAGGAGGGGAAGGGGAGGACAGAGGATGATATGGCTGGATGACATCTCCGGCTCGATGGGCGTGAATTTGAGTATACTCCAGGAGTTTGTGACGGACAGAGAGGCCTGGCGTGCTACGATTCATGGGGTTGCAAAGAGTCGGACACGACTGCAAGACTGAACTGAACTGAGAGTTAGTTCTCTGGTAGTCTAGGGTCTTGAAGTCAATGCTCCCACTCCAAAGGCTCAGAGCTTGATCTCCTGGACAGAAACGCTGGTCCACTGGAAGGCGCAGTGACTGGGAGCTGGAGGTTAGGGATTGTGGAGCAATCCCAGGGCAAGGGCTGCTGTTGACAATTTTTGCATTGTTCTATATATTCCTTTCCTCTGGTCAAGTACTCCTGTCCACTTTCACCTGGTGATCTGCATGCACTTCTGTATCTGAAGGTGTATTCCTGATCTATCCATGGAGAGAGATGTACTCAGCATCCACCTACTCCTCCACCATCTTGTTCTCCCATTCCTACCTCCATTTTTGACATTTTTGATCAGGGAGTTAGGTACTTGACAGTTAGAAACCTCACTGTGTTTCAAAATGAGAACTGGGCCAATTTACAAAGTAAACAATTTCTCATCATACTTGACTCTCAAACAATTCATCCAGCCACTTTTCTCCATGGACAATAAACATTCTGTGATGAATATGGAAAGCAGTGTTTCAATTGTGCTGCTGATGAAATTGGACTGACATTTCCTGGAGATAGAATCCAACATAAAGTTATGGTTTATTGAGTGTTCCTTAGAATTAGTAGAATTTGAAGGATCAGAGGATGCAAGTGAGTAGCTAATTACTGGTAATAATGAGGCAGACTAAAAGCAGTACCGTACTGAAAATAAAGGAAAACTGGTATGTGAGTAAGATGATAACTGTATAATATTGAACATAAACCAAATGACTGGGTTAGACAATGGGTTGGCCATAGTGAGCCAGATGATAGAAGATGGAGGAAGAACTAATAATGGAGATCCTGGTGGGATTCAGTTTCTTTTCTTCTCAATGAAATATGAAAGATGTATTGCCCCAAGTTTTGCAAAGACAGCTAATAAATATCAAAGCTGTGGTGTTAGAGCTATGTTATGCATGAAAGCAAAACTGAGTTAAAAAATAGAGGTTTCACATTTCCAAATGGCATTTGAGGTCCTGTACTAATGAAGTAGCTGAGCATTCTGAACAAAACACGTGAGGCTGTTCAAATAAGGACAGAAACATAATACAGCTTGAAACCCCTTTGTCACTGGCAAGAACATCATTTGAATTAAATGAATTAAAATGTTCTGAGCACTTAGATATGAAAAAAAAAACACTTATGAAAGGTACATACTGAGCAAATTAAAGTCCATAGGAGTCTTGTTTTTGTTTTAATAGTGATAGAAAGCTAAATAACTAATATAATGTTAAAATAAATATAAACGATTTTAATGTTAACAAGGTGACTTTTGGAAAGCACCTGAGGGTGGGGGCTGGTTGTCAGGGAAACCGACCCTATGATTAGGGAGTTGGAACTTTCAGTCCCAACCCCTGAACCTGTGAGGAGGGAAGAGGGAATGGAGACTGAGCTCAGTATAAACAACCAGTGATTTAATCAATCATGCCTTTCTAATGAAACGTCCATGAAAATGCAAAAGAACAGGTTTTGGAGAGCTGCCAGGTCAGTGAACACATGGAGATTTGCAGAGAATGTCATGCTCAGAGAACGTTTTTTAATTTTTAGTTTAAGTAATTGGATATATATATATATTTTTTTTTTTTTTTTTTAATGTAATAACAAATTATGTCTGGCCTTCCCAAGTGACACAGTAGTAAAGAATCTTCCTGCCAATGCAGGAAAACCAGGTTCAATCCCTTGGTCAGGAAGATCCCCTGGGGGAGGAAATAGCAACCCACTCTGGCGTTCTTGCCTGAAAAATCCCTTGGACAGAGGAGCCTGGCGAGCTACAGTCCACAGGGTCTCAAAGAATCAGACAAGACTGAGTACACACACAGAAAATGATGTTTGCTATAAGAAAGTAGCCGTTGTTTCTCAGAAGACATGTGTTATATGTATTACATAAGCACATTTTATGTATTATTAAGAACAAATATAAATATGTAAATATCTAAAACTTTTTTGAGTCAACTCTATTCAATCATAATTGCCTATGTAAATTAAGCTTCATTATGAAAAACATTATTTTTATGAAGGGTTACATGAAGTTTCTAGAACATGTTCTCAGCAGTTTATTTTCATAATATGCACAGAGGTATTCTGTGTTCTCTACCAGGTGCTAGAGGACATAGCTGTGAATCAAACACAGCTCCTGCTCCTGAATGGCTTATAAGCTACTGGGAAACGTATTTTTTACGTGTGTGCATGCTCATGTCTGACTCTTTGCGACCCCATGGACTGTAGTCCATCAAGCTCCTCTGTGCATAGGATTCTCCAGGCAAGAACACTGGAGTGGGTTGCCATTCCCTCCTCCAGGGGAACTTCCTGACCCAGAGATCAAACCCACGTCTTCTGGGACTCCTACATTGGCAGGCAGATTCTTTACCGCTGTGCCACCTGGGAAGACGCTTGGGGAACATAGTTTTCAATTTAATAGGCTGTGGAAAGGACTCCACACAGTTAAATCAGAGAGGAGGAGTCTTCATTCCAACTTTAGGGTGCTAAGAAGACTTCTTGAAGGAGAGTAATTCTATGATGATCCTTGAAGGAAATAGCAGTCAATGAAATCCATCACTCAGAGTTAAAAAAAAAAAAAAAAAAACTTAGACTAGAAATAGAGAGGAAAATTTCCTAACTGAATAAAGACCTCAGGAAAAAACAAAGAAACAAAAAACCATACCTCAGGCACCATACTTGATGCTACGATGTTATAACCCTTCCATATAAAGGCAACTGTAAGACAAGCTAGCATCTTCATGACCCCAAGGACTGTAGCCTGCCAGGCTCCTCTGTCCATGGGACTTTGCAGGCAAGAATGCTGGAGTGGGTTGTCATTTCCTCCTCCAGAGGCTCTTCCCAACTGATCAATCAAACTCGTATCTCCTGCAGCTTCTGCACTGGCAGGCAGCTACTGGGAAAGCCCAAGCTAGCATCTAACACCTCTCTATTCAGCATCCTGCTGTCTTTGGTCAACAAGACAAGTGAAAAAGAAGTGGTACAAATTGGAAAGGAAGGAACTAAATTGTTATTATTTACAAGTGATATAATTACCTATATTCCTCAGAATATAAAAGTGAATGAGAAAATTCATTAAGATGGCAGGACATCCAACATAAATCACAGCAGGATCTTCTATGACCCACCTCCCAGAATATTGGAAATAAAAGCAAAAATAAACAAATGAGACCTAATGAAACTTAAAGCTTTTGCACAACAAAGGAAACTATATGCAAGGTGAAAAGACAGCCTTCAGAATGGGAGAAAAAAATAGCAAACGAAGCAACGGACAAAGGATTAATCTCAAAAATATACAAGCAACTCCTGCAGCTCAATTCCAGAAAAATAAATGACCCAATCAAAACATGGGCCAAAGAACTAAACAGATATTTCTCCAAAGAAGACATACGGATGGCTAACAAACACATGAAAAGATGCTCAACATCACTCATTATCAGAGAAATGCAAATCAAAACCACAATGAGGTACCATTACACACCAGTCAGGATGGCTGCTATCCGAAAGTCTACAAGCAATAAATGCTGGAGAGGGTGTGGAGAAAAGGGAACCCTCTTACACTGTTGGTGGGAATGCAAACTAGTACAGCCACTATGGAGAACAGTGTGGAGGTTTCTTAAAAAAACTGGAAATAGAATTGCCATATGACCCAGCAATCCCACTCTTGGACATACACACTGAGGAAACCAGATCTGAAAGAGACACGTGTACCCCAATGTTCATCATAGCACTGTTTATAATAGCCGGGACATGGAAGCAACCTAGATGCCCATCAACAGACAAATGGATAAGAAAGCTGTGGGACATATACACAATGGAATATTACTCAGCCATTCAAAAGAATTCATTTGAATCAGTTCTAATGAGATGGATGAAACTGGAGCCCATTATACAGAGTGAAGTGAGCCAGAAAGATAAAGACCAATACAGTATACTAACACATATATATGGAATTTAGAAAGATGGTAACAATAACCCTATATGCAAAACAGAAAAAGAGACACAGATATGCAGAACAGAATTTTGGACTCTGTGGGAGAAGACGAGGGTGGGATCTTCTGAGAGAATAGCATTGAAACAAGTACACTATCAAGGGTGAAACAAATCAGCCCAGGCTGGATGCATGAGACAAGTGCTCAGGGCTGGTGCACTGGGAAGACCCAGAGGGATTGGATGGGGAGGGAGGTGGGAGAGGGTTCAGGATGGCGAACACATGTAAATCCATGGCTGACTCATGTCAATGTATGGCAAAAACCACTGCAATATTGTAAAGTAATTAGCCTCCAACTAATAAAAATAAATGGAAAAAAAAATGGCAAGACGTTAAGATCAGTGTATGACAATTAGTGCATCCTTGTACATCAACAACACTCAGAAAATGTGATGTGTATGTGTGTACACAAATCTCATTTACAACACCAAAGACTGAGTACCTAGTAAGAAACCCACTAATTTATGCATGGCGCTTATGAATATATAAAAGTTTCAAGAGATGAAAGAGAGAGCTATAGAAATTGAGATATACCAAATTGCAGATAGGAGTATAAGGATGTCAATATTCGGATATGTCAATTCTTCCTGAACTATATATAAATTCAGTGAAATTCTAAATCAAAACCTACAAGACCATTTTTTTGTTGAGTTTGACAGTTCACAGATAAACTATATATAAATTCAGTGAAATTCTAAACAAGACCCACAAGACCATTTTTTTGTTGAGTTTGACAGTTCACAGATAAACTGATAGGATACAGAGCTTAGAAATTGATTCGTGTACCTGTGGGACTTGTTAGGTGACAGAGATGGCACTAAAAACCAGTAGAGGTGGATGTATTATTTAATAAATAATGCTGAGAAAGTAGCTATGTGGATAAACATCAAACTAGTCCATCACACTACACCCAAAATGGACTGATTACATAAAGACAAGAAGCAAACATTAACAACATTTAAAAAAGAGATAGAATGGCACAATCATATCAAGACATGAAAGCTTTCTAAAATAAAAGATGAAATGCACAAACAGTGAAAAATAGATATACTAAATCACTGAACTCTGTACTTTAAAATGATGAATTTTATGGTATGTGAATTATATTTCAGTCTTTAAAAATGTCCTTTTGAATATATGCTTAGTTGCTCAGTCATGTCCGACTCTATGAACCCCATGAACTGTAGTCCCCCAGATTCCTCTGCCTATGTAATTTTCCCAGTAAGGATACTGGAGTGGGTTGCCATTTTCTACTCCAGGGGATCTTCCTGACCCAGGGATCGAACCTGCGTCCCTTGTGTCTTCTGCATTGGCAGATGGATTCTTTACCACTAATGCCACCTGGGAAGCTGTTTTTGAATTATACAAGGCAACAGTCCATAGGCAAATTTCCCACTTGGAGAATTGCAATTCATATGATTCAGAAAAGATCAGTGTCCAGAATGCATCACAAGGAAAATGGACAATGTGTCACTCAAAAGGAATAACAGAGCAGAAAAGTGGAAGGGCAATACAACTATGGGAGATGCTGCCCCTAGCTAGCCAAAGCAGGGAAGTGCAGTGTAAAACAGCGCAAGACTGTCCGGAGCTGTCAGGCTGCCAACACTCTGTAATTCTGACAGCACCGAGCATTGTGGGCAACGTGAAAGGGAACTCACATTGCTGGTGGGAAACACAAACCATTATCAACACTTGAGGCACAGTCTGACCACATGCAGAAAAGATGAAGGTGGGCATCCTTTATGACGCAGCAACGCCCCTTCTACATATCTCCCCTAGAAAACTCCCAAATACATACCAGGAAACGTTTTAATGCTGGCTGGCATATTACTTAAAATAACAAAACGTTGGAAACACCATAAATTCATTTCAGAGGAGAATGAATAAGTAAACTGGAGCATATTCATACAGTAGAATGGGATATAGCAATTAAATCCATGCATGTTAGTGTATCATTATAGTAAATCTCAAAACGGTAATGCTGTGTGAAAAACAGCGAACAGAAAAAGAATGTGCCAAACATGGCTCTGTTTGTGTAAAGTTAAATGCAGAGAATACTTCTGTTTATTAAGAAACATGCATATGTGGTAAATGTGTAAATATGGGGGAAGCCCAACAATACTGGAGTAGGTAGCCTATACCTTCTCCAGGGGATCTTCCCCATCTAGGAATCGGACGGGGGTCTCCTGGATTGCAAGCAGATTCTTTACCGACTAGCTATCAGGGAAGCCCCTGCAGAGGGGTGTTGAGAAAAGTATTAAAAGATGCTTGCTGCTTGGAAGGAAAGTTATGACCAACCTAGACAGCATATTAAAAAGCAGAGACATTACTTTGCCAACAAAGGTCCCTCTAGTCAGAGCTATGGTTTTTCTAGTAGTCATGTATGGATGTGAGAGTTGGACCATAAAGAAAGCTGAGCACCAAAGAATTGATGCTTTTGAACTGTGGTGTTGGAGAAGACTCTTGAGAGTCCCTTGGACTGCAAGATCAAACCAGTCAATCCTAAAGAAATCAGTCCTGAATATTCAATGGAAGAACTGTTGCTGAGGCTGAAGCTCCAATCCTTTGGCCACCTGATATGAAGAAGTGACTCATTTGCAAAGAGCCTGATGCTGGGAAAGATTGAGGGCGGAAGGAAAAGGGGACAGAGGATGAGATGGTTGGATGGCATCACTGACTTGATGGACATGAGGTTGAGAAAACTCTGGGATTTGGTGATGGACCATGCCAAGGAAGCCTGGCATGCTGCAGCCCGTGGGGTCACAAAGAGTCAAATATGACTGAGCAACTGAACTAAATTGAACTGAGAGAAGTACAGATGAATTTTGGGATTGCCCAGAACGGAGGGGTTTCTTGGGATGTAAGACTTTCAGTGCTACAGTTGGAAAAGTCCTGGGACAAGTCAGTCACCTTAGGCAGAAGAGTAGCATGGCCTTCAACTCTAAGATTTTATCACTCTAATAAAGTATGCAATTTATTAAAAACTACAAATCTGAAATGTATTATAAATTATTAACATGTAATAAGTGTATATAGTGAGTACGTAGGTTTTTTAATATTAGTATCTGTAGTTCTTTTATTTTTAAAAATCCTTATGATTTAAAGAAGGAAAGCAAGGACAAAGTTTGATAAAAACAGTAAGAGATTGCCTGTGCTTAGTCACTCAGTCATGTCCAACTCTTTGCAATCCCATGGACTAGCACACCAGACTCCTCTGTCCATGGGATTCTCCAGAATCCTGAAAGAAAACTGAGGGGGTTGCCATGCCCTCCTCCAGAGGATCTTCCCAACCCAGGGACCAAACCCAGTCTCCCACATTGCAGGCGGATTCTTTACCCCCTGAGCCACCAGGGAAGCCCAAGAATACTGGAGTGAGTAGGTGCCTGCAATTTCAAGATCAGTTCTACGGTGTGGGTTTTCCAGCACCACAAGCAGTTAACTCAGTTCTGACACTGTGGACCCTGGGACAGCATCAGATCCACAGGTTAAGTGTCCAGTCCTACATGATTGTTCCCCCATTCCCCAGTTTTAGCCACCAACTGCAAGTCCAGGTTGTCACCTGAGGTTCTGAACTGTAGATGAGAGGTTCCAATGACCCTTGGGTTTGATTAATTTTCTGGAGTACTCACAGAACTCAGAGAAACATTTTACTCACTGGAATTAAACAATGTAACTCAGAAATGGGCTTCCCGGCTCAGTAGTAAAGAATCGAAAAAAATCGAAAAAAAAAAAAAAAGAATCGGCTGCCGTGCAAGAGACTGGTTCGATCCCTATGTCAGGAAGATCCCTTGGAGAAGGAAATGGCAACCCAACCCTCTCCAGTATTCTTACCTGGAAAATCTCATGGGCAGAGGAGCCTGGGGGCTACAGTTCATGGAGTTGCAAAGAGTCGGACATGACAATGCAACTGAACACACACAGCACACCTCAGGAATCGTCAGATGAAAGAGCTACACAGGGCAAGGTGCAGAGAAAGGGACAGAAGCTTCCATACCCTCTGCAGGTGGGTCCCTCCTCCAAAATCTTCAACCCACGTAGCTCTCCGAACCCTATCCTTTTGGGGTTTTATGAAGACTTCATTAGACAGACATGATTGATTAAATCACTGACCATAGATGATTGAACTCAACCTCCAGCTCCTCTCCCCTCCCTGGAGAAAGAGAACAGCAAACCAACACATGAAAATTCAAGAATACACTGTATTTCGCCCCTTTTACATTCCAATAGCCTCCTGAAAAGCGTTCTACATCTATTTCAGGTTCCCTAAAAGTGTTCTTCATCCCTTCAAAACTCCTTCACTACCAGAATTGATCTATCCTTCATCAACCTGAATTCACCTTCCATGGTGGTAGGACAGTGAATACCTTAATTTTCTTTTATGTTCTTTTTTTTGTTTTGTATTATGTAAAAGATAGGATTTGTGATATCTCAGCTCATCCTGAATTGAACATATTGCCATAACAAAGTAGTTTATGTGAGGATGCATCTTTATTTTTTCAACCATGGGATTGTGCCGAAAACAAATCACAGCTGGTCATATATTCCAAGTAGGGGCCACTTTCATTAGATAGAAATCAAAGTTGTATTTTATAAGAGAAAGAGTGTTTTGTGGTGGGAGAAATTACTAGTGTGAAAGGAACTATCATTTATTTAATGCAATCTCCGTCCCAGAAACTTAAAATATATTAGTTTATTAATCTTCAGAATAGCCCTCATGACCTGGGTTCTTGTATATACAGATGAGGGTGTTGAGACTCAGAGTTAAGTAATTTGTCTAATTTCACACAGCTAACTGGCATTTAAAACTACCTGTGAGAGCATTTAAGTCTTTAATCCATTTTAAGTTTATTTTTTGTATGATGTTAGGAAGTGTTCTAGTTTCATTCTTTTACATGTAGTTGTCCAGTTTTCCCTGCACCACTTGTTGAAGAATCTCTCTTTTCTTCATTGTATATTCTTGCCTCCTCTAAGTTCCCATAAGTGTGTGGGTTTATCATTGGACTTTATATCTTGTTCCATTGGTCTATATTTATGTTTTTGTACCAGTACCATCTTGTCTTGGTGACTGTAACTTTGTAATATAGTCTGAAGTCAGGAAGGTTGATTCCTCCAGCTCCAATCATATACTAACACATATGTATGGAATCTAGAAAAATGGTACTGATGAACCTATTTGCAGGGGAGGAATGGAGAAGAAAATGTAGATAACAGACTTGGGGATACAGTAGGGGAAAGAGAGAGTGAACTGAATGGAGAAAGCAGCACTGACATATATACACTATCACGTGTAAAATAGATAGCAGATGGGAAGCTGCTACATAATGCAGGGAACCCAGCCTGGCACTCTGCGATGAACTAGGGGTGAAATGGGGGCAGGGGGAGGAGGCTCAAGAGGAAGGGGATTTATACGTATGAATATGACTGATTCACAAATCCTTTACAGTTATGCAATGGACGTGACAAATAGATTCAAGGGATTAGATCTGATAGAGTGCCTGAAGAACGATGGACAGAGGTTCATGACATTCTATAGGAGGCAGTTATCGAGACCATTCTCAAGAAAAAGAAATGCTAAAAGACAAAATGGTTGTCTGAGGAGACCTTACAAATAGGCGAGTAAAGAGAAGCTAAAGGCAAAGGAGAAAAGGAAAGATATACCCATTTGAATGCGGAGTTCCAAAGAATAGCAAGGAAAGATAAGAAAGTCTTCCTCAGTGATCAAAGAAATAGAGGAAAACAATAGAATTGGAAATACTAGAGATCTCTTCAAGAAAATGAGAGATACCAAGGGAACATTTCATGCAAAGATGGGCACAATAAAGAACAGAAACAGTATGGACCTAATAGAAGCAGAAGATATTAAGTAGAGGTGGCAAGAATACACAGAAGAACCATACAAAAAAGATCTTCACAACCCAGATAACCATGGTGATGTGATCACTCACCTAGAGCCAGATATCCTGGAGTGCAAAATCAAGTGGGCCTTAGGAAGCATCACTATGAACAAAGCTAATGGAGGTGATGGAATTCCAGTTGAGCTATTTCAAATCCTAAAAGATAATGCTATGGAAGTGCTGCACTCAATATGCCAGCAAATTTGGAAAACTTAGCAGTGGCCACAGGACTGGAAAAGGTCAGTTTTCATTCCAATCCCAAAGAAAGGCAAAGTTGAAGAATGTTCAAACTACCACACAATTAACTCGTCTCACATGCTAGTAAAGGAATGCTCAAAATTCTCCAAGTTAGGCTTCAAAAGTATGTGAACCAAGAACTTCCTGCTTTTCAAGCTGGATCACAGAAAAAGCAAAAGAGATCCAGAAAAGCATCTACTTCTGCTTTATTGACTGTGCCAAAGCCTTTAACTGTGGGGATCACAACAGACTGTGGAAAATTTCTTCAAGAGATGGGAATACCAGACCACCTTAGCTGCCTCCTGAGAAATCTGTCTGCACGTCAAGAAGCAACAGTTAGAATCGGACATGGAACAATGGACTGGTTCCAAATTGGGAAAGGAGTATGTCAAGGCTGTATATTGTCACCCTGCTTATTTAACTTATATGCAGAATACAACATGCAAAATGCCGGGCTGGATGGAACACAGAGTGGGATCAAGATTGCTGGGAGAAATATCAATAACCTCAGATACGCAGATGAGACCACCTTTATGGCAGAAAGTGAAGAGAAACTGAAGAGCCTCTTGATGAAAGTGAAAGAGGAGAGTGAAAAAGATGGCTTAAAACTCAACATTAAAAAAAAACGAAGATCATGACATCCGGTCCCATCACTTCATGGCAAATAGATGGGGAAACAATGGAAACAGTAGCTGACTTTATTTCCTTGGGCTCCAAAACCACTGCAGATGGTGACTGCAGCCATGAAATTAAAAGATTCTTGCTCCTTGGAAGAAAAGCTATGAAAAACCTGGAGAGCATATTAAAAAGCAGAGACATTATTTTACCGACAAAGGTCCATCTAGTTAAAGCTATGGTTTTTCCAGTAGTCATTTATGGATGTGAGAGTTGGACCGTAGAGAAAGCTGAGCACTGAGGAACTGATGCTTTTGAACTGTGGTGTTGGAGACGACTCTTGAGAGTCCCTTGGACTGCAAGGACATCAAACCAGTCGAAGCTGAAGGAAATCAATCCTGAATATTCATTGGAAGGACTGATGCTGAAGCTGAAGCTGAAGCTCCAATACTTTGGCCACCTGATGCAAAGAACTGACTCATTGGAAAAGACCATGATGCTGGGAAAGATTGAAGGCAGGAGGAGGAGGGGATGACAGAGCATGAGTGATTGGATGGCATCACCGACTCGATAACTGAACTGAACTGATGAAAGAAACCATCACAGCATTTTAAAGCAATTGTCCTCCAATTAAAAATATAAAAAAAGAACTACCTGTACCTGACATTTTTCTACTACTTTCCATTGTTTGCTGAAGAATTGAGGATTTCAAGATAGAATAAATGAAAATTACTTATTACTATGAGACCTTATGAAAATCTAAATATCATATTTTGGTGGGAGCCTTTTCCTACTCTCAGTCTGAATTAAATTCCCTCCTATATGCTGCCATAATTGTATACTTTCTTCACCTTGCTATTATTTATCACTGTATTCGAGTTCCTAAATGGACTGTTTGCCCTTCTACACTCTAGACTCCAAGAGAACAGGAGGTTGGCCAATTAACCACTGAAGGTACAGGGCCTGACCAACTGAATGATCTGGAGTGGATCATGTAGACACAAGTAATCCTCCATTGAAGCACTGAAAAAGCTGATATTAAGTGAATTCTAAATAAATATGCTTAGATAAATATTTTCTTAAAACAATCAGATCATAATTCAAATATGTTATTGATTTCAGAGAATTTCTTTCATGGAGAACAAATCAGCTATCATTACAAAATAAAAGGAGTGATTTCTAGGGAATTGGCCGTCACTCTCTTATCACACTGTTTACGATAAATTATAATCAGATGATAGGAATTAGAACTCAAAAGCCAATTTGATTAGAGTGATTTAACTTCTTGTCATGTTTCATTGTAGAGCACATATTTTAATGTGCTCTATCAATGCTCAGTGCTTTGGTGGAAAAAATTGAAAAATGGCTCCACTGCAGAATGTCTGGAACCCAAAGGCAGAAGGCGCTTTGCTCTAAATACTGACTCAAGCATATTGTAGGTCTAGCTTTGGTCCCACCTACCTCCCGTCCAGATCTGCTTTTGCACAATTCACGTATTTGAATGTGTTCTACCTATCCATGAGACAGTATGATCTGTCAGTCTGTGACTCTAAAGGCAACAGGCTCTTGTACTACTCTTCACTTACATAATTGTTGGAGACAGAATGTTTTATTGATAAAATTGAGGAGGCGAGAATTATGCATACACAGTGATTTTTATTCCATTATATTGGAAGAATTCCGGCGGGCAGCTGCTGGCCTGAGCACAGTATCTTTTCAGCTGTCTCTCCACTGCCAAATGTTAGGATGAACACACCCATAACCAATGAAAATTTCAGAGGCAGATGATAACCTCATAAAGTGTAATAGGATTCCAGCAGAAAGTGCCATGGGTGAAAGCCTTGGCTATTTAACCCCTAGTAACTCAGGGATAGAGTTTGTAGTTTAGATAGTCATTCTTAAGGAAAGAGAAAAAAGAAAGTCTTACAGGTAATGAGAAGAATGCTTTTCTATGCCTTTGCACAAATTTGACCGAAATAGAGAAAAACATGACAATTTACTTCAAACATACTCAGTAGGAATTCACACTGTCAAAAAGGTGAACAGACTATCTTTTTGTGCTTCACTTTGCAAAAAATAAGTGCTACCCATGGTTGCAAATGACCAACCATACATGTTAATACAACACTTTTCCTTTAAAAACACCAGGAATAATACAAGGTCCACTTCCAACATATTGCATGTAGGGAAATATTTGAATTTACCAAATACATGGTGAAGACTTCTTTCCAGTTTCAATCTCAAGCTGCACCCAGCCTATGTTAAGTAAATAGACCTTGCCCTCTGCCAGGTGAAATTAAACAGGAAACAACTGTCTGTGATTGTGTGCTTAATTAATAGTAGTTTTAAAATAAGAGGTGTAGAAGAACAGCTGAGAAAGTTTGGATTCACCAAATTGGGTTTGAGCTCCTCTTCTTTCATGCTGTGTAAATTTTATTCTTCTAATATCATTGAACCTCTGTTAATTTGTAAAGAGGGAATAATAGTAACAACTTGCCTATTTCACAGAATTAGATGGAAGGATATATTTGCACATAAAAGTACTTAGAAGAGCTTTGAAATATGCTCCTGTCATTAATGAAAACACGGTGCTTTGAAAACATTTGGTGTGTGGGAAAAGAGGGAGAAGATGGGAAACAAAATGACTCCTCCAAGGTCATTCAGTAAGCCCAGGGCTGAGTTGCAGAGGGACCCTTCAGGTGTGAGGCTATCTTCCTGGTCCTCTTGGCTGACACATGGGCGTCTCTCCTCAGGAGAGCTTTCTCAGCATTGAGTGAAATAAACAGCCTTCTTAATCAAATGTGATTGCAGTCTGATAACTGCAAAGGCAGCTAATTAAGTACTCTCTCCTGCTGCCCAGCAGTTGCTGTAAGTAACAGACAGCCCCAAAGTCATGTGCGTTAAGTGGCAAATCTGCCACGTTGCCCCAGGCTGACCTGAGAATTAGAGAAGTTGACCCAAAACAGGGTAATCAGGTTTAAATAAAAATATATAAATCAGGTTTATGAAAAATACCATATATGTAATATCAAAATCAGAGGCCAATGATTTTGCTGTACAAAAGGATTCACTACAGAGTTCCAGTTAATTTCCTTTTCATAATTTATTTTATTGGGGTGGGTGAAAGTGTTAGTCATTCAGTCCTGTCCGACTCTTCGAGACCCCATGGACTGTAGCCCACCAGGCTCCTTTGTCCATGGGATTTCTCAGACTACTAGAGTGGGTAGCCATTTCCTTCTCCAGGGGATCTTCCTGACCCAGGGATCGAACCTGAGTCTCCTGCATTACAGGCAGATTCTTTATTATCTGGACCACCAGGGAAAACCCATTTTACTCATACTTTTCAGAAATATGTATTCACATGTGCCTGTCTCATCTCTATTGTTGTTGTTCAGTCTAAGTCACATTCAACTCTGCAATCCCATGGACTGCAGCACGCCAAGATTCCCTGTCCTTCACTGTCTCCCTGAGTTTGTGCAGACTCATGTCCATCGAGTCGGTGATGCCACCCAACCATCTCATGCTCTGTCATCCCCGTCTCCTGTTTCCCTCAGTCTTTCTCAACATCAGGGTCTCTCCCCATCTCTATTGATAACATGTCAATAATTAATGCACAAAACAGTATCCTAACAGCCATTTCAGTGGACTGATCACAGTAGTCTCTAGATTTGAGCATGCCTTTGCATGTAAAATGGAGAAGGAAATGGCAGCCTGCTCCGGTAATCTTGCCCGGGAAATTTCATGGACAGAGAAGCCTGGTGGGCTTCTCTGAGCGACTAACAACAATATCTCATGCAAAAGTTTACACTTGCCCTGAATAGACATTTTTTTAAATTGTTAATCAGCAATTCTGTCAATATGTCAGTGCTTATAAAACATATAAGAATGAAAAGGGCAATAGCTTACCTCTGATGGTATTGTACATAACATACATTTTGCAACAATTGCCAGACTGAAAGTTATTTTCAGTGCTGGCAAATAAATGCCAGATGGCATGCTGAATACAAAGTCATTGATCATAGCAAGGTTCAGCTGAGGTCTATCAGTTCTAAAATGAGTTTCCTTTTATTCAGCTTGCTGGCTTTAAACAACTTAAGCTTATTATACATTTGCTGTGTGTTCATGGTAAAGTTGTTTTTGTCTCATTACCTTTTTCTGGGAACAATGGTTCTAGTTCTGCTCTACACAGAGAGCACACTCCACTGTCTGCCTCCCACTGAATGCAGCTCTAAAACTTGGATATAATGTATGGAAAAGGTATTTCAGGTAGATGGAGAACCACAGCATATGCAGATTAAGGAACAAAACCAAAATTCAGAGTGATACCAAGCTAGGTCTGAGTTCACCAGGTTGTTCCCCCGCCCCCCTCATTTAGTCTGGCTTCCCTGGTGGCTTAGCAGTAAAGACTCCATCTGCCAATGCGGGCGACACAGGTTCATCCCCCGGGTCAGGAAGATCCCCTGGAGAAGGAAATGGTAACCCACTCCAGTATTCTTTCCTGGACATAGACAGAGGGGCCTGGAGGGCTACAGTCTGTGGGGTCGCAAAGAGTCGGACTCAACTGAACAACTAAAGAACAGCAACATAGCCCAGAGTACATAAGTGGGCTCCAAGACATGGACAGAGAGAGATACAAGGAATCTCTCTAGTTCTAGCGAAAGAAGCTAGGTCTCTTTATGGTCACAGATGGTGGCGGAAGTCCCCCAGTGTTTTTCTTTGTTCTCTTGAGCAGCTTCTAAGTGATCTTCTGGTTGCTGCCGCAATGGCAGCAATAGGACCCGACAGGAGCCTGCAACTCTAAGAATAGAAGGCTTCCTTCCTGATCAGAATGATGTAATACCAGGAGGACAGGGTGAATCCCCATTGCTTTTATTTTTTCTTTCCCTTCCTACTGTTCAACCCTGGAAATGAGCCCATTTGTGTAAGTATGCAAAAAAGCAGAGTAAATAAAGTCTATCTTTCTGACCAGAGATCCACCAAGTATGGCCCCAGGGAACCAGATAATACTAGGGAGATCATCAAGACAGAAGAATTCAAGGACATGACCCCAAAAGTTGCTTGTGAACCCCTGGGCTCATCTCAGATTGCACATGCATGGAGCTGATCCTAAGCAGTACACCACTGACCTTAAGAATTGAATCAGGATATAGAGCCACCTAAGTCCTAGATGGACAGTTGAGTGGTGTACATGTGGGACAGGTGCAGACATGCCCACAGAGGCTTTGGAAATAAAATTTGCGTAGAAACCACAACCCACAGAAGGCATAAAAATCAAAAGGAGAGATTAAGAATTTTGATATTTGGGTTTTATAAGTAGCAATTTAAAAAAAGACTAATTTTCTTTGTTGAAACTAACCTCCAAAGGAAAAAATAACAATTTGTGTATATTGATTTACATGGATGGTTAAGAGAAATTATTTACATTTTCTTTTTCTTCATTTTTCATCATGAGTTATGGCAGTGAATTACAGACAATAGCTTGGAAGCTTATATTTACTCTATTCTAATTTTAAACCAATCTGGAACTTGACAGTCTGTGGCATTTTTATGTGTAAACACCTCAACTAGGAAATGAGATCTTTAAGGAAATGGTCCACACAAATGGCACCAAAAAGCCACTGCAGTGATGGTAGAAATATTAATTTAACTTACAGGAAGGAGAGTCTGCCCTGTAGATGACAAAGAATAAAGACAAAGTCAGGGGCAACAGAAAATTTGTAGATAATTAAATTTTGTGATGAAAATTACTAAAAGAATTAATCTCAACTTAGATTTATTAAGACAAATATATTGTCTCATGAAATGTGGAAGAGAATTTGGAAAAGGAAAGGAATGTAATATTAAACTTGAGACCCTTTAATCACTGGCAGGCTTTCCCAACTATGTTCATACATTTTTAAAAATTCATTTAAGGTTTTTAAAAGAATGATCCTGGCTTTTTTCTTCTAGTCTAAATATTTATGAGAAGGGAGAGCTCACTCAGAATGCAAGACCCCAAAACTCGCTCCTCTCTGGGTGCAGACAGGAAGTTGGGCACAAGGAGAAGAGCTTACCCTGAAACGATTCATCCAAAGCCAGTAAAATCTGTTCCACTTTTCAGATTATGTTATTAAGAAGACTAACCTCCCAGGTGTTTCAATTAATCGATGATCTGATTTAAAAATCTGCCAAATCTTGCAGTTTTTTTTTTCCTGTACTGCATCATTTGTTTCGAATACCACTTTTAAGCCTACATTAGCATACAAGAAACAAAAACATATTTATTCATTTCTTAAATCACATTCAAACTTTTAAATATCTTGCAATTATAAATATCAGACATTAGTTATGTTTGTTCACTGGAAAGTAGAGGTTTCACAGCATTTAAATTACTTTAAATTAGGAGTTTCCAAACTTTATATGCATTATAATCATCCAGGAGTGCTTCCCAAGAATCCATTTTCTCAGAATGTAATCTATAAATTCAGGTACAGTTGGTCCATATAGGGGCAGTAAACATATTTTTATTAACCACCTCCCACTAGGGAATTCTAGAACAAATGGCCCCTGGACCACACTAGTCTAAATAAACTATGCCAAAAAACATTTCACTTTTGAACTCTTACTTTTCTGTTTTCGTGTGCGCTGAGTTGCTTCAGTCATGTCCAACATTTTGCAACCCTATGGACTGAAGCCCACTAGGCTCCTCTGTCCATGAGATTCTCCAGGCAAGAATACTGGAGTGGGTTGCTATGACCTCCTCCAGGAAATTTTTCTGACCCTCGGATCGAACCCATCTCTGTTATGTCTCCTCCACTGGCAGGCGGGTAGTGCCACCTGGAAAGCCTCACTTATTATCCTGTTTAGTAATCAAATTAAGAGATATAACTGTAATTTCATAAACTATAAAATTTTCACACATGCATAGACATAGAAAGGGTTATTTCCTATGACTATGCTGAATATATTTAGGAGTCTTAAAGTCCTATAAAATTTATGTTTGATCAAAGGAATTGAATATGGGGGGAGATCAATGAGTTCTCAGTGAGCCGTGGATAGTCAAATTTACAAAGCTTTTAGCACAACCAAAAATAGAGTGGTAAAAGGATGAGACCATTAGAATCTGTCCCATAAGTGGCTACAGAAAATAAATTAGTTAATACTTAGGAGCCACTTTAAAACAGTGGCTGGTGCTCAGTAGTTACTGCATGTGTGTGAGCATGTGAGCTCACTCACTAAATTGTGTCTGACTCTTTGTGACCCTATGTAACCCACTAGGCTCCTCTGCCCATGGGATTCTCCAGGCAAGAACACTGGAGTGGGTTGCCATGCCCTCCTCCAGGGGATCTTCCCCACCCATGAATCAAACTGGCATCTCCTGCTAGATTCTTTTCCACTGAGCCCCCAGGGAAGCCCCAGTAGTTATTAGCTACCATCTCCTCTTCTCCAGGGTGTGCGTCCATTACATCAGTTATCTCATATGTGATAGGCAAATCAGGCATGGTATTAGTGCAACAGGGAAGCTATGCTGGTTGACACATAATTTTTCATTGGCAGAGGGAGTCCAAAAAAAGTCAGAATAGAATTACAGTCTTCAGCCGGAAAGGATAAGACCCTTAGTTTAAATGCTGCACGGGCTGGATCCTTTCTTGTGCTATTTTAAGAAAAATAAAAATGAGTGCTCACACTTGAGGCTCCTTAACCCCCAAAACTGCACCCTCAGCCTTACTCAGATTTTGATGCCTTGTCTCCAAGCTGGGAAGTTGGCATTTGCACTAGATTGTGTTTGTGTCTTTTTAATATCCTCTGAGGCAGCCTCAGGCCACAATGAGCTTCCTCTTGGAGCTGAACAAGTTATTTCCTGAGTACCCATCCACAATTGTTGCTGGACTACTATAAGCCCAGTAGAATCTATTGTGATGTTAAGGAAGTTTTCTCCTCTGGACTCTTATCTTGCAGGGGCCTCTACATTGTATCTAAGAGGTGCACTGACATGGTCCTGCATTTTTGTAGCACAAAGTTATGATATTTTGACTGTCTCTTTTTTTTTCTTTTTTTGACTGCCTCTTTTAAAACCACAATCTCTTTCCCCTTCAGTGTCTTCACCATCAGGGCTTTGGAATAGCTGTACCATTTGGGGGTTCCAGATTGGAGAAATGGAATTGAGGATGCATTTAGTCTAAGTTTAGTATATATTTTAGGTGATTCCTAGTAACATCCATGTGTAGCTAAATTATTGCAAGCCAATGTCTTCCTCTCACTTACTTCTCTAAGCAGAATACCCTCTAGGTCCATCCATGTTGTTGCAAATGGCAAAATTCTTTTTCATGGCTGAGTAATATTCCAGGATTTATAGTAGAGAAATTCTGTTATTTCATGTGTTCTGGGACATTTAACCTGTTCTGATATGGTTTTGCTGTTTAAGTTATTTTTTATGTTATTTTAAAAGTATAGTTTATCTTATTCTCTAAGTATTCAAACTCAAAAGCAGTCATATCTCTGTAAAATAAAAAAATATAGATAGAGTTTTATGTTTTAATTATAAAATTATCCTTTAAATTTATTTAAATAAAAAAATTTAATGCTAAACAATTTTAATAAAAGTATCTTTCTGATATCATCATTAATCAGTGTGTCCTAAGCATCACCAGCGTACCTCACAATGTCTACTCACCAAAAGTGTCATTAGAGAAGAACCACAGGCTTTTCTGGTGGCTCAGATGGTAAAGAATCCGCCTGCAATGAGGGGACCCTGGGTTTGATCCCTGGCTTGGGAAGATGCCCTGAAGAAAGGAACGGCTACCTACTCCAGTATTCTGGCCTGGAGAATTCCATGAACAGAGGAGCTTGGCAGGCTACAGTCCAGGGGATCACAAAGAGTCAGACATGGCTGAGCAACTTTCACTTTGATCACAAAAAAAGAGTTTATAGAATTTAGTTTTGTAAGTCAGGAAAGAGATTTATAAACATGGCCTTCTTACGATAGACATTTTGCTAATAAATCCTAAATAAGTCTTGATTTATAAATTCTTTTATTGCCGTTAGGATTCAAGTGACTGATTTATGAGTCAGTATGCTAAAATGTACTGTTTGATCAGGCACAAATCTTATTTCTGTTTTGACATGTAATTCATAAATCCTGGTCAGTGTAGGTTTTTAGGTTTCTGAGTGCTCTGCATTTAGCAGTGGGTCTTGTAAGTATATATTTTTGGATGTCAATTAATGATTGATAGCGTGTACATAACTCAGTTAAAAACTGCAGCTAAGGAGAACTTTGTCTGAACTCTAGTGGGTGCATTGGTAGACGTGAGCTCTACACTTATTGGTGATTTCAAACTTTAAGAACAGTAAAAAGAAGTTTTCCTCTGGTTTCTTGGACTAAAAGCAGCCTCTGAAGGAGGAATCACTCCTTTCTCAATTTGAAGCAACATCAACTGTATAAAAAGTGTACTCACTGGCCAGATCGAGAGGGCGTCTCCCAAAGCTGGTTCTGTGAACATCAGGAACTTTCAAGCATGATGCAGCTGCCTCTGCTGAGCCGGAGACCATACCAGCTGCGGGAAGGCACAGAGGCAGTGGAGGGCAGCTTGACCAGCTGGGGCCAGTGGTAAGAGGAGACTGAGTGGGTGTGCTTCCATCAGGAAAGATCAGAGGAAGCAGAAACAGTTCCGAAGCTGAGCAAAGGCAGCTTAATGTGGCTCTTAAGACACCTGGGTGGGGGTGTGGGGGCTTCCCTGGTGGCCCAGGGGTAAAGAACCCACCTGCCAATGCAGGGGACATAGGTTCAATCCCTGGCCGGGGAAGGTCCCCCGGCCCCCGGCCCATGCCCCCTGGCAACCAATGCAATGGCCACAACCATTGTGCCTGAGAGCTAGAGCCCCGGGAAGCCCGGGAGCCGCAAGCACGTGCCCTAGAGTCTGCCCTCCGCCCCAAGAGCAGTCACCGCAGTGGGAAGCCGAGAACCACAGGGAAGGGTAGCCCCCACTCCCCGCGAGCGGAGACAGTCTGTGCCTGGCAACGAAGACCCAGCGCAGCCAGATAAATACAGAAATGAATAATTTGTTTAAGAAAAGGAAAAAGACATCCTGGGACCCAACGAATGAGCTGGTCATAAATCTAATGCAGAGTGAAGCAAGTCAGAAAGAGAAAAACAAATATCACGCATTAACACATACATGTGGAATCTGAAAAAATTGGCACTGACGACCTTATTTAGAATGCAGAAACAGAGACGCAGCCTTAGAGAACAAATGTTTGGATACGAAGGTGGAGAGGGGTTGATGATGGGATGAATGGGGAGACTGGGCTTGACGTATATACACTACTGATACTGTGTACAAAACACATTTCAAATAGCTAACTAGTGATAGCTGACTGTGCAGCACAGGGAACTCTATTCAATGCTCTGTGGGACCCAAACGGGAAGGAAATCCAAAAAAGAGAGAATATATGTGTGTATCCATATAGCTGATTCACTTTGCTGGACAGTAGAAACTAACAACATTGTAAAGCAACTCTACTCCAATAAAAATAAAAATACTAATGCTGCTCTTTTTAATAAAAGTTTAATCTATCTTGAAAAAAAGAAAAGTAAAATATTGTAATTGCAATAATTATTGACTATTGTTGCCAGCTTGGGACTGGTACATCAAAACCCACTAGTTGTCTTCTAATATCCAACCTGTCTTTTGCTATAATGATAGAAATTATTATTTAATTTTCATGGAGCCCCATGTCTGCCCAAGATAAACACTACATTTGGCAGCCTTCTTTGCAGCCGTGTGACCGTGTGACTAACGCAGCCCATGGTGTATGAGCAAAGGCTATAAGCATGACCGCAATACATACATAGGCTCTGGCTGCGATGCATAAGTAGCTTAGTTCCAGAGGGAGAAGGAAGGAGTGTGACCTTTGACATGAGGGTACCATCCTTTGATCTCTGATGAACATATACCACGACAGATAGATGAGGGAGAAAACAACTTCTCATATTTAAATATCAGTTTAAATCTCTGCTATAGCAGACAAACGTTCTTTCATTTTTCAACAAATTTTATTAAATGTGTTCCTTGGCAGGAACTCTGCTAGTTGCTGTGGAAACAGAGGTAAATGTGATTCAGTTCTTGCCTTTGTTAAATGTGTTCTTCAGTAGTCATTTGTTCTTAACGCATGAATACATAAGAATTGTTTTTAATTTTGTTTTCTGTTTGCAGCTAGTATATAAATATAATTGGTATTGTGTATAAATCCTTGTGCAATCTTGCTAATTCACTTAGTACTCCTATTAATTATTTCACACATTAGTTAGGATTTTCTGGGTAAAAAATTGTCATCTTCAAATAGAGTTATACTTCTTTCTTTCTGATCTGTATGCCTTTTAATTTCTTTTTCTTACTTTATTTCCCTGTAAATATTGAATATGAGTAATTAAAGTAGACATCTTTGCCTCATTCTGGAACTTAGGAGTAAAAATATGCCATTAAGTTATCATAAACGTGATTTTTTTTTTTTTTTGCTGATCATCTTTGTCAGAATGAGAAAGTTCTGCACTGTTCCTAATGATTGGGGATTGAATTTCATCAAACACCTTTTCTTTTACATCTATTAAAATGATCATATGTTTAATTCTTTTGTAACATGAATTATATTGACTGATTTTCAAATTTTATGCTACCCTTGAAGTCCTGGAAGAATTCCTACTTAGTAAATGATGTTTTAATTTCAAAAACATATTTCTGAATTTAATTTGGTAAGATTTTATTATGGATTTTTACATTTATGTTGATGAGGGATCTTGGTCTATAATTTTACTTCCTTGTAAATGTTTTTAATTCTGTTCTCAGTTGCACTAACTTTGTACAACAGCCAATGAAGTGCTCTTTTTTCCTCTCTTTTCTGAAAGAAAATGTGAAATTGATTTATTTCGTCCTCAAATGCTGGTTGGAATTCATCAATGAAGTCTTCCAGGTTTGGAGTCTTTTTGAGGGAAATATTTTTGATAATGATTTTAATATTAAATAGGTATGAAACTATTTAGATTTTCTATTCCCACTTCTATATTTTTCAAAATTTTTTTTTCATTCCACCCAAGTCTTCAAACATAGTTTTACTAAGTTCATAATTTTCCCTTATTATTCTTTAATATCTTAGGATCTATAGTGATAAATCCTCTTTTATTCCCAATATTGCTAATTTGTATTCTTGTTCATTCATCCTCTCTTTCTTTTTTAATGTCTACCTTATCTAGAGGTTTCTTGATTTTATTAATAGTTTCAAAGAAGCAACTTTGGGCTTTGTTGATGTTATCTATTGTTTGTTTTCTAAGTCACTGATACCTATCTGCTCTTTGTTATTTCCTCCTATTTATTTTATATTTGCACTGTTCTTCTTTTCCTCTTCTTAAAATAGTAGCTTAGATCATTTAACGTCAGATCTTCTCTAATATAATCATTTAAAGGTGTAAGTTTTCCTCTAAGCCGTGTATAGTTACATCCCACAAATACTGCTGTGAACTTTCATAATCATTGATGTGAAAATCTGCTCTGATTTCCTTTATGATTTCTTTTTTGATTCATCATTTCATTTATTTAGAAGTATGTTTCCTAAATTTCAGCTATTTGGAGTTTTACTCAGTATCTTATTATTATTGATTTCTAATTTAGTTCTGTTTCGGTAGAAGAACATACTCCAGAATATTTCAAACTTTGGACTTTAATGAGATTTGTGTTTGGCCTAACATATGGCCTGTTCAGTGAACATATGTGTGCACTTGAAAAGAATGTGCCTCCTGTGTTACTTAGGTGTAGTGTTCGATATGTCAGGTATAAAGTGGTTGACAGTGTTGTTCAGATGGTCTTTATCCTGACCTTTTATGTAGTTGCTGTATTAATTGCCAAGAGAGGTTGTTAAAATTCCAACCATAACTGTGGATTTGTTTCTTCATCTCTTCAATTCTACCAGTTTTTGTCTCATGGATTCTGAAACTCTTTTTGTTCCTGAGTGCAAATGCACTTGTGAATGTTAAGTCTTCCTGTTGAATTGACCTTTAACATTATGGAAATATTTATGTATTTTCTTTTCAGCCTTTCAGTGAGTCTTTGAATTCGGAATGAATCTACCTGAGCTTTTGTATTTAAAGTATCTCCCATGTAGACAGCTTATATTTCATGCCTTTTAAGCTCTTCTGACCATCCCTGCATTTTTTTAGAGTGTTTACTCTCCGTTTGACTTTAAGTGTTGATGTAGTTGAATTTAAGTTTATCAGCTTTCTCTTTGTTTTCTATTTGTCCATCTTTTTTGTGTGTGTTCCTCTATCCTTTTCTCCTGTCATTTTGAGTTCATTGAAATTACTTTTAGAATTTGTTTATATTGTTATCTTTTTTTATTATTATTTTAGTGGTGTTCTAAAGGTTACAATATACATCTTTGATTTTCAGTCTGCTGGGAGTTAATGTCATTAAATATAATAACTTTGCAATCTTTTGGGTTTTTTAAATAGAATCTTATAGGTTTTTTACTGTCTATAATTTGTGCTGTAGATTTCATGTTTGTTACATAAGATGCAATGCATGCATTATTTCACTTTAAAAGACCATAAATAGTTTAGAGAAGTTAAAATCTGAATTTTTACCTGGAATCATTTCCCCTTACTTAATGAACTTCCTTTAACTTTTCTTTTAATGAAAGTCTGCTGGAGAATTATCTTTATTTTGTTCATTTGAAAATGCCTTTATTTCACCTTTATCCCTGAAAGTTATTTTTGCTACAGAGAGTTCTGGGTTGTCAATTTGTTTTCATTTGGCACTTTAAACATGCTGTATCATTGTATTCCGGCCTCCAGCCTTTCTGCTGAGATGTCACCGGTAACTTGTATTTTGTATCTGTGTATATAGTGTGCTTTTTTCCTCTGGATGCTTTTAAGGTTGTTTTTCACATTTCCAAGGTGGATTTTTTTTTCTAGTTGTACTATGTAGAATTCCCTGAATTTTTTTAATCTGTAAAATTTTGCCCATTCTCTCTTCAGATGTTGGGTTTACTCAGTTCTGTCTTTCATTTTCTAAAACTCTGTCTATATTTGACCTTTTGATATAGCCTTGCAGATCACTGAGAATCTGTTTTTTCCCTGACTTTCTTTTTCTCTGTTCCTCCATTGTATAATTTCGACTGGGTTATCTTCAAGTCACTGTCTTTTCAATATGCTATTAAGCTCATCCAGTGAATTTTTTGTTTTGGATATTGTAGTTTTTTGTTTGTTTCTAGAATTTCTATTTGGTTCTTTTTTTTATCAAAAAAAAAATCTCTGTGAGATTTTCTGTTTATCCATTCATTACAAATATATTTTCCTTTGTATCCTCCTTGGTCATAGTTAACATTAAAATCCTTGTTAACTGATTCATCTGGGTCATCTGAGGATTAATGCCTTTAACTGTCTTTCTTCTTGACTTATGTATCTAGTAATCCGAGATGTATCTGGAACATTGTGAAAAGTACATGTGGAAATTGGATTCTGTTATTTTCTTGTGTTGACTTTTGTTTGTTTGTTTTGTTTATTTGTTTTATCAGATAGTTAACGTGGCAAGACAAGCCCAGTCTTTGTCACCATGCACTGGGTAACTGCTATCATCTCTGCTCAGTTCTTTTAGCTGTGGCTGGACTTCTGTTAGTTTGAACCATGCATGCGTAATTCAGATATGATCCTGAGATTTTCTCACAATTTATGTGCAAAATTTAATGTCCTTGTTACCTCCATAGTTTCTCATTTCCCTGATTTCTCCCTCACTTTCCATCTACTTTGATAGTACTAAACTCTCTCTTCTGGTTCTTCAAATCAGTACACTACAAGGGTTTCTATCTAAAAATTAGCTAATTTGCTTAATCTGATTGGGGCATGCCCTTGAACAAAAGGTCTTATCCACAGGAAACACCCAATCCCATTTCCTTCTTGCAAGTTTTGACTGTCGTCCAGCTTATGCCTGTGTTTGGTTTCTCTCTAGTGATTTCAGGAAGTTGCTTTTTGTATTTTGTTAAGAATTCATAGCTGTTATCTGTGGTAAGTTTGGACCCATAGGAAATACTCCACTTTACCATTCTACTGGAAGCAGAAACTATCCACTCCCTGGTTGTTGACTTTGAGGAACTCATATTCCAGTGTCCTAAGCCAAAAGGCTAAGAGCTTCTGGAGAGAGTCTAAGAAAATGTCTTTAAAGAAATTATTTTCTTAAAACACAGAGGAGATATCTTCTTAAAGTGGCATTGCATATCAACCTTGTTTTCTCACTTACTTTTATATTAAATCAGAAAGAAGGAAATATGCTCTTATGAGAGAGAAAAAAAAATGTGGATCCAAGACATAATAAAATGCTATTTATGAATGCATCAAAGGTTTTGATAATACAGCATTGAATGCAAATGTCTATTTCCTCCTGAAGCCTCACAAAGCAATGACAGTAAAGAAATTAAGAAGGAAAAAGAAAAAAAAAAAAAAACTCACAAGGACAAAAAGAAGACAGCAGACAACAAAGTAACATTTTTGAAATCTGGGGAATTGTCTAACCACTGATAACTGCTTATACTAGAGAAAGCAATGATCTGAATCTGTTGAGGCAGAAAGCCAAAAGCCAGTCATTTCCACACAAAACTACAGAAATCCTCAGGGATTGGAAACAACTATTGCTTGAAAGGCAGGTGTGCAAAAGAGAGAGCAAGACGGAAAACTGGAGAGTGAACTGAATATCTTTAAAAGAGAAGGTTGATCCCCATATCCCCTCTCCACCCCTGCTTCATCAGGAGAAAACCTGCAGTCAGTTTTTGGAGAGGTTTCATCTGCAGCCTCTGGGTTCGGAGACAGTCAGTCTAGTTGAGATTGGAGGATGAGTTACTGTGCTGCAACAGAGGGATTATGGGAAAATCTTCCCACTGCAGAGAGATTTGTTCTTCACCTGGCTCCTGAAAAGCATACAACCAGGTCTACATACTTAAGGTTAGAGATTTGTAAACTGTCTTCTTCTTCTTCAAAACAAAAAACAAATGATACTGAAGTAAAAACCTCATGTAAGAATTTTTAACCAGAGGGTCTATGAACATGAATGAGAACAGTAATTTATTTTTGCTTTCCCCAACCTCTGAGAGTTAGCATTTCTGTCCTTTCTGAGTGTGGCCAAGAAACCCTTGGAGTATTAGCAGCACCTGTAACTTCGTCACAAACAGGAATCACAGTTATTTTCTTATCACATAATTCACTGCATATATCTTGATGGAGTATTTACACCCATCATTATTTCAACAGTTATTAGACATAACTCTAAAGCTCTTGCGTGATGCATTAATAAAGAAGCACATAGTACTGTATCAAGCACATGCCATTCTATCTGATGAACTCTCCCTAGACCTTTTCTTGTACTCTTCACTTAACTAATTAACTGTGTTCACACATCTCAATTCTCTCCATCATTTCCCATGAAAACTTGTCCAAATCCAGATACCACATAAGGTCCCCAAGCTTTATGCTCCTACACTTGTATTTTTCCCTCACAATATTTACAATGAATCTGAGCTTACAGTTACAGTTTTTTTCTTTTTTGTAATTTTGCCACGCTGGGTGCTAGTTGCAGCATGTGGGATCTTCATCACACCCTGTAGAATCTTTGGTTGCCTCATGTGGACTCTAGTTCCCTACCCAGGAATCGAACCCAGGCCCCCTGCATTGGGAGTGCAGAGTCTTAACCATTGGACCCTCAGGGAAGTCCCTATTGTTATAAATTCTTGGCTCTTTTGGTTGACTTCATAAGTGCAGCACCTCTGGGTCTAGCACATAATAGGTGCTCGTTCAGTGGAAAGAGGAAGCACATTTAAGCAGCATCCAGAAATCTGGGAATAAGTCTGCAGAATACAGAAATTGTGTGGTGTGGGGAAAATGCAGAAATAAAGATCAAGGCACAGATGAAAATAGAACCAGTTCAAGGCCTGCAATTTACTGGTGCCCTGGTGACATCAAGAAGAAGATCCATTTCCATTCTGGTGTCTCAGGGCTGCTAGTGTTATAAAAATAGTGGCAAAAAATGAAAGGGAAAAAGTTATCATTTTCTTTCTACCTAAGTATTGAATTTTAAAAGCAAAGCTTCAGGCCCTTTCTAGTCACATTAGAGTGACTCCTGCCATGCTTTTCTGAAATGAAAATCTCTGAAGTGTGGAGAAAATGGTGCTTAAAATGTACTAAGGTGACTTATACTTCCCCCAAAAAGTCTTAAGTTCCTGTCATACCCGATTTCAAAATGTTATAATTTGACATTGCCTTCTTTTGATAATGTACATGATTTCTTAATTCACAAAGACTATACATATACCCATTTGGTAAAAGCATAATAGCCAAGCAGGGCATAATACCCACAGTGCTTTCAAGAATCTATCACTTCTGCCTTTTTCTTCATGTTTCTCTGGTAACTGAAGTCTAGTGTGACAAAGGAGATATACCAACCCACCATGGTCTATTGGATAAGCAAGTTACAAATATGCTCCAGTGAAGGTCCCTCAGAGCTCACTCGACTCTTGAGCCTGATGGAGAAACTGAGGCAGCCCTTGGAGGGCAGGATCTGAGAGTGGCTGCTGACTCACCATGGCAGCTCATGCAGAGAAAAAAACCCTGGCAGTGCAGCCACTGTGAACAAAACAAATGAAATTAGAGTCTCCTGGATTTTAGAGAGAGCTGTAATGAAACCTAGTTGGAAACTTACTGACCCCACTCTGCAGCCACTGAGCGAAGTAATAGTAGGAGTTTCACAAGTCTGTCCCCTCTCCATCCAAATGAACAGAAGGAACAAAACTTCAACAGAACTGATCTTTATCATAGCAAAATTATTCTGACCTGAAATACCTCCATTCCTCTCATAGCTTCCCTCCTCCCTCTTCTTGTCCCCACTCAGCAAAGAGCCCCTTTCGACTGTCTTATTCTTATATCCAACAGAGACACCCGCTCTGGGCCAGGCTGTCTCTGGGCTCCCCTGCTCTGGCAGGGACTACACCTCGCAGTTGCATTGTCAGCAGACGAACTTCCCATAAATTATTGGGAAACAAAAAAGGAATGGATGAAAGTAATAAAAGCTACGGGTAGGATGTGTTTCTATTACAGCTATTTTGTAAAATGGGAATAGTATTTGCAAGTGTGTGGAATAAAGTTAATTACATAAGACCTATATTGTTTTTCCAGTAGTTATGTATCAATGTGAGAGTTGTACTATAAAGAAAGCTGAGCGCTGAAGAATTGATACTTTTGAACTGTGGCGTTGGAGAAGACTCTTGAGGGTCCCTTGGACTGCAAGGAGATCCAACCAGTCCATCCTAAAGGAAATCAGTCCTGAATATTCATTGGAAGGACTGATGTTGAAGCTGAAACTCCAATACTTTGGCCACCTGATGCGAAGAGCTGACTCATTGGAAAAGACCCTAATGCTGGGAAAGATTGAAGACAGGAGGAAAAGGGGATGACGGAGGATGAGAGGGTTGGATGGCATCACCAACTCAATGGGCATGAGTTTGGGTAAACTCCAGAAGTAGGTGATGGACAGGGAGGCCTGGCATGCTGCAGTCCATGGCATTGCAAAGAGTCAGACACAACTGAGTGACTGAACTGAACTGAATTGATGCAAGCAGCTGGTACCAGACAAGTTCCCAGAAGAAGACAAACAGCACACTCAAACTGGAAACTGAAGAGAGTTTAATAGAAATATCTTCTGTAAAGGTGCAGGCAGCAACTGGAGAAACCCGGAAAAGTTGGTTCAGGATTGTGGACTGTCAGCACCAGAGAGCCTGTACCATCCCTAAGCAGAAAGGGGCAGACCAGGGAGCAGTTACCCACAGCCACAGAGAGTAGCTCCCACCCGAACTGTGACTCTCTGTGGAAGGCAGCCAACTGGTAACTGACTGGATGAGAAGCCAGAACACCGTGGCTCTTATCCTCACTCTCCTCTCAGCCTCCAGGCTCCTGCATCCGGCTTCCATTTGCCAAACCCAAACAGAAGGCAGAGGGCATGTTGATCGCCTATGCAGCCACTGTGGGTCCGCCTTCCTGATTACTGAGCAGGGTGGAAGAGGGTGGGGGAATGGCTCAGAGGCACACGAAGATAGTATCCGGCACATTGACACATGGTAGACTCAGTGTATGGCCACTGATGCTGAGGCTAAGAAGTGAGAATCGATTCATGCATATAACGTTAACCCTTTGTGAAGACCTTATATAAAGGAACACCTCTAGTTCCTGTGAATACAAAGAAATAAGATAGCGCTTTCACCTTGAAAGAGTGTAATGAAGAGATCAGATACGTAAACAGGCAAAGGACAGTACATCATGGTGATATCGGTGAAATTATTGGCAAAGTCTTCTTCAAAGGTCATTATTTTGAGATTCTGGTTGACCAGTTGGTTAAACTGATTTGAAATAAACACTGACACAGTGCCAGAAATACTGGTGAAGGGCATGCCATGCATGCTTGTATGGCAGTTAGAGATTGGTCCTGAATTTTATATCGTTAGAATCGACCTTAAAGCAATACATCTTAACAAAAGCTTCTAGGCCTTTTGCCATGAAAGAGTAAGTGGTCTTGGCTGGCTATGTTATGTACACCAGGGATTGTTGACATTCACTTTTACAAGTCTTTTCACTCTCAGAACCACTACCGAGCACAGAACACAAACAGATACACACACATACACACACACACCCCTCCACCACGAACAACAACAATGGTAATAGCAACAGCCTAGTCAATACTTTGTGAGGAATGTGCTGCCTGTAAAGTGGCCAGAATAAGAAGCTACTCAACTTTTGTGTGCCCAGGGTGTGTGCAATCACTCAGTTGTATCTGACTATTTGTGATCCCATGGACTTCAGTCTGCCAGGAATATAATACTGTATTATTGTATATGTATCATATATTCATATATAATATGTATATTATATATCTATTTTATAGCATTATTTTATAATGTTTTATTATATATTTATATTATGTTTCTATTTCTATTATCTATTTTAAGCTATTCTGTAAAATGGAAATAGTCTTATTTTCTTTGCAAGTGTGTGGAATAAAATTAATTACATAAGATCTATGCAAGCAGCTGGTACCTGACAAGTTCCCAGAAAAAGACAGACACCACTTTCAAATTGGAAATCGAAGAGAGTTTAATAGATGGATTTCCTCCTGTCCGTGGAATTTTCCAGGCAAGAATACTGGAGTGGGTAGCCATTCCGTTCTCCAGGGGATCTTCTCAATCCAGGGATGAAACCCATGTTTCTTGCATTGGCAGCTGGATTCTTTACCACTGTGCAACCTGGGAAGCCCACTCAACTTTTAGACACCAGTAAAATTTCTCCATTAAGAAAACATAATTTTGTTATTATGAGATAAGCATGTAGGCTGCTGTGGCATGCTGGATTCCAAAAGCAGGTTTTCAACTTCAGTGACTTCCATAACACACATATAGAGGCAGACTGATTAACACATCTGAGCATCACAGCCCATCCCAAATCCTAGAGTTTGGGTTTGCTCTAGTCTCTGATGGAAGAACTGGTTATTTACTTACCACAGTTATGGCCTTGCTCACTGACATTAACAAGTCAGCATTCCTATTGATATTATTTATCAACATTAATATTTAGTGTTGCTTGAAAATGTGAGTTGGACACAATAATATAAAATAGTTTTCAAAGATCCTTTGTTTCCTTCATTTTAATGATCTGCTGTTAGCAAATGTCTAACAGCTAACTCCTTAGCTACTCCAGATATAACTTTGCCCCTCAATCATTCAAGCAAACAAATTTAAATGCTTAGTAAGATAAAATCCAGTACTGTTGAACCACAGTGACTTCTATCAAAAACAAACTACCTACAGCTGAGAATTTTAAATTCAGTGAAATAGACTAATGATATTGTTTATGGCTGTGCATCCCACATTCCCCTGTGCCTTCAGGATCTGTGTGTGGATGTGCAGTACTTTTGGTCTTTCCATCCTCCAAATCTGCAATACTGTGACCTTATTCCCAAATCATGCTAACAGCTGCTGTTAGCTCCAGCAAAACCATGTTTTATATAAATTTAGTCCATTTTAGGCAAAGCCAAGAGGGACTATTTGTATTTAAAATAAATGTTTTGCTGTGATTTTGTTCAGTTGCACACTTGTGTCGTGTCCATTTGTGATCCAATGGACTGCAGCATGCCAGGCTTCCCTGTCCTTCACCATCTCCTGGAGATTGCTCAAGCTCCTGTCCATTGAGTCGATGATGCCATCCAACCATCTCATCCTCTGTCATCCCCTTCTCCTCCTGTCTTCAATATTTCCCAAGATCAAGGTCTTTTCCAGTGAGTCGGCTTATCACAGCAGGTGGCCAAAGGATTGGAGCTTCAGCTTCAGCATCAGTCCTTCCAATGAATATTCAAGGTTGATTTCCTCTAGTTTGATGATCTTGCAGTCCAAGGGACTCTCAAGAGTCTTCTCCAACACCACAGTTCAAAAGCATCAATTCTTCAGTGCTTATCTTTCTTTGTGGTCCAATTCTCACATCCGTACATGAACTGGAAAAACCATACCTTTGACTAGACAGACCTTTGTTGGCAAAGTAATGTCTATGCTTTTCAATATGCTGTCTAGGTTGGTCATAACTCTTCTTCTATGGAGCAAGCGTCTTAATTTCATGGCTGCAGTCACCATCTGAAATTATTTTGGAGACCAAGGAGATAAAGTCTGTCACTGTTTCCATTGTTTCCCCATTGATTTGCCGTGAAGTGATGGGACCCAATGCCATGATCTTTGTTTTTTGAATGTTGAGTTTTAAGCCAGATTTCTCACTCTCTTCTTTCACCTTCATCAGTTCAGTTCAGTCGCTCAATCATGTCTGACTCTTTGCGACCCCATGGACTGCAGCACGCCAGGCCTCCCTGTCCATCACCAACTCCTGGAGTTTACCCAAACTCATGCCCATTGAGTCAGTGATGCCATCCAACCATCTCATCCTCTGTCATCCCCTTCTCCTCCTGCCCTCAATCTTTCCCAGCATTAGGCTCTTTGCAAATGAGTCAGCTCTTCTCATCAGGTGGCTAAAGTATTGGAATTTCAGCTTTCAACATTAGACCTTCCAATGAACACCCAGGACTAATCTCCTTTAGGATGGACTGGTTGGATCTTGCAGTCCAAGGGACTCTCAAGAGTCCTCTCCAACACCACAGTTCAAAAGCATCAATTCTTCGGTGCTCAGCTTTCTTTATAGTGCAACTTTCACATCCATACATGACCCCTGGAAAAACCATAGCCTTGACTAGATGGACCTTTGTTGGCAAAGTAATGTCTCTGCTTTTTAATATGCTGTCTAGGTTGGTCATAAGTTTCCTTCCAAGGAGTAAGTGTCTTTTAATTTCATGGCTGCAGTCAACATCTGAAGTGATTTTGGAGCCCCCAAAATAAAGTCAGCCACTGTTTCCACTGTCTCCCCATCTATTTGCCATGAAGTGATGGGACCAGATGCCATGACCTTAGTTTTCTGAATGTTGAACTTTAAGCCAACTTTTTCACTCTCCTCTTTCACTTTCATCAAGAGGCTCTTTAGTTCTTTCACTTTCTGCCATAAGGGTGGTGTCATCTGCATATCTGAGGTTATTGATATTTCTCCCGTCAATCTTGATTCCAGCCTGTGCTTCATCCAGCCCAGCATTTTGCATGTCGTATTCTGCATATAAGTTAAATAAACTGGGTGGCAATATACAATGTTGATGTACTCGTTTCCCAATTTGGAACTAGTCCATTGTTCCATGTCCAGTTCTAACTGCTGCTCCTTGACCTGCAGACAGATTTTTCAGGACGCAGGTAAAGTGGTCTGCTATTCCATCCTTTGAAGAAATTTTCCACAATTTGTTGTGATCCACACAGTCAAAGGATTTGGCATAGTCAATGAAGCAGAAGTAGATGTTTTTTCTTTTTGGAACTCTCTTGCTTTTTTCGATGATCCCACAGATGTTGGCAGTTTGATCTCTGCCTTTTCTAAATCCAGCTGGAACATCTGGGAGTTCTCAGTTCATGTACTGTTGAAGCTTAGCTTGGAGAATTGTTAAATACATATTTTAAACACAAATAATATTTAACTTATATATGTTAATATATGGATTTTCCCAGTGACTCAGCAGGTAAAGAGTCCACCTGTAATGTAGGAGACACAGGAGATGCAGGTTCAGTCCTGGGGCCAAAAAGATCCCCTGGAGAAGGAAATGGCAACCTACTCCTGTTTTCTTTCCTGGGAAATTCCATAACAGAGGAGCCTGGTTGGCCACAGTCCATGGGATCACAAAAGAGTCAGACATGACTGAGCACACACACACACTTGTTAACATATGGCTCAATCTATATAAGATAATTTACATTCAGTTTATTAGAAACTCAATTATTTCATCAAACTCAGTATATCTTGTTAAAAATATGCCAGGGTAAATATGTGTAAGAATATCTGATATGATAGACACATGATCAGTTTTGGATTAAGCCAGTAGAATTTGAATATTTCCATTCAAATTGGCAAAAAGATTATTGCCACCTCTGCCATTTATTAAGTAGATGACTTTTGGCAAGTTAATAAGCCCCTCTGAGCCTTACTTTTAGGTTAAGTGACAAGTAGAATACACATCTATTGGATTGTTATGAGAAATATGTAATATACACGAAATGGCTTTGTAAAGTGTCTTTGAGAAAGACTTAATAATTGATAATTTCACCTATGCTCCTGTGTTTGCTCTTAATGATGGATGAGGTGTGTGTGAAAGTAGATACTAAACCAGTGAAACTTTACAGTGTTACCCTGCCTGCTCCAGAAATCCTCTGTTGAAAAAGCTCATCAGAGACTCATTTGAATGTTCCTTTTTCTCTTGCACATTTCTTCCTCTGATGGCCACATGTAATCAGTAACCAAGCGCCTCAATAACCATAGGTCAAATTGATTTCTGATCAGGAAATTACTTCTCTCTGAGTATATAAATAATGATACCATCCCAACAGATTGAACTGAATCTTAGGATTTTGCTTTCACTTTTTCCCTCATTTTAAGTTCTTGCCAAAATTGCATCAGCAAACTTTTGGAAAATATTATTTAACAAGAACATCTTAAAAAATAAATAAATAAATAAAAAATAAAAAAATAAAGCAAAGGTTTTTAAATGTCAACCTTTTACTCTAAAAGCAGAAATTTAGCTATTAATCAAAATGATAGTATTTTGGCATAAAATATTCCTATTTCTATTATATCCAAATGTTTTTTCTGAAATGATATTTGTTTCTTTTTGATCGACAGTTGACTGTATTTCTAACACAGCATTTCTAGATTTTTACTCACTTTAAGTGTTGCTGAATTTTTTCCTTTATCCTTTCTTTATAGAATTGCTAGAGTTTATTTCCTCAACATTCTATGTGTTGTTTTTATAAAACAGTTCCTCTTTAATTTGAGCTTTATTAAAAAATATATAATAATGCCTTAACCTTCATTACTTCTGATTTTGTTGAATATCATATTTCTGGAGGCCCAGCAGGTGAATAGAACTTCTGATCACTGGGCTATTATATTATTTGAACAAAATATTCTTCTGGGACCTATAAAAGATTCTGATACCTCAAACCTGAATTTAGCTTTGAAGTTGGCAGCAGAACTCTTTGTAAAATAGCAGTGTTCTGTAGGAGCTGAGCTTTCTTTGTATATGATTCATCTGGTCATATTCATGCAAAATAAAAGAAATGTACAGAATCAGTAATCAAACAGAGTATACTCATTCCAGCATAGGCCATTTTTACTGGATGATGAAAACAGATCTATTCAACAATCCAGCGATTATTATAGAATGAAAGATTCCTAAATTTAGGGAGAATATAAAAAGCTACTTATTAGATCTTCTTTTGCAGTTGGCTTTCTAAACTTCAAGGTTTATTCATCATTCACTGAGAAAAAGTAAAAGTGATTTGACTTTATGTGGTTATGTAAGTTGGATTATTTTACATAATTAAAATATGCTGAGTTTACACAATTTCATGCCTGCAAAATCAAAGCAAAAGAGAAAGCCATAATATTTCAGAAATTTGGTTAATTCTAAATTCTAAATCCTGGTTTGATGACAGGACTAGCATGGTAGCATTTTGGCCTATGGAGAGGAAAAGAGAAAAACTGGCAGTGTTTCTGGCCTTTACTCTCCAAATATCTGCATGTCCTATGGTGTATTTCCTGGGCAGAAGAGAGTTGAGAGCAGCCATGCCCTGACACTGATCATGTTATCAACACCCTAGTATATTTGCAAGGAAAAAACTAGAAGAGTCCAAAGCCTCTTCACCGTTAGGATCAACTTAGTTTATTGTCTAATTCATTATGAGTGGTTGACCTGAACCCTTGGTTTCTTTTATACAGGGATAAGAATGCTTTACCTCAGGCAAATTTTGAGAACTAGCAAAGCTATAGTGTTTGAAGAACACATGATATATTCTTTTCTTTTTTTTTTTATTAGTTGGAGGCTAATTACTTCACAACATTGCAGTGGGTTTTGTCATACATTGACATGAATCAGCCATCGAGTTACACGTATTCCCCATCCCGATCCCCCCCTCCCACCTCCCTCTCCACCCGACTCCTCTGGGTCCTCCCAGTGCACCAGGCCCGAGCACTCGTCTCATGCATCCCACCTGGGCTGGTGATCTGTTTCACTATAGATAATATACATGCTGTTCTTTCAAAACATCCCACCCTCACCTTCTCCCACAGAGTCCAAAAGTCTGTTCTGTACTTCTGAAGAACACATGATATATTCTTAAGTGGGGTTCCTGAATTTTAAAATGTGTTCACCTTTCTTGTTTCCCTTAATAAGAACTCTGAAGTAAGAACTGGAAGCATTCTACTACATCAAATATAAAAACAAATAAAAACCAAGAATTGAAGAGGTAAAGAGCCTTATATAGGATTTACATAGTCCCTTAGCTAATAGAAAGTTATGAAAGTGAAAGTCGCTCAGTCATTTCCCACTCTTTGTGACCCCATGGACTATACAGTCCTTGGAATTCTCCAGGTCAGAATACTAAGTGGGTAGCCGTTCCCTTCTCCAGGGGAATCTTCCCAACCCAGGGATTGAACTCAGGTCTCCTGCATTGCAAGCGGATTCTTTACCAGCTGAGCCACAAGGGAAGCCCAAGAACGCTGCAGTGGGTAGCCTATCCCTTCTCCAGCAGATCTGCCTGACCCAGGAATCGAACTCGGATCGCCTGCATTGCAGGCAGATTCTTTACTAGCTGAGCTACATGGGAAGCCCAATAGGAGGTTATAGTAGTGTTCAAAAATAAGATAAATATCTCTGTGGACAAAAGAAAAGGGATACATGCTCATAGGTATTAGTCAGGGCTGAAGCCACTGGAAAGGGAGCAGGCAAGGATAGCTAGATTACTGATCTCAGATGGAAACTTGTTTTCTGAACCTAACACTAGGAATCCAAGGTGGAATATATGTTTATGGAATCCTGAAGTTGGAACTGGAATTTTTTTAAAATTTGAGATATTTGTAAATTATTTCAAATATAATCAGAATTATCATATTCATCAAGTAAATTATAAATTAAAAATGGCTGTCCTGATCTTAACATGGAGGTAGTTTCTACATTACAATAAGAGGTTCAAATGTAACTTTTGTAAAACAGTTTACCAGTAAACTAGCTACTGCCTATACTTAACTTTCAGCAAGCTAAAAAATACCTATAAAGTTAGCAGAATAAAGTGGTTTTAAACTATAGGCAATGATTATAGAGTGTAATCGGGGTCAGACAGCCTAGAATAGCTTTAATGAATAAGTAGATCTCTTTAAGAAAAAATGTTTCCATTTAATATATTGCTATAAATCCACTCATTAAATGGTTCATATACACATTCAAATAGCATTTTTTTAAAAATTTAAATGTTGTTATAGGGCTCAGAAACAGAATAAATAGCTCTATGGATTAAAAAAATGAATAGAAACACACAGATGTTAGTCAGGGTTGGAAACTTTCAGAAGAGAAGCAGGCAAGGATGTCTGGGAATATCTTTTCCCAAAATTCTGCACTCATTGTGGAGGTTACAAGACTGGGGTCTGAAACCACTCACTGCTTAAACCTGTAGGTGTTTACGGGGTTGAAATAAGCTTACCCACCTCTCAGAGAGGCTAAAATATTTGCAATAAAATAACATGACAGAGCCATTGAAAATAGTTCATAAGAAATGTTTCTTAGAGTCTCAATAATATAAAGGAAGAAGGCCATTAAAAATTTTGGAAGAGCAACAAAGAAAAACAAAGAGAAAAAAAAATGTGAGGAAGGTGAAAAAGGAAGAGAGAGAGGAAAAGACCCTGGTGTGTAGGGGAAAGAAGAAATAATTGAAATCCTGCAAGTCAAAAATGTGGCATTGAGATAAAAGAAAAATTTCACAGAATAAGATGTATATATGGTTGAAGAGAGATTTAGTTAATTGGAAGATTGTTTTGAGAAAGTTATAAGGGACACTAGAAAGGAGATGACAGATGGAATATTCTAAAATGTTCCCAAGTCAATTATCAATTTATTGCCTCTCAGCTCCAGATTCACCCTTCAGCATATTCTCTGAGAAGACAGATGGAATTGCATTAAACTTGTGGCTCAGACAGTAAAGCATCTGTCTACAATGCGGGAGACCCGGATTCGATCCCTGAGTCAGGAAGATCCCCTGGAGAAGGAAATGGCAACCCACTCCAGTACTCTTGCTTGGAAAATCCCATGGATGGAGGAGCCTGGTGGGCTACAGTCCACGGGGTCACAAAGAGTCGGACACGACTGAGCAACTCCACTTTCCACCACTTGCTCTTATAAAATGAGCATGATGCTAAGCTTTCTTAGTAGAGGGCACTAGAAATACAAGGAAGTGGGAGGTCAGCAGTGTGGATGTGAAGACGTCAGGTGGAGCTCTGCTCCAGCCACCCACCCAGAACACAAGATCTCAATAACTTTGCAGCTTTGGCCTGACAATAGCCTTTCTCTGGGACCCTTCAACCATGGAAACCAGAGCCCTGAGAGCCTTCTGCCTCACCAAGGGGAAAACCCACCTTGAAAGTGGAGTACAAATGTGTGTGCATTTACTTGTCTTCCCGTCAAATCTGGACCTTAGACCTAAGATACCAACACACAGAGTTTTTGCCAACATTCACTGCTTGGAGTCCCTGCTAACCAAAGCAACAAATGTTAATGAAAACTTTGCATGTTTGTATCTTAATCAGCTTGAGCTTTGATAACAAAATATCATAGCTCAGTCACTTAAACAGCAGACATTATTTCTCACAGTTCTGAAGGTTGGAAATCCAGCATCAAGGTGCTAGCAGATTTGGTTCTTGGTGAGGACACTCTGTCTTGCTGAGGGCTGCCTTCCCGCTGTATCCTCACTTGACAGAGCGAGCAGCTCTATTGTCTCTTCCTCTTCTTATAAGGACACTAATTCCATCATGAAGACCCCACCCTCCTGACCTCATCTAAACCTAATTACTTCCCAAAGGTCCTTCCTCCAGATACCATTGCAATATGGGGTAGGGTTTCAACATACAAATTTTGGAACATGAGCATTCAGTCCCTAACGATTGGATATTTATGTGTGAAAGCTGATTATTCTAGAATCCTAGAGAGTTTTTCTTTTTATTTGAGTAAGATACAGGGTTTTAATTCGTTTTTGTAAAATGAGTGGCCACTTACAATGAGGTCAAGTTGAGGAAGTGGTAGTGCTTCGCATTTCCCATTCAACAATGTGTTCGTTCCACAGATATTTACCAGCTCTCTTTGCAATGGTGGAAATGTTCTGTCTCTGCTCTGTCCAATATGATAACGACACGTGGCTCTTGAGCGCTTGAAATGCTGCCAGTGCAAATGAGGGACTGAATTTTTAATTGTGTCTAATTTTAATTAAACTCATAGTTGAATCGCCACAGGTAGCTGATGATTACTGGATTGGACAGCACCGTGCTAGATGTGCGGCCAGAAACAGAACACGAAACAATTCAGTCAAGATACCCTGCTTGCTATGGAGCATGCATGGGTGGGGGAGACAGGGGGAGAAAGGTAGAGATCTCAAACATGCAAAGGATCTGCCGTTGTTGCCTTGTTTGGTGTGTGTGTGCTCAGTCCTGTCAGGGTTTGCAACACCATGGACTGTAGCCTGCCAGGCGCCTCTGTCCATGGAGTTTCCCAGGCAACGATCCTAGAGTGGGTTGCCATTTCCTCCGCCAAGGGATCTTCCTGGACCCAGGGATCAAACCCACATCTCCTGCATTGGTAGGCGGATTCTTTTCCAATTGCGCCACCTGGGAAGCCCCTGCACGTGATACACAATGCATCTATTAAAGGCAGAATGCAATGATGAGACTGGCAGTTTCCTTAGAATGAGGAGTCAGTCAGGCTTTTCTGACAAGGGGAGGTTTGGTCTGGAACCTGGAAAGTGAGTCATGTCAGGGAGAGGAAGAAGGGAGGCAGGAAAGAAGGAAGAAGAAGAAGGCAGGGAAGAATTGGAGTGGGCCTGGAATGGGAAGAACGTGGCTGTGGCTGGAGCATCATTCCCCCATGCGGGTCCTAGGGATTGAGAAAGAGATGCAGAGCCCATGGACCCAATCACGCAGGGCCTGGAAGACCACAGTCAGAAGTTTAGATGTGACCCTAAGCATAGTGGGCATTTTCAACAAGGGAATTAAATGATTTGATCTGTATTTTATTCTAAAGATCCTTCACTGCAGTGTGGAGAATTGTGAGGGATAAGAGAAAGCAGAATCATAAACTTGGAGCTATCTCAGGGGGCTCAGGAGAGAGAGAATGGGGGCTTCTCCTCAGCGGATGACATGGAAATAAAGAGAAGGAGGCAGATTCTGAATGTGTTTTAGAGGTAGAATCAATGTAATCGGATGGAGGAAATTAGAAAAAGAAAACTTCTAGACCACAGGTTTTCTGAACTTCTGAAAAAAAAGAGGAACAACTGTATTTTTTTATTAATGTAACAAATTATCTTTTTTTTCTAGCAGCTTCTTATTTTCTTTTCACTTTATTTATTAAACTATAATTGATTTACAATAGTTAGTTTCAGGTCTACAGCTTCATATTCTTTTCCATTATAGGTTATTATAAGATATTAAGAATGGTTCCAAAACCACTATAATATTGTAAAGTAATTAGCCTCCAATTAAAACAAATAATTTTTTAAAAAAAGAATAGCTCCACATGCTATATAGTAAAATTCTTATTGTTTACCTATTATATATATAGTGCTGTGTACTATATATAGTTCTTCTGTTCTTCCCATACTTCTATTTTAACCCTTTCCCACACCTTTGTTTTCTTTGTCTGTGAGTCTGTTCTATGGCCTTTCCCCTTTCTTGCAGTGGTCGATTGGTGAGGAAGTAAATTGAACCATTGGTTTATGTATTGGTAGGCTAAGCTTTAGGCAGATATCCCTCTGGGAGCGTCGTAAAGTGTGAAGTTACAAAGAATAAAGCAGGCTAATCTCTGCAAGAGATGAAAGCAGTGGGTTCAGGAAGTTAGTGTCCTGGACATCAGGGCCAGAGGTCTAATTTGGATCTCAGGTGGTTGCAGATCTTAGGTGCTGGTTTCTGCTTTCATCACCCAGAGTCTGTCTTGGCACTGCCCTCCCAACATTTGAAGTCAACCCTTCCTTTTAAAGGATCAATGCCTTCATCGTGGCTGTGTAAGTACTAAGACATGAAGATTCAGTGTTATTGTCGGCCAAGACCTCAAGCCACGTGAGAGGAACACTGAACACCTTCAGGTCAGGTCTGTTCAGGCTGCTATAGCAGCCATAGACTGGGTGGCTAAACTGACCATGTATGTCCCACATTTCTAGGAACTGGGAAGTCGGAGGTCAGTCAGCATGGTTGGGCACTTGGTGAGGGCTCTCTTCCTGGCTTACAGACAGATGCTTTCTTGCTGGCATGATGAAGGGTGAGGCAGAGAGCAAAGCAGCTCTCTGGTTTCTTTTTGAAAAGGACACTAATCCCATCTTCACCCTCCTGACCTCACCTAAACCTAATTACTTACCCAAGGGCCCAACTCCAAATAGCATCACATCGGGATTAGGGGTTCAACATCTGAATCTTGAGGGGCACGAATATTATTCCTTACACAGTCCCCAAGGAATACCTGTGTGTACTGTTTGGAAATCTTCTGGGGTCTCTTAGATGTTTAATAAAGAATTGCCTGGACTCCCCCTACCCCACAGCACCGACCTACCTCTGCCAATATACCCTATTCCTCATCTGAATCTTCTCATTTTAGACAAAAGAATAAACAGAAAAATATTTTATATAAACTAAATATACTTCATTGATGAATACATTTTCTGCTGCATTTTTCTTCTAGTTGCAAGCCACTTCTGGAAAATAATTAGGTTTATCTGACAGCAGTACTTGAAAGATTAGAACTAATACCATATTAAATCTGCATATAATAACATGAAAAGTAAAAAAAACGGATTTTAGAAGAAATAGGTTCAGATAATATTAGGACAGAGTATTCTATTTCTTCCTTGTAATTCGCTTTATTGATAGGTACATACTTTTAGCCTTGATCATAGGCAAAATTATAATTGGATAGATTATCCTAGTGAATTCTTATATCTTGGCTAAACATTTCTTTTATTATTTCTTAAAATCTTTTCATCACTTATTTGTTGAATAATTTTAACAATAATTTAAGTAAAAAATTTTGAAGCAAATATTCCCTTGAATATATAACATATTCTAGAGTTCAGTAAGTGGCTTTATATTTAACCATTATCATATATAATATACATAGCTCCTATTGTCTATTTGCAGAGATAATTAAAATTTATTATACTTAGGGAACCCTCTGTAAACCTACCAAAGTCTAGAGAACTTATCATCCAACAGTATATTAGTTTGTTATTCTACCACCAGTAGTTTTACGATGCAGTTTTCAGAAGAATGTATTACATACTCTTGGCCTCAGTAAGGTGAATTTTCCTGTAGTTGCTGAAAATTCAAGATTATTTCTTCATAATTTAGCACCCTTTCAGTTCAGTTCAGTTCAATCACTCAGTCATGTCCGACTCTGTGACCCCATGAATCACAGCACGCCAGGCCTCCCTGTCCATCACCAACTCCTGGAGTTTACTCAAAGTCATGTCCATCAAGTTGGTGATGCCATCCAGCCATCTCATCCTCTGTTGTCCCCTTCTCCTCCTGCCCCCAGTCCCTCCTAGCATCAGGGTCTTTTCCAATGAGTCAACTTTTCGCATGAGGTGGCCAAAGTATTGGAGTTTCAGCTTCAGCATCAGTCCTTCCAGTGAACACCCAGGACTTATCTCCTTCAGGATGGACTGGTTGGATCTCCTTGCAGTCCAAGGGACTCTCAAGAGTCTTCTCCAACAACACAGTTCAAGAGCATCGATTCTTCGGCACTCAGCTTTCTTTATAGTCCAACTCTCACATCCATACATGACCACTGGAAAAACCATAGCCTTGACTAGACAGACCTTTGTTGGCAAAATAATGTCTCTGCTTTTTAACATGCTGTCTAGGTTGGTCATAACTTTGCTTCCAAGGAGTAAGCGTCTTTTAATTTCATGGCTGCAATCACCATCTGCAGTGATTTTGAAGCCCAAAAAATAAAGTCTGACACTGTTCCTACTGTTTCCCCATCTATTCCCCATGAAGTGATGGGACCAGATGTCATGATCTTAGTTTTCTGAATGTTGAGCTTTAAGCCAACTTTTTCACTCTCCTCTTTCATCCTCATCAAGAGGCTTTTTAGTTCCTCTTCACTTTCTGCCATAAGGCTGGCATCATCTGCATATCTGAGGTTATTGGTATTTCTCCCAGAAGTCTTGATTCCAGCTTGTGCTTCCCCTAGTCCAGCGTTTCTCATGATGTCCTCTGCATATAAGGTAAACAAGCAGGGTGATAATATACACCCTTTGGTTATCCATTAATAAATGCACTGTGCTTGCTTAGTCACTCAGTCATCTCTGACTCTTTGCAACCCTTTGGACTATAGCTTGCCAGGCTCCTCTGTCCATGGGATTTTTTCAGCAAGAATGCTGGAGTGGGTTGCCATTTCCTCCTCCTGGGGATCTTCCCAACCCAAGGATTAAGGTCAGCATCTCTTGCATTGCAGGCAGATTCTTTACCACTGAATCACTGGGGAAGCCCCAAAATAAACGCACTAATATTTATCAGGAAATCACTTCTGAATATTCATTGGAAAGACTGATGCTGAAGCTGAAACTTCAAAACTTTGAACACCTGATGCAAAGAACTGACTGATTTGAAAAGACCCTGATGCTGGGAAAGATTGGAAACAGGAGGAGAAGGGGACAACAGAGGATGAGATTGTTGGATGGCATCACTGACTCAATGGACATGAGTCTGAGTAAACTCCAGGAGTTGGTGATGGGCAGGGAGGTCTGGCGTGCTGCAGTCCATGAGGTCACAAAGAGTCGGACATGACTGAGCAACTGAAGTGAACTGAACTGAATATTTATCAAAGGAAATGAATATGTCCTAAGAATAAGTTTTGCCCTCTAATCCAATTGGCTGTCAAAAGACCCTTGTGAGCCATCAATATGTCACAATGATGTGAATTATGTAATAAAAGAAATTATGCAGTTATTTACATAGAACCTCTTGGAGGAATATGTGATTGTAAGATACAAATCAATCTATTTCATTAAAAGACTTTGAAAAACAGATTGTATACCAATAGCCCTGCACATACTATTGATAGTAGAAAGTATTTTTAGACGCATATCCTCACATTGACTTTGCAAGTAGTATAAAACACAGTCTACTTTAAAGCCATAGTTTAATTTCAATGCTAACTTTTACGTCCATTTCATACAACTGCTCATTGTACAGAATTCTCGTGACGAGAAAGATTGTATTAGCTGGAAAGAACCAAGTCAAAAATAAGGGGACAAAGGAAAGTTCTGAGAGGACTATCACTAACACAGAGGAGCCTAAGAATGTGAAGTTTCATTTACACATTATTCTTTAGTACTTATATATTTTTAAATACCTCTTTTGTATAACTGACACTATCAGGCATTGTGGGGGATAAAAAGATTTTATCAACTCTGAAGTTCATAGAATTTATAGTAGGCACACAAGTATTATTTCAGATGAAATATAGAATGATGTAAATGGTATAGATGGAAATGCTGTGAGACTAGGGGAGAGAGTGTGAGAGGCCATTTCTGAATAAAGATATCAGGGCAGGTTCTATTGGGGAGATAACATTTCACATGGAGGGTACAAGGTGTGCAGTGGTTGGAAGACAGTAGGTAGCCCAGGAGGACTGAGCAAAATATAATAATCCTGGAAAGGAAATTTATACTAGTCTGTGAAAGGCTTGGAAGGTCAGAAATCCAGAGCACCCAGAGCAATCAATATGTTCTTAAATTAGTTTATGTGCCTGATGGTACGTGGGACAAAGAATCCATGAGTTGTGAGTTCAATGGGCTAGCAATAAAAGAGACAAAAGTGCCTAACTTACCAGGGGAAAAAAAACTAGAGAAAACATGGGGCAAAAGATTAGTACTATCACACTTATTTACTACATTGAATTGTAAAAAAGGCTGTCCTTTCATAATTTTTCTATCTTCACAATACATTTAGTACATATTTATTTGAGAGGCATGACGCAGTGGTAGGGACTAAGGGGAACTGCTTTGGTTTCATTTAGACCGGCCTTCAAATCTCAGGAGCACTAATTACTTATTGTCTTTCTGAACCACAATTTCCTCATCTGTAAAATGGGGGTAATGCTGCTTCCTTGCAGAGCTCCTATGTATGTCCAATGAGGAATTATAAGTAAAAGACTTATTGTCACAAGATCAGAGGCATACTTAGTGCTCAAGTGAAGTTCTCTCCAACTTTTTCCAGGTCTCTTTTCCAGGGCTCTGTTCCTTCCCTTTCTGTGTTTCCTGTCTTCCCCCATAGCTAGGGCCACTTAGTCCTTCTGTATAGGCTTTTGTACCCTCTAAACCTAAGCAAGAAGCATGGAAGGAACCCCTACCAAATATTTGGAACTCTAGAATTGATGCTTTTGAACTGTGGTGTTGGAGAAGACTCTTGAGAGTCCCCTGGACTGCAAGGAGATCCAACCAGTCCATCCTAAAGGAGATCAGTCCTGGGTGTTCATTGGAAGGACTGATGCTGAAGCTGAAACTCCAATACTTTGGCCACCTCATGCGAAGAGTTGATTCATTGGAAAAGGCCCTAATGCTGGGAGAGATTGGGGGCAGGAGGAGAAGGGGACAACAGAGGATGAGATGGCTGAATGGCATCACCAACTCGATGGACGTGAGTTTGGGTAAACTCCAGGAGTTGGTGATGGACAGGGAGGCCTGGCATGCTGCGATTCATGGGGTCGCAGAGTCGGACACGACTGAGCGACTGAACTGAACTGAACTGAACTGAACCATCCTCTTGGTAGGAGTTCAGCTCTGATCCTGAGTGTTTTTATGTCTTTGACCTTTGGCTCAGTCCCCTCTTCAGAACCTCAGTCTTTCTAAGACCTGGTCTCTATTTTCTTGCCAAATTCCACAGCCCCCACTGTATCCCCTTTTCTGTTGGCTGTTTTGTCCTGGGCCCTGTTCTGGTTAATTGAATCTTGGTATTTACACCGCTTGCCACCCATGTTTAGGGCCTGACTGATCTTCAGCTTGAGATCCTCTGGTTCGGCGTTGAGTCCTAGGCCTGTGCCCTTCAAAGTGCTTGTTTGTTTTTTATGGAACTGAGCCACCCCTCCCCACAGAAGCTTTATCAGAGCACTGATTTGGGTCTTCTGCCACACCGCTGGAATTTCCCTGGGACCCTGGCACCGTGAGGAAGTATGTGATTGCGTGTGTAGTCAGTGCTGGCACGGCTCCTGGCACTAGTCCCTCTGTCTACAGGATCTGTACTAGGCCTGTTAACTTCCCCACCCTTCTTCAGGGTACAAGGATGAGTACAACAAGTCCTCACATAACAAAGTAGAGGAAATGAGGCAAGTGCCTGACTAAACACATGATACTTAGAACATGGCAAGTGTATCAGAGGAGCAAGAATTCTTAGAAGAAATCACACTAGACCACATTTCTGAACTGCCTTGCTGAAAATGACATTTGAGGTGGCCTCTGAGTGTCGGGCCTCCCAGGCGGCTCAGCAGTAAAGAATCTGCCTGCCAATGCAGGAGATGTGGGTTTGAACCCCGGGTCGGGAAGATCCCCTGGAGAAGAAAATGGCAACCCACTCCAGTATTCTTGCTTGGGAAATCCCATGGACAGAGTCTGGTGGGCTACAGTCCACGAGGTCGAAAAGCGTCAGACAAAGACTTAGTGACTGAAATACAAAACAAAACAAAAAAACTGCATGTTAGATATCAATTGACAGATAAAGAGGAACGCACAGCTAGAACAAAGAAGCAACAAAGACAGAAAAAGGGCACAAGGAAAGCGTAAGGAGTGATGTGGATGAGAGAGAGCCTGCTTTAAGCTGCATTATGGAAACTCCTGAGTGCCTGGTCAGCGAAAAAGCACTTAATGTGATGAGCAGTGAAAATCAGGGCTGAACTATACAGCCACATCAGCTATTCACTGCTTAACTCCACCAGGTCCAATTCTTACACGTGGCAAGTTGACAGACTTTATCTGTTTTGTCTGGTCAGATAGGAGAGATTTTAGGCTTTGTAGGCCATGGAGTCTTTGTTGTAACTGGTCAACTCTGCCTTCATAACTCAAGAAGTCACAGATGATATGTAAACAAATGAGTGTGGATTTTTTTTTATAAAAGTTTATTTATGGACATTGAAATTTGAATTAGACAAGATTATTCTTTTGATTTTTTTCAATCATTTCAAAATGTAAAAAAAAAAAATCTTAGTTAATAGACTATACAAACAACCCACCAGATTTGGCCCTCAGCATATAGTTTGGGCTTCCCTGGTGGCTCAGATGGTAAAGTGTCTGCCTGCCTGCAATGTGGGAGACCTGGGTTCGATCCCTGGGTCGGGAAGATCCCCTGGAGAAGGAGATGGCAACCCACTCCAGTACCTTTGCCTGGGAAATCCAATGAACAGAGTAGCCCTGCAGGCTGCAGTCCACGGGGTCACAGAGAGTCAGACACGACTGAGTAACTTCAATATAGTTTGCCAACTCTGAGATTCAATGAAGGATACTCCTGGAACTGTAAGACACAGTGGCTATGGTGGAAAGCCATTGCTGGTGTTTATTAGAAACAAATGTTTTTCTAGATCCCATGTATATGTGTTAATGCACCATATTTATTTTTCTCTTTCTGACTTACTTTGCTGTCTACCAGGGCTTCCCTGGTGGCTCAGATGGTAAAGCCTCTGCCTGCAATGTGGCAGACCCGCGTTCGATCCCTGGGTTGGGAAGATCCCCTGGAGAAGGAAATAGCAACCCACTCCAGTGCTCTTGCCTGAAAAATTCCTTGGATGGAGGCCTCTGGTAGTCGCATGTAGTCGCAGAGTCGGACATGACTGAACAACTTCACTTTGCTCTGTATGACAGACTCTACGTCCATCTACATCATTATAGATGATCCAGTTTTGTTTCTTTTAATGGCTGAGTAATTAATATGGAATTAATATTCCATTATATATACATATATATATATGTATATATAAAACACAGGGAGCTTAGCTTGGTGCTCTGTGACAAAGAAAAGGGTGGAATGTGGGGTGGGAGGGACTCTCTAGGGGGATGGGATATATGTATAATATATGTATACATATGGAAAATAGAAAGGGGAAAGCAGTGACAGGTTTTTTTTTTCTTGGGCTCCAAAATCATTGCAGACAGTGACTGCAGCCATGAAATTAAAAGACGCTTGTTCCTTGGAAGGAAAGCTATGACAAACCTAGACAGTATATTAAAATGAGACACCACTTTGCCAACAAAGGTCCACATAGTCAAAGCTATGATTTTTCCAAGAGTCATGTACAGATGTGAGAATTGGACCATAAAGAAGGCTGAGCACCAAAGAATTGAAGCTTTTTTTTTTTTTTTTTTTTTTTTCTTCAGAGAAAATTTAGTTTATTTTTTTTTTTTTTTTTTTTTTTTTTTTAATATTATTTTATTAGTTGGAGGCCAATCACTTTACAACATTTCAGTGGGTTTTGTCATACATTGACATGAATCAGCCATATAGTTACATGTATTCCCCATCCCGATCCCCCCTCCCACCTCCCTCTCCACCCGACTCCTCAGGGTCCTCCCAGTGCACCAGGCCCGAGCACCTGACTCATGTATCCCACCTGGGCTGGTGGTCCGTTTCACCATAGATAATATACATGCTGTTCTTTCAAAACATCCCACCCTCACGTTCTCCCCCAGAGTTCAAAAGTCTGTTCTGTATTTCTGTGTCTCTTTTTCTGTTTTGCATATAGGGTTATCGCCACCATCTATCTAAATTCCGTATATATGTGTTAGTATACTGTAATGTTCTTTATCTTTCTGACTTACTTCACTCTGTATAATGGGCTCCAGTTTAAAAAAAAAAAAAAAAAAAAAAAAAAAAAAAAAAAAAAAAAAAGAAAACTACAGGCCAATATCACTGATGAACATAGATGCAAAAATCCTTAACAAAATTCTAGCAAACAGAATCCAACAACATATTAAAAAAATCATACACCATGACCAAGTGGGCTTTATCCCAGGAATGCAAGGATTCTTTAATATCCGCAAATCGATCAACGTAATACACCACATTAACAAATTGAAAGATAAAAAACATATGATTATCTCAATAGATGCAGAGAAAGCCTTTGACAAAATTCAACACTCATTTATGATTAAAACTCTCCAGAAAGCAGGAATAGAAGGAACATACCTCAACATAATAAAAGCTATATATGACAAACCCACAGCAAGCATCACCCTCAATGGTGAAAAATTGAAAGCATTTCCTCTGAAATCAGGAACAAGACAAGGATGCCCACTCTCACCACTACTATTCAACATAGTGTTGGAAGTTTTGGCCACAGAATTGAAGCTTTTGAACTGCAATGCTAGAGAAGACTCTTGAGAGTCACTTGGACTTCAAGGAGATCAAGCCGGTCACTCCTAAAGAAAATCAACCCTGAATGTTCATTGGAAGGACTGATGCTGAAGCTGAAGTCCCAACACTTTGGTAACCTGACGCGAAGAGCCAACTCATTGGAAAAGACCCTGATGCTGGGAAAGACTGAAGGCGGGAGGAATAGGGGATGACAGAGGATGAGGTGGTTAGATAGCATCACTGACTCAATGGACATGAATTTGAGCAAACTCCAGGAGATGGTGGAGGACAGAGGAGCCTTGTGTACTACAGTCCATGGGATCTCAAAGAGCCGGACATGACATGGTGATAGAACAACAACAATAATAGCAGATTCACTTTGTTGTAAAGCAGAAACTAACACAACATGGTAAAACAATTATACTCCCCCCCAAGGATGATATTGTCAAAGCTAGATGAGAAATAGAATCATGGCAAAGAAGTGTGAGATAGGAGGCCAATTCTTTCTTTTCTTCTTCATTTTTTTTCTTGAAAAGGCCAGTTCTGAGCCTCCTGTCATAATTCCAGCTGTGTGTATGTGTGTGTGCACGCACGTGCACTATTTTTGACACATTTTTGAACTGCCATGTAGAAAGCGACATTTGACCTAGACTTTCTTTTTCTGCACTCTCTATTCCAAAACGACTATAGAGTGTGTGACCAGCAACCCGACACTGTGACGAGCTCTCTGAATGTCTTTTATAAAAGAGAATAGCAGAAGTGTCTAAAGAGAATAAGAAAAGCAGTCATTCTCAAGGTTGTAACAGTGGGGTAGGAGGGCACCCAAACCCTTGAGTCAAAGCAATTATATAAGCTGTCAGCCAGAAGAAACAAAGGAGCATTCAACTTTAACAATAACCTGGTTCTGTTTTATCACGACATCACAAAAAGCATGTTACAAAATTCACTGCTTTCTGTTGCTCCCCATTTGAAAAGCCAGCACTTGGGCAGGTGTCAGAAATCTTGGTTCAGTGACCTTCTGCTTCAGAAAGCTTTATCTCATTGTGGATGAGCTGTCAGCATTCTAGCACGTAGCTGTTGATATCTATTTGTGGTCAACCCTATTGGATCCATCTTCTGTTGTTTATCACAGCGGAGTTATGTGGGCCAGTCACTAGGGCAGGAAAGCTCCATGACAAGGTTCAATTAGGAAATTGTCCTAGGGATGGTTTTCAATGTTAGTTACAAAAATCATTGCAGATGGTGATTGCAGCCATGAAATTAAAAGACACTCACTCCTTGGAAGGAAAGTTATGACCAACTTAGACAGCATATTAAAAAGCAGAGACATTACTTTGTCCACAAAGGTCCATCTAGTCAAGGCTATGGTTTTTCCAGATATCATGTATGGATGTGAGAGATGGACTATAAAGAAAGCTGAGCACCGAAGAATTGATGCTTTTGAACTGAGGTGTTGGAGACGACTCTTGAGAGTCCCTTGGACTGCAAGAAGATCCACCCAGTCCACCCTAAAGGAGATCAGTCCTGGGTGTTCATTGGAAGGACTGATGTTGAAGTTGAAACTCCAATAATTTAGCCACCTAATGCAAAGAGCTGACTCATTTGAAAAGACCCTGATGCTGAGAGGGATTAGGGGCAGAAGGAGAAGGGGACGATAGAGGATGAGATGGTTGGATGGCATCACTGACTCAATGGACATGAGTTTGAGTAAACTCCAGGAACTGGTGATGGACAGGGAGGCGTGTGTGCTGCGGTTCATGGGGTCGCAAAGAGTCGGACTGACTGAGTGACTGAACTGAACTGAACTGAACCCTAATACTGACTGGTTTATGGTCTTTAATATTTCAGACTAGCAGTCTATGATAATCAAAAAATAGTAAAGATGTTCCTAATGTTTAGTATCTGTGTGTACAGTCCTGTTACTAACAGCAGTAATGGATGGAGGTCAAACCTAAGCAAATATTTGATTAATATGGGACATACTTTTCTATCAGAGATATATACAAATGGAATGAACCTTCTTATAGAAAGTGAATAAGATGCAAGTTAATCAGAAGTTCTCCTTACAGACAATTTGGTAGGATACTGAAATACTTGACTTGGACTCCTCCTGTCATAATTTTGTAGGATTCCTCTAAGTTGTCCAGAGAACCCAAAGCTTATTTTAATAGTAGAATCCACATCTTTGAGTATTTTTCACTTAATGTGTTTAAAAGATGACATATGCTATTTACAACGTTTCTTTGAATGTAAGAAATGGACAAATAGAATATCATGGTTAACATTAAGAACATTTTATCATCAACAACAATCTTGAGGTACTAGCAAAATAATTGTGTATAAATTCAGTATCTTTTTGAAGTCTGAGAATACATGTATTCATTAACTACCCAAATCTATAAAAATCTACTACAAGATTTTGATAAATCCTTAAATACAATCCAGGGAGATTTTTCAAATAGCTAATAGTCAGTATTTCACTTTCTCCTAAATATGCATCAACCCTTGGAGCCTAGGCTTGATGTTGTCACCCTGTAACTGAACCAGGAGAACCCCCTCTGGGAACAGAGCATAATATACCATACAAGCTGCCAGTTTGGATTAACTCACTCTTGATGACACAGAAGTGATAACACAAAGGCATCTTCAGGCTCCAATAACTCATGCTTTTGTAATCTTTAATATTTGATATATATCTGAATTTCCTTGGCATTTTCTTCATACCCTCTCAGTGCTAATAAAATAAACAACTCCTTAATTCACTGCTTAGATGTCACAACTGTTAAACCAGAAGGTCTGGAAATGATGCCATTCTCTATGGCTTTAACAGTGGGATAACTATCAACGTTGATGTGAAATAGGAGCATAATTCATTTTCTCTCACCCAGGCAGATTTTCCGTGTTTCATACTGCATTATTTATGTACACTACTTGCATTTGAATGGTAACCTAAATTTGGCAAGTCTCTTTGCAGACATTTATGTTAGTGACTCACAAACCCCTCTGAAATAGGCAAGATATGTATTATTTACCTCATTTTGTGGATCTGAAAACAGAGTCCCAGAGATGATATCTGACTTAGTCCGAATGGTTCAACCAAGTCTTCTGCTCAGCCCTGATGAATCCTACTCCCATGTTCTCTCCATCACATCACCCTGCATCTAAAGCTCATTCCAAAGTCAGCTACTGTGGTGACTCTAAGGAGGGCCCACCAATATCCTGGTTATCTGTCCTTCCAGAGCGCTTAGAAGACTGCACTCCCCTGCCAGCCCTCTTGTAGTCAGTGGACTTTGGAATGGCTCTGATCACTGGACCATGAGTAGAAGTGTGTGTCGCTTTTGTATGGCTTTATTAAAGCTTCGATAGGACCTTCCAACCGTCTCTCTTCCCCTTTGGCGGCAAGTGTGGAGGCTGCACGTGGAGCCAGTGGTTCCATAAGACACTGAGAGCCTGAATTACTTAGTCACTCGCTGCATAGAGGAGAGTTGTCCTGCCGAGTCATCTGACTTAAGCAGACTTCCGCTGAGGAACAGATAAACTTTGCCATTAGCCACTGAAACTGGGGGCTTGTTTGTCACAGTAGCATAAGCTCAGCATATCCTAACATATCTCATCTAGATCTTTTCTGCAGCTCCTAGCAACACTTTACCATTCCATCCCAATATGCCGTGATGTCCAATTAAGATGTTTAAAGAAGGTACAAAAACTCCTCTTGGTTGCTATGGAGACAATAATGCAAGAGAAGGTGACAGGGATTGGTTCAGGCCCCAGTGCCTTTAGATGTTGCATTGAGTTGGTCAAGGAAGGACTCACTTAAGAGGTAAAATTTGACCAATGATTTGAAGCCATGTAGAAATCTTCTGAAAATTACACTCTCAGCAAAAAGAGAATATTCAGTCATCTGATGTTTTGAGACAACAGTCCCCAACCTATTTGGCATCAGGGACTGGTTTCATGGACTACAGTTTTTCCCTGGGCTGGTCAAGGATGGGGGTTTGTAACGGTGCAGATGGTAGTGCAAGCAGTGGGAAGTGATGTGAGGCAGAAGAGAAGCTTTGCTCACTCACCCTCTGCTCATCTCCTGCTGATCTGCAGCCCCAGGAGTTGGGGACCCCTGTTTTAGGAGAAGCAAGGAGGCCAATGTAGCTGAAATATAGTGACTGGAGGAGGAGAGTAATGAGAAATGAAATTAGAGGGGAAAAGAGACAAAAACATCGTGGGCTGTTATAAACACTTTGGTTCTTACTCTGAGTGAAGCTGGAATCCATTGGAAATGGTGGTGCAGTGTAGTGACATGATTTGGTTTATATTTATCAAGAATTCTCTTCTAACAGCGTGTTTATGGCACTAAAAAGTTATTTACAATGGATGCTGTTGTTGCAATATAATCCTGGTTTCACTCATGGGTCATTATGATCCTGGAATAATTCTCACCAATCCAATAATGGTCGAGTTCACATACAGTGCAAACTATATCGATGATGATCAGACTTCCATCTTAGGTTCCCAATAATACACTAGGCTGCAGCGCCCCGATTCGAATCACTGCCATAAAGCTATCAAAGAAATCTTTGCAAGAGTCTTTAATCTCCTGAATCTCCACTGTAAATTGCCAAAGAGAGTTGGATATAATTTCATAACATATTAAACCAGCACTTGGAGTATCCTAGATAGTGAATATGTTGACCCCACAAATTATTTTGTCAATTCCACCTGGATCTCCAAAAGAAATCTTTGGCTCAGTATATACAAACAAACAAACAAACCCAAAAAAACAAGAACCTATTGCCACATAGCTCAAGTTAGAAAATCTAAAGATTGATAACCATTTCTAAAAGTTTTTTCTCCCATACACCTTTCAAATCCACCCTTTTACCTGTCTTCCTCAGTTCAGTTCAGTTCAGTTGCTTAGTCGTGTCTGACTCTTTGCAGCCAACGGACTGCAGCATGCCAGGCTTCCCTGTCCATCACCAGCTCCTGGAGCTTGCTCAAACTCATGTCCATGGAGTGAGTGATGCCATCCAACCATCTCATTCTTTGTTGTCCACTTCTCCCGCCTTCAAACTTTCCCAGAATCAGGGTCTTTTCCAGTGAGTCAGTTCTTTGCATCAGGTGGCCAAAGTATTCTTCCTCAGACACACCTCCAAATCTAGTCCTCAGTCCTTCTTATGTGAACTGCTGAATCAGCCGCTAATGCATCTCTCAGGCTCCAGCCTCTCATTGCACATTGCTAAGCATCTTTCTAAAACACAAATCCAGTTGTGGCACCGTTCTCCCTGTAAAGAATGAACTAAACTGGGATTTCCCTGGCAGTTCAGTGGTTGGGATTTTACCTTCCAATTCAGGAGGTGCAGGTTTGATCCCTGGTTAGGGAGCTAAGATTCCACATGCCTTGAGGCCAAAAGGCAAAACATAAAATAGAAGCAATATTCTAACAAATTCAATTAAAGACTTAAAAATGAAGTCAGGCAGGTTGATTCCTCCAGTTTCATTCTTCTTTCTCAAGATTACTTTGGCTATTCGAGGTTTCTTGTATTTCCATACAAATTGTGAAATTATTTGTTCTAGTTCTGTGAAAAATACTGTTGGTAGCTTGATAGGGATTGCATTGAATCTATAGATTGCTTTGGGTAGTATAGTCATTTTGACAATATTGATTCTTCCAATCCATGAACACGGTATATTTCTCCATCTGTTTTTGTCCTCTTTGATTTCTTTCATCAGTGTTTTATAGTTTTCTATGTATAGGTCTTTTGTTTCTTTAGGTAGATATACTCTAAGTGTTTTATTCTTTTTGTTGCAATGGTGAATGGTATTGTTTCCTTAATTTCTCTTTCTGTTTTCTCATTGTTAGTGTATAGAAATGCAAGGGATTTCTGTGTGTTAATTTTATATCCTGCAACTTTTCTATATTCATTGATTAGCTCTAGTACTTTTCTGGTAGAGTTTTCAGGGTTTTCTATGTAGAGGATCATGTCATCTGCAAAGTTGTCATCTGCAAAGCGAGTTTCACTTCTTCTTTTCCTATCTGGATTCCTTTTACTTCTTTTTCTGCTCTGATTGCTGTGGCCAAAACTTCCAAAACTATGTTGAATAGTAGTGGTGAGAGTGGGCACCCTTGTCTTGTTCCTGATTTTAGGGGAAATGCTTTCAATTTTTCACCATTGAGGGTAATGCTTGCTGTGGGTGTGTCACATATAGCTTTTATTTTGTTGAAGTATGTTCCTTCTATTCCTGCTTTCTGGAGCATTTTAATCATAAATGGGTGTTGAAATTTGTCAAAGGCTTTCTCTGCATCTATTGAGATAATCATATGGGTTTTATTTTTCAATTTTTTAATGTGGTGTATTACATAGATTGATTTGTGGATATTAAAGAATCCTTGCATTCCTGGGATAAAGCCCACTTGGTCATGAGGTATGATTTTTTTAATATGTTGTTGGATTCTGTTTGCTAGAATTTTATTAAGGATTTTTGCATCTGTGTTCATCAGTGATATTGACCTGTAGTTTTCTTTCTTTGTGGCATCTTTATCTGGTTTTGGAATTAGGTGATGGTGGCCTCATAAAATGAGTTTGGAAATTTACCTTCTGCAATTTTCTGGAAGAGTTTGAGTAAGATAGGTGTTAACTCTTCTCTAAATTTTTGGTAGAATTCAGCTGTGAAGCCATCTGGTCCTGGGCTTTTGCTTGCTGGAAGATTTCTGATTACAGTTTTGATTTCCTTGCTTGTGATGGATCTGTTAAGATCTTTCTGGTTCAGTTTTGGAAGGTTATACTTTTCTAAATAAACTCAAAATGGATTAAAGATCTCAATATAAGACCAGAAACTATAAAACTCCTAGAGGAGAACATAGGCAAAACACTCTCTGACATAAATCACAGCAGGATCCTCTATGACCCACCTCCCAGAATATTGGAAATAAAAGCAAAAATAAACGAATGGGACCTAATGAAACTTAAAAACTTTTGCACAACAAAGGAAATTATATGCAAGGTGAAAAGACAGCCCTCAGATTGGGAGAAAATAATAGCAAACAAAGCAACAGACAAAGGATTAATCTCAAAAATATACAAGCAACTCCTGCAGTTTAATTCCAGAAAATTAAGCAACCCAGTCAAAAAATGGGCCAAAGAACTAAACAGACATTTCTCCAAAGAAGACATACAGATGGCTAACAAACACATGAAAAGATGCTCAACATCATTCAGTGTCAGAAAAATGCAAATCAAAACCACAATGAGGTACCATTACATGCCAGTCAGGATGGCTGCTATCCAAAAGTCTACAAGCAATAAATGCTAGAGAGGGTGTGGAGAAAAGGGAACCCTCTTACACTGTTGGTGGGAATGCAAACTAGTACAGCCGCTATGGAGAACAGTGTGAAGATTTCTTAAAAAACTGGAATTAGAACTGCCATATGACCCAGCAATACCACTTCTGGGCATACACACTGAGGAAACCAGATCTGAAAGAGACACGTGCACCCCAATGTTCATCACAGCACTGTTTATAATAGCCAGGGCACCTAGATGCCCATCAGCAGATGAATGGATAAGGAAGCTGTGGGACATATACACAATGGAATATTACTCAGCCATTCAAAAGAATTCATTTGAATCAGTTCTAATGAGATGGATGAAACCCATTATACAGAGTGAAGTTAGCCAGAAAGATAAAGACCAATACAGTATACTAACGCATATATATGGAATTTAGAAAGATGGTAACGATAACCCTATATGCAAAACAGAAAAAGAGACACAGATATACAGAACAGAATTTTGGACTCTGTGGGTGAAGTTGAGGGTGGGATGTTTCGAGAGAACAGCATCGAAGCATGTATATTATCTAGGGTGAAACAGATCACCAGTCCAGGCTGGATGCATGAGTCAAGTGCTCGGGGCTGGTGCAATGGGAAGACCCAGAGGGATCGGGTGGAGAGGGAGGTGGGAGGGGGGATCGGGATGGGGAACACATGTAAATCCATGGCTGATTCATGTCAATGTATGGCAAAAACCACTACATATTGTAAATATTTGTAAAGTAATTAGCCTCCAATAATAAAAATAAATGGAAAAAAAAAAAAGACTTAAAAATGGCCCACATCAAAAAAAAAAAAAAGAAAGAAAGAAAGAATGAGCTAAACCCTTTGGACTTAAAAGATTCCTGACCATCAAGTTTCTGCCTGCATTTTTATCTATATCTCTTGTCACATCTAGATTACAGTTTTTGCGGCAGCCACACAAATCTGCTTGTTGTTTTCCAGACATCTGTGACTTTACATATGCCCTCTGCTGGAATATTTCTTCACCTTGTCTAACTGCAAAATTTCTCCTGCTTTCAGCTTCTGCTTATATGCTATACTGTTTGTGAAATCTTCCCTGCTCTCCCCTCCAAGGGCCTCTCATATGTAACTTTATCTCAATGGTGACTTTGAGCTTATATCTGTCACACCCACAGGACAACTCTGTGCCTGTCAAGCCCCTAAGACAGAGGCAGAGTAGATACATAGTAGGTGCTCAGTCCAAGCTGAGTGAATTAACACTCCAAAATGCCAATCTAGCTCTACTGCCTGGCATCAACGTAATGAAAAGGATGTCATGTCTTTATCCCAATATCCTACGATGTTTAGTGGGCCGAAGGGCTTCCCTGGTGACTCAGATGGTAAGAAATCCACCTGCAATGCAAGAGACCCAGGTTCTATCCCTGCGTCAGGAATATCCCCTAGAGAAGGAAATGGACTACCCACTCCAAAATTCTTGCCTGGAGAATTCCATGGACAGAAGAGCCTGGTAGGCTGCAGTCCATGGGTCTCAGAGTCAGACACTTCAATGGATAGAAAGTGGCATTATGTTGTCACATTTTTTGAGGAAAATATGGTGATTTCTTCCATCAGTTTGTTGAGTAAGTCGAACACAAATGATATTTTAAAATTGAGCCTGTCCTTACTTAGGCTTTTTTTCCCCTGGCATTTTATTGTTTCAGATTGATTTGTCTTTGTAAATTTCTGGCTTGCAGATGCTATTATTAAATGATTACCACTCTTCTTAGGGTTGACCTCATTTTCTTGTTCACTGGATACTTTGGCTATGAAAGGGAAACCTGTTGAGAAAAATCAGCCTCTGGTTTCTTGGTTCATATGCAGATCTGAATCTGAAATTTATGTTAAAATAGATTTTATTTAAGAGCAACTATTCTAAAATTGATCAAATAATGGAAAATTTAAAGATGCCTGATTTTTTGAGAAAGTACATTTCAGTGATACAGCATTGTTTAGTATTTGTATTTGGCTCTTATTTTTTCTTATTACAGAGCAGTGTATGTTCTGAGTTGGGACAGTGCTGTTTTTGCCTCATCAACGTGAAACACCTCTCTAGTCAGCATAAGGCATGTTTGGTTGAATACTGCAATAATATGCTGTTATAACTAGTGGCTGAGTCATCAGTTTTTATAGGATTGATACTGTAAAGAGCTGAGTCATATGTCTTATGTCAAAATTGAGTGTGAGTTTTAAAGCTAAAAGTAAAATGAACCCTTGAACATACTCAAGTGAAAAATCACAGCAATCTGTGGGCTGAGGGCTTTCATAGCTACTATTTGATTTTTTTTTCCAAGTTGCATCATTATACTCTGTATTTTCATGCAGCAAATGGAAAAATCCAAGCTCAGAGCTCACTGTTCCTATTATGAAAAGGATGATATTGGAAATGATGCTAGTTTCTCTGTGATCAACTCTAAATCTTGATCATTGAATTATCACAAGCTTCATTTGCTTGAAATGTCCAGTGGCCAAGTGCTCAAATGAGGAACCAGGGTCATTTTAGCACGTAGGCAACCACTGAGTTTGGGTAGCAAGCCCTAGAGGTCTCAGAACTTTTTTTTCCCACATAAATATCCAGAATTGGAATTGCTGGATCATATGGTAGTTCTAGGACTTCCCAGGTGATCATGTCATAAAGAACCCATCTGCCAGTGCAGGAGACATAAGAGACATGGATTCTATCCCTAGGTTGGGAAGATCCCCTGGAGGAGGGCATGGCAACCCACTCCAGTATTCTTGCCTGGAGAATCCCATGGACAGAGGAGCCTGGCTACAGTCCATAGGGGTCACAGAGAGTCAGACATGACTGAAGTGACTTCACACACACACACACACACACACACACACACACACACACACAAACATGGTAGTTCTATTTTTAATTTTTTGAGATGCCTCATACTGTTTTCCATAGTGGCCGCACCAATTTATAATCCTACCAGTCATGCACAAGTGTTCCCCTTCCTCTCCATTTTCATCAGCTTTTGTTATCACCTCTTTCTGATGCCAGCCATTCTAACAGGCATGAGATGATATGTCATTATAGTTTTGATTTGTGTTTCCCTGATGATTTGGATGTTACACACCTTTTCTTGTGGTGGTGGTGATGGTTTAGTGGTTAAGTCCTGTTTGACTCTTGTGACTCCATGGACTAGAGCCCACCAGGCTCTTCTGTCTATGGGCTTTGGAGAAGCCTATATATACATATACATACATACATACATATATGCTATGCTATGCTTAGCTGCTCCAGGCAAGAATACTGGAGGGATTGCCATGCCCTTCTCCAGGGTATCTTCCCAACCTAGGTATCGAACCCAGGTCTCCCGCATTGCAGGAGGATTCTTTACCATCTGAGCCACCAGGGAAGCCCAAGAATACTGGAGTGGGTGGCCTATCCCTTCTCCAGGGGGTCTTCCCATTCCAGGAATTGAACCGGGGTCTCCTGTTTTGCAGGCAGATTCTTTACCAGCTGAGTTCCCAGTGAAGCCCCTGTGTGTACACATATATATATATAGCTATACATATATATAGTTATTGAGTTGTTTGAGTACTTTATATATTTTGAATGTTAACTTGTTATCAGATAGATGATTTGCAGATATTTTTGTCTGATTCCATAGGTTTCCTTTTCATTTTGTTGATTTTTTTGTTGATATGGAATTCTCATAGCTGCATTTAGTGTTTCCATTATTGTTAACTTTTTTCTTGGTTGTCCTTATGCCATTTCATTGAACTTGCTATTTAAAAGTCCTTTGGGCTAAAGAGAACATTACTAGACAAACAAAGCTTAAAATACAGATATTAGAGCCTTTTAGAATAATTTTGAAAATTAAAATGGATAAACAATAATGGGGAGCCCTGAAAAGTTCTCTTTAAAAAAAAAAATTGAAGATTTACTTTTTTTGTCCCACCTGCCTTTGGCATGGATTTGTAACATTTAGAATTTTCTCAAGGTTGTTTTTTTTTTTTCCCTTACTTTGCACCCTATACTTTTACTTTTATGACCACATGAATGGGTAATACCCAGACAAATGTTTATTGTGACCTTAAAAAAAATGTCAGTTGATGGGGAGCAAGCTAAAGATTGCTGTCAGCTCCTCATTAGAAGTCTTAAATCTCCAAGAGGCCACAGCAGTGAATGTTCTTCAAGAACGGTCTCCAGGCAACAGGATTCCAGGCAGATACTTCAGAGGACACAAAAGTGAACAGAAATAAGATGAGACACTGAGTTTGGGAAAAGGAAGAATTCACAAAAAAATGTAGACGCATTTGAGGGATACATGTCAGAACATTCTAGTGTCTTGGAGAGAGGAGTTGAAAGGTGGCATTTTAACCCATAATTAATTTCTTAGAATATGGGATTTTTAAATTATTTATTCAGGACTTTAATAGCATTTGAATTTTTGTCAATAGAATGGAAAGCTTATTACTATTGTCGTTCAGTTGCTCAGTCATGTCTGAGTCTTTGTGACCCCATGGACTGCAGCACGCCAGGTTTCCCTGTCCTTCACTATCTCTCAGAATTTGCTCAAACTCATGTCCATTGAGTCAGTGATGCCATCTCATCCTCTGTCACCTCCTTCTCCTCCTGCCCTCAATCTTTGCCAGCATCAGGGCTTATTCCAAAGTCAGCTCTTTGCATCAGGTGGCCAAAGTGAAAGCTTATTAACATACTCTTAAATAATTTTGGCTCAATTTTGATCACAGACCTCAAATTACTATTTTCTTTTTTAAAGAATGAAATCAGTGATTAGGAAAGCAGGACTTAGTATCTCATCACTCAGGAAGATACTCTAAATTATCTCACTAATATCCAAATAAATGAGACCCCTGAATATTCTTTTCATTATAATAGCACCTCCCAGTACTTCTAATGGTGATGAAATTACCCTACTGAAATTAGAATTAATATCAAAGAGACTGGTTTTTGTGGACCCCAGTGCAGCTCTAAAATTGAACTTTGTGAAAAACAGAAAAAGTAAAGTCTATTATATGTTCCACCTACTCTTGTTTCCTTGTCCCACCTGCCTCCAGAATCAAATATAAAATAGACACTTTTGACTACAGCATATATACTCAGACCATATCTCTAGGGAAGAATATCAACATTTGGACCAGAATAAACAAGCACATGGGAAAGAGGAATAAAAAGAAAAAAGTCATCATCAAAAATATTCATCTATGGGAACAGAGCACCACCTGTTTCACACATTCTTTTAAAGATAAGAAATTAAATAAAATGTCTTAGCTTTAACATTAACAACAGCTCACTGGTGTAGTACAACATAACAATATGAAATAGAAAATATATTTGGAGTTAAATATGTTATAAATAGACTTCGACACCTGTTTTATGTATACAAGGAATCAAAAGAGTCTTCTAAAAAGAAAAAACAAACACTAATATAATACCTTTTCCTTGTAGATGCAAAGACCAAGAGAAAGTGGAAGGGCCAAGATAATGTAACTATTCTCTATATGCTGGAAGGTTTACAGCCTGAAATAATTAGTATACAGGAAGGAAACAGTGACTTTAACTTTCTTTTAAAATGTTTAAATTCATAAATAACTTGTTCTCTTATTGCTTTACAAATGTATCTTACCTTTCTTGTCAAACTTGCTATGCATTTTCATCGGCTCCCTGAATATCCTCCAAAGCAAGCCACATTCATATATCCTTTTCATCTCTTTTTGCAAGACCAGGAAAAAAATGCAGTTATCAAATTTATACACAGCAAATGAATCCTGCCCATGCTGCACTTTGAATTGGGGAGAAGCGTGTTCTTGATCACATCAACTTGACTTGATTTCTGAACATTTCTGTCTTTTGTCCTTTGACTCTCTATACAGACTATTCTAAATTTCCAAGACATATTGCTTGATTTCATTATATCCTAGATGCATACATCAGTGCTTTATTTTAGAAATCAGCTGGATTTCTTAGGATGCAAAGCACATTTTATTGTGAATGGTTTTATGGTCTTGGAATGTCAGGTATGGTTATTGCTTTTATTTTTCTACTCAGAAATTATGCATATTCCTTTCTACCCTAAGGCATTGAAGTATTAGGGCAGGTAAGCCAAGATCCTTTGATGGGTGTTTTTTTTTTCCCCACATTCATTAAAATATACTTATCAGTTGACAATTTTAATAGTACTCATCAGCTTTCTCTCAGGATGTGCTGTTCGTCTTCAATACATTTTCCCAGCCATCATTAATTCTTACAACACTTCAGAGAGGCACATAGGTGAGCATCATTCGTTGGATTTTCATTCAGTCTAACTGTGGGAAACCTTCCATCAAGATAACAAAATGACATTGGGACCCATTATCTCCACTGTACAGATGAAGAAAATGAGCACAGACGCTGAAGTGGTGAGCAAGGGAACAGGAAGAGAGGCTGTGTGAACAGAGTGCAAACACTTTTTCAATCCCAGCTCTCAATCTCTGGCTCGTTTGTATTTGATCTTGTTACAGATCTCTCTCTCGACTGCGAGAAAAGAGACAGAACTGGATGGCATGCTTTAGAAACTTCTGTATAAAACTTTCCCTAAGAATTATTAAGTGATACCATTAAAGAAAGGCTTTCCAGGTGGCGCTAACAGTAAAGAACCCGCCTGCCAATGCAGTTAGACATAAGAGACACAGGTTCTATCCCTGGGTAGGGAAGATCCCCTGCAAGAGGGCATGGCAACCCACTCCAGTATGCTTGCCTGGAGAATCCCTCGGACAGAGGAACCTGGCCGACTGCAGTCCATAGGGTCACAAAGAGTCAGACACGACTGAAGCGACTTAGCATGCAATCATGCAGCACATAGATAAAGAAAAACCAATAATCACACCATGGTTAGTGAGCTGAACACTAGGCAATTGGGTAGCATCTATTCAGAATGGAGCTTTACCACCTGACTGATTTGGTTCTGAGGGAAAAATCATTTACTAGGATTTCTCTGGGGCTTCCCAGGTGACTTGGTGGTAAAGGATCCACCTGCCTAGCAGGAGGCTTGGGTTTGATCCCTGGGTCAGAAAGATCCCCTGGAGGAGGGCGTGGTGACCCACTCCAGTATTCTTGCCTGGGAAATCCCATGGACAGAGGACTTGCTGGGCTACAGTCCATTGGTTTACAAAGAGTCAGACACGACTTGGCAACGACAACTAGAGGCATAGTCACTAGAGCTTTCTCTCTCTGCCAAGTGCAAAGGTAGTCATCTGGGAGACAGGAGGAGGGCACCTTGGCCTTGGACTTCCCAGCCTCCAGAGCTGTGTGCTGTGTTGTTTAAGTCACCCAGTCTGTGGTATTTCTTATAGCAGCCTGAGCTAAGGTACTGCCTTGTGTTTGGCTGGGGTATAAGTTCCCCAGACCCATCCCTTTAACTCTCCTTCCCTGTATTGCTATAGACCTCTCCTCTGGCCAGAAAATATTGCATTCTGTTCATTTTTTCTCCCTTTCCAATTTTCCTTCAAATGACTCAAGACCATAATTCTTCCCCTTCAGCCAGTCTGGTACATTTACTGATATTTGGCATTCTGTGTGCATCCAGACCCAGCAGTTTTTCACTAATACAGCCTCCTGCCTGTCTGCCCAACTTCATTTCCAGCTTCACTCATGATGGCCCCTAGTTCCTGCTCCCAAATGCCCTGTGTTCTCTGCCTCCTCCTGTATCTCTTTCTTGCTTTGCTGTATTTGGTTTTAGTAGCTGCCATAACAAATTACCAAAAACTGTAGTTTAAACAATAGAAATTTGTTCCATGGTTCTGGGGGCCAGAAGTCCCAAATCAAGGTCTCAGCAGGGCTATGTTCCCTCTGGAGGCCCTAGAGGAAAACACTTTCTCACCTTGCCCAGTGTTCAGCGTTTGCTGACATTCCTTGGCTTCTGCTCAAACTTCTGCCTCCGTTGCATTGCATTTTCCTCTTCTGTCAAAGCACCCCAGTGTTCCCTTCATAAGATACTTGACATTGGAGTTCGCGTCTACCCGGGTAGTCTAACCCAGTTAGAGTCCACCCAGTTAGCGTCTACCCGGGTAGTCTAACCCAGTTAGAGTCCACCACTTCCTTGGCGGCTTAGATGGTAATGAGGACGCCTGAGTTGCAGAAGACCCAGGTTCAATCCCTGGGTCAGGAAGGTCCCCTGGAGAAGGGAATGGCAACCGACTCCAATATTCTTGCCTGGAGAATCCCATGGACAGACAAAGCTAGCAGGCTACAGTCCATGGGGTTGCAAAGATTCAGACATGACTGAGCAACTAACACTTCCACACTTTCCAGGTAATCTAGGATGATCTCTTGATCTCAAAATCGTTCATTTCATTACATCTGCAAAGGTCCTTTCCACATAAGGTGATGTCCACAGGATCCAGGAATTAGGACATGGACATGTCTGTTGGAGGAATGCCTTTGAACCCACTATGCTTGGCATTGCCTTTTCTTACCTCCCAGTTGGTATCCCTGTCTACATGCTTGTCTCAGGCAATCTCTTTGTCATTATATCCACAGCCCCCTGAAACACAATTGCCTTCTTGTTACCTACACCCTTACTTTACGCTTTCCCTTTTACCAGGGTTTTCAGGGTTTCCCTGGCAGCTCAGACAGTGAAGCATCTGCCTACAATGTGGGAGACCGGCATTCGATCCCTGGGTCGGGAAGATCCTCTGGAGAAGGAAATGGCAACCTACTCCAGTACTCTGGCCTGGAAAATCCCATGGGAGGAGCTTGGTAGGCTACAGTCCATGGGGCTACAAAGAGTCGGACATGACTGAGCGACTAAACATTCTTTCTTTCTTTCAAGGCATGAAAACCTTTCATTACCTTATTGCTAGTTAGCTCCTTGTCAAGCCCATCTGCAGCTATTAGTCAAATACCTTCCTGCCACCAAAGCTATATACAGTACTTGCTCTACTGATCTTTCTCTCTTAAAACATTCCTTCTCTCTTCTGATTTCCCATAGGTTGTTTTCTCTTCCTGAATCCTTTGTTTCCTTCCTTGACTAATTCACCTTTCAAATCTCATTTTAATCACCACTTCTTAATATTTCCAAATATTATCTATTATGTTCTAACTTATTATCCATCTTTCTTCCATGGTAGATGTCAAGGCAGATGCTTTCTGGATCACTATTGTGTCCTCAGCTCCTAAGCAAACACCTGAACAGGTATTTCATTACACTTGATGAATATATGAAGATGTGTATTCTTCACTCTCTTTTCAATATCTTATCAAGTACAAGAAATGGAAATCTTCTCAAACTGATGTCAAATTTAGCTGCTTGGAGTTTAAAACCAAATGAAAATATATGATACAGATGAAACGGGAACTCAACTTGAGATCCAGTTTGTGTGAGATCCAGTTTATTCGCTCAGTTGTGTCTGACTCTTTGGGAGCCCATGGACTGTAGACCGCTAGGCTCCTCTGTCCACGGGGATTCTCCAGGCAAGAATGCTGGAGTGGGTTGCCATGCCCTCCTTCAGGTGATCTTCCCAACCCAGGGATCGAACCCAGGTCTCCCGCATTGCAGGTGGATTCTTAACCAACTGAGCCATGAGGGAAGCCTGAGATCCAGTTTAGACATTTTAATTCAGGGCGTTTGTGCCCCATCGCTGTCGTGTCTGACTCTTTGTGACCCTTTGGGCTGTAGCATGACAGGCTCTTCTGTCCATGGGATTTTTCAGGCAAGAATACTGGAGTGGGTTGCCATTTCCTCCTCCCAGGGATCTTCCCGACCCAAGGATCAAACCCACATCTCTTATATCTCCTGAATTACAGGTGAATTCTTTACCACTGAGCTATCAGAGAAGCTCTTTTAATTCAGTGGTCAGCATAAAATCACTACTTACATGTGGGTTTCCTAAAAGACTCATGTTTTGATTGTCTTTCAGTGTAGAATTTTTAAAAATGTATGTTTCTAAGGTATTTTGAAACATAACATTTAGGAGCCTTGATTTTAAATTGATTTCCCCCAAAGCAATTAGTTTCACATTATCACAGTATTGTCAGATATAGGATATATGACGCTTTCTGAGGTTGGACACTTCACTGAGTTCATGGCATTTTAATAGCTTGAGCTTAAAATAGTAAAAGACCAAATTGTATTTCTTAGTCCCATGTGATACTAGAACTTCCTTTAGGAAATATTATAAGAAGCAAATTAGTAGCAGAAGGGAAAAATAAAAGTCAAGATTTATAGAATAGAACCCAAAGGTTCTGTGACCATTTTTCTTTATAGGTATGCTTCTCATAGCCCTCTTGCTAGCTGATTTTCTTTTTAAAAATGACCTTGTGTTTCCTATAAAATCAAATCCAAATTCTTGTTAAAGGGTCTATTTTATGTTCTTTGACCTGAGTAATACAAGATTGATGAAACAGTCTTTGAAATCATGAACTGCTGAATTGATTGACATAATCCCAAACTGTGTACATAAAATGTTATTGGTGTTGTTCACTGGAATTTTTATGATTTAGATTTCCTGATAAGGGTAGATTGGTGGGAAAGGGCTCATTTGCAAAGTGTGGTTGATATTGTTCAGTCGCTAAGCCACATCTGACTCTTTTCGACCCCATGGGCTGCAGCACACCAGGCTCCCCTGTCCTCCACTATCTCCCAGATTTATGCTCAAATTCATGTTCATTGAGTCAGTGATGCTCTCTAACCATCTCATCTTCTGCCACCTCCTTCTCCTTTTGCCTTCAATCTTTCGTGATTTGCAAAGTAAATCTGAGCAAATGTGAGAATGTTTTAAGGACCAGCCAAAATTATTAAGATTGTTAGCTTTGATTTCAAGTAAAGAAGAAAGAAAAACCTTGATGCCAGTGAAACTTAGTGAACCTAAATTGAGTACTTTTAGTAACCTTCTTACATCATCAAAACCAAGTAATGAATATGTTAGTGTCCAATAAATGCCTTTCATTACTAGCAGATTCTTTCAAGTTTGTTATTCCGCTGGACCTTAAGGGTCCAAAAACAGTTAAGAGAAACTTGAGGAATAGTTAAAAATGACTAAAGGAAATTAACATACACATTTCCATTAAGAGTCATTCACATCCACTAGGTAATTGATCTTTCTTGCTGAATGTGTGTTAGGTCAGCAATAGAACAGTACATTGGATGAATAGGGATCTGTACAAATTGGCAGTTTCTGAATGAATAGTTGCTGAACTAAATTTTCTCCCTATTTCGGAACCACTGGTATGCCTACTTTCATGGAGCCAAACATATCAGTTATTCAGTTTCTTTATGTCTGTAACATTTTGTTAATGTTTGCTAGTTTTTTATATTATGCCTCAGAAACATTTTTCTATGTTGAATATTCACAGCTGAATATTCACTGTGTACACCATGGTATCTTCCCATATCTTAAACACATTTAGTAGTTTAAGAATATGAAATAGAATGAGGATTGAACAGAAAATAACAGTAATATTCATAATGATATTTATCCATGTAATTTCTGTAAATGGAAATGTTTTGACTTAAATCATTATCTCTATTTTGTTGAGCAACTGCTTCCACATATGTGAGTCCACTTGGTGTTTCATTTCTATGAGCCCCATCCTTCACCTCCTGAGTCAATTTCAACTGAGACTGAAAGATTTTAGGCAGCTTTAGATCTCTTTGTTACTCCAACTCTTTGATTCCTAACTCTTACTCTATATTAGCACCATCAGGGTAATTTTAAAAATATAATAATATCTGCATATCATCCCAGAGATTCTGGTTTCATTGAGCTGTATTTGGACCCAGGCATCGATATGTGTGTGTGTGTGTGTGTGTGCACGTGCGCGTGCATGCTCAATCCCTTAGTCATGGACTATACCCCACCAGGCTCCTCTGTCCATGGGATTCTCCAGGCAAGAATACTGGAGTGGGTTGCCATTTCCTTCTCCAGGGAATCTTCCCAATCCAGGGATCGAACTTGAGTCTTCTGCATTGGCAGGTGGGTTCTTTACCACTGCGCCACCTAGGTGTGACTGAATTTGAATCTAACATGAAGACAGATCTGAGGACCAGTCTTCACTCTGAGGCAAAATGGGATTAGGTCTCATATTCTTTACTAAATCAGGCACCCTATCAGGCCGATTCAGCTCTGTACCTCGAGAAGTCTGAGATCCACACCTAATTCCTTAGAAGTTTCATCTTGGAATCTTCATCAAGTTTTAGGATACAATATTTCCAGGGGCCCACTCCACTGCTGGACTTAAATTCTGTTTCCTGAGTTGAAACCACTTATGACATCTTATCCTGATAACAGAATTCTTGCCCCAAACTGAAGCTCAGAGACACAAAGTCACAGAGCTCATTAGTGGTGCAAACCAGATTTACACACTGGTGTGTTGAATCCACATCCTGTGTTCTGAGTCATAGCACTGATGCATTAGACAGGACAGCTAGGCTGTGCTGCAGAAACAGATAAACTCTGAAATCTCAGTGGCTCAACCCGATGCCATATTACTTCTAAATCATATCAGCAGCTCACTTGTGTGGCTTTCCCTGAAGCCATGATCAGGGACTCCACCTCCTTCCACATTGTGGGCTCACCATTCCAGAATCCTTTGCTTCCATCCACCTACGCTGGGCTAGTGCTAACGAAGTTCATGTTCATGGGCACAGGGAGGTCAAGCAAACTGAAACTTCATGGAGTTTGGAGCAGAGGAAGGTTTATGGCAAAGCCTTGCAAGGAAACAATGTGACTCAAGCCTTAAAATGCCTTGAGCTCCCTTAAGTTTCAGCATTTTTAAAATCCAGGTGAGGGAGGGTGATATCCTAGGGTACCTGATCAGACCTGCACAATTCTTATATTGATAGGAAGGAACAGGGTGGTGTCCGAGAGGTTAACATTGTCTGTCCTTAGGTTCCAAGATGCCCAGGGCTATGTGCTTATTGTCATCAAGTACTTAATTTTCATGCATTGGAGAAGAAAATGGCAACCCACTCCAGTATTCTTGCCTGAAGAATCCCAGGGACAGAGCAGCCTGGTGGGCTGCCGTCTAGGGGTCTCACAGAGTCAGACACAACTGACGCAACTTAGCAGCAGCAGCAGCACTTATATTGCGTTTGATGGGGGGTTTTCACATCTGCAAAACAACACAGGCAGTTTGCATCCAATACTGTTATTGGTCCATCTAGTCAATATGGTTTTTCCAGTAGTCATGTATGGATGTGAGAGTTGGACTATAAAGAAAGCTGAGCACCGAAGAATTCATCCTTTTGAAATGTGGCATTGGAGACTCTTGAGAGTCCCTTGGACTGCAAGGAGAGCCAACCAGTCCATCCTAAAGGAAATCAATCCTGAATAATCACTGGAAAGAGTGATGCTGAAGCCGAAACTCCAATACTTTGGCCACCTGATGCGAAGAACTGACTCATTTGAAAAGACCCTGATGCTGGGAAAGATTGAAGGCAGGAGAAGAAGGGGATAACAGAGGATGAGATGGTTGGATGGCATCACTGACTCAATGGGCATGAGTTTGTGTAAACTCCGGGAGTTGGTGATGGACAGGGAGGCCTGGTGTGCTTCGATTCATGGGGTTGCAAAGAGTCAGACACGACTGAGCGGCTGAACTGACTAACTGACTGTTATCTAGGTGCCCCAGAGAGGAGCTAAAGCAGAGGATACGGGGGAAGGCCTGATCCCAGAAGGCCCCATAGGGTCCAGCTTGGTTACAGTAGTGAAAGGTGGTAAGGAAGGAACACCAGCTATCAGCTGATCTTGACAGGAAGCAACATATCTTTTCCTTTAATATTCTGTTGGGGAGAATCAGTCACACAGCCCCTCCCTTCCCAGATGCAAGAAAAGCTAAGGAATATAGAGGAGGAGCAGGTAACTCTTCTTATCACCATAGCAACCCTACTGCCAGCACTCATCTGCCCCAGATGGATCTGCAGAACTAAAGACTGGTGTAGTGGGTTAGTCGCTAAGTCGCCTCTGGCTCTTGAGACCCCCATGGACTGTAGCCCTCTAGGCTTCTCTGTCCATGGAAGTTTCCAGGCAAGAATTCTGGAGTGGGTTGCTGTTGCCTCCTGCAGAGGATATTCCCAACCCAGGGATCGAACCCTCGCCTCCTGCTTTGCAGGCAGTCTCTGCATTGGCAGGTGGATTCTTTACTGCTGAACCACCGGGGGTTCTCTACTGCTGTGTTTCTTCCTGTTGGACCCACCTCTCTGCTCAACCTGCACTGAAGTGATCAGAAGAATCTTGTGTTTTGTTGATGACTCATGACTTACTTAAATAACCTACTGTTTGCCTCATCTCGCTAGACTCCACAGCTTCTGTTGGCTAACTGTTTTCTCCCCAGTAGGAGAGCTGCTATTTTTGGGGGTCACTCGTCCAATTTGACTGTGCCACTAGATGGGAAAAGATGAAATCTGCCTAGTTTAAGAGACATACAAATAAGAGACAAAAGCGATGTTATACCACTCTGGTGGTTCAAATCAGGCAAAATGCCCTCTCTGTATGTTGGATGGCAGTCAGAGTAGAACCCAGCCCATTGGAATGTCAGAGAATCCAGTGAAACATCCAAGTACTTTATAATAGCTGCTCCTAAAATTGCACTGAATCCATCTGATTTTTAAATCTTTTATTCTCTCTATTTTAAAAAAAAATCATGTAAAATATCTTCCACACCAACTGTTGTATTATAGTATGGCTATTTTTGACAAGATCATGGAGTTAAAACTATGACTTTCCAAAGTAGAAATAAATAAAGAGCTGCCTTGATACTATGCATGAGTACATACAGTTTTAATTACTTATGTAAAACATTGAATACTACCTTGATGATTTTTACATCTTCACAGACTTGAGATTGTTGCTCATACTGACAATAAATGAGATAAGATTACTGAGAAGAGATATTCTCTTTCCATCTTAGAAATGGAAGTGATGTTGTGGAATAGGTTTGTGTGCCTAAATACAGCTTAAATTACAATGAGCCAATATTCATTTTCTTGGACTGTAATTAATTATCACACTGAAGTTTAACTCTCTTCTAATCTTTCTTCCATGTTCATTAGGTTGCGATTTCCACCTCTGTTCTGCTTTCCTTTCTTGACCTGCAGCAGCTATATAATTAAAGTGGAATTTCTGTTAATTAGCTGTGGTACTGGGGAGCTTGAGGGGACGTGGGGCATCTTCTGATCCAATTAGATTCAAACTGCATAAAGACTTGGATCGGAAGATCAGACCGCAGAAACAATCTAAGAATAACTCAAAGACTACTATTTTTAATTTATGTTTTATAGAGGTTTAAGGACACTGGCTTCAGAGAAGGGCAATTAAGAGTTCACTGATTATACAAATAAAGCAAACTTCCTATCTATGCATGCTCATTATGCTAAAAGTTTATGTAATAAATTAAAGGGTATATATGCTTTTTCATAAACATACACATCTCTGGAAAACACACTTGGTTGAAATGAGACCAGTGGGCAACAAGGGTGAGCAAAGTTTATCTCCTACTCTCTGACATCTTCTGATCCTGACACTTCTCTTCTTTCCTATGAAAACTCCGAGCTTTCTCTTTGCAGAGGTCCCTTCTGTGAGAGAGATAAGAGATCCGGTGAACTCAATCTACTGAAGTGTCGCATACTTACAAGGAATTATTCACTAATGAAAAAGAGGCCTCCGGACATTGTGACTTTTAAGCACTGGGAGTGTCCAAAGACTTTGGGTAGGGATAGCACAAAGCTATAACAGTCATTTAGGAGTTAGAATTTGATGACCTGAAGACGCCATTAACTTCACTTTCTATGTTCTATGTTCTGTGTTTTTTAACGCCCTCCTCCCCACCTTCTTCTCTGCCCCATTTTCATGGTCAAGTTCACTCTTTCACCATGTTTTGCCCGGAGAGTGGCAATGGCCTTTCATTATGACTACTTGGGTACAGCCTGGTAACCATCAAATCCACTCTTCACATTGCTCTTAGATTGATCCATGCTGTGGCTTTTCACTTGTTTTTCCGTTTTCGTCAATACAAAAGGTCAAGTTCTTTACAGTGTTATTGAAGACCCTCCTAATATCCCCCCAAGCCCCTGCTTATTCTTCTGTCTCATCTCCCTCTTTTCTGTTTCAGCAGCTCTCAACTTTTCATGGTCCCTTAACCACATCACAGCATCCTGCATCCCTATGACATTTATATTTTGCTCTTCTGATCTCAGCTGTGCTTCTGCTCTAATCCCCTCAATCCTCTTTTATTAATTCCTCATCTTTCTTTAAGATTCAGGAGGGGTTACTTCTTTAGGGAATCTATGCATTCACAAGGACCGCCCTCCAAAAACATGCATATACACCTCCACCTTCTTTCAGTGATAAACCTTCTCTCACACACCCCATCTCCACTCACCCACACACACTCACACATCTGCTGTCCTCTGCTGTCGTGGAAGCTTCTCCATGCTTATCCTATTTGCAGTCAGTTCTGTGCATGGTAATTACATGCATGCAATCGTGTCTTCCTCAGGTTCTGTCTTCCTTGAAACTCCCAACATATATTGGGAATGCACAAATATGACTAGAGTTATATAATTTAAGAATCTTTAGAGACCTCTCTGGTGACCCAGTGGCTAAGACTCCATGCTCCCAATGCAGAAAGCCTGGATTCAATCCCTGATTGGGGGACTAGTCCCACATGCCACAAAAAAAATAAAATAAAATCCCATGTGCTGCAACTAAGACCCAATGCAGACAAATAAATAACTTAAAAAATATTCTTTGAAATATGGTCTTTCAAAACAGATGGCCACTAGAAAGCATTGTAGTCTCATAACTCTGTTATTTGTCTGAAGTTATCTTTCTGATTTTGTGGTACCACATATATATTTAGATGAAGGATGAACAGAACTGAGATTTGGAGGCATTTGCCTCTGTCTGTCCTTCAATTTTTTTATAATCCTAGCTTACATCCATGAACTTGGGCTTGGAATCCTAATGTCAACTATACAAAGTTATTGTGCCTGTGAATTGTCTCTGTTATTGTTTGCCAAACTCCTGTCACTGCTTCTGAATTAATCACCTCTGTAAAGAGTCTGCCTGCAATGCAGGAGAGGCAGATTCATTCCCTGGGTCGGAAAGATCCCCTGGAGAAGGAAATGGCAACCCACTCCAGTATTCTTGCCTGGAGAACCCCATGGACAGAGGAGCCTGGTGGGCTACAGTCCATGGGGTTGCAAAGAGTTGTACATGGCTGACCGACTAAACAAGAACAGTGGTGTTTCCCCAGTGTGTTTCTGCATTGGTTACATGGAACAGATCTGAGGACAGGCATTTCACTCAAGTTGGCCTAACTGTGGTATTCCAGGCCCTGGACCACCTGAGCCAATCACATTCCTCCTCTGGGACTGAATCTCCCATACAGTAAGTCCCCCACATATGAATGAGTGCCATTTTGAGGGTGCATTTGTAAGTCTAATTTGTTCATAAGTCCAACAAAGTTAGCCTGGGTACCCATTTAACACAACCAGCTAGGTAGCACTGTACTAAGTTTATAATACTTTTCACATGAATAATATATAAAAACAAACACACAAAATAAAGAAAACATTATAATCTTACATTACCTTGAAAATTACAGTAGAACAGTACAACAGGGTTTCCAATGCAGGAGACGCAGGTTCAATCCCTAGGTCAAGAAGATCCCCTGGAAAAGGTAATGGCAACCCACCCCAGAATTCTTGCCTGGAAAGTCCCATGGACAGAGGAGCCTAGAAGGCTACAGTCCATGGGGTTGCAAAGAGTTAGACACGAGTGAGCAACTAAAACACAATACAAGAGCTCATATACAGGGCTGGCATCAAGTGAAAAAGGCAGGACGAGTTACACCTCTAGGCATCTCATTGTCCAGCCACACCTTTGAAAGTTCACAACTTGAAGGTTCTTACATAGTGGATTTATTATAACGAGACGTGGTTGAACTTAGTTTTCCTCTCAAGGCATAAAACTCAGAAACTGTATGGAGCTATATAGAGGCAGCCATCTAGATTGAGAGAGAATGACACTGATGCTGTGATGAGGATGTATTGTTTGTGCGTGATCTCAAGAATCATTTAAGGGAGTATGAGGCTAGATCCTATATGAAGAAGCAAAGTGGGACAGCGCTGATCTACCACATCAGGCTGGTGCAGGGGAGATCATGAACAAGACTTCCAGAGAGCTGACAGCAGGCAGCCTGTCTTGGGTCCTGGGCAGCCCTGAGCTGCGGCAGCTGTGTGGGAATAATAAATGTCAGAACCAAGCAAATCCCTGGAGGGCCTCGAATGGAGACCACCCCAGCAGATGGTGATCAGTCACAGGTTTGTCTCAGTCGAGGATGGGGACTTGCACAAAGGACCACAGGTGTTTGGGTGGGCTGGGTGCCTTGTAATATGTATAGTCTAGCAGTTGATAAAGCCACCTGTGAAAATATTGCATTTGGTGGCACATGGGCTCATGGCCCAGTGGTCCATTACATCATCAAGTTCTGTTAGGTTTAGAAGGCAGAAGGCAAGGAAACCTGTGTGCAGTGGCTGTGTCTTCTTAAATATGGTTTATAACTGCATGTCTTACATATTCTTCATTTCAAGACATCTTTATGAACTGTATATGGTACAGCAAGGGGCAGTCATCCGCATGAAAAGTGATCCACACTCTTGTCTCCCATGTACTACCCAATTCAATCCATCATCTGGCTTCCCTGGTGGCTCAGATGGTAAAGAATCTGCCTGCAATGCAGGAGACCCAGGTTCGATCCCCGGGTCAGGAAGATCTCCTGGAAAAGGAAATGGCAACCCACTCCAGTATTCTTGCCTGGGGACAGAGGAGCCTGGCGGGTTGCGAAGGCTCGCAAAGAGTCAGACATGACTGAACCACTACTGCTCAATCAGTCATCAGGTCTCAGGGCTTCCATTTCCCAGATATTCCAGGAATCTCTTCTCCCCTCTTCTTTGCTTCCTAAGGAGACTTTGTTCATCTTTATCTGTTTGTTGCTCAAGAGAGTATCTGGTACAGCAAAGAGACTCCATAAACATGTGGGCAGTGGTTGAAAGAATAAGAGCAAGACAGTCCACAGATATATAAACAGCTCTGGGATGAAAATCAGGACTTTTAAGCTTTGTTCCTTACAGTAAAACTAGCTAGAAGGTAGTTTTTTTTGACTCTCAAGGATTTGATTTTTTCATCTGCAAAGAGTGAGTTGGCTTTTATTTCACAAAAGCATCCTCTGGGTCAAAAAAACTGTTACATGCAACTAAGAAGTCTTAAGAAATCATTACTATTCTCTTGAGTTGATTGTATTCATTAAAAAAAAAGAAAAGAATGGTTCTTTTTTGCTGATTATGATCAAATTCTTTGATTATTTTATTGTCTTTAGTCTTCTATGCCTGTAGATAGTTGACCTTCCAAATCTCTCCCTTTTTTAAATTACTTTTGATTGGACTATCATTGATTTACAATGGTGAGTTTCTGCTACATAGCAAAGTGAATCAGCTATACATGTACATTCATCCCCTCTTGTTTTGGATTTCCCTCTCATTTGGATCACCACAGAGCACTGAATAGAGTTCCCTTAGCCATACAGTAGGTTTTCATCAAAATCTCTTTTTGTTTACTGTCCCATACATGCTTCTAAAATCCTTGAAGGCAGATACCATGTATCACTCAATTTGCATCCTGGCACCCAGAATAGTGCCCAGCACATGGTAATAACCTATATATTTTTCCTGAATAAAGCAATGACTCTTCATTATGCAGCAATTGCAATTGAAAATTACAGGCATAGGGACTTACCTGGTGCCAGAGTGGATACTAATCGCTTGCCGATGCAGGGAACAGGGGTTTGATCCCTGGTCTGGGAAGATCCCACATGCCAGGGGAGCAATTAAGCCCTTGTGCCACAGCCACTGAGCTTGGAGCCTAAAAGCCACAGCTACTGAAACCTGTGCACCCAGAGCCCGTGCTCCGCAACAAGAGAAGCCCCCAAACTGAGAAGCCTGTGCACCCCGCGAAGGGCAGCCCCCACTCACTGCAGCTAGAGGAAGCCCAGGCAAACCAAGGAAGACCCAGGGCAGCCAAAATAAACAAATAAAAATTAGAAAGTAATACATCAATTGATTTAAGAGAACAGCATTGAAACATGCATATTACCATATGTGAAACAGATGACCATTCCAAGTTCGATGCATGAAACAGGGCACTCAAAGCGGGTGCCCTGGGATGACCCTGAGGGAGGGATGGGGAGGGAGGTGGGGGGATTCGGGATGGGGGACACATGTACACCCATGGCTGATTCATGTCAATGAATGGCAAAAACCACTGCAACATTGTAAAGTAATTAGCCTCCAGTTAAAATAAATTAATCATTTTTTTAAACTAATACATTAGCATTTCTTGTCTATAAATAAAATTACAGGCATAATGACTGAGGAACAAATCAAATATTTCAAGACCATGACTGGAAATTTAAACCAACTTAAATGTGGGTAAATTCTATTTTTCCAAGTATTATCACTAAATAAACAATGAAATGAATCACATTTGTGAATATTGCACAAAAGTGTTCTGGAAGTGTCTGTAATTATGAATGACTGTGTTTAAATTTTGACTTACAGTGTGTTATGCTGTTCTGTCTCAGGGCTCGACTGACAATGAGTCAGATCATGGTATTTGGAATGTACACAATATACAGAATATGTCAAGTAATGTAGTTCTTCACTCAGATTCCTATTTTTCTAAATTAAAGTTATATATGTTCATGTGCTCATATGCTCAGTCATGTCTGACTCTTTTGCAATCCTGTGGACTCTAGCCCACCAGGCTCTTCTGTCCTTGGGATTCTCCTGGTGAGAATACTGGAGTGGGTTGCCACTTCCCCCTCTGGGAATATTTCCAACCTAGGGATGGAATCTAAGTCTCCTGGATTGGCAGGTGGATTCTTTACCACTAGCGCCACCTGGGAAGCCCAATATGTTCATATATGATCATATACTGTGATCAAACAATTAATTGATATTATTAATATTATTTTATTATATGGATTTGGTCTTCACTGTCTTCAAAGACAATTGTCTACCACAGGGACTGAGGTACAAATCTAACATAGGAATTGGGCACTTGTTCAGAAAATTTGATCAGTGGAGTAAATGCAAACCAAACAATTCTCAAAGGGTACTTCTTGGCTTGAGTTATTCTTGCTGTCCTCATCAATCAAATCAGTTAGTACTGATCTCTAGTGATAAAGCTTAATCATACAGGTCACCCTACCGTTCACAACACATCCAAGATCATTTTTTATTCTCATTTTGTATATATCTTTGACGTGTAGTCAATGCAGGGATTCTTTCAAAGGTCTCTCACTGAATCATAAAAGTTTAATTCTACATGGAAGATGAATAATCTGACTTTAGTAGAAGGGAATGCAGGCTTATGCGTTTTTGGTTCTGTTTGGTTTTATGGAACACTTTCCCGGCGATCTCAGAGTACCTGTGTGCTCCTAGGAACTGCTATTTGCATGTTAGGTATTTCTTTTTGTTTACCCAGTGAGCTTATTGTGGCAAAGGAGTAGTATTTGGTAAGATTAGGTCAAGTAGTATCTCTCTCTCCCTCTCTCTCACACACGCACACACACACACTTTAAAATAAGAGAAGTTTTAATAATTTTTTTTAAAAATAGTTTGCTTCTGTCTCATGTAAAGGAAATGTAGAGACAGGCAAATGGGAGTGATATAACATCTTCATGTAGTTATTAGAGATGCCTATTTCATCAAATTCATACCTCCCCCTTCTCTAGGTGAACTAGCCTCATGGTCCTACTTGGAGACTCGAACTCAGCCATCACACCCACATTACAGAAAACAAGATGGCGGGTAAGATAAGGAAGAAGGGGTGAAAAACCCAACCTAGCCATCTTTAAGGAGGTTTCTTGTGTGATTTCACAAGACATTTTACTTACAACATTTACTTACAACTGTACCACATAAAAAGACTATTTTTAAGAGTATCTAGGGAAAAAGTATTCATTTCAGCATGTACCCGGTTAACTTACATCAAGAGTTCTTCTATCAAGGAAAACGTAGGGAATAGATTGAGGTAGACAATTGTCTACCACAGAGACTGAGACAATAAATGAAGTAAATTTAAACATTTAGGAGAAAAATTTAGTTTCTAATTTTATAATTCTGAGGACAACAGAGAATTACCTGTAAAACCCCAAGAAAGAGGATAAGTTGAATTATGTCATTAGAGAGAGGGATTAAAATTAAAAAAAAAAAAAAAAAAAAGGCAACATAAACATCTTTGGCATATCTGAATTTTACAGGAATTTTTTTTTTTTGAAAGTAATATGGACGTATTGGGAAAATCATATGGACTGGTTTTGCAAGTAATATAGACTTATTGGGAAAATCATATGGATTGGTGTTTCTACTCTTCATAAGCATTTTATATGTGGAATTGTAACAATATTTAGCAATAACTTACTGGAAATTATAGTCATCTTATTTTACATATATATGTATATGTAGATAAATAGATACAGATATAGATATATTTAGTTCTGGAGTACTATTGTTTTTAATAAAAGGGGCAAAACTAAATACTCTTCATATTGAAAACCATACTCCATTGAGCTTGTTTTTCTATTCTTCCTCTTCTATATTGATTTATCAAAGCAACAAGGAGGAAATGTACATTTTTAAATTAAGCAAGTTTTGCTAAAGTTATATGCCTTACAAACTGCAGACAAGTGTAAAATAAAATATGAGTTTTGAAGGTTTTGAGCATGAAAATGTTGTATTACATATTTTAATGCACTGGCCAAAAGAGTAATTATCAAGCAAATAAATGAGTCAGAAGAAAAATTTTACCAAGTTTTATCCTTCTCATGTGTGCTTTTTACTTTCAGCCCAGGAGCTGGAATGATATTTTTTTCATAATTTAATTAATCACTTTGTGCATTAGTTCCCCGGTGGCTCAGTGGTAAAGAATCTGCCTGCCAACACAGGAGATGCTGATTTGACCCCTGGGTCAGGAAGATCCCCCAGAGAAGGGAATGGCAACCTGCTCCAATATTCTTGCCTGGGAAATCCCATGGACAGAGAAGCCTTGTGGGCTACAGTCCATATGGATGCAAAGAGTCAGACATGATTTAGTAACTAAAATAACAAAAAGCAAATTAATCACTTATGGATTATTATAAATAAATAGGATTATTTAATATTTCCTTCTTTAATAGAAAGATAAAATGCTTTTGCTTCATTTATGACTTATTTTTCATTGTAATAGGAAATTAACTCATCTTAAGTTTATTCTTTTGAAGTTGTAGTTATTCCAGAAAAACCTCTTCTAAAAGTTTTCTCTCTCACTTAATGTACTTCTTAAAATCTCTTATGTTCGTTTGAAAAGTTTCTCAAAATTTCTCCTAATAGAAATATTCTGTAATTCTACCTGCATCTTTTACAGGCATCAAATATCTCTGTGGCCTTTTTTTCTTTTTCTATTTAATAGGACATGACACGAGTTAGTTGGTTTCCCTAGTGGCTCAGACAATGAAGAATCTGCCTGCAATTCAGGAGACCCGGATTCGATCCCTAGTTTGGGAAAACCTGTGGAGATGGGAATGGCAACCCACGCCAGTATTCTTACCTGGAGAATTCCATGGTCAGGAGGGGTCCCACAGTTCTATTTAATTCTGACACACACCACCTGGCAGTCTCATCAGATTGCCCTCCTTGCAGATGTCAATCGCAAGTGTTGAGTCCCCCAGGTTACCCACACTTCCACCCAACTTGACTACAAAGTCAGGGATCCCCAGAGCCCACTCCTTCAGGTTTGACTGTTAGAACAACTCATGGGACTTAGGAAAATGCTTTACTTGCCATTTATTACCAGTTGATTGTAAAGGATACAACTCATGAACAGTCAAAGGAGAGGGATGTGATGTGTAGAGCAAAGCATTGGGGGAGGGGAAGCGGACTTGCAGACCTGCTGTGCCCTCTCCAGGCCCACCACCATCCCAGCACCATGATGTGTTCACCAGCCTGGAAGCTTTCTGAACCTCCATAAAAAAGGGGATTTTAATGGAGGGTTCCTTTGTGGGCACGACTGGTGAAATTGTTGTTGTTCAGTCACTCAGTTATGTCAGAGTGTTTGCAATCCCATGGACTGCATGCAGCACGCCAGGCTTCCCTGTCCTTCACTATCTTCTGGAGTTTGCTCAGACTCATTTCCATTGAGTAGATGATGCCATCCAACTGTCTCATGCTCTGTCGTCCCCTTCTCCTCTTGCCCTCAATCTTTCACAGCATCAGGGTCTTTTCCAATGTGTCGGCTCTTCAAGTGGCCAAAGTATTGGAGCTTCAGCTTCAGCATCACTGCTTCCAATGAATATTCAGGGTTGCTTTGCTTTAGGATGGACTGGTTTGATCTCCTTACAGTCCAAGGGACACTCAAGGATCTTCTCCAGTCATTTGTAGAGACTTGGATAGACCTAGAGAGTGTCATACAGAGGGAAGTAAGTCAGAAAAACAAATGTTGGGTTACTAATGCATATATGTGGAGTCTAGAAAATGGTATGAAGTGAAGTGAAGTCCCTCAGTCATGTCCAACTCTTTGCGACCCCATGGACTGTAGCCTACCAGGCTCCTCCGTCCGTGGGATTCTCTAAGCAAGAATACTGGAGTGAGTTGCCATTTCCTTCTCCAGGAGATCTTCCCAACCCAGGGATCGAACACGAGTCTCCCGCATTGCAGACAGACACTTTACCATCTGAGCCATGTTTTAGATGATCCTATTTGCAAAGGAGAAATAGAGACACAGACATGGAAAACAAGCAGATAGGTACCAAGAGGGAAAGGAAGGGTGGGAAGAATTGAGAGACTGGGATCAACACAGGCACAGTATTGATACTATTTTTAAAATAGATAACTGATGCGAACATACTGTATAGCACAGGGAGCTCAACTTAGTTCACTGTGGTGACCTGGACTGGAAGTCCAGAAGGGAGGGGATATATGTATATGTATAGCTGATTAATTTTGCTTTACAGAAGAAATTAACACAACATTGTAAAGCAACTATGCGCCAATAAAAAATAATTCAAAAAGAAAAAAACATTATTTACCACTGGTGATTAACTCAGTCTCTAGCCTCTCATCCCTTCTTTGGAGGTCAGAAGTGGGACTGAAAATTCCAGCCCTCTAATTATGCTTTGGTCTTTCTGGAGACCAGACCCCCGGTTTAAGGTATCTAGGGGCCACCAGGCATCTCATTAGCATACAAAAGACACTTTAGTCACTCCGGAGACTCTAAAGGTTTTAAAAACTGTGTGTCAGGAGCCTGGGACAAAGACCAGATGTTTATTTTTTATTTATTATACCACGGTGTTAATCATTACCACTCATGCTCTGTGGTGTAACGAGGCTTCCCTGTGGCTCAAACGGTAGAGAATCCGCCTGTCATGGGAAAGACTCGGGTTGAATCCCTGGGTTGGGAAGATCCCCTGGAGAAGGGAATGGCAACCCACTCCAATATTCTTGCCTGGAGAATTCCATGGACAGAGGAGCCTGGTGGGCTACAGTCCATGGGGTCGCGAAGAGTCTAACACCTTCACTTTTCAGTACAAATTGTCTTGCCTATGCTACTGCTTGCTTTGCTACCCTTTTGTTACTGGCATGTTTCAGAAAACATCATCTAGGGAAAGGCAGCATTAATTTATTCACAAGTGAATTAAATCAGAGCTCAGTACACTTATTCTATAAAGCACAAGATGGTAAATATTGTAGGCTTTGTGCTCATGTGGTCTCCGTCACAACTGCTCAGCTTTGCCATTCTAGCAGCAAAACAGTCAAACAACAGGTCAACAAATGATTTGGCTTTGTTCCAATCAAATTTTATTTACAGAAACAACTAGGGGGCCCCATTTGGTCCATGGCCATAGTTCGCCTTCCCTTAGACTAAATTGAGTAAAAAAAAAAGTCATTTGCTATAATAGATAACGATAATGGATAGTTTAAAAGAAGAATTTGTTCACAAACCTTTGATTTTTTGCCTGGTGATTCTTATAACCAATTAACTAAATGCTTTTGTTTAGTACCAAGTTCGTGTGAAATTATGAAAAGCACGAAAGCATAATTACTTGTGAAATTGTAGAATTCATAAAAGGTGTTGCAGTAGTCCCCTGAAAATAGAAATTTCTCTTTGCATATATAAATATTTACATGAATTATGCTTTATAATACAAAAAGTCATCAATTAAAATTAAAAAGGACAACACCAAAAAGAAGTTATATTTCTTTCTTTTCCCAAGAAAAATGCCCTTTCAGGTTTGATCTGAATAAGGGATTAACAGGTGCCTTTAGGTAATACTTTCATTACAGAGAAAGAATTTTGTGGATTAGTCCCTAATAGTTTAATAAGTGTGGGTAAGGTTAGGAGCTTCCCTTATGGCTTAGTGGGTAAAGAATCTGCCTGCAATGCAGGAGACACAGGAGACAAGGGTTTGATCCCTGGATCAGGAAGATCCCCTGGAGGAGGAAGTGGCAACCCATTCCAGTATTCTTGCGTGGAGAATCCCATGGACAGAGGAGACTTGGAATGCTGCAATCAAACGGTCGAAAAGAGTCAAACATGACTGAGTGACCAAGTGCAAAAGTTTAGCTTAATTTGTGTATTAAAGATTTTGGACCAGTTTTTATATGTATAGGAAAATCTCAAAATCACAGGAGATATATATAATATATAGATGACACAGTTTTTCCCTAAAAACACAAGTAATATTGAAAACTATGTTTTTAAGGATATTCATCCATTTTTAATCTCTTCCATAAGGATGTTTTTATATTGTACTTTAAAAAAATCACTTTACAGTTTTAAACAATACCATATATTGCAGTATTTTGGTTTTTTTAGAGTAGATGCACATTTCCTTATTCTTCCCTTTGAGTACTTTTTTTAAAGTACTTTTTTTAAAATATCAAGGGTTTTCCCTTGATATTACATATAAAACAAACAAGAAAATCCTGAAAGGTGAAGAAAAGAAGGCAAAGCAGCCAGGAACCCCATGTGCTGAAGACCAGTGAGCTCCCTGGGTTTTCTTTTCGCCTCATTTCTCCCAGCTTTATAGGTAAAGAAACTGACAACCCATAGACACCAATGGAAGCAGACAATAAAAACCCCAACAAAAGCCTGATCTCTTCAGTCAAAGGACCCAGAAAGAGACAGTCTAGCAAAACAGAAAATTCTTAGACAGTAACAACTGGACAAATTTAACTATAGCCAAACACTATAAGGGAAAAAAATAACAAAAAACACTCCACCCAAGTGCCTATCAGCAAAGGTCAAGTGTGAAGTCTAGACAGAACAGAAAAGCTGCAAAATGTATGGAGCAAAACACATAAAAGAGAAACACAGAAACCCAAAATTATAGTTGGAAACTTTAACACCCTTCTCTGACAATTAGTAGAACTAGACAGAAACAAGGATATACAATTGATTAACAAGGATATAGAAGAACTGAACAATGTCATCAACCAACAAAATCTAATCAAAATTTATAAAACACCCCATCTAGCAACAAGAAAATATACAGAGCCCAAAAACACTCCCAAAGAGCAAAGCCAACCGGTTTTGACAAAGGTGCAAAAGCAGTGCAATGGAAGCAGGATAGTGTCTTCAGTAAATGGTGCCAGAGTCATTGGATATCAATGGGCAAAATAAATGAAGCTCAATCCAAATCTGACACCATATACAAAATTAAGTCAAAATGGATCATAGATTTAAACATCAAACATAAAACTATAATGAAACATAAGAGAAAATCTTCAGAAACTAGGGCTTGGAGAAGAGTTCTTAGACATGATAATAAAAGCACAGTTCATAAAAGAAAAAACTTGATAAGTTGGACTTCATTAAAATGAAAAACTTTCACTTTTGCCAAAGACTCTATAAAGAGGATGAAAAGGCAAGCTGGAAGCTGGGAGAAAACACTTACAATTTACTTATCTGAGAAGGGACTCATATCCAGAATTTACAAAGAACTCTCAAAAATTCAACAGTGAAAGCACAAACAATCCAATAAGAACATGAGCAAAAGATAGGAAACATTTCACTGAAGAAGATATAGAAATGGCAAATCGGTTCATTAAAAAATGCTCAGCTTCAGTAACTAAAGGGAAGTATAAATTAAGGTCACAATGAGGTATCACTGCACACCAGTTAAGATAGCTAAAATAAAAAATAATGGCAATGTCAAATGCTGGTGAGGATGTATAGAAACTGGATCTCTCCTACACTGCTAGTGGGAATGTAGACTAGTACTGTCACTCTGGAAAATAGTTTGGCAGTTTCTTTTAAAATAGACTATATGCTTGTATATCCTAGCAGTCCTACTTGTGAGCATTTATTCTGGAGAAATGAATACTTATGTCCACATAAAAACCAGTACATAATTGTTCATAGCAGTTTTATCAATGGAAAAGGCAAAACTAGAAATAACCAAAATGTCCTATAATAAGTAATGGCTTAATAAACTGGGTTATAGCTATACTATGGAATATTACACAGTAATAAAAAAGAATGTATTGCTATACAGAAAGTCAAGATGGTTTCCATGGACATCATGCTGAGTGAAGAAAAGACCATTTTAGAAAGTCACATGCTATGTGATTCCATTTGTATAACACTCTTGAAATGGCAAAATGATAGAAATAGAGAACAGATTAGTGGTAGGGGTTATTGATGGTGGTAGGTGTGTGTATGATTATAAAGAAGAAGCACAAGGAAATATTTGGTGGTAATGGAAGAGTACCTTGGTTACTGAATTGGTTGCATAAATCTATGCATGTGTTAAAATGACATAGAACCAACCATGAAATTGAAAGTCACTCAGTTGCGTTCAACTCTTTGTGAACCCATGGATTATACAGTCCATGGAATTCTCCAGGCCAGAACACTGGAGTGGGTAGCCATTCCCTTCTCCAGGGAATCTTTCCAACCCAGGGATTAATCCAGGTCTCCCACATTGCAGGCAGATTCTTTACCTGCTGAGCCACCAGAGAAGCCCAAGAGAACTGGAGTGGGTAGCCTATCCCTTCTCCAGGGAATCTTCCCAACCCAGGAATTGAACCAGGATCTCTGTATTGTAGGCAGATTCTTTACCAGCTGAGCTACCAGGGAAGCCCTACACATACTTTATACCAATTGCAGTTTTTTAGTTTTAATGTTGTACTTTGGCTATCTAGGGCTTCCCTGGTGGCTCAGAGGGTAAAGAATCCACCTGCAATGCCAGAGACTTGGGTTCGATCCCTGGGTTGGGAAGATCCCCTGGAGAAGGGAATGGCTACCCACTCCAGTATTCTGGTCTGGAAAATTCCCTGGATAGAAAAGCCTGGCAGGCTACAGTCCACGGGGTCATAGAGTTGGACACGACTAAGCAACTTGCACTTTTCACTTTTACTACCTAAGATGTAAACTTTGGGGAAAACTAGGCAAAGGATTGGAGAAGGAAATGGCAACCCACTCCAGTATTCTTACTTGGAGAATCCCAGGGATGGGGGAGCCTGGTGGGCTGCCATCTAGGGGTGGCACGGAGTCGGACACGACTGAAGTGACTTAGCAGTAGCAGCAGCAGCAGGTGAAGGATACACATGACCTTTCTGCAGAACTTTTGCAACTTCCTGGAAATCTATAATTATTTCAAATTAGAAGTTTAGAAAAGAGAAAATATGCAAACCTTGTAATGCTTTCTTTCAAAAAAAAAATACATTCCCTAAATTTTTTCAAGTATTTTATGAAGTCAAATTTCTCAACTTAATAGATTCTCTCTTTCAAACAGATGACTAAACCAAATATATTATATACTGGAAGGTTACTGCTTATTTTTTAAATTAATAACTGAGTAAATAATGCTATAAATTTTATACTTGCCATGTTTTAAATAACTAATTTATAATTGCTAATGGGTATCAAAGTATCAAGGACATGAAAATCATGATTTAATCAAAAAACCTCTTAACACATTAATTGCAACCTCATTATTGACCTCAAGAGCAGACACTTTTGCTGGAGCTGCTGACAAGAAAATAAAATGCGACTGATTTTCTACTTTTTTCTACTTAAAGAGGAATTAATGAATATAAATATGCCTCAATTTGATGTCTTAGCTTCCCTAGCACACACTTTGGAAACTCTATGCCTAAATAATTGGGCCATTGATTATTTCTGGGACATGAATTAAGCCCTCCAATTTAATCTTATTTAGACCTAAAAATTACAATGAAAAAGAGGTTTCCAGATCACTTTTCTTTTAATTTCATGTTATCTCCTTTGATAAATCTTTTTCCTTGAAAGGATTTATTTACTGAACTGCTAGACTCTGTCATTCTTTAATTGCTAATAGACCATCCAAATATCTCATGTTCTACTTTCATAATTTACTAACAAAGTTAAAATTATGTAGGAATACTTTAAAGGAGTCTATTGGAATGCATAATGGAGTATTTTGTTTGTTTTTTTTTTAATTGAGTGGGGGAAAGTCATAAAGAGAAGATTTCTACTGCAAAGCATACATACAGATAGGTTCACAGTTCCTTATCTGCAATTCTGAAATCTTTAAAAAAAAAAAAAAAAACCCTGAAAAGTAAAGGTTTTATGCATTACAATTGGTGGCAAGCCTGGACCTGAATGAACCTGGGGTTATTTTTATAGCTTCCATGTAATCCAAGTATTAATATTCAGAAATGTTCATGTGTTATGCTACAGATGCTGGCTGTGGGAGTATCATACAACATACAGCATATGTATATTCCCTTTCCAAAATCTGAACATTCCTGGCTTGTGAACATATCTAGTCCCAAGGGCTTGGGATGGGAGATCATGGACCTGTCCTAGAAAAGTACAGGATAGCTGTTTATATAGCACTTGAGAATAGGACCTTTTTGATGTGACCACTGAATCCAGGAGCACAGTTACTTCATGACATTGAATTCGAGAGGAGAGTCAGAAAAGCACCAAAGCATTTATTTTGTTAATAAGCAAACTGGGGCATTGAGCAGCTTGCCCAAGGTTACCCAAGGCTACAGTTGGAACCGTGGCAGTCTGGCTTTAGGAGTCATGCTTTAAAGCACAAGATTTTGTTACTGATGACTTATCCTGAAAGCCTCCCCTGTCACAGCAGAATGAGACCGAGTCTCTGAGATGAAAGCCCGAGGATTTTTTTAAAATTCATACTCTTATGGATAAAACTCTAGGCTCCAGGAAACTGGCAGCCAGCCCAGTTCATGTTCCCCAAGTAGGAAACTGGAGGATCCTTTTAAAGAGTAAAATCTACAATCCAAAAGAAAAACAAAACTATGAGAACTGACCTCAATTGATCCCCTGCTGTGGGGTTCATCTGTCCAGTATTGACTTTGCACGCTGAACTTCCAACCCACAAATTTTAACATAAGAGTAGATTCAGGAATCATTGAGCAAGCTCTGGCAGATATTGGAGGGCAGAAGAGCCTGGTGTGCTGCAGTCCATGGGGTTCCAAAAAGTCAGACACAACTTAGTCACTGAACAACAACCACAGTAGACATTTAAGGAAAATGTCAACCACAAACAGGTCAAAGTAAACAATCAATACAAAGGAGCGTAGACAGGACAGAGGAGAAAAATAGTCTCAAAGAATATATCATCATGAGTACATTACAGATGAATAGAAGAAATTGCATCCTTAAAAGCAAAAAAGGACACTATGAAAAAAAGGAAGTGAAATAAAGGATATTTTATTTTTTCCAGGAGCACCTGGAAACGAAAAATATGATCGCTGAAATTCTAGAATTCAGTAAAATTTTAGAATATAAAGTCAACGAAATCCCCCACAAAGTAGTTCAAGAAAATAGGGATAAGAAAAATTAGAGAAGTTATCCAGGAGACTAAGAGACTTATTTCAGAATAGGTTTCCAGAAAGAAAAGCAGAGAAAATGCTAGAAAGGAAATCATTAATTTATGGAATGGTTTCAAGAACTGAAAAACTTAAGTGTTTTTTTTCTTTAACATTATTCTTAAGAATGTTTCTAAGAGGGCACTTGTCATATAGTCATAGAACTGTATTTGAAAGACTGAGGAATCCCTATGAGTCTTTTAAATAAATGTACTTTTGTTTTTCTGTTTTAGGGGCACGGCAATTGCTGGCATAGTATTTGGAATCGTGTTCATCATGGGGGTGATTGCTGGAATTGCCATATGTATCTGCATGTGCATGAAAAACAACCGTGGGACCCGGGTGGGTGTCATCAGGACCACCCACATCAATGCCATCTCCTCCTACCCTGGTGAGCCACATCGCTTACTCATTCTGAAGGAAGAGTCAGATTTGTTAGTTACGCTCTGGTTCTGGGAGAGAAGAATCACTAAAGAGTCTCACTGGAATAATCCCCATGTAGGATGTTTCTTAGTAAATGTAGACTGAACTCTAACTTAGATCTGCATTGTACTATCTACCTCCTATTTAAAGATATTAATATGTTCAATGGTTGTCTTATTGACTACGGTTGCCAACCTGCCATAGTTAAGAGAAATAGACAATTCACACCTACTGTGTCTATCTGCCAGTGAGTTTTGACAAATAATTATAGAGAAAGAACAAGTTACATGTCTGACTAAACTGGCATCTGATTCAACAGGTATGTATGTCTAGAAAAAAAGTATTGAATAAAGTTTTTATGTGTCCTCTTTATGCAAGAAAACGGTTTTAACATAACACTAAAATTATCACCAAAGAGAAAACATAATTTTTAGTAATTTGACAAGTATTTGTTGAGAATCTTCCAGAAATTTCACATATAAATATATTGTACACGAATCCATAAACAAAGTGCTGTGCTTCTCTTTGATTATTTGTAATTTGATTATATGTAAGTATTGTATTTTGATTATATGTAAGTATATGTAAGTATATATTTTGATTATATGTAAGTATTGTAATTTGATTATATGTAAGTAGCTCAGCTGGTAAAGAAACTGCCTGCAATGTAGAAGATCCTGGTTCGATCCCTGAGTCAGGAAGATCCCCTGGAGAAGGGATAGGCTACCCACCCTAGTATTCTTGCCTAGAGAATTCCATAGACAGAGGAAACTGACAGGCCCCAGTCCATGGGGTCGCAAAGAATTGAACATAACTGAGTGACTTTCACTTAAATATTTACAGAGAGAGAGAGAGAAAGAGAGAAAGAGGCTTAAAACCACATTCATGTCCTCTCTCTCACTCCTTATAGCAAAGGAAGAAGGCAAATTCTACATCTGGTCTGCCCTGTGTATCAATTCCCTAATAACTTCTCTCCTTTCTTAATCTTTTACCCATCACAGTCACCTTGAGGGAGCAAATTTCAGATGAACGTCAGCATGATCATCTCCTCTGTCATCTTTTGTTAGTTCTCCCTCTTCTCCAATATCTCTGTGTTAGAGTGCCTCAAGTCTCACCCTTGTGTCTTCTATCCAGACTTACCTCTTTAGTTGTATCAATTGGCCTTATGGTATTAAGGACCATTTATATGTTAAATGCCTTCCAATGTTAAATATCTCCATTCTAAACCTCCTTCCTGAATTTCACACTCATTTGATCCCACTGCCTGTTGAACCTATCCACTTGGATGTCTAACAGATAGATCTCAAACGTTACATGCTTGAATCTGTACTTTTGATCATCCCCCCAGAGCCTCCTCCACTCACCCTTTACTTATCTTAACTGATAAGTAAACTTAACTGATAAGTTCTGATAAGTAAACATCTTGACTGATGGCATCACCAGCCATCCAGCAGTTCAGGCCAAAAACCTTGGCATCATCCTGGAGTCCTCTCTTTCCCTGACATCTGCATGCAGTCTAGCAGGAAAACCTCTCAGCTCCACCTTCGGAATATAAACAGTATCTGAGTACTTTTCACCATTCCTTCTCTGGTGGGAGCCACCATCAACTCTCATTTCCATGACTGTGATATCCTAGCTGCTCTGCCAGCATCCACTCGTGCCCCCTAGGGGTCTATTCTAAGCACAGTTGCAGACTGAACCCATTTAAGATGGTTAAATGTCAGATCCTATCACTTCTCTGCCCAGAATCTTTCAGTGGCTCCCCACGTCCACAGAGGAAGAGTCAAAGTCAGTGGTTTCTCATTTTATCCAAAAAGTCAGATTCTTTACCAGGGCCCTCAATGCAGTACTGGAACTGGCTCCTTTTTTTATTTCTCTGACTTCACTTCCTTCTCCCTCTCGCCACCTGGCTCCACTCACACTATTTCTTGCTGTTCTGTGAACACACGGGGCACACTCTCATCTTAGAGTTTGCCTAGAACACTGACTCTCTTACTTAATTCAGTTCAGTTCAGTGGCTCAGTCATGTCCAACTCTGCGATCCTATGGACCACAGCACGCCAGGCCTCCCTGTCCATCACCAACTCCCGGAGTTTACTCAGATTCATGTCTGTTGAGTCGGTGATGCCATCCAGCCATCTCATCCTCTGTTGTTCCCTTCTCCTCCCACCTTCAATCTTTCCCGGTGTCAGGTCTTTTCAAATGAGTCAGCTCTTCGCACCAAGTGGCCAAAGTATTGGACCTTCAGCATCAGACCTTCCAATGAATATTCAGGACTGATCTCCTTTAGGATGGACTAGTTGGATCTCCTTGCAGTCCAAGGGACTCTTTAAGAGTCTTCTCCAACAGCACCGTTCAAAAGCATCAATGCTTTGTTTAATTCAAGTCTTTGTTAAAGGTCACTTTATGAATGAGGTCTTCCTCAGTCACCCTCCTTAAGATTGTAAGCTGTCTCACCTCCCACATGAACCCATCCTTTTAGTCTACTCCTTGTCCAGAGGGCTTCATTTAGCCTTCTAAGATATCATAAAGTTCACCTAATGGTTATGTTTATTATTTATTGTTCATCCCCTCTTTCTAGAACATTAGCTCCACGAGGCAGGCATTGTTGTCAATTTTATTTATATCTCAATCCCAATCATACAAGACCAGAACTGGCAGGTAACAGGCACTCAATAGATGTGACTGAATGAATGAATATCATGACAAAATCTGATTTAATTGTATTAAGACCTAGAAAATTAACCTTAAATTCCACTCTGGAATATACTGTATCTTTTACTCATTACAAAAGCAATTCACAATTCTGAAATTTCCCAATTTACTGAGATTATGGTTAGGGCTAATATGACAATGTTAAGACTATGGTATAAGGAAAAAATAGGGTGGATTTTTTTTTTTTTATTCTTCAAATCTCCCCATTTTTCCTGGTCAACCCATAACCCAAGAGAGGAGGAGAGTCTGACAGAGACATTAAACCAAGAGAAGATGAGGAGAAACACTCTGTAGATAATATTCCAGATTCACTTTCCTTGATTAAAAAAAAGTGTCATTAAAATTAATTTTTAAAACATTTAAAAATATTCTTTATAAAATTAGACTAGAAAAAATAAAATATTTTAATGTGATGTTTTGTGTTCTTGGGTCTGAGATTTCTCTTTCACCCATGGAAATGTGTTTTTAAACACTTTATTGTACTGGTATTATTTATACTGGCAGATCACAGCGCCATGATGCCTTTTCAGTAAATGTGTTGTTCTGGGAACTGAGTAATGCAGAAAACATAATAAGCCTTATGGTGGACGCATTTTTCACTGTAAAAAGACTAGGCCTTCAAAAACATAATTTGCTTGATTGCTTCTCATTTCCTTCATAAAGTCACTAATTAAGCTTTCACTTAAAGGATCAGGAAACAACACAGAGTAGTATTGAATACTTTTCAAAAATCTCTCATCCTGTGGATATATAAAATGATTTTACCCACATTAATTAATTAACCCTGTGATAATTGAATAACCACTCAAGTTATTACATAGTCCTACAGCTGGAAGGCCCCATAAATGAGCAGAAAATAATTTAGTCAAGGTTAGTGTATCTCTTGTTCAAAGTCCTTAGTGGGGATCCCTACAGTGAACATTATCACTCTGCACTGGGAGGAGATTGCCAAGGAGAGGTGATCTGCCACATCCAACCCTTTGTTGCACATGACCTTCTGGAATGGTTTTGTATTCCTGCCACCTTGGGTATCCTGAGCCATGTGCTGTTTAATTACAACTATTTTAAAAACCATCAGTGTGAAAATAAGAATTATTTATCAAGTCTTAAATTTCCATGACTTTTCCGAACCTCAGTGTAAACAAAAGAAAGTGATTATGTTAACCGCCTTTAAAAAATATGGGTTTGGACGCTACATATATGAAAGGAAATAATATGGATAAAACATAAGAAAAAGGCTTGTCAAAGATATAAAAATTAAATGCCAACAAAAGGAAAACTAGGGATTATAATGCTATCGAGAAAATGGAGATTTGAAGTATCAATACATTTTAGAGTCCCTAATGGTAGTTAGGTCAGTAGATTATTGACTTACTGATTGATCGATACGTGGTAGATAGACAGATGGATGGTGATGCTGATGATGAAGTTAGATAGATAGATAGATAAACAATTATTTTCATTGTGACTCATGTACTCAACAAAGGATTTGGTGATAGGAGGATGGTCTCTTTCAATTGTATCTATTGTATCTTCCAATTGTATCTATCTAGTGAAATAAGAAGTAAGTTTTATGCTGAAAGTAAATTTGAGGAGTTTGTAATTAAGGAGAAAGAAAAAAAAACATGAAACAGTCGTCTCAGAGAATGGAGGGATGGTGAGATGCCTAATGCACAATTTCAGAGCAATGCCAAGGGCCTCCACACTTAAGAATATAGTCATGCATTTAAAGTGAGATCAGTTGGCACAATTGTGCATTTTTCTCTAAGCATATTAAGCTCCTAGATACAGATCTAAGATAGCCAAAATGTTGGGTTGGAGTTTTGTCAGGCAGTGGGGAAAAAAGGAGATAAATTTGATGATAGATGCACAGAGATAATTTTATTGATGGACCATAAATATAAGTTGAATGAAGAAAGACGTGAAGACAGGAAAGAAGTGATGTCAGTTTAAATTAATCTGCCTAAGGCCATCAGTAAATCAGAAATCCAGGTGAAAGTGAAAGTCGCTGAGTCGTGTCCGACTCTTTGCAACCTCATGGACTGTACAGTCCATGGAATTCGCCAGGCCAGAATACTGGAGTGGGTAGCCTTTCCCTTCTCCAAGGGATCTTCCCAACCCAGGGATGGAACCCAGGTCTCCTGCATTGCAGGCGGATTCTTTACCAGCTGAGCCACAAGGGAAGTCCAAGATATATTGTGATGTATATTCTAGAAAGATAAGAAGTGTTGGTTAGATTACAATATGGTACCATCATTGGTTACAATAATAGTAAGAAAAAGACCTTTGAAGACAAAAGACCCAAGGGACGAAGAGTCAGGATTATTGTTGCTCAGTGGCCAAGTCGTGTCAGATTCTTTGTGACCCCATGGACTGCAGTACACCAGGTTTCCCTGTTCCTCACCATCTCCCAGAGTTTGCCCGAGTTCGTGTCCATTGAATTGGTGATGCCATCCATATATTAAAAATAGATTAAAGAAGACAACCTAGGTGATAACTTTATTTAACACTTCATGGAGTGGAAGGTTTTCATGGGGAGAACAGCAAAGTGGAAGAAAGGTAAGAAGCTTTTGTAGGATGAAGAATAAATAACAAAGAAAAGTAGAAACAATCTGATTGGTTGGGGCTACACAGTTAGCCTTGTTTGGGTGAGAAGGAGCCAGGAATGTTGAGTGTAGAACCCAGAGCGGGCTTGCTGTTTGGGGATTTTATGAATGGATGTACTGTTTCTGATATATGGAGGCTTACAAGGACATGGATGTAAGTTTCAGTTTGCTGATATGGAAGCTCGAGTAGGAGTGGTTATAAACCCAGTGGTTTCTGGGGCTAGAAATTTATTTCAACAAAGGGGTGTTGAAATCACCAAGAGAATGATACTATTACTAGAAGCTGTGATGCAAAGAAAGGCAATGAGCCTGATCCTAAATCTTCAATAGGTGAGATTTTGGAGTAGAGAGGACCACAGATATGGATAACATGGAGGAGAAGAAAGTAGTATAATCTCTTAGAATGTGCTACAAAAGAGCTCAGGTTTTTAAAGACAGTTGTTTACAAATGGTTCTGAGAGGAATGGGTTAAGATGTGGTACATATATACAATGAAATAATTACTCAGCCCTATAAAGGAATGAAATAGTGCCATTTGCAGAGACCTGGATGGACCTGGAGGCTGTCATGTGGAGTGAAGTAATTCAGAAAGAAAAAACCAAATGTACTATTGCTTATATGTGGAGTCCAGAAAAATAGTACAGATGAACTTAATTGCAAAGCAGAAATAGTCCCAGACATAGAGAACAAACGTGTGGTTAGCAGCGGGGGGAAGGTGGGCGGGATGAGCTGGGAGATTGGGATTGACATATACATACTGCAGGCGTGCATGCTCAGTCGCTCGGTTGTATCTGACTCTTTGCACCCCCATGGACGGAAGCCCACCAGGCTGCTCTGTCCATGGGATTTTCCAGGCAAGAATACTGGAGTGGGTTGCCATTTCCTCCTCCAAGGGAACTTCTCAACACAGAGATCAAACCCACGTCTCTTGCAACTCCTGCATTGGCAAGCGGATTCTTTACAACTGAGTGACTTAGGAAGCGCTTGCTTACATAGACACCATGGCATTAGAGCCACATCAATATAATAATGTAACATATGCTCAGTTGTGTCCGACGCTTTGCACCCCCATGGACTGTAGCCTGCCAGGCTCCTCTGTCCATGGAATTCTCCAGGCAAGAATACTGGAGTGGGTTGCCATATCCTCCTCCAGGGGATCTTCCTCCCAAGCCAGGGATTGAACCCAAGTCTTCTGCATTGGCAGGCAGATTCTTTACCACTGAGCCACCTTGGAAGCCCATATCAATCTAATAACCTCCTTTTTAAATTAATTTAACAGGTGATAATCATATTGCAATATATAAATTTATCAAATCAACACATTGTACACTTTGAACTTATACAATGTTAAGTCAATTATATCTCAATTGAAAATATTAATTTTTTAAAAAATCTTTAAAAAACCATGAAACTTCATCTATCCTACCAGGCTTTAAAACCATTTAGAATCAATAATAACTAAAATTGGGCATTTTTGATTAAAAAAGAAATTGTATGCCTTGGTCATGAGACAAAATAAGTAGATTAAATTGTCTATGTGAAATTTCTATTAAAATTTCTATGTGAAAGTCGCTCAGTCATGTCTGACTGTGACCCCATGGACTATACAGTGCATGGAATTCTCCAGGCCAGAATACTGGAGTGGGTAGCCTTTCCCTTCTCCATGGGATCTTCCCAACCCAGGATCAAACCTAGGTCTCCCATATTGCAGGCAGATCTTTACCAGTTGAGCCACACAAGGGAAGCCCAAGAATATTCTTGGGTATTCTATCCCTTCTCTGGCAGCTCTTCCTGACTGAGGAATTGAACCAGGCAGGGTCTCCTGAATTGCAGGTAGATTCTTTACCAACAGAGCTACCAGGGAAGCCCACAAACTCTATAGAAAAGCTAACAAAACAACGTGAAAAGCAAGGATTAAGAAGCCACTTTTCAATGATTTGATTTAATCAAAATTTTAAATAGAAAAAAATGAGCACTGATACAAAATACATGAAATAATGGAAGTAAGGAAGCATCAAATATATTAATTAACATGAAGAAATTCAGAAATAGGTTGGTTATGAATCAGATATCTGAAAAGATAAATGTTTAAGCTTGGAAACAATATAAAAGAAAAAAGAAGAACCATATATTTTGTTAGATATATTTTAAACTTCAGTAAGTCAACAAGGTAAAAATAACATAACATACCATTTTGACAAACACTTATTTTAAGAAAGGTATGGAAAAGATAAATAACTTTGTTCACATGTTTATATCTTGTTATCATTGAATTGGTGATATTTGGATGGCATCACCAACTCAATAGACTTGAGTTCGAGCAAACTCTGGGAGATGGTGAAGGACAGGGAAGCCTGATGTGCTGCAGTCCATGGAGTCGCAAAGAGTTAGACATGACTGAGCAACTGAACAACGACAATCTTAATTATATCTTAATTCTATTAAAGATCCCAGTGTTTAAATTATCAGTCCAAGCAAAGGAACTCACACAATATGAATTATAAATAATAAATAAGATGTATAAATATCAAATAAATATAAAATTAGAGAGTATTTTAATAATGAAATTTTTTCACTATTAAATTGCTAAAATATTAAATCATAGCCAGTTAGTTGATTCCTGGAATTTCATTCTAAAAAATGAATTTAAAGTAATAAAAAGTCTATGTGTGAGAAGATATTTTCACTCCAGTATTTATAATAATAAAAAAATAAGTAAATGGTCAGTGGAATAATGTGAAGTGTTGCCAATAAAGTTAATGAAAGATATGTAACATAATGAAAAAGACTAATTTACAATACAAAGTGAAAAGGCATGACACTATTTTTATACAAATATACGAAGGACTAAAAGAGAGTATATAAAGACACATGCTCGGTCGCTCAGTCCTGTCCAACTCTCTGCGACTCCATGGACTGTACCCCACCAGGCTCCTCTGCCCATGGGATTTTCCAGGCAAGAATACTGAGCGGGTTGCCATTTCCTTCTCCAGGGTATCTTCCCAACCCAGGTATCAAACCTGTGTCTCCTGCATCTTCTGCATTGGCAAGTGGATTGTTTATTAAATTTTGGTGACAAAATCATGGATAATTTTACTCTATTTCCAATTTTCTAAAATAATGTTGTACAATTTTGATAATACCATGCATCTTTCTTTACATTTGCTTTAGAGATGTTGTCCTGGGTGGATTAAAAAAAAATTAACTTTCTGCTATGAATTTCTTAGCATCCCTGAATTTTGTGAAATTTTAGACAACTATACTGACATACATGATAAGTGGCATATTTTCACTGTTTAGAGAATTGGAATTATTGGTTATGAAAAAATATCAAAAGTGCATTTCCAGCTACATCCATGTATCTTTTAAAGATGATTTGACTTTAAGAGATAGAAAAAAAAAACTATTAGAGTTAATTAGGAATTCTAAAATTGATACCCTGAAAAGTTTATTTCCTGGTGAAACCTTTTTGTCTGTAAGAAAGAAAGATAGCACAGTTCACAGTTACACCAGTATTATTTCACAATGCCTTCCCATAGGCGGTACTGTAAAAAATGTGCCATGTTTATTTCATGATGGATATGGTCTTCAAAATCCTCAAAATACCATTCTTCAGCATTGTATTATCACTTTATCAAAATTCAAAACCTATATGAATGAAAGAACATGGCTTCAGGTCTTAGATTTTCATGTTCAACATGAAGCTGTGTAAACCAGAGGGAATCTCACTGAAATGTCCTCCAGCAGTGTTTATGCAGATGGCAAAATGTAAATGCTTTGTTACCGAAGCATAAAGGCATGCCATGGCTTCATGACCAAGAAGGATGAGAGTCAATCTGTAGATTCCTCTGGTGTGTGCCCCTCAGGTGGGAGGCAGGGAAAAGCTTCAGCATATAAACAACTTAGAACCACGTACTTACACGAAACAGTTCAACGGGAATCCAGCTGCAACTTTCTGTTTTACGTGGAGGGTGCATTGCTTGGCTTGGAGGAATTTTATTATACTTCTCTCTGTCTCAGTCCTCCTGAATATAATGAAGCAAAGGAGTGGGCATATGCAGAGAGAAGGTATGTTTAGACTCAATGGGAATTACTCCATTTTGTTGTAGAAAACAAAGCTTGGACTAGCCCAGCCTCTGAGGGCCTAAAGCAGCCTTCTCCTCAGAACTGTGTCCTCTGCTGTGAGCCCTGGCCTCAGAGGACAGCCCACTCAGTTCTGCGTCTCCATCTTCTTCTGTGTCAAGGGTCTCAATTCTTTCCTAAGCATAGGTAGATCAGTAAATGGTTCGAATCACCAAGCTCCTGGTAAAGCGAGCCAAGTTAAAGAGACGTCGATGGGAAAAGAATCTTTAAAAGAAGTGAGTATATAGATAACTAGGGCTTCCCAGCTGGCTCAGTGATAAAGAATCTGCCTGCCAATGCAGGAGACGCAGGTTCAATCCTTGGATCAGGACGACCCCCTGGAAGAGGAAATGGCAACCCACTCCAGGCTTCTTGCCTGGAAAACCTCATGGACAGAGGAGTCTGGTTCTGAAGCAAAGAATTGGACATGACTGAGCCACTGAACACAAGATATGTATAACTGATTCACTTTGCTGGACAGCAGAAAGTAACACAACATTGTAAATCAACCATATCGCAATAGAAACTAATTTTAAAAATTTAAAACACAAATACAAAATAAAGAAATGCTGAAGAAACAGCTTGTGTTTGCCTATAGGATGAAGTCCTATGTTTATTAATACCTGCATATTGATCAGAATACTATCATAGTCTTATCAGTAAGAGTACAACTGAGAAGACCTGTTGAGGTGTGTTGAAATGTTGCTTGTTCTTCTCTGCCTTTCTGAAAGTGAAAGCTTGGCTCTTTATTCACATTATTATAACACTAGTCTGTGGTTTAGGTTACATTCACAGGAAGCAATTAAGATATGTCAATTTCCAACTAGAATTGTGATCCTGATGATAAATCAAAACTACTGGCAAATCACCAGAAGGGTTGCTCAGATGTTTCCAAGTGATTTGGTTCTGGAAGACATGGAGTGCTCAAGGAGTACCTCTTTTCCAACCCTGTAGATGCAGTGGAGAGCATGACAAAATAGATGTCCATACATAATCATAACAAATATGATTTTGTTATATTAAACGTGATTTTAAAACACACTGATGTATATTACAGTAAATAAATTAAAGAAACTTTTTCTAATGAGATTTGAAAAAGTTTCTCCATCCTTATTTGCAAACCTATTTGTCTTCCCTTTTGTTTGTTTCTAATTTTTATAATGACTCCATGACCCTCCAAGTTACAGGAGCTCAGTACCAGGCACCCAATACCTCCATACCTTCTTGCTCTCTACCTCTTTTCCAAACACCCTGTCATCACTGAAGCTCTCAAATGCTCAAGAGCTCCTAATAATCCCCACCACCAATTTCCATGAGCCCTTTATAATCCCTCACGTATGCTACTACATCATCTCACCTTTTGTTTGGTCCACCTGAATCCATAATGCTGACAGAGTCATCTTCCTAAAGCATACTATCATATTCAAAAAATCTCTAAAAACTGCATATCACACACACCTTTTGTGAGAGTCCAAGCCCACCATGATGTTGATACAATTAGATTCCTCAGTATCTTTTCCCATTTCTCTTTTCTGTGTAGTTTTTGCTTTGAATAAAAGTTTTTTCCTCTTTCAGAACTTTTATTCATCTTGAATTATCCTTTGGTCCTTTTTCTATCTGTCACTTCAAGATGATCTTTCCAAGAAATTTGCCTTAAGCCACCAATTCTAATACTTTGGTCGATAGCACTATTTTTTATAGCACTTGACTTTTCATACACGTGTGTCCTCAGCCTGATAAAACTGATTATTGAAGGCAATAATGATGTTGTTGTTGTTCAGTCACTAAGTCGTGTCCAACTCTGTGACCTCATGGACTGCAGCATGCCAAGCTCCCCTGCCCTTCACTATCTCCCAGAGTTTGCTCAAATTCATGTCTATTGAGTCAGTGATGCTGTCTAATCATCATATCCTCTGCCGCCCTCTTCTCCTTTGGCCTTCAGTCTTTCCCAGGATCAGGGTCTCTTCCAGTGAGTCAACTCTTTGAGTCAGGCCAAAGTATTGGAGCTTCAGCTTCAGCCTCAGTCCTTTCAATGAATATTCAAGGTTGAATCCTTTTAGAATTGATTGTTTTGATCTCTTTGCTGTCCAAGAGACTCTCAAGAGTCTTCTCTAGCACCACAGTTCAAAAGCATCAATCTTTCGGCGCCCAACCTTCTTTATGGCCCAACTCTCACCACCGTACATGACTACTTAAAAAAAAAAACAACATAGTTTTGACTATAGGAACCTTTGTAAAAATTATGTCCTCCCCCAAAGTACACAGCTGAGTGCCTCAAATATAATGGACACTCTATCATTGCTAAATGCCTGATGCATTTCTCATTTTGTTTTTTTCCAGTGGCACCACCCCCCTATAATTATGACCATGAGATGGAATACTGTGCAGACTTGCCTCCTCCATACTCCCCGACCCCAGCACAGCGTTCTCCACCCCCTCCATATCCTGGAAATTCAAGGAAGTAATCCTCCTGGAACAGAGTATTTGCCAGTCAGCAATCTTGCCTAGAATAAAATGCCTCTACTCAGAAACAAACAGGAAAGGATCACCCTAAGGAACATCCTTTTGGGTTGGACAGTATGTCAAGTGGAATAGCCTGGCTAAGAGAAGAGACAGGATTTCTACCCTACCCAGAGCTGATCCCATCTGGGGTATTATGTTGGGTTCACAGGGACCACATTTGAAGAGGTCTACTGATCAACAGAAGCACACTCAGATAAGAGTAACGGGTAGGCAAAACACCGGAAATTCATGTCGCTTAAGGAACAGATGAAGGAAATGACCATATTCACCCTGAAAAAGAGAAGATTTATGTCAGATACGAGAATACCCTGGACCACATGAGGAAACGACTATCTTTTGTAGCTTTACAAGTCAGAAATAGAACTCTTCAGTCTTTTTGTTCATCAAATGCAGATCAAGTGCCTGAAAGCCTACTCTGTGCCTTACACTGTTGGAAACACTGGATGGAAGTTGCAGGAAGAGAACTCGGGTTTCAGTATAAGAAAGGGCAGTTGGGGTTTTCTTACTGACTAGATTGCTTTGTGAAGCTCCCTGTCGCCAAGACTCCTAACAGACTCTGGCTGACTACCCGGTAGAGACCTGCTTGAGAAGGGAGAGCTAAGTCAAATGGTAGACGGATTCAGTGGGCCCCCAAAGCTCTGCTCATGTTTTAGATAGAAGTGAGGTGAATTTCTACATTACCAAGAATGAAACAACAGGGGTAGTTGAATCTACATAATTGGAGACTTAAAACATAATCCAAAGGACTCAACAGTCGCTTGAAGCCAAGAGCTCTTCACTGCTAGCTATTGCCACCTAAAAATCATCTGACTCTATGTAGTATATGATGATAATGGTAATTCCAACTGTGAAAAAAAATTCGTACCAAGTTCCACAAGCAACAAGTACTTCACTTCAGATTAAAAGATGAGAAGCCAGAATCCCATGGGATTTTATATCAGGGAGTAAAATTTAGAACTTGACCAGGAAGCTATATAGCAGTTTACAAAAGGAAGAGGGAAAAATGAAGCTTGGATTCTGTTTTGTATAACTCCACTCACATGCAACTTGGACAAATTTCTGTGTCTCTTGTAATGTTTTAATAATCTAGTCTCTTGAAAAGTTACACAGTTAATGGAAAAGTAAGATATTGATGTCAAACTGTTGACTGTTGCCTTTTGCCAAAACCCAAATTTTATAAAGTGCCTACCTTTAGGTGTAAAAGTTTTTAATAAATAATTCTAATATGCCATACTCATTGCTGCAGGTGATCTTAACATTTCTATTTTCATGTATTTAAAGTTGTACGTTGGCACAATATTGAGAATAGATCATGAAATTTGTGTGTCACTTTGCAATTAAATCTAAAATGTTTAATCCAACATTATCAGCATAATTCAGTGAAATCCCAAAATGATGCTAAGAGTTTTGCTGAATAAAACAATCAAAAGAAATGTCTTAAAGTAAAAATCATAGTTAGGAAACTCAGTAACTCATATAAGTAGCATATGTTACTTTCAAAGACGTTGACTGAACTGAAATACAGTCTAACTGCCAGTGAGATCTGAAAGCTAGATTTGTTTTGAATGACTGGCTTGATTTTCAGGCACTGTGATTTTCTTGCTTATAAAGATGGAAACCATTCAAGCATTCCAGCCTGTTCTACCTAGTAACTGAGATTTTAGCACAATTTTAACAGTACATATGCTTTAATTTATCTCTCTTCTGCAAGTGTGATCAGACCCAATTACACAGTAGCTACACAATTCAAAGTGTCAAAGCCTCTGTGACATTCAGAGTGATGTTTCCCAATGCACCATATATTCCTTAAGAAAAAATGGAGAGGGCAAGTCCAGCAGTAATTGAATTCTCATCATCTTTGCTGTCAATAAATGTTTACTGCATACCTCCTATGTTCTGCCAACATTACTCGCATAGGAGCTATTACAATCCACACCATCTCTCTTCTCTGAGTGATTTTAAGGCCTCCCTTAAGGCATATCACAAACCCATAGACCTCCAATAAATGAGCATTTTTACTATTTGTATTTAGTGTCACAATAGCATAAATGTGCACAATGTCAGTATAGACTTTTGGAGTTCACTGATTATTTTCATAGATGACACATCTTGGGGGGAAATAGTATACGATGTGAAAGCTTTGAATTACAGTTATTTAAAAACTAATGTATTTGCTGTGGCCAAAGTGTTTACATAAGCAATAAAATGAAATAACCCATTATAACAAGAGTTATATTTTAAATCATCTTGCGTCTATTCTGCTTCATCCTCCATTTCTGCAGATTTAACCTCATTCATCTATGCAGGAGACACAGGACTGGAGCCAGATGAACTTTGTTTTGAATTCTATCTCTTGCCTGAATGATCTGAGGAGTGTATGCATGCTAAGTCGCTTCAACCATGTCCGACTCTTTGCGACCCTATGCACTGTAGCCAGCCAGGCTCTCCTGCCCCTGGGATTCTCCAGGCAAGGATACCAGAGTGGGTTGCCAATCCCTTCTCCAGGGGATCTTCCCGACCCAGGGATCAAACCCATGTCTCTTATGTCTCCTGCATTGGCAGGCAGGTTCTTTACCAGTAGTGGCACCTGGGCAGGCCACTTCATCTCTCTAAAGTTTCAGTTTCTGCTCTGGAAAATGAATAATAGAATCAACTTCATCAGGTTTTGTGAAAATTGGGTGAATGCACACAACATTCTATATATTGTGCCTAGCACATAGAAAATGTTCTAGAAATATTACCCAAAAATAAATTAACAGAAGAATAACATAAAGACAACAGCTTCTAGAGCTGTGCGACCAACATATTAGCCACCAGCTACATATGATTATTTCAGTTTAAATGAAGGTTTACATTAAACTAAATGGGGGTCTTCCTTGATGGCCCAGTGGTTAGGATTCACCTTCCAATGCAGGGGGTGTAGGTTTGATCCCTTGTCGAGGAGCTAGGACCTCACATGCCTCCCAGCCAATGAATGAAAACATAAAACAGAAGCAATATTGTAACATTCAGTAAAAACTTAAATCCTAAATGAAAAATGGAATCCCTCAGTCTCACCAGCCACATTTCAAATACTACAGAGTCTCTTATGGCCAGTGGCTGCCTTATTGGGCAGTGCTGCTCCAGTATTTCTGCCTAGAGAATCCTGTGGACAGAGAGCCTGGTGGGATGCTGTTCATAGGGTCGCATGGAGTCGGACACAAGTGAAATGACTTAGCATGTATGCATGCATTGGAGAAGGAAATGGCAACCCACTCCAGTGTTCTTTTTTTTTTTTTTTTCAGTGGGTTTTGTCATACACTGATATGAATCAGCCATAGAGTTACACGTATTCCCCATCCCCGTCCCCCATCCCACCTCCCTCTCCACCCGATTCCTCTGGATCTTCCCAGCCCAACAGGCCCGAGCACTTGACTCATGCCTCCCACCTGGGCTGGTGATCTGTTTCACTATAGATAATATACATGCTGTTCTTTTGAAACATCCCACCCTCCCCTTCTCCCACAGAGTTCAAAAGTCTGTTCTGTACTTCTGCGTCTCTTCTTCTGCCCTGCATATAGGGCCATCGTTACCATCTTTCTAAATTCCGTATATATGTGTTAGTATACTGTAATGTTCTTTATCTTTCTGGCTCACCTCACTCTGTATAATGGGCTCCAGTTTCATCCATCTCATTAGAATTGATTCAAATGCATTCTTTTTAATGGCTGAGTAATATTCCATGGTGTATATGTACCACAGCTTCCTTATCCATTCATCTGCTGATGGGCATCTAGGCTGCTTCCATGTCCTGGCTATTATAAACAGTGCTGCAATGAACAATGGGGTGCACGTGTCTCTTTCAGATCTGGATTCCTCAGTGTGTATGCCCAGGAGTGGGATTGCTGGGTCATATGGTAGTTCTATTTCCAGTTTTTTAAGAAATTTCCACACTGTTTTCCATAGTGGCTGTACTAGTTTGCATTCCCACCAACAGTGTAAGAGGGTTCCCTTTTCTCCACACCCTCTCCAGCATTTATTGCTTGTAGACTTTTGAATAGCAGCCATCCTGACTGGCGTGTAATGATACCTCATTGTGGTTTTGATTTGCATTTCTCTGATAATGAGTGATGTGGAGCATCTTTTCATGTGTTTGTTAGCCATCTGTATGTCTTCTTTGGAGAAATGTCTGTTTAGTTCTTTGGCCCATTTTTTGATTGGGTCATTTATTTTTCTGGAATTGAGCTTCAGGAGTTGCTTGTATATTTTTGAGATTAATCCTTTGTCTGTTTCCTCATTTGCTACTATTTTCTCCCAATCTGAGGGCTGTCTTTTCACCTTACTTATAGTTTCCTTTGTTGTGCAAAAGCTTTTAATTTTCATTAGGTCCCATTTGTTTATTTTTGCTTTTATTTCCAATATTCTGGGAGGTGGGTCATAGAAGATCTTGCTGTGATTTATGTCAGAGAGTGTTTTGCCTATGTTCTCCTCTAGGAGTTTTATAGTTTCTGATCTTACATTTCTCTACACTCCAGTGTTCTTGCCTGGAGAATCCCAGGGACAGAGAGTCTGGTGGGCTGCTATATATGGGGTCACACAGAGTCAGACACAACTGAAGCGACTTAGCAGCAGCAGCTCTAGAAAATCCTCTGCAAAATGCAAAAAGGTAGCAGGAAGGAGCTGAAGTAAGAAAAAGCTGCTACAGTCATCTTGTCCAGGAGAAACTATAGTCTTTGTCAGTTAATTGTACTGTCCTGCACAACTGTGTTAGGCCGTTGCTATGGAAGCAAGGCTGTGATCTACAGGAGATCCGTGAACGATGAGAGTCCCAGTGATGCTTTCATCAGGACCAGGGCTGAAGGTAGAGGAGAGCCCCCGGACCTGCTCCAGGAGTGGATGACACAGGGCCACGGCCTGTTGGAGTCTAATCAATTCTGCAGCTGCCTTGCTCAGCCCTAGAAGCAATTATAGGAATCTCCAGGGCCACACACATGTTCCTAAGATGCAGCACTGATGTGGGTTCCTTCATTACTACATCATCTTGTTCTTACTACTGAATGAAACCTGCATTCACCACGCATCCACTTCTTCCCAACTTGTCCTTGTTTAGCCAAACCCATTTTGCCAATTTGGGGCTGTAGGTGAGAGAGGATCTGCCACATCAGACAAGCTTGAGCCCATCAAATAATGGAATTCTGGGTGCTGTTCTTTATTAACATAATTTAAACCATCCAATACCAGCATGCTAAAACCACGTGATCACCTTACTCATCACTGCAGAGGCATCTAAGGACTACTGGACCTTCAATCAGAACCTACTTGAAAAGTACAAGTTTTATTTTCTACTTATTAGTCCAAGACACAAAGGATGAGGTTGCACTTGTGTAAGTTCAGTGCTCTTAAGGTGCAGTCCCGCAGTGTGGTATAGTCTGGCCCAAACTGTCGGAAAGGAAAGTAACATAACCAGCTTGAAAAAAGATCTAGAGGTGATTCTGATTTCCACCCTAATCCCAACCCTACCACTGCCTCTTATAACTGGCTAGGGTGAAAGAATTAAGACTTCAGAGTAAGATTCTAGTTTCTCTCATGTCTATTACCTTCTAAGCTATGTGTCTGAGCCAAATAACTGAGTTTCCATAACCTAAGTGTTGTCTAAAACATGCCTATACCACCCTTGTCAGGATGTTGTTTTTATATACTATCTATATAAAAACAGTATATAAAATATCTGTCATAAAGATTCGATCTGGTTGGTGACTCAGAAAGACACAAATATGTGTACCTATTCTCTTTCCAATCTTTGTCCCCACTTCCAAACCTTACCACTTCTATATGTGTGTGTTAAGTCACTTTAGTTGTGTCCAGCTCTTTGCAACTCCAAGGACTGTAGCCCGCCAGGCTCCTCTGTCCATGCGATTCTCCAGGCAAGGATACTGGAGCAAGTTGCCATCCCCTCCTCCAGGTGATTTTCCCAAACCAGGATCAAATCCACATCTCTCGTGTCTTCACTGGCAAGCAGGTTCTTTACCATTGGTGCCAAATAAGCAGGTGAAATAGTTTTCCATCTCTGTGAAACAAATTACTTCAAAATTTGGTGCCTTAAAACAGCTTCAATTATTATCTAAGTTTCTATAGGTCCAGAATCTGGGTCCAGCTTAGCTGGTCCTCCAGCTTGGGGATTCTCACAGGCTACAGTCATCTTAATGTGCAACAGACAGAAAGATCTGCCTCCAAGCTCAGCCACTCACGTGGTCACTGACAGGAGTCTGTTCCTTGCAGGCTTTTGGACTGAGGGCTTCATTCACTCACTGGTTGTTGGTTATCCCAGTTCCTTACCATATGCAGCTCTCCATAGGGCAACTCAAAATATGTCAGCTTTCTTCCCCAGTGCAAGCCAACAAGAAGAACCGCGGAGTGAAAGAACCTGCTAGCAAATCATAGCGCTAGCCAGAGGGAAGTCACACACTTAAAACCTAATCTCAGAAGTGACGTCCCATCCCTTTTGAAATGTCCTGTTCCATAGAATCCACTCCCTAGGTCCACTCTGCACAAAAGAGAAGGAGGGGATTACAGGAAGATGAGAGCATTTGGGGCCGTCTTGGTAATCAGCCTACTAGAGCAGGAATATTTCAGCTCATTCCCTTTAAGTTCATTATTTGGAGTTTAGGCAATCTTCCCTCTAACAGGAACGTGCCAACGCAACAGGGAAAAGAATACCAGGGCCATGCTTGGCTGGGATCAAGTTGCTTTTAGGGAGCCGGCAGGGGTCGGATGGAGCCAGCAGCATTCAGAGGCCCAGGCTAACTGGACAAGCGCTGCATTCCTGAGGAATACTGAAAAGAGACACCATGTTTACATTTCCATGAGCTTCATTTATGAGCTGCTCTAAAGTCCATCACATTTGACAGGGAATGAAGTAAACACATACCATGTACCTTATGAACAAGTCTTAACATGGTCCCAGTTCTAACCTCTGTTTTGACTTTGTTCCAAAATAGTTTGTCTTCATCAAGAAAACACTTCCAAGACAAGTTTCCAGATGAGTGTATAGTGGATCATGTTGCTACCTAACCTAATCCTGAATACCTTCACTAAAAATGGAAAACAAACCTGAAGAATATTTGGAACTGCAGAAACATGTGTTGGGAATGTTTGCCTTCTCTGGGTACATCAGGAATCACTGGTTTAAAACAATGAACAATGAAGCACAGACTCTTTTTCGACTCTTATTTCAGTTCTGTGCCCCCTCTTTTTTGGGCCACACTGTGCAGCTTGTGGGGTCTTTGTTCCCCGTCCATGTGCACTCAGTCACTTCAGTCGTGTCCGACTCTTTGCAACCCCATGGACTGTAGCCCACCAGGCTCCTCTGTCTATGGGATTCTCCAGGCAGGAATACTGGAGTGGGTTGCCATTTCCTCTTCCAGGAGATCTTCCTGACTCAGGGATCAAACCTGCATCTCCTACACTGCAGGCAGATTCTTTACCTGCTGAGCCACCTGGGAAGCCCGCTTTGTTCCCTGACCAAGGCTCAAACCGGGGCCACAGCGGTAAAAGTGTGCAGTCCTAAGCACTGAACCACCAGGGAATTTCCTCTGCTCCCCCTCCACTACCCAAGTCGTGAGCAGCTTTTCAGGATGTGCCACCAGCCACTCCTTAGTGAAGAAGAGGCAGAGGGATAACTTTCTGAATGACATCTGGTAGTAAGTAGTAGGTGAATAGGAAATCTCATACTGTTTCCATGCCCTGAAAGATGGATAATTTATTTTTTTTCTGATTAAAGTCCACAGAAAACCAAGTGATTTGATTTCCCCATTTTTACATCCTGTAAATCAGTGCCTTCATTATCACACATCTTGTGTATTATTTTCTCTGTTGACTAGGAACAGCTTGAAAGCAGTTCAGTTGAAATAGTTGAACTTGAGGTAGTTGAAGTTCAATTCCTTGTGTTTTACATATGAAAACACATTTGGGGACCCATCATCTGAACATACAAACTCCCTCACCTCCTTGCCTGGTAAAACCCCTGCTCATCTGTCCAGATGTAACAAAAGGGCATATACTTTGAGGTGAGGTCAGCCCATTTCTCCAAGTCAGAATCAATTGATCCCCACCTCTGCCTCATTTTGTACCTATCTTCATACTCCAAGAACTGTTTCTTGGACATCTGTAGTCCCTGGTGGTGACTCTATGATATTTGAAATAAATGACTGAAGTATTATTAAGTCAGCAAGTAATACACGGCAACAAAGTTCAGGTAACTTTAAGAATGAAAGGAAAAGTGTTTATATTGAGCAACATGTTCTAAGGGGCTTCCCAGATGGCACTGGTGGTAAAGAACCTGTCTGCCAATGCAGGAGACATAAGAGATGTGGGTTCGATCCCTAGGTCAGGAAGATTCCCTGGACAAGAAAATGGCAACCCATTCCAGTATTCCTGCCTGGAGAATCTCACGGACCGAGGAGCCTGGGGGGCTACAGTCCATAAGATTGCACAGAGTCAGACACAACTGAAGCAACTTTAGTACAGCATATTCTAAAAGGGGTCCATAACTCAAGATATGGCTCAGGGAACTAGACAAAAGGCTACAGTTCTGTGGTTTTTAATTGATGGTTCAAGTCAATCCAGAAACAGCTGGATTGTGTTTTTAAGCAAAAGTGAACACATGCTGCCTCAAGTAATTGCACAGGTTCATCTCCAAACAAGACAACACGCTTGGGAGCGTGTTGTCCCAAGACAACAACATGGGAGCGTCACTCTCATAATCCTTCACATTAAAATTGAGCTTCTCCTTTTTTTACATAAAAAGAACACCAATCAAATATCAGAAAAGAATGGTCTCATAAATCACATTTTTATAGAATGCATCCTAATATAATGTTGACTTCAGAAGCAGTGTCCCAAGATGCCGTAGTTTTGACATTACCATTCCTTCAAGGTATGTTGAAAAGCCACTGAATATTCTGAAATGAAACGAAAAAGGCCAAAACTGCTGGAAATGGGTAATACAATGGCCATCAGCTTTTGTGCTGTTACTATTTAATATACAGAGAGAGCAACAGAGTGTTTATCCAGATAATACCATTATGAAAAGAGACTGTTTCTCAAAGGAATCTTTCCTAGAAATACCTTACCTTAAATCTAATAATAATAATGATAGTTTGGGGTCAGTATAAGTGCCAAGCACTGTGGTAAGCGCTTTATATTTAATTACATTTAATCTTCCAGTCCCACAATGTAGGTATTATTATTATTATTATCCCCATTTTACATAAACTATAGACAGAGCAATTCATAATATCTTTCAGTGAGGATAAACTTTTAATGCTGCAACAAAATATATCCATATCTATTCTTTGCTTCTAGACCTACCCATAGCTATCTTGGAGCTGATTGTAGAAACTGCCTTTTCATGAGTTCCAAGTGGATGACTGTACGTGTTTGAGCAATACTGATGATTCATATCCTTCACTTTGTCCTTCTCTTGCAATTCATCACTTCGTCTCCATCAGTTCCGGTCCTTACAGTATACCGCAGCTGAGATAGAGAAAGGCAGGACTCTTTTGTTTCTGCTCCGGCACCTGGTCTCAGCAGACCTCGTCACTCAGTTATCTCTTAAGTCATGAATTGTCACCTGTACAGAAACCACAATGAATTTTCTGGGGATGCTCTGTATTTTCTTTTGACCAGGACAAAGGAATGAGTCAATGAGGCCTTGAGGGAGGTTGTTATTATTGCTGCTGTTTAGTCCCTAAGTCTTGTCCAACTCTTTTGAGACCCCATAGACTGTGGTCCACCCGGCTCCATTGTTTATGGGACTTCCCAGGCAAGAATACTGGAGTGGGTTGCCATTTCCTTCTCCAGAGGATCTTTCAGACCCAGAGATCAAACTCACATCTACTGCATTGGTTGGTAGGTTCTTTACCACTGAAACCCCAGGGAAGCCCATTAAGGGAGGGGACACCTGCAAACTGATGTGAACTTTTAATTAATTTTGAAGGAATAGTCATAAATATTGGTAACAATGAATAAAAACTGTAAAAGTTGGTGTCTACATTGTACAGACCTAATATTCCTATGGAATTTCTTCTTGGTTTTCTGTTGCACACTTTTTTTTCCAGAAACTCAAGATCTCTGTAGAATTTTAAGAGAAAAAATACATATAAGCAAGAAAATATTGAATGACATTAATAACATGTTAGCATAGTTAGGGAAGGATTTTTAAATGAGACAAAGGCAATAATAATAACCTTCCAGATAATTCTGCATAAACAGAGTTCTATATTAATCAAGAAATAAAATAAGTTTTGCCCAGCACACTGCTATCTCTGCCTGAATGTCAAAATTAAAATATTTATGAAGACTGTGTTTCTCCAGGCCATAGTAATCTAATAAACTGTATATCTGCATCTTGGGTCTCGTTTGCTACTGTAGGATTTTCATACTCCTACAAAGTACAGCCTATAATTATATTTGGGAGTCCCTAGAGGATATGCCTTACGGCCTTTAAGTTACTAAGCTGTATCTTCCAGTTTCTTTTTCTCTAGGTTCCCTTTACTGCTGTTATTAGCTAGACATCTGCCATAGAGTGCATGAGGTCACGTGGCCCTACCATGCTGTTCAAGACCCATGTTAAGATCTGTGCGCTGGTTTGCTGGGCCCAGACACCAGTGTTCCTGTTATTTCAGGAGGTACCATGTTACATTGTCACTGCCCACTATTGCAGTGACTGAACTATCATGAAGAATAACCCATGGGCTGTATCTGCCTCCAGAGGCTGTTGAAGGCTGTTGGCTCCAGGGGCCATTATAGTTTGGACAGACACACACCCTGAGGCCTGGGTTACTGGAAGGACTGATGCTGAAGCTGAAGTTCCAATACTTTGGCCACCTGACATGAAGGAAAAGACCCTGATGCTGGGAAAGATTGAAGACAGGAGGAGAAGCGGAAGACAGAGGATGAGATGGTTGGATGGCTTCACCAACTAGATGGACATGAGTTTGAGCAAGCTCCAGGAGTTGGCGATGAACAGGGAAGCCTGGTGTGCTGCAGTCCATGGGGTCGGACATGACTGAGTGACTGAACTGAACCAAATAAGAAACTAATGTGTCTTAATAAGGGACTGATAAATCGCCATCTGACAGCTTTTAAGATGAACAAGCTAATGAAAAGAATTGCATAGACTCAGAGCTATAAGGCACCATAAGAATATTTTTATGTAATATCTTTATTTCTAAAGTGAGGAAATAGACATAGAAAAGGGAAGGGGGGAAGAAAGAAAGGAGAAGAGACCTGTTCAAAGTCATTGGTGATCCCAAAGCCTTCGCTCTTACCCACTGCGCCATGCCACATCTCTACACAGCTGCTGGTTCTGGTTGTTATTACCATTCTCTTTCCAACCTCAGGGCCTTTGCACCTGCTGATCCTGTTTTTCTCATTCTTCACATCTCAGTTTAAATATCAAACCACAATCCAAGGCTTCCCTGGCAACCCGATCTGGGTAAGTCTCCAACTCTCCTTGCCTTTACTCGGAGTCACCATTTCCTGAGTGTTACCTTCTCTACTCTCTTTCCCTACTCCCTGCCTTCACCGGCATGATCCACGATGAGGGGCCGTGGAAGAGGAAGAGATAGGCCTGAGGCTCACACCAGTTAACACAGATGAAGTAGATGAGATCTTCATCTACACATGTCACAGGATCACTAAAGGGCAAAGCATAGCTGTGTTTGCACTTTATCTAAGGCCAGGCTCACAGCTGACCTCATTATCACCACCGTTCGGGACCAGGGGTCCCCGGAACAACATGCATATGCAATGCCTTCAATTGCATCAGCTAATGCAATGCCTGCAGAGATGCTACTGACCTTTAGTATAGCACAAAAGACAGTCCCGAAAGGGACTAAATTGGGTCATTTATAAAGAAGTGCATGGACCTAAAGACGTCATACTGAGTGAAGTAAGTCAGAAAGACAAATCCTGTATATTAACGCATGTATGTGGACTTTGAAAAAATTGGTATGGACGACCTTATTTACAAGGCAGAAAAAGAGACACAGACATAGAGAACAAATATATTGATACCAAGGGGGAAAGAGGGATGGGATGAATTGGGAGACGAGAATTGACCTATTTTCACTATTGATATTACATATCCCAGAGGAGGACGTGGCAACCCACTCCAGTGTTCTTGCCTGGGGAAGCCTCTGGACGAGGGAAGCCTGGTGGGCTGCAAGTCAATGGGTTCACAGGGAGTCAGACACAATTGAAGTGACTTAGCTCGCAGGCACAATACTATGTATAAAATAGAAGGGGGCTTCCCCGGTAGCTCAGCTATAAAACGTCTGCCTGCCAATGCAGGAGTCCCAACTTCAATCCCTTGGATGGGAAGATCCCCTGGAAGAGGGCATGGCAACCCACTCCAGTATTCTTGCTGGGATAATCCCATAGACAGAGCAGCCTAGTGGGCTATGGTCCTTGAGGTCGCAGACTCGAAGTAACGGTTGTGACTGTGCATGCATGCATAAAATAGGTAACTAGTGAGGACCTACTGTGTACCACAGGAAACACTACATAATGCTCTGTGGTAACCTAAATGGGAAGGAAATCCAAAAAAGGGATATATGTATACGTATAGCTGATTCATTTTGCTGTACAACAGAAACTAACATCACACTGGAAAGCAAAACAAAGAATTGACCCACCCCAACAGCAACAGGTGCCAATGTTTTACCCCAAATTTTCTTTCCTTGAGCACTTAAGAGTCAACGCAAAAGGCAAAAATCCACAATTACATGTTGCATCATTAATTTTGAAATATTTGCAAGAATTAATGACCACAAGACATGTCATTAGCAGTGAATTGCTCCCCTGACTGTGCTGGTCTGAGGAACAAGGGAGTATTAATAAATCTGCTACCTCCATCCTCTACTTCAAACTTCAAAGACACATGGTAAACAGCAAGAATATCTCAAGCACCTTTCTGGCCTCTCTGAGTGCAGTTTAGTCTTGACAGCTGTGTTTCACTCAGGTCATGGACACGTGTTGCTGCCTCTCAGCAACGGATGCAAATATCCACTATTCAAGGCAGGACGTATTTCTGCCTGACAACAAACTGCATTCTATCCAGAGTGAAGCTGCTGTGTTTTATTGTTGGTGAAGAGGTGCGTGGTAACTTGTGGAAGTGTAAGTTGTTGAAGTATGAATAATTGATTTTGGAAATAAATCCTTTTTATGGACTCCATTCATTAGGGGAAATTCAATCAAGAAGCCTTGTTTTTATGATACCAGGCTTAAGGTAATGTCTTTGGATGCACAAACATTGGCTTCTTACATATCCTGGGCTTGGGTTTAAGCAAATCAGGCCCTGTAACCATGAGATATGATGGAAATTAAAACATTAGAGGCCACTTTTCTACTTATATAAGGAGAACAAAACAAAATTACTAGAATGGATCCACTGATCTAATGATATCTCCAGGTCTAGGTTTAAAATAAAACAAAGTTGGTAGATTTCACAGGAAGGAGTGATATTTTTCCAGAAAGTTACAAAAAATCGTGGAACTGTGGTGCTGCAGTAGACTCTTGAGAGTCCCTTGGACAGCAAGGAGATCAAACCAGACAATCCTAAAGGAAATCAACCCTGACTACTCATTGGAAGGATTGATGCTGAAGCTCCAGTACTTTGGCCGCCTGATGCAAAGAGCCAACTCATTGGAAAAGACCCTGATGCTGGGAAAGATTGAAGATTGGAGGAGAAGGGGACAACAGAGGATGAGATGGTTGGATGGCATCACCAACTCAGTGGACATGAGTTTGAGCAAACCTCTCGAGGTAGTGAAAGACAGGGAAGCCTGGTGTGCTGCAGTCCTTGGGGTGGCAAAGAGTTGAATACAACTTAGTGACTGAAGAACAGCAAAATCCTGGAACACTTGTGGATATTTTCTTTAAGAATCACTTTCATTCACTCATGCATCCATGAATTTGGCTATTTTTCTCTTTCTTTTTTTAATAACCACTTATTTATTTGGCTGGGCTGGGTCTTAGTTGCAGCATGTGAGATCTTTAGTTGTGGCATGTGAACTCCTAGTTGCCACATGTGGGATCTAGTTCCCTGACCAAGTATTGAATCCAGGCCCACTGCATTTGGCAGCAGGAGTCTTAGCCACTGGACCACCAAGGAAGTCCCTTTGGGCATTTTTTTTTCAATCAACAGGATTATTTTTTTATAGTAAACCTATTTTGTGTCAGGCACTAAATTCTGGGTTGTTAGCAATAAAGAAAATGGACAAGGTCTCTTGACTCACAGAGATTACAGCAAGTCTCTATTTGTCATACAGGAAAAATATCAGTCATGACAAAATCCATTTATCCACTCCAATTATAGCAAGTTCTGTGAAGACAAATTAGTCCAAGATGCAACCTTAGAAGTCATTAACTTTGACTGCATTATCTCAAAGATGGGAAGGATGAAGTGGAAGGGGAAGTGGCTTAGGTGAGCGTAGTCAGAGGAAGAGGCATGCCTGAGAATCACACCAGTTAATGCAGAAGAAGTAGAAGTGATTTTCATCTATGTAGAAGACTAACAAGACCACCAATAGGGAAAATACAGCTGTATATGCACTTTAGCTCTAGTCAGGCTCATAACTCAAGTCATCTAAAGAGTCTTCCTTAAGAACATTTGTCTTCTGAACCTGAGAGTTCTTTTTTATTTATTGTTTTAATGTGACCAACACTGATTGCTTTTATTTCATTTTGCTTAATAAACCTAGATTTGTTTGACCGTCAGTTGATTGGTAGGTTGGCTAGCTTTAGCAAGGCTTACCTACTTCACAGGTATAAACAGCTTTTTGTATCCTCCTGGGGAGTTTGGGCTTCCCTGGTGGCTCAGCGGTAAAGAATTTGCCTGCCGATGCAGAAGATGTGAGTTTGATCCCTGGGTCAGGAGAATCCCCTGGAGAAGGAAGTGACAACCTATTCTTGCCTGGGAAATCCCATGGATAGAGGAAACTGGTGGGCTACCGTCCATGGAATCACAAAGAGTTAGACATGACTTAGTGACTAAACAACAACAAGATAAATAAAATTTTGAGAATTGGGTCACTGCTTTGGATCTTGAGGGGGCAGGGGGCAGAGTTGGATTGTTGGGTAGCAGTTGGGAGTAGCTCACAGAGAGACGGTACTGGAATAAAATTAGGGTCACTTCAAAGTGGACAGCGATGGTTCCCTGAAGTTTTTTTGATCACTAAAATGTCCCCTAATGCTTGCAGAATAGTGATCGAGCTCTACTCAGCCCTTCCTAGCCTGCCCACCCGAGGCACATCCAGAAATAAAACTTCGAAGTACAAGATTAGGTGTCAAAGTTTCATTTTTATTTGAAGAAACCCTTAGGTCTTCAGTCTGAGATGTTCTATCACCCAATTTACGGTTTCCTGGACTGGAAAATCTGGTTGTTTGTGTGGTTCTGCCTATGTTTCTGAGTGTTTACTATCTCTATGATACTATGCAAAAACACACATAAAATTTCATTCTTTTTATGGGCAGTGAGTATGTACAAGAAAGGTTGTGTCAGATTATTAGAAATATAAGAAGCAGTAAGCCCTTGGTTCTTTATATATATATATATATATATATATATATATATATATATATATATGTAAATCTTATTTATTTATTGGCTGTGCTGGGTCTTTGTAGGCTTTGCTATAGCTGTGACAAGCGGGGGCTACTCTTTAGCTGTGGTGTGTGGGTTTCACACTGTGGTGGCTTCCTTGTTGCTGATCACTGGGCTCTAGGGCGCATGGGCTTCAGTCGTTGAGGCATGAGGTCTCAGTAGTTGCGTCTCTAGAGTACAGGCTCCATAGTTGTGGCACCTGGGCCTAGTTGTTCTGTGGCATATGGGATCTTCCCAGACCAGGGATCGAACTTGTGTCTCCTGCATTAGCAGGCAGATTCTTTACCACTGAGCCACCAGGGAAGCCCAGTCCTTGGTTCTTATGAATGCTCTTTTGCTTTACCATTTTTTTCTTTTTTTGCCAGAACTGCCATGTAACGTGGGGCCTTTTACTTCCTAAAGGTATTGTAATTTACAAAATACATTTAACATTCTTTTGTGCATGTTTTCAGCAGATAGGAAGTGAAAATGAGAAATATGATTTGACCATAAGCTCCCTCTAAAATGAATTTAAGGAGGCTGTACACTTCTGAAAGTAGAAACTTTTAGTTTATTGCTATGAATATCTAATAGTTTTTACATTTTCAATGACGAGTAATTTAGTGTGTGTCTCATATTCACTTAAGCATTCATAATAACAGATAGATATGGAGGTGATGTCCAGAAAATCCATCATATGAGTGTGAATCATTTTTCATCCCCAAATTAGTCCATTACAAAATAAAATTTACAAACCATTCAAATGTTTCCTATATCAATTACCAGATTTTTATCCCTTACCTACATAAAACATTCAAAGGACGACTTCAAATTTGAAAATAACCACAGTGGTTCTCAATGTAAGATTAGCATTTCCCTTGAGTCAGTAATTCATGGCATTTTCCAGTTTTCTCTGAAAGCTCTCCTTGTAAGATGAGTCAAATGAAAGAAGATAAATATGGACAGTTAAAGAAAACTGCTGTCTCTGCCATAAAAATTCTTTTTTTCTGAAACAACGATGCTATTTCCTAACTCAGAGCCAAAACATGATGATTTAGGGGTTGAATGATTATATTCTAATGAAGTAATGCCATTTGATTTCTGACTTTTTTAATTTCCCATTTTATATTTCTGAGTGGACATGAAGGAATGCACAAGCTTCTCAGTACATACAGAATAAAAATGAATTGACCTGTATATTGAAATTGCCAAAGCACTCAATGTCTTAAGAGGTAGCCAATCAAAAGCAGAATATTCTAATTTCCTTGAAAAGAGGCTAGAGGGTGAAGAATTTATAAAGCTCTAAAATGCTTTAATATGTGTGTGTATATATCCTTTATGTATGTATATATATATTGGGTTTCCCTGGTGGCTCAGTGGTAAAGAATCCTCCTGCCCATGTAGGAGACTGAGTTCAATCCCTGGGTTGGAAAGACCCCTTGAAGAAGGAAATGACAACCCACTCCAGTATTCTTGCCTGGGAAGTCCCACGAACAGAGGAGCCTGGAGGACTACAGTCCATGGGGTAGCAAAAGAATCTGACTCAACTTATAGACTAAACAATAGTAAAATATACATACATATATACCCTATGGTTCTGTTTTCTGGAGAACAGGGACCAATATACTATCTCACGGTGTTGTTATAAAGATGCAAGAAGTTCCATATGGCGCCAGAATATTGTAGGCGTTTAATAAATTTTGGCTTCTTGCCCCACTACTCCCCTACTCCTCCCCTCAAAAAGTTACAGGGAGTCCACACATAAGACAAGTTCGAAAGCAACTTGGCTTTGTCCTCTGGGCTTTATAGGAGAATTGGGGAAGGGGGCAGAGGGAGAGAAAGTCAAGAAGTCTCTCCCACAAGGGATGCAACTGCCCAGGACCCAAAAATTCGAGTCCAGTGTGTCTTTAGCTGTCTCCTGGCCCAGATCCCAGATCCAGCCCCAGACTGAGTGTCATTCCACCAGAGGAGAATGTTCTATGCCCAGCTGGAGTCACTTTAAAAGAGAGCTGTGGGCCTCATTTCTGGAAACCCTCTCACTTCAAACCCAGAACCAAACTGTGCTTCACCTGGGCTCTGGCATCTCAAAAGCAGATGGAGAAAAAGAATTCAAAAATAACTCCATCAGAAGAAGCACTATGAAATGAGGCTATGTTTTCTCTGTTGCCGAATGTGATAAAAATAATGTAATACTTTAAATACCATCACTGTTCTTCATCAGAATTTCTAAGGCAGAAACTTAAACCAAGTCAGGTAAGTTATGAAGTTGGTACTGGTCTCATACGGTAAACTCATAGAGCCATGTCTCTCAACAACTACACACGTGATTCACTTTCCCCTCTCTCTGGACTCCCAGACTAACTTCTACATTGGATTGAACTGATTTCTTCTAGGAAGATGCTGAATTTTATGGTTCAAGTAAACAAAATCACAAACTTTCACAGTCAAGCTAAGCCAATTCAAGACTTTAAATTCTGGGTGGTCTTCAAAATGCATTGAAAAAAAAATGTTTTCAAAAATATGTGTTGAAAAAAATGTGGGGTACAAGTAAACTTGTACCCTATTAGAATGTAAACTGGATAGATCTTCCTGGAAAGCAGTCTGGCAACATAAATCAAAAAGCAAAATGCACATATCGTTTGATTTCATGTTTTTTCACTCTGTGGAAATAATCTAAAAGAAATAATAAGACAAACACGCAAAGATGTATACATGAAAATTATCATTACAATGTTGATTATAAAGATAACATAATATGACCAAGAAGGTTAAATACATAATGATCATTAATACAGAAATATTCCGCAACCACAAGTGAGTCATGCAGAACTAATTTACATCTACATTATATTAGGCAGAAAATGGAAGATTTAGAGTGTGCTACCATGTTGCTTTTAACAAAAATACTATCTGTATATAAAGTCTAAAGTAATATATACAAAAAATTAAAAATTGTTGTCTCTGGATTGCTGGGTGAAAGGGTAGTACTATTTTTCTTTCTTTCCTTTCACTTGCAGGATAAACAGCCCACTGAGTTTTATTTAAAAAAAAAAAAAAAAGATAGTTATTTAAAATTCTAACTATTGAAGGTGGGAGGAGAAGGGGACGACAGAGGATGAGGTGGCTGGATGGCATCACCAACTCAATGGACATGAGTTTGAGTAAACTCCGGGAGTTCATGATGGACAGGGAGGCCTGGCGGGCTGAGGTTCATGGGGTCGCAAAGAGTCGGACACGACTGAGCGACTGAAAGGAACTGAACTGATTGACAGTACAAAATTTTGCTTTCACACATTTTAAGGAGGGTTTTTAATTTTTGAAGTTTCAGAAAACTGGTCAATAATTCTTAATGACAGGCAGAAGCAGAAGTGAATTGTTTCAGATTCAAACAAAAAAGAATTTTTTGAAAGTCAAGGAAAGCACAAGAAAATATTTAAATGCTCAATAATCCTGCAGTTAAGAATGTAGGCTGAGATCCATGGAAATTATTGAAAAAATACATTTGTCAGTGTCTCTAAATCTGTGGAGAAGCAGAAGCAGCTTGTCAATAAATGACTCAGGTATTGTGAGGATGAATTCCAAGCACTATCACTGACTCTATTATGAACAAGTTGACAAAGCTTTTGTTATCTTCTCAATTGGAGCAAGTTTTACATTGTAAGTGTACGTAGCAATTTCTCTCTGGGTATCTCGCCATTGATTCTCAAAACAAGCTCATCTTAAAACAAAATTCCAGCCAGAATAATGTTTAATACATGTTCAGTGATAAAGGTAGATCAATCATTTTTGAGGAAGGATGATGTGTCGAACAGGGAAATATATAGCATTTGTCTATCAAAAGAACAAAATAAAGGGAGTAAACTGACCTTCTGTCCAAGGACTCAACTGTGAACACAGAAGTGTGATGAGTCCAGTTTCCTCTAAGTTGTCCGAAAGGGGTGACAATAAAATAAATAATAACATTAATAAGTAATCATAGCTAATACAACTTAATAATAGAAAAGACATCTTGGAGTAGAGGGGAGGTGGGAAGTATGTCGTGCAGAGGAGAAAGCAGAGGGTGGGAGAAGAATTTGGAGATCTAAGAACAACACCTGTTTGTTGTTGTTCAGTCGCTATGTCGTGTTCAACTCTTTGTGACCCCATGAACTGTCAGATGCCAGCCTCCTCAGTCCTCCATTATCCCCCAGAGTTGGCTCTAATTCACATCCCGAGTCGGTGCATGCGTGCATGCCTGCTAAGTCGCTTTAGTCGTGTCCAACTCTTTTCAACCCTATGGACTGTAGCCTGCCAGGCTCCGCCTGTCCATGGGATTCTCCAGGCAATAATACTAGAGTGAACTGCCATGCTCTTCTCCAGGGGATCTTCCTGACCCAGGGATCGAACCTGTGTCTCTTAAGTCTCCTGCAACGGCAGGCAGATTCTTTACTACAAGGGCCACCTGGGAAGACCCATTGAGTTGGTGATGCCATCTAACTGTCTCATCCTCTGCTATCTTTTCCAGCATCACGGTCTTTTCCTATGAGTCAGCTCTCTGCATCAGGTGGCCAAAGTATTGGAGCTTCAGCCTCAGTCCTTCAAATGAATTTTCAGGATTGATTTCCTTTAGGATTGACTGGTTTGATCTCTTTGCAATCCAATAGACTCTCAAGAGTCTTCTCCAGCACCACAATCCAAAAGCCTCAATTCTTTTGCACCCAGCCTTCTTTATGGTCTAACTCTCACATCCATACATGACTATTGGAAAAACCATAGCTTTGACTATACAGACTTTTGTGGGCACAGTAATGTCTTTGTTTTTTAATATGTTATATAGATTTATCATACCTTTCCTTCCAAAGAGCAAGGGTAGAGGCTTTACAAATAGCTGAGGAAAGAAGAATAGCCAAAGGCAAGGGAGAAAAAGAGAGATGTACAGCTATTTAGCAACTATTGTAAAATTATTCCCATATTTCAACCATGCTGCATTCCCCTGTAATCTTTGGATGCAACTGGCATTAGGATTAGTTCTAAATCCCAATAATAATAAATAAACTAAATCAGGGTTTCCCTACATGCACTCTCTTAAGCTAGTGGTTCTAAAAGAAGGGCATTTTTGCTACCGCCTCCCAGGACATTTGGCTACTTCTGGAGACATTTTTAATTGTCACAACTGGGGGAAGGAGTTACCAGCATTTAGCAGGTAGAGACTAGGAACAGTGCTAACCATTCTACAGCCCCATGATAAACAATTATCTGACCTGAAATGTCAATAGTGCCAAAGTCAAGAAACTCTGCCTTACCTTAAGCATTGTATACAAAAGTTATAATAAAGTTTTCTAATAATATTCCTTGAATGGGTTAATTTGATACTTCCAAATTTGCCATTTCTCAAAGTGATGAGTAAAACGATGGCCATTTCAAATTATTTTTGCTCCTGGAAATTTTCAGCCATTTCTGACATTCTACAATTCCAGCCATGACACCATCTTTTAGTGATTTTCATTCTGTAGATCTGCAGAAGTTAAATTCATGGAAAGACGTCAAAGTCTTTTAATACAGCAGGAGTCTAAATGAAAAATAAGGCATGAAACGGCAACTTTCAACATGAGCAAATAGTTGAAACTGCCTACCATGCATTTCTTCTACAAAAGCTTACGAAGTCGCTCAACAATGTGAATGTACTTAACGCTATTGAATTGTACACTTAAAAATGGTTAAAGTGGTAAATAGAAATCGTAGAAAACAAGCTTATGGTTACCAAAGGGGAAAAAGGATAAATTAGGTGCTTGAGATTAACATATTCACAGTACCATATATATAATAGATAACTAACAAGGATCAAGCTATATACGTGAAACAATAACACAACATTGTAAATCAGCTACACTTAATTTCTTTCAGAAAGGGCTCTTTCACCTTCTGAGATGGCCCACACTCTATCCGTAAAGTGTGTTTCTCTTTAAGTAAATCCAATTCTTACCTATCCAAAAAAAAGAAAGAAATAACAAGAACCTACATTTCCTTTCTTCTTCTTTCTCACAAAATCTTATTCCTGGGATTTGTTGTATTACCACCACTAGTACTGGTCCACAGAAATATCTCTTATGAATTTCTGAAACAGATTTACACAAATTATTCACTAAGCGTCTGTGATTATACATGTGTATGTGTGTGTCTTCGATATTTAAATTTTTTTAAGCTTTAGTGAATTCCCTAAAAGTCCAGTGGTTAAGATTCCATGCTTCCAATGTAGTGGGCACAGGTTTGATCCCTGGTCTAGGAACTATGGGCTTTTAGGTAACTCCATCAATAAAGAATCTGCCTGCAGTACAGGAGACTCGGGTTCAATCCTTGGGTCTGGAAGATCCCCTGGAGAAGGAAATGGCAATTCATTCTAGCCCATGGAAAATCCCATGGACTGAGGAACCTGGTGACCTACAGTCCATGGGGTTGCAAGAGTCGGACATGATTAGCAGCTAAACCACCACCATCTGGGAACTAAGATCCCACAAGCTGCACAGTATGGCCAGAAAAAACAAAAAAAGTTAAATTTTAAGTTGTGTATATTTTACCACACACACACACACACACACACACACATACAAACGCCTACAAGGAATGTCTAGTAGAACAATAAGTCCATGGAATGAAAATTCTTAAGATGAATCTCTTTCTAGAATTATGTGAATGTGTTAAAATCTGAGTCCATGCTAGAATCTCAGACCACCACCTCTCCTAAAGTCTGATGGACTGTGCATACTCATGCCCAAATGGTCAGTGTGTTGGACGTCTCTAGAGCCTTTTTTCCTGTCCTCATGGCTGTACTGTCTCACTGTAAGTCATTGCTCAGGAGCCACTTTGGGTAGCCCCTCAGCCCCACTCCATAGCCATGCCACCCACTTATCGCTTTCTGCCCTCGGGCTTCTCTGCTGCTGCTGCTACTGCCTGGGACACCTGTGGAACCTACTCAGCCATTCTGATGCACGCACGGTGTGGAAGTACGAGGGCATTAACATCACCTGGGAAATCAGGTAACATTGAGACACATCCTACATGACTGATTAGAAAGTCCCCAGCGTACAGTCTATTTATATCTATGTTGCTGTTGTTTAGTCACTAAGTTGCATCCAACTCTTTTGCAACCCCAAGGACTGTAGCCTGCCAGGCTCCTCTGTCCATGGGATTTCCCAGGCAAGAATACTGGAGTGGGTTGCCATTTCCTTCTCCAGGGGATCTTCCTGACCCAGGGATCAAACCTGCATCTCCTGCATTGGTAGGTGTATTCTTTACCACTGAGCTACCTTGTATATGCAGCATAAAGTCTCTCTGGAAGAATCCCCAAAGAACTACTGACAGGGATTTTCCTACAGTCCAGCAGTTAGGACGTCCTGCTATCACTGCTGAGGGCTTGGGTTCGATGCCTGGTCGGGCAACTAGGATCTCACAAGCCACGTGGTACAACCAAAAATGAAAATAAAAGAAAGAATGACATTGTTTTCAGGAAATGAAACTGGGTGGCTGAAGAAGGATGGGGTGAAGAGAGAATTTTCAATGAACATTCTTTTTGCCTTTTGAATTCTGAATCATGTAAACATAGTGCCTGTTTAAGAATAAAACAGAATCTAAATTTAAGTAAAATCATTAATGTGAGAACATCTTATTTGATGTAAGAATAAGAAGACTTAAATATCCAGATTGATTACAGTCCTATAGATTGGGGGAAAAAATAAATTAGTTGTGGCAAGGTTGTCACATTAAGAAATTACCTTAAGAAGTCAAGCTTGTCATAGATTATCTGCTCATAAAGGGGGTTTTTATAGAGGAAATAGCACTTTTAGTTCAGAAAGCAATCATCATATTATGTTGGTCACATTTTAGACAGTATGTGTCAGAAATGTTGGAATGAAACTGCTGGTTAGAAGATATTTCTGGTGACTTCAAATTGATTATATATCATAAGTAATGGAAAGGGGTGTACCATACATCAGATTACTAAACTAACTGACAAAGGCATTTTACTTTTCTCTGATATTTTGGCAATAGCCTTGGTCTAGAAGCACATTCAGTTGAATCCAGACAAATTCTGTGAGATCATTTCAGAGGAAGAATTCCTTGATTTTGTCAGATTTCTCAAAATGGCCCCACCTGTTTCTAGTTATATCAAATTTAGGCTACAAAACAGATTTTCATGTCAAAAAATCTGGAGACTCTGTGTACCCTCACTAAGTCTGTTATAAACACAGTGACTTCCTTTAGTGATGGTTTTTGCTACGTTTTAAACAAGCGTGAGAGATAAAATCTGTTTCATAGGAAGATTAATCCATGACATTTCCTATAATCAGTTCACCTAGTGAATTTAATTTTCTATTCACATAATCTGGATTTACAATGAAAACTTTCAGGAATACTTTTGTGCATAATACATAGTAACGATACCAACCAGGCTTCTTGGTCTTCCCCAAGCAATAGACATTGACTACAGGCCAGACAAGAAATTCAAGCGAGACATCACTGCAGCTACTGCACCGGCTGCAGGAAGGAGCAAAAACAACTAACAGGGTCCCTTCTCACTCCCCCTTGTTGTTGTTTAATCGCTAAGTTGTGTTCAACTCTTTGTAACCCCATGGACCACAGCACACAAGGCTTCCCTGTCCTCCACTGTCTCCCAGAGATGCTCAAACTCATCTCCACTGAGTCGGTGATGCTATCTAATCATCTCATCCTCTGTCTCCCTCTTCTTTTGCCATCAGTCTTTCCAGCATCAGGGTCTTTTCCAATGAGTCAGCTCTCCGCATCAGGTGGTCAAAGTACTGGAGCTTCAGCTTCAGCATCAGTCCTTCCAATGAATATTCAGGGTTGATCTCCTTTAGGACTGACTGGTCTGATCTCCTTGCAGTCCAAGGGACTCTCAAGAGACTTCTCCAGCACCACAGTTTAAAAGCACCACATCTTTGGCACTCAGCCTTCCTTATGGTCTAACTCTCACATTAGTGCATGACTACCTTCCCTCTTGGTGTTTCTTATATGAGGCGAGGAGAGGGGTGTATCCCAAAGGTCAGGCCGGAGGGGTGGTTTGTGTAGTTTGCTCACGTGGTGTTGAGTGCAGGGGGGCAGGCACTGCACCTTGCTTTTGCTGCTACATTCAGTTTTTGTTCCTGGTTCTTCAGAAACGGCAGCTGGATTTTTTATACATATATATATGTATATTTCTTGGTCCAGAACCTGCCCCAAGTGTGCGTGTACACAGTTATTTTCAGGCCCATACAGCTTCCTTGTGTTCTGTTGCTGGAGGAGAGGTGTGTCCAGGCCCAAGCATTGCAGCACTGCCGTGAAGCATCCCAGGTCCCGGCCCATCTCACTTAGAGTATTTTACATTACTTTAGATAATCTTGCCAACTCCAGTTTTCCCATTTTCACACATGGGAAAACTGAGGCTAGGAGATGGGTTTGGCTCGCCTTCCTCACACAGTATGACCGCACAAGACATATACCTACAGGTCCTCAGCCTCTCTTCTGTCTGTGCAGAAATGGTGCTTCTCATTTGCACAGGGAAAAACTATGAGCTGTGTTTTCCCTACTTTCTTTCTCTGCTTCATTGATTAGATAGGGATTTATTCTTGATAAGATTTCAAAATCAAATATGAGTTGGATCAAACTAAGGAAAATGATAAAAACTAGGTATTTTTAAGCATAAGAGCAAAGCAAAAGAACTACTATGCAATGTGACTACTTTAAAAGTTATTCTGTCGGTTGCCATCCCAATGTTTACTCACAATAATTCATGGGAATTACTATCACATGCTAGGAGAAAGTATAATTAAGGTTGCCTGCTAGCATTGCACTACATAATATAATCTGTTTATTCAGAAGCTCCACTTTGTCTTCCAAAGGTTGATTCAGGAGCTTCTTAATCTGACAAGATATGTTTTATTATGCTTTCCTTTGTAATGAATATTGGAATAGTTAATGCAGGGACTGATTCTTTATTGAAAACAATATATTACAGAGAAAAACTTTTACTCCCTCTGAGAAAGCAATCTCCCAGTTCCAGTGTGGGCATATTAACCATCTAAATTTGATCTTCTCATGAAACTAACTTTTAATTGTCTTTAACAATACATTGTAAGTCTTATACTAGAGAAAAAAATTAGGTGACTATTTTAAGCTAAATACTTATTAAGTAGCAAAAGCAATGAACCTCACTTAGTTTGTATTTAATAGGCCTTATATTTACTGAAGCCTGAAACTCTGGTTATTACTACTTATATAACACTGAACTTGGTGCTTGCATAAAAGAATGAAAGAGGTGATATTAACCGAATTAAATAGAGAAAACTTCCCATGAACTCTAGAACTCCCTAGAGATTTTTAATATTAAGGTTAGCTTCTGGGGTAATTCAGAAAAACTTCCCTAGAATTTTGAGGATGAACCATTCAATTTTGAAACATCAATTTCCCTTCTTGTAACTGAGGTTTTTATGAAAGAAAACATTTTTGGTCCCACATATGTAGCTTCTGGACCCTGGTCACGAATGTCTTATTTCTTTACAAACACCCTTCAACATCTTTCAAAACATCCACAGTTTTCCTGGGAAAAATAAGTGATTTTTTTGTTTTAATTTTTATAAAAATAATATATATCTTTAAATTCCAAAGTCGTCAAGGCATTGTTTGGGCAAAGAAATCAACCAATTCAACCCAAGTTAAATCGATGATAGCATGTAAACAAAAAGAGAATCCTTGGTGATATTTAATTATTTAACCCATCATTTAGTAACTTCATTGGTTTGAGAGCCAAAATATGAATCTATATTTTCAACTTGAACCCAGATCAAGTTATTCTCAATCCAACCTTGAACAGGGTCAGATGAAATACCCTATTTCATCTATTTCAAGGCTAGTCTGCTAATTTCCATTTTAAGGAGTGAAGAATCTGGACTGTTTTTTCTCCCAGACTCACCTGAAGCACTTTTAAAGTATAAACACATCTTACCCATGAACTTGTTCAAAACATCCTTCTGCTTGTGCTTCTCAGCAGCAGACAATTCCCCCTGGGGCTACTCTGAACATGTTCAACACGATGGACCTGCCAATACATGGAATGAAAAATGTCAGACTGACCCTCCAGTTGGAATCGATCTGTTCCTTTCAACTTTGAAGTTTGAAGAGTTCTTTGTCATTTTCACTCACTCTGCAGGTATGGAATTCTCTCACCACAGTTTATGGGGTCGAAGCTTTGGTGGCTGTGCAGTCTTCGATTTCTTTTCCTACTTGCAGGAATGTGAGGCCTGAATATGACTTACAACCCAGGCAGTAACCAAAATGACAACATGTAGGAACGAGTAAATTGACTGACCCCGAAGCTAAGTGTCTGTCTCAGAGATTTACGGTAGGGACTTCAAAGAGACACCCAGGAGCCAAGAAGTACTGCAGGATTCCCTGAACTCATGGTGTTCTTCCTTTCAACCCTCCTAAGAAACTGGAATTAAACCACTGGCTCATACCCTCTTAAACTACAGAAATGGTGCCAACGGTATTCATGCTATGAGCTGTCCACATTAATAACTGTCGTAGAAACATCACACCAATGTCCTTAGACTTCTGTGGTACATTTCACCAGAAACTTGTGAAGAAGGTTGAAGAAACCTAACTTAAAAAAGAACCTCTAGCCTATGTGTGATAAAAGCTCATTTTTTTGGATCCATTTTATTGTGATATAATTGACACACAGCAATGTATAAGTTTAAGGCATACAGCATAATGATTTGACCTTCATATACTGTGAAATCATGTCCACAAGAAATGTAGTTCACATACATCATCTCTAAGACCAAAAAAAGAGAAGAAAATGTTATTTTGATCATAACAAGAGCCCTTTGGATCTTTTCTAAAGGCCCTTGACAAGAGGTAAAGGGAAGAATCTTTAGGTGATTCAGAAAAAAATTGATGAGGTCCAGCAAAGACTTTGAACTCCAAAAAAATGTATGCCCTTAAGGAGCTATACAAACTTGAGTTATTCAAGTCTTTATGACTCTTAGTTTTATCATTTACACAATGAAAAATTAAATGACATCTAATTTCCATCTCAATTTTAAAACTTGGATTCTATAATGAAATATATCAGTAAAATGTGAATATTAGTTACCAAAATTATTTTTAAAGTTACCACATTTCATAAAATAACCACATGTCAAAAAGTACTACATGAAACATTTTTGCATAAGGAATTTTTTTTTCATATTTAACCCTAAGGAACACTTGAGGAGGCATTTGACCAAGACTATCAAATACATTTCTTCATAGGGTGACCAACAGTTAAAACAGGACTGTCTCAGTTTTGCAACTCAGAGGCCCATGTCCCAGGAATCTCCTCGGGCACAGGTAAGCCAGAAAGGCTCTTCACCCTATGTCATGATCACCCTATATTAGTCCCTCTGTTCCAACCCGTCCTCAGCTCCCTCCTCCTACAAGAATCAGTTCCTTCACCTGTCAGATTCAGTCCCAACCAGCTACTGATTCAATCCCAACCAAGAAAGACCTTCTATAAGGAACTGTAATTGAGAATTGTCTCAGTTCTATTTCTCAGCCCCCATTTAATGAGCCTGGGAGAGCCTTGGCCAGCTGCTTGTCTACTGAGAACTTAGTCCTGTATTGGTGGGAAATCCTGCTATAATAATCTGACCTCTCATCCACGGCCTTGCCCTTCTCCCACTTGCCATGCCCTTCTCCCACTCCCATGTAGGAGTAGAACCTGCTCCCTTGATGCAGTGATACACTACCTGTATCCCTCGATGAAGGTCTGAGTCCTTTTTTTGAAGTGATTTAACTTTCCACCAAAGAGCTTCCCTGATGGCTCAGTGGTAAAGAACCTACCTGCAGTGCAGGAGACTGCGGTTTGATCCCTGCAAGATCCCCTGGAGAAGGAAATGGAAACCCACTCCACCCATTCCAGTGTCCAGTATGGATGTGAGAGTTGGACTATAAAGAAAGCTGAGCACCAAAGAATTGATGCCTTTGAACTGTGGTGTTGGAGAAGACTCTTGAGAGTCCCTTGGACTGCAAGGATATCCAACCAATCAATCGAAAAAGGAATTCAGTCCTGAATATTCATTGGACAGACTGATGCTGAAGCTGAAACTCCAATACTTTGGCCACCTGATACAAAGAACTGATTCATTGGGGAAAAAAACCCTGATGCTGGGAAAGATTGAAGGTGGGAGGAGAAGGGGATGACAGAGGATGAAATGTTTGGATGGCATCACCGATTCAATGGACATGAGTTTGATCAAGCACTGGGAGTCGGTGAAGGACAGGGAGGCCTGGAGTGCTGCAGTCCATGGGGTTTCAAAGAGGCAGACATGACTGAGGAACTGAACTGAACAGACCAGTATTCTGATATGGAAGATCCCATAGAAAATCCCACTTTCTGGTAGTTGCTTGGCCTGTGGAAGCATCACTGCAAACTTCACGTGCCATTCTCCCTGCGTGCATGGGTCCAAATTCCCCTGTTTCATAAGGTTACCAATTACATTAGATTATGGGCTGCCTTAATGACTTCATTTTAACTTATTACCTCTGTAAAGACCTTGTATTCAAATAAGGTCACATTCTGAAACACTACTAGGATTAAGATTTCAACATATCTTTTTAGGGGGCACAATTCAAGCCATAGCACATGGCTTGTCCTTTTGTCACAAGTCATAGAACTGTGCACTTAAAATGTGTGCCTTATACTATAAAGTCAATTGAAGAAAAGCTTGACATCGATGAAAATTTTTGTTGTCATCATTGAGAGGTATGTTTTAGTCAAGGGGAATTTTTAGGGCCTCAAACCCAGGAGGCAGCATCTCCTGTAACCCTGAGAGAACTGCTTCAAGGAGGCGTGGGGAACAGGAGTTTTGCAACAAAAGGCAGGGAGTCTGAACATCAAAAGATTATGGTTAATTAAAGAAGATCAGATATGTCAGGCTAAGGAATTTAGCACTTTTCTATACATGGGAAGATGCAAAAGTCTGGCCTCACTGAAATCATTCCTTTGATAAGCACCTCACCTATCTGGAGTCAGTATCCTATGTTTTCACATTGTGAGCATCCTCAGGGGAAATCTGACATGTAAAATGCATATTAGAAAAGAGAACTCACGCTCCGTCTCTGAATACAATAGTGCATTATAAGGCAAAACTTGGTTTTGTCCTGCATTTTCCCCAACTATATTAAACCCAGCATATTAAACTCAGCAAATAGATAGCACTTGTCTCATTCTTCCTCATGCAAGAAATTAACTAACTCCTACTGAATGTTGCTTATACCTTACATAACTCAAGTGATTTCCTAATGAAGAACTGACTTTTTAAATACAAGGATATGAATACAGAGTGGCAAAAATTTAGGATTCCAAGTGATTTTAAAACTTGTTACTTTGGTCTCATCAGTGAAGTGCAGTGTTGAAGAGTGTATTTTTTCAGTGGGAAGAAATCTCACGCTGTAATAAATTGATATCAAGTTTATAAACCAGAGATTGTAAAGTGAAAAACCATCATAAAGGTCAAAAAGAATACCCTCTTTTTTTGGAGACATGGAGAGGTTAGTGTTGTGCCCAAGATCACACAGCTAGAGACTGGAAACCACATTTGCTGACAACTCGACTCAGAGCCTTTCCAAGCTCCGGCTCTGTCTGCAGTCAGTCCTTGGTATTTTCTGTGTGAAATGCAAAAGAGAGAAAGAAGAGTCTAGCACAACTACCCCAGGAAAGGGAGGACAGAATTTCATGTCCAAGAAAGTAAGGCTCTAATTGCTTTGTATGATAAAAATGCAAGAATAAAAAAACCAAAATTCACTCCAAAATTCAATAAATCGTCTTATGATGTCTTTATTGTGGATATGCAGTTTTCCCAGAAATTTCTGTCCTGAGGAGTTGATGTGTAAGGACTTGAAAAACACAGATAATTCTGTCTTAAATGGTTCTATATCTACAATTTAAGTATATTTGTAAGAGTTCATACAGGTACATGCATGCACTCCCAGTTATGTCAGATTCTTTGTGAACCCATGGACTGTAGTTTGCCAGGTTTCTCTGTCCATGGAATTTTCCAAGCAAGAATATTGGAGTGGGTTGCCATTTCCTCCTGAAGGGAATATTCCTGACCCAGGAATTGAACCCCAGCTCCTGTGAGTCTCCTTCTTTTCAGGCAGATTCTTTTACTGGACCAGTTAATCAAAATATACTCTTATTTTAGATTGATAGAATGTTATTTTGCTTTAAACCTAGTGAAGACATAGAGAAAGAATGTCATAATCATTTTACTACTTAAAGCAAAGTGAAATTATTTTGGTTCATTAAATAATATTTTTAACCAAAGAGGCATAGTAACTGCAAAATAAATTATCTGAAGATCTAGTAATTTGAGATGTGATCTCTGTGTAATTCATATGTCACACACACCGAGATATATCTGTATTCATTCTTTCATTTCTTAGGTCATTTATTCAACAAAAATTTGTTGAGCACTTATTATGGGCCTGTCTCTCTACCACTAGGTTTAAAACATAAAAATACAACCCTATATGCAAAACAGAAAAAGAGACACAGAAGTACAGAACAGACTTTTGAACTCTGGGGGAGAACGTGAGGGTGGGATGTTTTGAAAGAACAGCATGTATACTATCTATGGTGAAACGGACCACCAGCCCAGGTGGGATACATGAGTCAGGTGCTCGGGCCTGGTGCACTGGGAGGACCCTGAGGGGTCGGGTGGGGAGGGAGGTGGGAGGGGGGATCGGGATGGGGAATGCGTGTAACTATATGGCTGATTCATGCCAATGTATGACAAAACCCACTGAAATGTTGTAAAGTGATTGGCCTCCAACTAATAAAATAATATTTAAAAAAAAAAAAAAAAAAAAAAAATGTTCTTTCTGTTTCCTTATCAAAAATAGTTACTTAGACGGTAACAACTGTTAGAACAAGATAACTGCAGGCCATCTGTCAAATGTTCACCATTATCAAAAGTCTTCCTGGAGGGAGTTGCAACTTTGGCTCACCTCACCAGCAGTAATTTAATTTTTCCAAGTTTCAAAGTGTTCTAAATGCCTCAGACACAGCAGAGAAATAAAATAAGATCCCTAACTCTGGTAAGCTTACATGCCATTGGAAGAAACAAAAATAAACAATTAAATATATAACATAACATCAAGTAGTACAGAGTTCAAGAAGAACAATGAGTGTAGTAGAAAGATAGGGAGAATGTGGGGTGCTGGGGTGCTGGGGGGCGACTTGTCGGGGAGGCACTGCTCTTCAAATAAGATGGTTCAAAAGTCCTTTCTGAATTAATGATATTTGTACAGAGACCTGAATAAAATAAAAGCAAGCCTGTGTATATCTTGGGGGAAAGTTGTTTAGTCAAAGGAAATAGGAAAGGTAAAAATGTGATAGAAACATGTTTAGTATATTACAGCAAGGAGACCAGCATGGCCAGCTTGCTTGGAAAGGGGGAACGTAAGGGAAAATGACTAGGAAATGTAGACCTTTGTCTTTGCCTTTGCCTTTTAGAGTCACTGTGGTGTGAGTGTTCTGAGGGTTCTGGAATAAGAAAGGGCACAATCTGATTGGCATTTCTAAAACATGGCTTTGTTTTCTGGATGCAGATTAGGCTCTAGGAGAACAAGAGTAGGAGATGAGTTGTAAGGCTTTTTGGTGGCTGTCCAGGTGAAAGCTTGGACAAGGGTGATAATGATGAAGCATGGTTGAATTTTTGACATATTTTGGAAGTAGAGCCAAAGGATTTACTGGAGTATTCTGGGTATAAGAAAAAGACATGTGACAGTTGAGTAACCGAGTAAATGGTGATATCTGTCACTGAAATGGGAAAAACTGGAGAGAGGAAGACATGAGGGTCCAGCTCAAGGCATTGGTAAGTTTGAGACGCTCACTAGACATCTGAATGGAGATGTGAAATAGTTCAGCACTTGAGGCTGGAGTTCAGGGAGAACTCACAGCTAGAAATAAAGGTTCAGGAACCACCATCCTACTGACAATTTTTAAAACCACAGGATTGCATGAGAGCAACTAAGAAAGGAGTGTCAGCTGGAGAAGAGGAGGGCCAAAGACTGAATCCTCAACATTTTATGGACCTGAAAGAGAAGGAGGAGTCTGACAAGCAATGGCCAAAGGAGAATCAGGAAACCTGGAGAATGTGGGATTCAGGAAAAGAGCAGAAGAAAATGTATCAAGATGGAAAAAACGATCAATTAAGTCAAAAGTGGTGAGAGAACAAGGTAAAGACTAAACACGGATCACATAGAGATGAAGATGGGGCTAAGACTGTGACAACTCAGCTGGTATTAGAGATCTCCATGAATACTAGCAGTGACTCCTGAACGAAGTAGGTGGGAGAGGGAATTGAAGGTAATGGTAATGTAGCCAACACGTAGTAGAAATATTTGCCAAGAGTTGTGCAGGGGGCGCCAGTGGTAAAGAACTGTCTGCCACTGCAAGAGACGTAAGAGACGCTGGTTCGATCCCTGGGTCAGGAAGATCTCCCGGAGGAGGACATGGCAAACCACTTCAGTATTCTTGTCTGGAGAATCACATGGAGAGAAAAGCCTGGCAGGCTTCTGTCTATTGCGTTGCAGAGTGGGACATGACTGAAGCAACTATGCATGCATGTGCTATAAAGCAGGGGTCCCCAACCTCCACAATCTAATGCCTGATGATCTGAGGTGGAGCTGATGTAATTAGTAATGGAAATAAAGTGCATAATAAATGTAATGCTCTTGAATCATCCCCAAACCATACCCAAGCCTATGGGAAAATTATCTTCCATGAAACCGGCCCTGGGGCCAAAAATGTTGGGGACCATTGGAAGAACAGATATCAGTGGTAGGGACTAGAGGAGGAACCCTTTTATATAGTCTAGATTTTCTAGTTATAGCTGTAAAATAGTTTCCACCCTACAAACAATTTCATGTTGCTGGGAGTTTCTACATGCACAGGCCTTTTCTTAAAGTATAAATTTTAATTTTCATAATGGCCATCGTAAAGCAAATTTGAGTTCAGGATGAACTTTTGATATTTGCAAATGTTCAACAGGAAGAAATGCTGAGAAATGTAAAGCAATATTTAGTTTCATTCAAGCCACCCAGCCAACTCTGGGAGTTGGTGATGGACAGGGAAGCCTGGTGTGCTGTGGTCCACGGGGTCACGAAGAATCAGACACAACTGAGCGACTGAACTGAACTGAAAGCCACCAGCATCTGAGATTCTTCTGAATTTCCCAGAGGACATAATCATTGCCATGCACACAAAAACTCAATAAATACTAGTTAGATTGAATTTGACACCACCAAATCCAGAGAAATTAAGGGTTAAAGAAATATCAAAACAAAATATCTGAGGTTGCCTGCGGATCAAGATTCTGCCAAGAAATCTTAATGACCGTTTTCATAAAATGTGGTACAAAGTTGAAGGAATTATGTGGGAAATTTGGATAAGATACATCTAAATAAAATCTGGAAAAGCTAGATGCTGCTGCTGCTAAGTCAATTCAGTTGTGTCCGACTCTATGCGATTCCGTAGACGGCAGCCCACCAGGCTCCTCTGTCCCTGGGATTCTCCAGGCAAGAATACTGGAGTGGGTTGCCATTTCCTTCTCCAGATAAAGATAGATAAACGAACCAAATCACTCAACTGAAAGAGCGATAGATAGGGGCAATTTCTCATGTTTTTATTTTACCCTTTGTGTTTTATATAACAGAAATAAGGACTGAGTTCTTTCCAAAATGTTATAGTAATTCTCCCTGTAATCATTAGAGATTTTTTTCCCTCTGAGTTGGCCAGTGTTCACAAGATCATTTCCTTTAATCAGAATGATTTTGACTGTGTGCTCTGGGTTAAACATCTCCTTGCTGTGCACTCAAGACTCCATCCTCAGGAGAGGAGAGACAGCCTCATGTCTCCAGAGTGAGACCACCCCTCCCTGGCCTTCATTCAGGAGCCCTGAATGATGTATGAAGGCCCCCCTTCTTACTACCTTTCAATATTCAAAGAATCACCTTGAGGCCATGAGGATTCACCTAATTATGGCCCATCCCACTATTTATATGGGTCAACCCAAGAAGCTCTAACTCCTAAGTGACCTTCATTGCCTCTAAGCACCTCCATCCTGTCATATCCTTGGCTCTGTTCCAGTCCCTGACTGTCTCCTGAAACTCTTCTGCTATGCCCTCTGGGACTCGAGCCAGACATCCTCAAAGCATCCAATCACCTCAACGCTCCTCTGGGGCTTTACTGCCCTTCCTAAAGAAAGAGAAAAAAAGAAACAGAAGTCGCTCAGTCATGTCTGACTCTTTGCAACCCCATGGACTTTAGCTGACCAGGCTCCTCCATCCATGGGATTTTCCAGACAAAAATACTGCAGTGGGTTACCATTTCCTTCTCCAGGACTGCCCTTCCTAGTCCAACAGATAACTGGGTCTCCCCGAAGGCAAGCTGCCCCTCAAATCCCTTCAAGAAGTGGTTACTTTCTCCCACCGCCCCAGGAAATGTATTCCTGGGTTTTCACTTCCACTCCAGTCTATCCTTTCTAAAGACCTGGCTTTGCATTCCTCTTGTATCTCAAAAACCTTGGCATACAGCTCACTGCCTTTCCCTCTCCATGTCTCTTTTTTTTAATATTTACTCATTTGTCTGAGTTGGTCTTAGTTACAGCATGTGGGATCTTTAGTTTCGGAATGTGGGATCTAGACCAGGGATTGAACCTGGGCCCCCTGCATTAGGAGTGTGGAGTCTTAGCTACTGGACCAGTAGGGAAGTCCCGGTCCTAGCAATATCTTTATTCATATTAATGATGTTCCCAGTACCCCAACTCTTCGCTCATGAAACACCTCTCCACCATAATCTGAACAGTTGATCTGAACAGTCCCTCAACCACAGACTCCCCTGGTAATAACACAGACCTTGTCAAAATGAATAAATGCAACCCCTCCTTAATCTCAGTTTCAAAAATTCTATTCTCTAGCAAACAAGTATCCTGCTGCTCCAATAAAAAAAAAAAAGGAAAAAAAAAAAAAAAAAACCTCCATTCCTTTAACTCCATCCCCTTCCCACTCACACTTCTCAGGTCTTCCTTTTCCCTCTGACCCAAACTTAAACACCACGTCAATCATTATAAACCCTCCCTGTGAACACTCTCAAATCTCTTGCTCCTCTATCACTCTGTAACCCATCTTTAGCAAAACTTGAACCCTAGTCAAGCTCATCTCTACCATCTCTACACTTGATCTCTGCAACTAAATGTGGCAAGAGTAAAATAGGAGGTTAAAAAAAAAAAACAAAAAAAAAACATGCTGTTTGGTCTCATTTTAAATTCATGATTTCCAATTTCAAGTGCTCCCTGTTCCTGCCTCCAAATTATGCTACATTCCCTTATAACACCCACTCTGTCACTTACTAAATGACCATGAGATAACTTCTCCTCTATCCTGGGCTTCCCTGGTGGCTCAGATGGTAAAGAATCTGCCTGCAGTGCAGGAGACTCAGGTTCGATCCCTGGATCAGGAATACCCCTGGAGAAGGAAACGGCTACCCACTCTAGCAGTCTTACCTGAGAAATCCCATGACAAAGGAGCCTGGTGGGCTACAGTCCACGGCGTCGCAAAGAGCCGGACACAACTGAAGCGCCTGACAGTTTCACTTTCTTTTCTCTATCCTGAATCTTTGATGACATTGTTCCAACCTTTCATCACACTCCTAAATAATCTTTCTTTTCACTTCAGATCTTTTCACTTTTCAGATCATCAGATGAGAACTTCCTCAAGTTGACCCATCTACCTTCATTGGCCCCCACACACTGTCATTTTCTCCTGTTACTATGATCAGTGATCCTTAGAGAGTGGTCCTCAGCTCAGCAGCATCAGTATCACCTGGGATATTAGAAATGTAAATTCTCAGATGGACTCAGACCTACTGAATCAGAAACTCTGGAGGCGGAGCCTAGCAATCTGTATTCTACCAAGTCCTTGGAGTGACTTTGGCACATGCTAAAGCTTGAGAGCCATCTGGGAAACGTTTTGCTTAAAAGTCCTCCCCCAGAAACTGTTTTTAAATTTTAAGGGATAAGAGATGGATGGCAGAAGTTGTAAAAACTTCTCCAAATGACTCTAATGAGCAGTTTTGAAAATCACTGCTATGACTCAATAGTCCACACTCAAATCTAAGGACAACCTTTCAATATGATCAATAGCTTCCCTCACCCTTGCCTCCTCAAAGACACTTCTCCAGCAATTTCTTCTCTCTCTCACATCTTTGATTTTTTTTCCCTCTGCTAGAGCATTCCTGTCTCCTTAAAACATGCTATTCTACCTCTTGCTAAAAAAAAAAAAAAAAAAAAAAAAAATTCTCTTGACTCTATCTCCAGTTATTGCCCTATTTTTCTACTTATTTTTACAGCAAAACACTTTTTAGAATGGGTTCTTTTTGATACTTTTTTGATACAAAGCACTCTTGAGAGAAACCTATACTAATTATTTCCAATGCATATCTTTCCACCCCCATTCTCATTAAACTCACTTTAACCAGCTTGTTTCCCCACCACCCTAGGAAATCTGGCCTTGCCAAAGACACTAATTACCTCCATGCTACTCAAGCCAATGGTAAAGTCTCAATCCTCATTGTCCTTGATTTATCAGCAGAAATTGACATTGCTGAGCATTCCCTCCCACTGGAAACACTTCCTTCAGTTTGTTTTCAGGAAAACATCTCCTCTTCTTTTGTCTTTTTTCTCCCTGCTGTGCTGGCACCTCCTTCTCTGTCTCCTTTGCTGAATTCTCCTCAGAGACTCCAGACCCATCTTTGGTCCCCCTCTCCTGTCTCTCCACACTCACTCCCTTGGTGATCGCATCTCATTCAATGAATTTAAAGACCATCCAACACTAACATCTACAAAATTGCTATCTCCCAGGAAGACCTTGCTCCTAAACTCAAGACTGATAAAGGCATCTGTCTATTTACCATGTCCCAACAGCCATAGGACTTCCCTGGAGGCTCAGACAGTAAAGTGTCTGCCTACAATGCGGGAGACCTGGGTTTGATCCTTGAGTCAGGAAGATCCTTTGGAGAAGGAAATGGCAACCCCCTTCCAGTACTCTTGCCTGAAAAATGCCATGGACAGAGGAGCCTGGTAGGCTACAGTCCATGGGGTCACAGAGAGGTGGATGCAACTGAGCAACTTCACTTCTTCACTTCAACAAACACCTTAGATTCAAGTGAACTCACCCTCAGACTCAACTGAACTGAACAGACACCTCAGACTCAACATGTCCTAAACTGATTGCTAAGCTTTCCTCCAAAGTGCTCCTTCCACAGTTTTCCCCATCTCAACAATGGCCACTTTGTCCTTCCAACTAGGAGTCATCCTGGGCTCCTTGACTTCTCGCTTTGGTTCACACACACGTACCCTATTCATTCAGCCAGCAAATCTTGTTTGCTCTACTTTTCAAATTTATTTGGAAATGCAGTGTTTTTTATCATCTTCCCTGCATCCATCTATAAACTATCATCTTTCTTGCCTGAATTAGGCAACAGCATCCTCACTGGTCTCAAGAGTCCATCCTTGTCTCACCACAGTCTATTATTAATTAGCCCAGCATCCAGGGAGATGCCTTTAGGATATCTCAGCCCTTGTCACCTTTTTACACAGAACTCTCCAACAGTTCTCTCCCTCACAGTAAGAACGAAGGACTTGACAAGTCCTTGACAGTGCCATCCAGTTCGCCTCCGATGTTTCCGGGACTCACTTCCCGGAACTTGTATTCAATCACTCCTCCATAATCACCAGGACGCCCTTGTTAGTCCTCTTCATGTCAGCCAGGATATGGCCTCCGAGCTCATGCCAAATGTCTTCAGCCCACTCCTACTCCAGACCCTCTCTCCCTGCTCTCTACCCTGGAAGGATGAACTCCATGACGGATGCGATGGTGTCCCTGGCCCTCTGCTTCCAAGTGGAGAGCGCAGCAGAACATCTGAAGGAAGGACGAGGAGAAAGTTAGAGTCTCCTTTCCTCTCCTTTTCATCGCTTCCTTCCTGCACTGTTTGTTGGTGCAGGCCCTGCATCTCTCAACCTAAGGTCACAGCTCCCATCAGGCAGACTCTGTGCGCAGCTGTTTCTTACTCTGGGTTCCCAAACCATGGCCCAGTCACTCCCTCGGGCCTAGCGATGTTTACAGGGCCCTACAACCTCTAGCTCCAAGAAACCAGACTGTCCTTTGTCATTTCTGTACAGGTGGCCCATAATGTCTTAGTTGAAGTATAGTTGATTTGCACAATACCGGGTAAAGTGTATTGTTTGTTTTGGGTGTCAGTTTCAGGTATACAGCAAAGTGATTCATATCTGGGTAGCCATTCCCTCCTCCAGGGGATCTTCTCTGCCCGGTGATCAAACTCGGGTGTCCTGCATCACAGGTGGATTTTTTTTTACCGTCTGAGCCACCAAGGAAGCCCACAGCATATATGTAAATATAAATGTAAGTGTCATTGTTGGTCACTAAGTCATGTCCCACTCTTTGTAACCTCAGGGACTGTAGCCCGCCAGGCTCCTCTGTCCATGGAACTCTCCAGGCAATAATACTGGAGAATTTCCTTCTCCAGCGAATCTTCCCAGCCTAGGGTTGAATCTGGGTCTCCCACATTGTAGACAGATCCTTTACCATCTGAGCCACCAGGGAAGCCCTTTATAAATAAATATAAACATTTCTTTCTTCCAATTCTTTCTCCTTATAGGTCATTACAAGATAGTATGGAGGATCCTTTAAAAACTAAAAATAGTTTCCATATGGTCCAGCTATCCTACTCCTGGACATATATCCAGAAAACACAAAAGCACTCATTGGAAAAGATACATGGATCCCAATATTTATAATAGCATTATGTACAGTAGCCAAGACATGTAAGGAAACTAAAGTGCCCACATTTTTAAGAATAATCACACAATAAATGCTGGAGAGGGTATAGAGAAAAGGGAACGCTCTTATACTGTTGGTGGGAATGCAAACTAGTACAGCCACCATGGAGAACAGTGTGAAGATTCCTTAAAAAACTGTAAATAGAACTGCCATATGACCCAGCAATCCCACTCCTGGGCATACACACCGAGGAAACCAGATCTGAAAGAGACACGTGTACCCCAATGTTCATCGCAGCACTGTTTATAATAGCCAGGACATGGAAGCAACCTAGATGCCCATCAGCAGACGAATGGATAAGAAAGCTGTGGTACATATACACCATGGAATATTACTCAGCTGTTTATAATAGCCAGGACATGGAAGCAACCTAGATGCCCATCAGCAGACGAATGGATAAGAAAGCTGTGGTACATATACACCATGGAATATTACTCAGTTATTAAAAAGAATTCATTTGAATCAGTTCTAATGAGATGGATGAAACTGGAGCCCATTATGCAGAGTGAAGTAAGCCAGAAAGATAAAGACCAATACAGGATACTAATGCATATATATGGAATTTAAAAAGATGGTAATGATAACCCTATATGCAAAACAGAAAAAGAGATATACACAGATATACAGAACAGACTTTTAAACTCTGAGGGAGAAGGCAAGGGTGGGATGTTTTGAGAGAACAGCCTTGAAACAAGAATACTATCAAGGGTGAAACAGATCACCAGCCCGGGTTGGATGCATGAGACAAGTGCTCAGGCCTGGTGCACTGGGAAGACCCAGAGGGATCAGGTAGAGAGGGAGGTGAGAGGGGGGATCAGGATGGGGAATACATGTAAATCCATGGCTGATTCATGTCAATGTATGGCAAAAACCACAACAATATTGTAAAGTAATTAGCCTTCAACTAATAAAAATAAATGGGGGAAGAAAAAGAATAATCACTTTTTGTAACTCTCTCCAAAACATCAGATTTGACTGTGTCATCCTTCTCTTGCTTTAACTGAAGCAGGGCCTTTGCCCTTACTGATTCCTCTGCCTGTAGAACTCTTTTCCAAGATACACACATCATGGGATATTCCTCATTCTCTGGCTTATGCCATCATTATTTGGCTATCCTCCAATATAAAATTTAAAAATAAAATAAATAAAAATAGAGGCTTTTAAAAAATTGTTTTTAAAATACTGCAATTAAAAAGAATAGAATTTTTGGCATTTCATTATAAAAAAAAAATCAACTTATCTGGTTCTTGAGAAAAGAAAAGATACACACATCACTCACTCCGAAGCCTCTTTCAAGTCTTCACTCAAGTAGCACCCTCTTAGCAAGACCCACCCTGTTCTGATTCAAAATTGCACTTCTCACCCTCCTTTCCCTGTACCTCTTCCCTACTTTGCTCTTTTCCATGGCATTTATCATCCTCGAACATGTCAAGCTTATCTCCCCCTTCCCAGGGTCCCCCTGGTGGCTCCAGCAGTAAAGAATCCCTCTGCAATGCAGGAGCCACAGGAGACGCAGGTTCCATCCCTGGATCAGAAGATCCCCTGGAGGAGGAAATGGCAACGGACTCCAGTATTCTTGCCTGGGAAATCCCATGAACAGAGGGGCCTTGTGGGCTACACTCCCTGGGGTTGCAAAGAGTCGGACACGACTGAAGCGGATTTAGCTCTTAGCTCTTCCCACCACTAGAACTGAAACTCCCTGAGGACAGGAATTTCTCTTTGGTTTTATTCATTGTTTATATCATGAGTACATGGAACAGTGCTTAACTGCATGGGGCCAGTATGCAAAGGAAGTTTTTTTTGTTTTTTTTTTTAATGCATTCAAAACAAAAAGAAAACCAGAACAAACAGAATAGCCCTTCTAAACTGCCAGGAGGTTAACAGAACTTGAAAATCTTGCCCAGTTTTAGTAATGCAATCTATTTAGCTTTATCCAAACCCAAGTGAATTTTTAACTAGAGATTTAATTGAGTTTCACCACTGGTGACTTAAGATTCCTATTCAAACAGGTAAAATCTAGCAAGACAGAATTGCCTTCACATTGCACATTTAAAGTGAATGTTATAAATGTTATAAAGTCTACAAATCATTTCAGTTGCTTAATTAGACATAAAGCCAGATCTCAGAAATGTATAGCAGAAACAGCTTTAGTCTGAGATATGTGATTAGTCAGTGTTTTCTATCTGCTGGCAGTATACTGATCCTCCATTTTGTGAGTTTGTAGGCGAAAGTAATTTTAACTTCAGTAATTTTGCATGGATGAATTCTCAGCACGTCAGTGCCCTTATTCTTGGCATGTGGAAAAGCCCAGAGCCCTGCATTTCTCTGAGCCTTTGGATCTATAATTTGCTCTATAATTTTCTTGCTCCCTTAGTTCATCTTCCCTCATTGAAATTAGAAAATTTTATTCTTTTGTGAATGAAGCCCTCTTGACACCAACCTACCCCAAATGCAGGTAGATAACCCATAAATAATTTAAAGTTAAAAGAGCTGTCACTCTGAGGATTTCACTTGAATCTTGTTCTTAGAAGCTTCCTTTCATGTGAGGATCTGAACACTTTTTTACCAACATTATTGGATGATGATCCCTGACAGTCTTCCTGCAGGTACCTAGGCCTGCTTTGAAAGTCTCTACCTCTGCCTTAAGCCTGCCAGGAGGACTCCATTGTTTCCAGAGAAATAAAACGATGCTTTGTAAAGTTTTTCCATTGTGGTGGTTGATATCTTTCCATTGACCCACTGGAATGTCTTTTATACTCTGGTAGAAATTAGGACACAATTAAAGTTGGCAGTATCTAAAGTCGATGCCCGTTTTATATAACAATATCAAGTTTACAAATATAAACTGATGTGGCAGAACAATTATTTTCTTTCAATTCGCAGGAGGATCCATAACTCCTCGATTTATTATAATGGGATGTGTTTACTTGGTAGAGATCTGAATGTGACAATCTGAAATGGATATTTAATATGGACCTAACTGCGCCACAGGTAAAATTAGGTGCCATTCCCTTCTCCAGGGGAGGATCCTGACTCAGGGATCGAACCCAGGTCCCCTGCATCGCAGGCAGATTCTTTACCATCTGAACCATGAGAGAATCCCTCATAATAACTTACATTTCTTTTCTGATTAAGAAGTCACTTTTTAAAATAATTTATTTTTGGCTGCACTGGGTCTTCATTACTGCGTGGGCTTTTCTCTATTTGCAGTGAGCAGAAGCCACTGTCTAGTTGCAGTCCCTGGGCTTCGCATTGCAAAAGCTTCTCTCCTTAAGAGCATGGGCTCTAGGGCACTTGAGTTTCAGGAGTCGCAACGGGTGGGCTCAGCAGTTTTGGCTCAATAGTCATGGTACACGGGCTTAGTTGCTCCGTGGCATGTAGGATCTTCCTGGATCAGTGCTCGAGCCCATGTCTCTTGCATTGGCAGGCAGATTCTTTATCACTGAGCCACCAGGGAATCCCAGTCATTTTTATTTATTTTTAGAAATGTGGAATACATATAAATGCAAACGAGTCCCACGTGGCAGTCAGGGAGATGTGTCACTCAGGTGCCTGTTGGAAGAAGGAATGTGCTAGCCTCCAGGAATGTGCCTGGCTGACCACCTCCAAATGTTATCTCCTTCGGCAGACACCTCAGGTTCCCACATGAAGTCCTGCTTATCTCCAGGCAGCTCCCAAACAGGAACCAAGTAAGGCCATGATGGCCAAATTTACGGCAACCAAAGTCAAAGAAATGGTTGACACTCCGCCTTCCAATACAGGGTCATGGGTTTAATACCTGATCAGAGAGCTAGATTTCACATGCTGCAACTAAAGATCCCATGAGCCACTACTAAATAAATATTTTAAAAATAATATAATTTTAAAAATAAATAAATAACATTGCTATGGACATGGGTATGTAAATACATCTTTGAGACATTGCTTTCAATTATTTTGGACAAATGCCCAGAAATAGAATAGCTAGATCATGTGGTAAAGATATTTTTAGGTTTCTGAGAAAACACCATATTGTTTTGCATTCCCCACGGCAAATGCTAAAGATTTTACTTCTTCCACATTTTACTTCTTCCACTTCTTCCTCATCAACATTTGTTATCTTAATTTTATTTTTTGATAGCAGTCATCCTAATGGATTCAAGGTAGTATCATGCTGTGATTTTGATTTGTGCTTCCATAATGATTAGTGATGTTGAGTACCTTTTCACATGCTTATTGGCCATTTGTACATCTTCTTTGGAGAAGTGTCGATTTAAGTCCTTTGTCCATTTTTTTTTTTTAAGTTGGATTATTTGGGGGGGGGGTTGTGGTTGAGTTGTAGTTGTTTATATATTCTAGACATAAACCTCTTTTCAAATATAGAGTTGGCAAATATTTCCTTCCATGGCAAATATGGCCTCCCAGGCTATCTTTTCTCTGTTGACTGTGTCCTTTGATGCACACGTTTTTAATTTTGATACAGTCCAATTAATCTATTTTCATTTTTGTTGGCTGTGCTTTTGGTGTCATATCCAGGAAATCATTGTCAAATCTGACATTATCAAGCTTTTCCTCTTTTTTCTTCTAAGAGTTTCATAGTTTTAAGTCTTATATTCAGGTCTTTGATCATTTTGAGTTTAACCTTTTAGAGTATGGTATGAGATGGGGTCTGACTTCATTCTTTTGCGTGTGGATATGCAGTATTCCTAACACCATTTGTTGAAATCCTAATAGTCCTTTTGCACTCTTAACTTTGTCACAGTGCCTGCTTCCCATATAACCCAATTAGCACATCCCTGAATCAGAGGTAGTGCCTGCTAAGGTTCTGTATCTATCCTCCCAGTCCTTCACAATCTCTCTTTCTCTCTTCCTACCACACACACACACACACACACACACTCTTCATACTGCTGTATATACTGCTCTTTAAACACAATGATATGTATATATTTCTGTTTTCATTAGATATTTTCAGCACCATTTAGTTCAAAAACTCTGTAGTGACTCATTGTGTGGAGGCACCATTATCTGCTTAAAGAAAGTGAAATCTCTCAGTCGTGTCCGACTCTTTGCGACCCCATGGACTGTAGCTTACCAGGCTCCTCCATCCATGGTATTTTCCAGGCAAGAATACTGGAGTGTGTTGCCATTTCCTTCTCCAAAGAATCTTTCCAACTCAGGAAAGAAACCTGGGTCTCCCACATTGTAGGCAAACGCTTTACCATCTGAGCCACCAGGGAAGTCTTTATCTGCTTAAGCAATACATATTTTAATGACCATATTTTAAAAGATTGCTTCTTTTTTTTGAAACCATCGTTTTTCCTTTAAAAGATTGACCTGTGAAAAAGTATATGCTTGAATTCTAGAAAGAAAACTATTCAAAACGTATGACTATTGTTTCAATTATCCTTTCTTCCTTTACAGACTTTTGTGTAAAATCCATAAAAATGAGTATCTAGGCTTCCATACCTTAACTAGAAATAGAATTCACTAGAACCTTCATATCGTAAACCAGGAGATCTAAAAATGAACTTCATCCAGTCTGGCTGGAACTGATGGGATTGTAATTCCTTGAAGCACAAGATGCCCCAAGATGGCAAAGCTACTTAATGCTCCTTCTATTGTATTTGACCTGAAGTCTGACCATCGCCAAGATACCCACTCTCCAATAACCTCCAAGCTCTCTTTGCCTTGGATCTCCTTGTTCTAACTCCAAGAATCTACTGACTTCACTGGCTGCTAAAGCTCTGAATGGTTCCTCTTAGTAACAACAGGGCAGGAGTTACTACAAGCAGAGCAACGCCACAGAAGACAGGAAATCAACTGCCTTCTGGCCTTCCACTGGCTCTGTAACTCTGGTTCCATCACTAGCACAATCTGAGCTTTGTTTTCCCATCTCTAAGTTAGCAAGAGTAATTACCTACCCGCAAACTTGTTATGAGCTGCAAATAAGGTAACATGGGGAAGTAATTTATAAATAGAGGACACGATAAAAATTTTAGTTGTTTTTCTTAATAATTAACGAGTCCTGTGCAAGTGCATAAGTAAATAGCAAGGTCAGTTCCCTGGGCTTTTTGAGGACACAGGAGGGCAGGTAAATCTCAGTGTTCACAGGTAACAAGCAACTTCACTCATCACAGCTTTCTACATGTTTGTCAAGCTGAGCCAAGGCTTCCAAACACTACTCACTGATGGACTGACCTGCAGGTTTCAGCCAACCGCAGCTTTCTAACCACCATTGAATATCCAACACAACCAGCAATGAAGATTTTGTTGAGTCCTCAAACATTCAGCGGTGCCCCGCAGATCTAAGTCCCTCTCACTGAAACAAATAGAGGTTCCAGCGAGGGGTGGCAATCCCCTGGAGGAACAAGAAAATTCCATTTGTTCCAGGCCATTTGATACTGTCTAAGAGTGATGTCACTGAAACTCAGAAGTGAAGGAAGTGCAGACTGTCTTCCTGACTCTCAGGAAAAGTTAAATCCTCCATAAAAGTACCAAAGGGCAGAGCCAACCTGGAATTCTACATCCTCCAGCATCCTCAGTCTCTGAGGTATAAAAAACAACTCCATCTGAGGAAGCTTCCACATCCATTTGATTCTCTTCACTCCCTCCCCCACCCACCCCCATTGCAATCAAATGCTTCTCAAATCAATGGACTCCGCTGTAATCAAATACTTTGGAAATCAATAGACTCCAATGGATTTTGAATACAGAGACGAAGAGAACGTTCACTGTGGTCCCTCTCTGTGATTATAAGTGTCTGTGACTCTACTTCAGTCAAGAAAGGAAGAAGCTGTTTTCTGCTTCTTGTTTTGAAACACCTGAAATATGACCCTGTTTAATCTTTCAATCAAAAGGAACTAAAACTGGAATCAAGGATTCAGTCTGCTTCTGAGCGAAGGAGCAAGACTTCAGCAAACAGAAAAATTGGTTTGAGATTGTTGAGAATTCAGGATACATCCCTGTGTTAAGCAGCACCCTCATTCAGTTCAGAATCTTTCCCTGGCAGCACGGTGGCAGGGATTGTTCACACGGGCTCACTGAAAGAAAAACATTTACTGGTGGTGAATTGAAATCAGAACTTCTGTTCCCTAAGCTCCTGTGCTTCGGTAGGTACAGAGAAAGAGGCCAAGAGGGAATAAAAAGAGAAAAAATATCTTATACTTAAAAGAGTTAACAGTATTCGTGTAGGTTGCATGTCTGAATAAAGCTAGAAGGGGATATACAAATAGCATCTCTCCTCACACCCATATTTGAAAGAAGTCAAAAGTCTATTTCTTAAGTCTCTCAGAATAATTCTTCAAGAATAATCGTTCCACTATCATATGTAAAGTAGGTAGTTGGTGGGGAGCTGTTGTGTAGTCCAGGGAGCTCAGATCGGTGCTCTGTGATGACCTAGAGGGGTGGGGTGGGGTGGGGTGGAAGGGAGGCTCAAGAGGAAGGGGGATGTACGTATTCAGTTCAGTTCAGTCACTCAGTCGTGTCCGACTCTTTGTGACCCCATGAACTGCAGCACGCCAGGCTTCCCTGTCCATCACCAATTCCTGAAGTTCACCCAAACTCATGTCCATTGAGTCGGTGATGCCATCCAACCGTCTCATCCTCTGTTGTCCCCTTCTCCTCCTGCCCTCAATCCCTCCCAGCATCAGGGTCTTTTCAAATGAGGCCAAGGTATTGGAGTTTCAGCTTCATCATCAGTCCTTCCAATGAACACCCAGGACTGATCTCCTTTAGGATGGACTGGTTGGATCTCCTTGCAGTCCAAGGGACTCTCAAGAGTCTTCTCCAACACCACAGTTCAAAAGCATCACTCTTCTGCACTCAGCTTTCTTTATTGTCCAACTCTCACATCCATACATGACTACTGGAAAAACCATAGCCTTGACTAGATGGACTTTTGTTGACAAAGTAATGTCTCTGCTTTTTAATATGCTGTCTAGGTTGGTCATAACTTTCCTTCCAAGGAGTAAGTGTCGTTTAATTTCATGGCTTCAATCACCATCTGCAGTGATTTTGGAGCCCCCCAAATAGCTTATTCACACTTTTGCAAAGCAGAAGCCAACACAATATTGTAAAGCTACCAGGGAAGTTGTAAAGCTATTACCCCCAAATTAAAAATGTACTTTTGTAATTAAAAAAAAATGTTCCAACATTTCCATGGAGTCAGTCCCCTCTCCCAAGTCCCTCCCATCTAGCTCTAACCACCATCCCATACGTCCTTCAGCCTCTACCTTGGCTGCTCCAATCTATGGAAAAGTTTTCTAAATTTCCACTTCCTCAACTCTAAGATGAGGCTAATTATACTTTTATTGGAGGCTTGTGAGGAGAATTGAGTGAAATACTATGTAACTAGCTCTTGAACAAGGCTTGGCACATAAAATGTCCTCAGTAAACAAATTATTAGTGTTAATTTATCATAAAAAATTCTGATTATTTTATTTTCCTGTTTATAATCTTAAATTACATTCCAGAGCACCCAGAATAAGTTCAGACTTCTAAGTTTAGCTTCTATGAACTTCATAATCTGCCTACTTTTAGCCTCATCTCCTTAATCATCTCAAATGCCACATCTTCCCTAGACAAGTGGAACAACTGTGGTTTTCAGCACATACCATGCTAGGTCCTCAGCATATCCACATGGCGATCATCTCTCTTGAATTCCTTTATTCTTTTTATGAGCTAGAAGATTCCTATGCATCCTCTAAAACACAGATCAAATCTCAGAATAGGATGGGAAATGTCCTCTTTCCCCACAATTGTACCTATATCTTTGAGTAACGACATCAAAGCTTTTATCATCTTGTTCTATTTGTGCTTCTTAGCTGGATTCTCTATCTCTGCCCCCTCAGTCCAGTACCATAAATTCTACTGGTACAAGGGTCTTGTCTTCGCATCTTCCTATGCCTGGCACACAGCCAGTGTTCAATGCAAATAGATGAAGGAAGGACAGAAGGAAAGGAAGGAGGGAGGGGTAAGAGAGGAGCAAACAGGAAGATAAAAGTAAAAGATAAAAGATGAAAAAGGGAAAACCAGAGCTATTTCTTACTATGCTAGAGTTCCATGGTATTAGTTCTTCAGCTCCTAAAAGCTTACAGACTTGCATTTTCCTGCATCAAGAGATGTTATAATCCCCTATATAGACAGTTCTGGTCTTCATCTTCCTGCAAACAGTCTCCCAGGTGGCTTTGGTTCTGTGTTCTCTATTCAACCGAATCCTTGCCTATAGCCTTTTTTTAACCCACTGTGATCTGCTGGTCTTCATCCTAACAAATGATCTTTTATTAATTCTGAAGAGATTTATCCCGTTGACTTTTTACAGTGCCCTTTCAATGATGGGAACGAATGGGCAGCCTGTGACAAGAGCTGGAGGGAGAAGTTTGTGCTTTACTGGTATTACCTCCCAGTAACTTGGGGATTCACTGAACAAAGATATATTTGAGAACCTGCTCTTTGTCTGATAGTGCATGATGCACAAGAAATACAAAAGTTGGGAAGTGATGGTCCTAGTTTGGCTCCCAGATGAATGAATTCTTTCAGCTGACATTGTTTTGAGTCCCTCCTGTGTATCAGGCACTGTACTTGCTGCTGGGGAAACAACAGTGAACAACAGAAAAAGTTCCCCTTTTCAAGGCAGTGATACCCTAGAAAGGAAAGCAGACAATAAACATTCAGGATGCTCTGAGGATAAATGAATGAAGAGGAACAATGATGAGGACTGGGAGATCAATTATCCACACGAAGCTGACCAATCAAGAGGTGACTGTACACTTCTTAGAGTAGGGTGGTAATGGTGGTTAAAAACAAACAAAAACTACTAAATTCTGTAGAGTCAACTGAATCTGCTGATAGATTGTTTTATTTCTTTTTATTTTAGAAAATTCTGGCTGTGCTGGATCTTCATCGTGGCACATGGGCTCTAAAACTTGTGAGCTCAGTAGGTGCAGTGCAAGGGCTTGGTTGCCCCACAGCATGCGGATCTAGTTACTTGACCAGGGATCGAACCCATGTCCCACTGGACCACCAGGGAAATTCCCATGCTGATAGATTAAACACAAGTTATTAAAGAGAAACATGAGTCACCCTAACGTAGGTATTTTGGGTTATGTATCAGAGAAAAAGAGCTGCCTTTACTTGAGTTGGAAAAGTCAGCAAGATGAGTAGGTTTTTTCAGTGAAATAGGAAGCAAGATCATGATCAGAGAGTAAAGAATAGAGAGGAAATGTGGAGAAGAGAGGCGAACTGATTGTCTGGGAGAGTATTTAATTGCCTATTCCCTCTATGGTTTGAAGTTTAGAGGAAGGTGAATGATAAAATGTTTAATGTTATGCAGTATGCTTGAGATGCCTAGAAAGAATAACAGCATTTATATATAATCACTGTGAGATGTAATCACAAAAAGACATATGGTGTACATTTCAATCAGGATGTGTTGTGTTGGTGGAACTGTAATAGTGATATAACTTATCACAATAGGGCTTCAGGCCATCATTCTCCTGTATTAAAGTTAAGATGGGAACATTTTGTATTTTAGGAAAGAATTGTTTTATTCTTTGTGAATTAGGATAAAGGACCACCAGTCCTTTAAGATGATGCTCCTTTATGGCAGGAGAACTTATAGATCATGAATAATGGCTTATGTTACAGAAATTAATGAATATTCACCAACAGCAGAGAAGAGCATGGTTAACTCCTTTCTGCAAAGACATTAACTTCTTGTATGTCCAGCTTTATTAAATATTTAACTGTGGTTGAAAACCTGTGAAAAGCAAAACCTTCAGTCCATACATTAGAAGAATTAGAAAACATCTCAAAGTTTATCATCTGTATTTCGACCCAGGAGCATTTGGTGGATTTTTGGTAGTGCTTTATGTAGGATATATTGAGTTCTTATATTTCAATAAATAAAATTTATCCCCTATTTACATGGTAAAAAAAGGTGTTTTAAGATGGAATAAATGATGAATGGTGGCAAATTTTACTGTTGGTAAAAATAAAATGAAGGCTGAGGTTTACCTTTGAAGTTGACAATTTTAGAGTCATTGGTGACCATGACAAGAGCAGATTTTGAGAAGTAGGGGGGAAGAGAGCCTGATAAGAGGAGGTTTCAGAGAGGATAAAATGAGAATAACTGGAAATATGAATATATGTAAAGCCCTCCTCTAAAGGGCTTTCTCCAAGAAGAACAGAAAGATAGAATCATAGCTGCAAGAGCACATAGGATAAGGGTGGGTTGTTTAAATGGAAGAGCCTATGGTTCCTTTGAAAGCTAACAGAAATGACACAGTGTAAGTAGTGATAGTGCAGGAAGAGAGAAGTCATTAAAAAGTAGAGGGAAAATGGAAACTAGTGATGAAATAGAGGAACTGGCTCTAGATAAAATGAGGGAGAACATATCAACCATGGTCATTGGAGATTAAGGCAAAGAAAAGATGTATTAGATTTACTAAGGGAACATATCAAGTTCTTTTTTGGATTGTTTCTTATTTTTCAGGGAAATATAAAGCAAAGTTGAGACTGAGAAATGGGGAGATAATGGAGGTTTGGGAGAAAGCAGAAGGTATAAACTAGTTAGTCACCTGGGACAGTTTTTAATTGTCCATCCTCTCTGTGGAATGTTTCTTGCAGAAACCCCCCACCCCCACCATCAAATCCATGAGAGCCTATGTCATGGCTACAGATGGTGATGCAGAGGGGAGCCCTCCCTCTAAATCTGGTTAATTCCATCTTCTCTAAGACTTCAACCTTCTGGATAAGCCTAGGAATGAGGACCTCACACAAGATGGATGAATACTGATTCCTTCCATGGGAGTTTTGGCCCTGGAAATGAATGAGTCCGTCTCCTTTTGGAAAGTCTTGATTGGTGGAAATGCAAATCCTTATATCATGTCATGGGAAAATGAAAAGCACATCTGTGGGGGCAAGGCTGGGGAAAAATAAAGCATATGTGCATAAATCACAGAGAGAGAATCTTGAGTGCCTTGTTAACCCTAATTCTAGGCATTCCTGAATCTGAGACCTTCGATTGCAAGAAAATCCTTAATAGCTCTTGCTGTTGTTCAGTTACTAAGGTGTGTCTGACTCTTTTGAGATCCTATGGACTATAGTCCTCCAGGCTCCTCTATCCATGGAATTTCCCAGGCAAGAATACTGGAGCGGGTTGCCATTTTCTTCTCCCAACCCGGGTTGGGCTAGATAGAACCTGAGTTTCCTGATTTGGTAGGTCGATTCTTTACCACTGGGCCATTGGGAAGCCCCCTTAATAGTTTACCATACCCCTTTTGGCTTGACATACATTGACTTTGGTTTCTATGACATGCAACTGGAAGATTCCAAAGTAAGCCATGCTCCACCATGTAAGCAGAATAGGCACTAAGAATATATAATGTGAGAGATTCAGGAACGCAAAACTTCTTGAGCAAAGCATCTTCCCCTGACTCATCAACTGTGATTTATGAAATTGCACGATGAGGGTGGAAGGGAATTACCATTTACAGAGCATTTCAGGAATCTAACCCTAAGCTAGATGTCTTAAAAATATTAATACTATCTCATTAAGATATTAATATTATCTCATTAAGTCCTTTGGCACTGGAGAAAAGCTTATGCTTCCAGAGCCCATGGAAGAAATATCTCTTCCTAAAATACACACATATGTGTCTAAAATATTATTGCATATGCTATTGTTCTAACTTAAGGTGAGAGTACATTAATTGTGATACTTATATTGTTTTTGTTGGTCAATCACTAAATAATGTCCAATTCTCATGGAAGCAACCTAGATGCCCATCAGCAGACAAATGGATAAGGAAGCTGTGGTACATATACACCATGGAATATTACTCAGCCATTCAAAAGAATTCATTTGAATCAGTTCTAATGAGATGGATGAAACTGGAGCCCATTATACAGAGTGAAGTAAGCCAGAAAGATAAAGAACATTACAGCATACTAACACATATATATGGAATTTAGAAAGATGGTAATGATAACCCTATATACAAAACAGAAAAAGAGACACAGATGTACAGAACAGACTTTTGGACTCTGTGGGTAAAGGTGAGGGTGGGATGTTTTGAGAGAACAGCATCGAAACATGTATATTATCTAGGGTGAAACAGATCACCAGCCCAGGTTGGATGCATGAGACAAGTGCTTGGGCCTGGTGCACTGGGAAGACCCAGAGGGATCAGGTAGAGAGGGAGGATTGGGATGGGGAATACATGTAAATCCATGGCTGATTCATGTCAATGTATGACAAAAATCACTACAATATTGTACAATATTGTAAAGTAATTAGCCTTCAACTAATAAAAATAACTGGAAAAAATAAATAAATAATGTCCAATTCTTTGTGACCCCATGGACTGCAGCACGCCAGGCTTCCCTGTCCTTCACCATCTCCCCGAGTTTGCTCAAACTCATGTCCATTGAGTTGATGATGCCATCCAACCATCTCATTCTTTGTCCACCCCCCTTCTCCTCCTGTCTTCAATCTTTCCTAGCATCAGTCTTGACATCAGGTGGCCAAAGTATTGGAGGACTTTAGCATCAGTCCTTCCAATGAATATTCAGGGTTGATTTTCTTTAGGATTGACTGGTTTGATCTCCTTGCAGTCCAAGGCACTCTCAGGAGTCTTCTCCAGCATCGCAGTACAAAAGAATCAATTCTTTGGTGTTCAGCCTTCTTTATGGTCCAACTCTCACATCTGTACATGACTACTGGAAAAAAACACAGCTTTGACTATACGGACCTTTGTTGGTAAAGTGATATCTCTGCTTTTTAATATACTGTCCAGGTTTGTCATAGTTTTTTCTTCCGAATTTTAAAACTATGATTAAATGATAAGAATCAGAGAGGTAAGAAAATGTGAATTCTTGAGCTAGAGACCAAGACATTGAAAATAAGATTACAGTAGACAGAAGGCTGGGAGTATAGTGGCAGCCATGAAGAACAGAAGAGCAGACAGAGGTAAATCAGGCATAAAATGAAAAGCTGTAGGCAGTTGCTGAAAGAAACACGTCCAGACATATAAAAAAGTATCTGGGAAGGAGAGAGACTGGTGTGTGGCAACGCCTATTACTGGAATCAGTTATTGCTCAGTGCATCAGGTGAGCATTCTCCACTGGATTATAAGGTTGGAAGGGATTACACAAAAAGGAATGTCCTTATTATCAGAAGTTCAAAAGAGAAACGTCCGCCTGGATTCAGACTGAAAGCCAGCCGTGGAAGAAGTATGTGATACAAAAATAAATGTCCATAAAACCCAACTCTATCCCATGGAAAGCTTTTTATTTTCAGGTAGAATAAATAACAGGATGTTGTACTTATTGAAATTTAGCCACCGAACAGAAAGATATCCAATGTATAAACATTTATACTATGTATATATATATAGATATTGGACATCTCTTTGATTTGGTAGTGAAATTAAAATGTACAAATATGAATACAAATAAATATGTATATTTATGTGCAATACTTGATAAATATTATTATAATTATTAAGGAATAATTCCTGGGAAGGATTCAATGTCAAAGGGGCAAGGCTGTCATTTGAGATGGATAAATTCTTTAGCAATGAGTTCCCTGCAGTGAAAAAGCTCAATAGTAGAATCCTTGCACTCACCCCAGGTTTGAAACTAGGAAATCTACCCATTTAAACTGCATATTGGATAGTTTAAAACTTTGTTCTAGAATTTTCTTTTTCCAAGCATTCAGGCCATGCTGAAGGAGACTTGTTTACAATCTGAGAATGTGTGTGCTAAGTCAATTCAGCCCTGTCCGACTGTGACCCCATGGACTATAGCCCACCAGGCTCCTCTGTCCATGGGATTCTCCAGGTAAGAATACTGGAGTGGGTTGCCATGCCCTCCTCCAGGGGATCTTGCTAACCCAGATACTGAACCTGCGACTACATCTCCTGCATTGGCAGGCAGGTTCTTTACCACTAGCACCACCTGGGAAGCCACAATCTGAGAAGGGTTCATCCAATTATTCAAGGCTCAGTTCTCCCTTCCCAATTTTCTTTTCCCATCTGAGTTTCATTTGAGAGACTTCTCCTTAAGCAGTTCTAATCAAGGTGTAGAAAAAATATTTCTGAACAAAAGAAGTTATAATGCTTTTCAAAATGGCATATCCAAATGTGATTTGAAAGGAATAACCCAAAACATTAACATTTTGCCCATTATCACAGAGACAGAGAATGCTAGATCTGAAAAGGAATTTAGGAGCCACTTCATACAAAATGCTTATTTTGTTCATAGGTAAAGTAAGGCCCAGATAGCCAAAAAAGACAGGACGGTGTTCTCAGTGACCTGACCAAACAGTTAGAAGGAGATCAGAGATGTTCTACTCACAGTTCCAATTTCTTCTGAAGCACACCTTCTGGGACTTTTTAAGAACTTTCATAACTTTCATAACAACTTTCATTTGAATCTACACATTAATAGCTAACATAAAAAAGATCACTAAAAAGATGATTAATTAAAAAATCTCAACAGCACATACCCTTTGTGAATGAAACTAAGCAATTCATTAAAATTGGAAGTGGGCAAATTGTAAATAATAAAAGTAATGCTCTGTAGTTAAATTTATCCATATGCTACATAAGAGGACCACTATAAAGTTACCCCCCAAATCCTATTTATTATAGAGTGACCAAAAATAGCTCTGGAAAAAAAAAAAATAGCAGTACCCTAGAAGGAGTGGTTACTAACAAATAATATCCAACTGATGGTCTTTTTTCCATCAAGAGTGTTGGCAGGAGAGCACAACAGATCTTCATGCAAGAAGATAGCAGAGAAAATATAGACTAACTGGACAGGGACAGCAGAACCAGGAACTTGATTAAATTCAGGAACTGTTCTGAACAGGAAAGGTTTGTTAAAACATAAGAATGAAGGCACTAATTAAATAGTCAAACAGGCTAGATTTTGCTGAAGTCACTAAAGATTCAGGAGGGCACTCACCCCAGCCTAGCTCTAGTGTTCCCTTCCCTGAGACAGGGTGGGATGCAGAGACGGAAGATGTCAACCAACTAGACAGGGGTCCAGAAACTCAGACAAGGTCTTTTTCAGGGCAGTTAAGGAAGGGTGGAAAGAGAGGAACCTCGGGAAGAAAGGTAAGAGACGAACTCTGCAAAAATGTGAGGAATATGGGAATAAAGTTGAGGCAGGCATCAACAGAGAGTCCATCAAGAGCACAGACTGGAGGAGTATGTTACTGGGTCATGATCAGACCCATCCAGTGGACAAGAGATGCCATTAGTTTCAGCTGGCTGGCTTATTCTGTCTTAACAGACCCTTCGATGAGACAACCTGCAGTCTTAGCCTAATCCAGTGACCATGAATCATGTGCTTCAGCACTAAGCCATTTTAACATAATGCCAAATGGAAGTGAAGAAAATAGGGTGCCTGCCCAAAGGAGCAGAAATAATGGGCCAGCTCTCCCTTTGGTGCATTAACCTTCAGGGGAAAGAGTTTTAAGGACAGAGGAAGCAGCAGCTTCTCAGGCATTAAGAAGATTAAGGGAAATAGTACTGGACTGAAGCAGAAAGGAAATGGTTTGCCCGTCTTGGAGAGGACATTTCTGTTGCTATTGCCCCTATAAACCATCTTCACCCTCAGTTCCAAATCGGGTCGGGCCAATGGGATTTGTTGAGCCAATGTATCAAATTAGTCCTGCTGAGGAGACTCTGGAGGGAGGCCTGCAGCCAAGGAGTGCTGTGAAATTTATCTAAGTGACAGGACACTTACAGGTTAAAATGGAGCTCCTAGCTGCCACTATAGACAACAAAGCTAAAATGATGCTAATTAGAAAGCCTGCACCTTTAGCTCCAGGAAGAAAGGAAGATTCAGAGAGCAGACCAATGTCCACCTAAAGTCTTTATTACTAGGCTGGAACTTGGGTGAAAATGTCTTGAATGCAATCAGAAATTCAGAGATTTCCAGCACCATTAGGAGGATATGAGGGCTATAACGATGCACTCCTTCCACATTCACTGGATTCAGAGTGATCAAGGTCACACAAATATTGCAAAAGCAAATAAACTGTCTACTTAGCTTTAAGGCAAGAAGATGTGGGAAGATATTCAGCAGCTGAGTAAACCCTGAGAGGCCCTGAGGGGACCCCTTCAGCATGGAAAGCTTCCCTTCCATCATCCTCAGGATGTAGGAGGCATAAATCGTGCTTAGCAAAGCCATAGGAGTCATCCAAACTTCTCACTGTAATGTGGTCACCTTCAACAGACCACAGCCAAATGCATTCTACTGATTTATGCTCTTGAGGGTTCACAGCAAGTTCATCTTCTTCATGTGGACCAGCTAAGCGCTCCCTCTCCCCAACCAAACTTCTCTGTCTCAAGTAGGGTTTCTTGGGAAGCAGGCTCTAAGAGTTTAATGTGCAGAATATTTACATAGGAGATCCTTAAGTTTCAACACTTGGGCAAAGAAGGAAAAGAAGTAGGATTTGGCCGAAGTTGAGTCATGACGCAGACTATGACAGCCTCAGTCAATGTCATGGCAGTTCTGATGTAAGATGTGTCTCCAGAGTTGTCCTGAGCTGGGCCAAGATGACCAGAACTTTAAAACCTCCCTGATGTGGACTACTCCAGGAAAGGGTACAATCGACAGGCAGGGCAGCTTATTGTGGCTCAGCAGTCTCTGAAGAGCTGATAGCTGGAGGCTGGTACTGACAGCATCCCAGCAGCTAGAGCAGTAGATTCTTCCTTAAAGGCAGATCTGGATATAGCACATCACACTGTCCGTCACATGCTCTCCACGTGCTTCCTAAATTCCCATACAACTCCAGGAAACGAAGATGGAATTGAAGTTTGAACCTCCCCAACCTTTTTCAAAGCAGAAACCATGGGAGGAAAAGAAAAAATGCCAAACATGAAAAATGTTTTGATGCCCAGCACTTTGAAGAATTAAAGTAACAGCCTCTGGTGTTGCAATTATGAGATAAAGATTGAAAGGTGGCTTTGCATTAAAATAATGATGGCATCACCAATGTGATGGACATGGGTTTGAGTAGGCTCCAGGAGTTGGGGATGGACAGGGAAGATGGTCCCATTGCTGTAGTCCATGGGGGTCTCAAAGAGTCAGACAAGACTGAGCGACTGGACTGAACTGAACTGAATGTCTTCCCTCTGTCCCCCTTCTGTGAAATGTTCACAAGTTTCACTTAATCAGTGACTTCCTGTTGAGGGTCTGCTATGTCCTCAGCATCGCACTCGATCCAGCTGTGGGAGATGCTAGAGAAACACTCAGCAGGATCTCTGACTTTGAGGACGTTTTGGTCTAGATGGGAAGCGAGCATAAACACACAAGGGCATAGGAGAACATCTTTTTGCTCAACTACAAGCTCTTGGCAGGCTGAGGCAGCATAGTATAACGTGGTACAGCAAATTTTTCCTTAATTATGGTATGAACTTGGTCACATTATTGATGTGACATTGATCAAGGCAGTTACATCTCTAAGGACCAGTTTCCTTTTTTATATTGAAGTATGGTTGATGTATAATATATAAATTGCAGGTGTACAAGTAATGATTCACATTTTTTAAAGGTTATACTCCATTATAGTTATTTTAGAATATTGGCTATATTCCCCGATGTTATACAATATTTCCTTGTAGCTTATGTTTATACCTAATAGCTTGTACCTCTTTTCCTCCTACCCATGTACTGCCGCCCCCACCCGCCATTTAGCGTACTTAGCTTACCAGTGTGTTGTGGAAATTGAATCATTCAAAGGTTGTAAGCATGCTTTGTAAGTCATGAGAGGCAATGCAGACATTTGCTTCTCCTTTCATACTCCACTCTTGGCGTGTCAGAGGAGGAACAGAAAAACCGCTGAGCTGGAGAAGTTAAAGAGATTTCAGAGGAGCGTCGAACATTCGAGCAAGGGCTGCGAAGTGGCTGCTTCTGTGACGTATTCTGGGCGACGTTCGTCTTGTCTCTTCTGAACACCTTTAGAAGGGGCGAATCATTCTAAACATGGTGGAGGTTCAAGCCAGGCACATCCTTCACACTGACTGTAAAGCCCACTGGGAACAGAGCTGGGTCAAAGAGCTTGTTAGCGAACTTGCTGCAGCAGCACGGAGCGCACATGGGAGGAACTTCCTGCGGAAGTGGCCTGTGTGGGTGGAGTCTGAGGAGGACGGAACCTGCAACCCGGGGTGGACTGGAGGCTGTCGGGAGGTGGATATTTTCGTGACTGATTAGCTTATTATGCTTTATCGAGGAGGTGGGAGGGTTAAATTGAGGTTTAAGAGTTCTCATGGGTAACCAGTAGAGTGGGGAGGGGAGGAGGCTTAGTCATTCTTGGATGGGTAGCATGGCCCTGTCTTGTCCCAAATGTGGTCACAGTGCTGCTCTGTCTGAACACCATATCTATTCTGTGAATAGGTTTATGATACTCCAGAAAGGTCACAGCCTTGCTGGCAGCAAAGCCATTTTCTTATATCTTCCATACCATCCCACGTACACATCTGCATAACTCTCTTGAGTTTTTTTAGATGCCTGAATTTGCCACTTCTTATGGGCAGAATTGTGTCCCCCCAAAATGCATATGTTGAAGCCCTATTCAAAGTATGTTAGACTGTGACTGTATTTGGAGATGGGGCCTTTAGAGAGGTGATTATGTTAAATGAGGCCATTAGGATGGGCCCTAAACCAGTCTGACCGCATCCTTATAAGAAGAGGAGAGAAGGACACAGAGAGACATCACTGATGGACCGCACAGAGGAAGGACCTTGTGAGGACACAGGAAGAAGATAGTCATCTGCCCGCTAAGCAGAGAGGCCTCGAAAGAAAGCAAGGCTGCCAACACTTTGATCTGGAACTTCCAGCCTCCGGGACTATGAGGAAAAAATGTCTGTTGCTTAAGCCCTTCAGTCTGTGGTGCTTTATTATGGCAGCCCTAGAAAACGAATATAGTTACCCTCCCTTCACTGAAATAGGACATCTTATGAGTAACAGTCCAGGCTGAGAGAAGCCTAACTCTGCCAGGGGGAAGCTTTAGAGGAACTGATATGAAGAATGGTCTTACTCCTTGGAAGAAAAGCTATGATAAATGTAGACAGCATATCAAAAAGCAGAGATATCACTTTGGTAGCAAAGGTCCTTATAGTCAAAGTTATGGTTTTTCCAGTAGTCAGATACAGATGTGAAAGTTGGACCATAAAGAATACTGAGCACCAAAGAATTGATGCTTTCATATTGTGGTGCTAGAGAAGACTCTCAAGAGTTCCTTGGACTGCAAGGAGATCTAACCAATAAATCCTAAAGGAAATTAACCCTGACTACTCATTGGAAGGACTGACACTGAAGTTGAAGTTCCAATACTTTGTCTACTTGATGCAAAGAGCTGACTCATTGGGAAAGACCCTAATGCTGGGAAAGATTGAGGCCAGGAGGAGGAGGAGATGACAGAGGATGAAATGGTTGGATAACACGACCGACTCAAAGGATATGAATTGAGCAAACTCCAAGAGATAGTAAAGGATAGCGAAGCCTAGCGTGCTGCAGTCCATGGGGTCACAAAGAGTTGGACACGATTTAGTGACTGGAAAACAACAACTTGAAGCATGAGTTAGAATGTGGCCAGCAGAGAAGGAGGAAAGAGCTTGCCTATGGCAGAGAACCTGGAAGTGTGGTCCCTACACCAGTAGCATCAGCCTCCTCCAGGAACTTGTTAAAAATGCAAATTCTCACCCCCCTTCTCACACAGACTAAATCCAAATCTCTGGGGTAGGGCTCAGCCATCTGTATTCGATAAGCCCTCCAAGTGATGCTGTTGCTGGCCAGGATTTAAAAACTACAGCCCTACAGGAGACGAGAAGGCTCCCAAGTGTAATCATGAGTAGTTCAATGTAGTTAATAAATACTAGCATGACTCAGAAAGGTTTAAAGAGAGAAGTGGGCATTGATTGAGGCCTTGAAAGAGATAGAAGGTGGGTGGTATGAGGAAGAGGAGAGGCAGTTGGGGATACAGAAATAAGGAGTGGAAGCTCCTGCCTCTGGGTTAATCCTTAGCTTAGGACTTGAGGTCTAAACACTACATTGCCCTAAGGTGAACGTGACCCTAAAATTAAGATGCTTAGGACCAAGGGCACATTATTCTAGATTTTCTACCATGACAAAGACTTAATGAAGAAGTTCTTCAACATTCATCTGAAGTGGTGAAAAACACTTAAAACAGTCTACCCAAAAAAGTTAAAAGTTCTCAGGCTGAGAATTATGGTCATTGGAAGAGATATTTTAAAGCCAAATTGAAGAGGATGTAAAAGTTACATTAATCGTCCAGAAGGCATCCTTTGTGTAGAATGCAACCTCGGCTTATAGGCTTTTAGTGAAATTAAATTTCTTCACACCTCGCCAAACCTGTGACTTTCCGGTATGAGGGAACTGGAGCCCACCTTCCGGAAAAGGGTTGCTGCAGTGCTCATCTGCCAATGTTTTACTGGCGAGGGGTGGGGATGGGGTAATTGATGCAGCAGCTCAAGAACAAAAACCATGAGCCCAGTGGAGGAAGGACAATCTCCATCATGATACTTTGGACTTAATGAAATTTGCTGTTAGCAAATGGAGTCATTCAAATCTAAGATTGGAAAGTTGTAATCAGTCTTTCATTCAGGCTGGGATGTTTCTGTTCTTTTGTGTTTACAGAATCGATCTGAGTTGCTTTTGCTTTCCCATGCCACAGGAATGCCTCTGACCAATTATTCATCCTTTCTGCCCTCCTGACAGGGATGAGTTTGTGTGCTGTAAATCATCATCCCATTCAGTGTATTTGCTTGGACTTGGACTTCTGTGTTGATAGTGAGTGGCTAATTTGCATGCTTCTGTCTCCTCCCTTGCTCCATACCTTGCACAGATGTGATCATTTATGCTTTAACTTTTTTGCATCCCTTTATAGCACGAACCCGTTTCTTCATGTTCATTTAACTGCACCCTGAGAAATTATCTGTCCACATACTTGGTGGCAAAAGGCAAGAGCAGATGGCTCCAAAACTGAAATGGGAGTTCTTCTGAAAACTCAAAAGGAAAGATGGTGTTCAGGGACTGGATTATGTGTATTTTGCATTTTTTAGTTCCCATAAAAAAGTTGACTGCCTCAAATCAGATATAGATTTGACAAAACCATTTATTCAGCAATGGCTTTTTTGCCCTTCTTTAACAGTGGCATAAAATATTTGAGCATTTTCTTTCCTCACTGATAACAAAACTATTCAAATGCACTACCATAATATTTATTTAATTAGTTTGCTGAAATCTTTCTATGGAGGAATAAATTCAACTTTACTCTTTCTTTTTTAGACATAAAATGAAGCTGACTTCCAGTGCTACAATATTTTACTGTGATCTGAGCCTCCCAAAGATGAAACCTGGAAAATACAAATTTAAAAGGCGCCTCATATAAACTGTACTGTTATTTTAATCAGCACTTCTATTCACTTTCTTTCTCTTTTTTTGTTTGCCAGCTTTCCTTCTGATTGTATCATAATAACTGTCTAGACACTGTTCCCAACTGTGATGGATTTTAAGAGACTGTACAAATGAGGCCAGAAAAAAATAAATTAGCAATACTGTGCATTAAAGTGCTTCAGTTTAAAGCATTATGAATAGAAAAAGCACTGACCACTTACATATCAGCTAAGATAGCCTACTATCCATTTTCTTCAAGGTTGTGATTAGAAAGTTCTTATCCAACTTGCTGTCCAAAGGTAAAATAAATAATGACTTACAACAGTATGTTTCTAGGTTCCCATTTAACTTTTTGTTTTATACTAGATACATGGGAATCTAGATTTGAAGGTTAAGTTACAATTTCAGTTATAATGGTCTTAGAGATTGGTCTTAGGAGTTTCTGACTTCTTCGGTCACTTGCAGGACTGTCATCAGATTCAAAGCCATAGTTACTAATGTTTTACTTGAAGCAACACAGCAATAACAATGACAATAAATAATGTCAGAAACAATTCTCCCAGTCGATACTTAATCAGTAGGAACTGGTATAATCATAATGAAAGATTTTTCAGCAGGTTGAAAATCAGCTTATACCTTAAGCATCCCCTAATCCAGGGTCTTACCACTCCTCTTCTGCAGCCTCAGCCCCTTCTCTTAATGACCTAACACCTAAAGTTTAACCCCTGGCCTAATAGGGCAACTCCATTTATGGTACGTTCCAGTTGGCTATTACTGATTGATAAACAAATATGCTATATGTATTTTCCATGTCATTCCTGATTAAACTTTATCATTTACAATCTCAGCTAACGTTAATATCCAGTACAGTCAGATAAAAAGGGGTCTCAGAACAATTCCTACGTGTGTGCCACAAACACGAAGAAGCTAGAAGAAGTCATGAAGGGGGAATAAAAGAGGATGCATTGGGAGAGGATTTCTGATGTGAAGCTTCAAGAAGACTTCTGTATTTGCAAGCAAATCTCTATTTTAGCATTCTCTTTCAAGTGAACTTATCTTTGCCAATTGCCTAATTGCTCCATAGGATTTTCTCAGAGATAGGATGACTTACTGTGTTCTGCAGTAAGTCACAAAATATATTCAGTCCTCGAGGTTAGAATTTGGGAATATTTGTAGGTGGGCAGGATTCTACCTGCAAACTTAGATGTATTCAGTAGATGGTACCCCAAGCAGATCTCCTTTACTGAGCCAGGGCACCCGTCCCCCAGCAGCTGCTGTTAGTTTCTAGCGGTTCACATATGCCCCCTCTTTAGGTAATTGTGTCAGCCATGGAGAACACCCTCGCCCAGAGATGCCTAGGACATGTTCTTCCACCACCACCAGAATATCTTGCTCCCAAGGACAGATTCTGGGCATCCCAGGTGGCTCAACAGGTAAAAACTCCACCTGCAATGGAGGAGATGCAGGTTTGATCTCCAGGTCGGGAAGATTCCCTGGAAGAGGGCATGGCAACCCACTCCAGTATGCTTGCCTGGAGAATTCCACGGACAGAGGAGCCTGGTGGGCTATAGTTCAGAGGGTCGCAAGGAGTCAGACACGACTGAAGTGACTGAACACACACAAGGATAGATTCTCCCCTTGCAGGACAATTCTGTGGTACCATTTATGCTCCAGAGCCCATCATGGAATCAGGCTGAGCTAGATACCACACTTCTGTTTAGCTTCTTCTCCTTCACTACCTTGCTCTTTTTGTCCTTGAAGACTTGTCCTAAATCACTCTCTGAAAGAATCCCTGTGTCAGTCTCCACTTTTAGACAACTCAATACACCTTTTTTTTCTTGGAGGCAGAATTAAAGACTTTTTTCCTAAATATAAATGACAAAAAAATACATTTTTAAACTTTTACAAAGTCTAATTTTTAGATTTTTATCAAATTTGAGGGACATTAATAATGTTTAATATTGATTTTCTACCAATTATACTATGACAAATCTGAAATAGAACATCATACTGGGTTTTATTCTGTTGCAATACTTTGTTTTCTTCTTGTGGGACTCATATTTGAAACTCATGTTTTCCCTGTTTTTGATTATCCTGCATATTATATACAGACATAAAGGAAAGTGTCAATGCTTTGTAGATTACAGTTAGCACCTCAGCTAGTAGAAAAGGCATTTGGGTAGTTTTGGCTTGCAGCCCCCATCCACTCTCCACTCTTCTCCATCCTGCTCTGAGCCCCCAGACTTTAACTTCTGAGGACTTCACCTAAAGCCTTCTCTGCTCTCCAACTTTCAGTTCACCAAATGGAAAACATTTGTCAAGAAATTGAAAGATTAGTGAAGAATAAAAAAAGTATTTTTATTCCAACAGCTACCTTCCTACCAGATCATTACAGGCAGACTCTGGCCCTGTACCCAAGGCCCCCCATTTCTACAGTGCAGCCCTTTTCATTGAGCTATTCTATGTTCCAGTAACTTAACTGCTCCCCACCCAGATCCCTCGGAAGCCTTGCTTTTGCTGGCCCTAAGGATTGCCCTATCTTTGTTGCTTAACCCTGCCCACTTCATCGTACATGCTCTCTTCATTAAACTCCCTTCAGCGGTCCCTTTGAGAGTGTGATATTATGCCTGGGCACTGGGTGAAGCAATAGGATAGCCTAAGTTGGCTAACACTGGAATGGAAAATATTTCTTACTAGGGAAAAAAAATGAATCTGGTAAAAATATGTAAGTCATTCCTAGGGTAGCTGATTACTCAGGAACTCCAATACTTATTGTTACTGATTGATGTTTTGGGTTATAGTCATTCAATCATTCCTGCTTTCATTTATTCCATAACCAGGTATTGATCACCAGCTAAGACTGATGCTCTGTGGGCTATGGTAACCATGCAAGGCACAGAACCAGAGTGTCATGCACAACATCATAAATTTCTCCCTGTGAATGATGTCCAGGTTACCTTTGAACAGTGACTGCAGGTGAATAAAAATGCTAAAGAATGGAAGCAAACATTCTGACCCCTGTTTGGTACTGAGATGAGAAAGCCCCGGGATTAAAGGAATGAAAGTGATTTGTAAGACAATTGTTCTTACAACAAGCAACTGGAGTACCGCTCTGGAAAGGTTTCAACAGATGAAGAGGTGATCAACCTTTTGTATGGAAAAGCCGGCACCCTAGAAGATGCCTGGTAGCTAAGTGGATAATCTTCAAGCTGTGCTGAAAATTGGGGTGAAAAAAGCTGTGAGTCCCAAATGCTTTGGAAACGATTTCCCAGACTGTCTTACCTAAGGGGCATGTCGTTCAACAGGGACTAAACAGTCAATTTAGTGAAAGTCTGTCAAATAAACTGCTTTATATTCTCAGGACTGAAAAACCAATTGTGTGACCAAGGTTTTCATTTTTCAGGGCAGTCATTGTAGAAAGGATGTAAATTTTTCAGATGATTGCTTTTAGAATAACACTGATGTTTAATCTTTGAGTTGTTCTTTCCACTACAGACATCTTGAAACAGAGGAAATAAATGCTGCAGAGTCAAAATCAAGTCTTCAGGGCAAAAACCTGGCTTAGTGTATCACTTAAAAAACATCTCTGCACTTTGCTGCATGTTCTATATTGCTGAATTATAGCTAAATATTTCTCCCCCCAAATGCATTTCTTTAAATGAAAAGAGCTAGAGAAATGCTTATATACTTAAGAAAAGGTATTGAATTTAACAAAAGTATAGAGGGTGGCCTCCATTCTTAACCCCTACCGCTTGACCCAGTTTCTGGCACTTCTGATTATGCCAAGCAGATTGTTGTATGACTAAAACAACAGAAGTTACTTGTAGATGACAATAATTCCATCTGTGTATGAGAAGATGAAGAGATACCTGACAAAGATATTGACCAGTGTAGCAAATATTTGAGAGCTGTCTGATCCATGTCATGTAAATTTGCTCGAAATTATATTACATGTAGATATGTAATCTTACATGTAGATATGTAAGTCCATGTTGAAATATAAAGATTTGCTGATGTTTTTGTGAAATATAGTCTTATTTCTAGTTTACGCTCATATTCATCACACATGCTATATGCATTCTGAAGACACTGATATAATGAAGACACTGATATAATGGAAAGCATTATATGCCCCAGAAACAAATTGATCTTCAAGAAGAGTGGGACTAATTAATGAACACTCTTTTGGCTAAAACAGTCAACTATGGCACACTGTTGGTTGGCTGATCACTGTCAAATGGAAGGATTCCCTCACAGATAAGAGATTTGGGAGTGAAGCAGGTTGTCAACACAGGGCTTCTTGGTGCCTTGGGAGTCGAACTGTATGCCATTTATCTTGATATTTCAAAACCTAGGTCAGTGTTTGGCATATGCTAGACACAGTATATAAACACTGGTTATAAACATTTGGGGGGTGAGTCAGTGTGTTTTGAGTTTTAGCAAAGAGTAACGTTCACTGCACCTCACTAGGGCATGAAAGTGTCAAAACAATAAATGACCTCGTTTGGCAGGGTAGGAAACAAGAGGCCCACAATTTGACATGGAGTAACTTCATGAGAGAAAAACATAGTACGCATGATGTAGTAGTCTTCCTAGAAAACCAATGGCTTCCCTTTATATCCAACCCAAAGGGGTCCATTCTTTATACACAGTCTTCAGTGGCCATCTGTGGTAGAGGTGAATTTGGTCCACAGCAAGTGAGAGAAATATCACATTTTTATTTTCTTTAACCAACTTTAGTTCAACTGTGACCCATCTTTGAATTCCCACCCATGCTTGACCACAGCCCCCGAGTGTGCCTGCGCCCCCGAGTGTGCCTACACCCCCGAGTGTGCATGAATATGTGTGCACACGTGCACACTCACACACACATGGGTGAGGCTCTGATGAGGCAAAAATAAGAATAAAACCAAGTTCTCATCTTTGGAAAGGTCCTTCTAAGATCCTTCAACTTCCTCTCTACTTTTGAGTATGCTTAGTATGGTCCTTTGTGTCTTGTAACCTGCCCTGGGTCACATTTAGGGTGTACGGATTTGGGTGAGCCTGCGGAAATGGAGCCCTCCATTTCTGAGGACACTCCACTCTTCTGGTGCTGTCAGACTGCTGGGCTTGAGTTCTTAACACCAGCAGCCTGTGGTCCTTTCTCCCCTTTTCATTCTGACTTAGCTGTTTCCCTGCTTCCAATCCTCTCCCTCGTTCCTCACCAGCTCCGACACTTCATTATTTCTAAAGGCTGAGATTCTTTTATATAAAACAAAAAAGAAGCTTTAGGTTTACTATAGCTTGTGTTTTCTGCCAGGCTAACATCATCCATGCAGCAACAAATTTCAAAGCCTGGATTCTGCCTTGAAACAGAGCAAGGAAAAGGCAGAAGTAAAACAAATATGATTGAATGTCTTAAATGTCGGCTGTAAAACAAAGCCAAAGTGTTTTTGGTGAAGTTTTAGGGGACAGTAGATGGATATTTGCAATAACTAAAGTCTGCCAAAAACATAGGTTCATGAAAGATGAATTTTTAAACTGTATTTTAATTAGTCATTATGGTTTTGAAAGAGTCACTTTAAATCGACATTTTTTACTCACCTCACTTGAAATTCTAGTGGATGATCTTGTGGTGGGCTTGTGGTGGAATTGTACTCAGTGTGATTTGTGAGGTGTGCATCTGTGTGTGTTTCCTTATAAACTCTTACCTGGCAGTATAATTTTTCTCCCCTAGCAGCTTAGCTGCTTTGAGAAATAAATTTAGAACTCAGGTGAGATATCTGCTAAATACAACCACAGAAAGCTTGGAAAACAATTTTTTCTAATATTGGAATCTATCCCCAATTGGCAGGATTTATCTTCATTCTATTTTTAACATGACCCAAGCTCTCTATACATCTATACATATTTTTCATATGTGGCATGCTTTATCAAATATTTTATTTTAAGCACAAAGTTTCTTTATGAAAAACACATATATTAAATCTTTTTCCTAACTAAGATGTTGGTCTAAAGCAATGTTTAAATTTTATGTCTAATTTTTATTCTTTTTACAAGATCACTAAGACTTCTCCTAGCCTTGCAACAAAAAAGGACCATTTATAGTAGGTGGGAAAGTGTATGGATAGATGTATTTTACATTAGGAAAGAACAATAAATATTTAAGACCCATAGCCACATCACTATGCTAGGCTATGTACTTTGTGTGGAGTACATTTTCCTAAAAATTTGACAACTTTTTTTTCTTAAGGAAAAAAAAAATGCCCAGGTAATATAGTCACTAAGCAATCAACTGGATATCTGTTTTCAAGGACAGTCACCCATATACACATATACTGTTTGCAAGGATTTACCAAGTGTTTCCAAAACACTTTGAAACCCAAACACACTCTAGGAATTAGCACTACTCTCAAATGCGTCAAGGGCTCTGCAGTTCCCAGTAAGACTCTGAATCATAGGCCATTGTGCATCCCCAGCTGGGCTCAACATCTGCTCTGAATATGTATTTAAGAATTCAGAGGCTAACCTAGAAGGACTAGATCAATTTGACCTCTGTTTTAATGTTCCTGTGTTTAATGTGATTTGTATTTGAACTCTCTGCTGACTCTGCACTTTTTCTTGAAGTTCCTGTCTAGCATTGAAGAGAAAAACTGTGTGAGAATCTCTTTTTAATTATTTGTCTCATTTGGTTAGCAAATGCAGTTTGAGAAAGAGTAAGAAGTCTTCACAGGTGAGAAGGGTCTCCACTGTGGGCTCTTTTCCTGACTCTATAAACTTCATTACTGTTCCTAAAATGGACTCCCAAACTACTCTAGACAACTCTACTTCACTGCATGACTGATGGAATGTTGGCTGTCTTTAGGGCATGTATTTGGCTGGTTTGACTGGTTATTAAAATAGAAATCCCTGGGTACCCTTAGAATTATTCTAAACCCCCCCTCTCCCACCATCTCTTCCACCACTTATCCTGTATTCCAACTCTGTGACTGTGTCTGCTTTGGTTGCTTTGTGGCCATCCTATCTTACTGCTGGGCTTCCTTGGTGGCTCAGATGGTAAAGAATCTGCCTGCAATGCAGGAGATCTGGGTTTGAACCCTGGGTTGGGAAGATCCCCTGGCTACCCACTCCAGTACTCTGGCCTGGAGAATACCATGGACTGTATAGTCCACGGGGTTGCAAAGAGTCAGACATGACTGAGTGACTTTCACTTTCACTTATCTTGCTGTTAAATATTTTTCACACTATCTAAATTCTCAATTATATTTGTTCTTATGTGCTTGGAGATCATAAGCCAGATTGATGGTAGGGTTACCAGAAGGTAATCTCACTCTTTGTTGAGTGAGCTGCTTCCCATGATGAAGTGAATCTTTTAATCCAAGCAGTGCATTACTTGAAGACCTTGGTAATGTTATCATCAGGACAGAGAGGAATTAGAAATTAGATCATTTACCTAATACTCTTCCACTCCCAGACTCTCATGATGAGCCATGGAGCCAGCAGCACTCTCTGCTCTGGTGTCTTCTTTCCATCCCACCTTCATATTCCTCACCTTCAAATTGGTTTTCTTCATTCAGCTTGCCCTACCTAGAACATCCCACATGTTCAGCTTCACAAATTCCTCCCACCCTTTTTATACAGTTCCTCCATCCATATGGCTCTGTGCTCATCCTTAGGACTCTGCCTTTGGCATTCAGAGGAATTTATTAGCTAAAACCTCTCTGCTGTTATGATCTTCACTACTATCATGAGAAGAAAAGGCTGGTACCTAGTAACTATCTTTTGACTGTGACATTCTGGGGTTCTCACCCGTCTTTATTAGCCAACCCAAAAGACAATCTCCAGTGGTGAGTCCCACAGGCCTGGGAGGGATGCTGACTCATAAGAAGCTGGCTCAACCTTGTGGAGCCACCATTACTCATGTCTGCTTCCCATCTGTGCAGTCCTTTTCCGGGAGAAGGAGCATTTTCCAAAATTGTACTGATATAGCCTGAATGCAGCAGCAGTTTTTACACCATTAGTCAGTGAGTTTAAGAGGCTGCTCACATTGCCTGCTTGCATGGGGCAAGCAGGGAAGAATGAATCCGCCTGCTTTGGTTTTTCAGAATGGTTGGATTGGCTCTCAGATCATCAAGTTGTTACAGCACCTTCATTTTGCTTTGACTCTTCAGTTACTGCTGGGGAACAGTCTTTAACCCAATTACCCTTCTCTCCAGTCCTCTTAAGTCCAATAAGGATAAACATTTTCAATGGCATATTACTTTTAAAAACCAGTTCAAGCAGCACAAACTTTAGACTCCATTTCTACTAGCATGATCCATCAGTCACTTCTCACTGCTTAGTACTTCGTGTGTGTGTGTGTGTGTGTGTGCGTGCATGCTAAGTCACTTCAGTCATGTCCGACTCTTTGTGACCCTATGGACCACAGCCTGCCAGGCTTCTCTTTCCATGGGATTCTCCAGCAAGAATACTGGAGTGGGTTGCCATGCCCTCCTCTAGGGGATCTTCCTGACTCAGGGATCAAACCCACATCTCTTATGTCTCCTGCAGGCGGGTTCTTTACCACTAGCACCACCCAGGAAGCCCCAGTACTTCATACCTCAGATCATTAAAGTCTACTCACTATTTGCTCATTTTAATTCATTTAGGAACCCATCATCCCAAACAAAATTTATCTCAGCTTATGGGTTTTTCTGTGAGAGAGCCCTGTATTCTGCCTCTGTCTGTATTTTAGACAGGTAGTTTATACAGTGCAGGGTTCCTGTTCAGAAATTTAAATCATCAGAATATACAGGTTTTCTAAAAATGACCCAAACCACTTGAAAGGGGAAACAGTAGCCAAGAGCGTAGGGGTGGAAATGGCAAAGATGTTGCTGGTTTGCAGAAATATCAAGACCATCTGCTATGTCAACAGCGTTTCTGCCACAGTCAAAAAACCAGCTGCTAAGAATAAAGGCTGGGCAAGATGGCAGACCCCAGCATGAGAAAAGTTGGCCCTCCTGACAGGAGAAAGCTAGTTTCAGAAGGGGCTTGATGGTTAGGGGAGACAGTCAGTGGGAAACTGCTGGCCCCAACAAGGTCTGCGTTTGCAAACAAAGCATGGATCATACCACCCTGACGAGGGCCGCTCTGTTTTGGACTTGTCTCAAGAATGCCTTAGTCACACACACGGCATTTACAAAAGTGAGGCGCCAAGTTGCTCACCGGAACGCCTCGTCCACACCTTAACTGGAGACGTTATGGAGCATCAGTAAACAAGCTTCTCTACTCTTCTTGCAGTTGTCCTGGGAGAGTACAAGAAAGCAGGAAACGAAGGTTGACCACGGTGGGGTGCAAGGTTGTCTTATGATTATTTTGAACCATGGTGCATTTGCCTACATGAAGAAGTAGCAGGTCAGGCGACTCACTAGGGGAAGTGAAGAATGCTGTCCACCAAAGCATTCCCTAAACTATGTCTGCACAGAAAACATTCCCATCATCGTTTATTTCCTCCTGGTCCCAAATATCCATCCGCTTCTCATCAGAAGCTTGTGATTCCGGTTTAATCTAATGACTTCATAAAGAATGCCAATCATCATTTCAAGGTAGACAGAATGTAATGTGATAGAAGTTAAAACAAACAACTGCATTAGATCAGGCGTATTATTGGTGGTGGTTGGTGATTTACGATCTGATAAAGTGGAAAAGATGTGATTATGTACTTTGGTTTTGACTCTGTAGAATGCTAGAATTGTTATGATTTTGCCATTTATGTGTCTAATCTTTTACATTATAATAGTAGTTACCCTTATCTTCTTTCAAATCTGTATAAAGATAATAATTAAGAATATACTGTAGAACCTTTATGTGTGTGTGTATGTGTGTTCTCAAACACTCCTCTGGCTTTCAATCTAACTATTGACCAGAGCTGTTTTCTTGTATTGTCCTATGTCAATGATTTCTCAAGAAAATTAAGCAAGTGATAATCTCCATTTAGTACATTTTAGATAATCTCCTAAAAACTGAAATGACTTTACCTATGTAAACACACCATGGCCTACCCTCCCAATTTGACTTTATTTATACAGGGAATTCTCAGAATCACCACACCAGTCAGTCCCTAAAAAGCTCCCTCAAACAATCTATATGATCACTTTTACAGCAGGCCACATTTACTGTAGTCCAAATGTGAATCTTGCAAAGATATTTTTTCATGGCAGTTCATAAATATTCTATTTCCCTTTTAGCTAGACTTGTCACTAACAAAGCATTTACAGTCAACATTTGCAAGGTGGCTATCAAAACTGAATTCTTTTCCTCTGTACTAAAGACATTTATGTACTTATAAAAAAACAACTACTCAGATTCATTAAGTACCACTATAAATCTTTCCCCTGAAACGATGATTCTGCTGTCTTCAAGTCTCTGCGGTAGCATAGTGCTCACTTTGTTACAGGAAGACTTCAGCCTGCAGGTAGACTGCTGCTGAGATGGCAACGCCTGGCAGATAGAGTGTGAAAAGAATCCACCCACCTCATTCTGCCCCAAGGTCCCAGGTAACCTTGAGCAAGTCATTTGGGCTTTTCTTTGCATTTCAGTGTTTCTTTTCACAATGATGGAAAAATCTTCACATCTTCTCTCTTTGCAGGGACCATTCTAACATAGCCTTCATTTCTTCCCACTGTATACATTTTTATTACTGTCTTCCTGTTTAATATCCCTTTTGACCATCCAACATTCCTGGGTAACTATGAGATTATGTCAGAGAGTCAACTACACCCCAGGGAGCACGAGTGGTAAAGAACCTGCCTTCCAGTGCGCGAGACACAGGAGACACGGGTTTGATCCCTGGATCGGGAAGATCCCCTGGAGGAAGAAATGGCAAACTACTCCAGAATTCTTGTCTGGAGAATTTCATGGACAGAGGAGCCTTAGGCTAGAGTCCACAGGGTTGCAAAGAGTTGGACACGACCGAGCAACTAAACACACACACATACATGACATTGCCATCCAACATCCCTGAGTAAATATATGATTATATTAGAGAATCAGAGGATATTTTCCCCTTGAGGAGGAAGCTAGGTTGGTCAGGATAATTAGGCAACTGTTAAGGCTGATGATTCTCCTTCATTTTTCATGCTTCATTGAAATGTTATGTGCATGAATGCATGCTAAGTTGCTCCAGTCACGCCAATGCTTTGTGACCCATTAATTGTAGCCTGCCAGGCTCCTCTGTCCATGGGATTCTTCAGGCAAGAATACTGGAGTCGGCTGCTATGCCCTCCTCCAAAGGATCTTCCCAACCCAGGGATCAAAACAGCATCTCTTATGTCTCCTGCATTGGCAGGCAGATTCTGGGCCACTGAGCCACTTGGGAAACCCGAAATGTTATGTTTCAATTTAGTTCAGTTACTCAGCCCTGTCTGACTCTTTGCAACCCCAAGGACTGCAGCACACCAGGCTTCCCTGTCCATCACCAATTCCTGGAGCTTGCTCAAACCCATGTCCATTGAGTCGGTGATGCCATCCAACCATCTCATCCTCTGTTGTCCCCTTCTCCTCCCACCTTCAGTCTTTCCCAGCATCAGGGTCTTTTTCAGTTTCTCAGTTCTTCGCATCAGGTGGCCAAAGTATTGGAGTTTCAGCTTCAGCATCAGTCCTTCCAAGGAACATTCAGGACTGATTTCCTTTAGGATTGACTGGCTTGATCTTGTTGCAGTCCAAGGGACTCTCAGCATCTTCTCCAACACCACAGTTCAAAAGCATCAGTTCTTCGGTGCTCAGCTTTCTTTATGGTCCACCTCTCACATCCATACATGACTACTGGAAAAACCATAGCCTTGACTAGATGGACCTTTGTTGACAAAGTAATGTCTCTGCTTTTTAATATGCTGTCTAGGTTGGTCATAGCTTTTCTTCCAAGGACCAAGTGTCTTTTGAATTCATGGCTACAGTCACCATCTGCAGTGATTCAGTCCATGGGATTGCAAAAAGTTGGACATGACTGAGCACACACAAGATCTGTTAAAAGGATGCCTAGAAATGAGGACAGTATTTGCCCTAACATGCCTGGGTTTTGGTCCTGTCCTAGGTTTGGAAAGAAACTGAGATTCTGGGCAGAATAACCATGCAGACTACTGAGAAAAGAAAAAGAAATAATAAGCAGAGCCTAACATCCAGAGGGTGACCTTGCACACACAGCCAGGTCATGTTATTTTCCTACTGGACATCAACAATCTCACAGAATACCAATTTCAGACAAGGTTACTCTGAGACCAAGATAAGTGAGACAAAACAAGCCTATTTCATAATCCTGTATAAGCACAGATATAATTGATGTTACTCTATCACCCATAAAATCCAAACACCTTCTTTTCTGGCCAAAATGAATGGCTTCTATTTCTTTACTATTCTGCCATCTCTATGGATAAGGTTTTTTGATAACTGATTATAAAATTCGCCCTGCTTTTTGACAGCATCCAATCTGGAGTGAACCCTTGCTTTCTTAGATCCTTCTTCAGAACACCCAAAGCCCAGATCCTCTAAGAGGACCTTCCTAATGCCCTCTTACAGAGACAGCCCATGGTTTCCTATGGGGTGTGGTCCCTCTCACCGAAACAAGCAATAAACCCAGCTTGTCCAGTGACAGCTGTGCTCCTGGAGGTCTCTGGCTGAAGGGATTAACACCACAAGTTTGGATTGAAGACAGAAGCCCAGTTCTAAGGAATCAGCTAACATTTAGAGGATGGATATTACTAAAGCTGCAACACGTTTGAAGTTACGCAAGCAGCTGAGGTTGGCCTCAGGGCCCTGGATCTTGGAACTAGTTCTCACCACAAGTAAATTCCTAACCACTCCAGAAAGTAGAGCTGGTGTCACAGTCTTGGCTGGAAGTGGGCTCTTTAGGGTAACAAGAAACATTACTTGGACCTGCAGTGGGGAGTTCAGGAAAGATGCAGAGAGGGAAGGAAGAGGCACTTAATGAGCTGAGCTGTGTTTGTAATACTCGAAAAGCAGTGAAATGTTATAGACCAGGGCCATTATAATCAGAACTGTCAAATCTGTCAACCCTCCAGAGATACATTGAAGAAAAGCAGAGATAATGATAATTCCATTGCTAGAATCTAGGAAAACCTTTTTTAAAAAGTGTAGCTATGAGGCCATTTATACCACATCATTTTAGCTTAGTTTGTACTGCCTTGCTTTCACTCTTTCTCTTTCACACACACACACACACACCTCGTTATCAATGTATCTTTATTTTTTCCATTTTCAAGCCTTTTAAACTTATGGCCAAGGCTAAATGTTCTAACTTGTTTTATTCTCTGCTTAAAGCAGTAGCTCTTGACTTTGGCGGCTATACATTAAAATCCCCTATGAAGCATTAAAAAAAAAAAAAAAAAAACTTGTGTCCAGGACATACCCCAGACTGATTCAGTTAGAATTTCTGGAGTAAAACTCTGATTTAAGTGTGGTGTTTTGTTTTGTTGTCTTTTCCCTTGTGGACAATGAAAGTGAAGTCGCTCAGTCGTGTCTGACCCTTTGTGACCCCATGGACTGTAGCCTACCAGGCTCCTCCATCCATGGGATTTTCCAGGCAAGAATACTGGAATGGGTTGCCATTTCCTTCTCCAGGAGATGTTCCCGACCCAGGGATTGAAGCCGGGTCTCCCGCATTGTAGGCAGACGCTTTACCATCTGAGCCAGCAGGGAAGTACTATGGAGAGGTGACTCTAATGTGCCAAGATTGAGACCCAGTCTTGAGAGTTTCTGGTTGAGAGTTTCTGCCTTAGTTTGCTAAGAGTCTCATTTTTTAATTGGTCAGTTTCTTTTCAATGAACGCACCATATCTTCAGCCATATTACTCTAGCACAGCTGTTCTTGACCTGCCTAGATCCCACCTATGGGGTTAAATTGAGAGTGTAGGCTCTGGCTTCCCAGGTAGTGCTAGGGGTAAAGAACTTGCTTGCAAATCAAAGCTGGAGACATAAGAAATGTGGGTTCAGTCCCTGGGTTGGTAAGATCTCCTGGAGGTGGGCGCAGCAACCCACTCCGGTATTCTTACCTGGAGAATCCCATGGACAGAAGAGCCTGGTGGGCTACAGCCCATGGGGTCGCAAAGGATCACACCCAACTGAAGCGACTGAGCACTCAGGCACGCAGGGTAGGCTCAGTCACCCGTATTGATTCTAAAGAATAATGGAAATTTGACAACCACGGAACTTGCAGGAGGTGCACAGGCGGGAAGGGGATTTTTAAAATAAGATGAGTTCACATGAGCCACTCAGAATAGGCAATGGCAGTTATGCTGGGGGGCCTGTGGGAAGAGGGTACGAGAGACCTCCAAATGTGCCAGATAGCATCTTAATTGCTGGATGAAGTTGGGGCACAAGGGATCCTAGAAGGGGCCTGGGTCATTTATGGAACCTGCAATCGTGACCATCTACCAGTAAAGAAGTAGTTTCATGAAGTCTTAAAATGGTTAATTGTTTCTAAAAATGTCCTAATTTCAAACAAATTTTAATGTATTTTAAAATATATGGTTTATATAATTGATTTGGTTTAAATATATGACATCCCCACAATGATTCATATGACACACATATTTTAATCAGTTTTTAGAATTAACAATGATTATGATTATTCTTGTTACTATGATATATCCACCCAAAGATGCTGTCATGGACATACAGTGTCCCAAACAAGTGTGATCCTTGACTAGGACCCTAACTTTAAGGATGACTTTCCTGGTCTTTATCCAAACAGTGGCTCCATAGATAGAATGATTTTTGGTGCAGGGCATTTTCTCTTTATCTTGGAGTGTTTCTTTGCTACAATGGCATTAAAATTTTTTACAATTACTTACTATTCAGTACAGATCCATGAAGATAAATACTGGTCCATCCTATCAATGAGCAAAATAAATTAGTTTTCCACTGCACAGGAATAGTCTGTTTTCATGTTGGTGTCAGGAAATACATTGAATGACAATAATTTAACCATACCACTACAATGTATTCTTGTAGGAAGCTCTTATCATTCAGGGACTTAACTTGATGGTTGGCATTTTTTATGATAAACCTCTGCATAATACTAGGTTTTGCTCCAATTATTTGAATACCCAGTGGAAGCCTAACATTCTATTAAGGTCAATTTTCTGAAAATTAGCTGTGAGTTAAAATTTGTTTTAATGTATTCTTTCTTTGTATCTCTCTGGGTTTGAGTTTTGTGAACACATGTTTCCACAGGACACAGTTGTATGAATTTGCAGCTGGAATAACACATAAGCAGGAAAATATGCTGAGAATTCACATGAAGAGATAAGGCTTCAAAGGAAAGGCCCAGCTAGCGCTGAAGCACTTGAAGCTGAGAAATTGTACTCACAGAAGAACTGGCTCCATGCAGGAGAAAAGCCTTTATATGTAAATGGGATGTAAATAGAATGTAAATCCTATGTAAATAGTATGGAGAGTAAACTCAAGCCCATTCCTGGCCAGCTCCACTTTTGAAAGGATGTGAATTGAGGAAGTAGGATGGAATGAGGCACGGGGACTTGTCTCAATGCTGTCAACAAAAGTGAGTATATATGTACTTGTCTTCAAGCAAGTGGTGAAGCAACCGCTGATCTTCTGCAGAGGTTTGTCCATGTTTTATAAAGATTAGATGTGATGGTATATTTGGGGAAAAAAACAAAATCCCCTCAACATGGATAGGGAAAAGTTCAATAGTCTGCAGAAAATGTTACAATCTGCTTAGAAGTCCTATTATTACCCATCTACTCTTCAAATATGTATAACTTCTTTCTTCTAAAGATTTATATATATATCTTCAAACTCCCCTGTTATACTAATCTCACTGAGCTATGAAATTATGATTCTCAGCAAGATCATCAGAATTCACTGCAGCTTCCCTGCCAAGATCAATACTCTCTTTCACCTGCCATTGACCAGAAGGCTTTCACCCACATGGCTGTGTGAAGCTCTGTCAATTTAATTACCCTCATTTTACCCCCGTCTCTTCCAAATTACAGAGACTTCTCTGTTCTCCTTTAAAACACTTATTATTGTATACTGTGCTTAGTCACTCAGTCGTGTCCAACTCTTTGTGACCCCACGGACTGCAGCCCTCCAGGCTCCTCTGTCCATGGGATTCTCCAGGCAAAAACACTGGAGTGGGCTGCCATGCCCTATTCCAGGGGATCTTCCCAACCCAGGGATTGAACCCAGGTCTCCCACATTGCAGGTGGATTCTTTACCATCTGAGCCACCAGGGAAGCCCATTACTGTATATTACGGTCAACAATTTAGGTGTCTATTTCCCAACTAAACAACAAGTTCTTCAAGGACAAATATCAGGTCTTATTTATATCAAAAAGAATCTTGCCAAGGGCCAAACACCTACAATAAATTGAATAACTAATTCTTAAGTGGAATAGCTATTAATATATGAAGTTATTTAATTTTGTGTGCATGCTAATGTGTAAAAAAAACACCTGACTAGTTCTATCTTCAAGAAAGTAAATAAATAGGATAAAATTCTATTTTAGAAATTTTTAAAAGACACCTACAACCAAAAATATTTCATTGCAGAAATAGAGATGCAATCACAAATATGTGAATCAGTCACTCTAAAAATGGCTTTGGAAGCCAGGCTTTGACATCATTGGTTAAACTTCATCACCACCAAGAATAGCATGAGAGATCAAAAGTTGCCAAAAAAAGCACAATGTGTAATTCATATTTGATTCACTATTCTTAAAGTCAAAACATTTCTTTTCTAGTTTACCAAACAGATATGTATGCTACATGCATACACTTCACACACACATATACTTTCCTAAATCCAAGTCTAGCCTTCACGTTAGTTACAAAAATAAACCCAACTATCCCAAGTCACTTTGGGAAGAAAAATAATTGACTACATTGGTGAAAAAACTCACCATTTTAATAGCCAACTGAATCTGGTCAATTTGTTAAGAACCAGCAATAGGCATATCTTGGAAATACTGGAGGTTCTATTCCAGACTACCTCAATAAAGCAAATACAGCAATAAAGCCAGTCACACAGGTTTTTTCTTTGGTTTCATGGCACATATAAAAGTTTGTGTGTGTGTGTGTGGGAGGGGGGGGTGGGTTATGCATGCACACGCATGCTCAATAGCACAGGCATTTCAGACTCTTTGCAACCCCATGGACTGCAACCTGCCAGACTCCTCTGTCCATGGGATTTCTCAGGCAAGAATACTGGAGTGGGTTGCCATGCCCTCCTCCAGGGGATCTTCCCGACCCAGGGAATGAACCCACGTCTCTTGCATCTCCTGTGACACAGCAGGATTCTTGACTGCTGAGTCGCCAGGGAAGCCCTGTTTACACCATGCTGTAGTCCAGTGCTCTTGCCTGGAAAATCCCATGGATGGAGGAGCCTGGTGGGCTGCAGTCCATGGGGTCGCTGGGAGTCGAACACGACTGAGTAACTTCACTTTCTCTTTTCACTTTCATGCATTGGAGAAGGAAATGGCAACCCACTCCAGAGTTCTTGCCTGGAGAATCCCAGGGATGGCAGAGCCTGGTGGGCTGCCTTCTATGGGGTCGCACAGAGTCGGACACGACTGAAGCGACTTGGCAGCAGCAGCAGTAGTCTAATATAGTATAACATTATGTCTAAAAAATGTACATACCTTAATTTTAAAATATTTTATTGCTAAAAAATGCTAACCATTATCTGAGCACCAGCCAGTCATCACCTTTTTGCTGGTAAAGTGTTCTGCCTCCATGCTGATGGCTGTTGACTGAGCAGGTAGTGGTTGCTAAAGTTTGGAGTGGTTGTGGCCATTTTAAAAAATAAGACAAATTTGCTGCATTGATGAGTCTTCAGGAACAATATCTCTGTAACATGCAATGCTGTTTGGCAGCATTTTACACACAGAACTTTCAAAATTGAACCAGATCTCTTCAAACCCTGCTGTTGCCTTATCAGTCACATTTATGTAATTGTCTAAATCCTTTGTCATTTCAATGAACCAGCAGTAGTTACCATCTCAAGAAACCATTTTTTTTATAAGAAACAACTCTTCATCCTTTAAGTTTTATTTTGAGATTGCATTAATTCAGTCACATTTTCAAGTTCTACTGCTAATTCTAGGTCTCTTGCTGTTTCCACCACATCTGCAGTTACTTCCTCCACCAAAGTCTTGAACCCCTCAAAGTCATCCATGAGTGGGAAATCAACTTCTTCCAAACTCCTCATAACGTTGATATTTTGACCTCTTCACATGAATCACAAAATGTTCTTAATGAAATCTAGAATAGCATTTCCTTCCCAGAAGAATTTAAATTGATTTTTCCCAGATCGACCAAAGGAATCAGTATCTATGGCAACTATAGCCCTATGAAATGTATTTCCGTTTTTTATTAAGGGTGACATATAGTTGATGTTCAATATTATGGTACTTTCAGATGTATTATGTACTGATTTGACATTTGCATACATTATGAAATGCTTATCACAATAAGTCTAGTAAACATCTGTTCTCATGCAGAATTATTGCAATATTATTGACCATACATTCCTTATGCTGTATATTATATCCCAATTGCTTATTTATTTCATAACTGAAGATTTGTGCCATTCACTTATCTTATCCACCCACCCCCTCCCTCTGGCAACTACCTGCTTGTTTTTTGTATCTATGAGTCTGTTTTCATTTTGGTTTTTATTTTGCTTTGTAGATTCCACGTATAAATGAGATCATATATGGTATTTATCTGACATTTCATTTAGTATAATAGCTTATAGATCCATCCATATTATCTAAAATGGTAAGATTTCACTTTTGGCTTAATAATATTCCACTAAATATCTATCTATCTATATATAGATATCACATCTTTAACCATTATATACATATATATATTACATCTTTATCCATTCGTATCATGAGGATGGAATATCTTTCTGTTTGTTTGCGTAGCTTGAAAAGATTAAGTATTAACTCCTCTTTAAATGTTTGGCAGAATTCCCTGTAAAGGCATTTGGTCCTAGACTTTTGTTGTTGGGAATTTTTTTTTTTTTTTTTAACAAATTCGACTTCACTTCTAGTGATTGGTCTGTTCAAACTGTTTCTTATGACTAAGTCTTGGGAGGCTGTATGTTTCTAGAAATTTGTCCATTTCCTCTAGTTTGTCCAATTTGTAGGTATATAATGGCTTGTAGTAATCTCTTATGATCCCTTACATCTCTGCAGTGTTGACTGTAATTTCTTTTGTTTCTGATTTATTTCTTTGGTCCCTCCTTTTATTCTTGATGAACCTGCCTAAAAGTTTATCATTTTGTTTAGCTTTCAAAGAAACTCCTTGTATTGTCATTGATCTTTTCTATTATTTTTTCAGCCTCTCCTTCATTTATTTCTAGCCCGGGCTGCTATTTCCTTCCTCCTGCTAATTTTAGGCTTTGTTATCTTTTTTCTAGTTCCTTTGCTTTCAAAGAAACTCCTTGTATTGTCATTGATCTTTTCTATTATTTTTTCAGCCTCTCCTTCATTTATTTCTAGCCCGGGCTGCTATTTCCTTCCTCCTGCTAATTTTAGGCTTTGTTATCTTTTTTCTAGTTCCTTTAGGTGTAAGGGCCTCTTGCGTTGCAGGTGAATTCTTTACCATCTGAGCCACCAGAAACAAATCTGAAGTGAGTCTTTTAGGACAACATGTTTATGGATTTTTTTTTCTATACCATCATTCTATGTCTTCTGATTTGAGCATTTAGTCTACTTACACTGAAATAATGAATGATTATTAACTACTGACGTGTTGTTAATTGTTTTCTGATTGTGTTTTCTTTTGTTTTTTCCCTCTTCTTTGGTTCTCTGCCCTTGTGATTTGATTATTTTATTTAGTGTCACATTTGTATAATTTTCTCTTTATATTTTATAGATCTGTTACAGATTTTTGATCTGAGGTTAGCATAAGTTTCATATATAGCAGTCTATGTGTATAGCAGTCTATTTTATGTTGAAAATCACTTAAGTTTGAGCACATTCTAAAAACACTACATTTTTCTCCCCCCAACATTTTGTTTTGGATGCCATATTTTATATCTTTTTATTTGTGTATTACTTAACTAATTATTTTAAACATATATTATTTTAGTACTTTTGACCTTTAACTTTTATACTAGCTTTAAAGTGGTTGACCCTTTACCTTTACTATGTGTTTACTTTTACCAGTGAGATTTTTTTCTTTCAAAATTTTGTTTCTAGTTATATCTTTTTCTTTTCCATTAAAGGAAATCCCTTTAACAGTTCTTGTATGACCAATTTAGTAGTGATGAACTCCTTTAGTTTTTGCTTGTCTGAGAAACATTTTATTTTTCCTTCAGTTTGAAATGATAACCTTACTGGGTATTCTTGGCTGTAAGTTTTTTCCTTTCAACACTTTGTATTGAGTCAATCTTTTCTGTCCTGAACACTTTTTGCTGAGAAATCAGCTAATAGTTTTATAAAGGTTCCCTTGCACAGTTATCTCTTTTCCTCTTATCTTTTAAGATTCTCTCTTTAATTTTTGACATTTTAATTGTGTGTCTTGATGTGGATCTTTTGGAGTTCATGTTTGTAACTCTCTGCACTTTCTGGACTTCTACATCTGTTTTTTTCACCAAGTTAGGAAAGTTTCCAGCCACTATTTCTTCAAATAGATTTTCTGTCCTTTTCACTCTTCTCCTTCTGAGACTCCTATAATGAAAATGCTACCATGCTTAATTTACCAGAGGTCTTTTAAAGTACCCCCTTTTTTTCCTTGTTGCTGCTCTTCCATTTAGGTGATTTCTACGACCCTGTCTTCCAACGTGCTGATCTGTTCTTCTGCATCCTCTAATCTCCTGGAGATGACCTCCAGTGTGTTTTTCATTTCAATTTATTGTATTCTTCAGTTCTGATTAATTCCCAACCCCCCCCCCCCCCCCCGTCTCTTTGTTGAAGTTCTCACTGAGTATGTTCTTTCTTCCCTTGAGTACAATGATTTTTATGACCATTCCTTGGAACTCTTTGTCTGGTAAACTGCCTATCTCTGTTTTGTTTAGTTCTTTCTGGGGTTTGTCTTGGTTTTTTGTTTAGGAGGTATTCCTCTGTCTTCTCATTTTGCCTAACACATTGAGTTTGTTTCTATGTATTAGATATATCAGCTATATCTCCCAGTGTTAAAAGAGTGGCCTTATGTAGAAGGTGTTCTGTTCGGCCCAGGAGTATAAACCCTTGGTCATGAGAGCTAGGGGTATCCCCTATGTGGGCTGTCATGAACTCTTCTGTTGTGTTTGGGGTATGATTGCCATGGGCTTGTGGGTGTGAGGGGTTGGCCCCCAGAAGCAGAAGCAGCTTTGGGGAGGTAACCAGTACAAGTTGGGGCTTCCCATCAGGTGCAGTAGTATGAAATGGGTGGAACTTACTTTAATTTAAAAATGTCATATTTAAGTTACAAATAGAAATATAAAGTACTCTTTATGAATATTACTATTTTAAAAGATACATTTATAAAATGTAACTGTATATGGAGATGACCCAGTTGAATATCTTCTCCTATAAAACCCAGCTATATAATCTAGTAAGACATATTGTAAAATATTCATGTATATTTAATACAAAAATAAGCTTGACCAATGCAAAAAAACTAAAACCCAGAATATAACTATTCATAACCTAAAAGAGGGTCACTTCAGGCAAACAGATTTATATAAAAGCAGATTTTTCAGGCATATATCATGAGACTTTGAAATACATTATAAGAGAAAATTAAATTCTTTTCCAGAGTTAAGGGTGTTCTCATTCAGGTACAAGATAGCTTTCCTTATTTTCGAAGAATTACTAATAAGTATGTGCATTTGGGTCCACACGTAGGACTTTCATGTTGAATGTATTTCTCTTTTATAGTCCACTTAGCAAAACTTGAACTGGGGGTAGTGCCACCTCCTGACTTATTTTTCTCTTCCATAGCTCTTGCTAGAATGAATCATTGAGGCAGTAGAAAGCTTTTGTTTTGGTATTTGGACTCCATCATATGATTATGACCAATTCCATTCTTTTGGACTGATACTCTTGCTTCTCTTTTTCTAAAAGAATAATTATGTTCAATGCATTCATTTGGGAGAGACTTTCCCTTCCCAAAACACTTCATTTCCAACAACTTTCCTGGGAGCTGGAGAATTCATAAGAAGTAGGCTTTCTGAGTAGCCTAATCACAGCCTGGAAAGAAATATGCTAATGTTTTCACTATTCTTCATCAATTTCACACATCAGTGTACAGACAGATTTTTAGGATGAAAATCACCCCCCAAATGGAGTTGGAAATGGGGTTAGGAAAACAAGTAGGTTTTTCTTCACTCTTTAATGTCTTCACTGGTAAGATCCAGCCACATAAAAAAGAAGATGTAGAAGAAACATTAAATTTCTCTTTAAACTTAGCAGATACTCCTGGTTTGAAACAATTCTAGCATTCACACTTTAGAATTTTTGTTAATAATTAATAGTATTAAATCTTGCATTTACCAAGTACCTTGTATTATTTCAATTTAGTATCTTGATAGATTCTCTCTACAACCCACTGAAAAGACTAAGTCAAATATTTCTATTTATGTTTATAAATCAGAAGTTGAAACAATAATTTGAGTTCATTGAAGTGCTTATTGGAATAGAACTAGAATCTGAGGCTTGATCCTTGAAATATCTATTCTACGCTACAAAGATTCATTGTTATTTGGACAAATATTCAACTTACATTAACTTATCATCTCCAGAGAAAACCAAACACAATGCAGTAGCTGTAAACAAAGAGAATTTTGAAAATATGCATGTTCATATACTTATTCTTCTGTGAGACCTTTAAAGTCTTGGAGATTCATTTTTCTCATATGACATAAAATCCACCAACAAGCCACAAAGATGGTAAACATACATTTGCTGAGGATTGCACAAGGCGTCATGAAAATGTTATCATAGATAATAATTCAGATCATTTCAGTTGCTCATTTGTGTCTTTCTCTTTGCAACCCCAAAATCACAGCACACCAGGCCTCCCTGTCCATCACCAACTCCCAGAGTCCACCCAAACCCATGTCCATCGAGTTGGTGATGCCATCCAACCATCTCATCCTCTGTCGTCCCCTTCTCCTCCTGCCTTCAATCTTTCCCAGCATCAGGGTCTTTTCAAATGAGTCAGCTCTTCGCATCATGTGGCCAAAGTATTGGAGTTTCAGCTTCAGCATCAGTCCTTCCAATGAACACCCAGGACTGATCTCCTTTAGGGTGGACTGGTTAGATCTCCTTGCAGTCCAAGGGACTCTCAAGAGTTTTCTCCAACACCACAGTCCAAAAGCATCAATTCTTTGGCACTCAGCTTTCTTCACAGTCCAATTCTCACATCCATTCATGACTACTGGAAAAACCATAGCCTTGACTAGACGGACCTTTGTTGACAAAGTAATGTCTCTGCTTTTTAATATGCTATCTAGGTTGGTCATAACTTTCCTTCCAAGGAGCAAGCATCTTTTAATTTCATGGCTACAATCACCATCTGCAGTGATTTTGGAGGCCCCCAAAATAAAGTCAGCCACTGTTTCCCCATCTATTTGCCATGAAATGATGGGACAGATGCCATGATCTTAGTTTTCTGAATGTTGAGATATAAGTCAACTTTTCCACTCTCATCTTTCACTTTCATCAAGAGGCTCTTGAGTTCTTCACTTTCTGCCATAAGGGTGGTATCATCTGTATATCTGAGGTTATTGATATTTCTCCTGGCAATTTTGATTCCAGCTTGTGCTTCTTCCAGCCCAGAGTTTCTCATGATGTACTCTGCATATAAGTTTAATAAGCAGGGTGACAATATATAGCCTTGATGTACTCCTTTTCCTATTTGGAACCAGTCTGTTGTCCCATGTCCAGTTCTAACTGTTGCTTCCTGACCTGCATATGGGTTTCTCAAGAGGCAGGTCAGGTGGTCTTTCAGAATTTTCCACGGTGTATTGTGATCCACACAGTCAAAGGCTTTGGCATAGTCAATAAAGCAGAAATAGATGGTTTTTCTGGAACTCTCGCTTTTTTGATGATCCAGCAGATGTTGACAATTTGATCTCTGGTTCCTCTGCCTTTTCTAAAACCAGCTTGAACATCTGGAAGTTCATGGTTCATGTATTGCTGAAGCCTGGCTTGGAGAATTTTGAGCATTACTTTACTAGCGTGTGAGATGAGTGCAATTGTGCGGTAGTTTGAGCATTCTTTGGCATTGCCTTTCTTTGGGATTGGAATGAAAATTGACCTTTTCCAATCCTGTGGCCATTGGAGAGTTTTCCAAATTTGCTGACATATTAAGTGCAGCACTTTCACAGCATCATCTTTCAGGATTTGAAATAACCCAACTGAAATTCCATCACCTCCACTAGCTTTGTTCGTAGTGATGCTTCCTAAAGCCCACTTGACTTCACATTCCAGGATGTCTGGCTCTAGGCGAGTGATCACACCATCATGATTTTCTGGGTCATGAAAATCTTTTTTGTGCAGTTATTCTGTGTATTCTTGCCACCTCTTCTTAATATCTTCTGTTTCTGTTAGGTCACTACCATTTCTGTCCTTTATTGAGCCCATCTTTGCATAAAATATTCCCTTGGTATCTCTAATTTTCTTGAAGAGATCTCTAGTCTTTCCCATTCTATTGTTTTCCTCTATTTCTTTGCATTGATCACTGAGGAAGGCTTTCTTATCTCTCCTGGCTATTCTTTGGAACTCTGCATTCAAATGGGTATATCTTTCCTTTTTCCTTTGCGTTTTGCTTCTTTTCTTTTCACAGCTATTGGTAAGGCCTCCTCAGACAGCCATTTTGCCTTTTTTCATTTCTTTTTCTTGGGGATGGCCTTGATTCCTGTCTCCTGTACAATGTCATGAACCTCTGTCCATAGTTTATCAGGCACTCTGTCTATCAGATCTAGTCCTTTAAAATACCTAACACATATTCAAGAGAAGAAATTCAGAGAAATGTGTTACATTAAATCTAATGGTAAAACTAATAGTAGACTTTGAATTGGAGGGAAATAAGGAAGAAAGAGGAAGGAGAGAAGGAGGATATCTAGTCTCCTGGACTTTTTCCACATCCTACACTTAGAGAGAGTTGAACTCTGAATTCAACTCAGTCTGGAATGGATGAATGGAAGATGATACTGGTTAAATGTATTATACTGGGAATAGCAAAAAAGAAAACTTATTGCTGTTTAAGTAATTGATTTTCATCTCACAGGGGAAAAAAAATCCAAAAGGAGATGGTCCGGGGCTAGTGTACTTGTTAAATAATGTTATCAAGGAACTAGGCTCCTTCTATATGTGAGCTCTGCCTTCTTTAGCATGTGGCTGGTTTCTTCAGGGTCACAAAGTGATTTTTGGACCTACCAATATTATTTGCATATTCTAAGGAGGAAGAGGATGGGGAAGAGAAGGTAAACTGCTTCTCTTAGCAGGACTTTCCTCTCTGGTTCATTGGCGCCCAGTCTATCACATGATCACTTATAGCTGCAGGGGAGACGGGGTATGTAAGTATTACTCTTTGAGGTCTCCATAGTACAGAAATGTAGGGGAGGCGCTGCTGTTGAGCACCCATAGTGTCTGCTACAGAAAACTAGACTTCAAGGTCTTCAAGGTCTTTCTAGAAGAAAAGAGCCTTAAAACAAATCCTGAAAAATAAGTCCAGAATGCAGTGAGAGAAGGGAAATCAAAACAAAGAAAAGAACAAATAGAAAATTCTGCAGGGTAAGTGTTGTTTTTCTTTCTGACATTGTAAAGCATTATAAGTGAAAAATGTACCCCAGTAATATTCAAAGGCAGGAAATTTCTAACAAACTCATCTGAGTGCATATTGTGTCCTTGATAAATAAATGGATGAACTGTAGCCTTGCTTCTACTTCTGCAAATGTCGATTGCTTATTGAATATATAAGACTTTTGTTATGGTATTCATGTTTGAAAGTAAATTCTTGGAGTCCAGCTCACTACAGTGAAAGGTAAAAGTTTGACATTATGGTCTCATTACTGATCACTAGAACATAAGGTATTAGTTTTAGTATTTGAAGTCTAGAGAGAAATACATTATTTGCTTGTTTTACTCCCTGATGAAACATTTCTAGAAAATATTTTGCCACAAAATCTCCATTGCTTTCATCATGCTTCTTATTTTTAATCTCCTTTAAAATAAATGAAATAGTAATTTAATAATGTATCAAATAAAACAGCAAGATTGAGATTCACTCTTTTCACAGAAAAAAAAAATTACAGATTTTGAATCAAGTAATAATCAGAACAAGATGGAAAATTTTCTTGAGATGGAAAAAAATAAGATAAAGAAATTCTGAGTACATAATAAGATATAGTTCTCAAAACGAAGAAAATAACAACCAACTACATAATGTTCTCTATGTCAAGAAACTGTTGTCCCAGAAGACAGATTTTGAATGCTGAACAAGAAAATGTAATGATCAAATTCCATGCAGTCTGCATCTCTTGGGTCTCCACTTTGTGGCTACAAATTTTCATAGGCCCAGAGGAAAAAGACATGAAACTGCATGGCCTCTGCCTTTACATGATTTATAATCTCAGGAGGAAGGCAGATATAAACAACAAACATGCAAACTGCAGAATACTATAACGGCTTTTCATGGAGACACTGAAAGAATAAACATATTTGTCTTTTACCTAGGGGAGATGAGAGAAGATCACAGAAAATTTGATGGCTCCAACCATCTGGCATTCTTGATATTTTCTAAGAGGGTAGGTTTTAAGTTTCCTTAGCAAAAAAAGAAAGCAAGAGTGAGACAGAGAAATGGAGGGAGGGAAGCAGGAAGGGAAAGTGGGAGGAAAGGAGGAAGGAAATGGTAACTATGTGGGCTTATGGTAGCAGCTTGGTTGTAGTGGTCATTTCACAATGAATACATATATCAAAACATCAAGCTGTACTCCTTAAATGTACACAGCTCCTGCATCTCAATGATACCTCAATTAAGGTGCAAACAATACTATGTTCTTAAGAGCAACCTGTGTGTTAGGACAGAGGTCCCTGCCCACATCAATCTTACAGTCAGTTTAGTAGGGTAAAGTCAATTAACAGAAGAATGGGATCAAATAGAAAATGTAGAATAACTCTATGTAAAACAGGGAACCTTTTGGTATACACAGTTGAGATCCAGTCTGGAGATTTACCACTGAACCAAAGGCTGAGTGATACTGATAATAACAGATACTTACTGAAGGTTTACTACTGTTATAAGTAATGAAAGTATCCATAACCAACAGTTACTGTGTAGAAAATTTGGTTTAGCACAAAGACTTTTTCCTCAAGGATATTTTTTAGAGGCACTATAAAACAGTTATATCACCTCACTTTTCTCTTCCACAGAGATTCTCAGGGAAAACTCCCTCTCTAAGGGGAAGCTATGATTTTTGTCACCTTCCCACTGGGAATTCTCAGCATCCTTATTTGTATCACAAGATGTTTTAAGTTACCAGGTGGGAAAGTGTTGTGAAACTACTCTTATTATTCAGCTTCTGTTTTCATCTGTCCTTATTTCTCTGTTAAGTCCTATTCATGGTTTCTGCAAAAGTCAATCACAAAATGTTACCTCAGGGTGTTAATGGGCCATTAAAAATCACCTAGAATTGCCTCTGAAGTGAAAGTGCTGCTGCTGCTGCTAAGTCACTTCAGTCGTGTCCGACTCCGTGTGACCACATAGACGGCAGCCCACCAGGCTCCCCCGTCCCTGGGATTCTCCAGGCAAGAACACTGGAGTGGGTTGCCATTCCCTTCTCCACTGAAGTGAAAGTAAAGTACAGCAAAAAGAAAAAAAAAAAAAAAACACTGAAAAACAAAGTCAGAATGAATTCACTGATTATGTAAGGATAAACATTCCTTTAACTGTCTCCCAAGATGTTCTTAAATAATGGACTAATGACCTAATTCATCACCTTGATGGTGAGGCTCTATCAAAACCCACTTTATTTTGGTCACACCAGTCTTGTAAGAGTAAATATGAATAGAGTCAGCAATAGCCCCCTGAGGTGCCCTGCATCTCAGCAGCAAGGTTTATTATCAGTGTAAGTTCCTCACCCCTTCCTCCACTCAACCACACACTGTTTGCACACCTTATTATAACACTTATAATTTTGCATTGTGATTGACTGTGTTCTTTTCTGTTTTACCGGCTTTTCCTTAAATTTATCCAAGTAATTACCTACATTTTATTCATTTTGAATCACTACTGTCCCTAGCAGAGAAGCAAATGTTCTTATGCTAAATTACTCAATTGATCAATTCTATCCGAAGATCAGTGCAATTGCTTAACAAAAGGCAGCTTTTTCATTTAAAGCCAGCTTTCTAAACTGTGAAGGCAAAAGTCAAAATTAAGGTAAGAAATGATAAGCAGAAAACAGCCTGAGAGAGTAGGTCCTTGACTATGTTAAAGGGAACCTGAAACTCACTGGTGGGTCACCAGCTCCCTCCTGAAATTACCTCTATGTCAGCACAGTCCATGTTACATCAAATATGTTCATTTGTGAGGCAGAATACTAAAAGTTTCTTGTGCCTTATTCATCTTTGTACCCCCAGTGCCAAGCACAGTGCCTGGTATAAGGTAAATGTCCAAAAAAATTAAACTATTAAAATGTTGAGTCCTGAGTCTTAACTTTCTGGGAAAAATAAAGCTCTTAATACTTACTAAAATGGATATTGACATATTTTGACTCATCTTTAAAGAATTAACTTTCCTTCTCCACTCCTCTTGAGCATAATAAACTCATTCAACTTTCCATTCAATTCTCAGTTCAGTTCAGTTCACTCGCTCAGTGGTGTCCGACTCTTTGCGACCCCATGAATCGCAGCACGCTAGGCCTCCCTGTCCATCACCAATTCCCGGAGTTTACTCAAACTCATGCCCATCGAGTTGGTGATGTCATCCAACCATCTCATCCTCTGTTGTCCCCTTCTCCTCCTGCCCCCAATCCCTCCCAGCATCAGGGTCTTTTCCAATGAGTCAGCTCTTTGCATGAGGTGGCCAAAGTATTGGTTTCAGCTTCAGCATCAGTCCTTCCAATGAACACCCAGGACTGATCTCCTTTAGGATGGACTGGTTGGATCTCCTTGCAGACCAAGGGACTCTCAAGAGTCTTCTCCAACACCACAGTTCAGAAGCATCAATTCTTCAGTGCTCAGCTTTCTTCACAATCCAACTCTCACATCCATACATACCACTGGAAGAACCATAGCCTTGACTAGACAGACCTTTGTTGGCAAAGTAACGTCTCTGCTTTTTAATATGCTATCTAGGTTGGTCATAACTTTCCTTCCAAGGAGTAATTGTCTTTTAATGTCATGACTGCAATCACCATCTGCAGTGATTTTGGAGCCCAAAACAATAAAGTCTGACACTGTTTCCACTGTTTCCCCATCTATTTCCCATGGAGTGATGGGACCAGATGCCATGATCTTAGTTTTCTGAATGTTGAACTTTAAGCCAACTATTCACTCTCCTCTTTCACTTTCATCAAGAGGCTTTTTAGTTCCTCTTCACTTTCTGCCATAAGGGTGGTGTCACCCGCATATCTGAGGTTATTGATATTTCTCCCGGCAATCTTGATTCCAGCTTGTGTTTCTTCCAGCCCAGCATTTCTCATGATGTACTCTGCATAGAAATTAAATAAGCAGGGTGACAACAAATAGCTTTGATGTACTCCTTTTCCTATTTGGAACCAGTCTGTTGTTCCATGTCCAGTTCTAACTGTTGCTTCCTGACCTGCATACAGATTTCTCAAGAGGCAGATCAGGTGGTTTGGTATTCCCGTCTCTTTCAGAAAATTCAGAAAATTCTTTCAGAATTTTCCACAGTTTATTGTGATCCACACAGTAGAAGGCTCACCTGACCTCAAAAGGTTGTCCCTTGCCTATTTGATCTGAAGTAACTCCCCCTTAGGGCCTCTCTACACGTTCCCTGTATTTCTACCTTTTTGTTGAATTGACCATTAAATGAATTCATCTAAGCCATTTGTTTATGGTCCTCCTTTTTCACTCCGGAACATGTTTCCTTATTTATCATCTTCCTGGTTTGCCCTGTATCTGGTATCTAGATCAACGCTGCTCAAACTTGCTCTACATGGGAAACACAGGGAGCTTTTAAACAGATAGATGCCCATGTCCAGTCCAGGACAATTAAACCAGACTCTATGGAGCAAGAAAATCAAGCATCGTTATTTCATCTTGTTTTAAGATTAACAAGTAAAAGTAATTGGCAGTCAGGTCAAAGAACCACTGACCTAGAACATAATGAATGATTACTAAGCACAAATGAATGAATTGACTAGAACTCAGTACTCATTGTTCAGTATCAGATATTTATATAGGATAGACCCCTTTGCTTTGTTTTAAAGTCACACCTGGAACCCTAAATAGCTCTCATGGATGTAATGGCTTTTAATTTAAGCATCCTCTCTTTACTGCAACTGGAAAAGCTACTTGTAATGAGTCAGTAACAGCTTCTCTATTTATTAAAAGCAGTGCATTATGGAACCAGAATAAGTAAATGGAACCCTCAAAAAGTCTAAGGATAAACAATCCTGTACATGACAAATGGATGGATGTGATGAGGGAATTTATTAGCACAAAACAAGCCATAGGCAGATTTTGAAAAATGGGAGATGTCAGCCATCTAGACAAAGCAAGTACACAAAATCCAAAATCACTACAATGTGAATTTCATTTAAAAATATTCTTAAAAAGAAATAAATAATAAAATAAAAATGAAAATATTCTTGAAAATATTTGTCTTATTCTGCCTTCTCCCAATCATTAATCTCTTCATATGTCTGCAGAGGAGGTAATAGTCATGATTATATATTGCACTTTGGTGAGCTTCTTGGACTAGATGGCTTTCTTCCTGCATTTTGTATGTTATTCCGTCACCCATTCATACTCTACTTCAGTCAATAGTAGAGAAAACATTTAAAATCCTATCAACTGCGACACTCTAAAAGACAATGGTGATTACCCTTTTAGGTAATCCACATTTTTCTTTAGTCTTTCCCGTCAACCATGGAATAGCCGAAACAATAAGCTTGTTGAAAAATTTTACCCAGCTTACCAGAGGGAAAACATTTTCTTCACAAAATTCTTCCTCCCTCCATCCTGGCCACAAGTGCCATATGGCATTTGACAAGGATCATATTATCTGATTCTAATTTAAAATGCTGCAAGTGACAGCTAGGGACACTAGTTATTAATATTTTATAGAACCAATAATTCTTCAGGTAGATACAGGCATAAAATTGCCTTTGGGTAAATATCATTGGTTAAACTTCTTCTCAAGTGAGGATGATTTATTTGACTCTAGGTAATAAGAAAATAAAGAAGAGAAAGAAATTCTATATTTTAAAAGAGATACCAACCATTTGCACTGTATGCATCTTATTTAGGACCCAATTAAAATAAAGGGAAAAATAATTTTTAATTTCTGTAAGACAGTTGAGCAAATGTGAACACTGAAAACAGATTTGATGATATCAAAGAAATATCCAATGTTTATAATGGTATTATAAATGTATTAGATTTAAAAATCCTTTCCTTATAGAGAAACATACTGAGTTATTTACAATAAGATGATAAGTCTGGGAATTGTTTTCAAAGAATTTAGAAGTGGGAATGGATGGGAGTATTGATGAAACAAAAATGGCCAAATATTATTACAATAAGTGCTGAAACTACATAATTAGTATATAGGGTTTATTTTACTCCTCTCTCTTCATATAGATATATATGTATATATGTGTGTATACATATATAAATACACATATATATGTATGTCTTTTAATTTTAATAGTTTAATTTTTGGGGACATTTACCTTATGCCAGGCACTGTGCTTGGCACTGGGGTTACAAGGATGAAAAAGGCACAAGAAACTTTTAGCATACTACCTCACAAATGAACATATTTGATGTAACATGGACTGTGCTGACATAGAGGTAATTTCAGGAGGGAGCTTGTGACCCACCAGTGGGTTTCAGGTTCCCTTTAACATAGTCAAGGGCCTACTCTCTCAGCCTGTTTTCTGCTTAGCATTTCTTACCTTAATTTTGACATATGTATGTAAATAAAACATATATATGTGTGTGTGTGTATACCAAATATGTATGTATATATTTGAAAAGTCCCATAATAAAAAGTTATTTCAATGGCATTTTAATGGAAATTATGGAAATTTTCAAACATATATTTACATGTATTTGAATGTATATGTATATATTTGAATACATATGTTGTTGTTCAGTCGCTAAGTCGTGTCTGACTCTTTGTGACCCCGTGGACTGTAGCACACTAGGCTCCTCTGTCCTCCCAGAGTTTGCTCAAATTTATGCCCAATAAGTTGGTGATGCTAACTAACCATCTCATCCTCTGCTGCACCCTTCTCCTTTTGCCTTCAATCTTTCCCAGCATCAGGGTCTCTTCCAAGATTCAGCTCTTCACATCAGGGGCCAAAACACTGGTGTTTCAGCTTCAGCAACAGACCTTCCACTGAATATTCAGGGTTGATTTCCTTTAGGATTGACTGGTTTGATCTCCATGCAGTCCAAGGGACTCTCAAGAGTATTCTCTAGCACCACAATTCTAAAGCATCAATTCTGTGGCACTCATTAATCTTATGGACCAACACTCACATCCGTACATGACTACTGGAAAAACCTTAGCTTTGACTATATGGACCATTGTCTGCAAAGTTATATATATATATATGAAAATATATGTGTGTATATGTACACATACATATATTTGAAAACTCCCATAACAAAAAAATAAACAATTAAAAACAATTTAGACAATAGTAAGGGCAATGATTACAACAATCTGATATTTCTTGGTGTGATAATGTCAAAAAATAATAAATAGAAAAACGTGTAAACAAACTTTGATATTCTTAGGCCCCCTTTTTATATCATTGAATGAAGAACAGATTTCAATTCTAGAACTCAATCCAAACACATTTAATTATGATGGTAAAAAAAGTCTTACTATATTAGTAAGTCCTCCACATGGATTATAGAGTAAGGCAAGTAGTCTAAGGAACTTTATTTAAATCTTATGCTGTCCTGTTTAAATAGACTGTTCTTTACCATTTATTCCTTCAATAAATGTTCTCCATAATAGGCTATGTCCTTGGGACTGTTCCAAGTGCTGGGGAAAGAGTGATGAACTATATGGTCTCTGCCCTGAAAGAGTTTACTGGCTATGGGATAAAAACTATTGAATAAATAATCAAATACACAATTAGATTTGTGATAAGCACTGTAAAATAAAAATTACAAGATAATTATTTTAGAGATATTTGTTATATGTAAACATATAACAAGGCCACCTGATATTGTCTGGGAGGTGATGAGTAGCAAGAATTTATAAAGAAAGACTTTCCTGAGTCTTGCTTCTAAAAGAAATGGGAAGTCTTTGCAGGGTTTTAACTAGATATGATATGATCAGTTTTTCATTTTTATAAACAACTAAAGTAGGTCAGTAGAACATAGACGATAAGTACAGAAGTCCCAGTTTTGCCACTTACTAGCTGTCATCTTCTGTGTTCACATCTTTGAAGTTATAAAGCTGTAATTCTGCCTCTGAGGGTTGTATTGATATTAAAGTTTAAATGAGATAATCCATAGCAAATTCTCAGAACTATTGCCAAGTTTTAACACAACAGAAAGAAGATGGGAACTTGGACCAATCTGAAACTCAAGGGTTTGATTTGATGGTGAAAGAAAAACACATTTTCTTTCTACTAAGTATGCCTTTTTTAAAAATCAATACTTGGCTTTTAGAGGTCTTTAAAATTACAGCCAATTTTTCAAAATAAAAATAGTCAATTTCCAAACTGGTGATTAATGTAGAATACTCTCATGTTAAAAGATTAATAACATTTCTGTAAAACCTATTTTATGTTCATATGCTATGCTCATTTCTCATTTACAAGAATATCAATTCATCTAAAGTGCATTAATAACATCAAAGTATTCAACCACAGCAACATTTTCCTAACTTTATCATTAGGTTCTGTCATGTCCATAGTGATGAAAATTATAGCTTGGCCAAGTTAGGAATTAGCTGCATTTTGACTGCCACTTAAATATCTCATTGCATAACATTAAAAAAATTACAGATTTTTAATAAATCCCCAGATTTTTAAAATTCTATCCTCATTACCATTGTAGAAAATAAAGACCCACAAGTTTACTATTCTTTGTTCATCAATTTTAGCTACTGTTAACTTCATGACAAGATAAAGAATTACTGTATAAAAAAAAAACCTTGTCAAAGCATAAAATTGCCCTTCTCGTAGACATGTTTAGAATTCTGTTTCCTGAGTTTTGCTTTTCTCTTGCAACAGGTTTCGGTGTTGGTCTGTTCACACCCATCTATAATCAGGAACAAAGATGAATTGTCGGTCACTACCGTCTGCCACCTTCACTGATACAGCATCGCCTCAACAGCACAGGCTTAGAGAGGAAACAGCACTGCCCAGAAGTGAAGGAAGGCGACTTCTGGGGCCTGACTCTGCAATTGATAGTTGTGTGACTTTGGTAAACCCTTCACTGATGATGGGACTCTGATCCTATTATTGAAGGAGCCTGACTAGATCAAGGGTGGCAAATTTGCCACCTATGGACAGGTTTCATTGCAAGCCAAATCCATTGTTTTTTGTCAGCCTTCAAAATGCCAGATAGGCGAACATTCACTTTCTAGTATATTATAGCCCTACTCCTTCATCAGAAAAAGGCAAAATTCTGTAAAGCAATTATCCTTCAATTAAAAAAATAATAAATTTTAAAAAAAGAAAAAAATATATATTTTCTAAATTCATAGACATCATTTTTAAATAGTCTTGTATTTACTGAAAAATTGACCAGATACCAGGAATAGATTGGATTTATTCCTTCAGTTCTAATCTTTGTGTTCTGTTGCCTGTGCTTAGTCATGCTGGCTCTGCACCTTTTGTAAAAAAAAAAAAAAAGAACAACAAGTTGCCTATAGCCTGAAATATACAGAATAGCCCACTCTCAAGGCTATGACCTTTAAAAGTATAACACTTTTCCATTTATATAGAGATAAAAAGCTGCAGAATGAAGAATAACATTCTTCTTGTTGGAGGTTTATGGTACCTTGTAACCAAACATAGATGCAAGAACCTAGGTGCTAGAACAAATGATTTCTGCACCCAGAAATTTGCAAGAGTCAGCCACACCCCCTGCCCTTTTAGTATAAAAAAGCCTTAATTCTAACTCAGGTAAGACGGCTCTTTGGGACAGTACTTCACCATCTTCTTGGTCTTCTGTTTTTCCAAATAAAGTCACTACCCCTTGCCCCAACAACTCACCTCTCAGTGTATTGGCTTGTTGTGCTGTGAGCAGTACAAGTTTAGACTCAGTTAAGACTTCTGTTCTGGGATCCCATCCATGATACTGCATTTCATTTAGTCATCATGTCTCTTGGGGCTCCTCTGGGCTGTAACATTTTTGCACACTTTTCCTTTTTTTTTGATGACCATGACAGGTTTGAGGAATTCTGGCAGGGTATTTTGTAGGATGCTAATCTATAGAAATTTGTTTGATGTTTTTCTCATAAATAGGCTGGAGTTGTAAGTTTGGGGGAGGAAGATCACAGAAGTAAAGAACCATTCTCATGACATCCTATCAATAGTACTTACTGTCAACATGATTTATGACTGCTCATATTGATCTGATCACCTGGCTGAAGTAATGTTTATTAGGCTATTCCACTATAAAGGTACTTTTTCTTTCTTTCCACACTATGTACTTTAGAAGGAAGTAACTATGTGAAACCCTATTTAAGGAGTGGGGAGTTATGCTCTTGCCCCTTCATGCGCAATATCTCTACAAATTACTTGGATTTCTTTCTGTATGGGATATTTGTATGTTTTCTCCTTTTAAAATTTATTCCATCACTTATTCCAATATGAACTCATGTATATTTATTTTACACTTTGTGGATTGTCCTAGCATCTGCTTTCTGAAGCTTTTTCAGTTGGATTCTATTCTTTAACACACTCCTATCAACATGGGTTTGAACCTTTTTTAAAGCTCTTTCTTATGAACCTTTTTTTCAAGCTTTTTTTCTTACTTTCTGATATTATAAGATGCTCAAGATTCATGTTTTACATTTTCTTCCCAAGTCCTAGAATCATCCATTTCTCAGGAACCTTGGTTCCTTTTATTAGAGAAAGGTATTCAAACCTACCAAAGTGGGTGGTAGGTATGCTCATTGCTACTAGGGTGTTGTGTCTTTTGGGTCCTCTCAGCTCACAGAGGTCCTTTTAATTTTACACCTGACCTAAGTCAGATATTTGATTACTAGTCTGGGTACTGACGATATATGAGTTTTCTTGACCCGAGATCTAAATTACCTCTAAGTTTCCTTCCAACTGTTAGAGTATTGTTAGTATTCCCTCAGTCAAGAAAAAATTGCCAATTATGGGCCCAAATTGAAATGTAAGGAATGAAAATGGAGAAATTTCAGGACAAACTTTATGGGCTCTACTGTATCAGACAACACAGTCCCATGGGTTCATCGTTTGCAATGACTCTAATATATACTGATTCTTTTATTCACATTTCACCCTTGTCCAGATCTACCTCATTTCCACTGAACTTTCCAATGCAAGGTTTCTCAAACTTAACACTATTGACAATTTGAGCTGGATCATTGTTTTGGGCTTCCCTGATGGCTCAGACAATAAAAAAAATCTGTCTGCAATGTGGGAGACCTGGGTTTGATCCCTGGGTTAGGAAGATCCCCTGGAGAGGGGAACGGCTACCCACGCCAGTAATTTTGCCTGGAGAATCCCATGGACAGAGGAGCCTGGTGATCTACAGTCCATGGGATCTCAAAGAGCTGGACATGACGGAAGTGACTTAGCACAACACACGACACATTCTTTGTTGTGAGGGGCCGTCCCGTGCACTGTAGGATGTGAACCCATGGTGTTTACCTACTAAATACCAATAGTACCTCCTCCCATTTTGGTGTGACAACCAAAATGATTTCCTGACATTGCCAAATCTTCCTGAGGAGGCCAAGTTACCCTGAGAACCACTGTCCTAGTATGGAAACTTAAACTTTCAGAACCTGCTGCTAAATCCTTCTGACATCACAGTTCACCTACCTGCCGGGACAGACATGTCCCTTTGGGGATGGAGCCTGTACTACAATGAGTGCAATACTAAACTTGCCCCAACTGTCTGCCTTGCCCCTGAGATCTCAGGGTTCTCATTTTCTTACACTATCTCAGCCAACTCTTGTAAGAGCCCCAGCTATGAACAACTCATTGTCTCTATCCATTTGGTATTTGCTATTATCTCTTCATGTGAATGTGTCTATCTCTACTTCTAACCTGCAAATACTTCAAAGTCGATGACTGTAATTTGAGCTCCTGTTTATCTCAGACATGTCTAGAAATGGCTACAATGTATAATTGTTGGTTCACTGATCATTTTTCAACTCACTACATTAAGGAATTTCAGTGTATCAGAAGAATTTTTGGGAAAAAAAATCAATACTAATTGGGAACAAGAGTAAAACAAGTTGAAGTTATCTTCTTTGCCAAGTTAACAATATGACTTTAATGGAGCAATAAGCTTTTATTGTTCTGGATTTCTGTTCAAAGGTTTATAAGAAGCACTGAGGGAATTATTTCTCCCCCAAATTTACTTCTGTGCTCTCTGCATCCCCTTTACTGTGGCAAAGATTTTTGTGTAACTATGGGACTTGGGAAAAGTTAACCGAAGATGGGAAAGTTCACCTTTTTAATTTTTCTTTATATTATGGCCTACTTCCTTCCAGTGACTCCATTTCTATACACAGTGAGCATGTTTTCTGGTCTTCCCTGCACCTGTACCTACTTCTATCAACACTGTCTCCTGCCTTCCTCGAGGTAAACAAACTTTCCCCACTTAAGACATGATGATGGTCAAGCTAGAATCTCAGTGTCCTACTTTTAACCATGTAGAGTGGACATTTGGGTAGGGTCAACCAGCCATGCTATTGTTAAGCAAAAGTTCCTTCTGACAAATCAGCTTGCCGGGGATGCTCAGAACGACTTCCTGGAGAGAATCCTTCTTTTTGCTCCTAACAAAGAGAATGTAAACTCAGGACTGCTATTTACTTCATCCTACTTGCCACAGTTGGAAAAAGCAGAGATGGTCACAGATGTGCCCCCAGTTCTAGGTCTGTACCCATCTTCAGTGATTAATCTCAGCCTCTGTTGAGATTTTAGGGCTGTTCACAATGATATGTGGCCCTCTCTGAAAGAGGACTCTATGTCCCTTTCTTGGTCATGTCACTTGCTCTGTCTCCCTGTAGGAGGTGATATTTCTCTCACCCTTTGTCATCAGTCTTGGCCACTTTGCTTACTTTAACTGACAGAATATATACAAAAGGAATAAGATACATACAAGCAAAAGTATTAAGAACCATAACTTGGTTCTACAATTATTTCAGGGGTGCTTCTTCAGCCCAGTTCCCAGAAGGAGAATGTATGTGCACCAGAGACACAATCAGAATATAACATGAACAAGAAATAAAGCTTTGCTATTGTACAACAAAAACTCCTTTTAATAAATCAATCATTCTCTCTCTCTCTCTCTCTCTCTCTCTCTCCCCCAGAGGATGATTCCACCAGGTTTCTATCTTATAACTGGAAGCATTCTGACTAATTATCCTGTGACTAATATATATTCCTTATTCCATGACTAATACATACAATTTAGCAACACATTTACAAAGCAAATTACCAAGGTCCCAACATGCATGAACAAGTATACATTTAACTACTCTATCCTAGAAATGGCTATTTTAATGTCAAAGAAGAAATTATCTTCAACATTAAACATATGCTCAGAGATGCTAAACAAGTTTTCGGAGTAGCACTAATTTGTTCTCTCTAATGCTCATATTTACATTATAGCTAATGTTTAAGTCTCTTATCAAATACAAAAGTTATAATTTCAACTTCTTTTAATAATTCTTTCAATTTATTTTTCACTGCTTTTTTTAATATATAAATTTTATTGAAGCAGTGCTTTTTATACTTTTAAATTTTAGTTTTTAAGAGTCATTAAATTTACTTTGAACATGGAATGTTATTTGTTTCATGTTGAAATTAAACATACTAACATTTTCATATACATTTAGATATATGAAACATAGTAAAATTTTGAAATTTCTCTATTTCCATTAGCTAATGTATTACAGAAATGAGCTTCCCAGGTGGCTCAGTGGTAAAGAATCTGCCTGCCAATGCAAGAAACATGTTTTAAATCCCTAGTCCAGGAAGTTCCCCTAGAGAAGAAAACAGGCAACCCGCTCTAATATTCTTGCCTGGAGAACCCCATGGACAGAGGAGCCTGGTGGGCTACAGTCCATGAGGTCACAAAGAGTTGGACGTGACCTAGCAAGTGAACAACAATGTATTACAGAATATTAGTGCATATCCACATCTGATTCTCCTTTCCTTCTTATGAACACAAGAAGACCATTTTTCTCAACAATCTTGCAGTTAAAGCTGAATGACTAGTTCTAGTTCAATGGTTTCCAATCAAGGGTAATTTTTCCCCTCACCTCTCCACCCCACTCCACCAGGGGAGATTTAGTAACGTCTGGAGACATGTTTGGTTATCACAGCTATAGAGGGTGCTCTTGACATCTAGTATAAAGAGCCCAGGGATGCTGCTGCACACCCTACCAAGTACAAGACCGTCTGACAACAACGATCATTCAGCCCAATGCCAACAGGGCCAAGGTTGATAATCCCTGCTCTAGGCAATGAAACTGAAGTGGAAGTAATTTAGGTCACTTCCAAACTACGGCTTTCAAAAGCCTCTCTTCTGTTTAAGAAGCAACCTTGAAAGCCATGTGTTGAAATGGAAGAACCAGACTGGGTTCCCGAGTCATCACACAGTCATCACATAGAAAGAAGCTGCCCTGGAGAGTTGCCTGAGCCCGTGTAATCTGTGAGTCTGTGTGATCATTACATAAATCTGTTTTTGTATCTAACCTTTATTGTGTGTTTTAAGCCAGATTTCAGAGCTAATTTGTTACTGCAGCATAATTCATCCTATCCTCACTAACATCACTGTTCTTGATCAGTCGCTAATCTTTGCGACACCACGGACGGCAGCACGCCAGTCTTCCCTGTCCTTCACCATCTCCCAGAGTTTGGTCAAACTCATATTCATTGATTCAGTGATGCCATCCAACCACCACATTCTCTGTCAGCCCCTTCTCCTCCTGCCCTCAATCTTTCCCAGCATCAGGGTCTTTCCCAATGAGTCTGCTCTTCCCATCAGGTGGCCAAAGTATTGGAGCTTCAGCTTCATCATCAGTCCTCCTAATGAGTATTCAGGGTTGATTTCCTTTAGGATGGACTGATTTGATCATGCTGCCCATGGGCTCTCAAGACTCTTCTCTAGCACCACAGTCAAAGACATCAATTGTTCAGTGCTCAGCCTTCTTTATGGCCCAATTTTTACATCTGTACATGACTACTGGAATAACCATAGCTTTGACTATACGGACCTTTGTCCACAAAGTAATGTCTCTGCTTTTTAATATGCTGTCTAGGTTTGTCATACCTTTTCTTCTAAGTAGCAAGCATCTTAATTTCATGGCTGCAGTCACCACCTGCAGTGATTTTGGAGCCCAATAAAATAAAATCTGTCACTGTTTCCACATTTTACCCATCTATTTGCCATGAAGTGATGAGACCAGATGCCCTTATCTTAGTTTTTTTTTTTTTATTATAGTTACCTTCACAAAATTTCACCTATGTGCATGTCAATATACTACATTTAAAAATACCAACTTATATCATATGCACTGCTTCAAGTAACATTCAATTATTATATAACTTATTTTTAGGCAAATATTTTTCATTATTTCAGCCATGAACACATGCTGAAGATAGAGGTGACATTATTCAAGTATGAGCAGGATTTGAAGAATATATTTGAAAGACCAGTTGTCAGTACATTCAATAATCGTCAGAATGTAGAACAAAACTGTGTTAGTGTGAAAAGAATAGATCACTCAAGTCTGATAATGAAACTGAGAAACTCTAACTTCCAGGGAGTGCAGAATGTTCTTGTGCACAAGTTGTAAGAATATAAAATAAGAGATTTGAAAATGAAATTTTTCCTCAGCAGAGTAGATAGCATGCTGCATGCATTTCCCAGCTGCCTGGCTATGGCAAATGATGTATGTTCATAACACAGTGGATGGTGGCTTAGGAAGGGAATCCAATAAAATCTGTGCTGGAGCCAAGACTACAATCCAGGGAAAATGCCTCTAGTTAATCATCATAATCACTCCCTCTGTATGCCAGAGAAGGGCTCAATTTCTAACTCAGTCTTACTATAGATTATTTAAATTAGCCAAAAGCAGAGGCACAAAGTTAAGGCTCCCAAAATTTTAACTCAAAGTCAAGAGGTACCTGGTTTTTCATACCTTCTACTTTTTTTCCTTTCTCAGTGAAAGGCATAATAATAATTTGTAAAGCTTCAATTCATGCTTCCAAGTCCTTAGCAACAATATTATTATGAGACATAAAGTTGTTTGTAAAGGAACAAAAAAGGAATTAGAAATGTGTGCCCTACTGTGATGACACCAGTGTGCAAAATAAAACCCAGTTCCAAAATGGTGATACTTGCAGAAACTGTGTATTTAATCAGATTTTTCTGACGGAAACATTCTATTGCCATTGCCAAAGAGGCAATAAAAATCAGAATTCATATGCATCTTTTTTTACTAAAAAAATTAATCCTATATGAGCATATCTCATGGTTAGCTAAAGACCATTTTGATATAATCAAGGAAAAACTGGTTTTGCCAAATAAGTAGTTTTTCTTGATAAATACTTTTGACCCTGTGACGGTGCTTATCTTTCTAATATAATCTTATGGAAGTGACACTGTACAGTGTTCCGGAGGGTGAACCCAGCTGGTAGTTTGGGGATTCAAATTCTGATACTAAAGAACTTCCAAAATTCTGCAAAATATTGCTGAGGCTCAGACAGTTTCCACCACAAGATACCAGGACTTCCCTTGAAGAGGGGAAGAGGGAAACTTCATATTTGAGACTACTGAATACTCAGATTTGTGTAGGAGTAACCAAGTACCCAACAAACGAATATATTTTGTTCAAGGTCACTTAGAGAAATCAGCTCGGTTCACACAGGCATGACTGCTCAGGAAGGTCCAATCCAAAGGGTGGAATGAACTAACAGGAGCATAAGTGACATTGTTTTCTGATGATGCTCGGAGAAGGATGCCAACCAAGTAGCTGATAGTACAAGAAGGATAATATAGCACCACGTGGGAAACACCGGGGTCCTGGCCTCACAGATGGGAATTCCAGTTGGGTCACAAGCCAAACACTATAGGAAAGAGGAGCTAAAGACACAGTGGTAAACCCAAGTCCATGACCCAAGTCCACCTGTTACCTCAACAGTGGGATGCCCAGCCTATCCAAGCAAAAAAATGACCAGGACTGTATCTATAAAATGATATCACCGACTACTTCCTGGTGGAACTAAAAACTCCCGATTTACTCCCTGTCCTCGAGAGAACTAGTGTTAAGACCAGAAAGGATGTGTGCTGCTACTCACGCTGGAGTCGGGGAAAGGCACTGACGGAGGAAATACAAAGAAGGACTAAATTTAGCTCCTGAGATTTCCTTCTTCTTACGTTTTAAAATTGCTTCTGCACTCTCCTTGGAAGTACAATGTCATCTCATATTCCAAATGCTATTCACTATATAAGCACTCTAGCACTGACCATAAATGGCATCACTATTGCAATTTCCCATCAACAGTATATAAAAAATTAGAAATTCAAGAGTAAATACTCAGTTTTGGAGAGTATCTGTCACATAGTTAGAAACCAAAATAAGTAGTGAAATCAGCTTATTCAAAGTATAACATAAACATTATATGAAACATGTTAAATTGCATGACTTTTATTTTCTGAATGCACTTAAATTGTATCCATTGATGCTAGACTAAAATGGATAATTTTATTTATCTTTATAACTCTACCAGTTTCATGACTCATAGTAGGTATTCCTTCGATTAATGATCTTCAAAGCAATATGTTCAAACCATGGCTATGACATCAGCTTTATGACCACAACTTTGACATTAGGTTTACTGTACTAAAACTGTGGCTGTTCTACCCATATAGTTGATCAATAAAGCAAAAATAATTTTAACAAATACAAATCTCCCTGGGGTTTCATGAATTCAATTCTAATTTTGTCCATAGGGAAAGTAATGAAAGGCAAAAATTAAGAAAGTTTTCTTGGTATCATGATAGTCTCATCATTTATTATAACTTCACTGACTGACTAGGTATATAATTGTCCAACAAAACTCAAAGATGAGGTTCTTATAAAATCAAGAAAGATAACAGGCCATATAGAATATATTATTTTGCTGAAAGTCCTTAGTCATTCACTAGGTTCGTTTTTCTGAATGCCCACTTTTCTCCTTCAGTGGTTTTGATTAAAATTCTGGAAATAGATGCAACTCTCTGGTAATACAGCAGGCAAAATGGAAAGCAGACTGTATTAATCTGTCACCAAGCCTTAAATATTCCTTCTCTTCTCTTGTCTCATACAAAATGAGCCTCATCTACTATGTATTTTCATTCCACTGCCCCTTTCAGGTTATTGATCTTTGTATTATTTCTGCAAGCACATGGAAAGGTTTTATTATGTGTCTGAATTAAATCTATGATGCATACAGGCTGCTTGACTCAGCCAAATGAGTCTTTAATACACTTCAAAGTGAATCTTTAAAAAAAAATTTTTTTCATTAAGAACTGTTTCCTATTACAACTTCTAAAGTTACTTGATAGCCTTATGCAGTTTTACAGCATGTACTAAATATAAATGAAGAGCAAATAAAAATAAATATTACACATCAGGAGTGCTCATAAAACCACTGTGTAATTGTTCTGTCCTCCAACCAAGCTAAAGAAAGCAGCACCCAAAATCCTATTTTTAATGTTCTACACTTTCTATTAAAACTTATGACTGCTCCTTAGATAAGACCATATGCTTAAGCCAACATTAGGCAATTTCTCTTTTTCTCCCATTAAAACAACAAAACAACACAAAAAATCCAGAACCTAAGCAAATTTAGCTTCAGCTTCTTAGGATCAACATTTTTAATTAGGAAGATAAAGCATTTTAATCTTAAATTATTTATTCCTTGGGGATTTATTTTCCCATAATATATAATACTAAATGTTTTGAACACATTATTTAAAATAAAAGATGACAGTCTTGGCCCCAGGGCATAAATACACATATGATACGCTAACAGTTTATTCTCTTAATTATCTACAATGGTTGTGTTCCCTAATAACATTTATGATGTGTTAAGAAAATAAATCAAGAACAATTTAAAAGTAGAAGTCACAAAATAGAGCTGAATGAAAATTGGAAACTTGAGTAGTTGAGTAATCGGAAACTTAAGATCAGTTCTAACACTGATCTTGTGTATCTAACATTGTAAATCACTTCTTCTCAAATTACCATTTTTATAATACTATTGCTAAAACATTAATTCTTAAATAATGTAATTAAAGTGAGTTAATATTTAATTAATAGTCATATATTAATTAATAAACATATAGGAATATATAGCTTATATACCCACCCAAAAGATTGCCCATTCTGTTAGCAGACAATATAACAATAGCATCTAGGGGACTAAAGACAGGAAAACTGAAGAACTAGAGTCAAAATCCATAATGTATATAGACACAAAGTGCAATGAGTTTTAAAGCTCTCTGGGAATAAATCAATACACAAAAAAATTAAATTCTGCCCATGAAGGAATGACTATTTCTGCCCCTAATCTCCCCAAGTTCAAATAGAAAGGTAACTGCAATTAAAGAAGTGGGGTGGATTGAAGGGGCAAAACCCTTGTAAAGTTGTCTGCCTGGCTTACTTCACTTAGAATGACAGTCTCCAGGTCCATCCATGTTGCTGCAAACGACATTAATTCATTCTTTTTCATTGGTTGAGTTAACAGTCTATCATGTAAATATGCCACATCTCCTTTATCGATTCATCCATTGATGGACATTTTGGTTGCTTCCAACTCCTGGCTACCATAAATAGTGCTGCAGTGAACACTGGGGTGCGTTATCCTTTCCGATTATGGTTTTCTCCAGATAGACGCCCAGGAGTGGGACTCCTAGACCATATTATTGCTGTTGTTCAGTTGCCCAGGCGTGTCCGACACTTTGCGACTCATGGACGGCAGCACGCCAGGCCTCCCTGTCCCTCACCATCTCCCGGAGTTTGCCCAAGTTCATGTTCATTGCATTGGTGATGCCGTCCAGCCATCTCATCGTCTGATGCCCTCTTCTCCTTCTGCCCTCCATCTTTCCCAGCATCAGGGACCTTTTCAATGAGTCATCTGTTTGCATCAGATGACCAAAATACTAGAGCTTCAGGTTTAGCATCAGTCCTTCCAGTGAATATTCAGGGTTGATCTCCCTTAAGATTGACTGGTTTGACCTCCTTGCTGTCCAAGGGACTTTCCGGGGTCTTCTCCAGCACCACACTTCAAAGGCATCAATTCTTTGGCTTTCTGACTTCTTTACGGTCCAGTTCTCACAACCCTACGTGATCACTGGGAAGACCACAGCCTTGACTATATGGACCTTTGTTGGCAGAGTAATGTCTCTGCTGTTCAACACAATGTCTAAGTTTGTCATCACTTTCCTGCCAAGAAGCAATCGTCTTCTGATTTTATGGCTGAAGTCACCATCTGCAGTGATTTTGGAGTCCAAGAAGAGGAAATCTGTCACTACTTCCACATTTTCCCCTTCTATTTGCCATGTAGTAATGAGGCCAGATGCCATGATCTTAGTTTTTTAACCTTTAGTTTAAACCTGGCTCTTTCACTCTCCTTCTTTCCCCTCATCAAGAAGGTCTTTAGTTCCTCTTCACTTTCTGCTATTAGAGTGGTATCATCCACATATCTGAGGTTGTTGATGTTTCTCCTGCCTATCTCAAATCCACATTGTAACTCACCCAGCTCAGCATTTCTCAGCATAAAGGTTGAACAAGCAAGGTGACAGCAGGCAGCCCTGTTGTCCTCCTTTCTTGATCTTGAACCAATCAGTTGTTCCATACAGGGTTCTAACTGTTGTTTCTTAACTTGCCTACAGGTTTCTCAGGAGACAGGTAAGATGGTCTGGTATTCCCATTTTTCTAGGAGCTTTCCATAGTTTGTCATGATCTACACATTCCAAGACTTTCATTCCAAGTTGATGAAACAGGTATTTTTCTGAAATTCCCTTGCTTTTTCTATGATCCGGAGAATGTTGGCAATTTGATCTCTAGTTCCTCTTCCTTTTCTAAACCCAGTGTGGACATCTGGAAGTTCTTGGTTCACATAATGCTGAAGCCTAGCAAGCAAGATTTTAAGCATGACCTTACCAGCGTGGGAGATGAGTACAATTGTCCAATGGTTAGCACATTCTTTGGTACTACCCTCCTTGGGAATTGGGATGAGGATTGACTTTTTCCATCCTGTCACCACTGCTGGGTCTTCCAGATTTGCTGACATAATGAATGTAAAACCTTGATGGCATCCTCCTTTAGGGACCTGAATATTTCTGCTGGAATTTCATCACATCCACTAACTTTATTAACAGCTTCTTAAAGCCCATTTGACTTTGCACTCCAGAATGTCTGGCTCTGGGTGACTAACCACACCATGGTAGTAAGCCAATTCATTAAGATCTTTTTTAATACAGTTCTTCCATGTTATCTTTCATTCTCTTTAGCATCTACTAGGTTTCTCCCGTTTTAATCCTTTATTATGTCCATCTTTGGCCAGAATATTCCCTTGATGTTTCCAGTTTTCCTGAGTAGATCTCTAGTCTTTCCCCTTTTGTTGCTTTCTTCTATTATTAAACACTGTTCATTGAAGAAGGCCTTCTTGTCTCTTTGAAATCTGCATTTAATTGGACGTACCTTTTGCTTTCTCCCTTGTTTTTTGCTTTTCTTCGTTCTTCCACTATTCATAAAGCCTCCTCAAATAACCAAGATCTCCTTCTGGTATGCTGGAAACATTCTGTATTCTCATCTGGGTGGTGGTTACAGTTAAACAGTGTGTGTGCATGTGTGTGTGAGTAGAAATTCAAAAACACACATATAAAAATTAATCACTTGTGACTTATATGCCTTGTAGGGTGTATGCTATATACTTCAACAAAAAATTAATAACTAAGTATTTTACATCTTGGTAGCGGAAGTAGGTGAAAGTTTTATCCAAGTTCTCTTTTCAGTGGAGAAGTAAGAGATGAACTTCCTGATGGCCTGTTTCCTTCCTCATTGTCCAGCATGAAGAACCAAAAAGGGGTCACTTTAATTCTCTTTAACATATGGGTCTCTTCCTATATGATATATGTATTCATTTCCTGAGACTGTCATAAGTAAATTAATACAAATTTAATGGCTTATAAGAACAGAAATTTATTCTCTCCATATTCTGGAGATGAGAAGGGAAGCTCAAAATGTCAGCGGGACTGTACGTCCCCAGAAAGCTCTAGGGAAGGATCCTTCCTTGCCTCTTCCAGCTTCCAATGGCCCCAAGTGGCCCCTGAGTTGCAGCCGTATCTTTTCAAGTTCTGCCTCTGTCTTCACATGGCCTTCTCTAAGTCTCAGAGTTGCTGTGTCTTCTGATACGAGAACACTTGTCACTGGATGTAGGGCATAGATAATCTCATCTAGATCCAGAGTGACTCATCAGAGACCTTTTATCTTTATGACAGGATGGCTCAGATGGTAAAGAATGCACCTGCAGTGCAGGAGACCCTGGTTCAATCCCTGGGTCAGGAAGACCCACTGGGGAAGGGAAGGGCTACCCACTTCAGTTTCTTGCCTGGAAAATCACATGGACAGAGGAGCCGGGTAGGCTACAGTTCATGGGGTCACACATAGTCAGACATGACCGAGCAACTAACACTTTCACTTTCCAGAGACCTTTAACTTAGTGCAGACTTTGCTTTTTGTTTTGTTTTTTTTTAACCAAATAAGGCCACATTCACAGGTTCTTGGTATTAGGATATGGACATATTTGGGGGGAGGGGGCACCATTCAATCCACTGAAATGTATATAGACTAAAATGAAGGCAACTCTCCACTATAATAAAGTTAATATAGTCAGTTAAGAACAATGAAATGTATATTTGATTTGTGTGTTTCCCAGATGTAAAAGCAGCTTTGTTTACCTGATCTGACCTTCATAATCAGACTCCCTATAATAAAAAAAGAGATTTGCTGTGGTAACCAGAATATACAGTTGACATTTCAACACAACAGGGTCAAAAATCTCCGTTTAACTTAAAAATTACAGTCAGCCTTTTGTATTCACAATTGCTCCATATCTGCAGCTTCAACAAAGCACAGATCATGTAGTATTGTAGTATTTACTGTTGAGAAAAAAAGCCAGAGCAAACTTGCATTGTTCAAGGGCCAATCAAATTTATTTATCACCTATTCATTTATTTAACCAATTGGAACCCTACTAGCAGGAGGCAACATTGAAAGTTTTAGTTCAAAATAGAGAATTAGTTTGAGCCCATTTCAAAGAAAGGGAACATGACATTTAACTTCTAACTCTTTCAAAGGAAAGGGTTCACAATAACTTCAACAGTAACACCTATGTAAAATGATGGCTTGTAATAAAGGACAAAATTCTTCAGGTAAAACTTCCCAAAAAGCAAGTTGAAACTTTCCAAGTAACAAATTGAACAAACATAGAAATGTTTGACTAAAAATATAAAATTAGTCCTTAACTAAAGTTAAGAAACTGTTTTCTTCTTTTATGGTGACTAACTTTTGCCCACCGTAAGAGATAACAATATGTTATTTTTTATAAATCAATACAAGTACTTTTCAAGTATCAAACATTATGTCTACAAGTTTAGAAATAGCTGAGTCCTTCACAAACATGCATTTTTTCTTTTCTTCCCCAAATTACCTTATAATAAATATGTATATTTGATTTGCGTACTTTATATGTACTTTTTATGTATATGATATATATTCCTTTTAAAAACAAACCACTATTGTAATTAAGTATCTGAATTTATATTGGTGAATACTGAGCAATTATTTATGTACAACAAATACTCTACTAACAAAAAGTCCTTTAAGTAATTTGTGGGTATTATATATTTAATATTGTATATTGCCTATTTATGGGTATTGTATATTATAATTCCATTTACAAAAATTTGATTTTTGTATAACTATTATCTCTGAATAAAATGAGACTCATCTCTGCTACTTATTTAAAATGCAATGGTTATGACATAAGAAACACCTTCGGCTTTCACCAACAGGGTAAGTGACCATCACAAACCAAGTATCCTTCACTGTTCTTTTGTCTTCTCAGTCTTAAAAAGAGAATTTCAATTTGTCAAATAGCTGCATAAAAATGGAGACCTGCCTTTCATTATTGTGCAAAAGACAAGATTCCATGAAAACTTCTAAGAAGCATTTTCCTGAAAGCATAGCATAATGTGTGGATTTAAAAAGACTTTTGTATTACCAGTATTATAATTGGGCAAATGTCTGCTGCAAATATCCATGTCTGCATTCACAAGCCAGATTTTCCTAAGAGTCAACTGTCAGAAGCACTTTGGATTATAGCACAAAATACTCATTGATTATTTTGCAAATGAACATTTTAGTTCCTCTGACAATTTTAGAGGTGTTTCAGAAGATGGCCTGGAAAATGGAAAGCATGGGCAGTGGGACAAGATGTAGCACCAGACGTAAGAAGATAAGGCAGAAGAGCAGAGGCTGAGAGCTAGACCTCCTACAGAAGCCAGTAGCTGTATCCTAGCAAGGCATGCTGGGATTCCAAATGGTCTGGCAAAATGGGGGAGGATGTCAAATAATTAAACAACTACACAGATGCTATGTATAAAACGACTAATGAGAACCTACTGCATAGCACAGGGACCTCTACCCAATGCTCTGTGGTGACCTAAAGGGGAAAAAAAATTCCAAAAAAAGAGATACATATATACGGATAGCTGATTCACTTTGCTATAGAGCAGAAACTAACACAATGGTGTAACACAATTATACTTCAATAAAAATTTTAAAAATAAATAAATAAAAGTGTTAAGAACATGCAAAAAAAAAAAAAAAAAAACTATGTGTGGTGGAAAGCTGTGTGAAAGAAACTAACAAGAATGAGTTAGGGAGTAATAGTAGACTAGATATTTTAGAGGACAGTCTAGAAAGACCTCTGAAGAGGTGGTCTTTCTTTCAGACTTCATAACTGGACCACAGTCAAGGTAAATTCTGTTTCATGATCAGAATCTCAACATTTCAGCTCTAAGGTACAGTGCAAAAATGACTAACTTCTTCAAAATAAACCTAAGTTACATGCCCCGTGTCCCTTTTAAAGCATGACAATCACTTGGACACTAAAAAGTTGATGTAGAAGGAAGATAATGAGTAGACTCTGGTGATTTGTCTTCTAGTTTTGTGAAATTCCAAACTCACTGTAAACAGCTTACAGAAATAGGCAGCTCATTAGGTTCAGTCCCTAGCAAGATAGTACACAGCACTTAATCCTCACCAGGGTATTACTGGTACATCCAAGTCTACAAAAGAAATAAATTTCAGCACTCAATTACCAACTCTAGTCACACTGAATAGAAACAGGGAAAGATGTACTTACCACATGTGAGAATAACCTAAATACTAAGGCAGGTTAGCTACTTGGGCGTTAATAAATTACTATGTACCTTAGCCAATGGAGTAGCCAAATGTATGTAATATACATATACAGTTCTAAGCTTTCAACAAATTTCAGTCTGTTCTACCAACAGTTTAGAAATTTTGCTTTATTAAATAGGCTGTAGGGTTTCTTAAAAAAGGTCATAAAATGTAGAAAAGCAGGGGAGGAAAGAAAGAAAACAATAGTACCTCTGTGGTAGATCAAAGGTAGTAATGGCCCCAGTTGTCATTCTTCCTATAACCTTTGTCTGTAATTCTGTAGCAATCTCCCATCCTGTGCTCAGACATCTGAACTCATTTTAGGCCGTAAGATTGTGATGTGTGACGCAAACACACACATGGAAGGTACCTGCGTGAGAGCTTACTTCTGTCACTATCATAAGAAAGGCACGCCCCGGGTAGCCCTCTTGTGCCAGGGAAAGAGAAATAACAAGAACCAGAGCTGAGCTGTCCCAGGCATCCTAGCAAGGCTATCATAGAAGCCTCCCAGAACTGGAAGAGAGCCTAGTGAAGATCAGCAGAGCCCTTGCCCAACCTCCAGTTGACTGCAAACATGTGAAAATGAAAAGTGAAAGTGTTACTTGCTCAGTCGTGTCCAACTCCTTGTGACCCCAAGGACTGCAGCCCGCCAGGCTCCTCTGTCCGTGGAATTCTCCAGGCAAGAATACTGGAGCGGGTTGCCACTTCCTTCAAGAGATTTTCCCGACCCAGGGAACACCTGAGATGAACCCAATCCAGTCCTGATTGGTTGAACCTGCAGACTCAGAAGCTAAATAGACACATATTGCTATATCCCACTGAAGATTGCTATTGTTTATTAGAGAGTCAATAAACAATAATTAGAGACAATAATTATTGTCATTATTATGACAATCAATTCCTAATATACACACTTCCTGAAACTGAACAGTTTAACACTGCTTTAATTCTACTTCAGCTTTTTGTCCAATTTACCCAACTTTCTAAAGGATAAACATAGCTATCTATATTAGCATAGAGCACCACGAGTTCTAGTTTCTTAGATTTAATCATCACACTAAGCTAATAGAGACACTGGGAGAGAAAAATCCAACTGTGGTTCTGATGAAAGTTCCCTGCAGTAAATCAGAGAGATTTCTGAGTTGCCATACAGGCAACCAGCAAAGAAAAATTCTAGGGTTGGGGGGTAGGGGTATGGTGGGGAGCAGACTATCCCATCAAGTCAAGAAAGTAACACGTATTAGATGTAGGGAGTCAAATTGGAAACAAGAGTTGGGTTGGAGGAAGGCATTCCAAATGGAAAGAGCAGCCTGACACTTCTCTGGCAAACTCAGGTAAACAAAAGAACTTATTGGAAAGCTTCTAGGTAGCTCGCAGAATCAGAAGGAAAGCCAACCCTGCAAGTTTAAGTAAGGGTACAGTGAGAGACTTCAGTAGCAGTAACAGGTCTCTTCTGGACATTTTCCTTAGAGCAAGTCAGTATCAACCAACTTTAAGCCTAAACTATGACTCTGTTCAAAGTCAGAGACCTGGCAAAGATTATCCAAGTGTGCCAGGGTTACTTACACTCCCTTCACCCACTCCCTAAGCAGGGGAAGGAGGGCAGACCACTGTGATGACAGCTGTCCCAGACCCATGACCTGAGCAGGAGGGGAGACCTCTAAAGGAAGGGGGGCATGTTTCAGGGTGGGCAAAAACAATGCAAGTCTCCTAGAAACAAGAAGAGCAAGTGAGCAAGAATTCTAGCTTACGTGAGACAATAAAGGGGAATAAACCACCTACTTTAGACTGGATTCCAGCTGAGAAGGGAAATGGGCCGTGTGCATAAAAAAAAAAAAAAACTGATGTCTCTAAGAAAGTCTCTCCATCTTTAGCAAGGGCTGCTCTTCTCTTACCCTAAAGGAGTTTAGCAGCTGGGAGTTCAGTCTGGTCATGAAAATGTGATTGTTTCCCAGCATGGCTCCCACTGGCCCACAGGATACTGGAAAACGACCCAGTAAAAATAGCTACTCCAAATCCTGTGCGTCAGAGCATGGGCAAGGAGGATCATAGGACTGACTCCAGAGGGTGAAATGAACATGACCATAATTCCTAAGGAGGAAGTCTCTAGGCCCCACTATCTTTTTCTGAAGCAGGTAAACTGAACTATAAGATGAAACAATTAAATTTAAGGATTTCAGTTGGGAGAAATTTTATGAAGTGAACCTGTACCCTGTAAAACTGTACTACTAAATTTATCCAGAAATGATTCAACAGGGGGAAATGGTCAGCTAGAGTCCCTTGCCACATTTGCAGGGCTCAACACAATAGTACAAACCAGAACCCCTATTTTATTTATCTAAAGATTTTTAAAGTTAATACACTGTTAAATGAAATAGGTTCTCAACTCTTCTGCCTTGGCAAGTACTCCTGCAGATCAACCTGGGAGGCCTGGTTCAAATTTACAGTTCTCTGACCTTTGGGGGTACTTCGCTAGAGCATGAAGTGTGAGAAGAGCCAGTCCCCAGCCTTTGGCCTGATCCTGTTCCATTTTCCTTCCTACCCCAGCTCCATCCCACATCTCAAAGGCCTTCATACACACACATGTAGAAATTCCAGCTCAAGAACTGAAGCTCACCCCCAGACCCCACACCCTGCCATCAGCCTCTCCTTGGCCACACTTGGTGGCAGGGTTTGTGTACCAGAGAACGTGTATCCTCTTGTGAGGACAGACTCTTAGGAAGGGGTCTGCTGAAGTGAGCCCTGCGATGTGACACCAAATCCCCTTCAATGAAAGACTTGTTGCCCCATCCTACAAGATCACTGCAGGCAGATCGATCACTGTTCATTATTAGCCCCATTAAGGATTGCTCAGCTGTCTCACCTAAGGTCCTGCTCATTCCAGGGACATCCCACATTCAATGACTGACTGACATGAGACTACACAGGCCTGCCCAACCTGGCCCAATTCTAGGTCCCGAGCTCCCAGGCAGTCAGCTAAGACTTTTGCTAGACCTGTGTGCATGCGTGGTCAGTCACTAAGTCATGTCCTACTCTTTGTGACCCCATGGACTGTAGCCCGGCAGGCTCCTCCGTCCTTGGGATTTTTCCAGGCAGGAATACTGGAGTGGGTATCCATTCCCATCTCCAGGGGGACTTCCTGACCCAGAGACTGAACCTACATCTCTTGGGTCTCCTTCATCGGCAAGCAGATTCTTTACCACTAGCTGCCACCTGGGAAGCTCTGCAACACAGCTCAACTTCACCCTCTGCCCAATCCAGCTTCCTTCCCGGAGCTTCTCCAGGTTTCCATCTCAAAACCACTTTTTCCTAAACATGTTGCGTGCTAAGCTCCTCAGAAACTGCTTCCTGAGGAATCCAACCCGAGTGCTGGCAGAGACACTGGAAGCAGGCTCAGTGCTATGTGAGCAGGAATTCCAGGATGCTGTGGTCCAAAGAGGCAGAGCACAGGTTCGGTGCGGCATATTCCATCTGTCCCCTGGACCCAGAGATAATCATCTAAAGGATGAGAGACAGGAACATTTTTCCACTGGGTCTTCCCATTTGACATCCATCCTTCTTCAGTCCTGCACCTTTGGGTTCCCCAGTGTGAATCAGCTGGGGGACTTGTGCATTGAAGAAGGCTCTGGGGAGGACTGCAGAGAGATGATGCAAGTGCTGGCAGCAAAATCCTTGCAGGAAGAGAAGAATCTGAGCTTCCATGCCCTGTCAACCACAGCTGTGGTTAAAATCAGAAGTTCAGTTCAGTTCAGTTCAGTTCAGTAGCTCAGTCATGTCCAACTCTTTGCGACCCCATGAACGACAGCACGCCAGGCCTCTCTGTCCATCACCAACTCCCAGAGTCCACCCAAACCCATGTCCATTGATTTGGCGATGCTATCCAACCATCTCATCCTCTGTCGTCCCCTTCTCCTCCTGCCTTCAATCTTTCCCAGCATCAGGGTCTTTTCAAATGAGTCAGCTCTTTGTGTCAGGTGGCCAAAGTATTGGAGTTTCAGCTTCAACACCAGTCCTACCAATGAACACCCAGGACTGATTTCCTTCAGGATGGACTGGTTGGATTTCCTTGCAGTCCAAGGGACTCTCAAGAGTCTTCTCCAACACCACAGTTCAAAAGCATCAATTCTTCTGCGCTCAGCTTTCTTTATAATCCAACTCTCACATCCATACACGACTATTGGAAAAACCATAGCTTTGACTAGATGTACCTTTGTTGACAAAGCAATGTCTCTGCTTTTTAATATGCTGTCTAGGTTGGTCATAACTTTCCTTCCAAGGAGTAAGCATTTTTAAATTTCATGGCTGCAATCACCATCTGCAGTAATTTTGGAGCCCAGAAAAATAAAGTCTGACACTGTTTCCACTGTTTCCCCATCTATTTGCTATGAAGTGATGGGAGAGTTTTCTGAATGTTGAGCTTTAAGCCAACTTTTTCACTCTCCTCTTTCACTTTCACCAAGAGGCTCTTTAGTTCTTCCTCACTTTCTGCCATAAGGGTGGTGTCATCTGCATATCTGAGGTTATGGATATTTCTCCCGCCAATCTTGATAGCTTGTGCTTCTTCCAGCCCAGCATTTCTCATGATGTACTCTGCATATAAGTTAAATAAGCAGGGTGACAATATACAGCCTTGATGTACTCCTTTTACTATTTGGAACCAGGCTGTCGTTCCATGTCCAGTTTTAACTGTTGCTTCCTGACCTGCATACAGGTTTCTCACGAGGCAGGTCAGGTGGTCTGGTATGCCCATCTCTTTCAGAATTTTCCACAGTGTATTGTGATCCACAGAGTCAAAGGCTTTAGCATAGTCAATAAAGCAGAAATACATGTTTTTCTGGAACTCCCTTGCTTTTTTGTTGATCTAGCAGATGTTTGCAATTTGATCTCTGGTTCCTCTGCCTTTTCTAAAACCAGCTTGAACATGTAGAAGTTCATGATTCACGTATTGCTGAAGCCTGGTTTGGAGAATTTTGAGCATTACTTTACTGGCGTGTGAGATGAGTGCAATTGTGTGGTAGTTTGAGCATCCTTTGGCATTGCCTTTCTTTGGGATTGGAATAAAAACTGACTTTTTCCAGTCCTGTGGCCACTGCTGAGTTTTCCAAATTTGCTGACATATTAGGTGCAGCACTTTTACAGCATCATCTTTCAGGATTTGAAATAGCTCAACTGGAATTCCCCACTAGCTTTGTTCGTAGTGATGCTTCCTAAGGCCCACTTGACTTTGCATTCCAGGATGTATGGCTCTAGGTGAGTGATCACACCATCGTGATTATCTGGGTCATGAAGATCTTTTTTGTATAGTTCTTCTGTGTATTCTTGCCTCTTCTTCTTAATATCTTCTGCTTCTGTTAGGTCCCTATCATTTCTGCCCTTTATTGCGCCCATCTTTGCATGAAATGTTTCCTTGGTATCTCTAATTTCCTTGAAGAGATCTCTAGTCTTTCCCATTCCATTGATTTCCTCTATTTCTTTGTATTGATCATTGAGGAAGGCTTTCTTATCCTCCTGGCTATTCTTTGGAACTCTGCATTCAAATGGGAATATCTTTCCTTTTCTCCTTTGCTTTTCACTTCTCTTCTTTTCACAGCTATTTGTAAGCCCTCCTCAGACAGCCATTTTGCCTTTTGCATTTCTTTTTCTTGGGAATGGCCTTGATCCCTGTCTCCTGTACAATATTATGCTAAGTGAAATAAGAAAAAAAAAATTCAGTATGACATCACTTGTATGTGGACTCTAAAGCATATAACAAAGTAGCGAATATCACAGAAAAGAATCAGACTCACAAACACAGAGAGAAACTAGCGGCCATCTTTGAGGAGATGGAAGGGGAAGGGGCAACGTAGGGGTGGTGGATTAAGAAGCACAAACTATTAGGTATGAAATGAGCTTCGAGGATCTACCGTACAACATGGAGCACATCACTAATATTTTATTATAAATATAAGTGGAATATAACCTTTAAAAATTATGAACTACTATATTGTACACATGTAACTCACATTGTACATCAACTATACTTCACTAAAAAAGTAAAATAATCACTCAAGACATTTGATCCAGACATCCTCAAAGGTGAGTAGAAAGTTTATGTACAGAAGTATTCATTGTAGTCTTATTTTTAATAACACATAATTGGAAACATCTGAAATGCCCCAAAATAGAGGATAGTAAAAATAAAATATGGTCCATCCATATGTTCTCATCTTCTGGATTTCTCAAAATTCATGTTTTTTAAGAACAGTCAATGACAAATTAAGTGACAAAGCATCATCTAAAACTATCCAGCATGTGGCAAATTTGGTTTTGGTGTAAACATGTTCATATACACCATATACAAGTATGGTAGTGTAAATTTACATAGAGGAAGTAGAAAATATATTAATAATGGATAATTCTGAGTAATAACCAGCATAGTTACCTGAGTTGTTGTTTCGTCACTAAGTCATATCCAACTCTTTTGCGACCCCCATGGACTACAGCCCGCCAGGCTCCTCTGTCCATGGGATTCCCCAGGCAAGAATACCGGAGTGGATTGCCATTTCCTTCTCCAGGGCATCTTCCTGACCCCAGGGATAGAACCTGCATCTCCTGCACTGGCAGGCAGGTTCTTTATCACTGTGCCAGCAGGGAAGCCCAGTTACGTAAGTAGCAGTAGATAATTTAAGGCACCTTTAGTTTTGTCTTTATACTGTTCAATATGTCTTAAATTTTTAAATATAAACTCAGAAATGTGTTTTTATTTAAATAAACAAAGGAAGTAGTATCAGTTTTTTCCAAAATGTATAACCTAACAGGAAAATCAAGATAAAATCACCATAACTTTAAAAATCCTAAAAACTGTTTCAGAAGTTTATACATACATTACTACTTAATCTCAATGATTCCTTGTTTAAAGAAAGAGGATTGATAAATGTTCTGAAGATGAATAAGATACCAAATAATCCCTATTCCTCTAATTTGGACCCCTGACATTTTCATTAACTATCTTCACTGTATTTGGGAAGGCTTAGGACTAACCTCTCTCTTCTAAAACTAGAATTTTAAGTAAATCAATGTGAAGGAGGTACAGTGGTCTACTGAGTCCTTTTAGAGGAAGAAGTATAGATTATATTGATTGCGAAAACTCTTAAGGGCGAATGAAAAGCAAGGCAGCAAACTTTATATCGAATACCAACTCTTGCCCCTGGCTATAATATAGAGTTAACCAAGTTACTTCACTTCAGCAAGATCACAGGGTATTTTGTCCACAAAATACCTCTAAGGTTCAGGCAGGGTCACTGATTCAGTTCAAGTTGTAGAATAAGAGACAGCCTTAGGTAAAACTGGAGAACCAAAAAACTTTGTCTTCTGCACTGTCTGAGCCACACGTTTGTGCAGAAATGTCTCCTTCTTTGGAATTCCTCCTTCCACTCTACGCCTGCGAAGTCCCTGTCCTGTATCTGAACACATCCTCAGTCTCGCCCCAGTTCTCAAGGTTGACCCATAATAGATGATGCTCCCTTCCTAGAAGCAGCCTGACTATGTGACACTCCTACTCCTCTCTTTGTCTGTCCCTAGTCTCCAACAAATATGGAGAACTACTTTGCACTTCAAAAAAAAAAAAAATTAATGGCTGATGAGGCATGAAAATTAGTCATGGGGTTTCCTTCTTTCAGGAGAGAGACACAGATGAATAAGGTCCTTCCAGAGGTCATGAATAAGACAAAGAATGGCTGTAACAGGGAGGACTGGAGATACTCAGATGAGAGAAGCACCCTGAGGTAGGCAAGTCTTTTGAGTCACACCCTTCCAACAGTCACCCAAGCTGGTAGGGCCAAGCCCTGACTGCCAAATCTTGTCGGAGTTAGTGGAAGCAGTAAAAAGGGAAGAGAAGAGAGACAAGAAATGGGGCAAAAGCTTAGAATTTGAGTTGGTAAAATTTCCCAGGAGACTCCACAGAAACAGAAAGTTGAATATTCAACTCGATAGATCATCTGTTCTAGAGCTGAGCTGTAACCTCCCTTTCCATTGCCTGTGGCTTCAGTAAAGTTGGTAACACACAAATGCCTGGGTGCTTCATGGTCCTCATTGGGAACAACTAGATGAGGAAAAGGATAAGAAGACTCAAAAATGATTAAATGAGTCATTTCCTGAATTTCTTCAGTAACTCTCTGAGACAAAAAGTTTAGGAAAAATGTTAGCCACGTTTCTCCCTGGGAACCTTCTGTGCTGTTCAAGTTTCTTGCTCTTCAAACACCATGGAGTTGGGATGGGGCGTCTAGCCAATTTCGTGTGATTCTCAAAGGTCAAGCTGTCTCAAATGACGCGTGAGCTACAGAAGCTAAGCCGAAACATATACGACAGCAGTGCCATCCCAAAGTGTCACATAATATCAGAACACGGCCAAAATAATGAGTCCTCATTGGATCAGAGATTTCCTATGAAAGTTTCTGAACAAAAGCTATTAGATCATGACAGTTTCTTTTCTGTCATTTCACATAAGGTTTCTGGACTAGAAGTTCTACTAAGATGAACCCCAGGGCAAGCTGATTAGTGCTGGTTGTCATGGATACCTGTAGATAATCTGAATGTACAGTTGGTCATTATGTTGCTTCTTGGTGGTCTTAATGAAGCTACAGGAAACAGTTACTTAATCTGCCTGCTAGCTGGCTGATTCAAACAAACAGCATTAGATGGAAGCACACCAATATTTTTAACACTTTCCTAGCTATTAATACTTCCCAGGTGGTGCTAGTGGTAAAGAACCCCCTTGTCAATGCAGGAGACAAAAGAGATACAGGTTCAATCCCTGGGTCAGGAAGAGCCCCTGGGGAAGGAAATGGCAATCCACTCCAGTATTCTTGCCTGGAGAATCCCATGGACAGAGGAGCCTGGCAGGCTACAGCTAAAGATGTAGCTTAGCCATTAATAGCTGCCTTTCTTCTCTCTCCCCTCAACCCAAATAAAATGGATCATTTGCCTGAATCTCCTTAACTCACTAATGACTCACTTGCAACCTAAGTCAACAGAGCTTATATATGTGTCTCCCCTATTTCTCCAAAATACCTTGTTAGGTCAAGGACATGAATTTTACACTTGACATTGAGTTTGGCATTTAGGAAATGTTTATAATATTTATTGAATAAACAAAAGGTCCTTTCCCCCTTCTGGGGATTGCCCTTCCCTTGGAATTCTTCTTCCATGACTTTTTAAAGGTGTAGCACAATCATATACTTAGGTCTTCGACTCAATTGTAACTTTTTACTGACTCATCACTTCCTCTAAATATACCTCTCCCTGATTAATTTCTTAGGCATCACCCTGTTGATCTTTTTTCACAGGAATCATCACAACCTGTAATTACCTCATTTCTTTCTATACTCTTTCATCGATACCTCTTTTATAAGTTATCTGAGAAAAGGAGCCTTGAGTGTAGTGTTTACAGTTTTCTCCTCCACATTCAAAACAGAGAAGGCACCAAATTGCTATCAAGAGGATGAATACCAGGTCTGGGTTGACAGAGGAGCTCTGTAGTGATGCTTTCTGCCAAGGACACAAACTAAGAAATGACCAGATACCCAGGCGGTAGTTTCTGAGTGTGACTTTTATCACTTCTGAGCTAGGTTTCCACTTACTTGCCAGGTCTGTGAGGTGTGACACTTGATACAACAGTATGAATCTAACCTATCTGTGCCGATGTCTGTTCACAGAGCAGCCTTGCCAATGCAAGTCCACTGGCCGATGTCCAAATTCACAGAGCTCTTTCCAGCTGCACAAGGATGCTAAAGGTTTTCCTTTAACACACATGTAAATCTTTGTGATCTTTGACATTACTTTGTTCTGAAAATCCAACCTTCATCGTTCCCCTTTTTTTAAGGGGGAAAGGATTTGGTTGGTCAATCAAAATGTTTCCACATCTTAAAATGCATTTAATCTTCTTCCAAACTTCCACAAAACAGTGATATTTTTGGAATGAAACATATTTACATACGAGGGTTACTTACCATCTTAAGTATTTGAATAAATTTTCCTCTAAGCTCTGCATGTATACACAAAGGCTTTCCAGTATCTATTGAAGCACGTTAATTTTTTTTTTTCTTTTTGGAAACTTCGATTTATCTTGTTCTAAATGCTTTGATTTACTAACATGGCAAATCTCCTTTTAATGAGGTAATTAAAATTCTGGGTAATGTCATCATGGGAGAACTGGCATTCTTCAAATTCTCTTTAGGACAAAGTTATGGTTTTGGAACATATGTTCGTTTCCCTTAAGAATTTAATATTTCTTGATGAAGAGAATTTTTGCCATGAAAATAAATATCTTACCTCGGCTCTGCATATAGTTGTTGAATCCTCCATGTCAGTTTGCCGTTAAAAGCTAACGTGGAAAAATATCTTGTTGTGGCCAAACACTTTATTTTGTGTTACTTTTCATGTATAAATGTCACAAAACTGGTCAGTCAGGAAAAGTAAATTTGTGAGTATTTTTAAAATAAGCCTTGATCTGGTAGAAAGTGAATTATTGTGGAGGGGGAGGGGAGGGGGTACTGAAAAATCAGGTAGTCCAATATAAAATAAAATTTCCTATAAACTTTTATCAGTAAACATCCAACATCATGTAGATATTTTTCATATATTTTTGTTACTCGAGTTCAGTATTTTTATCAAAACCAATTTTTAAGTGTCAGCCAGGCTTCTTTCTATGTCTCATCCCTTCCAATAAAGCAAGGACCCTTCAGCCTGGCATCCAGGGTCTTCACAGTCCGTTGCTTGGATCTTCTTTCACCTCTTTCCTACACTCAATTTTTCAGGCACACTGAGGAGGCTTCTCCAACCTCAGATCACAGACATAAAGATTCAGACTTCTGTGCTTTTCTGTATGATGTTTCCTCTTTATTCTTTCCAGCTATCCAGCCTGCATAAACAATTAATTCCTCTGTGCTTCAACTTGATATATCTAGTTATCGAATTAATTGTTCACAAATGTGTCTCCTCATCACCCCACCTCCTCAACTCCTCCAGAACAGAAATCATTCCTTATTCATTTTGGTGTCCTTAGTACAGAGTACCACGTGATCTCACTCTGGCCTGTGTAAACACGCAAATGCTGTCTCAGCTTTGTCAATTTTTAAAATCTGCTCATATATTTTTCTGCTTTGTTTTGATTTTTCTAACTATTGCCAGAAAAAGAAGTTATTATATATAACATAAAATATATATAAAAAGTTATTATATATATACATATACAAACATATTCAAGGAAATAGAGGAAAAACAAAAGAATGGGAAAGACTAGAGATCACTTCAAGAAAATTGGAGATACCAAAGGAAAATTTCATCCAAGGATGGGCACAGTAAAGGACAGAAACAGCAAGGACCTAACAGAAGCAGAAGAGATTAAGAAGAGATGGCACAAATAGACAGAAGACCTGTTCAAGATAGGTTTTAATGACCCAGATAACCACAACGGTCACTCATCTATAGCCAGACATCCTGGTTTGAAGTCAAGTGGGCTGTAGGAAGCATTACTAAGAACAAACTCAGTGGAGGTGATGGAATACCAGCTGAGCTATTCAAATCTTAAAAGATGATGCTGTTAAAGTGCTGCACTCAATATGTCACCAAATCTGGAAAACTCAGCAGAGGCCACAGGACAGAAAAAGGTCAGTTTTCATTCTAATCCCAAAGGAGGGCAATGCCAAAGAATGTTCAAACTACTGCACGATTGTGCTCATTTCACATGCTAGCAAGGTAATGCTCAAAATCCTTCAAGTTAGGCTTCCACAATACATGAACCGAAAACTTCCAGATGTACAAGCTAGATTTAGAAAAGGCAGAGGAACCAGAGACCAAATTGCCAGTATCCACTGAGTCATAGAAAAAACAAGGGAATTCACAGAAAAACACCTACTTTGCTTTATTGATTATGGTAAAGCCTTTGATTTTAGTCAAAGTGAAAGTCGCTCTGTCGTGTCCGACTCTTTGTGACCCACGGACTAGAGTCCATGGAAATCTCCAGGCCAGAATGCTGGAGTGGGTAGCCTTTCCCTTCTCCAGGGGATCTTCCCAACCCAGGGATTGAACCCAGGTTTTCTGCATTGCAGGTGGATTGTTTAACAGCTGAGCCACAAGGTAAGTCCAAGAATACTGGAGTGGGCAGCCTATCCCTACTCTAGTGGATCTTCCCAACCCAGGAATCGAACCAAGGTCTCCTGCATTGCAGGGTGATTCTTTACCAAATGAGCTATCAGGGAAACCCTTTTGAGTGTGTGGATCACAAGAACTGGAATATTCTTAAAGAGATAGGAATACCAGGCCACCTTACCTGTCTCCTGAGAAACCTGTATGCAGGTGAAGAAGCAACAGTCAGAACCAGACAGGGAACAAAGAACTGGTTCCAAACTGAGAAAGGAGTTCATCAAGGCTGTATATCATCACCCTGCTTATTTAACTTCTAGGCAGAGTATATCAGGTGAAATGCCGGGCTGGATGAAGCACAAACTGGAATCAAGATTGCCGGGAGAAATATCAATAACCTCAGATATGCAGATGATATCACCCTAATGGCATAAAGCGAAGAGGAACTAAAGAGTCTCTTGATGAAAGTAAAAGAGGAGAGTGAAAAAGTTGGCTTAAAACTCAGCATTCAGAAAACTGAGATCATGACATCCAGTCCCATCACTTCAGTGACAGATTTTATTTTCTTGGGCTCCAAAATCACTGTGTATGGTGACTACAACCATGAAATTAAGACACTGGCTCCTGGAAGGAAAGCTATGATAATGTTAGACAGTGTATTAAAAAGTAGAGACGTTACTTTGCCAACAAAGGTCCATACAGTCAAAGCTATAGTTTTTCCAGTAGTCATGTACAGATGTGAGATTTGGACCATAAAGAAAGTTGAGCACTGAAGAATTGATGCTTTCAAACTGTGGTGCCAGTGCTGGAGAAGACTCTTGAGAGTCCCTTGGACTGCAAGGACATTAAACCAGTGAATCCTAAAGGAAATCAACTCCTAAATATTCATTGGAAGGACTGATGCTGAAGCTGAAGCTCCAATATTTTGTATACCTGATGCAAACAGCTGACTCACTGGAAAAGATCCTGATGCTGGGAAAGATTGCAGGCAGGAGAAGACGGGAGTAACAGAGGATGAGATGGTTGGATGGCATCACCAATTCAATGGACATGAGTTTGAGCAAACTCTGGGAGACAGTGAAGGACAGGGAAGCATGTGTGCTTCCTGGGGGTCCATGGGGTCACAAAGAGTCGAACAGGACTGAGGGACTGAATAACAACAATACACATATAAATGTATATATATATATATATATATATATATGCATACATGATATACATATAGATATGTATATATAAAACATAAAATGCCATCTGTTAATATTCAGTGATTTAAATAATGGTCAAAGGAACTGATAGAACCTGTACTCCTATGTGTTTTTTGAAGAATTCTTACTCCTACATATTTCAAAAATATTACATTGATTGTCATGTAATATTACTGGGTGAGTTGTTCAACTGAATATCCACATCTTCACTCTTTTCTTTAAAGCAGAGGGAAATTTACATGCATTATTCTGAGGACTAGTTGGAAAGATCAAGATTGTTTACTCCTTAATAATTCTTACTAATTTAAATAATTCATATCATATGAGTAAGTCACTGAGCCAGGAGTATACTGGGAAGTCAAGTGAAGGAGAGCATATTTGCTGAAAGCCCTGATAAAAACTCTAGAAAGAGGGAAATCTATCCCCAAGAAACAGTGTGTCTATTATTAGCAAACTGTGAGTCATATGAAAACAAAATCATATATCAGATTAATTGTCTCTCTCAATCTGCTAACATAAAGTACTCTTCCATCTTTGTCTCTCTGGTACAGTAGAAAACTGCAAGAAATTCAGCTTCTTTTGTTGAAGTCAGATCTATTAATACATATATACAGAAGTGATATTTTATGGCCATAACTTCATCTTTGATTTCACTGGATTATAATGCACTCATGCACACAGTGGGACTCAGGGTTTGGCAGTGTGTGGTAAGTGAGGTTCTGTGAAGCTGTGCAAACAGACTGTCTCTGCAGCCAGTGCAACTGTATGGAAGGTCAATCTAACTGAGACTACTGTTGCTATGCATTTTCCAGCATTATAATATTTACTGAGCACATATCAGAACTGCTAAAATTCCTATCTGTGTACATGAGAATGTGTACCAAGATTTATTTTTCTAAATGTCTATTAAAATAGTAAGTTGCATAAGTCCACCAATTCCTGGACACTCTCCTTCCATAATATTGTGTCCATCCTTAAATTAAAGCCAATCTTCAAAATGCCAACAAAGAATACACTAAAATAATTTCAGGGAGTTACTGGAAGAATAAGTTTAGATGGCGGAAAAAATTCTGTTTCAGAAATCTTAATCATTTTTAAATGCTACAAAGGGACTGGCTATAATTTTTTATTTTGTCAGCGCCTAGAAAGAGAGAGGAATTCTATGAGGAATGGTTGAAGACAATCTACCTTCTCTCATCACAAAGCACACAGAGCATTTTCCCATCCAAAGTCTGAATTACTATTAAGACATTCCACATCACATATGAATTTTCAAATTATTTGAAGATTAAGTAGCTATTTCAATTTTTTCTACTGCAGAATAAGAAAAGTATACTTCTATAATGAGAAATACCTTTTCAATATTCTGTAAGCAGCAAAGTCATTTTTTATTTTCAGAACACTGCAACATGCAATTATTTGATTTGCCTAGCCTTCTTTTCAGATCACTTTTACAGAAAATGTCATTTGAAGAAGAGTGGGAAAGAAATAGACATAAAAGAATAAAATAAGAAATCTGATAATTGGTATACAGTAGTTCTTCAGCTTAAAACAATGGAATATTGTACAAGGAAAGATCACCTCTACAAAAAGATCATAATGATACGCAAAACATTGCCAACTTAGACTGTCCTCATTAAAGTTGTAAGACTGTAATCCTGTGACCTTTCTCAGAGGTGGCATTCAGCACTTGATGGTTGTTTCATGCTATTTGTATATACATCTGTGTTTAAAGAGATCAGAGTGAAGCCGGAAAGTAAACGCAAAGTGTTAGAATCTACTAATGCCTAATGGGATCTTTTTCCCATTACAGAACCAACAAAAAATCCTTGACCTTATTTGGGAGTTACTTTGAGCAAAAATTATATACACATATGTGCATACAGATACACACACACCTCATATAATCTATTGGCTTTTTTTTTCTTATTAATGTAATAGTTTTATATTCTAAGGAGTCTCAAGATGAAAATATTATACTACTACTGCCCTCTCCTCTAGAAACCAGATGCTACAACAGTTCAGATTATGGGTTCTGAAACCAAAATACTCAAAATCCTGCATCTTCCACTCAAAGTGTATGAACTTCAAAAATGCTCTCCACTTTTCAGTTTTCTTGTTTAAAATGAGGACAATACCTACTTCACACAGTTGTTGAGAAGTATCACCTCATATACAGAAAAAAGTAGACTATAAATATTGCCTGATACTGTTGTAATAAAAGTAACGCTTTCATTCCTGCTTTAAAATATTGTTAGACATTAAATGGTAGGCAAAATTTTTGTTCATAACTATGTAAAAAAAAAGCAATAATTGGGTGATTTTCTTTTTCCAGAAACTAATTACAAGCATCACAAGTGACAGATTTTCTGTGAACGAGGATTTTTTTTCTTTACTCTTTATTTTTTTATTATTATTATTTTTTTAAATTTCTTTTGGCTGCGATTGGTCTTCACTGCTGCGCACGGGCTTTCTCTAGTTGTGGCCAGCAGGGGCTCCTCTGCATCGCAGCGTGGGCTTCTGACAGCGGTGGCTTCTCACCGTGGAGCACAGGCTCCAGGACGTGGGCTCAGTAGTTGCAAGTTGCGGACTCTACAGCGTGGGCTTAGCACTTGTGGCACATGGGGTTAGCTGCTCCACAGCAAGTGGAACCTTCCTGGACCAGGGATCGAACCCACATTTCCTGCATTTGCAGGCGGATTCTAATCCACTGTACAAATAGGGAAGTCTTGTGAACAAGGTTTGATTTGTCACTTATTTTCTATGTCCAATGTTTGCTAATTCACTCATTGATTTAGTTATTTGAAGAGGAAAAAAACCCTGAAAATAAAAGTTTAATTTTATTTTATCCCCATAAATAATAAATTTCTATTCTTCACACACGAAATTAAATTATAATTCATCACTTCTAAAATAGTTACATTATAATTATTTCAGACTTTAAAATAAAATATATCTTCCCTTAATAACTTATTAGATAGTAATATTTATATGTTGGGTAATGTCTTTCTAAGAAATGGAAGAGTTATCAGAATGGGTCTGCAACACATAGTTAAATCAATAATCTAGCTTTTCTGAAGGAATTTTTTAGGGCCTATATGGTAGTAAGGTATTGAAATTCCATTTGAGGTAGAAAAGATTAGTTTCAAGTAGACTATGAAAAGTCAAGTATGTGTAACCCCTAGAGCAATCACTAAATCAACTATATAAAGAAATATAGTAAAACATACAATAGACAAACTAAAAAGAAATATTAAAAACATTCAAAGAAAACAAAAGGAGGCAGGAAAGAAAAACAGAGGAATAAAAAGGAAGGAAGAAAATAAACAACAAACATTAAAATTAAACTCAAATATATAAATAATCATATTAAATATAAATGTTCTAAGGACCCCAATTTAAAAGACAAAAATTGTCAGAATGGATTGTTTTAATAACCTATCCATATTCTGTTTATAAGATATTTATTCAAATGTAATGAACTTTGCAGTTTAAAAAGTAAAAAGGTAAAGTTACACCACATAAACACTAATCAAAGTAAAACAGGGGTGGTAGACTTAATACAAAAGTAGACTTCGAAGCAAAGAAATTAACCAAGGCTAGAGAGGCAAACCACATAATGATAAAAGAGTCAATTTACCAAAAAGAATAAAACAACCCTAAATCTGTATGGACCTAAGAACAGAGCTTCAAAATACATAAAGAAAAACTGACAAAACTAAAAGAAGAAATAGACAAATATACAGGTACATTGCAAAACTTCTTTTATAAGCAGAATGCTGGTTGCCAGGGGCTGGGAGTCTGGAGAAATGGGGAGGTACTAGTCAAAGGGTACAAACTTCCAGTTCTAAGATGAATAAGTTCTAGAGATCCAAGGTATAGCATAGTAACTACAGTTAACCAACTGGTAAGAGGGTAAGTCTCAAATGTTCCTATCACCAAAAGGAAAAAGTAATTATGTGAGGTGATGGAGGTGTCAACTAACTCTAGTGTGGTAATCATTTCACAGTATGTGTGTATCAGATAATCACATTACACACCTTGAACTTACATAATGCTATATGTCACTTATATCTCGATGAAGACAGAAAAACAAAAACTCTCCCATCAATCAATAGAAATAGTAGAAAGTCAGAAAGGTTATATAAGAACTGTCCAACACAATCAATTATAATTAAGAGACATTTTTAAAACATTCCACCCAGCAACACCAAAATAGAGATTCTTAAAACTTCACCTGGAACAGATAACAAAAATAGACTATATCTTGGATTACAAAAAAAACCTGAGCAAATTTAAAGAATTTAAATCATATAAACCATGTTCTCTAAAAATAATGAAACTAATTTAGAAACCAATAATAGAACTATAACAGGATAAATTCTACACACTGACAAATTAAGCAACAAACCCCTACATAATCCATCAGTCAGTTCAGTTCAGTTGCTCAGTCGTGTCCGACTCTTTGCGACCCCATGAATCGCAGCACGCCAGGCCTCCCTGTCCATCACAAACTCCCGGGGTTTACTCAAACTCATGCCCAAGGAGCCAGTGATGCCATCCAGCCATCTCATCCTCTGTCGTCACCTTCTCCTCCTGCCCCCAATCCCTCCCAGCATGATCCATAGGTCAGAGGAAATCTCAAGGAAAATTATAAAGCAATTTAAAGTGAACAAAATAAAAATACAATGTATCAAAATGTGTAGCATACAGCTAAAACAATGCTCAGAGAGAAATCTCTAGCAATCATTGCTTATGTAGGCAGTTCTAGCTTTGAAAAGTTCCAACATACATGAATTCAGTTACCACAGTTTAACTAAATAATATTAGTCCTTAAAGACACTTCAAATTTTAGTTACTAAAAACCGTATTTTTAGTATATATTTACTGCAAATAATCACATAAAGTGCAAACTTTGTTTCTAGCTTTTCAGTTCACAAATCACTATGTAAACAACAGATGAGCATCATGAGTGACCAATCACTTCTTTCAAAGTCTATCAATAATTGGCCAACATAAATCAACTATTTAGTTCATGCACAGATAGGGAAAGGTGTAATTGTGTCGAATCCTTGTTTCCCAGTGATGAATCCATTGGACATTTTCTAAAATGCATAACCAAAAGAGGAAACTGGCCAACAAAGAAGAATGTACTGCAAAGAAGTGAGATGAAGTTTGAAGTCAAAGAACATGGAATCACAGAATAGCTGACTGTGGAAATGCTGACAGTATAATCATTTGGGAGGCTCTGGAGAAACCAGAGGAACTCAGTGCAGATATATCTTTTGGAAATATTCTCTCCCACTCTTTTTTTTCCCCCAGAAAAGTTTCTCTGAGGCAAGAGAACTTCAAACTTTCTCTCAGTGTAAAAAATAAATACTATTAAATTATGCCAGTTTTCTTGTGTGGATATTGTACTAGTTATATAAGGTACCACTCAGGTACCTTAGGAAGCTGGGTGAAAGGTTCAAGGGATTCTATGTACTATTTTTGCAACTTCTTATAAGTCTTCCCTGTTGGATCAGTCAGTAAAGAGCCTTTCTGCAATGCAGGAGACCTGTGTTAGATACCTGGGTCTGGAAGATCCCCTGGAGCAGGAAATGGCAACCACACCAGTATTCTTGCCTGGGAAATCCCATGGACAGAGGAGCCTGGCAGGTTCCATGGGTCGGAAGTGTCAGACACGACCTAGCAACTAAACCACCACCATCACCACCATGTAAGTCTATAATCATCTCAAAATAAAAGGTTAAAATAAATAAACTTTGTGGCATCCAAATATTTGAAGGCTTTCCAAAGCTAAGGTATAAGTACAGAGAACTTACTTCACCCTTTTATTAATCCTTTCTAAATCCCACATCACAACTTAGAAACATCTTTGGAAGAGGAAAGAAATCTCTTATGGAGGTTTGTGGGGAAAGGCATATCCAAGACCAATAAGAATTCTTGGCCTTGGTGACATTGAGTTAATGGATCTCTTAGGAAAACTGTATTTGCAGTAATAGAGAAGCCAACACAAACTGGCTTAACTGAAGTGCACAGGCTCCCATAGTGCAGAGGACATTTAGGTTTCTGGTGTGGACTGATGAGAACTCCAGTCTACAGACATACCTCATTTTTATGCACCTCACTTTATCGAGCTTTGCTGGTACAGTCTTTTTTTGGGAACTGAAGGTTTGTGGTGACCATGCATGGAGTAAGTCTATTGACACCATTTTTCCAACAGCATTTTCTCACCTTGTGTCTCTGCGTCACATTTTGGTAATTTTCAAAATATTTCAAACTTTTTCATTGTTGTATTTGTTACAGTAACCTGTGATCCATGATCTTAGATCACTATTGCAAAAAAAAATTACAACTTATTGAGGCTTTATTTTTGGGCAATAAACTGTTTTCTTATATAAGGCATGTTCATTGTTTTTCAGACATAAAGCTCTTGCTCACTTAGTAGACTATAGTATGAAAGTGAATTTCGCTCAGTCGTGTCCGACTCTTTGTGCCCCGAGGACTATACAGTCCATGGAATTCTCCAGGCCAGAATACTGGAGTGGGTAGCCTTTCCCTTCTCCAGGGGATCTTCCCAACCCAGGGAGGGAACCCACGTCTCCTGCATTGCAGGCGGATTCTCTACCACTGAGCCACTGCCAAAGCCCAAACCAAGAGCTCATGCCAATTATCTGGACTCGGGGCTTTTCTGTTGTAAAGGAGGGATGGAAGTGATGCTGCAGAAGCAACAATAGTGTTCACTACAAAGTCACACTTAAACAGAGGCTGTGCCTGCCTAGTAATCATTTAGATACTATTAACTGAACAGGTCTTTTTCTTCATTCTAATAGAACTATGTAAGCAAGTATGCAGGATGGAAGATATTTACTTATTTGGTCAACCAATCATTTTTAAAAAATGGCTAGAGCATTGAATCATTATTTCACTATTTAACAAGACACCTTGATAGAGCAAGTATCCAAAGACTGGTTAAATTTTTATATGGGTGTCTGGTCAGACTGTGTTTATATAGGTCTATTATTTTTCAAGAATTTTACTGGAAGTTTTAAAAATTAATTAAGGCAACAAGTAACACTCTTTTTAACAAGAGTAATCAACAACCAGGTATTAATACCATTACGTTTTCTCTGTATAATGTAAATTTAACCCCTTGAGAAGTTGGGGAGTTTTGGGGGGTAGGCAAAATAGTTCCTTTCTTCTGCAAGTTGACATAACAGATTTATTACTGCTTTCTCCTCCACCCACAAATTTACTTGTAATTTTATCAGATCAACTGGTTGTTTTGGCACCATAAAGCCACAATATATATTCAAGCTGTTCGCCCACTAAATGAACTACAATATTATAGAAGCATTTTCATATGCAAATGAAGTCCACCAAACGGAAAACCAACAGCAGCTTCCTCTAAAATTTGAAAATCAACTTTTGAAATTGATCTTCTTTAACCATCTGGTCATAGCACTAAATGACTTAGTAGAAAAACTGTCTCCCATTTTTATTGGCTTGAGAGAGGGTAAATGTTTGTTTTAATATGTTTTGTTAATCTTCTCTTCAAAGGAACCAGAGGAGAGCCACTGATATTAGCATATCTACTATCAAAAGCTCAGATACCTACTGCGTACAGAGTCTATTTTTGATCTACAATTGTTCTTTTCCACATACTCCCACTTAATGTTTCACTATTATTCTCTTCTAGTCACATAGTTCTTTTTTTAAAAAAAGAGTTTTATACATACAAAAAGATCTTTTCAGTTCTTTATTCTTTTGATTTATTTTCTTGTCCTGACTGATTCATGATTATCCCCCTCCTATATTTTAATTATACTGTGTCATCTTCTACCTAATTTTTCTTAGCTAATTTAGAGCAAGGAATCATGCATAGCCACTGAGTCTCTTTTATTTTTAAAATATGATATAAACATTATTTCTTTGATGATTTTCAGATCAATACATTTTTAAATAATTGAATGTTCTTCTTCACAAATTCACAGAAAGAAATTTTGCTTCTCTATTTTTTGCACGATTTAGTCCTCAGGGACTAAAGTCCTTGAGACTTTCTAAAACAGAAAAAAGATTGCAAACAACTTTATTTATAGAAAAGGAAAGTCTGTTAAATGAGCAACTATAAGAACTGCTCACATGTAAGATTTTAGAAATTTCAAAACCACATACCTATCTTACTCTTGATATGACTATAGTTCTATTCCAAATTATTAAAAATGCAAAATTAATTTCTTAAATCAACATATATGCAGAGTACACCATGAGAAACGCTGGGCTGGAGGAAGCAAAAGCTGGAATCAAGATTGCTGGGAGAAATACCAATAACCTCAGATATGCAGATGACACCACCCTTATGGCAGAAAGTGAAGAAGAACTAAAGAGCCTCTTGGTGAAAGTGAAAGAGGAGAGTGAAAAAGTTGGCTTAAAGCTCAACATTCAGAAAACTAAGATCATGGCATCTGGTCCCATCACTTCATGGCAAATAGATGGGGAAACAGTTGAAACAGTGGCTGACTTTATTTTTCTGGGCTCCAAAATCACTGCAGATGGTGACTGCAACCATGAAATTAAAAGACGCTTACTTCTTGGAAGGAAAGTTATGACCAAAGCAGAGACATTACTTTGCCAACAAAGGTCCGTCTAGTCAAGGCTATGGTTTTTCCAGTGGTCATGTACGCATGTGAGAGTTGGACAATAAAGAAAGCTAAGCACAGAAAAATTGATGCTTTTGAACTGTGGTGTTGGAGAAGACTCTTGAGAGTCCCTTGGACTGCAAGGAGATCCAACCAGTCCATCCTAAAGGAGATCGGTCCTGGGTGTTCACTGGAAGCACTGATGTTGAAGCTGAAACTCCAATACTTTGGCCACCTCATGCGAAGACCTGACTCATTTGAAAATACCCTGATGCTGGGAAAGATTGAAGGCAGGAGGAGAAAGGGATGACAGAGGATGAGATGGTTGGATGGCATAACTGACTCAGTGGACATGGGTTTGGGTGGACTCTGGGAGTTGGTGGTGGACAGGGAGGCCTGGCATGCTGCGGTTCATGGGATCACAAAAAGTCGGACACGACTGAGCGACTGAACTGAACTGAATTGAACTGAAATCAATATAACATTCTATAGCTGAAAAGATTAGGAATAGGCCCTCAAGAGGACAAATTTTCATAATCAAAGCTATTTCCTTTAGCTATTTCCTCTTCAATGCGAGGTGTCCTGAAACAGAAATATATTGATTCCTAATGATCTTTGATAAAGTGACACCTTGTCTTACTTGTATATGCGAATCTTTAACTAGGAAGGAAGAGAGGAGACAGGAAGGGAGAGAGGCAAAAAAGAAAAGCAATGAAAAGAGTAAGAAAAGAAAGTCATTGTTTTGCAAGGATACCATTATCTTATATTCTTGGGAGACATACGCCAAGTAATTTAGTAATTATATGATCAAAGGAGTTTTCATGCTTTTTGCTCTACTAAAATAACTAAGTGCAAACTAGTACAGCCACTATGGAGAACAGTGTGGAGATTCCTTAAAAAACTGGAACTAGAACTGCCATATGACCCAGCAATCCCTCTCCTGGGCATACACACCGAGGAAACCAGATCTGAAAGAGACACGTGTACCCCAGTGTTCATCACAGCACTGTTTACAAGAGCCAGGACATGGAAGCAACCTAGATGCCCATCAGCAGATGAATGGATAAGGAAGCTATGGTACACATACACTATGGAATATTACTCAGCCATTAAAAAGAATTCATTTGAGTCAGTTCTAATGAGATGGATGAAACTGGAGCCCATTATACAGAGTGAAGTAAGCCAGAAAAATAAACACCAATACAGTATGCTAACGCATATATATGGAATTTAGAAAGATGGTAACAATAACCCTATATGTATAGATGTATAGTAGTAAAAAACAGATGTATAGATGTATAGAACAGACACAGATGTACAGAACAGACTTTTAGAATCTATGGGAGAAGGCGAGGGTGGGATGATCTGAGAGAATAGCATTGAAACATGTATATTATCAAGTGTGAAACAGATCGTCAGTCCAGGTTGGATGCATGAGACAAGTGCTCAGGGCTGGTGCACTGGGATGACCCGGAGGGATGGGATGGGGAGGGAGGTGGGAGGGGGGATCAGGATGGGGAACACATGTAAATCCATGGCTGATTCATGTCAATGTATGGCAAAAACCACTACAATATTGTAAAGTAATTAGCCTCCAACTAATATAAATAAATGAAAAAATAATAAAAATAACTAAGTAACCCAAAGGCAAAAGGTCCCAGAGAAGGCAAAGCTAATGATCCTTCTGTTATAAATGCACCTTTGCAGCTGGTCACAGTGGGGACGGGACTCTGGCCACTGGTGTTCTGCACACACACCATCCAACCTCAACTGACCTCAGAGGGATACCATACCAGCCCACCCCACCCCACCCCAGCACTGCAATGACATCACACTGACTTGTCTTCAGATCCCAACCTCTACTCCTGTGTTTTTTTATAATCTCTTGTGTTGTTTTTCTCCATATGTAGAAAGGAGAAAATTACAGCGCCAATCTCAAAACTGGTATGAAAGCTAAATGAGACAATATATTAAAAATATAAAACACATAGATTTTTCTTAAAAATAAATTTCCACTCTAACTCTCTTTAAAAGGCCTAGAATAAAATTGTTTTTAAGTTTTTTCCTGATCCATAGGGGGAGGTTGGAGGAAAATTTTCACATGTCAACCATTTATGTCATTCAAAGATACTGCCTCATTATGATCAACATTATTTGGTTTTTCTTCCCACACAGCAAAAGATACACCTCCAGTATAAAAAAATGGTGCAATAATTTAATAAAGAGAAAGCTGGTTCCCTTGTATTTTTCTCCAAAAAAAACCCTATAACTAAGCATTATAATAGCAAACTTCTATAAAGTGCTTACCATATACCAGAGACATATATTAATCATTCAATCCTTTAAACACTTGTACTATTATTACTATACTCGCTTTATAGATGAGAACATTGAGTAAGAGAAAACAGTTTTCCCAAGGGTGCCAAGCAAAAGGATGGTGGAGATGTGCTCTGAACCAAGCAGAAGCTTTGCGTTTTAACTACCATACGCTATCTCCCCATGGATGAGAGTCTTAATTGGTCCATCCTCTCATTAATGCCGAGCATTTGGTTCCTCCTGGATGTGAACCAGTGCTTTTCTAGGAGATATCTCTGATGCCCCTCTTGAGACGACAAGTTGCAATTTCCTATCCAGAGGAGAAAATAGTACATATACAACACAGCTCTGGCCTCTAACAAGTTGGTCTTCAGCAGCAGGACAAAGGGCCTTGGAAAGAAACATCTTTGATCATTTAAACTATCTTTATGACTGTTAATAAAAAGTCATACAGAATGCATTCATTTTCCTCTTGCACTCACAATTAAGTAGGAGGACTGTTGCAAAATCTGCAGGAACTTAAAGCATCTTATACAAATACTTCTGGAAATGGTACAAATCTAACATTTCACTGCCATGTAATTAATCAGTATCACCCGGAGATGAGAGTTAGCATGATGGATCTTGAGCTGGATCATGGTGGGTTTTGAATGGCAATTTATTCCCTAAAACAATGCTACCTTCATTATCTACATGTGATGACCTAGGTTTTATGTGCTCATGGTGTATTTTTGAGCTTCCCAGGAGGCACTAATAGTAAAGAAATTGCCTGCTAATGCAGGAGATGTAAGAGATGCAGGTTTGATCCCAGAACCAGGAAGATTCCCTGGAAGAGAGCAACCCACTCCAGTATTCTTGCCTGGAAAATCCTCACGGACAGAGGAGCCTGGCGGGCTACAGTCCATAGGGTCGCAGGGTTGGACACGGCTGAGCAACTTAGCACGCACACATGGTGTGTCCTTCAGTAGCTCAAAAAAACCCTTTTATGGTAGATGCTATAACACGCTCCCTCCAGAACTGAGACACACAATTCCCCTAGTTGCTGCAACTAAGTAAGTTCCCTGGATATGAACAGGTTTCATTCCAAGAGTGCATTTGTAAGTCAATTTGTTCTTAAGTCCAACAAAGTTAGCCTAGATACCCAACTAACACACGGCTATATACTGCCACTTTTATTCCTGTGTCTGGACATCCTGGGCTTGCAGTAAGGATACTGTTCTACTTACTGTACTCTATACAGTATTGCACAGTGGAGCACACAAAAGCACAACCACTTTTGTGGGTGCACAAAAGTGCCAAAAGGATGCACGCGCGTGCCAGAAACGAGAACTAACTTACATGATTGGACATGAGAATGCACACCAGCATCTCTGAAAGCTGGCAACTTGAAGGTTGCTCTGTAAGGGACTTACTCTAATGATTGCTGAGAGTTTTCAGCCGAGCCTTTTTCTGGGAATTACTTGTGAACAGAATCACTTCACCCAAATTTCTTCCCCCTCCTCTGGGTCAGCTCACACCCAATGATGGTTAATATTGGGATCTGAAGTTCTTACCCCTTTGCCTCTATTCAGAACACTCTGGGGGCCATTCCAGCTCCTCCACATCCCATGGGATCAGCTGAGGTCTTTGTTGGACCCACATTCAAGTTTGGCTTCACTCTCAGCCAATCCTACTTCATCCTCCCAGAGCTATGGATCCCATAAGAATTCCCCCAACAAATCTCCTGCCACAAACCTCTGCTTCAGAATCTGCTTTCTGGGAACCTGACCTGAAACAACTGTTTAACAAAATTAGTCTCCATATTGTGTGTGTGTGTGTGTGCTAAGTCACTTCAGTCATGTCTGACTCTTTGTGACCCTGTGGACCATAGCATGCCAGGCTCCTCTGTCCTTGGGATGCTCCAGGAATGAATATTAAAGTGGGTTGCCACGCCCTCCTCCAGGGGATCTTCTTGAGTCAGGGATCAAACCCATGACTCCTAATCTCCCTCACTGGCAGCAGGTTCTTTACCACTAGCGCCACCTGGGAAGCCCCAGTCTCCATACTGCCCGGTGCAAATATTTCCTGCTTTCTGCAGACCACACTGGCCTCATCTTCTGCTTCCCATGGCAAAGGATATTTGTATTCTGTGACATACTGGTGGTGTCCCTGGCAAGGACATTTTCTCAGGTCAATATAATTATGAAAATTGCTTCAGTCAAGCACAGTCATTGAAGGATTTTATTATAAACTCAACACACGAGTCAATCCCATAACATCATCTAAGAAATCTTTAAAATTTCATATTGAAAAAGATACTACAGTTTGCAAAATAAACAGCAATAACTACTGGACAATTGACTCAACTGTGAAATTCAAGTCTCTTAAGAATGGCCAGCAGTTCAATGGAAGATTATGATTTCAATGATCATAAAGTTTCATAAACCACTGATATCAGGCAAAATATGGAGCATATTCTTCTAGACTATGTTGCTTTCCCTCCAATTCTTCACAAGTATACATGCATCTCTTCAGAGCTCTCCATTTTGCTTGCTCAAGATTAAGACATCGTCATTCTTAATGGATGAGACGACATCAAAGCGAGGTGTGCTCCATAGCCCGGAGCATTGTTCAATTACCAACCAATATCAAAGCATATTCTTTATATATTTTGCTGATTTTGTGCAGCGCTTTTCTGAACATAAATAGATTTTTATAACCAGAAAAAAACATTCTGTTGGACAACAGCTTAAAAGTAGGCATACATGTACACATACACACACATACACACACACACAATAGCAACTCTCTAACAACGAAACCTTTGCTTTTACAAAACTATTCTAGTCTTAGAGCACCCTACTGGCAACTATGAGATCTTAAATAGAGCTATACATTTGGGGTCTACGTAAACCTAAACAAGTTTCCAAAGAATCTAAAATCTGAATGTAAGGCTAGGATTAATAAATTCTTACTGTACTCACCACCCAAGCTTCCTAGAATCTGTAACTTTGCACTTGCTGATTAGTTTTTATTGATTTAACATTATATTTAGAGATATCTCTTCCCTGGTGGCTCAGACAGTAAAGAATCTGCCTGCAATGCAGGAGACCCAGGTTTGACCCAGGCTGAGACCCAGGAAGATCCCCTGGAGGAGGAAATGGCAATCCATTCCAATATTCTTGCCTGGAGAATTTCAGGGATGATCTCTATATTCCTTTGGAGTTTTATCTCTGGTCTAAAAAAAGAGAGATTTAAACCCAAATTTGTACTGAGTTACTCTTATTTTACTTACAGTGAACTGTATTTTCCAAAGATGGCTGCAATGGTATCTCCCATCTTTCTAGCTTTTCTTACAATATGACCAGGACATCTCCCCCATGAAGTTATAGTGCGTTTCTTTGAAATTGATTGTATCCTTGTGACTGCCTTATCCAAGAGTATGACCAAAGTAATACAGTGTGAATTTCAAGGCTAGATCATAAAATGCATGTGCTTCAGCTTTGGGCTCCTGTGGTATGCTCTTATAGCAGTTGCCATCTTACGCTCTGCTCACTCAGTCGTGTCCAATTCTCTGTGGCCCCATGAACTGAAGGCTCCTCTGTCCATGGAATTTTCCAAGCAAGAATACTGGGGTGGGTTGCCTTTTCCTTCGCCAAGGGATCTTTCTGGACCAGGGACTGAATCCACGTCTCTTGTGTCTCCTGCCTTGGCAGGTGGATTCTTTACCATTGAGCTACCTGGGAAGCAGCCATGCTATAAGGAAGCCCAAGAAACCTGAGCAAAAGTATAAGGGAAAATCCTCTCTGAAGGCAAACTTGGATTAGGCTCTCCCTTATATACTTTCACGGTACTGTGCATCTTCCCTAAAGATCTATTAAAACAGTAGTAATCAATTAATTTCTTGAATATTTATTCATTTGTCATCAACTTCTTCCTCTAGAATTTAATTTCAGGAGAACCAAAACTAGTCAGTCTTATCTTTGTCTGCCTTCTGTCTAGAATGCCTGCCATGTAATGGATCATCAACAAATACTGAACAAATTCAAAAAGGGACAAAAAGGGCAAGCAGTTGGCAAGACCTCACATCAGATGTTTGTGACATTAAGGATAAGGTGCAGCTCTTTCAAAGGATTTGAAAGCTTACAAAGAGACCATGACTACTGCACTAAAAATTAAATGCTAATAAAGTTTAAGTCTGAGCAAAGCTGGGCATACAGGAAATGTTTATATGCACGGCATGTTTTCCCAGATCACAGTTATCTAGCTCCACACCCCTCTTTTTTGGCAGAAGTGCCTTTCCTTTTCAATCCTCTCACAAAGCTTGGAGTCCCAGTCAGGGTGTTTGAGACATGCCTGTGGATAGAGCAGCTCATTTGCATGGCAATGCCTTCATAATGGGCTTCCTTGATGGCTCAGTGGGTGAAGAATCTACCTGCAAGGGAAAAGACACAGGAGACCTGGGTTTAACCCCTGGGTTAGGAAGATTCCTCCCCACCCCCAGGAGGAAATGGCAACCCACTCCCTCCAGTATTCTTGCCTGGAGAATCCCATGGACAGAGGTGCCTGGTGGGCTACAGTCCACGGGGTTGCAAGAGTTGGACACGACTGAGTGAGCAAGTGAGTCTTCATAATTCTCCTTTCTTGTTCAAAACTAAAGTGATCACTAAAGTGATAAAGTGATAAAGTCAGAGATCTTGGTGCTACTGCATTTTGAAATGGACACTTCTCTGTTTTGGAGGGGAGTGGGGACGCTCCTGGGTATTGTGGGATGTATAGCAACATCCCTGGCCTCTGCCCAGCAGACAGTGGTAGCAACACATTCTCAGCCCCACCAGGTCCCCCCAAGTTGTGTTAACCAAAAAAAAAGTCTCTGCACATTGCTTGACGTCCCTAGAAAGAAAAATTGCCAGGTGTTGAGAATCACCAGTCACAGAGAAAACACAGAAAAGCTGCCAGGCAACCATCAAGCCTCTGTGTAAGGAGCATAGGGTGTCCAAGGGTGTCAGTGCCAACACACTGTGATTGGTGGCCTTTCCCCTTAAAGCCAGGTCCAGGCAGGTCTGGCCTGATAACCAGCCACCTTGTCTCATTTTGTTCTAAGTTAGGCCCATGTGTCTACTGACCCTCAGTAGTCAAGTGCTCTTCACCCTCCTCTAAGGCTGCACTCTGCAATAAAAGCCTCAAAGCAATGCCTTTGTGCATTAAATACCTTCTGGAGGTTTTAGAGAATTCTTTTATCCATATTCTATTTTTACCATGATCCCTCTTCATAGGGTCTGGGATGAGGTCAATTGGTCCATCTAGAGCACAAGTGATTGATACATGCTACACTCTGGATCCCCACTACCAGCAAGGGCTTCTTCAGGGTTTAAGACATACCCAAATACATAGGAATCCAAGGATAAGGATGACTCAGATTCAGCCTTGGACCTTTACCATAATCACATATGAAATAAGTAATACTCATAACAGGACAGGGCTATAAATGATTATATTGAGTTTCTGTTCACATCTCTTGCCCAATCTTGCTGGAAACATTGGTTAAAAACCACTAGCTAACATCTCTCATGGGGATACCAGACAAGTAAGTGTCATGAAATGAGTTTCTCCACATTCCTTAAAGTAGCCCAGGCTTCTCCAGTATTCGCAATCCAAACGACATTCCCTCAAGGTCAGTTTCACATTTCAACACATTAAAATTGAGGTTGTTTCCCAGGAAGGAGAGATTCAATAACTCACATGCCTTCTGCTTTCCTGCTGATCTGTTCATAGAGGAGGCAGGCTGCTTACAATTATTGAAACAGAAAAGCCAGATAATGATGTGTTTGAGAACAGCCTCAAAACCAGTGCCTGGGTCACTCCCTCTGTGTTTATGAATGCCTATGTCATCTGGCTGTGAGAGTGCTGGTTTCATGGGGGTGAGGCAGTTGTGGCCCAGTCCCCACATAGCTGTCTTTAAAAAAACATGATTCCTGTTCAAAGAAGACAGATACTCCAGGAAACAGGGGGTGGCCACTGTCTGTGATTATAAAGTTGTGATTGCAAATAGTCTCACCTAGGACTGAAAAGATAGAATGCAGACAATCTGTCTTCCTTCTCCATATTGCTCTGGAGATGAATTTAAGGGTGTCTTCTGAGGCCAACTGAATCACCACCCTTTGCTTCCATGACTATGTGAAATGTTTTAAAATTATTTTATGTTGTGTAAAAGTTCAGATAACTTTACCTTCTCTGCGGTGATCTGACATTGGAAATCATCTTGCAGCAACAGAATATCAAGAGTGAGATCTGAGGTTATTTTCCACCATGACAAAATAGGTATATGTGTTGTTCCAATTGCATCCATGAAAAGGAAGGTTCTAGAATCTCAGATAGGACATGAATATTCAGGTTATTTATGATGAAACAGAACTCATCACTCACATAGATGCCAATGACTCTGACCTACCTGCCCTGTATAACAGGGAATCTGTTTGGTTACGCATTTGGGATGCAGAGCATGTGCTTCAGAGGATGATGCAGCTGAGCAGAGCAAAGTATCAAGTATAAGAGAGAGCACCCTGTTCCTTCCCAGAGGGGACAAGTGAGTGAGGGGTCACAGGTCACCAGCCAATAGTGTTTAACAGTGACCTGTATCACCAACAGTATTGAGCTCATCAGCTTTGAGTGAGAAAAGAAACTTCTTTCATCCTAAGCAATTATTTCTATCAGCCAGTTAAAATTCCAGTCTGATGGAAAATGATTTCAGGCAATTGTTTCCTTTGATTCGTAAGAAGAAAAAAAATAGAATATGAAAACCAAAACTTTTATTGAGGGATGGTGACCTTAGCATAATTTTGAGGAAGGACAACTCTGTGAAAACATTATCAAAATTGCATAGCCAATCTGCAAAGCAGACTCCAAGTCAGTTCAACTAAAGCTTTCACTTGAGGTGAAGCTTAGTAGCTTCTCTGTCTTATCTATTAGACTTTCTAGGGCTTCCCTTCATAGAGCTGTTCAGCTTCAGCTTCTTCAGCATTACTGGTCAGGGCATAGACTTGGATTACTGTGATATTGAATGGATGGACTGGAAATGAACAGAGATCATTCTGTCGTTTGTGAGATTGCACCCAAATACCGCATTTCGAAATCTTTTGTTGACTATGAAGGGTACTCCATTTCTTCTGAGGGATTCTTGCCCACAGTACTAGATACAGTGGTCATCTGATTTAAAGTCTCCCATTCCAGTCCATTTTAGTTCACTGATTCCTAAAATGTCGATGTTCACTCTTGCCATCTCCTGTCTGACCACTTCCAATTTACCTTGATTCATGGACCTAACATTCCAGGTTCCTATGCAATATTGTTTTTTACAGCATCAGACTTTACTTCTATCACCAGTCACTTTAAGAACAGGACGTTGTTTTTGCTTTGGCTTGTCTCTTCTTTCTTTCTTGAGTTATTTCTCCACTCTTCTCCAGTAGCATATTGGGGCCCTACTGACCTGGGAGTTCATCTTTCAGTGTCATATCTTTTTGTCTTTCTTATCTTTCATACCTCCAAGTCAGGCTTCAACAGTATAAGAAGTGAGAATTTCCAGATGTTCAAGGTGGATTTAGAAAAGGCAGAGGAACCAGAGATCAAATTGTCAACACCTGTTGGATCATCAAAAAAGCAAGAGAGTTCCAGAAAAACATCTACTTTCACGTTATTGACTATGCCAAAACCTTTGACTGTCTGGACGACAACAAACTGTGCAAATTCTGAAAGAGATGGGAATACCAGATCACCTTATCTGCCTCCTGGGAAATCTGTATGCAGGCCAAGAAGCAATAGTTAGAACTGGACATGGATAACAGACTGGTTTCAAATTGGGAAAGGAGTACATTAAGGCTGTATATTGTCACCCTGCTTATTTAACATCTATGCAGAGTACATAATGTGAAATGTCAGGCTGGATGAAGCACAAGCTGGAATCAAGATTGCTGGGAAAAATATCAATAACCTCAGATATGCAGATGACACCACACTTTTGGCAGAAAGCAAAGAACTAAAGAGCCTCTTGAAGAAAGTGAAAGAAGAGAGTGAAAATGTTGGCTTAAAACTCAACATTCAAAAAACTAAGATCATGGCATCTGGTCCCATCACTTCATGACAAATAGACGGGGAAACTATGGAAACAGTGAGAGACTTTATTTTTTGGGGCTCCAAAATCACTGCAGATGGTGACTGTAGCCATGAAATTAAAAGATCCTTGCTCCTTGGAAGAAAAGCTATGACCAATCTAGACAGCATATTAAAAAGCAGAGATATCACTTTGTCAACAAAGGTCCTTCTAGTCAAGGCTATGGTTTTTCCAGTGGTCATGTATGGATATGAGAGTTGGACTATAAAGAAAGCTGATCGCTGAAGAATTGATGCTTTTAAACTGTGGTGTTGGAGAAGACCCTTGAGAATCCCCTGGACTGCAAGGAGATCTGACCAGTCCATCCTAAAGGAAATCAGTCCTGGGTGTTCACTGGAAGGACTGATGCTGAAACTGAAACTCCAATCTTTCGGCCACCTGATACGAAGAACTGACTCATTGGAAAAGATTCTGATGCTGGAAAAGATTGAAGGCAGGAGGAGAAGGGGAAGACAGAGGATGAGATGGTTGGATGGCATCACCAACTTGATGGACGTGAGTTTGAGCAAGCTCCGGGAGTTGGTGATGGAGAGAGAAGCCTGGCATGCGGCAATTCATGGGGTTGCAAAGAGTCGGACATGACTGAGCAACTGAACTGAACTAAACAGCTTCCCTGGTGGCTCAGATGGTGAAGAACCTGCCTTCAATGCAGGAGATGTGGGTTCAATTCCTACGTTGGGAAGATCCCCTGGAGAAGGTAATGGCAACCCACCTCACTATTCTTGCTTGGACAACCCCATGGACAGAGGAGCCTGATGGGCTCTACTCCATAGAGTCACAAAGAGTAGGACATGACTCAGCGACTAGCACACACAGAATCACATGCTTGACAGTGGATAATAGTTGTTGTTTCAAAACTCACTAGGACAAGAATTCCCCTTTTCCCATATAGATGCTTTTCTGAGAACCAAAGCAGGTGAACAACATTAGGAACACAAGGGAAAGAAAACGTAATACAGAAGTCATGGTATTTGAAATTGCTAACCATGCTTGGGGCAGCATTTGGGTAGATTTCCGAGCTCTTCTGTTTCTATTTATATTGTCAGCTAAACTGCAGGAAAGTCAATGTGGTGGAACAAACGCAGTAAAAATGGCAGAGAAAGGAAATTAAATAAGCATATTCTGAAATACTCTCAGGACAACAGGAGTGGTGCCAAGTAATAAGCATAAACAAAATGTCAAGCTAAATGTAGCTAAAACTGTCAAAACTTTTCCATATTTACTTAAATAAATAAAATATCCAATTTGACCACTGCTGTGACCACTACTGGAATGTTTTTGCTGGTACATTGGAAATATCTAGCCTGTGAACTGAAAATTGATAAGCAAGAGAAGAAAATGTGTTCAAATCCTAGTGTCCAGATGTGTCCATTCTAGTTCATCTCATGCATTCTCAGTAGGATATTATTACCTGGACTCCAATTGGCCTGCAGAGCTTTGGTGCTCTGTCCAGATCTTTCTTTGAAGATGGCACACCCAACTCCCAGTTGCCCAGGGCTCACAGCTGCATCCCACACTGGCAACTACTTCTGCGTCAGGAACTGCTTTGCCTGAGGTGACATCTCCTGGGGAAGGTGGTCTCACAGCTCATGAGCTGCTATGGGGACTTAAGGCCAAGCTTCCTTTCCTTCTGTTTAGGAGAACCTGAAGGACCATCCCAGCTCTAAAATTCCCCTGGGGGGATTTCCTTGGTGGTCCAGTGGTTAAGGCTGGACCACTATAGGGGGCACAGGTTTGATCTCCAGCCAAGGAACTAAGATCCCACATGCCATGAGGCATGGCCAACATTTTTAAATAAGTTAACAGATGATAGGTAGATAGATAAGTAAAATTCCCCTTGGGATCAGATGAAGCCTCACTTGCAACTGTATTGGAGGTCAACTTCTTGATCTCCTCAATCTTATCATGCTGACTTCCTTAAGGTGTACTTCCCAAGAACATCTCCTACAAACCTTCTACTGCTGTCTGCTACGCCTTATCTCAGAATCTTTCCAAGGAATCTAGTTAAAGTGAGTTGATGACAGGAGTGGTTCCAGGAAAAAGACCCAAGATTGGGATTTGGGAGCTGGATCACTGCCAGCTCTCTGGCAATGAGGACAGTAGGTAGCAGCGGAAGGTAGCAAATAGTAACCAGTGTGCTAAAGCAGTGCAGTTGTTCAAACTTTCACTGGTGGTACAACAGAAGTGATAGCAGTGGATGGCAAAGCAGCAGCCAACGTCATGTATCTAGGGTGTGAGAGATGGGAGGGAAAAGGCAACTCTAAGGGTGGAGATGGGTGGCTGTTGAGTGCCACTGATTCATAACTAAGGGTGACTATTCACTTCACAGCAGAAGTGAATACACTTACAATGCACAGGAGCTGGTTAAACATACTACCAAAGGGATTTCCCTGGTGGTCCAGTGATTTGGGTGATCCAGGGGATTTGGGTTTCATCCTTGAGCCTCTGCTCCACAACAAGGGAAGCCCAGATGCTGCAATAAAAATCCAGGGTAGCCAAAAATTTAAAAATAAAAATAAATAAAATACAATAGCAGAAAAGAAAGTATGCTTGTGAGTACAAATCCTTAAAAGAATGTTGGGTCAAGGGGTATAGGAGAGGGATGTGAAGTTGGATCAGAAATCTACTTCAGAATACAGATATAATACTCTCTTAAGACTTTGGAAAACAATGCTTCTATACTGCTAGGCTAGCTCTTGGAAATTTAGACAAAGCAATAGCCCACACTAAATGAAGCAGCCATGCCAGAACCAATATAACAGTGGGAAGGATAAGGAACCAAAGGACTCAGAAAGGTGAACACAGTAAAGTTGATACTTAAATAAAGTTACTATTTTCTGCAAGTGGCACACAGAACCCTTCCTCTGCTGACGCAGTGAGAATGCCCTGGTGCAAACGTTTCCAGCCTTACCAAGAGCCTCAGCCAGGGCCATAATCTGAAGGCCAGGTCTGGGATTGGCAACATAATTTGCAGGGCCCGGTGCAAAATGAAAATGTGGACTCCCTTGCTTGAAAAGAATTTCGAGCCTGAAACAGCAGAGCATTAGACAGTGTGGGGCCCTTCCAAGTGTAGGGCTAGGTACAGTCACACAGGACACGTGCTCACAAAGCCGGTCATGCGAAAGGCTTAAGAGAAAGCTTGTTTTTACAGAAGTGGGGTCCCTCTTGACACTGGCGATGATGGAACCCTTAAATAATAGAGACCAAGAAGCGGCACTTAACCCTCAGAAGCAAATGAACATGTTGATTACAGCAAGAAGCAAGGTTGGAACAGCCCCAGGAAGCCTGACTTTCAGAGAACAATAGAGATGTTCCTAGAGGCAAAATAGATAGGCATCAAGTCAGAGTCATTCTGCACTAAATAATCAAGATAATCAGGAAGTTGAGAGCAACCACTTCCATGAAAACTGTCAATTTCCAGACAGGAGCCTGTTCTCAGACTCAGAACCCATTGACTAAAGGATCAATTTCCTTTGAAGAATATTATGAAGCACAACAGTAAGTATATTCAGTAGTAAGTTCCCAAGACCTTCGAAGAGGCAAATGGCATTTATTTAAGTAACTGTGCATTGAGGACAAAGGGATGACCAGATCTTTCAAGAACTGAAAGATTCTAAATTGGATTGATACCCAGAGATCCAAAGCATCACCATGGCCCCTTTGTTGGGACACATAGAGGCCAGGAATCAATGGAGTCATAGCCTACATCCGTTTCACAGTTCATTCACTAGATCCACGGGCCCATCCATTGATCATTTCTGCCAGACTCCAAATATACCACATGGGTTCCTTCATACATGGTGTAAGCCATCACAGTGGAGAAGGCCAAGAGAAAGGTCTGAAACTGCTCATTCCTTGACCGAGATGGTAAATCAAAACAAAAGCAAGTAGAGGTGGTACTGCCACCTTCACAGTTTAAAGAAAGCACAACGTGGGTCTCTGTGAGTTCTCAGTTTAATCACTGGTCAGATTTCTCAAGCACCAAGTTAATTATGCTGGAGGATAATAAGCTGCCACCTCTCATCTCAAATCACTGTTCTCTCACTTTAAAAGAGAAAGGCATACCTCTCACTCATCTCAAGACCTAGCCTCCCTGATCCAAGCAAAAGAACATTTGGAGAAGATATTGCTCTCATGGGTCAGTCCTTAAAATACAAATTAAGAAATACTCATGGCAAAGTTCTTAGCTAGCTAACAAGTTTTCTAAGTATCCAATTATTTAGTTATCCTAAAATTAGTATTCTAAAATGAGATGGTTGTCACCAGGATGCATGTTAACAAGTGTATATGAATGAAAAAATGAGATCAGACTTTTCTGATGAAGACTAAGTCTGATTTGGCTGAATAACTTGACAGCGAGAACTGGCTTTGTTAATTAGATGATGTGGCAACAGGTACCACAAGCTGGATAAGCTAAATCTAACAGGTCCACAAGTTTGGTAAAAACACATTGAAAACACTTATGCAACACACAGTATATTGGAAACTACATCCTAGGTACCTAATTAAACTGATGACATGAGTTTAAAAATACGGGAGTTACACACCTTTTAAAAATTCTTTTAGGAAGTACAAAAGCAAAACAGATGAGGATAGCATTCTAGATCTTACTAACAAAGAACATTAGATCTGGAAAGGATATGGCTGTGGTACAACCTTATTTACAGAGAAGAAAACAGAGAAGTTAAACAACCTGCAACCAACTTGTGAAAGAGCTGGGATTAGATCTTGAGTCTCCTGTCCCTCGGAGACGGAAATGGCAACCCACTCCAGTATTCTTCTTGGAGAATCCCATGGACAGAGGAGCCTGGCGGGCTACAGTCCATAGGGTTGCAAAGAGTCGGACACAATTGAAGTAACTTAGCATGCACGTACGCTCCTGGTCCCTAAGGAATGATTCCACTGAATACACCTCTCTCCTAGGACTCTGCCCTCTACCCCACCCCACAGAGCCATTTAGGAGCCCCCTAAGGCAGAAAGCAGACATTAGTTAAATAAATGAACAGTTCTCTTCAGAACAGAAGTGTCAAGGTAGGCAGAATCTGCCTGCTGGCTTCTCCTTAACAGACTTTAGCTGTAACACCAGCAGGAAAAAGTGGGATGCAGTGTTTGGTCTGAAGAATGAGCCTGAGTCACAAGAATATCGTCATGGGCCACGTGAACTTCACGGTCCCAGGGCAGGCATCGAACTGGAAGATCAATTTCCCCCAGCCTCACACAACGATCACATCTGTCTTCCGAAATGCATTCCCCGAGCTCAGCCAGCTCCTCTTCCTCCATTGCCAGACTTCAGCCTGACACCTGGTCACGTCTCAAGGTGCCTCCCTCTCAGGTTTAATTAGCAGGACGCTCTAGGAGACTGTGTCCCTGAGCACAATTGGTCATGATTCTGCTTCATAGGCAATAAGATTATATCCCCCATTGATCCAGTCAGAACGTCCTACGACATAGTTCATGCTCTCTGCTTTATTTTCCTGGTTTGAGGGTTTTGTTCTGTTTTCCAGAGAATTTCTATTTTTCCGTTCAGCTTAACTGAAGATGTTTACCTGCTTTAAGCTCAGAGGAATGAGAGCATATAAATCTCTGAAAGCAGGCAAGGGAAGGCTTTTGGGTTTGTAAGATTCCACTGGCTTTCGTTTGCAATGACGAATAGCACTAACTAGACTAAAATCCGAAAATGATACATTTATAGTGGAGGAATTGTCCATGTTAACTGGGCATACAATTACAGTGGAACATTTAATAAGCAAAGTATAAGGGCCAAGAGTGCTCACGATAAAAATCACCGAGAGAAGTTCAGTGACCATTGATTTTGAATGGATGGCATTAATCTATGAGCGATCGATACCTTTTTAATTGGAATTCTGCCGTCTCTGAGTATATACAGAGCAAAGTCTATTAAGGCAAATGATAAGTCCTCTTTGTTTTAGAGCTTACAGCAGGGAATTAGAGATGAGATTTTTGATTAGGACATTTATAACACTCACTAGCATCATTTAGCTATGAAATAAAATCAAAGAAGCAGCTCTGTTTACACCAGAGACTCCAACTCTAAAGAGGTATTCTTTCTCCTTCTGTATGTACAAATACTGTCACCAGCCACCCCTCATTCTGCTTGCTTACTATCCATTATTTCAGAGGAAAACAAGACCTTGTACTTTAGAGATGGATTTTTGTTCCCCTGCCTAGGAGATTAGATAACAGAAAAACCTATGGACCAGAGTGAGAACCCCAGATTTCATTCAGATGCCATTACTTACCATTTAACCACAGTGCAACTTCTCTGAGCTTTCATTGCATCAGCTATTAAAAATAAAGATAATAACATTTACCTCCTCTGGTGGTAAGGATTAAATGTTCAGTTCAGTTCAGTTCAGCCGCTCAGTCGTGTCCAACTCTTTGTGACCCCACGAACCGCAGCACACCAGGCCTCCCTGTCCATCACCAACTCCCGGAGTTTACCCAAACTCATGTCCATTGAGTCAGTGATGCCATCCTACCATCTCATCCTCTGTTGTCCCCTTCTCTTCCTACCCTCAAGAAGCATCATACAAGGTATGTCAGTATGATGGCCTCTGTGAATGGACGCTTCTGAACGTCTTCACTTGCTGACCTTAAAAGCTCATTCATTTTTCAAAACAAAAATGTCCCTACGATTCTGGAAGACCGGATAGCTCCAGGGACAATATATCACGATCACATCCACTTCCCATTTTCTTGCCTTCTCCACACCGTCAAATTTCATGATTCCCTGTCCATCCCAACCTAAATCTATGAGTCTGTTTCTGTCCTGTAAATAAGTTCATCTGTATCATTTCTTTTCAGATGCACACACTGCTCTATTTAAAACGGATAACCAACAAGGTCTGTATAGCATAGGGAAATTTGCCCCCTGTTACGTGGCAGCCTGGATGGGAAGGGAGCTTGGGGGAGAACAGATACATGTATATGTAAGGCTGAGTCCTTTTGCTGTTCATCCAAAAATATCACAACATCGTTAACTGGCTATATTTTAATACAAAATAAAAATTTAAAAAAAAAATCATGTGATTCCTTAGGCCATTCCCAGAAAGCCAAATGCCCTCTGAGCTGGTCTGACCCAAGCCTGCTGAACCATGCCACACCCTCTTCTAATTTCAGACAAACTGAAGGACCAGGACGGGAGGGATGTGCCCCTGGAAATGGGGGGGTGGGGGCAGGGAGGGAAGACACTAGAGGGCCTGGCTGACTTGATTCTAGGGAATCAGTCCTGAGTGGACACTTTAAACAGAATCTCTCCCCTCTCAGGGCTAACGTTCAGTGGAGAACACGGGAGAGGAAAAGCCTCTTAAAGCGATAAGTTGCAGCAAAATTCCAAAAACCCTGAAATGACAGAGGCAAGTGCTGGAAGAAGATACTCGGGGTGTGTTACACCCAAATGCATCATCTGTTCTGACAGGCAGATTTCACGGGGAGCCAAACCTTGACAGTTCTCCTCCCCTGCTTTTTAAAAAACTGCTTCCCTAGCAACCCCTGACTAAGCGGTGCAGTCACACCACACTGCAGGTGTGCTCACCGCTGGCATCTCCCTCTCCGGGAGGCCAACTCCTTCAGATGGTGGTGCAGGTGGACACCGAGGGGGTGAACAGGGGATGGGAGCAGCACGTTTCCGCTGGCCCCACCATGGGTCCCAGGCACATCTTCCCCTTACGCTCAGCTCTTGTCACAAATACATTCTCCATCACGGAAATGCTATTGTGGTGGGGGGTGGGGAGGAGGCGGAGGGCATTGGATTCTTCGCTTGGGGCATTTGTTTCTTTGATGTTAAGTAGGCTAGCAAAGGGCTTCCCTGGTGGCTCAGATGGTCGAGAATCCGCCCGCAATGCGGGAGACCTGGGTTCGATCCCTGGTTTGGAAGATCGTCTGGAGTAGCAAATGGTAACCCACTCCAGCAGGCTTGCCCTGGGAATCCCACGGACAGAGGAGCCTTGCAGGCTACAGTCCATGGGGCTGCCAAGACTCAGACACGACTGAACGACGGAGCGCAGCACACCACAGGCTAGCAAAACGATGCCAATTCACTACAGGGTGTTGACGTCGTCTATGAACACCGTAGAAGAGCTGGCAACATCATGGGCATATTTTGCACAGTCAGAGTTTCTTATATTTTAATTCTGGTTGTACATGCGTGCTCAGGGCTCAGCAGCTCAATCGTGTCCAACTCTTTGAGACCCCATGGACTGTAGCCCGCCAGGCTCCTCTGTTCATGGAATTTTCCAGGCAAGAATACTGGAGTGGGTTGCCATTTTCCTCCTCCAGGGGATCTTCCCCACCCAGGGATTGAACCTGCATCTCCTGCATTGGTAGGAGGATTCTTTACCACTGAGTCAGCTGGAGAGCCAGTTGTGATAGTAGAAGGGAATACAGAGGAAGGTTAAAAGAAAATAAACAAAAAACATATAAAAAGTGTTGTTGAGGGAAATCCCCTGGCTGTCCAGTGATTCGGACTCTGTGACTTGACTGCCAAGGGCCCGGTTTTGATCTCTGGCCACGTAACTAAGATCCCAAAAGATGCTAGGCATAGCCAAAAAAAGTTTTGTTGAGATGACTGTATAATATGTGAAACACACAAAAAACTAAATTAAGCAAATGTTGAACCACATCCTAAATGGTAAAATAATTTGACAAAGAATAGATATGTATGGGCTTCCCAGATGGCGCTAGTGGTAATGAAGCCACCTACCAATGCAGGAGACAAAATAGATAACAGTTTGATTCCTGGGTTGGGAAGATATCCTGGAGAAGGAAATGGCAACCCACTTCAGAAATCTTGCCTGGAGAATCCCATGGACCGAGAAGCCCGGCAGGCTACAGTCCATAGGGTCACAAAGAGTCAGACACAAGTGAAGCAACTTAGCACACACACACGGATGGATTCACGTATACGTGTAATCGAATCGCTTTGCTGTATAGCTGAAACTAACATAACATGGTTAACCAACTATATTCCAACACAAAATTAAAAGTTAAAAAAAGAGACCCAGTCCTGAAAATCTACCATCTTAGCAGATGAAAAGATGGAACTCTGAGATATTTTAATAAATATTTACCTGATAGCGTTATCTTAGGTCAAAAGATGTTAAAACCACAGAAAGTTTGCTTTTAGACATAGGGAACTGAAACACTACAGGCAAATGCTAATTCCATTTTCCTGTACATTTGCCATCATACTAAAAGTCTACCTCGCCACTGACCATGTGTTTCTATTTTAAGCTCAAAACCATTTCCACTGTCTTGACTGAGAGGTGATTTGGAGGTCAAATCAGAATGCCCGACAGAAATATATTATTCTTGAACTTCTTAAACAGATTGCTATTCGTCTCAAATGGCAACTCCTTTCTTAAAAGGACAAGTGCTAGATTGAAGTTGTTTTCCCAATAAATTAAAATAAGTTTAATCTTTTGGCCCAAACGCCAATCCCTCTCTGCTTTACGGCTCACATAGTCAGCAGACGTCTATTTGCTCTTCCAGACCCAGATGGTGACATAGGAGACTCCTGAATGTAGTCATGGATGAGCCAGACATACAGTGTAGTCCCTTCTGAGAGAGATTCAGGAACTAGCCAGGTGACTGCTACACATCAGATGACTGAGAAAATACATGGAAACAGGCAGGAAGGGCTGAGAGGCATCCTGCTGTAAACTCACCAGGCAAAGCAACACACGACTGGGAGGGAACCCCAGGCTCTCAGCTTCTCCTGAGGAGAAAAGGGTTCCGACTCCTCATCAAGATTCCAGACTTATAAGCCTCCCCGGAGGAACGATCCCCAAGTCCCCCACCTCCGATAGCCGGTAGGGTTTTGCTCAATGAAGTCCCATAAGGCTGTAACAAACCAAGAAAAATTGCTAACAAGATACAGGAGAACTCACTGCCACGCAGAGCGAGCAGACAGAAAGGCCCACCTCCCGGTCTTTCCCCGAGTGTGGCTGGACTGACTGCATGTTTTACGAGCTGCTGTCTGAGAGTCTGGCTTCTAATTAGGAGGCATCTGAGTGATGACTCTGGTCTTTCCCAGAGCCTGAATGGGCTGGTGGATACTTTCCCTCTCCCTGGGGCTCTGGTTCACCCTAACGATGAAACCAAGTGCCCAGTGTATCTCCCTGGAAAATGTTGGTCCACATACCTAGTGCTCTGACTTTTATGGCAGCCACTTGAGGGGTTGGTCGCCAAGCATCCCAGCTGACGATCAACAGCACTTGCATGTGCAATCCCCACAGGACTACCACCAACAAGGAAGCAGTTGTTAAACAGGCGTGGGAGTGTGCACACATACACACACACACACATCCTGCAGCTCTTACACACGGACTCAGCGCAAAGGGAGCAGGACAAAGTGGCCATCGCCCAGCTCCTCCCCAGAAGGAGACTGACTGCTTCCTTGCTCTGTTACAGCCTGAGGGTCCAGCCTCTAACCAACCTGCACCAGCAGGGAGAAGCAAATCACAACCATAATAAGATAACACCTCACACATGGCTTCCCCAATGGCTCAGATGGTGAAGAATCTGCCTGCAATGCGGGAAGCCCAGGTTCGATCCCTGGGTCAGGAAGATTTCTTGCCTGGAGAATCCCATGGACAGAGAAGTCTGGAGGGCTACAGTCCATGGGATCACAAAGATTCAAACACCACTGAGCAACTTTCCCTTCACTTCACACGTGTTAAGATCTCTTTTACCAAAACGGTGCTAAGTCTCTTCAGTCGTGTCTGACTCTTTGCAACCCCATAAACTGTGACCCACCAGGCTCCAGGGAATTCTCCAGGCAAGAATACTGGAGTGGGTTGCCATTTCCTTCTCCAGGTATCAAAAGGCTAAGAATTAACAAACATTGGTGAGGCCGTGGAGAAAGGAGAACTTTTGAGCACTGCTGGTGGCAACGTAAACTGGTGCAGTCACTGTGGAAAACCGCATGGAGGTTTTTCAACAATTAAAAAGAGAACCACCCTATGATTCATCAATCGTACTTCTGGGTGTACAGGCAGATCTTGTTTCATTGCATGTCTCTTTACTATGCATTTTTCACAAGTTGAAGGCTTGCGATACTCCTGCATCCAGCAAGTCTATCAGTACCATTTTCCAACAGCATCTGCTCACTTTGCTTGTCTGTGTCACTTTCTGGTAATTCTTTTCTCATTTCAAACACTTTTAGTTTATCTGTTATGGTGATCTGTGATCAGCGATATTTGAGGTTACTATCACGACTTGCTGAAGGCACGGATTATGGGTAGCACTTTTCAGTAATAAATTATTTTTTAATTAAGGTATGTACTTTTTTAGATATATTGCTATTGCACATTGAGGCTATAGGGTAGCGTAAACATAACTTTTATGTGCACTGGGAAACTAAAACATTTTCTGTGACTCTCTTTATTGTGATGTTTACTTTATTACAGTGGTCTCGAACCAAACCCATAATATTTTCAAGATATTCTTGTATATCCAAAGGAAACAAAATCAACATCGCCAAGAGATATCTGTTTCCCATGTGCATTGAAGCATTATTCACAGTAGCTAAGGCATGAAAATAACCTAAGCATCTTTTGACAGATGAATAAAGAAAATGTGATATTAATAGATATAGATACAGACACAATGGACTACTACTCAGCCTTAAAAAAGAAGGAAATCCTGCCATTTGTGACAACATGAATGAACCTAGAGAGCACTATGTTAAGTGAAATAAGTCAGACAGAAAAAAGACAAATACTACCTGTTGTCACTTGCTGAACTCACAGAGAGTAGAACGGTGGTGGTCAGGAGCTGGGATGTTGGGGGAAACAGGATAAAAGACTCAAACTTTCAATTATGTGATAAGGTCTGAGTATCTAACATATAATATGGTGACTATAGTCAATAATATTATATCAGTTCAGTTTAGTTCAGTTGCTCAGTCGAGTCTGACTCTCTGTGACCACATGGACTGCAGCACACCAGGATTCCCTGTCCATCACCAACTCCCGGAGTTTACTCAAACTCATGTCCACTGAGTCAGTGATGCCATCCAACCATCTCATCCTCTGCCCCTCTTCTCCTTCTGCCTTCAATATTTCCAGCATCAGGGTCTTTTCAAATGAGTCAGTTCTTCACATCAAGTGGCCAAAATATTGGAGTTTCAGTTTCAGCATCAGTCCTACTAAGGAATATTCAGGACTGATTTCCTTTGGGATGGACTGGTTAGATCTCCTTGCAGTCCAAGGGACTCTCAAGAGTCTTCTCCAAAACCACAGTTCAAAAGTATCAATTCTTTGGCGCTCAGCTTTCTTTATAGTCCAACTCTCATACCCATACATGACTACTGGAAAAACCATAGCTTTGACTAGACGGACCTTTGTTGGCAAAGTAATGTCTCTGCTTTTTAATATGCTGTCTAGGTTGATCATAACTTTCTTTTCAAGGAGCAAGCATGTTTTAAATTCATGGCTGCAGTCACCATCTGCAGTGATTTATAATACTGTAATAATATAATACTGTATAGTATAATTGAAATTAGCTAAGCAAGTAAAACCTAAATACTTAAGTGTTGTTCACACAGAAAAAAAGGTAAGAATGCAAGGTGCTGGATGTGTTAATTAACTCAGCAGTGAGAATCCTTTCACACTGCATATGTACATATTGGTTCTGAAACTTCGGACCTTCCCCCTTTCCTCCACCAGTGCACAGAGGGCAAGAAGACACCAAAGAAAGAGAAAGACAGTTGGCGGCAGATTAGTTGGTGGCAGTTTAATAAGCAAGAGAACTTACACAAGGACTTGCCCTGGGCAAAGATGAGTAGATCTCCAAGTCTGCTTGCCAGAATCTTAAAGGTTTGTATAGAGGCCTTAATGGAGCTCAGTCACATACATAATCCACATGGTCTCAACAACACCTTGCTTTCTCAAGGCTGTGTCCTTGAAAATGGCTTCTACCATGGGAACAGTGTGTGAATGTACATTCTAAGGACACAGGCAGGAGGTGAGGAGCCTCTAATTGTCCCGGTTCAGCTCACAGGTAAACCAGTTGTCAGTCACACCCTCTTGATGAGCCTCTCCACCAGTATATCAGATCATCACCTTATATCACATTTATCACATTGTATACCTTAAAGACATCACAGTTTTATTTGTCCACTACATTTCAATGAAACTGGAAAAGAAAACATTTATTTACTGAGCTTTTGATATTGTGCAAGGCATGGAAAACATGCATGACCACTTTAAAATTTGAAACTTGCCCTCAAGGAAGTTTCTATCTAAATTAAAAAGTTAAGACAATCAATGAGGGCTTCCCTGGCGGCTCAGATGGTAAAGTTAAGACAGTCAATGAACTGTTACAATCCCAGACTGAAAATAATACACAAAAATGTAACCATAAAGTACTATGATGATTCAGAAGGGAGAGAGATTACTTTGCTGGAGCTCCCTGGGGGGATTTCAAGAAAGAAATGACACTTACATTAGAAATGACATTTAAACTGGATTTTGAAGGAAAGATAAAATTTGAAAGTTTAAATCATGGAGGAACAAAAAGCAATCCAGAAAAGGCAAGGTCTTAAATAAAGTAGAGAACAAGGAAAAATTATGTTAAATACTGGATTGGGAGGATGCCCTGGTGTAGGAGGAAATGGTAACCCACTCCAGTATTCTTGCCTGGAAGATCCCATGGACAGAAGAGCCTGGTAAGCTACAGCCCATGGGGTCACTGAGGAGTTGGGCACTCATTCACTGACTCACCGTGAGGATCACAAGCAGTTCAGTCTGGCTGGAATACAGATTTCATGAAAAAGGTAGAGAGAAATAAAGCTAGAAGATTCAGAAGGTCTGAAATGCCAGCATAAGGATATTGAGTGTGGAGAATATTGAAGATATCCTGAGCAGCAGTGTGGCATAATCAAATGCTTTGGGATGACTGATCTGCCAGCCTTGACCCAGACAGAGTTGTTAGGGAGAAAGGAACCAACTGAAACTGTTTAAGTAAAAAGTCACAGAGGGGCAAAATAAGGCAATAAGAATAGAAATGGAAAGAGGGGAAGGGCTAGGAAAGCAGAATAAACAGGAGTTGGCATCAACTGGAACAAGAATTTTAGAGCCCGTGTGATTAGAAGCATCGTGTTCCTGATGGCTCAACAGTAAAGAATCCCCCTGCAACTCAGGAGACTTGGGTTCAATCCCTGGGTTGGGAAAATCCCCTGGAGAAGGGAATGGCAACCCACTCCAGTATTCCTGCCTGGAAAACCCCCATGGACAGAGGCGTCTGGTGGGCTACAGTCCATGGGGTCCCAAGAGGCAGAAATGACTGAGCAACTGAGCACGCACATCTCTTTGAAAGAAGATAAAGAAGATCTGAGACATGATTTCATCAGGAAGAAGTGATACCAGCAGCATGAATAAGTGCTACCACTGATAACCACTGCCAGGCTACAGAGATGGTTGCCTGTGTGGAGAGTATTCCAAAGCAGCTGGAAGCAGAAATGGCAATTTTCTATATATAAATATGCACACAGAACCATGATCGGATGGAGGTATGTATCATCATGACAGGGGCACAGTTTGCTTTCTGCAAGAAATGGTGGAGCTCTCCTGCTGGGAGGTTAGTCAAAACATGTCAAGGGGACCACAGAGAAAGGGCTGGATAATGCTGGCACTCCCCACGGCCTGGTGGGAATGGGTATGGACCCACACTTCGGAAAGTATTTCAGTAAAATGTCCAGCAAAAATTTCACAAAACCAGGCCATGTTATTTCACTTCTAGGAGCATAACCTAAGTAAATAATCCAAATATTGGGAAATTCTTGCAGGTATTTATTACTGCATTATTAAATTGAGTCAAGTAAATATTCTATATCTGGACAGTATGACAGTGTTTTAGGTAATTAACTAACATGTGACACAGGTAAGACAGCAACTCCCCACTCCCTCATTTACTGAAGTTTCCCCAGGTTAGAGCTATGAGTAGGCCCTCCTAAGAACTCTGAGATATGAGACAACCAGGGTAGCTGTGTAAAGATTCAATCATAAGAGCAAAGAAAAACATTGCATATTATAATTGAGTCCAACAAGAGATGGACATTTATGTAGAATGTTGTATATTTATACTGAAGAAAGGTAAAGAAGCTCTAAATCAATAGAAGGGCAAACTGGTTCTGGAAAGGAAGACTCGATATTAAAAGTATCAGATTTCTCCAAATTGGTATACAAATTTCATACAACTCCCAATCAAAATTCTAAAAGAATGTCTAGTGAAATAGCCAGTAAAATTTAGAAAAACAGAAAAATGAGGAGGGACTTACATAACCATTATAAATGTGAAACATAATGTGTCACTGGCCCAAAATTAGATAAAGAGATCAATATGAAAAGATAAAGCCTGTGATATTTCAATTAGATGAGAAAATAATTCAATAAAAGATATTGAAACAACAGACAAGGTATTTAAAGATTAAAAACTAAGCTCAATAAAACATGAAAAGCATTAAAAATCATGTAAGTATTAGTAAAAAATATAGAAGAACCTGATGTCTTAAAGTAGGGAATACTTTCATGAGCAGAAACAATAAAAGCCAAAAAGTGAAAAGACTTCACTATACAAAAATACAAATAGTTTGAATAATCTGAAGAGTATAAAGTTCAAAGACGATACTGACTACAGGAAAATACTTTCAACATTCAAATAGATAAGCATTAATAACCAATGAAAGAGCCCATAGAAATCAGTAACAAGTGGGAAATAAAGCCTAAAAATAGACAAAGGAATTCACAAAAGAAATATGTGCCTAACAAGTATTTTTTAAAGTATAGTGAAATTACATTGTAATTTGGAATATGCAATTTTTTTTAAATAATGAGTTAATATTTTTAACTTATCAGCAGAAATGAAAAAGCAGAATAATACTGCATTTTGACAAGGGTGTGTGAAGGGAAACAGACTGTCATTAAGAAGACATCAGGACAGACTTTTTGGCGTATCGTGCTTTGGTACTTATTAAAATTTTACTTGTGCCCTCTATTATAACCTACAAAATCCACTTTTAGGAAAATATGCAATAAGCATCTTTCAATATCCACACAGAAGACTGTTCACTGCAGCAGCTGAGGGTAAATACATGGCCAAGAACAGCTGATTTCAGTTCAGTTCAGTCGCTCAGTCTGTCCGACGCTTTGCGACCCCATGAACTGCAGTACACCAGGCCTCCCTGTCCATCAAAACTCCCGGAGTTTACCCAAACTGATGTCCATTGAATTGATGATGCCATCCAGCCATCTCATCTTCTGTGGTCCCCTTCTCTTTCTGCCCTCAATCTTTCCCAGCATCAGGGTCTTTTCCAATGAGTCAGCTCTTCGCATCAGGTGGCCAAAGTATTGGAGTTTCAGCTTCAGCATCAGTCCTTCCATTGAACACCCAGGACTGATCTCCTTTAGGATGGATTGGTTGGATCTCCTTGCAGTCTAAGGGACTCTCAAGAGTCTTCTCCAACACCACAGTTCAAAAGCATCAATTCTTCTGCCCTCAGTTTTCTTTATAGTCCAACTCTCACATCCATACATGACCACTGGAAAAACCATAGCCTTGACTAGACGGACCTTTGTTGACAAAGTAATGTCTCTGCTTTTTAATAGGCTATCTAGGTTGGTCATAACTTTCCTTCCAAGGAGTAAGTGTCTTTTAATTTTACGGCGGCAATCACCATCTGCAGTGATTTTGGAGCCCCCAAAAATAAAGTCAGCCACTGTTTCCACTGTTTCCCCATCTATTTCCCATGAAGCAATGGGACTGGATGCCATGATCTCAGTTTTCTGAATGTTGAGCTTTAAGCCAACTTTTTCACTGTCCTCTTTCACTTTCATCAAGAGGCTCTTGAGTTCTTCACTTTCTGCCATAAGGGTGGTGTCATCTGCATATTTGAGGTTATTGATATTTCTCCCAAGCAATCTTGATTCCAGCGTGTGCTTCATCCAGCCCAGCGCTTCTCAAGATGTACTCTGCATATCGGTTAAATAAAACGGTGATAATATACAGCCTTGACGTACTCCTTTTCCTATTTGGAACCTGTGTATTGTTCCATGTCCAGTTCTAACTGGACCTGCATACAGGTTTCTCAAGAGGCAGGTCAGGTGATCTGGTATTCCCATCTCCTTCAGAATTTTTCACAGTTTATTGTGATCCACACAGTCAAAGTAGATGAGTAAATAAACAATATTACAGCTATAGTGTGCTGTTTTGAAACAGCTATGAAAGCTGTTTTGTGGTAGAAAAATAGATACTGAAGTGATTGGCCTCCAACTAATAAAATAATATTAAAAAAAAAAAGAAAAGAAAAATAGATACTGGTGTTAAAAGGTTACCAAGATACATTTTAGTAAAGCAGAACAATTTTATATATAAATAGATACAAGAAAAGATCAAGAAGCAGACATAGAAAAGCATTAAACAGTAGTTACTTTGGCCACCTGATGCGAAGAGCCAACTCATTGGAAAAAACCCTGATGCTGGGAAAGATTGAGGACAGGAGGAGAAGGGGATGACAGAGGATGAGGTGGTTGAATGGCACTACTAACTCAACAGACATGAGTTTGAACAAACTCCAGGAGACAGTGAAGGACAGTGAAGCCTGGAGTGCTGCAGTCCATGGGTTTGCAAAGAGTCAGACATGACTTAGAACTAAATAGCAACTTCTTCAATAGGGTGGAGTAAAGGATTGGGTTGCGCTTCCCTGGTGGCTCAGATGGTAAAGCATCTGCCTGCAATGCGGGAAACCTGGGTTCGATCCCTGGGTCAGGAAGATCCCCTGGCGAAGGAAATGGTAACCCACTCCAGTATTCTTGCCTGGGAAATCCCATGGACGGAGGAGCCTGGCGACTACATTCCCCGGGGATGCAAAAAGTCGGACATGACTTAGCAACTAAAAACAACAACAAAGGACTGGAACTGTCACTTACTATCTGTAATTTTTATGTTTTACTTTTTAAAAATGACTACATGTGAAGACCAGCAGAAACAGTACACTCAGAAAAGTTTTTACAGCGGTGACAAGTGCTTACTTAACCAAGGTAAAGTAAATAACTCAGCCATTTAAAGCAAAGGTGTACTGGGTGGTAGTGTGGTCATGGTTTCCTGCAGCTTTCCTTTTGTCAGTTCAATTCAGCCGCTCAGTCGTGTCCAACTCTGCAACCACGTGGACTGCAGCACGCCAGGCCTCCCTGTCCATCACCAACTCCCGGAGCTTACTCAAACTCATGTCCATCGCACTGGTGATGCCATCCAACCATCTCATCCTCTGCTGTCCCCTTCTCCTCCCGCCTTCAAATCTTCCCTTCTGTGGGTAAGCTTGTTCAAGTAAACCAGGTAAGGGTCTTGACACTTAGACCGGCCTTGCTGCTCTCTTCGCCCTCAGTTCTATCTCCTTCCCTGCCTTACACAGTGATGCTCCCCCTTGGGTATTTCCTACCATCTAGATCCAATGCTCCAATCACTGACGTCAGATGTCTATCTCTCTCATCTAGGGACTGCTCTCGATACTGCATAAAGACTTTTCAAGTAACAGGACTGGTAAAAGTATGATTGTTTAACATTTATAAACCAGGGAGGAAAATTTACAAAGAATACACATCACAAGAAGTGCACAGACTGCTCAGCTTGGTGCTGTGTGATGACCGAGAGGGGTGGGATGGGGGTGGGCTGGAAGGAGGCTCAAGAGGGACGGGATACATGTGTCTGTAAAGCTGGTTCACTTTGTTTACAGCAGAAAATAACACACCACTGTAAGCAATTATACTCCAATTAAAAAAAAAATAGGGGAAAGAGAAATAAAAAGAATTGGATGCATTTCACAGCATGACTTCAAAAACAAATACTTAAATTTTTACTGAATAAAAGTAATACATATTTCTCACAGGAGTACTTCAGGAAACAGGTTAAAAACTTTGAGAAATAGTTCTCTACATTCTGAAAGAAATTAAAGAAAGACTGTGATGACCCAGAGGACTGGGACTGGGGGGAGATGGGAGAGAGGGGTTATATGTATACTTATGACTGATGCATGCTGTTATATGGCAGAAAAAAACACATTGCAAAGCAGTTATCCTCCAATTAGAAGGAAATTAAAGAGAGAAAATAACTATTTGAAAGGGAGAATTTTATGAAGAGGGATATGAAATTAATGAAGAAATTAAAAGGTAGTAAATGTGAAGTGAAAGAGTTCGTGAAAGATATCAAAATACAAACACCCTAGGAATAAAAATGATATAGAAACACAAAAACAATAGAAGGGATATCATTTTTTTAAAAAGAATTGGAACATGGAAGAAAGACTGATAAAACTTTAAATGCCAAAAGACAAAGAAACAAAGGGAATTAGAAAGGAGTATATGGAGGTAGACCAGAGTCAACATAAGCTTGACCAGCAAAGGAAGTCAAACAAACGGGATCAGAATAACACTAAAATATGAGATAGAACATGTTTCTGAATTAAAGAGAGACCTGATTCTGAGGGTCAAAGGGGCATACTGTGTTACAGGGGAAAGCAACTTGTTCCAGTAATCAACACGCTATATACTGGTAAGCCTGCTCACCTTTAAGAATGGTGCAGCAGAAAGTAACCAGCATGGTAAATCAATCATCCTCCAGTTTGAATCTAAAAAAGAATAAACATAGAAATAAAGAAGCATTTCAGAAGAAGCAGTTCACCTACCAAAGAGGAAAATCAGAGTGGACTCAGATTTCTTCACAGCAATATTTAGTATCCCCAAAAGTAGTTCAGCTGGAAAAGAATCCACCTGCAATGCAGGAGGCCCTGGTTCGATTCCTGTGATGGGAAGATCTGCTAGAGAAGGGATAGGCTACCCACTCCAGCATTTTTGGGCATCTCTGGTGGCCCAGCTGGTAAGAATCCACCTGTAATGTGGGAGATCTGGGTTCAATTCCTGGGTTGGGAAGATCCCCTGGAAAAGGAAACAGGCTACCCACTCCAGTATTCTGGCCTGGAGAATTCCATGGATTGTATGTCCATGGGGTTGCAAACAGTCAGACAGAACTGGGCGACTTTCACTTTGAAAACTGTGAGTGCAAAAGTTTAGACAGCCCTTCTTTCTCGTGGAATAAAAAAACTACTTAATGAGACATTCTCACCAAACAAGTGCTGTAATGGAAAGAATTGAAAAAGGAAGAATTCATGGCATAAAAGTATTTATGATTTGCACTGAATTGATTAGATTACAGAAATAAAGCTGTTATAAACATTGAAATGTGTTATGTTAGTAAGAATATAGCTAAGAAAATGGGCGATGGTGGGAAAAAGCAATCAGAAAAAATTACAAACATGCTAATTTCTTAAACTTTCATATCAGGAGCTAAAAGATATTATTCACTCCTGATGTTCCAAATTTCCTTCTGATAGTTCCCTTCTGTCTGAAAAAGTTCCTTTAGTAAATCTTTAGCTATGATGTAAGGTTTGTTTAACATTAGAAAAAATATAAGTCATCATATATTAATAGATTAAAATTGAACAATCACATGATCATCTCAGTAAATGCAGGAAAAAATATTTTACAAACGTCAACACCCATTTGTGATAGAAACTCTTGTAGCAAACTAAGAATAAAATAGACCCTCTTCAATCTAATAAAAAGACATTTATAAATAAAATCCTAAAGCTAGAAATCTACTAAATATTACTGAGAGGAATTAAAGGCTACTAGATAAAAGATTTCTGTGTCCAGAAATCAGAAAATGCAAAATTGTTAAAATTAGATATCAGTAACCTCACATTAATGTATAGATTTGATGCAATTCCAAAATCTCAAGTGTTTCCTGTGTATATTACACACAGACTGCAAAATTTACAAAAAAATGCAGAAGGCCCAGAGTAACCAAAAGTAAAGAAAATAAAATTGAGAGTCTTTTGAAAAAGAAAAACAAAGTTGGAAGTATTAAACTCCCACTTAGTATCAAACTTACACTTAGAATAAAGCTACTGTAATCAAGTTAGTCTGGTATACAGAACAGTGAGTCCAGAAATAGACCTATATAGTTCATTGAGTACCAACATAAGGGTCAATATATTTTAGTGTGGAAAGGATATTTTTTTCACAAATAGCACTAGAAAGTGGATGTTCACATACAAAAACAGAAAAAAGAACTTCAACACTCATCTTCACACCACATCCAAAATTTACTCAAAAAAGATCATAGACCTAAATGTAAGAGAAAATTTTAAAATGTCTAGAAGAAAACATAGGAGGGAAATTTTATTACTGTTAGATACACTAGATTTCTATAAAAGCATAAATCATAAAAGTGAAAAAATAATAAGCTGGACTTTAAAAATTAAAGAGTTTGCTAAATGCATGCAACAAAACAAAAACAGACTCACAGAGGAAACAAACTAGTGGTTACCAGTGGGAGAGATAAGGCGGGAGGGGCAAGAAACAGGCATGGGTTTAAGAGATGCAAAGTACCAGGTAACAAATCAATAAGCTACAAGGCTATATCATACAGCACAGGAAATATAGCCATTATTTTAAAATAACTTTAAATGGAGTATAGTCTGTACAAATGTTGAACCACTATGCTGCATACCTGAAACTAATATAATATTGTAAATCAACTATACTTTAATAAAAAATTATGTTTGCTCTTAAAAACATACTTAAGAAAATAAAAAGACAAAGTGTAAACTGTGATAAAATATTTGCAAAGCATATCGTTGACAAAGGATTTGCTTCAATAATATATAAAGAACTCTTAAAACTCAAAAAGACAAATAGTCTAAATTTTAAAATGGGAAAATTTTTTGAAAAGACACTTCATCAAATAAGATGGATAAATGGTAAGTGAACATATACAAAGATGCTCAACATCATTAGTCATTAGGGAAATGTAAGTTAAATCACACTGCTATACCACAAAACACTCATTAGAACTAAAAACAAGAAAACAAAACACTTAAAATATCCAATGCTGGTGAGAATGTGGACCACCTGGACCACTCATAGTTGCAATATACTCTTACCATGTAACTTAGAGACCTCACTCCTAAGTAGTTACTCAGGAGAAATAGCCTATGTCCAAACAAAGATATGTACTTGAATGTTCATACTTACAGTTTTCAATGACCCAAAATTTGCAAACAACACAAATCAGTTCAGTTCAGTTCAGTTCAGTCACTCAGTTGTGTCTGACTCTTTGCAATCCCTGGACTGCAGCACGCCAGGCCTCCCTGTTCATCACCACCTCCCGGAGTTTACTCAGACTCATGTCCATTGAGTTGGTGATGCCATCCAACCATCTCATCCTCTGTCACCCCCTTCTCCTCCCGCCTTCAATCTTTCCAAGCATCAGGGTCTTTTCAAATGAGCTACAAGGCTACAAGCTCTTTGCATCAGGTGGCCAGAGTATTAGAGTTTCAGCTTCAATATCAGTCCTTCCAATGAATATTCAGGACTGATTTCCTTTAGGATGGACTAGTTGTATCTCCTTGCAGTCCAAGGGATTCTCAAGAGTCTTCTCCAACACCACAGTTCAATAGCATCAATTCTTTGGCATTCAGCTTTCTTTATGATTCAACTCTCACATCCATACATGACTACTGGAAAAACTATAGCCTTAACTAGATGGACCTTTGTTGGCAAAGTAATGTCTCTGCTTTTTAGCAAGCTCCAGGAGATGGTGAAGGACAGGGAAGCCTGATGTGCTGCAGTCCGTGGAGTCACAAAGAGTCAGACACGAGTGACTGAATAACAACTGCAATGGAATACTAAGTGAATAAGTCCAGACACAAAAAAAACTGCATGTTGTATGACTCTACTTACACAAAATTCTGGAAAGGGAAAAAGTGCAGTGACAAAAAGCCATTTAGTGGTTGCCAGGGGCAGGCGTAGGGAGAGGCCATTGAACAGAAAGAATCAGAGGGAACGTTCTGCCAGTGGAAGATATGTTCTAGATCATGACTGTGTTGCCAATTACACAACTGTAAAATAAACTATATTTTGGTGTAATTATACAAAAATACAACTTATAAATTGTGTTTTTGTGTAACTACATAAAACTGTAAACATTTGTCAAAACTCAGAACTACAAACTTAAAATTGGCACATTTTATTATAAGCATATTGACTTCATTAAAGTAATTATTCTTAAAAGTTGGCAATTAGAAGGTCATATTCTACTATAAGATACAATTTTATAAGGAAAGTCTAATCTCATAGATAGGATGCTTTATATTATTTGTAGATTATTATTGCAATTCTGAAGAACCATAGGAATCCTCCAAAACTAACAGAAATAATGATAATTCAGTAACATGACTGACACTAAAACACAAATATACTGAGGTTTCTTATATGCAAATAATTAGCAAAAATCTATAATGAAAGAAAATCACATTTATGAATTCACAAATATATTTTAAAAAATATGTAATTCATACATAAAGTTTTAAATAATTCCTGAGGACAAAAGAAAAAATGAGTAACAATAAAAATGTACCTTGTTCTTGGTTCCAAAACTTTGGATTTAAAGTCTTTCTTCTCCCTAAATCAAGTTATAACTTAATTACAATCTTAATGAATAATCTCATCTATGCTTTCTCATTTTGAACGTGATTAATAAGCTACTTAAAATCACTGGAGACAAGACAAATTATTTAATAAATGTAATTGGGATAACTTTAAAGCTTTAGGAAAATATGCTTACACATATACTTTGATCCTTATGTAGCAATAAATTCTGCTCACATCAATATATGCTAAAAATAAAATCATAAATTTTAGAGGAAAATATGAGTATTTTTTTATTATCCTGGGGTTGGGAAGATCGACTTAAGTTTATATAAAGTTCAAAATTCAGAAAGATAAAAACTATTAAATTTGATTATATGAAAAATTTAACTATCTGTGATGCAAAAGCTTACCATAACTACATTCAAGTGATAAATGACAAACTGGATTTTAAAAAAATTGGCAACAAATGACCAAGAGCTAATTTCCAGAAAATTAAAATTGCTCTTACAAGTTAATAAAGAAGAGACAACCAATCAATAGAAAATATGGCAAAGAATAGTAAAGGGGGGAAAAGTGCAAATGGTGTATAAAGTGAGATGATGTTCATCTCACTTCACTTACAATTAAGGAAATTAATATTCAGTAGGGATGAGGTGCCCACAGAAAAAGAAAAGCAAGGAGGCAAAGTGGTTATCTGAGGAGGCTTTACAAACAGCTGAACAAAGAAGAGAAGCGAAAAGGAAGAGAGAAAGGGAAAGGCACATTCAACTAAATTCAGAGTTCCAAAGAAAAGGAGAGACATGAAGCCCTTCTTCAATGAAGAGTGCATAACACTAGAAGAAAACAACGGAAGGGGAAATACTAGAGATCTCTTCAGAAAAATTGGAAATATCAAGGGAACGTCTTGCGCAAAGATGGGCACAATAAAGGACAGAAACCATAGAGACCTAGCAGACGCTGAAGAGATCAAGAAGAGCTGGAAGGGATACATGGAAGAACTAAACAAAAGAGATCGTAATGAAAGAACAGCATGTATATTATCTGTGGTGAAACAGACCACCGGCCCAGGTGGGATGCATGAATCAAGTGCTCGGGCCTGGTGGGCTGGGAAGACCCAGAGGAATCGGGTGGAGAGGGAGGTGGGAGGGGGGATCGGCAGGGGGAATACGTGTAACTTCATGGCTGATTCATGTCAATGTATGACAAAACCCACTGAAAAAAAAAAAAAAAAAATTAAAAAAAAAGAGAGATTGTAATGAACCGGATTACTACCAAGGTGTGGTTAGTCATCCAGAGTCAGACATTCTGGAGTGCAAAGTCAAGTGAGCCTTAGGAAGCCCTGCTGTTAATAAAGCTAGTGGCTGCAATGAAATTCCAGAAGAACTATTCAAATCCCAAAAGAATGATGCCATCAAGGTTTTGCATTCAATATGCCAGCAAATCTGGCAGACCCAGCAGTGGCCACAAGACTGGAAAAGGTCAATTCTCATCCCAATTCCCAAGAAGAGAAGTACCAAAGAATGTGCTAACCATTGGAAAATTGCACTCATCTCCCATGCTAGTAAGATGATGCTTAAAATCTTGCCTGCTAGCTTCCATATGTTCAAACAGGGTTTAGAAAAAGAAGAGGAACAGATCAAATCATCAACATTCGTTGGATCATAGAGAAAGCAAGGGAGTTCCAGAAAAACATCTACCTCTGTTTCATTGACTATGCTCAAATCTTTGACTGTGTGGACCATAACAAACTGTGGGACTTCCCTGGTGGCTCAGACGGTAAAGCATCTGCCTACAATGTGGGAGACCCAGGTTCAATCCCTGGGTCGGGAAGATCCTCTGGAGAAGGAAATGGCAACTCATTCTAGTATTCTTGCCTGGAAAATCCCGTGGATGGAGGAGCCTGGAGGAGACTAGGCTACAGTCTGTGGGGTTGCAAAGAGTTGGACAGGACTGAGGGACTTCACTTTCACTTTCACTTAAAGAGATGGGATTACCAGATCATCTTACCTGTCTCCTGATAAGCCTGTAGGCAGGTCAAGAAGCAACAGTTAGAACCCTGTATGGAACAATTGATTTGTTGAAGATGGAGAAAGGATATGACCAAGTTGTCTGCTGTCACCCTGTTTGTTTAATCTATGCACTGAGCAGATCATGAGAAATGCTGGGCTGAATGAGTTACAAGTTGAAATCAAGATAGATGGGAGAAACAACAACCTCAGATATGCAGATGATACCACTGTAATGGCAGAAAGTGAAGAGGAACTAAATAGCCTCTTGATGAGGGTGAAGGAGACTGAAGAGCCAACTTAAGACTAAACATTAAAATAATAATAATAACTAAGATCATGGTATATGGCCCTACTACTTCATGGCAAATAGAAGGAGAAAAGGTGGAAACAGTGACAGATTTCCTCTTCTTGGACTCCAAGATTACTGTGGCTGCTGACTGCAGACATGAAATCAGAAGATGGTTGCTTCTTTGGAAGGAAAGAAACGACAAACCTAAACAGTTATGATGAACAGCAAAGACATTACTCTGCCAACAGAGATCCATATAGTCAAGTTGTATGGTCTTCCCAATGGTCACATACTTAAAGAAGAGAGCTGGACTGTAAAGAAGGCAGAATGCCAAAGAACTGACACCTTTGAACTGTGGTGCTGGAGAAGACTCCCTGAAAGTCCCTTGGACAGCAAGGAGATCAAACCAGTCAGTTTTAAGGGAAATCAACCCTGAATATTTGTAGGAAGGACTGATGATGAAGCTGAAGCTCCAGTACTTTGGTCATCTGATGCAAACAGATGAGCATCAAAGGATCGATGCTTTTGAACTGTGGTGTTGGAGAAGACTCTTGAGAGTCCCTTGGACTGAAAGGAGATCAAACCAGTCAATCTTAAACGAAATCAGTCTTGAATATTCACTGGAAGGACTGATGCTGAAGCTGAAGCTCCAATACTGTGGCCACCTGATGCAAAGAACTGACTCACTGGAAAAGACCCTGACACTGGGAAAGATGAGGGCAGGAGGAGAAGGGGACAACAGAGGATGAGATGGTTGGATGGCATCACCGACTTGATGGGCATGAGTTTAAGCGAGCTCTGGGAGTTGGTGATGGACAGGGAAGCCTGATGTGCTGCAAAGAGTCAGACAGGACTGAGCATCTGAACTGAAATGAACTGATGCAAACAGATGACTCATTGCAAAAGTCCCTGATGTTGGGAAGGATTGAGGGCAGAAGGAGAAGAGGGTGTCAGAGGATGAGATGGCTGGATGGCATCACCAATGCAATGGACATGAACTTGGGCAAACTTCAGGAGATGGTGAGGGACAGGGATGCCTGGTGTGCTGCCGTCCATGGGGACACAAAGAGTCAGACAGGACTGGGCCACTGAAGAGCAACAACAGTAAGGGATGAGGTGCCATTTTCACATAGACAGGAAGCCAAAATTTTGTTAATATTTGGCCATGTCCATTGCATGCCTCCTAATGAAGTAAGAAATAGGACACAAAGCTTTATAATTAGGGGCAGCAGAAGTTGCCATTTATGGGAGTAATTACCCCATTGAGTGTAATCATGGCCCGTGGCTCACCCAAATGGTAGGAGATGCAGAGAGAGCCCTGGGCACCTTCAGCCTAAACCAGAGAACCCAGGTTCATCTACAAAAGGCTAAAGAAAGCTTTGGGAAAACTCTACTGCAGTGGTTCTCAGACTTCTGTGAGCACTGGAAGGTGTGTTAGAACTCAGATTGCTGGGTCCTGGCATGGGAATTTAGGATTCAGGAGGTCTAGGGTGGAACCTGAGAACGTGCATTTATACCAAGTTCCTAGGAGGTACTGATGTCCCTGGGCCAGGGAGTGCACTTTGAGAACCTCTGGTCTATTAAATATCCTTTGTCCTGCTTGCTTGCCATTTCAGTGTTAAACTGAAAGAAAAGCAACATTAATCAGAGTCCCATTCTTCCCTGCCAGTCTTCAAAGTCAGACCATCTCTTTGTGGTTTGGCTTAGTCTACCAGTTGGACAAGACTTGGATAAAAAAAATATATATATATACTTTCCCTTAGTATTAGTGAAAAAATAAACATATGCAGCCCTTTTCAATTTGGCAATCAGTTTAGTACAGTTCAGTCGCTCAGTTGTGTCCGACTCTTTGCAACCCCATGAACCGTAGCACGCCAGGCCTCCCTGTCCATCACCAACTCCCGGAGTTTACTCAAACCCATGTCCATCGAGTCAGTGATGCCATCCAGCCATCTCATCCTCAGTCGTCCCCTTCTTCTCCTGCCCTTAATCCCTCCCAGCATCAGGGTCTTTACCAATGAGTCAACTCTTCGCATGAGGTGGCCAAAGTATTGGAGTTTCAGCTTCAACATCAGTCCTTCCAATGAACACCCAGGACTGATCTCCTTCAGGATGGACTGGTTGGATCTCCTTGCAGTCTAAGGGACTCTCAAGAGTCTTCTCTAACACCACAGTTCAAAAGCATCAATTCTTTGACGCTCAGCTTTCTTTATAGTCTAACTCTCACATCCATACATGACCACTGGAAAAACCATAGCCTTGACCAGATGGACCTTTGTTGGCAAAGTAATGTCTCTGCTTTTTAATATGCTGTCTAGGTTGGTCATAACTTTCCTTCCAAGGAGTAAGTGTCTTTTAATTTCAAGGCTGCAATCACCATCTGCAGTCATTTTGAAGCGCCCAAAAATAAAGTCTGACACTGTTTCCACTGTTTCCCCATCCACTTCCCATGAAGTGATGGGACCAGATAATACTTCTCAAAATTCACATGCGTATATCCTGGGTCCAGAAATTCCACATCTAGGTATTTATTCTGCACATATGATCCATCCAAAACACACAAGGAGGATATGTACTAAGATGTTTATTGTAGCCTATTGACAATAGCCTAAAATATGGAAACAACTTCAATGTCAGTCAACTGGGAACTGTTTAAACAAATTAGGGTACATCTCACAGGAATACTTTGCAGCAATTATGATGAATGTGGTAGATTGATCAAACTGAAATGGAAGTAGGCCCACAATGCTTAATTAAGTGCAAGAGAGAAACCTCAGAATGGTACACGGAATGAGATCTGTTTTATGTCAAAATTAAATAGATATATCTCGGGACTTCCCTGGTGGTCCAGTGGCTAAGACTCTGTGATCCAAACGCAGAGGGCCTGGGTTCAATCCCTGGTCAGGGAACTAGATCCTGCATGCCACAACTGAGAGTTGACATGCCACAGCTAAAGATCCTGGGTGCCACAACTAAGAACTAGCACAGCCAAATAAAAAATTAAAAAAAAAGATATGTAGAAGATATGACATAGGATACCTATAATATATATAAAGATATGATTAATATATATACACACATATGTGTGCATGCAAAGGTTTCTGAAAAGATTCTTACAAACTTAGCCCAGGGAGGGCTTCTCTGGAGGTCCAGAGGTTAAGAATCTGCCTTGCAATGCAGGGAACACCGGTTCAATCCCTGGCCTGGAAAGATCCCCCATACTGAGTAGCAAGTAAGCCCTTGGGCCACAACCACCGAACCCATGCACCCTAGGGCCCATGCCCCGCGACAAGAGAAGCCACTGCAGTGAGAAGCCTGTGCGCCACAACTAGAGAACAGCCCCTGCTCTCGCTCCAGACTAGAGAGAAGCCTGAGCGGCAGGGGAGGACCCGGAGCAGCCAAAAATAAGTAAATAATAGCATTTTTAAAAAAGACTTAGCCAAGGAAAGGGGGCTGGAGCATTGGGGAGACCAGGTTGACAGTGAAAGACAATTACTTTAAAAGTTTCCTGTTTGAATTATTTTACAACAAGCACATATATGCTATCCTGTCTCGTTTATTTTTAAACTACTTTTTCAAAGTCAAATCAAGAGCAACAACTTAATGCCTTCAGTGCCTCAGCCTGAAACAAGTTTTATCTCTTGATTATCAATGGCTCTCCAGGACCTCTAATTGGGAACAATTTCTTTGCCGAGTTTCTAATCACTGGGCACCACTGAGATTAATCAAACATTGACTCATAAAAAAAATAAAAATAAGATAGGAAATAAATACATAAATGGAGAGGGACCCAGCGGGCCTATGTTCCTGCAACACCCAGTCCTTTGTCCCATTTTAATACTCTCTCCAACATCTTGAGGAAAAATTAGCATCATGCTATGGAACATGGAACTGTTTATCTGCAATTTCTCTGTTGACTCAATGCTTGCTTCAATAACTGTGAATTGAGTTGGTAGGACATCTGCCTACTTCATGTGGCCACCATTTCCATGGATTCTGGAAAAGGAACAGCAAAGACAGTATATGTGCCAGTATTATGATGATAATGCACACACCAGGTTTTGCTAAAAATACTGGGGACCTCGAATCCACTCATAGCAAGCAACAGTATATCTGAAATCAGCATTAGTTAAGAGTAGCAGGAAATTACCAAGTTGTGAAGACAAATTAATGAATTCTGGACCTGACATTCAGGACTTTCAGGCAGCTGGGTCAAGCTGGCATTTCGATATGCAAACCTACTGCTCCAAGGTATAAGGCCAGCTCTCAGGGGAGGGAGAGCAGGGCTAAAGGTACAATCCAATCTTAAACTTCTCTTCAGAGTCATGAAAGCCTAAGCCATGAGATAAATATTTATATGCTCTGGATTTTTTAAATGAAAAAAAACAAACCCAAAAAGCTGTAATCCTCTCTCACTCCTCAACCTGAAAGAATAAAATAAGGCTGAACATTACAAAGAATCAAACATTTTCTCATTCTCCCAAAAGCATATGGGGGAGTCCTTGGTACAATCTCTTAGTTACTCCACAAAGAGGCACTGATATTATCCATAAAGTTGTATCCTTTGGTGGAAAATTCTGTAAACCTGGGGTCACTGACATTAAAACAGACTCAAAATGTTGTGTGTCAAACAATATGAACTAAGAAATTTCTTCCATCCTGGAAGCAGCTGTTCTTTTCCCTTGGGAGGCTGAAAGCATCATGTGTTATGTGTCATATGTCAGGTGCCATGAAATGTACATTCCTATTATGTAACTGTTTGATTTTGGTCACTCAAAACACCCTAAGTGTTCTCCTTAATCACCTTAAGAAAGGCTCATGGGCTTCTCTGGTGGCTCAGCAGTAAAGAACCCACCTGCCGATGCAGGAGACACGGGTTCAATCCCTGATCCGGGAAGATCCCACACACTGCAGAGCAATAAGTCTACAGCACACCTGCTGAGCCTGTGCTCTGGAGCCCGGGAACAGCAACTACTGAAGCCCGCACCCTGGACCCTGTGCTCCGCAACAGGAGAAGCCACTGCATTGAGAAACCCGAGCATCGCCACTGGAGCAGAGAGCACGCATCCACAGAGAACCACGGCACAGTCAAAATAATAAATAACATGGGGAAAAAAAGAGAGGCGCAGACTTGTTTAATTTTTTCACATCTACCCAACAGGTTAATTTCATTACGTTGTTCAGTCACTATGTCATGTCTGCCTCTAACATAATTTGATTATAGCACTATTATTTGGGATCCAGGCCAGGACTCAGTTGATTGGAATTGGGAAAGCCACAGAAAAGCAGCTGAACTACAAAGGAATCAGAGACTCCACTAATGCCAAAAGACTTTCTAATTAATAGTCCCTGATGAATCTTGTGATCCTGGCTTCCTCTAAGGAACTCAAAGTGCTCTACAACAATTATTGAATGAACCACCCAAACACCCTTGCACATCCACAGGGAGAATGTACCATAATAGTCACCTAATGGATTGGAAAAACTGGCACTGCAGAAAGGTCATGTGATTTACAAAATATTACAAAATGAGTTAGGATGATAACAGAAAATAGTCCTCAATGACTCTGATCTGGTCACTGGCCCAAGCTGAATAAGCACCTTTGTTGCCTGTTTTAACTTTGTCCAGGTAATAGTGACTAGCAAATGATTTAATCTTCCCCCCATTTACTGCTCTTTGTTGGTTCCGTTTTGTTCCTCCTTATTTTCACTCTATAATAATGGAAATGATGCTGGCAATGTTTGAACAGCATCAAATTTCACAAAGTGCTTTTCCAGTCACTATCTCCTCTAATTAAGCAAACTCCATCTCTGCATTCTGCATATCTCTACACCCTGACTCAAGTTGACTTGAAATTGACAAAAGACACCATACACGAAATGTAACAGGAAGAGTGCAATTTCCTTCCAGCCACTGTTTTCATGATAGACACCCAATATGGATGCACCTGCCATCTTTTGTCCCTTCATTCATCAAACATTCACTGGGCAGCACTGTGCATGAGACAAAGCTAAGTACTAAGGATATGAAGATAATTAAGACAGTGTCTTTAAATGAAGGAGCTTATCGTCTCAACATGGGAATAGATTGCAAATATAATAATACAGGTGTCAGAGTGGAGAAATGAATAAAATGTTCTTAGAATATCAATGAGGGAGAAGTAAGTCCAACTTGAGGGAGTCAGAAAAAGCTACTGTGCTGAATTGCCCTCAGTTCCCCTTTTCCCCCAAATTCTCTCTCCACCTGCTCTGGATTTCAGGAAATCAATCACTGCGGATGGCATGCTCCCTTGCTTGCCCTCCAGCTTTTGGCAGGTTTGGGCAATGGCTAGTTCCACAGGGAAGTCAGAGGACATGCAGAGAAACATAGGGTATGTTCCCAGATGCCCTCCCTGACCAATTATAGTTTGACCATGACCATATTATTCTATCAAAAGTCAGCATGCCTGCCCTAAAGTCACAAGTTCACTCTGGGTCATTGACCTCTTACTTAGTTCCTCAGTCCAGTCCTGTCTTTACTAACTCCAGACAGCTTTGCCATATTTGTACTATCTTTAAAGTAAAAGCGTTAGTCACTCAGTCATGTCCAACTCTTTGCAACCTCAGGGACTCTAGCCTTCTCTTCCAGGCTCCTCAGTCCATGGAATTCTCCAGGCAAGAATACTGGAGTGGGTAGCCATTCCCTTCTCCAGGGGGTTTTCCTGACCCAGGGATCAAACCCAGATCTCCCACATTGCAGGCAGATTCTTTACTGTCTGAGCCACCAGACAGCCCTTGTATTATCTTAACCTTTGGTCTTAATTCTTTATAAATAATTTAACCGTGAAGATTTTTAAGGAGAATGGCTGAATGAGTTTTTAGTGGGGATTTATTAAGAAAGGATGACCCTGGAAGCAGGGGGTTCATAGTTTGAAACTGCTGGGATCTTGAATTCATGATGGTAGTTCAGGATGGAAAAGAAACAATTGACTTTCAAGATTACCTTTGGAAGTTGAACTGCTCAGCTCAACTAGTTATTGAGGAAGGGGAGGGAATATGAGTGAAGTAGTAGGTAACTTCCAGCTCTTTGAAAATACGTTTCTTAAAAAATTTTAAAGTTATATTGGTGAGCGATATGTTTTTAATTGAAGATAATTTGGCAAAAAAAAAAAAAAAAAATGCTGCTCTTTATTAAGTGCCCTGCCCTTGCATTTGGCAGGAAATCGACAATGACCTTCAGGAGGGTTTGCAATGCAAAATCTGTTACTTGAGCACAGGAATTCTCAGGTACACTTCTCTCACCATGGCCACAGGACCAACGGCTAGGGCCTCGCGTGGAAGACGTTCGGCCACCCAAAGCCATGCAGAATAGCAGAAAAGATCACACACATTTGGAGTCAATCTTATGCACTGAAGTCAATATATTTTGAAATTATCTATCTGAAATTATCCATCATTCAGTCTAAATATAATGGAATGTGGATGAGAACATACCATATCCTAGCATTTATATGAATGATAACAAAGTTGGTGCTATTATGCTAAGTGAAATAAGTCAGACAAAGAAAGACAAATACTATATGATTGTTACATGTCCAAGATCATACTGATCACTGCAGGGGAAGCCAATCAATTGAGGGACAAAGTGCTGGGACAAGGAAAGATGACTTTATTCAGAAAGGCAGCAGACCAAGATGGTGGACTACTGTCCCAAAGAACCATTCTGTCTGGGTTTTGATGTCAGTTTCTTTTATAGAGCAAAGAGGGGAGTGTGAGGAGGTAAAGTAAAAAGAAAAAGTGATTGCTGTTGTTTAGTCACTAAGTCATGCCCAACTTTTTGTGGCCCCATGGACCACAGCATGCCAGGCTCCCCTGTACTCCACTATCTCCCAGAGTTTGCTCAAATTCATGTCCACTGAGCTGGTGATGGTACCTAACCATTTCTTCCTCTGCTGCCCCCTTCTCTTTTTGCCTTCAATCTTTCTCAACATTGAGGTCTTTTCCAATGAGTTGGCTCTTAGCATCAGGTGGCCAAAGTATCACAGCTTCAGCTTCAGCAACCCTGAATACTCAGGATTGATTTCCTTTACAATTGACTGGTTTAAGTTGTTGCAAATATTTCCTGGTTCCAGCCAGGCTCTGGAGGGGATGCATTAATTTCATCCTTCCTGAAGGCATTCATAGGTGGGTCTGGTCAGCATATTTTCTAGGAGCTTAAACAAAGGTATTTTAGCTTAATGCTCAGACATGGGAGGCAAGTTTCCAGGAGATGGGCCATTATATACACTTTAAGCTACAGGCAACATCTCTTCAGTGATTAACATATAACAAAAACAATAGAATACAAACATTAAAGTAAAAGAAACAGATCCAATATGGCGTCACATTGGTTCCTCCCTTTATGTGGTCTAACTTATACGTGGAATCTAAAAGACCAAACTCATAGACACAGAGATCAGATTGGTGGTTGAGGGTTGGGTTTAAGTGAAGGGGTGGTCAAAAAGTTCAGACTTCCAAGTTATACGATAAATAAGGTCTGGGAATGTAATGTACACCCTAATGACTAGAGCCAATGCTGTATTGACTATCGAAAGTAAATCTTAAGAGTAAATCTTAAGAGTTCTTATCACAAAGGAAAAACTGCACCTGTGTGAGGTGATGGAAGGAAACTGACTGTGGTGATCATTTCACAATACAAACATATATCACATCATAATGTTTGTACATCTTAACCATATACAGTGTTAGATGTCAATTCTATCTCAATAAAACTGGGGTGGGAAGAATTCCTGTTATTGCTGCTTTCTCTCTAGGGCTCTGCTACTCCTGTAGCAGGTCATCAAGAGGAAGTGAATGCCAACAGACCCAAGAGCTGGACTTGCGTGATCAGAGGCCCCCCATCCCCTCCGCCATCCTGGAAATAGACATTCTGCCCACCATTCCCATCTGTTGTTGTTGCTCAGTCCTTAAGTCACGTCCAACTCTTTGCAACCCCATGGACTGCAGCATGCCAGGCTTCCCTGTCCTTCACCATCTCCTGGAGTTTACTCAAACTCACGTCCATTGAGTTGGTGATGCCACCCAACTATCTCATCTCTTCTCCTCCTGCCCTCAGTCTTTCCTAGCATTAGGGTCTTTTCCAACGAGTCGGCTCTTCACATCAGGTGGACCACTTCAAGGATTTAGCTTTCAAAAAAGTAATGTGTTACTGAGACCATCTGGACTGAACACCAGACTCAACACCATTAAGGCCTCTATATAGACTCTTAAGATTCTGGCAGGTAGTTTCAGAGATCTATTTGTCTTGCTGGCTGTCCTTGACAAGTCTCATATGTAAGTTCCCTTGCTTATTAAAACTACCACCTGACAATCTCAAGGGGTCGGCCTCTTTTTTCAACTTCTCCTTGCCCTCTGGCTATGGAGACCAATTTCAGATTTCACCCAGCAAGCTCCCAAGGGTGCAAACCCAACAGCTGACCACTTAAAATTTCCATTAACCTCAAGAACACAAAGTGCAAACAAAGCCTGCTTTAATTTTATCATCAGACTATTTTTCACATGGCTGATATTCCTAGGGAAATGCTTGCAAAATATATACTTACAAATATAGACCTAGGGGAGAGTGAAATTTCAGAGGTTATTAAAAAAACACATCCTTCTTTCTGGAATATTAATAATTAAGTATTATAACCAAATTACAAATGCATTCCATTTCCATCAAAAATGGAAATTGGACCCTAACAAATATTCCTACTCAAATAAAAACAGGGGTTCAAATAACCTTAATATTTCTTCCATTTATGAAATCAGAGAGAAAGAATTTTCTTAGGTCTATATAAGAAAATCCTTTTCTTCAAATAAAATAACACTGAGTCCAAGGAAGTAACTTTTATGGAGGTATTCTGGCACAATGCAGCATGTGAAATGCGGGGGAAAAGAATGACACGTGCAAAAATGTTCATAGAAGGATACTGATAACATGATTCATAATAGCTGAAAAGCACATGCATTAATGATCAACAAAAGAGAATTGGTTAGTACATCTCAGATGCCAAGATGATGGTTCTGTCTCATGTTGTTGTTATTTAAGTCACTCAGACATGTCCCACTCTTTGCAACCCCATGGACTGTAGCCCGCCAGGCTCCTCTGTCCATGGGATTTCCCAGGCATGAATACTAGAGTGAGCTGCCATTCCTTTTTCTAGGGGACCTTCATGACTCAGGGATCGAACCTGAGTTTCCTGCATTGCAGGCAGATTCTTTACCACTGGGTCATCTGCGAAGCCCTCACGGAGCCAACTCTTATACCAGAGGCAACACTCGGTACGTCTATGGTCTACTCTTTTCTCAATGTGAACTTCTCTCCGGAGTTCTTGGTGCTCTTTCTTGTCTGCAGCCCTTGATCACTGCAAAGGCTTTCCTTAACACTGAATTTTGAAAAGAAAGATTAGTATCGCTTCCAGAGGCACGGGGGGGGGGGGGGCGCTTCTTATGCAAATTATCCCCCACCACTAGCATCTAATTCTGCATCCCAAGAGAAAGGGCAAACTTGAAAAGTGACAAAGCCCTTGAAATGTGGCTCAGATTGAAAACATGTGTTTACATCTTCTGTTCTCCAGCAAAATACTGCTAAAGTGATTTTTTTTTTTTTAAATTCACCTGAATAGAAAGGAGATGATGAGAGGAGACTACAGCAATCAAGTTTGGATGCCAAAAAATAGACAGCAAAGTTGTGACTGAGATAGAAATACGTCATACATACAGGTTAGCAATTAGAAAGGCATCGGCCTTCTTAACAGAAGCACCGGACCCAAGAAGAAAGCAAAGCAATGCCTTCATTTACCCTGAGGGAAAATGACGTCCAACTGGGAATTCAATATTGAGCCACAGTCTTTATTAGAGTATGAGAGTAAAATAAAGATCTTTTTTCCAGACATGCAAAATCTCCAAAAGCATTTACCTCCTGTTCAGCTTTCCTCAGTAAGCTATCACAGTAAGGGTTATCGCTCATCAGAGAGCTTACTAAGAAAGCAAAAACAGAAACTTGGGGTCCATTTCAGAAGCAGCAACATAATTTGCAGGATGCGACCAGAGATAAAATGAAAATACCAGACTCCTTGCTCCAAATTTATTAAAAGTTTCAAGATGAAGACAGCAAGGCAGAAGCGTTCTAAGTGCAATTGCACAGGACACAGATCCCATGAAACCAGCCCTGGGTCCAATCCAGAAGAGGGAAGAGAGAATTCCCAGGATGATGGTGAAGGGAGATCCCAAGACAGTAGCTTTGAAGCTAGTCTAGACAATCACCAGTGCACCCTGAGCCCGAAAATGGGATCCGAGGTGGCGCCAGTAGAAAAGAAGCTGCCTGCCAATGCAGGAGATGCAAGAGATGCAAGTTCAATCCCTGGTTGGGAAGATCCTTTGGAGGAAGAAATGGCAACCCACTCCAGTATTCCTGTCTGGGAAATCACACGGAGTGTGGTGGGCTACAGTCCACGCGGTTGCAGAGAGCTGGACACTACTGAACACATATGCACTCTAGCAATTACTCTAGCAAGAAAGGTATCTTCATGGAAAAGAGTAAATTACTCAGTGTGTTGTACGGGATTAAGAGGACATTTCAACTTCTTGGGGGAAGTATATGGAAGAACTCATGATGGACACAGCTTAAGCAACTTCCCAGTGGAATTCATTACTGGCAAATGTCAATAGTTTATGACAAACTTGCCACAGATCAAAGGCACTGTGCTCCAGAGCTGTGGAGACAGATAAATAAGAGAATGACCTCCAAGCACTCAGTCATGAGGATGTGAGGACGTGAGGATGTAAGTGTGAGTCAAAGCCCATCTTGGTAGAACAGTGGGACTTTTCTTGGAATTTGAGATGACAAGGGGCCTTTTAGCAAAATATAAAACAACATATATAAAGGTATGACAGAGCATAAACAATTCTGAACAAACCTGGATGAACTGAACTCTTGGCTAATGATGAATGCCAGAATAGAAAAATGTTCTCGATTTTTCCCTCATCCTCTTTCACAAATTTCCATTCCAAGATCAGTGTACTAGAAATAGTAAATGCAAGTGAATGATTCCTATTTGGAATCCTATTAGGACCAGTAAAACAAGCACATTTTGTTTTGTGCATATTGATTCCAGTGTATTGATTTTAATTTATTTACTGTAATTAAACTTGTGTAATTATCACATGGAAGTTCAGTGAAGACAGGCAGAGGCATTTCTGTTCTGCCAGTTCTCTATGTTGCTGTAGATTCTCTGCAGAATTCACTGAGATTCTCTGATGGCTTGAAGGCAGGCATTTGGGTCAAAACAGAAGGCTCCCCAATAGCAACAGAGGAAAGTAAGAAGCACAATTCAGGGCAGAATTATTTTTCCTTTCAAAGTAGCTTTATTACTGTTCTTATGATACATGCTAATTTTTTTTGAAAGTTCTATCAGTTAAGGAAATCTTAGGAGAAATAAAAAAGTAATCCCAAATCCCACCATTGAGAGGTAAGCCCTATTCACTTTTACCAGTTATCCTGCTGGACATCTTCCTGTGTGCATAAATACAAAGAGAAGAAGACAAATACTAACACAAATGGTAAAACTGCACCGTTACCCTGTGATCCGCTTCATTCATTCTATGCTACATCATGGGTATTTTTATAGGTCAAAATAATTATTTCTGTATCATTGCTTTAATAAATACATAGTATACCATCTTATGTATATAATAACTTATTTTAAAAATACTTCTCTCGCTGAGTATATTTCCAATTTATCTTTACTATAAAAATACCTACAGTAACTTAAGTACGCATCATGGGTGCGTGCTAGGTTGCTTCAGTCATGTCCAGCTCTGCAACCCTATGGACTATAGCCCGCCAGGCACATCTGTCCATGAGGATTCTCCAGGCAATCTGGAGTGAGTTGCCATGCCCTCCTAAAGGGAATCTTCCAGACCCAGGGATTGAACCCGAGTCTCTAATGTCTTCTGCATTGGTAGGCGGGTTCTTAACCACTGGTGCCACCTAGCAAGCCCAAGTACACGTTAATCGTGTCTGACCCTTTGCGACCCCCTGGACTGTAGCCAGCCAGGGTCCTCCGTCCATGGAATTTTCCAGGCAAGAATACTGGAGTCAGGGTCCTCCGTCCATGAAATTTTCCAGGCAAGAATACTGGAGTGGGTTGCCACTTCCTTCTCCAGGGGATCTTCCTGACCCAGGGATTGAACCCGGGTCTCCCACATTTCAGGCAGACTCCTTACCATCTGAGCCACCAGGGGAGTCTGAGTACACATCACACTTCTCTAATTATCTCCTTCAGGTAAATTACAGTAAGTGGATTTGTTGGTTCAAAAAGAACAAAACGGCCATCTGTCATCCAAAGTTGGTTTTTCAAAATCAATAAGTATATACATATGCCAATAAGTATATGAAAAGATGTTCAGCATCATTAGCCATCAGGGAAATGCAAGTCAAAAACCACAATGAGATATTACTTCATACTCACTAGCATGGCTATCTCCCAGACAGATGACTACAAGTAGTGGAGAAACTGGAGCGCTCAAACACTACTGGTGGGAATGTAAACTGGTGCAGCCACTTTGGACAACAGTCCGGCAGTTTCTCAAATAGAGTTATTTAATGACTCAGCGATTGTACTCCTAGCTCCAAAAAATTAAAATCAAGGACTCAAACAGATATTTGCACACCAACATTCATTGCAGCATCATTTGCAATAGCCAAAAAGTAGTAACAACCCAAGTTTCCATCAACAGATATATGGATAAATAAAAGTGGTATATCCATACAGTTGAGTATTATTCATCCATAAAATGAAAAGAAGTTCTAATAGAGGCTGCACCAGGGATGAACCCTGGAAACATCATGCTAAGTGAAATTAGCCAAACACGCAATGACAGCTATGGCATGACTCTAATCACATGTAATATCTATAATAGACAAATTCATAGAGACAGAAAGGAGATGAGAGGTTATCAGCGAATGAGTGAATTACTGCTTGATAGGTATATTTCTATTTGTGGTAAAGAAGGGTTTTGGAAATAGATACTTATGACTATTGCATGGCATTGTGAGTATAATTAATGCCACTGAATTATACATTTAAAACGGTTAAAATGGCAAATTTTACATTATATATGTTTTACCACAATGAAAACATGTAAGTTTTAAATTTTTAAAAAGGATTCAGTATGACACATGCTGCAATATGGATAAACCTTGAGAACACTTTGCAAAATGAAATAGGCTGGTCACAAAAGACAACGTATTTATTGTATGATTTCAATCTATATAAAATATCTGGAATTGGCAAATCCACAGAGACACAGAGTAGATTAGTGGTTGTTTAGAGTTGGAGGTCTGAGATAATGTGGGATGCAAAGAGGTGGGACTACTAATGGGTTAAGGGTTGTTTGTTTGTATTTTAATGGCTGTGAAAGTGTTCTGAAATTAATTGTGGTGAAGGTTGTGACTGTGAATATATGAAAAAACACTGAAATATATACTATAAATAGGTGAATTGTATACTATGTGAAATATATCTTAAGAAACCTGTTGGATTTTTTTATTGTAGATTTCTCTGTGATGGAAGAGTTGAAATATTTTTTCCTTGCATATTAGCCATTTTTGTTTATTCTATTGTAAACGCCTTGTTCATGTTCTTTGTTCTGGTGGTTTTGCTTTTGCTTTTATTAAAAATTCACTGAGTCTACATGGACAAATGTTTTTTTAAGTACATTATTTTCTGCTGGAAAATACTGCAGGTGGCACGCCTCAAGCCAGAAGAGAAGGCCAGTTCTGAAGCTGCAGACAGGCTAACAGGTTGAATTGATTTTATCTGCAGCAGAGTAAACACAGCAGGGAAGGGCAGCACATAGAGAACAGTCCTGAATTCTTCAGCATCCTACGAACTGTGTTACAAATGTGACCTCATGTCATCCATCACACCCCTTTACAAAGGAAAGAGGTCAAGTTCCCCGAGGTTCTCCAGCCCGCTGTTGCAACTGGGATTTGAAACTAGTACTCTGTGCCTTCGAAGTTCTAGTCCATCCTAAGTGCCCACTGTAGAGTATTGACCATATAAGTATGACCAATGATAGGAATTTGAATGATGCCCTTTGTAATTTCTGAGTTCCCGACACCTACGACCGCAGTAATGCTGAGCAACAGCTGGCAATAGGAAACTGAAGCTGTCAGAATGTTCATTTCCTTCACTGCTCCCAGGGACACCATGTAGAGAAACTTACCAACACAAACATAAATCACTCAAGGTCCCTTGAATGTCCCTTTAGGGAATTACTGATATGAGACTCTCTGGGCTTCTCAGGTGGCACAGTGGTAAAGAATCTGCCTGCCAATGCAGTAGACACAAGAGACACAAGTTCAATCCCTGGGTCGGGAAGATTCCCTGGAGAAGGGAAAGGCAACCCACTCCAGTCTTCTTGCTTGGAGAATCCCATGGACAGAGGAGCCTGACAGGCTACATATAGTCCATTGGGTCGAAGTCAGACACGACTTGAGCGACTGAGCACACACACGTTAGGTCAAAAGGATTACACCTGGCCATTCCTGCTCAGCCAAAGCTCTGATTCAAAACGTAATAGTATAGGTCAAATGTCAAACAGACCAAGAAATGTCAAAGTCACATTTCTGAAAAAAGACACACAGCCAACCAAAGGGCTAGTAAATATCTTACTTGGAAAATGAATGTATAGATTCCATGGGATTTGGTTATACATCTGTATGATTAGGGATAATGTCATACGAGGATCAAATTTCTTCATTGAAAGGAATCTTAGAGTTTATCTCTTCATAGGTTTTGTTTTATAGATGCAGAAACTGAGATCCAGTGATTGTAACTGACTATTTCACTTAGAAAAAATCTCTGCAGAGAAGGCAGCAGATTTCTGCTGACTCCAAACCCCTAGACTGGTTGCCTTTCCTCCTCACTCGAAAAAACCTCCCAAGTCAGTTTTCAACAGCAAAACCATACCCTTTGAATTTAATATTTTTTAGCTCTCTGTGCTGTGCTGGGAATTGTTCAACTCTAACTCCCTTTAGCTATGAAGACTGGAAGAGAATACAGTTCTCAATACAGCTCCTGTTTTCAAGTCACATGTCCTCAGGTTGCCAAAAATCTCCCGTCTGTGAAACATGAAATGAAATGCCAGGATGCTATTTTTGATTGACATAGACAGCAGGAAGCAGATTTATATCCACTGGCAAAACTGCATGCTGATAGTGAGAGATTGCCGGTGATGACACAAACGTTACCACACTGCATTGACAAAGAGTCCGCTTTTCCTGTTGATTGTGGGAAGAGGGCTTTCCTTTGGGCTCCACTTTCTGAAATTAGACGTTTAATTTTATTTTTAAATTAGCTGTAAATGTAACTGTAATAAGTAAGTGTGATTCAGCAAAGAAGAGTGAAAAGAACCACAAATGGAAGTCAGGAAAACACTTGCTTTTCATCATCTTCCATTTCATCTACGTTTCCTTCACCTGGAAATTAACTGTCTTCATATAACTTAATTTTTTAAAATACTTCAACAAACAGATAGTGGCTTCGTTGGTGGCTCAGTGGTAAAGAATCCGCCTGCCAGTGCAGGAGATACAGGTTTGATCCCTAGGTTGGGAAGATCTACTGCAGGAGGAAATGGCAACCTACTCTGGTATTCTTGCCTGGAAAATCCCATGGACAGAGGAGCCTGGTGGGCTACATGGGGTCACAAAAGAGTTGGTCAGACACTACTGATAGACTAAACAACAACAGTAAAATATATATGTATATATAACTGTATACATACATATTGTACAATATGTACATATATATACACACACAGCTATATCTCCTTTTTACCCATTCAACTACCAATTGGTTATTTTTCACAACCATGTAGATAAAACTACAAATAAGAATTTACACTTATATAGCCAAGAAAAACCTATAGTACGGTCTTTTATCTTAACTCTGCTTTGATAGTCTTTTATGTTCTAAGGCATTAAACTACTTCTAGACTTCAGTGTTTTTATGTTAGTTTTTTCCCAAGTTGATTTTGTTTTACTCTTTCAGTTCATGCCGTTGTTTGCTGACATAGTGAAATGTGACTTCCTGCACAATAACCAGCCAAGTGGAGAACATATTATCTGGAAACTAGCAATGCAAGCAGTAAAGAAATTAGGATCCACTGAAAATAGAAGGTTTTATACTTTCAGTTCAGTCATCTTTGTTTGAGAAAAAAATTTCTTACTTCAACTCATCTTGAGTTTGGGGTTTGGTTTTTTTTGTTTTTAAAGCATAGTGGAGGGAACAATTCAATGTGAAAGCTATTTTTTAACTTTTTTTTTTTTTTTAGCCCATCAAATTTTAGTGTACATAGCTAATAACCACTTCAAATTGCTATGCCAGGAGAAACTACTCTTACCTAATTGCCTGCCAAGACTCATAAAGCACCTCTGTGTCATTGGCAATTCATTGCTCAATTGATATCATAACTCACATTGATATTTTCTGGCTCTCATCTTTTACACTCACTGATGCTCACTTCCTTTCATTTTTCACATCCAGTAGTTCCAAAATTAAGGGCTATGCCTTGGTCAGACAATTTTAGTAGTTTCTTTCTTCTTTTTTTTGAAAAAAAAAAAGATCATTTATTAGTTTTTATTTTGGGCTGCACTGAGTCTTACTTGCTGTGTGCTGGCTTTCTCTATTGTTCCAAGTGGAGGCTACTCCCTATTTGCAGTGTGCAGGGTTCTTAGGGCTGTGGCTTCTCTTGCTGCAGAATACAGGCTCTAGGCACATGGGCTTCAATAGCTGTGGCTCACTGGCTTTATTGCCCCAAAGGATGTGCAGCCTTCCTGGACCAGGAAGCCGACCCAAGTCCCCTGCTTCGGCGAGCAGATTCTTAACCACTGGACCACCAGGAAGTCCCTTCTCGTAGGTTCTTTACAAGTTCTCCTAAGTGGATTTTCTCTTGCTATACACCACACACCAACATACACACACATATGCATGCATGTGCACACACACAGACTTTAAATGGTTGAATATCATCTCCTCTGAGTGGAAATCTTTCATCAGATGTAAAGCATTTCATTTTCCTACTGATCTACAGCGCCTTTTAAAGCTACTCCAAAACCTCCCGATGCGACAGACTGGTGATCAAACCACTTTATCGCAGAATGCCAGAATCTTTACAAGATCACAGCTAATGAGTTCGTTTCCAGCCTGTGTCATGCGGCTCAGTTCCTGGAACCAAATCGTATCTGTCAGTTCCTTTTGCGGCAGCACGCATCTTCTCTGCTGGTGCAGAGTCACGCGGTGACCGGCGCTGTGCAATGGGAAACAGCTCCTATCAGGACACCTCCCTCTTGCTCCCCCGGATGACACTGCACGACGTGAAGAAAGAATGTTCACACCTGCCAATTCTGCCAAATTTCATCCTCTCATGCTGCACACCAATTAGTTTTACATTCTCTCAAGGAAGATGAGAGTGTGAAAAGCTGTCTTTTAGCAGCAACGTGACTGTCCTCAACTATCACAGAGGGAAGACTTCAGCTTCACTAGGAGAATGGAGGGGTTTCCCAGGTGGCTCAGGGATAAAGAATCTGCCTCCAATGCAGGAGACGCAAGAGACGCAGGTTCGATCCCTGGGTCGGAAGATTGCCTGGAGCAGGAAATGCGACTTACTCCAGTATTCTTGTTTGGAAAATCCCATGGACAGAGGAGCCAGGTGGGTGACAGTCCATGGGGTCATAAAGAGTCAAATGTGAATGAATGACTGAACACACACTCAGGAGAGTGGAGAAAAGTTTGAGACATGATGATGGGAAATGCTTTCTGGAGAGAGGAGAGTTTCCTTGCATGTGTCAATCCACTGTTAGCTCAGTATACATAGCAACCCAGCTCAGGTGGGTCAATCTCCTTATTCTTTTCAATATCATTTCCTGGGACATGATGGGACTTGAGCAAAGGTAGAAAAGTTGATCCATGAGGGCTGCAGGACCCAAGTCTGGCCAGGTTAAATGCCACAAAGAAATCAGTTATACAGAAATCAGTCCACTTCAGTCATACGGCTGCCACCTCAACCGTAGTTTACAATTCTGTTTGAAAAATGTACATTTGGATCATTTTCCAGAACGTAGCTAAGACATTACACTTCAATTGCATCTGCCTTTGAAAAAAACTAATACAATATTCTGCAAAACTGTATAGCTTACACTGACAAACTATTGAATTTATAGCCTGCATCAACCTCACAGATCTTAAAGTAACTCAAAAGAACCATCTGAATGATTAAATAGTAATCCGTTTACAAAATTGTTTTCTCCATCAAAGATCATCTTCTAACATCTTTAAGCCAACCAGTTTCTCCCTGGGTTTTTAAGCCACGATGCTACTACTAATGTGGGAAAATGCCACATTTTTTTCTGATAGTGGTATGAACTTTTTAACTAGTTTCATTGCTTCATTGAGGATCATATTCTTGAAAATTTCAAAAGAAGTGTTATTGCTGTCAAGTCAGCACTCAGCATTCATGTAAATGATACGACACTGTTATTCATAATAAATGTATTTTTGGTCCTAGTCCCCACTTCTGGCATAGAGCTCCTAAAACTCTTGGAATTTCCTAAAGGTGATTTGTTAGATTAATGAGCTGACTTCTTCAAAGTGTCAAGAATGGGGTCTGTTGGCAGGGAAACAGCTTGGGATTAGAATGTTGAAACTTTCAGTCTCACTGACCCTAAACCTCCAAGTAAGTGAGAGGGGCTGGAGACTGAATTCAATCATCAGTGGCCAATGATGTCTACAATCATGCTTAAGTAATGAAGCCTCCATTAAAAACCCAAAAGGACAGGATTGGGAGAGCTTCTGGGTTGGTGAATACGTGAGGATTTGGGGAGAGTGGTCCTCATGAGAGCTTGGAAGCTTCGCACCTTTCCTCCTTTCCTTGTCCTGTGTATCTCTTCCACTGGCCATTCCTGAGTTGTATCCTTTTAGAATAAACAGGTAACCTAGTAAGTAAAATGTTTCCCTGAGGTCCGTGAGCTGCAGAAGTAAATTAGTCAAACTCGAGGAGATCACTAGAACGAAGGAGGTCACTTTAGCTGATCAGTCAGAAGCACAAGTGATAAACTGAATTTGCAGCTGACATCTGAAGTTGGGGGAGGGAGCAGTGTTGTAGGACTGAGACTTCACAGGTGGGATCTGACACTGTCCCCACGTATATAGTGTCAGAATTGAGTTGAATTGCAAGATACCCAGCTGGTGTCAGAGGCTTGTTTGGTGGTGTGGGAAATTTGCCCATGTACACACATCTTAGAACTGGGTGTAGAATCAGAGAGGTGCCTTGAGGAGAGAAGAACCTGAAACCTAAAGTTGTGAGCTTGTCTATGTGGGGTTAAGCCATGGAGGATGGATACAAGGGTAGTCGGATAAGCTGGAAGAAAAAGAAAACAGTGGGCGTAAAAACAGGTGGGCACAAAGACAATCTGGAGGAAGGACCGATCTTTCTTCCATTTATATTTAAAAATAAAACACAACAGAAATAAAATCTTAAAAGTCCAAGACACAACATACACCTGCCAATTCCACACTTAGATGTCATAGCAATGTCAAGTTGCTATCAAGTTCTCTCCATGTTAGGACTTCCCTGGTGGCTCAGAAAGTAAAGAATCTGCCTGCAATGCAGGAGATCTGGATTCAATGCTTGGGTTGGGAAGATCCCCTGGAGAAGAGAATGGCAACCCACTCCAGTATTCTTGCCTGGAGAATCCCAAGGACAGAGGAGCCTGGCGGGCTATAGTCCATGGGGTCATAAAGAGTCGGACATGACTGAGTCACTTTCACTGTTCTCTTAGTGTTTACTCTGAATTACTCACCTAGGGCCTAAGGAGCAATTCGCAGGCTGACCACCTCACCTCACCAGTGGAACCAGCCATTTCACGCTGGCCTGTACGGATGATGGGCAGAATTTTTGGGTTTGAGTTTTCAGGCTTTTCGCCAGCTCTGGCCCCCCGAGAGCCATCCCTTGGCTCTGGGTTGCTGCATCCCAGTTGTGCAAACGCTCTGGCCCTCTGGAGAGGTCTGTGACACTGTTTCTTAGGTGAGAAAAGCCTTTCCCGATCTTTGCCAACCCCTCTTCCTCTCATCTAGAGACCCCTTTGGTCCTGAAGCCTGGGATTACCCTCATACATCCTGGCCCGTGGTGCTTCCTAAAATACCTTATGTACTTCCTCTGTTATCAGCTGGTGTAATTGCTTGGAGAAGCTCAATTTCCTTCTCTGTGCTTTTGGACAGGCTGAAACGTCCATTTTATGTGGAATAGGATGATGGAGTCCATGACCTCAATTCCTCCCTCTCTCCTGATGCTTTAGATGGATTCCAGACCTTATTCCCGAGCCCAGGCAGATCCTCCTGCTCAGTGTGGATTTTTGGTCTAAGAAATAACCCTACTCATAGCCCATTTGAGGCACTCAGGTGACCTACAAATCCCAAATATACTACTGTCCTTTATCCATCCAAATCGAATTTGACTCTTACGTGCAGGATGCTAACTCTTACCACCTGTGAATATGGCACAAAAATTTGACATCAAAAACCCTCCCTGTGCATTCAGGAATGCGATTACACATAAAGACAGGCGAGCGATTCTCTCATATCCCTTCAGGAAGGAAGATATAAGGTTTAAGGACTTTGCATGGCATTGTTCCTGACTCTCGATAACTGGCTAGACAGAAAAGGGAAGATTTATTTTCTCACTGGCTCTCCTGTGTGCAAGCTCGATCATCTGCAACCCAGCTAATTGGAAAGGTCAGTGGTACCTTCTGAGCAAAGCAGAGAAAGAAACCTGAGCCAAACTGCAAATGTACATATTACTGATGACTGCCACACTGAAGCAGTGGGAAGATGGAGAATAATGCTAACACTCAGTGGAGGACCTTTGTGAGACATTTTTAAGACGACGCAGTGAAGGCTACTGTGGAAGAGGTCACCGTCAGCACGCTCAGGGCAAAATTAATAACGCAGCAAGGCTGGTACCGTGCTTCATTGTTCCAGCAGAAGGGAACAGCGGCATTATGGATACAGGAAAAGTATAAGAATAAAAAAAAGATGAAATATTCCTCAATAACAGACCATCACAGAGCGCACAGAAGCTACAATGTACCACCTGACTCCTTCCTGTAGTGCAATGAGGGGCACCATATTTCTTGAGCATTGGGTATGTTCCAGACACAGTTAATTAAGGTAATTTTCTATACTATAGAAGTAACATATTATTGTCCTCTCTTCATAGTTGAGAAAGCAGAGATTCAGGGATGTTAAATAACCTGCCTAAGGTTACACAACCAGCAAGTGGAAAAGCCAGGAGCAACATATGTCTGAATCCAATGCCCACCCTCTACATGCCAACTGCCACCCCAAAGAGGGCAGGCAAAAGGTCCTTCACATCAGATCGCTCTTGCTACTTCAATTCTACTCTTCTATCAAAAGGAACTACTATGAAATTATAAAAGCAAGGAGATCAAACTAGTCAATCCTAGAGGAAATCAGCCCTGAATAGTCATTGGAAGGATTGATGTGGCAGTAGAAGCTCGAATACTTTGGCCACCTGATACGACAAGCCCATTCATTGGAAGAGACCCTGATCTGGGAAAGACTGAGGGCAGAAGGAGAAGGGGACGACAGAGGATGAGGTGGTTGGATGTTATCACCGACTCAATGGACACGAGTTTGAGCAAACTCTGGGAGATAGTGAAGGACAGGGAAGACTGGCGTGCTGCCGTCTATGAGTCACAAAGAGTTGGACATGACTTAGTGATTGAACAACAACAATATTAAATGACTATAATTTAATACTATAATTATAATATAATTTAATATCACATTAAATTACAATTAATATCATGACATCCCTTATATGTGAAATCTAAAAAGAAATCATACAAATGAACTTATTGACAAGATGGAAACTCACAGACTTAGAGAATGAACTTACGGTTGCCTGTACACACACTGCTGTATTTACAATGGATAACCAACAAGGACCTACTGTATACAACACGGAACTCTGCTCAGTGTTATATGGCAGCCTGGCCTGGATGGGAGGGGAGTTGGGGAGAGAAAGGATACATGTGTATGCATGGCTGAGTCCCTTCACTGCTCACCTGAAACTACCAAAACACTGTTAATTGGCTATGTGTTAGTCACTCAGTCATCTCTGACTCTGTGACCCCATGGATTGTAGCCCAACCAGGCTCCTCTGTCCATGGAATTCTCCAGGCAAAAATACTGGAGTGGGTTGCCATTTTCTTCCCCAGGGGATCTTCCCCACCCAGGGATCAAACCTGGGTCTCTCGCATTGCAGGCAGACACTTCATCAACTGAGTTACCAGGGAAGCTTGACCTGGTGGCTATACCCCAATACAAAATAAAAAGTTAAAAAAAATTTTTTTTAAAGCACCAGGACAGGGATGGGACTGGAGGGAGATGGGAGGGGGGTTCAGGATGGGGGACACATGTACACCCATGGCTGATTCATGTCAATGTATGGCAAAAACCACTACAATATTATAAAGTAATTAACCTCCAATTAAAATAAATTAAAAAAATTTTTCAAAGCACCAGGACAGTACCTAGCCCTCTCTCTTAAATAATACAACATATAAATATGCAAAACATGAAGCTATGTAAGTGCACGGACACAAATTCATTCATCTTCCTATGTTATCCAAACAGCTCTATGAGATTTTATTCTATGAGACTGCATTCAAATGCAAGAACCAGAAGTATATTCAGAGCCTCAGTACATTGACTTAGCTGAGAGAACTTGATAAAAAAATTAAATTTCTCTAGAACATATCAGGATTTGAAAACAACAGGAAATTATGCCATCCATGGAGACTGGAATATTTTATGAAGCCTTTTGCTACTGATGTGACTACTGTTACTGTTTTATCTGTAACAGAAGCTCTATCAAAAATATCCCAACCCATGTGAGTTGCAGACTCAAAGTTCTGCCTTCACTCCCAAGTGATATGTGTTTGGGTTGACATATCCCCAGGGATATCCACCCTAAGAATGAATAAGAAGCTTCTAGCATGTTTGTGGACATGCAAATTCTTAGACCTCACTTGTGGAAATTTTGTTCCAGTTGGCCTGAGGTAGAGCCAAGGAATCTGCATTTTAACATACATCAATTTCTGACTGGTGGTCTAATGCCTACTGATTAAGAATCACTGGACTAGAGGCTTCCTTGGTGGCTCAGTGGTAAAGAAACTGCCTGCCAGCCCAGGAGACCAGGTTTGATCCCTGAATCGGGAAGATCCCACATGCCTGGAGCAGCCGTGCGCCACAACTATTGAGTCTGTGCGCTGGAGCCTGGGAACTGCAACAACTGAAGCCTGCAGCCCATAGAGACCCGTGCTGTGCACCAAGAGAAGCCACCACAATAAGAAGCCCAGGCACCTCAACTGGAGTAGCCTCTGCTCGCCGAAACTAGAGGAAAGCCCGCACAGCAACGAGGACCCAGCAGAGCCAAAAATAAATAAAATTACACCAGAAAAAAGCATCACTGGACTAGAGGATCATCTGTTCCAGTTTGGGATAAGCCCTCGGGCTCATCATGCGTGTACTGACAGAGCAGCTGTCACAGGCTTGCCAGCTGGGTCCAGAGTGTTTGAAGTTTTCCTGGATTCTCAAATGGCTGGAGCACTGCTTAAAAGGAACCAAGTCTTCTTATGATAAATCCCAAGGACATGCTTGCATGAGACAGGCCTTTACACCGGGAGTGTTGAAGTTCTGATAAGAATTTAAGAATTCGCTTCCTTTTATTTGCTCTGGGCTCTTCTCAAAATGAAGCTGTGAGCTGAAAGAACTTGCACTTTGTCTCCACTTCCTATGCTTCTTCACTTGTAGCTTCGAGATCCAAACCACATGTAGGAAACTGAAGCTTCTTGGCTCCCGAGGATCAAGTGAGATACCCAACTAAAGCAGCCTAACCCTCCTTCCCCTGCTCTGAAACTCTCTGTTTTCTCCATCAGAATGTACTTCATCCATTTCCCATCTGGTCAGGATAAAGACTAGCATCAGCACAGTGATAGGAATTTGATGCTATATAGTGAAACAAACTAACAGACTAATATTTTACTTGGAAGTCAAACTAGAGCTAAGAGAAGCAGGTTTTGTCTTGGGTCTCACACACTGCAAAACAAACTTAATAAAGTTAGGATGATGGCGCCATTTGATGTGGGCAAGGAGAGATATCCCTTCCTCCGCTTTTTTGTTAGAATAAGAATGCACCCAGTTAATCAGAAATCCACCAACCTTTGTTGATAATTCAACAAGGTCACAAAAAGTCTTACTCAACTAACAGGGTTTGGAATTTAACAGGGCAAAACCTAGACCCTCAATATGTTTTAATTTTTTGAGGGAAAATTCAGGATAATTTATTATATCAATAATAGAATAAAAATATATAGAATTAATATTATAGATTTTAATATATATTATTATTAATGTTATATATTATTATATATATTTTATATATATATACTCAGTCATGTCCAACTCTCTGCAGTCCCGTGGACTATAGACCACTAGGCTCCTCTGTCCACGGGATTTCCCAGGCAAGAATACTGGAGTGGGTGGCCATTTCTTTCTCTAGGAGATCTTCCTGAACCAGGGATCAAACCCACACTATGCATATCATTTTGTAAATGACTAACTGGTCCCACCAGAATAGGGAGAAGCCTTAAGAACCACAATATATATATTATTATTATATTATATATTATTAATATAAAATAACAATAGAATAAAACATATGACCAAAAATCAAAGATAAGGATCATATAAGAAAAATATTACTCGATTAAGATGAAGTCCCGTGGCACTATTCCAACTTGAGACCAACAACTGCAGCACTAGAACAGACACAACAGCCAAGCAAAATTCTCAGGGAAAAACTGAGAAAATCAGTTTTCCCAAAAAAGTTCTAAAAAGGCAGAAGAGAGTTACTGTATTTCACACTATCCTTGAAGACTTTATAGTATCTGACATGATTAATACTTAAATATTCCAACAAATATTAGCAGTAGGATAGATAAAGGAAGGAGAGGAATATCCAAAAATCTATGGATATCTTTGCATCATTAGAATCATTCAAACTTTGGCTCTGTCCTTGGATTCTGATACATCTGGAAGCCTTTAGCTTCTTCATAATAAATCATTTAGCCATTTAGCCATCAAACTTCATGGTTATAATTTAACACTTAAGCCTTAATGTATGCTAACAGGTTAATTTTTTAAGGCGGCATGTTATTTTAGCAGGGATTTTTTTATTACACAAGTTCTTTCAAATTCCAAGAAATGACTCTGAGAAACAGCTTGCACTATAATATTAGTAAGATAGGAAGAAAGATATCAAGAGGGAAGTAAGCAGTCTTGCAACTTTACAAATAAACAATGCTACATTGTCACCTACAGTCCCCAATGCATAGGGAAAAAGCCTTTCTTATTTCAGGGCTCCCCACGTGGTCCAATTTCAGCAGCAATCTCTAAGGGGAAGAGTAGAAATGTTGTTCATATTGAAAAAAAGATCCACCCAGTGGTAAAGCAAAATTCCAACTCAAATGAGCAGTTTTAATAACACCTATACGTTTCTATCACTTTCACCTTGAGGACAATTCATTTTGCTTTGCCTCGGGCTGAGAGCTGCAGGTTTCTGAAGAGATCTTGTTAGCTTTGGAGAGTGGAAGAAGAAACAGGGAGTCTTCTATAGAAACTCACTTTTAGGATTGAGACAGGCCTTGGGAAGTCGGTGTGTCTGAATTGGGCATTGTCGATACCTGAGCATGTATCTGGAGCTCAGAACTAACACAGCGGTAGTAATAAATGGTCCCAGCTGCACTGACTTACAGGTGGCCACTGCACCCTTTTTCACTATGACCACAGTGGGGTTCTGCATCTGTCTCAGCTTTTACTTCCGCATCTGTACAATGGATACGGTAATAATCCATCTCTCAGACTCTGGTGAAGAAGAAACAAAGGAAAACCTGTCAAGTAAAAACACTTGACAAATGCCCCAGCACTACACTTCAGGAACTGTGATACGAAATCAGATGCTTTTCTCTGCTATGCATTTATTTGTTTAGTCGTTTCAGTCCTGTCCAACTCTTTGCAGCCCCATGGACTGTAGCCCACCAGGCTCCTCTGTCCACGGGATTTCCCAGGCAAGAATACTGGAGTGGGTGGCCATTTCTTTCTCCAGGGGATCTTCCTGAACCAGGGATCAAATCCACACTATGCATATCATTTTGTAAATAACTAACCAGTCCCACCAGAATAGAGAGAAGCCTTAAGAGCCACAAACAAAATTCTGACACTCTTTAAGAAAGGCCTGTTAACAGCCTGATTGTTTGAGCTTCAATGTAATTGACAGAATCATAAAAGATGTTCGAGAGACTTGTGAGACATTTGAGTGCAGAAGGAGGATGGCCAGAGAACCAGAGCCTCTGGCTGTTAGGCTGCAGAAGAACAGATGCTGAGGGGTTATTTCCCCAACCTTGGCCCTGTCTCCTGGAGTTCTAAACATATTGACCTTGTGCGCCCCAGTGGCAGACATCCTGCCCTCCCGTCACAGATAACGTCTCAGTTGAAGGCCATTTTCTCGGGAAAAGTGAACCACTGACCCCATGCTGTCTAAGTCAGACCCTTCTCATAGCATTCTGTGTTCTCTTTCTAGCACCTGGCATAACGGATGAAGAACACTGATAAATAGGATTCTTTGATTCATGCCTGCCTCTTCTGGAGTATAAGCTCATTAGGTTGCAAAGTATGACTGTTGATTTCCTTGTTATAGCAGCTCAGAATCTAGTTCACGGTCTGGCACACAGTGGGAGCTAAAAAAAATATCTGATGCTTTAATGAAGAGTGAGGACCTGAAGCCAGATTTACTGACGCCAAAGCAGGGTTCATTTTACTACCAAAGGAATGGCTCTCAGTATTACCCAGGGAGCCTTGTAAAATACAGATTCCCAAGTACAGCTCCAGGAGTCTTTATTTTCAGGTTGCAGCCAGTCTGAGACCAGCTGTAGGAACTACTGTGTCACACCCACACAGACATCAGCTGTAACACCAAACAGCGTACAAACACCAAACAGAGCCCTGGTTTTTTCACTTCCTACTGCTGCTGTTGTTTAGTGGCTAAGTCATGTCCGACTCTTTGCGACCCCACGGACTGCAGCACGTCAGGCCTCCCTGTCCATCAGTACCTCCCAGAGTTTGCTCAAACCCATGTCCACGGAGTTAGTGATGCCATGCAACCACCTCATCCTCTGTCGTCCCCTTCTCTTCCTGTCCTCATCTTTCCCAGCAACGAGGCCTTTTCCAATGAGTCAGCTCTTCCCATTGGTGGCCAAAGTATTGGAGCTTCAGCTTCAGCATCAGTCCTTCCAACGAATATTCAGGTTTGATTTCCTTTAGGATCGACTGGTTTGAACTCCTTGCTGTCCAAGGGACTCTCAAGAGTCTTCTGCAGCACCACAGTCTGAAAGTTTATGTCATCTAAATTGTCTTTAATCAGTTTTTAACTCAAACCAATCATGGTATATAAACCATGGTATACAAACCAACAATGTCATATAAATTTAAATGACAATACTTTGCTTTAAAACCAAACTAGACTTTTAAATAACAACAAAGAGGACAGAAAAAAAGAAAAAGAGACCAGGAGTCTCTTTCATTAAAAGACTTAAAGGCTATGTCAGCCTCCTGCAGTGTGTGTCTCATATGGATCTTTATTCAAACAAACTGATTATGGAGAAATTAGTAAATTTTGAACACACACTGGACATTTATGATGCTAAGGAATTAAATCTTAGGTGTAGCAATTTTATTAGAATTAGGTTTTTTTAATAATTTATTTTTTAATTACTTTATAGAATTTTGTTGTTTTCTGTCAAACATCAACAAGAATCAGCCATAGGTCTTTGAAAAAAATCTATCAAAACTATTAAAGACAAACTTCATAGAGATGAAGTATTATATCTGGGATTTGCTTCAAAACAATTAGAAAAAGTGTCTGACCCATATAGGTCAGATGAAACTGGCTGAGGACTGATAATTGTATAATTGTTGGAGAGATGGGTACATGGAGTTCATTCTACTCCTCTCTCCTTTTGAATATGCTTGAAATTTTCCATTATGAATGTATTTTTTAAGTTTATTACTCAGCATTCATTCTAGCTCTTACCTAATCATATACATTGTTCTCATTCAATAAATATCGACACAGACATTAATTATAAAAATAATAATCATAATTAAAACACTGGGGTCACAAAGAGTTAGACACAACTGAGTGACTGAACTGAACTGAGCTGAACTGAATTAAAACATAAGGAGTCCATATACAAAGCATTTTCACTCTGAGCATTTTAGTAAATCATGCCCTATAGTGTCTGTTAACATTTTCAGGGAACGGTCCACACCCATCTTCACTGTTTCTATGGTCCCTCAGTCCCAGATCTCTCATTGTTCATTTCCCTCCAGGACCTTTGGCCAGGAAAGGGCATCTCTGGCAGAAGGAAGAAGTCCACGGAGCACCGTTACCTAACGATGTCTTCCCCTCAAGTGGAGGCCAGGATGTACTCTCAGTGCCGCTAATGGCAGCTCTGAATACAGCTATAGGTCTCCGTCACCCCTGGGCATCACCCACTGCCATGGGCACCCACAACTGGATCTAGGTACCCATAGCATCTTGTTGTTCAGTCGCTCAGTCGTGTCCAGCTCTTCACAATCTCATGAACTGTAGCATGCCAGGCTTCCCTGTCCTTCCCTGCCTCCCAGAGCGTGTTCAAACTCATGTCCATAGAGTCCGTGATGCCTTCCAACCATCTCATTCTCTGTTGTCCCCTTCTCCTCCCGCCTTCAATCTTTCCCAGCATCAGGGTCTTTTCTAATGTGTCGGCTCTTCGCATCAGGTGGTCAAAGTACTGGAGCTTCAGTTTCAGCATCAGTCCTTAATGTCTGTATCTTTCCCCACTACCCAGGGTTTGGGTTAGTTCTTCACTTGCCATACTTCAGAAGGACCATTCCAAGGGCTTAAGTGATTTATAGAACATATAGAAGTATAAGAGAAAATGAAGTTCTCATCCTACCCAAATGGGGCAGGAAAACCCCTTGGCTAGCTAGCAACAGTGAGACATTGGCAGACGGGCTGGTCCTAAACACAAGGAGACAGAAATCCTATTTTCCCAGCAACAAAAGACTATGCCAAAGTCATGAATTACCTTCATGAAATATAGCTTCAGAGGCTGGTACATTATTTTATTGCAAAAGTTTCTTTGACAGCAAGGCCCTAGGCCTGCCCAAACATGGCAGTCTGAATCCCACATTGTGGGTCTCCTTGGATGATGAAGTTTAGTTTTGTGTTAAGTTATACATAGCAAGTGCATATGAAAAAATACGCATCGCATTGGGTTTGCTGAGGAGGCAAGAGGTGAAAGTGCTTACCTGTTACCCTCTTTCCCCCAAGGAGTCCTCACTCCAAGGAAGAAAAATTTCACAGACAAGTTAAGTGAACACTTCAACTTTGGTTGATTTATTCAGCCAGCTGTTGAGGCATTCTTTTTAAACTCCTGTCATTTACTGGTGCAGCTTTGGCTTTTGGTATTCAAAACATTCTAAAAGCCTGCATTCATTTTCCTTTTCACAAGTTCTTAAAGGTGTCTGGGGAATTTCACTAAGCCCAGTGATTTAAAATTCTAAAGGTCAGGAAATGTATCACTACATATTTCAACAGTAACCCTGGGTGATGCAAAGCATTGATTATGCAAATTGGCAAGTGCATATTATGTGAGATGCTGTTGCAGAATATTGAACTGAATTCCAGGAAGGACAGGTTCTGTTCCCAGCCTGTCCACTCATAACTGATAGTAGGTAAATGATGAAATTCTTGTGAGCCTCTGTAAGATAAAGGATGCAGCTTAGATGATGGTTCCCCAAACTCTCAGATTCAATGAAGTGCTTATTAAACTAATAGCCCTTCAGTTTACAAGGATTTGGGTTTCTCTGGGATGATAAGAGTTTGAAACACGATAATAAGCCCCCAAGAGGCTGCCTTAAGCCAAATCTCCAATATGGCATTCCATCTGAAGACTTCTCTGAAAAACAGCTGTTTGCACAGGAGATTCCCTGTCTGAGGGTAGGTTCATCTGGGACACCAAACTGTAACAGGGAAGAACAAATCTGACTCCATATTGGAGTTGATTTTACTTTAATCTCTGTATGCTATTGCTTTTGCTTCAGTTAAGAATGTTGCTTATAGCATGAAATATACAGGACAGTCTATTCTCAAGGCTCTGACCTTTAAGGATGTAGTACTTTTCCATTCATATAGAGATTAAAAAGTTGCAAAACAGAGAACAGCATTTGCTTTGTTGGAGGTTTGCAGAAACATCATGCCCTGACCTACCAGGGCAGCCGCAAAAGCAAATGATTTTGACAGCACGAAGTTTCACCAACCAACCAGGCCACTCCCTCACCTGGCCTTTAAAAATACTCTGCTGTGACCCTTTGGGGAGTTCAGGGGGTTTGGGGCACGAGCTACCTCTTCTCCTTGCATGGCCCTACAATAAGCCTTTCTCTGTCCCGAACTCTGACATTTCAGCTTCTTTGACCTCACTATGTGTCAAGCACACAAACTTGCATTAGGTAACAAAATCACAGATCAGACATTGATTAACGAACTTAAGATCAGAACACATGACATTGTGTTTCTGAAAACCTGTTTCCTGCAAACTGAAATAGCTTGTAAGACTTCAGCCATTATAGAAATATATCCATTTAGATACTCAACATTAATCATTTGAATCACAGCATTCTCTCTTCTGATGAAGTTTAGAGAATCCACTTTAATGTTCACTTCCCACTCCGAAGAGCCTAAGATACTACAACTACCACATTATTTTGCCTCCGTAATAAATAATTAGATAATGACTTCTCTTATATGGTCTGCTTTCTTTTCCTTATAGCAGACACTTGTCCACATCATCTGGCCCATCAGATTTCCATACAACAGTGAAGAACAGTCCTGTGCAGGTGACCAGCATCCCATTTCAAGCCACACTGCAGCATCGCTCAGATTCGGGGCTTTCTCTAAGGTCACTCTAAAGCCCCCAACTGCCCCAAATAGGCACAGCTGGGAAGTGCATCATGCAAATCATCTCTAGGAGCAACCCTCAACCAACAGCTGTGCTCAGGTGCTCAGTCCTGTCTGATTCTTTGTGACCCCCTGGACTACAGCCTACCAGGATCCTCTGTCCATGGGATTTTCCAGGCAAGAATACTGGAGTGGGTTGCCATTCCCTTCTCCAGGAGATCTTCCTAAACCAGGGATCAAACCTGCGTCTCCTGCATTGACAGGCAGATTCTTGACCACTGAGCCATCTGGGAAGCATCCAACCAACAGGAGACATGAATTAATGGAGCCAGCCTCCCTGTCCTTCACTAGAACATCCCTAAGGGAATTCTTAAAGGTCTCCAATAGAACTGATTACCAATTGTCCACAGAAGAAGCCAGCTCAGTAACTTGGCATTTCTCCCATATCGTGTCTCACTCCCCCACCCCCTCGCCCCTGCCTTCTGGGATCAACTCCCAAGTAAACTATGTGTGCCCTGCTTTCAGGGAGACTCAAATGAAGTCTGTCTTCTTGATGACAACTGCAAATCATGAGTGAGACACTCTAAAGTTCACAGTCCCCTTATCTAGGATGATGACAATCAAAATACTTCTTCCTTTTGTATAATAACATCAGGATTGTTTAGGTAGATAAATGTCTGCCACGCTGCTGGGGTCAACACAGTTTTCCCCTGATGGAGAATTTTATCCCATATTGGCTGAAAGAGGTAAAATGATTGGCCCACAAATAGTAACATCTGACCAAAATGTTTTTTTAATCTCTAAATATCATTGTTCCTCATTTTCATTGCCTTAGAATATATGCTAGCTGACTTAGAATCAGCTGTTATGTTCATTCTAAGACTCAACACCTGCTCTTACATTAATATTCAGACTTAGTGTTTAGAGATGATTTGGGGAAAGAGTAGGTATATTGGCCTTGAAATTAAATCTTTCAAAATAAGACAAAGACTTTTGGGAAGAAACTAAAAAAAAAAGAAAAAAGAAAATTCTTGAAATTTTTAAAAATTTATAATAGTATTAAACATTTAAAGAGTAAATATATTTGCATTTATTAAATCTGAAAACAAATTTTCATTGGCAAAACACAAATTCTCTCAATAGTTCTTAAGTTAATTTTATTTATTACTTTGCTTTCATTTGGACTCTTCCTTAATGAGCTGTTATACCTTTAAAGAAATGATTTTTTTTACAAAATACTAACAACACCTCACATTTGCATGGTTCTTTCAAGTACTGAAATGACTTTAACTTGAATTTTTTAAATTGAGGCTCAGAAAAAGCTGTGAGATAATGATAATACCCAGTTTCACAAAAAAGAAAACAGACCACATTGCTAATAGGTAGCAGTGTCTGTATTCAAATCTAGGTCTTCCAGCTCCCGGTCTTTTGTCTCATAAGTATTAACACTTCCATGAAGAATGCCTCAAAAATCACTTCAAGCATTCCATAGAGTGAAGCAGAAGCTCATTTCTCAGCAATGGTATTCAAAAAAATAAGACGAACATGAAATCTCACCTTTATGGAATGAACAGCAGAAACAAGTAACTACATCAGTCCATCAAGAAGAGACACTGGTCACATCTGAGGTGTTCAGACTCCAGGAAAGAGAGTTTCATTGAGCATGCAATCCTGATAAGTTCAGCAACCTGATAAAAATGGAGAGCTTTAAAGGACTCATTTTGGTTTATCAAATCAGTGGTCCATAAAGTTAAAAATCTCTCTAAAGTGGGACCTGACATGACAGACTGCGACAATTCTGTGTGGGCTGTTTGAATTTATCACTTTAATGGCATTCTGCATTTGCCTGATTGACTAGAGCAAATCTTTGAGACATGCTGATGCTCAGGAAACAACTGACCATTGATCAAGGACATGGGAGGGTATCAACACTAGGGCCCCTCTGCAGCTCCACTGGACAGCCCATGACTTGCTTCTGTGTGACTATGTCGACTTTGTTATGCTTTTGTCTTATTAGCTGTTACATTAATATTTTTTGGAAGTGGATTGTCATCCCTCATATAAAATGTATTTGGTACTCTGTGACCGGGAATAGTTTAAAAAATCACTTAAATGAATTAACACCTCCAAAAAATATTACTTAAGAGCATTAACACTGATGGTACAGAACAGCAAATCTTTTGTGATCACAAAATCCAGGACCAGTTCTCAGTAACAAATGAAAAAGTAATCGCTGCAACAACAACAGAAAAAAGATGATTAAGTGAACATTGACCAAAGGAAGAGAAGAAGCTTCCTCCTTGGCAGAAATTATACTGGTCACTCAACTCCACCCACTTTAAGCTGTTAATCAAGGCTTTCTTATTCCAGGTGTTGAAATTAACTTTGTGAGCAAAGTTTAGTCTTCTTAGTCTTCACCAATCACTCTTTTTATAACTAATACCAAAAAAAAAAAAAACCACCAAACTTTCCAGGAATACACTTCATCCTTCTTTTTTAATAACATACTGAGTCACTTAAATATTTTATAAGTTTGACATTTAATTTTAAAATCTAATGAGTTGTTTTCCCTTTCTCTTCCTCTCCTTCAACAATTTAATAATAAACCCAATAAGTAGGACGTAGGGTGCAGTAAAGTAAGCAAATAGGCCAGTAGGGATTGGGATGTGATGAGCTGAATGGTCCAGCTCAGGGTGCCAGAAACTGGAGTGAGAGAGAAGGACATGTGTGGGAAAGCTACCCAGATTATGGTGTCACAGCCCCAAGAGTGAAGAAGCGTCCTCATGGGAGGTCATCTGGCACAGGGTACGGGAGGCCAATCAGAGTGAGGAGAGCTTCCATGCAGAGCAGGAATAGCAGGCGCCACGGAAGCCGGGTTACATATGGGGGAGGTGATCAAATAAGCACACACATTCAATATAATTGGAGCTACTCACTGTTAAAGAGGGAAGACACAAAACAAGGAATGGAAGAAATAGAAAGAACTCAAAGGTGTTGGATGTATGCTTAATCACTCAGTTGTGTCCGACTTTTTGCAACCCCATGGACTGTAGGTCGCCAGGCTCCTCTGTCCATGGGGATTCTCCAAGCAAGGATACTGGAGTGTGTTGCCATGCCCTCCTCCAGGGGATCTTCCCAATCCAGGGATAGAAGCCAGGTCTCCTGCATCGCAGGTGGATTCTTTACCTTCTGAGCCACCAGGAAAGCTCAATGGTGTTGGCCAGACACTGAAAATGTTGGTATGAACTCATGGATTTTAATATATACATCGATTGATTGATTGAAGCAGAAAGAAATGTGTATATGTGTATATGTGTGCATATTATCACATATTCCCTAGTTTTGCCCTCTGAGAGGCTGTGAAAGCAGTGACACCTCAATAGCAATAGGCACATTAAACACCTGCTCTTGGCTTCTAAATACTATTCTCACTGAAAAGAAACAAGACTTCTTAGAAAAATGACCAACTCTAAAATAAACCAGGGAACGTATAAGATAGGCCTCAAATGTTACGCTGTACTAAAAAGTAAAGATGTGCTCAAAGAATAACAGAGAAGCATTAAAAAGATGTATAAACAATCAAAGTGGCCCCCATAACAATAATTTCAGCATCAAAAGAAATAAATATATAGTGGATTTGGGGCTTCCCAAGTGGCACGAGTGGTAAAAAATAATCCACCTGCCAGTGCAGAAGACATAAGAGATGTGGGTCTGAAAAAAAAAAAAGAGATGTGGGTCTGATCCCTGGGTTAGGAAGACCCCCTGGAGGAGGGCATGGCAATCCACTCCAGTATTCTCGCCTGGAGAATCCCAAGGACAGAGGAGCCTGGGGGGCTACAGTCCCTGGGGTCACATAGAGTCAGACACGACTGAAGCGACAGCAGTGGATTTTAGTCCATAAAATGAAATAGTTGACTATAGTTCATGAAGACATACACAAATAAAGGAATAACTTGAAAATCTGAAGATGACTGAAATGTTTCTGTTGTTTTAAAGTACCTCACCAGAAGACAGTTATTATTCACAAATGAAAAAAGACTAGGTGTACTGTGAAGAAACCTGGGAGGTATCACTTTAACCTAATTACCAAAGTGAACATCACCTGCAATTGGCCAAGTCCCAATCCTATACCACAGACACGATGCAATGGGAAGCAGCAGCACCACTTTTGTGATATCCTGCCAAAGGTGCATGAATTCAAGGGCAAGGCAATATTAGACAACTTGCTTTCAAATCGATTAGGGGGTCAAAAATTCTTTGTACTGCTTTTCAACTTCCTATAATTTCTTGATTGCTTCAAAAATTTTTAAGTTTAATTAGTTGTTATAATAAATATTTGGTATAAATTTATAAGGGCATAAAATATATGAACTTTAATTCCCATAAAATGAAACAAAATGTGTACGGTGATGGTTTAGTCACTAAGTCGTGTACGACTCTTGTGACCCCAAGGACTATAGCTTGCCAGGTTCCTGTGTCCATGGGATTCTCCAGGCAAGAATACTGGAATGGGTTGCTATTTCCTTCCCCAGAGGATCTTCCCGACCCAAGGATCAAACCTGTGTCTCCTGCGTTGGCAGGCAGATTCTCTACCACTGAGCCACCGGGAAACCCAAACCCTACTTTAAAGTTTAGATCAAAACAAACTGATTCAAACAAATTAAAAACGGGTTAGTTTATTATATGACATAAATAATATAGAGAATGGGGAGAAATTGAACAAATTAAATTTGACTCAGCTATTGTCTATCCCTTAACCCACGCCTAAGGAGAAGTTGAGGAAATCACTCAATAGAATACAGTTTTATTCAGCTTCAAACTCTTGCAAAAACGAGATTTGTCACACTTGTTTTGCCCTCTTTGGATTTTTCCATACAGATTTGACTGCCTTACATCAAATCAAAGGGAAGAAGGAGAGAATTTTATGACTAAAGAAAATACAGCCTACTTTCTTTGTAAAAGATTTAAACATTCATATTAAAATTTGGTTAATTAAATTTCTCTGGTAGCATTTGTCTCAGTACACCAGAGATTGATAACTAGTAAAACTAAAGTTGCAGATTGTCATTCCAGCTTGCCAAGTCTGAGATGGGTGTTCCAGAATGGTGTTTCCTCTCCCAAACACTGTTACTGTGACCCATATGTGATTACAGTCTGCCATTTTTCCAATCGGTTTTTCTTAAGCACTTACCATTGTCTGGTATGTGTCCTCCTGTCATAGCAGGCAGTGGTGAGCACTGAAAAAGTGGATGGAAGAGTCCAGAGCAGACTCTGCCACAATCTCACCATGATGTCAGATAAATCACTTAATACCAATATGTCTCAGTTTCCACTCCTAAAATATTAGAGTATCAAGCAAGGCAATTTCTTATGTTCCTTTGAACTTGCCTTATGTCTTCTTCATTTTCATTCAAGATATTGTCTTATTTAAATTGTAAATGACCAACTTTAATTTCTTATTCATTTTCTCACAGTGTCTAGTACAGTTATTTTTGTTGTGGTTTTTTAGAGATTTTTGTTTATCACAGGGCCTCAGACATGTTAACAAATTGTCAATATCTTTGTCTTAAATTTGTAGAAAATTTTTACAATAGTGCAGAAATTATACACGGTAAGTACACTGTTATTTTGGTGTTGTTTTAATTTGTGATTTTGGCTTTGCACTTGCTAGGATAATGTATTCTTCACTGGGAGTGATAAAAACCTGCTCAATTTCAGCCATCTCTGTGTTTGTTTTCTGATACGTACACCTGAAGATCAACCCCAGGAATATGAACCATGTGAAAAGTTTAAGCTCTTTATACGTTATCAATCAATCAGTAAACATATTATAGTAGAAATATATGTATTGTAGAAGCCGTGAATGGAAAATATAAAATATACAATTTCTATAAAACATATCTTTACTCCTTCAAGAAACTCTTGAATAAAGTAAAACATTAATAAAGGTTTTACTATAAGTTAACAATTTACTCAGAAATTAATTTTCTTAGAAATTAACAATCTAAGTACTGATTTAGAACAAATGACCTTCGAATCAGGTTATTACATATTTGAATTTTTAACCTTTCTTAGCATATATAACTTATGCCCATTGTTTCATTATGTGAATTATTTGTGGAATATAACCTTTTAATGATATGGTAAAATGAAGATTGCTAAATAATACTATTTATTCCTCATAAGTTAACTTGTTCTCAGTGATTGAATGTCAAAAATGAAGAGCTCTTTGTAACATCAGGTAAAATATTGCTTTTCTTTTTAACTAGGTATCTACTCTTCTATTGAGAATCCACTTGCTTTAGATGGATTTTAAAAATCCAATAATCCATAAATCTCCAGAGATTCTATAAGAATTAAGTTGACATAGGCAGAAACACACTAGCAGGATTCCATCAATAAAGATAACTTACAAGGAATCTGTTTACACACCAAATGAAGCCACAATAGTGTGTGAGTCCTCACACAGTGTGGTTTATGAAAAGAAAGTCATTTATGGAAATTCAAAGTACTTGGTTCTCAAAGCCCAAATTTCATTTTCGTATTTTTGTTCTAAAATTAAGAGACAAAATCCTTACAGTCATTAAGAGAAAAATAACATTCTTCGAGTAACAGATGTAAGAACCATCATAAGTGATTTTATTTAAAGTACTTGGGAAATCTATCCCTATTAATTCATCTCTGAAGTTAGTCAAAATATTCACCAAAAGGTAACAAACTATTTAGTGCAATAAAACAAACTCCTGTTCTTTAGAAGGTTACATTCTAATTACATATTCAGAATCCTTACTGTTGTACTCTGCAAAACTATGCAACCTGTAAAGACACTTAATTTACTAAAATAAAATCAAAGTTGTGACAAATCAGGTATAATGAAAATACATCTACAAAAGCTAGTTGTGTGATTACTGAAATTCAGATGAATTAGGGCTAGAACAGAATAAAGAAAATGAGACACTAAATTCTAAAGCATGACACAAGATAGTCTGATCTCTCACACGTGGGAATTCTTGGGTCTAAAAATCTTGAACAATTTTACAACTTGGATGCCAGCACTCAGCACAAAACCCACAGAAATAGAAGTAGCATTTTCATTTTCTCTGGGAAAAACAATTAAGATACAGAATACTTAATGAACACTATTCACCATTAAATTATCATAATTGTAGGGTTGGGGCTACTTAAGGGGAGTAGGAGACAGATTGATTTTTTTCCTATGACAATATTGGAATGAGAATTAACTGAAGAGCTTCAGGCAATCGGGAAAAGCTTAGACATGGTTAAATATTTGAAAACCCTAGAAAACCACACAAATGCAGACAGAGCCTTTAAACTCCAGAAATCATTTGCAAAAAGCATGGAAGTCAGACCAGGAAAGATTACAATACAGCAAACTTGGCTTGGGAGCTCATTTCTGCCTTTTCATGTCTGTAACCACAGCAACGAGCACAGAACTCCAGCACAGAAGAGGTGCTCTCTAAATATTGGTTGAATCAATCAATGAATGAGCCTCAATCTCAAATCTATAGTCCTTTTCTTTTGAAAAATCAGAACAGAACTCCTTGTTCAGTGCCTGACTCAGCAGTATGACATTTCCCTTTCTGCTCATTCCCCAGTATCATGCTCTTCTGGACTTGCATAAACTCCTCTGGCCAAACTGCCCACAAAAGCACAGCATGGCAGGGGGATGTGTTTTCCATCCCCTGATCATTTAGAGAAAATTACGAATCATTTAGAGAAATTATTCAACTTCCTTGCCCTTTGGGAAACCAATTTAAAACATTTCTAATCTTCATCCTCCCCCAACCAACAGTTTTTAGTCAATGCTTAATAAAACGTGTTGAAGATTCTGTTTTTGCATGATTCATAATGCTAATAAATTCATCAATCTTATTATCACACATCTTTCTGTAAATGTCAAACAGGATGTAGCTGACAAGGTCATGGCCATTAAAAATAGGTTCATGGACAAACACATTTGTTCTTGACAGGAGTCATCTATGTCTAACCTTTGACTTTCTATGCTTCTATTACTTGAATATCAACAATTGTACACAATTTTCACATTATTCTGTCACTGTATGTCAAAATTTCCAAACATAAAATGCTTATTTTATATATATTTAAATGGATATCTTTTATTATAATACTTTGTAAATGTCCTTTTTCTGAAAATGGTTTATATCACTTTAACATTTTTTAAAAGTTATCCTCACCTGGGACTGATAAACATTTTCACATACAGTCTTCATTTGAGTTTCTGGAAGGGTGAGCACAAGATAAGTATCATTAAGTCACTAATTCTTTGCAGAAGCGTTTCAGAAGAAACTAGTAAGGAAGGAAGTGAAGGAAGCTTCACTTGTAAGGAAGTGAAGGATAAGACACAGGGAGAAAGCAAAGAAAAGATATGGTTTCAGCTGAATTCTAGTCTTAGTTTGATCCTGTAGAGAGTTTTGAAACAAGAGTGACACCATAGACATTGCCCTTCAGTTCAGTTTAGTTGCTCAGTCGTGTCTGACTCTTTGCAACCCCATGGAGTGTAGCACGCCAGGGTTCCCCGTCCATCACCAACTCCCAGAGCTTACTCAAACTCATGTCCATTGAGTTGGTGATGCCATCCAACCATCTCATCCTCTGTCATCCCCTTCTCCTCCCACCTTCAATCTTTCCCAGCATCAGGGTCTTTTCCAAGGAGTCACTGTCATACCTTGACATTGTCCTACCTTGAGAAAAAGGAGTAGGACTTTGGTTGGTTGCGTGCTGCCTTTGGTTGGGGATGAGGGGGTATTTTCCTCCAGGCCATTCCGGTGAGGTCAGATTGTTGCCAAATCCAAGACTGATTGCTCTGCTCACTGCACAACAGGCCAATAAATCTAAGAGAAGAGGTGTTGAGGCTAGAAACACAACTTCATTCTGAAAGCCAGCAGACTGAGAAGATAGCAGACTAATGTCTCAAAATAACCATCTTAACTGGGTCTGGATGTCAGGTTCTTTTACAGAATGTGGTTGGGGTGTTGTTGAGCAAGTAAAGTACAAAGGCCATTAATCTTGCAAATATCTCCTGGAGTGGCCAGCCTTGGGGAGAGGATGTGTTAATTTCTTCCTTCCTATAGTCATCCACAGGTGGACAGGGTACTGAACAAAGGCATTTTGGTTTAACATTCAGGCAGAAGAGAAGACTTCCCCAAGGTGGGCTATTATGTATAAACAGTATGCTTTTACTGAACTAAAGCCATAGGAAGCAAAGGTTAAAGCAAAAGAAACAGATCCAACAAGGCATCAGTTCTTCCCTATAATAAATTCTCTAGCAAATGGGGCAGCTGCAGCCTTTAGCAGCTAACACACAGTAGCTGGGATGGGTATGCAAGCCTCCCAGAGAGTTTTTTCCTGGTATTTAATTTGACACACTCCCCCCGGATAAAAACAGAGATTTCTACAGCTTGGTGGTTGTTTTGATGTCTTAGTAATACAGGCACAAACCATGTTTTTAATATGTAAACATTTTACTGAATAAAACAGCAGTGATTTGGCAACCCACCAATGACAACTAAAAAATTACAAAGCAGATAAAAAGAAAAAGCCTAAGTGGTGCTTATAATAAAAACTTAAATTCCAAGTGCAGCCTATCCTAGGAATTCAGTTCTGTACAGAGTACAAATTTCGGTAAATAATGCAAATCTTCATTTTATAAAAGAAAAAAAATAAAATGACTCTTAGATTTTTATGTCACAAGTGGTAGTAATTCCAGAAGCTTCTGTACCACATTTAAGTTAGCAGCAGACTTACGAGCACAGGTAGAAGTTTTCCTTTTACCTGCGTAAATTCTCTCTTCGCTAATGGCAATGGGCTCACTTTAGCAGCGGCCCTTCCCATAGAGCACTATATGATCTTACAGTACTACATGATCCTAGAGCACTATATGATCTTTGAGCGACAGACTTTATTGAACTGACACATATTTAGTGTCTTGCAGGTTTCATCATGCCTTCTTCCCCGCTCATTTTCCAAGCCACAGATTGTTCCTCTTTCAGAAAATTGATTATTTTTAATTAATTTTTATTGGAATATAGCTGCTTTACAATGTGTTAGCTTCTGCTGTGCAGAAAATGTGTCTGCCATGCATATACATATATGTCACCACAGAGCATCAGGCACACTTCCCTGTACCATACAGCATGTTCTCATTAGGTAACTATTAAAAAAAAAAATCTACAAAACAATAAATGCTTGAGAGGGTGCAGAGAAAGGGAACCCTCATGCACTGCTGACGGGAATGTAAACTGATATAGCCACTATGCAAAACAATACGAACGTTCATTAAAAAACCAAAAACAGAACTGCCATTTCACCCAGCAGTCCCACTCCTGGGCAAATAACCAAAGAAAGCCATAATTCAAAAAGATACATGCGCCCTAAATGTTCACAGTTGCACTATTTACAATAGTCAGGGCACAAAAGCAACCTAAAGGTCCGTCAACAGAAGAATGGATAAAGATGTGGTAATTGTATATAGTGGACCTTGGCCGTGAAAAGAACTGACTATTAAAGAAGCAAAACGAGACTATCTCTTAGGTGTATCAAGTGGGTGGAAGAACTGGCAAGAGCTCATCTCCTCCTCTCCTGTGCTTCTGTACATTTATGACCGAGCCTGTGTTTGGGGACATTTATGTGTGGATGCCAAGGCTACCCCTGGTGGCCCCTGTTGCTCATCAGTATGGACCAAAGCATGAGGCTCTGGAGCGCCAAGGCTCTGGAGCCTGGCATGTGCCCAACTTAAAGGGTTTCTGCGGCAGTATCAGGCCCTTTCTGTTCTATTTGCTTGTTGTGTCACTGTCTTGACCTAGAGGCAGCAAATGAAGGTCAAAGATAACTATGCATAGCTTTCAAAAAGGAAAAGAGGAACCAGTGACCACTGCTAGCATACAAATAAGAGAAAAATGTACACCTGAAACTAATACAACATTATAAGTCAACTATATCCCAATAAAATTCTTGAAAAAAGTAAAATGTGATACAGACCCTGATGGAGTCTTGTATATGATCTTGAAGACCTAGAAATATCCAAATTTTTCAAGAGAACAGAGCAAACACTTGATCTGTGAAGCAATGAGTACTATGAATAGAAATAGGACAGGCTCACAACCCACAGTCGGCAGAGACGCATCCAAGGTTCCAAAGCAAGTATCAGGAGAGGATTTGAGGTCAGATAATAGGTGTGCCCTTTTCATGCATCATGGAAGGTGGGGCTTGCGAAGGATAAGTGCAGACTTGAATGTGGGAGTTGGGACTTCTGTAGGCAGTCAGCACTACTGGGGCACCAAGCCAGGTCTGAAATTCATCTGCTTCCTTTACTCAGAGTTCTTCACTTCCATCTGTTTAATCAAAAACCTTATCTATTACTTCTCTCCTTCATCTCATACAGTTCTATCTGTCCAAGCCCTGGCTATGTTGGGACAATACTGGAATGCTCTTTGGGACTTTTCAAAAGCAATCTATGTGTCACTTTAGAAAGGAGATATTCATAAAATCTGTTTCCCACTCAATGTTTGATGACAAATGAGGCAGGCACAGAGAAGTTAATGGCTTGTCTGATGTCACAGAGCTATTTAGTGGGCAGTTGTACATTATTGCATAATCATGTTCTCTTAATCATTAATTCCCACTGGCAGGCTACATATTAAGCAATTATATTGTCCCTTTGAAAATTCTTTATCTTGGACACAGTTTATGATGCAGCAATATCAAACTACTTTACCATCATGTTCCTTATTTATGTATCTCCTTACATGGTTCCCTCTTCATGGAAAGTTCCCCATCTCACCCTGGCCTGTCTCTAAATCCATGTTGTACATTTTCCCCTTTCAGGAAGATCTCCCCAGGGACCCCAAAATGGGTTAGGAACATCTCAATACCTTTTTATGTATGGTTTCTCTTCAAAGAGCACTGGGTGTCTTATCTTTATAATGAGGAAGTCTGGTATAATGATTGACAGAGTGTAGGTGCTTACTAAATTTGTAGGGAGTGAATGAATGAATACAAATATATGAAAAAGCAGTGTGAACAAGAAGCTTCTACAAAAACTTAGAGACAGTGTGTACAAAGGAGCTAAGAAAAGATGATAGCTTATTTGGATCATAAAAAAAGAGGCAGGTTAAGAGTTATATTTATTTTCCTGCATAAGGTGGTCTACAATTATGCTTGGTTCAGAAAAATGTAACCCCCCTACTGTCAGGTTCCAGCTAGATCTTCAAGAGTCTAAAACCTAAAGAACCCACCAAAGTTGTCTGGTGTCTAAGACATTACCTGATTTGCCATAATTTCTCAGTAATTATTAAGTGAATAAAATGCAGAAAATCTAGGATTGTCACAGGAAAGTATTTTAGGGAGATGAGGCCAGAATCACAGAGTCAGTGTTCCCAATTATGAGTATCAAAAGAGGGTTGAAACCCAGCAGCTCTACTCCTAAGTGTACAGTTAAGAGAAATAAAAACATATGCTCAAACGCACACAAAATATACATTAACATTCATAGCAGCAGTATTCATAATGGCCAGAAGACAGGAGCCAACCCAAATGTCTGCCAACCAACACAGCGATAAACAAACTGTGGTGTGTATATAAATATATAAAGGAATATTATTTGACCATAAAGGACTGATACATGCTACCACATAGATAAACCTTGAAAACATTATGCTAAGTGAAAGAAGCTTGTTACATAAGACCACATATTACATGATACCAGTCATATGAAATGTCCAGAGCAGGGAAATCCATAGAGACAGAAAATAGATGAGCAGCAGCTTAGGGTGCAGTGAGGGAGTGTAGGGTTATGACAGCTAAAGGCAATGGGGTTTCTTTCAGAGGTGATGGATTGACTGTGATGACAGCTACACACATCTGTAAATATACTAATTTCCACTGAATTGTACACTTATGCTTTGGGGTGAACTGTATGCCATGTGAATTGTACCTTAATCAGCAGGCAGTTTAGTCACTCAGTCATGTCTGACTCTTTGCGACCCCATGAATCACAGCACGCCAGCCCTCCCTGTCCATCACCAACTCCCGGAGTCCACCCAAACCCATGTCCATTGAGTTGGTGATGACATCCAACCATCTAATCCTCTGTCATCCCCTTCTCCTCCTGCCCTCCATCTTTCCCAGCATCAGGGTCTTTTCAAATGAGTCAGTTCTTCGCATCACTGTCTAAAAATGAGAGGGAGAGAGAATGTTGAAAACATCTCAGACTAAAGCCACCCATAAGAATCCTCCAAGTATGTTAACAAGATTCACTTCATTTCAGGCATTTGCTAATGATATTCCAGATTCATTTCTACTCAGCTTATTTCCAAGGCCCCAGTCAGAGCTCACTGATACTCAACCTCTTTAAGCCAGCTATTAGGTTGTGAACTCTTTTCTTCTTTTTTTTGCTGTTGTGTATAAACAGCTGAATCATATAAAAGTTCCCGTCCAAGCCACATCCATAGTTTCAATTCCAAACCCACATTTATTGCATGCCCATTATGTGCCAAGCACTTAGTATATGTCATCTCTAAGCCTCACCATAACCCCAGGAAGCAGGTCCCATCACTTCATTTTATAGAGAACAATACGGGACAGAGCTTAGCTAATTGCCATGATGTCAGTAGGTGGGAATTGAAAGAACGAGGTTTAAGGTACGTGTGTGGTTTACCTGATCTGTGCTCTATTTGCCAGTTTGTGTTCTCAAAGTCACAGAAACGCATAAAAGCAGCACAAGGGAGGGAATAAAGCAGAGAATGGACTGTCTGATAAACACAACACGATGTGATGTTCCAGCGTGGAACACCGCTGTAAGACTCCTGTTTAAAAGCCTGCCCTGATGGCTTGCACAATGACAGAGTTCTTCCGGGTCTAGGCCCACTCAGGCGGTCTGCTTGAAGAGGGAGCTTTTTAATCCTTGTTCTGGCTGAGCAAGCAATTGCACGCGCCCAGGTCAATTTCTTTTGAAAAAGACTCATGATTTTGTTCTCAGTTCTCATTGTCAGCCCTATTCCACTAACACTTGGTGCCAAGTTTACTCTAAAGTCATATTTACTTTCTGTGTTAAGATATCCAATTGCTTATATCCTATACAATGAGCACTGGCTCAAAAATCAGAAGCATCACTCATGTTTTATTCCCTAATCTTCATCCTTGCTATTTTTATGTGAGGATATCTGAGGGCACTTCTTTTTCTGCTGCTTCTCTTTCTATGTTACACCTTTTCCCCCATTTCCTTGGCGCATCTTTAGATGCATTCCCCACCTCCCCTAGTTGGCAATTTTGAAAGCAGACTGGCCAATTTCTCGTCAGTTGCTCCTCTATGAAATGCAAGCTCCTTCTTGCCTGCAATATTCTAGAATACTAAGTTCAGGTCCAAATCAATCAAATCCAGCTTTGTTATCACCTATATGGCAAGCGGTTGTTCACTTTTTCATCCCCTTTTCTCCTCTAAAGTCAGCAACTTCAGCTGTCAGAAAGTAAGATCACCTCCATGTAAGTGAGAGCAAACATGTAGACCTGATTATTAAAGACCCACAGGAGAACAGGCAGAAAAAGCAGCAGGAGTCTCTGGAAGCCAAAGTTGGCACAGATTCATCAGGAAATGCATGCCAGACTCACTTCTATTGGATAAGCATGGCTGGCCTGGTGGTTTTGGACTTTAACAGAACATATGACTAAGACTCTCGTGACACTTTTATGGACAAGCTATATTTAGTTAGATAAGGACATAATTAGATATAGTCATGCCTGGTTGGACAATCTTAATAAAAACCTTATAACTGATTGGTATTTAGTAGCCTTGTCTTCACAAACTTACATAAAGCTGCCCAAGGCAAGTATATCAAATTTGGGGATGACAGCAAATATTGTACATGAAGTGAGATTTTAAAATTATCTCAGTATTTAAAAAAAAAAATATCTGCATCACCTAAAAGCCAGTAGGAGGTCAACATCTCAGCATGTGGTTTATAGAAGAAATACAGAAAACTGCTTCCCTGTGTACTTTTCATCCAAATAAAATGCATGGTGCGCCAGAAGTTTAAGGTCAGGCATGAGTGTGTGGGCAAGCTAATGACACTAAGGCTTCTCAGTCATGTAACCTATTATGGTGTGGAATTCTTTGGAATGCTAATTCCAACTTGGAACAGGCTCAGGGGTTTTCACTGCCTTTATTACTTTATAAATCTGCCTGCGTGAGGAGCTCCAGTGTGAGGAGTGAGGGTCAATAAACTAATTCTGCACTCTCTGACATTCTCCTGTTTCTAAGAGACTCTTAACATGTGTCACGATTTCACAAACAATAAAGAGTTGTAAAATACCAGCTACATGAAAAGCTAGGGTATGTGATGGCATAGAGCTTCACTGGCTTTATCACAATATTCACAATGCATACTCTATTACATGGCAGCAGAAATAGACTATTTTTATTTGTTGCTTATGTAATCAGCCCTTCTTATACCCGTGGATTCAACCAATGGCATATTTGGAAAAAAAGTTCCAGAAACTTCCAAAAGTTCCACATCAAAATAAACAAACAAAGGCCCAGCAGAGATGAGTGCTATAACCTCTGTGTTCTAAACACTGTAATCCTAGGTCCTTCTTCAACTCATAAGAACTGGAAGAGAGTTGAGATGAAAGATAGCCACGGGGCATTATAAGATAGGGAGAAGGCACCCTGGCATGCTCACATGGAAGGAAAATCATGTTACATCAAATTATTTCCTACCAGAGGTGTCTAGGAATGAGAGCAAACATTCCTAAGGGCCAGCCATCCAGCATCTTCTCTTTGAGAGGTGTGAAAGGTGAGGGAGCTCCAGGATGAAACCGCCACTTATACCCGGAAACGTGTCTGACTCCCAGGGGGCTGAGAAAGAGCTGGTTGTGCTGCGGTACCTGAAGACTCAGTCATACACGGGATGATCACCACTGAAGACTAATTCCAAAAAGAAGCCAGCCTGTGAGTGAACGCACATCACTGTGCCTGGCTGAGCACCTTTATTTTTTTTTTAATCTTTATTCATTTATTAGCCTGCAGGTCTTAGCTCGGGTCTTGGCGGCAGCACGCAGAATCCTCGTTACAGCCTGTGGGATCTCTCGCTGCGGCTCACAGGCTCCGGGGCGTGTGGGCTCAATAGTTGCAGCTCATGGGCTCAGTTGTTTCTCGGTGGGATCTTAGCTCCCAGACCAGGGGTCGAAAGCTCATCCCCTGCATTGCAAGGCAGATTTTTAACCACTGGAACCAGTCAATCCTAAAGGGAATCAGGCCTGAATACTCATTGGAAGGACTGATGCTGAAGCTGAAGCTCCAATACTTTGGCCACCCGACGCAAAGAACCGACTCATTGGAAAAGACCCTGATGCTGGGAAAGATTGAGAGCGGGAAGAGAAGGGGACGACAGAGGATGAGATGGCTGGATGGCATCACTGACTCAATGGACATGAGTTTGAGTAAACTCAGGGAGTCGGTGATGGACAGGGAGGCCTGGCGTGCTGCAGTCCATGGGGTCGCAAAGAGTCAGACACAACTGAGCGACTGAACTGACTGACTGACACCAGGGAAGTTCCCTGAGCTGCTTCAACGTGATTGAAAAACACCTCTCATGGACATTTCCTAGGTGTTGAATTGAGACTAATAAGACAGCCGTAAAGACTTGAGTTACTCCAGCTCCAATAACATCTTGGTCTCCCTTCTGCTGTGTATGGCCTGCATATGGCTTTGGGGGCTGTTTAGAGATTCTAGTGGAAAAGTACCAAGCAATGTGGATTGAATCTGATTTTGTTTTAAATTCCCAGTAGCTTCCAAGTGGTTGAGATTGAAATGGTATAATTGATTTTAAGCAAATCTAGGACCTCGTTTGTTCTGTAGGCCCAAAGTTAGTAGTGAATTTTATATTCTCCAAGATTTAATCCAGGGTGCTGTTTGGGTTCTAGAATTACCTGAAACCAAGACTGGTGTTTTCACCATTGTCCCCATTTATTTCCATCTCATTTTCCTCTTCCTCTGTGAAAGGAAGCAGGCCTGCCTGGCTCCCCGCTCTATTCCATCAGTATCTCTTACCAGGCTTCACAAACTCACCAGAGCAAGGTGCTTATCTGGATCCTAGGTCCCATGAGGTTTAGATAACACAACCTGTTTTTACAGATACTTGGAAAACAGAAGTGACAACATTCCTTTCCTGACAGGGCTCCCTAAGCCTCTTCCTTATTTTTCTTTTCCGTACAATAATGAAGGCTGACAGGGCCTCTTGACACCACTAGTGGTAAATGAATTTTTCAATAAGGACTAACAGAGGAAAACTGCAGAAGTTCAGATTTATTTTTTTTGACCCAAAGAGTCCTCTATCTCCTTATGCCTTTGCTTTCTATGCATGATCAGTTGCTCAGCTGTGTCCAACTCTTTTGCATCTCTATAGATGGTAGCCCAGCCAGGCTTCTCTGTCCAAGGGATTCTTGAAGCAAGAATACTGGAGTGGGTTGCCATTTCCTCCTCCAAGGGATCTTCCCCACCCAAGGATCAAACCTGGGTCTCCTGTGTCTCCTGCATTGCAACTGGATTTTTTACCACTGACTCACCGGAAAGTCTCCTTTCTACGTATACTTTATGAAAAATGTCAGCAAAAGCATCTTAAAATTAATCCAGTAGCTGTCTCCTTCAAGTCTCCTTCCTGGAACTCTTCAGGTATCAACATCAGGTCCTGGCCACTTCTTAAGGGCCCCTATCCCAAAACATTAAAGGCAGCACAGGAAATTCAAGCCTTATCCTGAAGCTTACCTTTGTAAACTTAGCAACACTTCCTGCTTTTCACATAAGAAAACTTAAAGGGAGTCAGTCTCAACTGTGAATTGGATTCTGTCCCATTTCTCCCCCAAACTGGGAAGAAGCTGGTCAAATACTTGCATGTTTGTACTATAAATATTCAAAGACTCTAACCTGGTATCTTCCATATAATACACATTTTAACTCCTACTTTAAACTTTCAGAATGCTTTTTATGGCATCTGTTATGCCCTACTTTAAAATGTCTGTCAACCTAATATTTTTACTCTTTTTCCTTTATTCATTTATCTTCAAGGTCATGCGTGGAAACACCTTTCAGTGGAAAGAACCCATCTGCTTTGGCAAAACTGCACGCGATAAACCTTCATTTCTGCAAGGGTATAAATAAGTAAATAAATAAATAATCCGAGAGTCTGTTAAATGCCTTCAAAGCAGAGTTCCCTAAAGCTTGCTGCCTGCAACACTGGTACCAGGAGTCGATGTGGCCAACAAAACGAAAACCGGGGAGGGGGAGAAACAGCATTCAGAAGCTACCCTCTTTAAAATTCAAAGTGCATGGCAGCATTGCAAAGGGCTGCAGGCATTCTAAAGAAAAAGGTGTTTGTTTCATTTTATTTAACCGCTTATTTCTCAAACTTATTTGATTACCGACTCTTTCCCTGTATGAACAAACAAATGAGAACACACTGCTATACTAGGGTTCCACAGTACACAGTTTGGAAACTGTGCTAGATGATGCTATTTTTTCCTTCAAAAATTCAAAATTCTTCGTTTTTCAAAATTTTTATTTATTTTTTGCTTGTTGCACTGGGTCTTCAAGGCTGTGAGCAAGCTTCCTCTAATTGTGATGAGCAGGATCTACTCTCATGGGCTTCTCACTGCAGGGGCTTCTGTTTTTGCAGAGCATGGGCTTCAGACCCAGCTGACTTTAATAGTTGAGGCTCGCGGGTTTGGTTGCACCATGGTACGTGGAACCTTCCCCAACTGGGGAATTGAACCCATGTTCCCAGCAATGACAGGCGGATTCTTAACGACTGTATCACCAGAGAAGTCTCTACTCTTTATTTTTCCAAAAAGGACAATTCCAGTGCATTCCTGTACTGGAAAATAATCTCGAGACAGAAGTACAGCTCACTTCTTTCTCACACTGTATTCACAGGGGTATCTAAGGCTCATCTCACAAAGAGGAAATTTCCAAGTCACTAGTTGGTTCTTATAAGTAAACACAAAAGCATATCTTCTTTAAAAAAAAAAAAACAAACCAAAAACCCTCACCTGAATTGTCAACAGCTCACTGGCTGGTGGTAAATGATCAATTAATCACAGTCACATCTTCAATGTTCATGTCTCACTTGCCTTTCCTTATTTTTCTTTGTCACACTTAAGGTACTTCCTCTTGTATGTACTTCTGATCCCTAAATAAAAACTAAAAATTGAATTTATTATTCCCCTCATTAAAAAAATCATAATCAATGATGTGCCAGTAAGACAAAGCAGGTAGAAATCTTCCTTCCGCCATCCTTTTTTAGTTGATTTAACCTTTCTCACCTCCTCATTTGTGACAAGGAGGGTCACCCAACATCACAGACAAGTAAGTATTCTGTGAGATCCTGTGTCTAAAGCCCCCAGCTTGGTCAACAGCAATCTTGACACTTTAGCAGTCATAAAGTGCCCTCCCATGATGTCTTCACAAACTTTTTCCAGTCATACCTGAAATCTCTGGAATTCCCTTCTATTATTCCCAAACCCAACTTTTTCATCCTGCAAATCTCCCTACAACTTCTCTACTGACACACCTTGCTTTAGAAATGTTAGAAGATGTCAGATGATTAGAAAACCTGTAGCGAGGAATATTCCACCCCCCACCCCAGTTCATCTGACCAAGGTTCCTCAGCTCCTGAAATATTAACACATCTCCCCCACCGCTAACTCCCACTTATCAGCTCCACCAAGAACACTCTTGATGTATTCACATAACCCTTCCTTAAAACATTTTCCTTCTTGAACACCTCTTCCTCACGTCTCTGATTAACCCTTTCCCATGAAACAGGTCTATGATTCTAATTTTCCTCTAATGAGTTCACATATACATTCGCAAGTTGTATTTACTGATGCACATTTTCACTTTTCATTTTTACACATGTTTTAATTGAGATAATTGACACATTGCATGGTACTGGTTTTAACTATACAAGAATGATTTGCTACATGGATATACTGTGAAATGCTCACCACAATGTGTATGTGCTCAGTCCCTTCAGTAATGCCCACCTCTTGGCGAGCCCGGCTCCTCTGTCCATGGGATTCTCCAGGCAAGAATACTGGAGTGGGTTGCCATGCCCTCATCCAGGGGATCTTCCCAACCCAGGGATCGAACCTGCGTCTCCTTCATTACAGGCAGATTCTTTACCAACTGAACCACCAGGGAAGCCCAGTCATCACAGTAAGTTTAGTCAATATCCTTCACCACCGCAGTTACACAATTTTTTTCTCTTGTGATGAGAACTTTTTAATATCTACTCTGACAGCAGAGTAGATATCTACTCTTTCAAATATACACTACAGTATTGTTAACTATAATCACCATTCGCTATGGCTTTTAGTCCTTACTTTTCTCACATAAACATAAGCTCTTTATGGGAGTGAATGCATCAGTTTATCACTCTGCCCACAGTGGAAGTGTAAAAACTTTCGATTGATCCAATTGCCTGGTGAATCCCATGGACAGAGGCTACTGGCTGGCTACAGTCCATGTCATTGAGAGTCAGACACAACTGAAGTGACTACACACACCAATACTACACACTTTCATTCTTAAGAGTTATATTCCTATATTTATTTTTTTAATGTTTTAATTGGAAGATAATTGCTTTATAATATTGTGTTGGTTTCTGTTGTACAACAACTCAAATCAGCCATAATTATGTATATGTGTGTGTGTCTGTATATATATCCTCTCCTTCCTGAGCCTAGTGTTACATTTACTTTGGAATAAATTACACATGGGACAAAAAATATTAATTGAGGGATACAGCCAAATTATATTATAGCAAAGTTGGGGTGGTTACTTAGGGGCAAAAGTTGTATACCAAATAACTGTGAAGCTATATTTGGTTGTTGGTTTGTGCCTTTGTTCTGTCATTCAGGATATAGTTTATTTACAAAATGTGTTCAGGAATACTCAAGGTTTATCTGCCTGGAATCTTCCCAAACCTTTGAGGTATAGGTAACATTTGTCTAGCTACAACCTTCACTAGGATTCTGAAAGCTGAATCCACTCAAGGGAGACTCAAGAACTTCTCTCTCTTTAAAAAGGAGGCCATGGTAAATCCATGGCTGATTCATGTCAATGTATGGCAAAAACCACTACAATATTGTAAAGTAATTAGCCTCCAACTAAAAATAAATGGAAAAAAAAAAGAGAGAGAGACCATGGACGACAACCCCTAGGCATGATGTCAGTTCAGTTCAGTCGCTCAGTCGTGTCCGACTCTGCGACTCCATGGACTGCAGCACGCCAGGCTTCCCTGTCCATCACCAGCTTCCGGAGCTTTGCCATTCTCTTCCACTGGAGAAGGGAACAGCAAACCCCTTCAGTATTCTTGCCTTGAGAACACCATGAACAGTATGAAAAGGCATGATGTGTGGAGATAAAGAGGCCTGGTTGCCTTGGAGCCCAAGAGCCCTCAGGCTCAATGTTCGTCTCACTGTTGAGTGTTGGCTGTGGCCCCGGGTCACGGGAATCCTGGTGAGAGCTGCGACTTCTGGCAGCAGCCTAGGGGAGAGACTCTTCTTAATCACAAGAATGGGATGTGACTGGTCCTCCATCCCGCAGGAGGTGGTCAGCCCCATGCAGTCCTCTCAGCACTTCCGGCGAGCAGGCTTTTCAAGCACTGTGCCCTCTGCACAGAGGAGGCCTGCCTTTCATGTACTCGGCACATGCCCTGGGGAGTGGTGGAGGTTTCCCCCTAATTTTGGCATAGTGCCCAATTCTACATCATTGGGACACAAATGAGCAGTCTGATAAAATAGTAACCTTGAGTGTGCTCTCATTTTGGGGTCAAAAAAAGTAAACCACTCGCAAATCTGGAACTTTTATTAGCAACACATTACTCGGGGACCCACCTAACTTACTCTGGGTTAAAAGTCACTGTGATCACCGACAGCCCCTGGGAAGATTAATGCAAGGTTAATCCAAGGATATTATTATCCTGGTCACCCAGGTGACAGTTATTGCGAAGTCCTGTTCTCACAAGAAAAGAGAACTGGTTTCTGTTGCAAACTATGCATGGTGCTGGGCGATTTCCGTTTGTCACATCACCTGAGCAATTTTCAGAAACGGAGGTTCTGGTAGGTTCCACAGCTATATCCAAAAGTGAGATGTAAGTCGTCAGGTTTTCTCAAAGTCTGAGTCCTTTACGATCAATGCACATTGCCGCCCTATTACCCAAGTCCTCTAAAGAAGCAAACCCATGTAATGCCCATATGGTCTCCATTAAATCTTCTGGCTACTGGATCGATTTTTCTCACTTCTTACCTCTGGGGTTGGCATGTATGGCCTATTTTTTCCTCCACTCTTGTTATTCCGTAAAATATAGGAATATTCTTTTAACTGAGTCTTTGTGGCAGTCTGGGAATTACCATCATTCTTCAAAACAAGTCATGTAAACCAGCTGCCAGCAGTGTTCTCTGGTTAAACATTTAACATTAATATTATTGTCACATAGAATTATTCCTGAAATACACTAAGCTTATTTGTAAACTATCTCTTATCTGAAGCTGAAGGCTGTCTCTGAAGTAGCTTTGTGTATTAACTGCAGAGGACTAATTTTTAAAGTATCATAGTGGTTGAAGATATATGAACTCTTAGATGCACTAGTGAAATTAAGACCCATGAATGAAGCAGTAACCTAAGAAACAGGGCAAATAAAACGTTGCAAACTCTATATATACACGAAGAACTGTTAGCTACGTGCAGTTAAATTCAGGCATGTTAAGGTTAATTATTCATTTAAAATTTTCTTTATGGCTGCTCATTAACAAGAAAGAAAAAAAAATCCTATGATGTGAAAAACTGCATCCATTCTTGAGAGAAAGAATTTTGTTGTGAAAACTTGAATGCTATGTACAGTTTAGACTTCTGTAGATACTGAAGGCTGAAGTGGAGATGAAGAAATATATAATGCCCTCTGTCTTGCTGCTGCTGCTGCTAAGTCGTTTCAGTCATGTCTGACTCTGTGCAACCCCACAGACAGCAGCCCACCAGGCTCCTCTGTCCCTGGGATTCTCCAGGCAAGAATACTGGGGTGGGTTGCCATTTCCTTCTCCAGTCCTCTGTCTTAGAGAAGGCAAAAAGAGATGAGAGAAACACGCAACTCAAGATCGACTTCTGGTCCACAAAGAGGAATCAGCATGAATTTCTAGAAAGGAAGATGGGTTGAGAAGCATGTGACGCTCTCAGATACGTCACAGTATCTGTCATAACAGCTAATACTCAGCCCGCCAGCATCTCTACAGAAGGTACTATAATTTACAACACTATTAGAAATCTGGAGTAAGCAAGACATCTTAGTATTCAACTGACAGGCAGTCAAAGAAACCACTCTGGGTACATAGGAAGCAGGCTGGTTTCAAAAGGATGTGAATAAAAGGTGGCAAGAATCTACCCTCAAGAATAAATAGCAGAGTAGCTTAAATGTGCGGAGAAGGAAATGGCAACCCACTCCAGTGTTCTTGCCTGGAGAATCCCAGGGACGGGGGAGCCTAGTGGGCTGCCGTCTATGGGGTCACACAGAGTCAGACACGACTGAAGCGACCTAGCAGCAGCAGCAGAAGCTTAAATGTGAGGGTAGTTTTAGGGGTTCTGACATGAACTGAAGTGTATTCCTCCCAAATTCATATGCTGCAGCCTAGTTCCTGGGACCTTAGATGTGACTACATGAGGGACAGGGGGTCTCAAAGGGGTGCTTAAGTTAAAATCAGGTCATTAGAGTGGACCCTAATCCAATCTGAGCAGGGTCCTTATAAGACGAGGAGATTAGGACGTGTAGAAAGAGAAGCCAAGGGGGTGCATTCACAGAGGAAAGACCCAGCGGGGACACAGCAAGAGTGGCCATCAGTAAGCCAAGGGCAGAGGCCTCAGAGGAATCCAGCACTGAGAGCACCCCGATTTTGGACTTGTACCTCCTGGAACTGAGAAAACAAATTTATGTTGCTTAAGCCACCCAGTCTGTGGTGTTTTGCTATGGCAGCTCTAACAAACTAATACAGATTTTAAATGTCAATATAAGCTTAAGCTTTGCTAAAAATGATCAAAGAAGAAATGTAAAAGAACATTAAATTTACTTGCAGAACCAGATGATCTTGGTTAAGCTGGTTGCTTGGATAAGTTAGCTGCTGGGATCATGATGCAACGTCAAGGAACTATGGAAGGAAAGTAGAATTCCTCAGTTTCTTTCTATTTAGCTGAATGATCTTCCTATTGAAAAGAGCAGATGAACCACTGATCACTGGTACTAAATGTCAAAGAACAGTGGCAGGATTACACAGCAAGTCCTAGCTGTTCTAAATGATCACCTGTTCTAGAATGAATTGTGTCCCCATCCCCCTGTTCCAAATTCCTATGTTGAAGTCTTAACTGCCAGTAACTCAGAATTTGACTATAACTGGAGGCAGGGTCTTTTTTTAAATCTTTTGGCCATGCTGTGCGGCAAGTGGAACCTTAGTTCTCCAACAAAGTGACAGACCCCTAGTCCTCTGCACCGGCAGTTCAGAGTCTTGACCACTGGACCACTGGGGAAGCTCCAGAGATAGGGTCTTTAAAGAGGTAATTAAGTTAAAATGAGGTCTCCAGGGTGGCCTGTAATCTAATACAACCTGTCTTTAGAAGAGAGAATTAGCGCACAGACATGCAGAGAAGACCATGGGAAGGCAGAGGGAGAAGGTGCCCATCTACAGGCAGAGAGAGGCCCCAGAGAAAATCAACCTTATGAACACCCTGATCATGGACTTCGAGCTTCCAGAACAGTGAGAAAATAAACTGCTGCTGTTTAAGCTGCCCAGACTGTGATACTTTGTTATGGTAACCCTAGCCAACTAATACAGCCCCCACCTTCTGGCTCAGACTACCATTGCTTTTGAAGGAAATCATAAAACTCCTAGAAGAAAACACAGGCAAAACACTTTGACATAAATTGTAGCCATATATTTTTTTGGATCTGTCTCCTAAAGCAAAGGAAATAAAAGCAGAAGTAAACAAATGGGATCTAACTAAACTTAAGCAAAGGAAATCATTGACAAAACAAAAAGACAGCCCACAGAATGGGAGAAAGTATTTGCAAATGATATGACTGATAAGGGCTTAATATTTAAAATGTATAAACGATTCATACTACTCAATATATAAAAAAAAATCTGATTAAAACATGAGCAGAAGACCTGAATAGACATTTTTCCAAAGAAGACACACAGATGGCTAAAACTCACAAGAAAAGATGCTAGACATCATTAGTCATTAGAGAAATGCAACTTAAAACCACAATGAGATATTACCTCATACCTTTCAGAACAGCTAAAGCAAGAAAGAACAACACTAATCAAAAAGAACACAAATACCAAGTGTTGGTAAGGATACAGGGAAAAAGGCACCCAGTACACTTTCGTGGGAATGTAAACGGGTGCAGCCACTGTGGAAAACAGACGGAGGTTTCTCAAAAAACTAAAAATAGAAGTACTATCCAACCCAGCAATTGCACCCTTGAGCATATACCCAAAAAGTGAAAATACTAATTCAAAAAGACACATACCCCCCGATGTTCACGGAAGCATTATAAGCATTATGTACAACAGACAAGATAATGGAAGCCACCTAAGTGTCCAGCAACATGTGAATGGATGATGGGGTACACACTCACAAACACACACACACACACACACACTCACACACTCAGACACAGAAAGGAAGGAAACTTGGCCATTTGCCATGAATGAACTTGGAGGGTATTATGCTAAGTGAAATAAATCAGACAGAGAAAGGCAAATACTGCACGATATCACTCATATGTGGAATGGAAAAAATAAAACAAACTAGTGAATGTAACAAAAAAGAAACAGATTCGTGGCTAAAGAGAACAAACTAGCGGTTACCAAGTATGGACAGGGAAGAGAGGAAGGGCAAGACCCGGGTAGGGGGTTAAGAGGTACAAAGTAATATGTATAAAATAAATGAGCTACAGGGATATACTGTACAATGCAGGAATATGGCCAATATTTTACAATGCCTATAAATGGAGTATAACCTTTACAAACTGTCAATATCACACTGCACAACTGCAACTTATATTACAAATCAACTATACCCCAATAAGGGCTTCCTTGGGGGCTCAGACGGTAAAGACTCTGCCTGCAACACAGGAGACCCGGGTTCAATTCCTGGGTTGGGAAAATCCACTCCAGTATTCTTCTTGGAGAATTCCATGGACAGAGGATCCTGGCGAGCGATAGTGTACGGAGTTGCAAAGAGGCGGACATGGCTGAGCAACTAACACACGCACATACCCCAGTTTAAAAAAAAACAAACCAGATTGTTTTCGGTGATATTTGCAGGGCACAGATAACACCCTAAACATAAGGTGACAGGGATGCGACTCAGCAGCGGTATGCCTAAACAGATGGAGGTTTGGTAGCAAACGTGACCAATTCGAGTCCACCCAATGCAATCCAACACTCACCTGCAGGCTGAGGCAGGCAACTGACTCCTTTACATTGCAGTGACCGCAGCAGCCCTGGAGCCCTGTGAAAAGACGAGACAAACCACAGTCAGAGGAGTGTAGAAGGAACCAGAAACAGGGGCCACCGTGCCGTTGGCACAGCTGGTGGAGGGAGCGGCTGTGTTTCTTTGTGAAGACAGGACCCTGGAGTAACATGAAAACTGCTGGTTTTATCGATGTGGAGGTCTGTGGTGTGGAAAAGACTGGCTTGGCTTGGTCACAGAAGTGCAAGAGGGACATCTGAGTGGCAGGTTAAAGGAAAAGGATGTGGGCTTTAAGTGGCGTTAAGACTTTTCGAGTAACCAGAGCAGTCCAAAGACAGAATGCATTGTCTGAAGAGCTAGTGAATGTCTCCTAAGCTGGGGCCTTTGGGTTCAGCCTGGAAATGTGGAGATCGAAGCAAATGGGTGGGTAGTCCCTTTCCCAGTGTTTACAGTTCTAAGGAGAGAAGTTCTGGTATTTACTCCTCAGAAGTTCCTGAAGATAACCTCAGGGCAGGAAATGGCATTAAACGCAGAACAGAGACACTGGCTGAAAAGCAAAACCAACAGGATCTCTGAGTGGTGATGAAGCAGGAAAAAGAGTGAAGAATGACCATCATTCTGACACAGTCAGCAGCTAATCATCTTTCCTCGGGGAAGATCTTTTCCAGGAATAGGTGAGCGAGGTGCATCTCAACAGTGGGAAGGGAATATGCCACACCAAAGGACTTCTATTTTCAGAGATTATAACTTCACCTCTCTATTTTTTAGTTTTATGCTCAATAAAAGTCCCTTAACTCTTAAAAAAAAAAAACGCTTCCTCCCTGCCAGGACTAGCTCCAGGAACATGCAGTCTGGTGGGTCATACATGGCCCCATGCTCAGGGCACCATGCCTGGTTAACGTTCTGCTGTTACCATCTTAAAATTCTTAACTTGGGAACAAAGGGTCCCACTGTTTAGTTTTGTGCTGGACCCTGTAAATTTTGTGGCTGGCCCGGCTCCCTCCCCATCTTTAAGTCATACTCCTATGTGCATGCAGATGCCCTCGGTTGCTAATATAAACCTAGGACAGAGAGAACTGTAGTGGTGGGTCAACATGTCTGGAAGAACATGTTTTTGCTGTGACTGGGGCTTTTTTCCCCCTGCAGTCCCAACTACTTGTCACTTACTTGCTGTCAGATTTAGAAGGTCTTCAGAGTCCTCATTTATAAATGGGAAGAATAACAGTAAGGGCCTCATGGGCTTCCATGGAAAGGAAATGACATAAAGCTTGTCAGCAAATGGACTTCCCTGATGGCTCAGTGGTAAACAATTCACGGGTTCGGTCCCTGGGTTGGGAAGATCCCCTGGAGAAGGAAATAGCACCCCACTCCAGTATTCTTGCCTGGGAAATCCCACTGCCGGAGGAGCCTGGTGGGTCAGAGACCCTGGGGTCGCAAAGAGTGGAAGTGACTGCGCAACTCAACGATAACAACAAAGGTAAACAATTCGAGGCAACGAATTATTTGTCATTATTTGTGGAGGACCTTCAAAGGTCATTCACGGGAGAAAGTAATCCACGAGTCAGGCTTGGATGCCTAGGGGGTTGAGGACAGACGACTACATACATCTAAGGCAGCCGGCAGAGAAACACAGACTCCTCCGGAAGGAAGCAGGCAACCTCCGGCGGAGCCAAGATCCCACCTCTGACTCCGTGGCTTCTTTCCCTTCCCCCAGGCCGGCTGGGGACCCTGCCTTGGTGACTGCGGCCCCTTTAGGTCAAGAGCAGGGGATACATTTGGGCAATTCTAGACCATCCTAGGTTCACTAGACACTGACCCGACACGGGATGGTTGGTGTTTAATCGAGGAGAAAGTGGCTTCCCAGAAGGTTCATTTCTGTGATTTAGGACAGACACAAGCAAGAACAAGGACAGACCTTGAGCTATTGGGGTCGAACGGGAGTCATCTTTCCAGACCCTTCCCCTCTTAACTTTCACTACACCGCATCTCAGATGATATTACATCCCTGCCTGATTAAAAAACACCACCACCACCACCCATATGGTCTTCCCTTTCTCAAACCAAAACAATTTTTTTTTTAACAAAATCTTCTCTCAAGGAGAACTAAATAGGTCGCCGCTTCTTCTCCAGGTCCGACGCCTTTCTCCTTCGGTTCGGTCTAAAGATAGAAATTCCAGGTTCCTCGTGGCTGCATTTGACTGGGGCGGGGCGCGGTGGGGTGGTGGTGGGGGGAGGCTTTTGCTATCCTAACAAGCAAAGAAATCCTATTTCCTTTAAGCTTGTCTCGTTCTCTTGCAGAAACGCCTCCCCGACCTCTCCAAACCGAGACAGACCAAAAAAAAAAAAAAAAAAAAATCGAAATGTGGATTAAAACGCACCCAACAGCAGTCCCCCGAGAGGCCTGCAGGGTCCGATGAGTCAAGCTCGCGCGTAGGAGCGGGGAGCGCCCTCGACTTTTCTGGAACCCAGACGTCCTAGGACTGCCCTTGCCCGGCCCCGGCTTTCTCCCTCCTACTGCTCGGGGGCCCGGGCGGTCGCGGCCCGGGAAGGCGCGCGCGGGGAAGCCGCACCTGTGGGCGCCTCGGGGGGCGCGGGCCCCTCCCGGCCGAGCGGGCGCAGCTCCCCGGCGGCTCCGCTAGGGGTCTCTCTCGGGTGCCGAGCGGGGTGGGCCGGATCAGCTGACTCGCCGGGCTCCGAGCCCCGCCGCCGCGCCGCCGCTCCGTCAGTTTCCTCGGCAGCGGTAGGAGAGCAAGCACCCGGAGCAGCAGAGCGCGGGGCCACCGGAGACGGCGGCGGCGGCGACACCGGCAGAGCAAGGGCGCGGCGGCTCCTCCTCGCACGGCAGCTCGCTCGGTGCCCCGCGCAGGGTCGCGATGCTGCCCGCCTTGGCACTGGTCCTGCTGGCCGCCTGGACGGCTCGGGCGCTGGAGGTGAGTGCCGCGCCTCGGAATGGGGTGACGGTGGAGGGGGGTGGAGGATGAAGGGGCCCGGCTCCCTCTTTCATCCAGAGAAGCGGGGCGATTGGGGGGGAGCGATCGAGGGACCCCCTCTCTCGGCTCTGCGCCCTACGCCCCCGCTTGCGGGCGCCCTGCGCATCTCCGCCTCCGCCCCAGCCCTGCCCCGGGGACGCGCGCTCCGGCCGGCGCAGAGGGATCCGGCGAGGCGTCGGGCCCCGGGGTCCGCGCCAGTGTGGCGGGGCGCGAGTCGAGGAGGAGGCTCTCTTAGGCTCAGATCCTGATTCAGTCCTTTGCTCGGGGCCGGGGGACGGGGGCCGGGGAGGCGAGAGACATTCAGCTGGGCGATGGGGCGGTGGGGGGCGAGAGAACAAGTGGGGAAAACCGAAAACGCAAGAGTCCCTGTATTCTGTCCCCAGCTCTTAATCGCTGCCCTTTCCTTTCTCTCGGGCCCCGGGGAGGAGGAGTCGGGACGGCTCGGGGAAGCTGGGCACCCCCCACCCCACCCCCTCGCGTCCCTTGGCCTTTTCCGCCCGCTTTCACCTTCCTTTCGCATCCCCACCACCCCTTCCTCTCCAGACCTCTTCCTCCTCCCTCTTCGCGGAGGCCCCCAAGGGCGACCCCACGGAGGGTCGCGCACCGCCCTCCGCGGGCAAACTTTGTGTCTCTCGGCGTCTCCCTTTTGTGTTAAGTTGCGAGAGAAGGGAGGGGTCGGAGACCCACAGCCACCTCGCACCTTCCCCAAGCCTAGACATCCAGGGCGTTCGCGCGCACCCTCGGATTCACCCGGAGAGGAAGGTCCCCGGGAACAAAAGCCGCGACACCCCGCCCTCGCCAGCCCCGGGCGCGGTGGTCTGGGCGCCACCGAGCGTCCCGCCTGACTCCCTTCCCCGCGCCGCGCGGCCGTCCCGGAGGGGGCTGGGGCGCTGCTGGGGACGCGCTGGCGGCGCCTCGGAAGCCCTCCTCCCCCCATCACCTCCGAGGCTGGCTCATTCTTTTCTCGGCTGCAAAGTCCTTGGGGGAAAAATACGCGGAGAGTGCGGCGTGCGTCTGGAAAGGGCAGGGGCGGGTGGCGGGGCTGCGCGAGTTCTCCCCTCCTGTGCATCGAACGGGGCGTTTGTCGGATCGAGGCGCGGCCACGTCCCTGGCAGCGCTGGGCACTGTGATTTACCTCCCCCCGGGGGGCGCGGGCTGCTGGGGAGGGTCCTCGGGGTCATTTTTTTTTTTTAGGGTGCAGATAAAAGGCTGGAAATTGAGCGAAGATTAAGACGGAGAAGATGGCGCCTCTGCAGTGCAGCAAAGGAAAACTGTGGAGGCTGCAGCCTGGGAAATCCACCCACCACTAGGTGTATATAACCAGTCTGCCCCATTCATCCAACTCTCCGACATTCCGCTGACGCCTGTGCCAAATCACCGTTTTCCTTTTTATCTGAAGATGCTTGGAAGTTGTTTGCTTGACAGCTGGGGCAGAAAAGGTCGTAATTTTGCATCGTTCGGGGTCCCATTCGGTATTTTACCATTCGTCACCTCCCTTCCCAGTTTTTACCCCCGCCTTTTCCCCTTCCTCGTGGTAATTTTCCCTAAAAAACAATTTCTGGACAAATGTTTTCCTGTAATTTCACTGAGACTGTATTGACTGTCACACCATGACAGCGTTTTAGTCCCTAATTTACAAGGTCACTGAACTTTTTCCTCTTTTACCTATGAGTGGCTCAAGAATCACCTCGGGGCTCGTTAAGGCAGATAGTTTTAAGAGTTGAAGAATTTGGTTTTTCTGTTTTAAAAAATGCATTTAATTAAGGGAGCTAGGCTTTTCCCAGTACTTAAAATCTACTCCTACTGTTATTTCAATTTTCTCATTGTCTTATTACACGTTGAAAGACACAAATTAACTAATTAAAAGCCTTTATAGTTGAAGCTTTTGTCAAAAAATAGATGTTTAAGTTTTCTGAGCAGTATTTTTTTCTGTGTGAAAGGAGGCAAATATGATACATATTTCTTTTTCAGCCTGTTTGACTGCAGTTTTTGCTCCTATCTTTTTGGACATTTTCACTGGTTACTGTCACCTCCTTCAAAGGGTGGAGGTGAGATGCATGTTAATTCATTTTGCAAAGCCTTAATGGAAAGGTAGGCAGTTAACTCTGATGAGGTTTGAGGGAATTTATGCAGCTAAGTCACTGTCCACTGAAAAGAAGTTAATTATGACTTGACTGTCTTTTGTAGGGCTTGGAAAATAGGTCTGCTGCAGATGACTTGAGACAAGAAATGAAAAAGGGCAATGATCACGGGGGGCTTGGCCTCTGGGAAAAGCATCATTACCTGAGCTGATGATTTTCCCTGATACAGTGACAGAGCATGAGTTAAAAACGCCCTGACATTTATTTAAACTTGCTTCCTCTTAAATTTTATTTTCCAGTATTGTGGAATTTAACCTAATTCACAAGTATCTGCTTTGACCGTGGTGCTAATTCAAAGATTATGGATACCTACTCACACTGGTCAGAACAGCCCTAACGGTGGATGCCTGGGCTCACAATCATGAAGCTCAGATGTGATGGTGAGCTGTAAGGAGTCACCGCTTCTGGCTGACCAGTGGGAAGCCATGGTAACCATAGGGCACCCCAGCGGCTGTCCTGCCACCCTGCTGAGCAGAGGTGCCTGATGGGCACCTGGGAGGTCCTTAGTACTGCAGAGAAGTACTCCAGACAGAATAATGATCCCTGGTTCTGACTGGGGAAATAAAGAAAAACATACAACTAAATAGGTCACAAGGTTAAATTAGGAGTGATTGAAAAGAAAGTTTATGGTCCATTGACTATTGATTTGAAGGAAAACACAACAGACTCCCGTAGAGAACAGACTTGTGATTGCAAAGGGGTAAGGGAAGGGAGGGGGCTGGACTGGGAGGCTGGGACTGGCAGATGCAACCTATTATATGTAGGATGGATAATAACAGGTCCTACTGTGTAGCACAGGGAAGTATGTTCAATACCTTGCAGTAAACAATATGGAAAAGAAAAAAGGAAAATGTAGAGGTAATTCTCATGAAAAAGGCTCTCTCCCTTTTGCTAGAGGGTCTCTGTTTTATGTTACTGTTTATGGTGTACTAGAGACTTCTATGCAGATATTTGTATGAAGATGAAGCTGTCAGTCATTCTTGAAATAAGCAGAGCTATTATGTACCTTTCCTGTGGCTGTTGAAGAGTATGGTAAAATTCAGTAGAAATCTACAGTCTCTTTCTACACATTTGATCTAGGTGGGGATATGTATTACTTTAAGAGACTTAGAAAGCATCTTCTATTAATATACTTCTCTAATCTTTGCCTAGTTGTATCAGTTACAAATGCAAAGGTAAATCTTATACATGTACTTTATAAATAAAGCTCTAGGATGTAAGGTTTACTTTGACTTGCATACCGTATTCTCCTGTTCCCAGGAAGTTTGTAGAGTAAATAAGATAGGCACATGATTATAAAAGAAAACAGAAAATGTTAAGTACCAAGAGGAAAGTACTGATTAAGTGCTATACTGAGTAAAAGTATTAACAGTATAAACATCTATATATAAGGAATAAAGGAACCATGGGATGAGATAATCCTTGAGAATTTCCTGATGATTCCTTTCCAGCCAGATTTGTATCTTAGGTTTGGGGAAGGGAGGTTAAGTCTTTGCATTTATAATATCTGTTTACATACCTCTTTCGCATACCCCTGAGGATGTGGGCAGAGCCAGGGTGGGATTTGATTTTCCTTGTGTCCCTATTTATTCATTGGGGCCATTTTAAGTTGAGTCTCTTGGGGCCAAGCTCTGGTCTGTAGCTCTGAAGATAGCATGGTGAACAAAAACCGTCACTTGCTTCAGGAAGCTTCCAGTCTAGTGGGGAAGACAGAGGATAAGCAAATCATCCTACATGTGTGCTCATGAACTGTGACAGATGGTGGGACGGATGGCAAAGGTGTAGGATACACTCTGGAGAGGAGTGTCTGCTCAGACGCTAAATCGTGTCCGACTCTTCGCCACCCCGTGGACTGTGGTACACCAGGCTCCTCTGCCCGGGGGATCTCCCAGCAAGAGTACTGCAGTGGGTTGCCATCTCCTCCCTGGGATCTTCCTGACCCAGGGATCGAACCCAGGTCTCCTGCCTTTGCAGGCAGATTCTTTACCCCTGAGCCACCATGGAGGCCCAGGAGAGGAATGGGGAATTGCAAATAAGGATTGAGGGGCCACGGCTCTGATGCAGCATCTTCATTAGAACCTTGACTGAAGAAGAGGGTACCCCATGAGAAAACTGATTCTCGGGGCAGCAAGGAACGTCAGGAAAATAAAATGTTTCTTTCGTTTTCTGATTGTTTTTCTGGTGCTTTTCTACCTCTTCATGTTCCACTTCTTTTCATAGTAGGACCTCACATGCTTGTGGAAGTATTCCTCCATACATTCTTCCATATGTGCTGAGTGGGAATTGATACTCACACCATCTTCTGCAAATCCTTGGGGATGCTGTCACCTTGGGTCTTAATGGTTTGTATCCAGATACACCCTTCTTGGTGGATGGAGGAAGACAGGGTGGCAGGCGGAGGAGGCCAAAGTGATGGAATGGACAGACCCCCGCCCTCCTGAATGAGTAGCAAGCTTAAGCCAGAAAATGTGTATTTCTTCATTTTCCTTGTATTTGTTAGTAAAAGGAAAGCAGATAGTACCTGAACCCTCAAACTGAATTTGGCAATGAAAACCAGGATGAAGGGAAAAATGTTATGTAACTGCTTCTTCAGTTTAATGTGGATGCTTTAAGAAACAACCATTTCAGTGAAGACACTGATGTTTCCTTTTGAAAAAAGATCTCATGAATTTTCCTCTTCAGGTTAAAGCTTACTGGTACCTTTTTAGAAGTAGACATGCATATAAACTGGATTCGAATGGACTGCTCTAGGAATAAAGTAATTCGTTAGGGAAAAAAAAACAGCCTGGATGTGTTCTAATAGATCTATGAAAAGGGGATGCTGAATAGTTAGAATGGGCTACAGAGGATTCTGTTTCATGTATATATTCTTAGCTGAGATGGGAACTAAGAGGCTATTTTACTTAGACTTATTTTGTGTGGCTACATTTGGAAGAAGCATGAAGTACAGATTTAGCTTGAGCATTTCTAGGATTATAGTATTTTATGGAAGAAGATAGTGGTTGAAATGAGCAAAATGAGAGGCTTTTAAAAGCCAGCTCTATGGAAAGTAGTGTAACCGTTCCTACATTTATAGCCTTGATTTTGATAACCAGTAGGATGTCAGATCAGAAACGTAGTCGTGAAAGTTTTTATGTTTCCTGGGAAGGCAGCAGTCCACATTGGTCAAGCTATTGACTGTGAGCTAACTCATACTTCAGTTTGTTCCTCTGCAAAATGGGGATAATATTTACGGTTGTTGAAGATTGAGTTAATATGTATGTAAAATGCTCGAAACAGTGAAAGCGTTAATATATAACGTGATGGCATCTTATAAGCACATGGTAGTTACAATTACTGTTTATGATGATGATGATGTAAAATAGATTTAATCCTATGCATTGTTGAAAGTTAAAAAAAAATTTATATGATTTTTCACCTACTGACCGATGTGCTTACCAACAAGTTAAGACTGTATAGGAACTTAGCAATTTGTTCATGAGAAGAATGAATTAATTTGATTTAAATTTTTAAAAAGACATTGGAGATAAAATTTGTATCACAAATAAAATTAAAGCATATACAAATTTATTAAATATTCATATTTATTTTGTATTTTAGTTGGCTTTTTTGAAAAGCCCTAAGACAATTCATGCTTATAGAAGAACTTGAACAGTACAGAAATATGTAGAAAACATAAGCAGTGTTACACAAATGAGTAAGACCTACTTTAAATGTGTGCACCCTGGCAGCTAGCTACACATGCCTGAAATTGAGCTAGTTTATATTCTGGCTTGATTATTAACTCAGCTATTAGTTGACTGTCAGCTGTGTGCAGAGAGCTGTGAATAACTTGGTTTAATTCTCAGCATAACCTTCTCTAGAAAATGAATAACCCGGTTTGGCCAATCTAGGCAGAAATGGAAGATATCAGATGCTAGCAAAAGAATTTTGGTCCTACTTAGACTGGAAGCTTTAAATAATTTCCACCTGAGGACAAGGAAATCTAAAAGCAAGACTGCCTGAGAAGGCAACACTTCTGGAAGAAACTAACTTTCAAAATAAAATGAATTATGTTAATAGCTCGCTCGCTCTCTGTCTCTCGGTCTTGTCCGACCCTGTGACCTCATAGACTGTAGCCCACCAGGCTCCTTGGTCCATGGAATTCTCCTGGCAAGAAGAGTGGAGTGGATAGACATTCCCTTCTCCAGGGGATCTTCCCAACCCAGGAATCAGACCTGGGTCTCCTGCATTGCAGGCGGGTTCTTTTACCTTCTGAGCCACCAGGGAAGCCCATATTAATAGCTATTTGATGATAAATTCTATAGTGATCTACTATAAAACTTAGTAGTGACCTACTGCTTAATTAAAAGCATACTTTTTTAATCAGCACATTCTGCTCATTATAAAATAAAAGGTTATTAGTGATGAACCCCGGTGTTTGTATCTTCTTCCAGGTGGTCTTTCTTTCTCGATTTATTTTTTCTTCCCTAGTTGAGATGGCATTTAGCTGAGAAATTTGGGCAAGAAAAAAATTTTTTTAGTGATTTATTTTGTTGATATGAAATTGTCCTTTGCTTGAGTCTCTTTCATGGAGAATCTAATAGTATGTTCCTATGTTTTCATTTTGCTTCCATAGAAATCTACATTGTATCTTCACTAAAGGATGTTTAAGGTATCCTTTGTGATCAGGACTGGTAAATTACTTTTCATCCTTGCTTCCCCAGCTGGTAAAGAATCCGCCTGCAATGAAGGAGACCCTGGTTCGATTCCTGAGTTGGGAAAATCCCCTGGAGAAAGACATGGCAACCTACTCCAGTATTCTTGGAAAGGATGCTTATAAGAATAAGAAATCTATACTCTTATCAAGAAAAGTCATTTGCATGAAGTGAAGAATGTGTTGTTACTCTTGCTGATTTGTTAAATTTCAAAGCTTTAAAGATTGATATATTTTGACCCCAGAGTGACATTTTATGGGAATACAGACAAGAGGTTACCCTTGAGATGCATTTGTATACTTTAGGCCTGACCTCTTACCCCCAAGTGACCACTAACTCATTTGTTGCTTCTCCTGTCTGCATATGACTGGATTACAATAAAATTAACAGGACAACGTAGTTTTTATTTTTAGTCAAAAATGAAGAAAATAGTAGTCCTGGTTTGGTTAGTCCAAAAAAGGACTTTTTGTGTTTGTTCTTATTAACGGATGGCTTTTCAAAAGCACAATTGTTTTGTTTTGTAATGGAATTAATAGGCACACATGATAAAGATAGATAACTGTTGTTGTAAACATATTTATTGATTTTTTTCATCTTTCAAAAAACATCCTTATCTACTTTGGAGATTGAGACTTTAAAACTGATGCAAACTTTTTGAAATCTGTGCTTAACTCTTCAGTGACTAACATAAAAACTTATCATAGGAAAAGCTATATTTGAGAGCTAGTTTTTCTCATACTGGTGCTCTTAATTACTTGTTTTTTTTAGGCAAGTAGTTTTATCATTGCAGTGTATTGGTTTGAAGATGTAAGTTATGAGTTTTTAAGAAACTTCCACAAAAACTTGCAAATATATAGACTGACCATTCTAGGAATAATTTATTCCAATACATATGAGATGAATGAGCAACTTAAAATTAAAATCAGATTTTATAGGAAGTTACTAGTGTATTTTCATACATAGAAACTTAGATTTTTATGAGCACAGCCAGAAAAAGAAAATTCCCTCCTTCATTTAACCAGTATTTTTGAGGTCCCTCCCCTCATGGGAGTTTATAGTATAATGAGGGGTAGACAGAATAAATAGCAATGGAAGAATAAAAAGTAATAGAAGACTTGGAAAAAATTAAGTTGGGCAAAGATATCATCAGTGAATGCTAGGTGGAAATCTGTCATGAATGTGATATTTTATGTGGTATTATCAGGAAGGTTCTCTGACCCAAATGTAAACTTAGATATCTGGAGGAAAGAACTATTTATTCACTTTGGTGTAAAACCATAACCAGGAACAAGGATGTACTTTGGTGGTTAGATATTAAAAATAAAATGGTGAGGCAGAGAAGTTGACACTAAACCTGATCGCAAACTATTTCCTGTAATTTGTTTCGTAACTCCCTGCAGTGCCTTACGTATAGTATTTACAAAATACTTGACAGATTTTCTAAATGAAGACTCTGGGAATTTTATACTGTAGTGATAATTATATTTGATTCTTGACACCTAGCTTCTCTCATGTTTAAAAAAGTTGTGAATGACACCAAGTCTACCAAAAAAAAATTAAGCCTTTTTAAATAAGATTTACTCTTTCAGTCTTTCTAAAGCATTTTATTGTGAAAAGGATATGAAATGCTGTTAGTAACTTCATTTGCAATTCTTTATTTCAGACATTCAGTTGACCCAGGAAAAAAAATGTCTTGTTCTTGAAATATTTCATCAGTCCTCTGATTGATTGGGACATTTTCAGTTGAAGGTGCTCAGAAATGATTTTCTTTGATCAAGATAGTGAAATTTAGAGAGAAGACATTGTGTATTGGAGTGAAATTGAGCGGCCATCAAAATGAAAATTTCATTATAATTTGGCTTTTTGCAGGTTTTTTTTTTTTTTTTTTTGCCATTTTACACCTAATACTTGCCTTTTATGTTAGTGTGAACTAGGATCAAAATTGGCCCTTTAGGAAAAAAATTGAAATTCTGTTATTTCTACTCTCTTAAGAAGTTGTACTTTTCAAGTTCAAGGGCTTGAAGCCAATACCACTATATGCTACTAACTTGACAGGCACTGAAAATCTAATTGAGGTCCTTATGATTAACTTTGTGTTTTATCAGGGTTTTCTCAGGGCTGTTTTTAATGTTTTGTGTCAAGTGTTAAATCCTCTTACACCACGGAATCCAGAAAATTTCAATCCAATAAAAGTGAACTAAATTTTAAAACCCTGTAGTTGTTTTCTGCAGGGCAGGTTTTTGGCTAATTGATAAGATGATTGAACAGGAAGGCAGCTTATGTATTTCTGTTGGTGTGAGGAATTGTGAAAGGCTCCAGTTTCAAGAATACATTTGTGACAAAACTGTAATTTTGGAATCACTGCATACTTGTTCAGTGAAGTATGCGAGGAGGGAATTCTCAGAGGGTGACCATGTGACTAGATGGCTCAAACAGTAGAAGCAAAAGCTATCTTAAGGTAGAGTTACCTTAAAACATTGCGAGTCCCCGGAACTTGGGACTGAGTAATTAATCAACATGGCCATTTGAGACATCCTGGACAAAGATAATGAGTAGGGAGGACTTTCTTAAATAAACAAGGTAGGAAGCAGACCCACCCAGTTCCCAAGAAATTCCTTTCCTTGTCTGTATTTGCCATATGAATATTTCACTTCACTTTCATGAGCCTGGACAAAGGTCAAATTTGTATCTTTGTGAATTTTCTGGGTGGTGTTGTAAAAGGATACAGATGTGGTATTCAGCTTCTTGGGGGTATTTCTTGTGTGTGTGTTCTTTGCCCTATTTATTGACTTCATGAACAGCCAATGAAGAGAAAAATATTTTAGCTTAAGTTTGTTTTTCTTTTCCTGGAGAAGAGAAAGAGACTTTGCTTAAAATATCCTCAGGGTTTATTGCCATTGTTAAATTGTTTATGCTTTTTTAAGAAACCTTAAAACATAACCTCCCTTACTGGTTTGCTTATTCATCTCAGAGATGTAACATCTGAAATGCTGACCCAGACTTGTGGATTGATTCTTGTTAACAGATGAGGGGAAAGTTTAATGCAGGATGTTTTGTCTCTGTTTCAGTTTTTCTCAGGGCATTTATGATCGACTTCTGGGCTTATTGGTAGCTCAGCTGGTAAAGAATCTGCCTGCAATGCAGGAGACCCTGGTTTGATCCCTGGGTTGGGAAGACCCCTTGGAGAAGGGGTAGGCTACCCACTCCAGTATTCTTGGGCTTCCCTTGTGGCTCAGCTGGTAAAGAATCAGCCTGCAATGTGGGAGACCTGGGTTCGATCCCTGGGTTGGAAAGATTCCCTGGAGAAGAGAAAGGTTACCCACTCCAGTATTCTGGCCTGGAGAATTCCATGGACTACAGTCCATGGGGTCACTCAAGAGTCGGACACGACTGAGCGACTTTCACTTCACCTTCAGGCATTTTGGGGCTTCCCAGTTGGTGCAAAGGTAAAGAATCTACCTGCCAATGCCATTTGCAATGACAGCTAAGTGGTGGGGTATTTTATTCTGTTTTTTTAAGTATGCCTGATATGGGCATGGGCTTCCCAGGTGGCGCTAGTGGTAAAGAACCTGGATGCCAATGCAGGAGACTGAAGAGATGCAGCTTCGATCCCTGGGTAGGGAAGATCCCCTGGAGGAGGAAATGGCAGCCCATTCCAGTATTCTTGCCTGGAGAATCCCATGGACAGAGGAGCCTGGTGGGCTACAGTCCATGGGGTCACAAAGAGTCAGGCAGACACAGCTGAGCGTGCACACACACACACACACACACACACACACAGAGCAGGCATTTTACCAGCACTTCATGGTTTATTTAAATAGCATCCTAATAGTTTGACATGTTGTACGTGGTTCTGTCTTAAGGAAATGTCTAAAATATCCTGGTTTCTCAAAAAACTACTCTTGGTTTTATTTTCTGCATTCTTTCTTTCGGAACCCTTGGTTCTCTTTTAAGTAATCAAAAGCTTAGTTCAAGTTTGATCATCTTACATCTTGGTTTTCTTTTTACTTTTGGAGTGTCTAGCAAAGAAAATATTTTGTCTCATCACTTCAAGAGACTACCTTCTGAAATACAGTTGACAATTTGTAGTATCCGAAATAGTTGTTGATTAATCATGAGAATCAGAAAGAGGAGCCAATATGTGTTTGAAGATAAATCTCCCATCACCCTTGAAATTATACATTTTTCCCCCCCATAAAAAGAGTGAGTGATAATTTCTACCATGAAAGTTTGAAAATGTGGGTTAACTATATTAGCTGGAATTTGAAAATTAAGAAAGTCTTTGTTTTTTTAATTTCTGAATAGTTTTCTAATGGTCACATAGTTTATCTAAGTTGACAAACTTTATTTTTAAACTTTATTATTTATTATTTAAAATTTCCTCAACAGATATATTTTATTCTGATATCTGTTCTGCTTTCATATATCTGCAAATATTTTATGTAATTATAGGCCATGGTTTAAGGCCAGTCTGAAAAGCTTGTACCTTTAGTTGGCTCTGGATTGCAGAGTTAGGGACTATTGCTTGCTTTTAAACAATTGGTAGTTGATTTTGTAAGCAGTCAGACGGGTACTTTTGTTTCAGTTCAGTTCAGTCTCTCAGTCCTGTCCCTCGGTCCTGTCCAACACTTTCCAGACCCCATGGACTGTAGCATGCCAGGCTTCCCTGTCCATCACCAACTCCTGGAGCTTACTCAAACTCATGTCCTTCAAGTCGGTGATGCCATCCAGCCACCTCATCCTCTGTCGTCCCCTTCTCCTCCTGCTCTTAATCTTTCCCAGCATCAGGGTCTTCTCCAGTGAGTCAGTTCTTCGCATCAGGTGGCCAAAGTATTGGAGTTTCAGCTTCAGCATCAGCCCTTCCAATGAATATTCAGGACTGATTTCCTTTAGGATGGACTGGTTGGATCTCCTTGCAGCCCAAGGGATTCTCAAGAGTTTTCTCCAACACCACAGTTCAAAAGCATCAATTCTTCAGCACTCAGCTTTCTTTATAGTCCAACTCTAACACCCATACATGACCGCTGGAAAAACCATATCCTTGACTAGACAGACCTTTGTTGGCAAAGTAATGTCTCCGCTTTTTAATATGCTGTCTAGATTGGTCATAGCTTTTCTTCCAAGGAGCAAGTGTCTTTTAATTTCATGGCTGCAGTCACTATCTGCAGTGATTTTGGAGCCCCCCAAAATAGTCTGACACTGTTTGCATTGTTTCCCCATCTATTTCCCATGAAGTGACGGGACCAGATGCCATGATCTAGTTTTCTGAATGTTGAGTTTTAAGCCAACTTTTTCACTCTCCTCTTTGACTTTCATCAAGAGGCTCTTTAGTTCTTCTTCACTTTCTGTCATAAGGGTGGTGTCATTCGCATATCTGAGGTTATTGATATTTCTCCCGGCAATCTTGATTCCAGTTTGTACTTTATCCCGCCCAGCGTTTCTCATGATGTACTCTGCATATAAATTAAATAAGCAGGGTGACAATATACAGCCATGACGTATTCCTTTTCCTATTTGGAACCAGTCTGTTGTTCCATGTCCAGTTCTGACTGTTGCTTCCTGACCTGCATACAGGTTTCTCAAGAGGCAGGTCAGGTGATCTGTTAGTCCCCTCTCTTTAAGATCTCTTAATTGCAAAAGTTGGCAGTCCAAGAAAATTTTCTGAGGATATTCATTCTTGACTTAGCTGAGACTTAAAAATCTTATTGGTTTCATTATAGTCTGCTGTATTGCTAAGTAAACAGACTCTCTAGAAATGATCTCTGTTTCTTTGATTGTTTAGAATACACTAATTGGTACAGATTGCAAAAATCAGTAAAAAGTTTCTAGTTAGGTGTCAATGAAACATGCTCCACCCATGCAAGTTTATTTTAATTGTTCCTATTTGAATATGAGTTTTAAAAAGAAGATCGTGATCATCTTTATGAAGGAAACTCAATTATTACTTTAAATTTATATTCAGTTCAAAGGAAATGGAAAACTGTTGTGCCTCTGTGAAGACATCCATTTAAGGTTATGCTTCAATCCTACAATCCTACAGCTGATAATTAAGATTTAGTCTTAGAGTAAATGAAGTGATGTTGATTATTTTCAGGCCCAATATTATTTGACTCATTGTTGCTGAGTAGAATAAGAAAACAAAAGCAAAACTATAAAATAGCAGTTTGTAAATATTATCTGGAAATGATATGCCCCAGGTCCTAATAGTGAAGAACCAGGGAATGGCAACTACCATTCAGATACCTTCCTGATGTCATTTCATCTCAGAATTCCTCTGGCCCTCCCTTACTGCCAGGCCTAACTCCTAAACAAAGCAGTTCAAGAAAAGTATATCGGAACCACAGGTGTAATTTAAAATTTTCTAGTGTCCACCTCAAAGACAAAAGAAACTGGCAAAATTAGTGTGTAACACTGACAGAAAGTGAAAGTTGCTCAGTCCTGTCTGACTCTTTGCGACCCCATGAACTATACAGTCCATGGAATTCTCCAGGCCAGAATACTGGAGTGGGTAGCCTTTCCCTTCTCCAGGGGATTTTCACAACCCAGGGATCGCGCCCAGGTCTCCCACATTGCAGGCAGATTCTTTACCAGCTGAGCCACCAGGGAAGCCCAAATTAGTGTGTTATACCTAATAAATGTAAAAGACCATTTCAATATAGGTCAATATAAAAATTATTCATGAAATATATTACATTCTTTTTTCATTTTATGTCTTCAAAATTTTGCCCATAGAATATAGTTTAAGTCCAACCATGCAGTCAGTGGCCACATTGGCTGGTGGCTACCATATTGGAGAGTGCAGCTGTAGAAGGACCAGCTCAATTTACAACTGTCTAGGAAAAGAATCAGGTTTTGGAGCAGATAGTATACATAGGACCTCCTTTCTATCCCCCCTTGTTAGATCAAGAAACTGGAATCTGACGATGCTGAGTTGTCCAATCGCTTGAAAATTAGGGGTCTGAGCCCTAATCCCTGACCTATGGTTTCTATCTTTCTTCATCATCCTGTTTCTTCCTTCTTCTTTTCTATGTTGCTGTGTTAGTTTGAATATGTACTAATATTCGGTGGTTGCTATCAGTTAAATACTGAGCCAGGAGCGTTAAGAAAATCTGGCCCGCTTGAGGAAGGCAAGGCTTGATCAAGACAAAACTCTGGGGGCAGGGTGAATAAAATGACCAGGCATACCGAGGATCTCTCAGCGGAATAGTGATGTGAGGGGATGCTGGGTCCGGTGCTCAGTTTTGTGTCTTGGGGTGGGCACTGCTGGCCTACAAGTTGGGTGGACCCTTTGGGGCCCAGAGTAAGTGACTCAGAACTCATTGAAACATCATCTGCCCACTGAAAGGAAAAGAGGTCAGCAAGACATTATGTATTATGTACAGTTTGTTGTGTGTGTGAGGTCTATTCCTGGAAACAGACCTGGGTTAAACTTTCTGTTCCTGGTTAAGCTTTCTTTCTTTTTTCTTCCCTTTTTTGGGAAAGTTCCCCATATGTGTGCACATAATTCTTACCCAGTTATAATTAAAGTATGGTGTTTTTTGACAGCTTAAGCCCAGTGGCACATAAAATAGTTGTTTTCCAAATGCAACCATTGTGGAATGGCTACCACACAGCATTGTGGGTTGGTAAAGACAGGGCATTGATGTACTCCTGGGATCATCGCTGTTAAGTGCTTGTTTTATGGTATGAAGAAGCTCCACGAGTGAACTTTTAAAGTTGGAAGTAGTTTTTAAATATTTATCAGCCTGGATATCGTAGATAGTGTGAGTGCCTTGAAGAGAGTTTACATGTATTCAGTGACTTAGGCTTAGTGATTTTAGATACAGTGTTAACTTGACAATTTTTCTATTTAAATCTTAAGGCTTTCTGTCTGTGGCTAGACTTTACCCACAAGGCATAATTGATCTTTAAGTATGCACTGTATTTTCTTCATATTGTGTACAAAAATAATTGCATTTTGCAAAGGCTAATGTATGGGACAATGCCTAGAGGATTCAGGGCTTGTAGGAATGAGTTAAAAGTATAACGGTATCTGTATCTCCTTTGGAGGTTGACTTAAACTTAAAAAAAAATTTGTCTTTAAGCTTAAAAAGATGCACTTTTTTTTTAACACCAGTTTTCCATATATTTTTCATAATAAATATAACCAAGAGGTACAGAAGTTTAGAGCTTTAAACTGTTTGGGAGAATCATATTTTTTCAAATTATATATGTTAGATTTTTTTGAATTAGAAAAGTATTACGATTTCATTGTAGGTTGTTTTTGTCATTGTTACGTCGCTCAGTCGTGTCTGACTCTTTGCGACCCCTTGAACTGCAGCACACCAGGCTTCCCTGTGCTTCACTGTCTCCCAGAGTTTGCTCAAACTCATGTCCATTGAGTCAGCAATGCTGTCTAACTGTCTCATCCTCTGCTGTCCCCTTCTCCTCTTGACCTCAATCTTTCCCAGCATCAGGGTCTTTTCCAGTGAGTCAGTTCTCTGAATCAGGTGGCCAAAGTATTGGAGGTTTAGCTTCAGCATCAGTCAGGGTTGACTTTCCTTTAGGATTGACTTGTTTGAGCTCCTTGCAGTCCAAGGGACTTAAGAGTCTTTTCTATCACACAGTTCAAAAGCATCAGTTCTTCAGCACTCAGCCTTCTTTATGGTCCAACTGTCACATCCATACTTGACTGCTGGAAAAACCATAGCTTTGACTATACAGACCTTTGTTGGCAAAGTGAAGTCTCTGCTTTTTAATATACTATCTGGGTTTGTTTGTCATGCTTTTCCTCCAAGGAGCAAGTGTCTTTTAATTTCATGGCTGCAGTCACCATCCACAGTAATTTTGGAGCCCAAGAAAATAAAATCTGTCACTGTTTCCACTTTTTCCCTCATCTATTTGCCATGAAGTGATGGGACCAGATGCCATGATTTGAGTTTTTTTGAATATTGAGTTTTAAGCCAGTTCTTTCACTCTCTTCTTTCACCCTCATCAAAAGACTCTTTAGTTCCTCTTTACTTTCTTCCAGCAGAGTAGTATCATCTGCATATCTGAAGTTGTTGGTATTTCTCTCAAGCAATCTTGATTCCAGCTTGTGATTCATCCAGCCTGCCATTTCACATGATGTACTTTGCATATAAGTTACATAAGCAGGGCAACAATATACAGCCTTGACAAACTGCTTTCTCAATTTCAAACGAGTCTATTATTTCATGTCTAGTTCTGACTGCTGCTTCTTGACCTATGTACAGGTTTATCAGGAGGCAGATGAGGGTCTGGCATTCTCTCCTCTTTAAGAATTTTTCAACAGTTTGTTGTGATCCACACAGTCAAAGGCTTTAGGGTAGTAAATAAAGCAGAAGTAGATGTATTTCTGGAATTCCTTTGCTTTCTCTATAATCCAAGGGATGTTGGTAATTTGATCTCTGGTGCTTCTGCCTTTTCTAAATCTAGCTTGTACATCTGGAAGTTCTTGGTTGATGTACTGTTGAAGCCTGGCTTGAAGAATTTTGAGCATTATCCTGCTAGCATGTGAAATTGTCCAGTAGTTTGAACATTCTTTGGTATTGTCCTTCTTTGGGACTGGAATGAAAAGACCTTTTCCAGGTTCCATTGTAGGAAACCTAGAGAAAATATAAAAACATGCATAATTTAATTTGCATAAATGCCTGTTTTATTTCACGTTTTAAAGCATTTTTCAGATCATGCTGTAGCTTCCATTCTATATCCTGCATTTTATTCCTTAACATTAAATCTCCTGACATTATAAGTTCTTTGTAAATGTTATGTAATGGATATATGAATCTGTTTAGGGCAATAGGAGCTATGTAATCATGGACATGTGCTTTTCTTATTTGGCATTTCCAACCCGAAGTTAGGATGAAAGTACTGATGTAGGGAGGGAGCTTGCGCCAAATTCTTGTTCATATTTTAAGTATTTATTGAATGATCTAAATTGCTGCCCTCGAGTAGTGTTCAGCACAGTGGTCCTTCAGCTGTAAAGGACTTGAAGGAAAAGAGATGAGCAAGGACTGTAGAAATTAACAAGGATGAAGAAAACCTGACCTAGTCATTCAAACAAGCAATCCTCTTATTTAGTAGTTTCATGATCACTTTTGTAGGAAGAAGTTTGTAAGAAGCTATTAAACCTGTAGAAGTCAGTAAAATTGTGATTTCAGTTTCTAGAGCCCCTCATTAGGAGTATTAATTAGGTAACGTGGTTAAACAGATGTAAGTAAAGCTTCCTCCTTTCATCTCCTTGTTGTTCAAGTTGCTTCTGTTTTTATGTGGTTAAAAAGTTAAAAAGTTGGGCAAATAGGAAACATGTTTTCTGTCTATCTGACTACCCCGACCCAAAAATGAATATAAAAATATCTATAAAGGAATAAAAGTCATGCTGATTAAAAAAAAAAAAAGTTGGGAAGATTTATTCTATGATGTTCCCGAAGGTAAGAAACTTTAGCCACAAAAAAGAGGAGGATTTGTCTTTAAATTTAACAATGTGTGGTGAGTTGCCACTTCCATAGAACCCTGTCTAGGGCTGTGGAACCCATTCAACGAGACCCATTTTAATCTTTGATTATTATCTGCTGTTCACATGGACAATTACAGAATACTATATTTCATTTCATAGGTTTTTGAGTAAGGATTATGTTGTTGGCTGAAGTTGAATACTGTAAATAGGCTGTAAATAAATGTTACCCCTGCAAGCCCAGACTTGTTTTTCTTTGTTTTGTCATGTCTCCACAATTAGCTGCTTTTTCTTAAAATGATATATAGTCTCTCGGACCTAGTCATTTCTTTAGAGCTGTCTCTTCTTTTCTCTGAACCTCTTCTTATACTCCATCTCCCTCAACTCATGTAAAAATGTTAACCAAATAAAATGTGTATGCTTTTTCTCCATTAATCTGTCTTTTGTCAGTTTAATTTGCACAGACCCAGGGACTAAACCTAACAGAAAAAAACTGTTTTCCTCTCCTACAAGTATTCAACTGGAGGAGTAGTGTTAATAAATGCAAAGGTGTCTGAATAAGTCGGTGAACTGTTACAAATATCTCATGAATTATGTCTGTGTAATTTATCAGTGATGACTCACATTCTTGAATCATTTATGGAGACTAATGGTCAGTGTCTTCCATATTGAATTTACTCAGTGTTGGAGTAGAATGCATGTTTTAATCAAGAGGGATTTATGGAAGACGCTCTGTATTCTAAACATTCAAAAGAGTTCTTCGAGTATATAGTAATTCATCTTTGCTTCTCTTTAAAAATTTAAGATGGGGAGAACTACTCTTCTACAGCTATTTCAGGTTTTTTGATTTTGTTTCTAGCAAGCATTAGACATTTGGCAGTCAATCATGTCACACTGTTGTGATTTATTAGTTCTGAAATAAACACCTCTATTTCTGGCATAAGTAAAAATAGATGCTTTCTTGGCTTTTGCAATAATAATAAACAATTATCTAGCTCTTTCTATGAGCTGGGCACTGTTGGAAGGCCTTCTTATGTATTCAGCAGCTGCCCATGAGGGAGCTACTGCTAAGTTATCCCCATTGCATGAGGTATCAGCAGGGAAGGAACTTGGAAATAGATGAGGTGCAAGCCCTCTTGCCTTCCCTGTCTGTATTCTTTTCTTTTTTTTTTTATTAAGTAAGCCAGAAAGATAAACACCAATATAGTATACTAACGCATATATATGGAATTTTAAAAGATGGTAACGATAACCCTATATGCAGAACAGAAAAAGAGACACAGATGTACAGAACAGACCTGTCTGTATTCTTAACCGCTTACCTCGTCTGCCTCTGGGAAAATGGAGTAACGGGTGGAGTTCAGCTGGCGTTTCCTCTTGGACTAGGCAGTTAGCTCCTGGAGGAAGCAGGCCAGTGTTACAGTGGCTGCTTGTTGAGAAATGTCTCATTTGTTCCACCCTCAGTTCCTGGCAGCATCTGCTCCCTCCAGCCTCACCTGCAGGAACTTCCGAACCCCGCTGTCTTCTCTTCTACATCCTCCCTTTCCATCCCAATCCCACCTCTTCCCTCTCAGCCCCGAAGAAGATTGTCCAGAGTGTAGACATTGGAGTCATTCCGACCTTGGATTTGAGTCCCAACTCCTTCAATAGCAGGAAATTGACTTAACTTCCCTAAACCTAAATTTCCACATCTACAGAGTGTCTATAAATAAGTTGGTCAGGAGGAAAAGCCAGTTAGGAATTGGGTACAAAGCATGGAGCCTGCCCCTATAGGAAGCCCTGAAAGGATAAATGGCTCTGGTGTCCATTTGAAGTCTCCTTGTAACATCCCCTCTTCTCGGCTCTTTCACAGACGTCCTTGATGTTTACCCCGTGATGATGCCAAGGCTGGGGAAGCGGCCGGTGGCCCATGGCACCGCCCTGTTTAGCGTCACGTTCAGTGCTGTCAGATAGCCGGAAGGCTGTACGGAGTATGTCACCATTTTGTTGATAACATTTTTGACATCTGAAAACAGGAGTGACCTATTTTAACTCCTGCATAAACCTGGATCACATTGTTCGAGTTGGAAGTGCTTGTGCACGCAGAAGAAAACCCAGTAGGAAGGGAATGTCAGGCCTGCATGTCCGGGATGCGTCTCTATCCCCTGTCCGCTTTCCTGCCCCTCCCGGCCCTGCCCCTTCCTTGGCATGTTCAGCAGTGACCCTGAACAAGTGACAGCCTTGGCTGCTGCGACCAGCTGGAGGCAGCCGCAAATTTCCTGGCTTCCAAAGCTCTCTGTTGCTCAGTCGCTCTGTTGTGTCTGACTCTTTGCAACCCTGCGGACTGTAGCTCACCAGGCTTCCCCATCCACTATCTCCCAAAGTTTGCTCAAACTCATGTTCATTGAGTCGGTGATGCCATCCAACCATCTCATCCTCTGTCGCTCCTTCTCCTCCTGCCCTGAATCTTTCCCAGCATCAGGGTCCTTTCCAAAGATCTCTCTTAACCCCTCTGAAAATAAAAAGATTGTCACATATCAAAGGGGACTGGACAGGAGATAATTGGGAGCTCTTTCTGATGGGACCTGAGGCTTCTAGCACCTGCAGAAGCTTCTGGAAATGGTAGTGCTCAGACTTTAGGTAGAATTAACTGAAATCCCTGGGAACCTGCTCACATGTCTCTCATACTGTGTATTAGAAATGGCTACTCTTCTTCACATTTTATCAATGCACTTTCATGTCATACAGGCATCAGTTTCAGGGGGAAAAAATCACAATGCACTTTTGGTAGTCTCAGATGACTCATTAACTTTTATTAATTGACAAAGTATGATTTGAATGAAGCAGTCTGTTTTTGTTTGGGGGAGGGTTATTCTAGAATGGGGAGTTAATCGGATTGAGGAGGAATTGAGTTTTTCAAGACAATCCCAAGAGACTGCAGGGGTATTTGATGTTTTGATTCTAGAAGGATGTACATCCCCTCTTCTCCATTTCTCCACTCTGACCTGGCAGGTGTATGACCCTATCAGATGTTAGTCTGTGCAATCCTGTTACATCTACATCCTGTATCTGCAGCCAAGTGCTTTGAGGCTGACTTCACTAGATTAATTTAACAGTTGGTGTGTGAATGCAGATGCGCTCTGCTACTTATTTCTAATAAGTGGATCAAGCCATATAAAAAATATTTTTTCTCTTTAAGAAGTCACATCTTCCTAGGAAGCCATAGAGCAATCAACTAAAACTGAAATGCTTAAGACAAATGTTACTTTATTGTGTTTTAAGGTCTTTGTCTGACTGATTACGACACACTCCTCTATTGAATTTCTAGTCAGATGCTTATTTGTAAAAATAAAGCTGGTATAAATGGTAGTGTTCAAATGTTATACCGTTCTTGTTTCTGCCGTTTGACCTTTCACAGTAGCTAAATAAATATTTTTTGCACTAAGAAAAGAATTAACATTTGTGTGCTAGCCAAGTGAATTCAGAATCTGAATGCAAAGATGAGACTCCAGGTAGAAACATGAAAACATACTGATGTCAAAGAGAAACTCAAACTACACTGTGTTAGAGAAGCAGTTTTAGAGGGAGGGATATTTGTAAGTATAATAGGTACTTAGAAAATCATCAGGTAAAAATGGACAGAAAAATTCAGGAAAAATGTCAAGATATAGAAATTAAAACTACATAGCATATGCAAAGACAGATCAAAAGGACAAAATGGAAGTCTAGACGTAAACTTGTCTGTAAATTGGAAATGAATTTAAGCTAAAGGTGGTTTTCCACATCAGAGAGAGAAAAGATGGATTACTCAATAATGTTGTTGATTGTCTGTCCATAGAGATTATTTACAGTTTCTGTAACGAAAGGTAAATTTCTGTATTCTGCAAAGTGTTAACAAATCAGTTACAGTGACTGTATATGATCCAGACAGAACTATAGTTTGAAAACATACATGCACATCTGTGTTCATAACAGCACTGTTTTACAGTGGCCAATACATGGACTCAACCTATGTATCCATCAACAAATAGATAAAGAGGATGTGGTGTATATATATATATATGTATACAATGGAATACTTTTGTTGTTTAGTCGCTAAGCCGTGGCCGACTCTTTTTGTGACCCTACAGCTTGTAACTCACCAGGCTCTTCTGTGCATGGGATTTCCCAGGCAAGAATACTAGAATGGGTCGCCATTTCCTTCTCCAGGGGATCTTCCTGGCCCAAGGATGGAACCCGCATCTCCTGCATTGTAGGTAGATTTTTTTCCCAGTCAGCCACCAGAGAAGCCCCACAATGAAATATTACCCAGCTATAAAATAAAGGAAATCATGCTATCTGCAGCTACATGGATGGACCTAGAGATTATCATGCTAAGTTAAGCCAGAAAGACAATACCATATGATATCACTTATGTGTAGAATATAAAACATGACACAAATGAACTTTTGTACAAAACAAAAGCAGACTCACAGACACAGAACAGACCTGTGGTTGCTGAGGGGATGGGGAAAGGAAGGACTGGGAGTTTGAATTAGCAGATGCAAACTATTATATATAGAATGGATAAACAGCAAAGTCCTTCTGTATAGCACAGGGAAGTATATTTGGTATCCTGTAATAAATCATAATGGAAAAGAACTATGAAAAGTATTACATAGGAACCTCACAAGAGAAAAATGAACAAAACACTTGAAAGAAATTCTTCAATATTATGAAAAAAGACATATGCAAAGAGAATAGTGTGATAAACCCTAGGTATCTGTCACCCAGTCTCAGAAAATACAAATTTGCTGCTAACTTTATTATCTATATCTTGTTTTCTCGTAAACACATTCCCTCCTCATCCTCTTCTTCCTCATTGGGTTATTTTGAAATAAATTCAGTGGTATAATTTTATTTATACATATTTTATTATGAACCTCTGAAAGAATTGAAAAGAAATGGAGCCCTCTCCAGAAAGCAAAGAACTTTTAATAAGTAATATTATTTAGGAAAAAAAAGAAGACATAGCCAATAAACCTGTAAAGATAGGCTCAATCTCATTAGCAGTCAAAGAAATGCAAATTAAGACAGTGAGATAGATTTGTTTTTTTTTAAACATTCTGATCGACAGAAAGCTAAACAGTCTTGCCAGAGTCAGGAAGTATGTGAGAAAACACATTTTCTCCTTCTGTCAGTGCTATAAGAGCAGCCATTCACTACTTTATGAGCATACCCCTTGATTTAGCAATTCTAGGAATTAGAACTATAGTATATTATAGAAGTGCCCACAGATGAGGATGTTGGTGGAACGTTATTTTATCACTTACATACGTTTTTCCACTGTGTTGCACCAAACTGGAATACTATGCCATAAATGAACTATAGTACAAAGTGAGAAGAGAAATTTTCAGAAAGCAGGCATAATAAATTACATCAAGGAAAGTTTTATATATTAAAATTTGAGTGCATAGAACATAGCTGAAATATTCAAGTAAATCTAACTAAACTTGCCTGTTGGTGATGAGATAGTGGAATGGAAGAGAAAGTAGTACATGTTTGTTTATCATTGTTACCTTCTGTAATATTTGGATCTTTTAAACTATAAGCAGACACTTTAGAGGGATCCCGCCAAGATCGCATGTTGGATATGTAACTCCTTGATTCTGTCATTCCTGCTAGGTTATCAACTGGTTTCTAACGGTTGTCTCCTAAGACCTCCTTCCAGAGACAAGTCATCATTTTCCATTAAAAAATATCTCTAATTTTAGGAACAAATACATTTTGATGTGATTATTATTTCATAAAACCAGGTCATTTCAGTGAATTTTATTTATTTTCATAGGTAAGTGATTCTTATGTATTGAAACTTGCTTTTAAAAGTATTGGAAGCATAAATTATTACTTCAGACTCATTTGCCCTACATCGAACATCACAGAGTAATTCCCTCAATGCCAAGTTTAGCACTGATGCTTACAATATCCTTTCTCAAACTGATACCAATGCTAGTGATAAAATTCTCATCAATTTAGTGGAACGATTTTCTCCCCACTGAACTTCATTTTGAGATTTGTTATGTTTTCTGCATTCTAACCCCCAAGGTTGTTGAAGAGACCTGACCATGATAAAATATTTGTCTTAACCCTACTTTATATTTTCTTAACAAATGGGAGTTATAACTGACTTTTTAATTTAAGGTTGAATAGAGACCCTCTTAAAATAATGACAAATGTTTTAATGACTCTTTGGGTATGGGGGAGTGTGATAAAATGCACATTGTGTAAGATAGAAAACTTTTCAGTACTATGCTGAATTAAGACGGTAAATTAAGGTTGTATCGGGGATAATGTAAGCCAAATATGAAACATGGAGAATATTCTTTGCAATTTGCAAAGATGTTTGTAGTATAAAGACTCACTGATTTGATATTCTTTATAGCTTTGTAAGAAAGGCAAGGCAAAAACTCTCTCAAAATAAAATATGAACAAAATTAGGTTCAGTAAGGCTGCATAATTTGCCCGAAATAGTGGTAGGTAGGTAATTGGGTTGAGGTTGGAACCCAGGTTCTTATTACTTAATATGGAAGTGACGTAACCACGATACCTCTATGGAACTCCTGTGGTGGTGGTTTAGTCGCTAAGTCGTGTCTGACTTTTGCGACCCCATGGACTGTAGTCTGCCAGACTCCTCTGTCCATGGGATTCTCCAGGCAAGAATACTGGAGTGGATTGCCATTTCCTTCTCCAGAAACTCCTATGGTAAAGCCTAAAAGGGCAATAACCAGTCATTTTTTATTTTCAAAGCTTCATTATTTTTGAAGGCATCCTCATTACTTATCATTTTGTTTGATGTAAATATTAAATATTTAAGCCCTTTTTCATCTTTAAGTTGATTTTCTCAGTCATTTTATGGATCAGAACTATTAGAGTTCATTTCCGTTCCACACTGGTTATAAAAGTTGGAGGTTATAGCAAATAAAGTAATAGTTTTTCTGAAGCTTCTTTGACTTGGAATAAAGATTTAAAAATTTCCTGTAAGGTCAGTGATTGAAAAAATTCAACCTCTTTTAATAAAAATCTAGTATTGACTATTTTCACTGTAAGTTTTGCCTGCTTCTGAAATACAGATAGGATTTATATTCACTAATTTTTGTAAGTGATGCTGAGTGACATTACCTTAATTCGAAAGGGGAAACATCTAATAGGATTGAAATGGTTCTGGAGCATGATAGGTATGAAGCTTGATGAAAATAGCACATGATTAGTTTCTGCAGTGAACCAGCAGTGACATGCTGGCAAAGCTCCTCAAGTAGCGACCTCAGGCCAAGACTGTCTGGTGGTGCAACTTGAATTTTCCTACTTTCTCAGTGTTCTCAGCTTGGTTGCCAAGGTTTTTCATCTGTCCTGGATGGGTCCCCAGCTTTCACACCCAATGTGTATTTACCAAGCCACTTATACCAAGAAATCTGTGAGATTGAAACTCCAACATAATCCTCTTTTAACTTTTTATTTTATATTGGAGTATAGTGCTTCCAGGGGCACAGTGGTAAAGAATCCGCCTGTCAATACAGGAGATTCAGGAGACACTGGTTGGAGTAGGAACTGTTAACCCACTCCAGTATTCTTGTCTGGGAGATCCCATGGACAGAGGAGCCTGGTGGGCTACAGTCCATGGGGTCGCAGAGGCAGACACGACTGAATGTCTGAGCAGCAGACACCATCATAGCTGATTAACAGTGATGTGATAGTTTTGGATGGACAGCAAAGGGTCTCAGCCATATATACACGTGTTCATTCTCTTCGAAACTCTCCTCCCGTCCAGGCTGCCACATAACATTGAACAGAGTTCCCTGTACGCTACAGGGGGAACATGTTGGTTATTCAATTTAAATACAGCAGTGTGCGCATGTTGATCCCAGACTCCCTAACATCCCTTGCCCCTATCCTCCCCACTCTTCCCCTGGAACTGTAAGTCCTTTCTCTAAGTCTGTGAGTCTGTTTCTGCACAGTCATCCTGATGGTTGTAGAAGCTCCCTTTGTAATACCCCATCCTTGGGAACTGACATCTGGATTCCGGGTACCACTTCTTTTCCTTCATTTTGCAGCCTTGTTCTCAGTTTACATAGTATGACTTGGCAACTCACTCCTCCAGCCACGCAGAGCTGATCTAACTGGGCAGACACAATTGGTTGTCTCTGAGGTGTCAGCCGTCTCTGCAGTTCAGGGGCCTTCCACAAGTCTTTCTAAATTTTTCAATGCTTTTTACTTGTGAATCTCTTTGATGTCATAACTGTTATCCATTTCTTTTGAAAACTGACCTTACACCTCTCTGTTTCTTTATCTGTAAAGTGAGAATAATTAGAAAAGTACGTAACTTCTAGAGCTGTTGGTGAGGATTAAAAGAAATAGTACAGCCTATAAGACATCATATATACTCGGTATTACTCCTGTGCCAGCAAGCCTTGATGATTGGCTTATAACACCTTCTATTTGCCAGACATTTTCACTGGCTCTGCTAGGGTACACAGACGTGTATGTGACAAGCATGTAATAGGCTTCTTAACCTTCTGCCTTCAGCGTCAGCTCTTAACCTCCACAGTAGGAGAACTCAATCATCCATCTGTCTTGCAGTTCTATTTTTCAATAGAAAACTAAAAACAGCTTATCTTTCCTTTGGTTTTGTTGCTTTCTTTCCTCATATAAGGGGCTTCTCTGGTGGTTCAGACAGTAAAGAATCTGCCTGCAATGCTGGAGACCCTGGTTTGATCCCTGGGTCAGGAAGATCCCCTGGAGAAGGGAATAGCAACCCGCTCCAGTATTCTTGTGTGGAGAATTCCATGGACAGAGGAGCCTGGCGAGCTACAGTCCATGGGGTCACAAAGAGACATGTCTGAGTAACTAATCCTTTCACTTTTACTTCCTCTTATAATGTGACCATACCCAAAATGCAGGCAAAAATCAGGAAATTATAAAATATACTGTCAGGCTATTCATACTAAATGTAGAACATTTAAGTCAGATTCAAGGTGATTTGTGGCTTGTAAAAATTTCTGAGGCTCATGGTAATGGACAAGTGACAGATAATTTTCTGAAAATTTTAATTAGACTCATTACATTATTTACAACTTCATAGTTAACATGACATCATCAGTATCCCTATTTTTGCTTCTTTTTTCTAAAACATTTTGGAGGGTGTATTTCCTTTTTTTCCCCAGTACGTTTACTTATTTACATAAGCATATTTTTAATAAAATGGGTTTGTATTACACAAACTGTTTTGCAACCTACTTTTTCTATCAGGATCATGGACATTTTTCATTACCGAATGTATTAGTTACCCAAACAATACAGTAGTAGTAGAGAATTTTGCAATCAGAAACCACATTTAACAAATGTTATTATGAAAGCATTTTTTAATATAATCTCAACTACCTAATTGACATAAAGTACTAGTAAAGATGTTCAGTCAAATGCCTGTTTTTGCTTTTTAAGAAATTGACATGCCCATTCACTCTGTTCCTATGAGGGAGGTACTGTTTTAGCCCCAGATTTACAGATGAAGTACTCAAATCCTAGCCTTTTGTCCAGGAGTCACAGTTAGGTGTTAGAATGTAAGCCTGTGCGGTTGATTTCAAGCCCCCTGTTTTTTCTACTCTAGGAAGCCTATAAATAAATTGTTGCCGTGGACATACAGTGAGAAAGCTGGAAAGGAACTTGAGAACCTTGAGCACAACCTCACCCCCGTGCGTGTGTGCTCACTGGTGTCCCACCCTTTGCGGCCACATGGACTGTAGCCCTCCAGGCGCCTCTGTCCATAGGATTTTCCAGCGAGAATACTGGAGTGGGGTGCCATTTCCCAACCCAGGGATCAGACCTTGCATCTCATGCATTAGCAGGTGAATTCTTTACCACTGCGCCACTTGGGAAGCCCGCCACACCCCATGATGTTTACAGTATTTGTTGCCATTCTTTCAAGAGGTAATTTGAGCTTAAACTAAGGGAAAGTCTGTGAATTGACATGAGTGCTAAAACCTGGTAAGAAGGTAATGTAAGTTGTCACTTTTTTAAAACCAGAATTTTTAAAGGTGTTCATTCACTTGTCATCTGCCTCATCGTCTTTCTATATTGATTAACATACACTATGCTCATTTTGATACAGATGCAGTAGATTTTGAACTTGTTGAAATCGCAGTGTCATCTTGGATCGTTGAAACCTTGAATTATTAACTTAAACTCTTTCATCAAAAGCTTGATGTAGAGGTCGAAGTTGTGCTGCTCTGCTCAGCTGCTAAATTGTACAGGACTCTCTGCGACTGCATGGCCTGTTGCCCGCCAGGCTCCTCTGTCCGTGGGATTTCCCAGACAAGAATACTGGAGAGGGTTGCCATGCCCTCCTCCAGGGGATCTTCCCGACCCAGGGATTGAACCTCGGTCTCCCGCATTATAGGTGGATTCTTTACCCTCTGACCCACCAGGGAAGCCCAGAGTTAGGAATTAGTGGGAATTAAACCACTGGGAAATGCTTTGGTAGAATTCTGGCCAACAGTTCTTTAGGATTCTGTTCCTCCTCCACCACCCCGACACTGAGCTTTGTGTGAAGAAATTTACAAAAGGAAATTGATTTAAGACACCCAGCTGTCGCTGTCCGTCGTTGACTCTGTACCGTCTCTGGTCCCCAGTGCCTGGGATCCACGCCTTGCTGTGCCAGGAGGAAATCGGGCTGGTTAGTTATTGCTGATGCTCAGCTGATTCACCCTGCCAAGGAGGGAAGCTCTGAGGTGGGTCAGCTGCGGTCACTGCAGTGAGGGCTTGTTGACCGCAGGGAGCATTCCACGGCTGCTGATGTCATTGAAGGTGTTTGGGGGCCAGCCCGCTCTCAGCTTCAAAGGGACCAATCGGAAGACTTGGCACTCTGTTTATCAGCTGTTTAAGTGAGTTCTGTGAAGGCGGTATTAAGTCCCTGTTTAGGTTTATATCAGAACTCTGTTCTCAGGAATTACTATCTTTTTGTAAATTGCAATATTATAAAAAGGTTTTGTGGCAGCCTGGATGGGAGAGTTTAGAGGAGAATGGATACATGTACATGTATGACTGAGTCCCTTTGCTGTCCACTTGAGATTATCACAGCATTCTTAATCAGCTGTATTCCAATACAAAGTAAAAAATTTAAAAAATACGTAATGACCAAAGTAGGGATGGCGTTTACCCATTCCTTGGTACCTGTTTAATTTGTTAGCCTGTGAAATGCAATTCTCTAACCACGGTGATAATTCTCTTTGCAAAACACCCTTGCTCTGCCTGAAAATTCTGGTTAATAAAATGCTTCTCATAAATTATATACTGAGTTTTTAAGAAATTGCAGCTGCTTGTAAAGTCTGATAATTTGCAGGAAATGATCATGGAATATCCCATAGGTCTCAAAGTGTAGTTTGGTGGTGGGCACAGCCGTCTATCTAACAATCCCTCTAGTTTAGGAGTCCCTAGCCTCCGGGATCTAATGCCTGTTGGTCTGAGATGGAGCTGATGTAATAATAATAGAAATAAAGAACACAATAAATGTAATGTGCTTGACTCATCCCCAAACCACCCGTGCTTCTGGTCCAAGGAAAAGTTGGTGCCAAAAAGGCTAGGGACCACTGCAATTGATTTAGACACAAGCTAAAATTTGAGAACCAACAACAGTGTAGTTGTACATGTAGAGTTATAGTCTGTTGATGATTGAGCTTCTAGAAGAAACAATGCTTTGTATCCTTGGCAAGGTAAAGGATGATTTTTTTTACATAATCATTTGATAATGATTGAAAATGATTTGAAATTAAAGTACATCCTCATGATAAAATACATTCTTTTCAAGGTTGGGACTGGGTGTGCATCTTTAGCTCTTCCGTCCTTTTATTTCCAATTATTTTGTTTTGGGCATTGACACCCCTTCTTTTCTTCCTTCTCATCTTTCACCTATATTGCATCATGGTGTTTCTTTTAGCCCCTGTAATTCAAGATACTGATCAGCGTTTTCTACAACGTAAAAATATACAGACTGCATCTAAAAGCATGATTCAGAGTAATCTAGTATTTCCCAGTGTTAAAGAATCCGCCTGCCAGTGTAGGAGACACAAGAGATGCAGGTTCAGTCCCTGGGTCAGGAAGATTCCCTGGGTCAGGAAGATACCCTGGAGTAAGAAGTGGCAACCCACTCCCGTATTCTTGCCTGGAAAATTCCATGGACAGAGGAGCCTGGCAGGCTGCAGTCTGTGGGGTCACAAAGAGTCAGACACAACTGAGCGACTGTGTGTATACAAAACGATGTCACAGTCTTTTCCCCCAGTCTACATAAAATTGTAAAGACCTCATTGCTTGCCAAGAAAGTCAGCACTAATGCTAAAGAAAGCCTTCCTTCTCCTTCCCATGAACCAAATCAGCAAAGCAAACAAACGTCAGTTTGCGTTTTGACTCGCTGAATTCTGTTTTGTGTTTGTGATTGGTAACTATTGAGTAACGGATACTATATAGCTCTATCTGCTGGAAACCATCTGCTGACAGATTATTTATGAAATTGAGGAGATATTTTATAAATTCTTTTAATCCTTTGCTTTAATGCTATGTTTGATCCTAGCATATATGTATACTATTTATGTGTACTTTATATATAATTTGTTGCTTTCCAAAAGTATTTAAAAAGTTTCCTGTGGAAAATTTCAAACTTAAATTTCATCTGGCTTCAGCAGTTGGATATATTTCAGTGATCTGCCTAGCACACCCCCCAGCACACACACATTTTTTGTTTTCTGTGGTTTTTTTTTTTTTTTTAATTTATTTTAATTAATTAATTTTTTTTCTGTGGTATTTTAAAGCAAGTCCCAAGCATCATGGTCTTCCTTGCTGGCAGAGTGTAAAGAATTCCCCTGCCAAGGCAGGAGATGTGGGTTCAATCCCTCGGTTGGGAAGACCTCCTGCAGAAGGAAATGGCAACTCACTCCAGTCTATGGGGTCGCAAAGAGTCGGAAGCAACTGAGCAACTAAGCAACAACAACTTCATATCATTTTATTTGTAAATACTTCTGCCCATAGGTTCCTAAAAGTATTTGATATAATTCAAACAGTATAGACAAGATAAAAGCCACAGGATAATACTACATGTTTTAATATTAATTTATGCCATCATTGTAAAATACATTAAAGTCCTTGTAAGTTTTCTTAAAATATTTGTTAGACCCACGAAACATACCAGTCAGACCTCTCTCACTTCAGGAGAAGACAAGTTCCCTAGGGAAGCCCTTTGTTTATAGAACAAATAGGTATTTTTATTTCATCAGTGAAGTCCTAGAGACAGCCATGACTCATATCCACTAAACAAACAGAAATAGCATCCCTCTTCTGTGTTTTTAATTTATCCCTGGGATGGGTGACTAGAATATTTTTATGTTATTGCTAAGTTGTTTTTTTTTTTTAACTTTTGACTTATATTATTTGAATTTTAGAAATATATACTTTTTTTTTATTCTATCTAGAGTTTTTCAAATGAGGGATTGTAACTGCTCTAATTTCTCTTTTGATGTCTTCCTGAGAGCCTCTGCAGGGTTCTCTCATTCCCAGCAGGGAGGGGGTCCTGCTGGGAGAGTTTTCTTGTCATGATGAGGAACCTCTCTCACTCCAACCCATCCCCTTAATTTGTCCTGTGACAGTGAAAATTATTGGAGTGTGATTTTTCTATTTAAAAGAAAACACATATAATTGACTTATACTAATTTCAGGTGAACAACATAATGATTACATATATGTGTAAACTGGGAAATGACCATCACAATAAATTTAGTTCACATCTATCATCATACAGAGGTACGGAATCCTACTTCTAATTGTAATAGTTTCAGTCCATGTGGGCTTCCCTGGAGGCTAAAGGTGGTGAAGAATCCGCCAGCAATGCAGAAGACTTGGGTTCAATCCCTGGGTTGGGAAGAGCCCCTGGAGGAGGGAATGAGTACCCACCCCAGGATTCGAGCCTGGAAAATCCCATAGACAGGGATTCTGGTGGGACACAGGACTCACAGAGTTGGACAAAAGTGAACCACTAACGCAACACACTTAGTCCATGCACAGGGCAGGGCTTTTCACTTGGGCACTAAAGAAAAGGCAACGTAACCAATTCTTTAAAACAAAAGTATAGGTTGGGTAGGACCTCAATTTATAAAATAGGTTTAAAAATTTTTTTGCTTTCATTGAAAACTTAGAAACTTTTTTTAATTTGGCCTCCTTTCAAATACTGAAAAACCTCTAAGGAACTGTAGGGTTCCTGAGAGCACAGTTTGAAAACCAGTTGCCTAAGGGGGCCAGTCTGTGGCTTCTCTGTGGACGGGGCTTGCTAATCTTTTACAGATCTAGAAGCAGAAGACAGCTTTGGCTTGGAGTCAGGGCCAAGACACCATCCGAGCTTAGAAACCAGCTTTGTTTTTTGAGAAAACAGCCAGCCTGTGTTCTGGTTACAGTGTCTGCTTTGTAAGTTACCTAAAGCTTAGACACAGGGAAGTGATCAGCCCAGATTTCTACAATAATGTTCCTGAAAAAAAAAAAAAACAGATTATGTAGATGGGGGTCAATAAACTATCCCTTAAAACTCCACATTTTGAAAATCATTTATGAATCAAATTGCTGTAGATGCCAAAGATGAAACGAAGGTCTAGCTCTGTCTAAAATTCAAACTTTAGTTTTTCTAAGGGAATGAAACAGTGCAGTAACTTACTTGTACCCATTTAAAAAATAACATCGTCAAATTATTTATGTTTTTAAAGATTTATCATGACTGGTGATTACATATGTATGTAGTAGGGTGGGTGTGTGTGTGTGTGTGTGTGTGTGTGTGTGTGTGTGTTGTGTGGTAGGGAGGGATTGTGCAAAGTGAGAGGGTGTGGAATGTGGTACATATGTGGGTGTGGTACGTCAGAGGGTTGTGTGGGGGGTGTGTGTGTCCAGGGTTGTGGGTGGAGGTGTGTGATGGGCTAGGGAGGTTGTGTTTGTGGTGTGGGTGTGGTATGTGGAAGGTGTGAGGGGGGTTTATGTTATCTGTATGAACACGTTTGTGTGTATGTGTGTGTAGTGTTATTAAGAGGCAATGGGGTGCGGTATGAGAGGTTGACAAATGTATATGTGACAAAACTATTTCTAACAGACAGTTCCATGTATGCAAAACACCCCCAGTTTGGTGAAGTTGGGGAGATGGCGATTTGAGGTAAGGAAGAGGGAAAGGCAAATACAGCTCTTAGACTTCCAGTATCTCCCATGTAAGGCTTTCATTTACCCTCTGTTAAGGACTCCCCATGCGGCAAGTGAAAATATTGACTTAAGAATGAGTTTGAGATAATAGCCCAAGTGTGTTCACTTCTCTAACCAGTTTGCATTTTTCCTGATAAATGAATGTGTGTACTGTGCTCAGGTCGTGTCTGACCCTTTGCAGTCCCATGAACTGTAACCCCCCAGACTCATCTGTCCATGGGTTCTCCAGGCAAGAATACTGGAGTGGGTTGCTATGCCCTCCTCCAGGGGATCTTTCCAAGCCACTGATCAAAACCGAGTCTCTTGCTTCTCCGGCATTGCAGGCAGATTCTTTATTCATGAGCCACCAGGGAAGCCCTGATATATGAGTAGGGAAATGAGAATTTATATAAATAAATAAAAAATGAGAATTTATGATAGTTAAAATGAAGTCGGTCTATGTGAAATAATTGGATTGAATTGGCATTAAATTAACCAGAGAGCTCTTCTGAATTTTGCTTATTTTTTCATGGATCTATGATTACTAGTTAGGAAGTTGTATACAGTTAGATGATTTATATTGATACATATTTGAATGTCCTAAGTTGTGGAAATTGTGTGTGTAGCGTGCTGTTTTCAGTCTCTGAGCTCTCTGATAGATGGGGACGGTGTTGAATTCCTGGGTGAGAAACTCTGAGGCTACTCTCAGATAATCATCCATACAAGCCAGCTTTACCTTCTTGATAAGTTAAGAATTTAAGAAGGTAATTCTAATCCTGGCTTTATCTTTGTCTTACTATCTGATTATGCACAGAGCATAATTATAACAAGGGATAATATCACTTGCTCCCTCTTCACCAGCAATAGTGATGGGCACACTTGTATTGAGAGGTGATGAAAGGTAAAAATGGTGGACAGTGTTGAAGGAGAATCTTATTGCTCAGTCGCTCAGTTGTGTCTGACTCTTTGCAACCCCGTGGACTGTAGACCAACAGGCTCCTCTGTCCGTGGGGTTTCCCAGGCAAGAATACTGGAGTGGGTTGCCATTTCCTCCTCCAGGGGATCTTCCTGACCCAGGGATTGAAACTGCGTCTCCTGCATTGGCAGACAGATTCTTTACCACTGAGCCACCTGGGAAGCCCCTATTGAATGTGGAATGGTAAAAACTTTATTTTTAATCTTCCTGACCTCTTAGATATTTGGAGATATTTAAGTTATAAGAAATAGCAAATATTTTTACTCCAGGAAAATGGTCAGCAGTGTTTTGGGGAGAAATATTTGTAGATCTTGTGTTAAAAACATAATAGTCTCATTCTGAATTTTTATTTATTCACAATAGATCTTTACAAAGTAATCATGGAAAATTATTATCAGTGTTCTTGGGTCAAGGGACGGGAACTGAAGGGAAGAAATGAGGGACTCTGTATTTTCCCCTAGAATCACACTTAGAAAATTGCTATGAAAAGCTTTTATGTTTTCTGTTAACTGCTAAGGGTTGAAAACTTCCATAGGAAGAATTTCAAGAATGGGTGATTTTTTTTTTTTAATTCTGCTTTTAGAAAATGACCTTCTTGTTCATTTAAAATGTGTTGCTTGATTACCTGTTAATTAAATTAATTATGTGCTCTTTTGATTTGCAGCTATCTTTTCACAGATATTAGTAATAATGATGGTTTCATATTTCTTATTCTCAGTAATTATCTTTAAGAGTGTATGTTAGGAGGATGCTTTTAAGAATATATAAAATATGCACTGGTTACTGAAGCAAATACATAAATAATTGCAGACAGGCGAACATTGCTTTGCCTCTAAATGCTCTGCTGCCTTATTAGCACCTTTGAAAAATTACGGCCAAGGGATTCCAGCATCACAGAGGTCAGTGTAAAATATTGAATGTTATTTTGTTAAATGTCTGAAATCGAAGTGGTTAATCGACTTAAAAGTTCTAGATCAGAGCCAGGAAGAGAGATTTATTATCTGGTCGTCCAAAGCAGATCTCTGTTTTGATGGAGGAAAGCTTTCTTATTTCTGGCTCTAATTGGTTTGATATTGAAAGGGGAGAGTTTTCCTTTCTTCTAATTGTTTTTTAAAAATTTTTTATTTGTTTATTTATTAACAGCTATGTTGGGTCTTCATTGTTATGCAGGCTTTATCTCGAGCTGTGGTGAGTGGGGGCTACTATCTGGTTGGCAGTGGTTTCTCTTATAGAGCATGGCCTCTGAGGTGCACGGGATTCAGTAGTTGGAACTTCTGGGTTCTGGAGCGTAGGCTCAATTATCAGGCTTAGTTGCTCTGTGGCATGTGGAATCTTCCTGGACGAGGGATCAAACCTGTGTCTCGTGCATTGGCAGGCGAATTCTTCACCACAGAGCCACCAGGGAAGCCTTATTTTAATTGTTAATCCGTTAATAGTCAAAAAGATGTAGGAACAAGATTGTGCACCTAATCCATAGTCTAGTGATTCATCTCCGTACTCATTGTAATGAACAGTTAAGACATTCAAACATAGTCTGGATCTAGCTTCACACAAATATAGGCTAGTCCTAAAATCAAGATGTTGACCACCATGTTAATAAAAATTGCATATATGATATTAATAGTTTCCTTCTGATTACTCAGGAATTATCAGATTTTTAGTCTTTGACATTGTTTCAGCAGCAATGTATATATATAGTGAACTTCTAGTATAGGATATATGAGCTAGAAGATACTTATCATTCGTTAGCTTTCTCACATCAGATCAAGTCAGCTCTTCATTCATTTTGACCTTTGGGGTTTTTGCACTTAGAATTTAACATAGGCATCAAGGAAAATTCTGTTGTGAGTCAGCACAGAGTATTTTCCTTAGATATGGCTTTACAACTCTAAATACTATGTAACTAACTTAAAAAAAAAAAAAAGTTGAAGTAACCAAATATGTGTATGTTCTTTGGGCAAGGTGGCACTATGTCAGCAGATTCAGGACTTAGAGATAAAATGTATACTGTGGATGCTAAACAAAAAGCCAGGTAATAAGGCAGATAATCCTGTACTGGGTAGTGGAAATGCAAAGTCCTTTGGTAATTCAGGAGTAGAAGAGGGTTTTTCCTAATGTAGGGGAGAACTAAAATTAATTTCTTAAATAAAAGTGACTTTTACATCTTGGATTTTAAAAGTCTTAATTCATTCCACGTGGGGCCCTGTTCCCTTTGTAGATTTTGGTTTGAAAGAGCTTTAGCTTGCCGAATGAGCTAATCAGCACAAGGTACAGATTTAATTATAAGGCTGAGTTCAAATCAGAATTTAGGCACATGACTTACATATTATCAGTTCAATTTTCCCCTGAAAGTGAAAGTTAGTCATTCAGTTGTGTCTGACTCTTTGTGATCCCATGGACTGTAGCCCACTAAGGCTCCTCTGTCCATGGGATTCTCCAGGCTAGAATACTAGAGTGGGTTGCTGTTTCCTCCTCCAGGGAACTTTCCCAACCCAGGTATTGAACCCAGGTCTCCCACACTGCAGGCAATCTCTTTAATGACTGAGCTACCGGGGAAGCCACACGTTAGGGCTGGTGAACCTTAAATGCCACTTAAGAGTATGTATACCTTCTTAACACAGTAGGGTTTTATCTTGAGTTGGTTTGTTTTTAATTGTCCCTGTTTGCAAGATTAATCCTTTATGTAAGGGCAGAGCTATATCTATCAGTTGTCATCTAAAGATCAGATTGGCAGCTTGGATTTTTTTTTTTGGGGGGTAACTGTTTAATCTGATAAAGAGTCTGTTGTAGTATTCCATGTTTTAGAAAATAAGATCTGAGTGGAAAAATTAGCTATGACCATCTCTTGTGAAGTAGATACCCATCTGTATAAATTGAGCGTCACATTTCAGCTTTGTGGTTTATCATTCTGAAGGTTTGAAATTCCAGCCTTTCAACCATATTGTGTTACATATAACATTTATATTATACAGTTATCATTGGTGAAAACAAATAGTTGAATTTCTGAGTTGAATTAGGTATTAGTTCAAGTCAGTTGTTAATAAGCTAAGTTATAATTCAGAGGAGCTTGTTATTACTGGGTGTTTTACTGAGTAGCTCACTTTGGCTCTCAAATGTTGTCCATCAGTGCTGAAATTTTACCTTATGCATTAGACATTTGCATAGTATTTAAGCATGCTTCCATTACAGTTGATGCTTCTACAAGAGTTTAATAATTTTGTCTTGACTTAGGGAAAGGAGCCAACAGATATTTTGATCGACTGACTGAATATATTGTTCTAGACTCATTGTTTTTAAAGAAAAAAAAAGTTCATGGAACCATTGTGAACTGTAAAATTTAGGTTACATTTTGCTAGACATCCTTGGTGCTCCTTGGGTAAATAAGGAGTATTTTATTTTATGGGCCTTTTCACTACTTTATTCATAACATATATTTATATTGCTCAAGAATGGATATACTCAAAGGAAAATATCAAAATTTATTCCATCAAAAGTTAGTGTTGACTGTTTAGGTAAAAAAAAAAAAAATTCCTACTTTGTTCTTTTCAGTGGTGGTAAGGGAGGTAGGAAGGAGATTTACTGATAAAAATACAAATTGCTAAATAGAAGTAAAGTCTTTGTTGGGGTGTTAGATTCTTTTACCATTTCAGCCACCAGGGAAGTCCCATAGACTCACATATTTGTGCTGTCCAGAGCTGACACATTTAGAAATAGGAATTTGCCTTTGTCCATGATCATAATCAGGGCTTTCCTGTTGGCTCATCGGGTAAAGAATTCACCTGCCAATTTAGAAAAAATAAGAGATGCAGATCCGATCCCTGGATCAGAAAGATCCCCTGGAGAAGGGAATGGCAGCCCACTCCAGTATTCTTGCCTGGGAAATCCTGTGGACAGAGGAGCCTGGCAGGCTATAGCCATAGAGAGTTGGACTTGACTGAGCGACAAGCACATAATCATAATCAAACAGTTGAGTCATTTCTAAGTATTTTTAATGTTGCAGAATGTCTTATAGAATATTCTGAATACCGAAAACAAATTTTCTTGAGAACTTTATGAGTTTATAAATATGGAAAGTTACTTGCTGCTCAGAACCTGTGCCTAAAATTCAAAGACTATTGTCAGTTGATGTGCTTTTCTGCTAGAAGCCACTATTAGCAGAGACCAGCATATCTACTTATGAAGATAGTCCTTGTTCTCTTCTACAGAGAATTGCTTGTCCCTTGAAAAGTTATGCATTGCTATCCAGAGAAACACTGAGAATCTCAGAGATCTTCAAACAGAAATTTAAGACAAGAACAGTTTGTAGGTGGTTTAAAACTTTTGACTAAATGTAATCTGTGACAACCTATAAGGGCCTAATTGTAGTATTTATTTTTAAAAATGACAATACAAATTTTGGTGTCTTAACCATTAATTACATAATGCTCTTTGTCTAGTTTTGTGAATATAGCCTTCATATGAATTATATTCTATGTGTTTCTGATTGGAAACACAAGTAGTTTGGCTTTTGTGTGATGTTGAAAGCTTTTAGCTTCTTTATAGTGAAACTGGAGTGGGTTACCATGCCCTTCTCCAGGGAATCTTTCCAACCCAGGGAACAAACCCAGGTTTCCAGCATTGCAGGTGGATTCTTTACTGTCTGAGCCACTAGGGAAGCCTGTGAATACTGGAGTGGGTAGCCTATCCCTTCTCCAGGGGATCTTCCCGACCCAGAAATAGCACTGGGGTCTCCTGCATTGCAGGCAGATTCTTTACCAGCTGAGCTACCAAGGAAGCCCATAGTGAAACTTGGGCTTAGCACAACTTTTTCATGTCATATTTGCAGAAAACATTTAAGAAATAGTGAGGTTCTGGATATTATGTTAATTACCCTTTACTTATCCAGTGCTTGTTACTTATCACCATAAATGAGCTCCCCAATATCAGAAAACACATGTTTAAACATCTGTAAAAAAAAAAAAAAAAAAAAGATCTTCCTTATTTAGGGGCTGGGCTGACCTCTCTCTCACTTGTATAAAAATGGGAAAGTCAGAAAGAATACATTACATGAGAATTGTCAGTAGTAATTCTCATGCAGTGTATTGTGGAAACAAAAGCGCTAATTCTTTCTCCTCTGGGTTTATGCTTCAGTTCAGAGTTATGATATCCATGTCTTCTGCCTTTTCTTTTTTTAGTCCTTATTCACCCATTGTTTTTACTTAGCATCACTTTAATGAATTTTAGAAATACAACTTTGGAATCCCAGGATGTGATTTAAGTACATGTACCTATCATCAACCTTCTCACATTTATTTCACTAAATGAAAATCTAACTTAAAAATTTTACTAGAGTATAGTTGCCTTATAGTGTTATGTTAGCTTCTACTGTAGAGCAAAGTGAATCAGCCATATGTGTACATATATCCCCTCTTTTTTGTATTTCCTTCCCATGTAGCTGCCACAATACATTGAGTAGAGTTTCCTGTGCTATACAATAGGTTCTCATTAGTTTTTCATTTTATACATAGTATCAATAGTGTATGTACATAAATCCCAATCTTCCAACTCATCCCACCTGTGTCTGTATTTCTGTTTGGCAAGTAGAGTCGTCTGTTCCATTTTTCTAGATTCCACATATATGCATTAATACATGGTATTTGTGATATAAGTCAGAAAATCTAACTTAACAAACCTTAACTCAGTTTACCTGTATAGTTTATGGGACCTTATAAAGTTCTTGATTCTCATTTTCTTGCATATTTCTGAATGCTTATGATTTGCTTTTGAAGTATTTGGGGCATGTGTGCACACACCTCTTTTCTTGCTTTGCATTCTATATGCCATATCATTCTGTTACTTAGAGCCAAATAGGATGCTTTGTAATGAGTTCTGTGGGCATCTGGTAACACTCACTGCTCTCGTTCCCTCCAAGACTTCTTTTCGGTTTTATTTATCAATGTTTTGTCTTACTTAAAATGACTTGCTTAAATTTTGCTTGATCATCCATTTCAAATCTCTTACAGTGTTTTTCAAGCTCTTGCAAATATGTTAAATGTGCCACAGTGGAAGGTTTCATGGCCAAATATGTTTGCAAAACCTTGGTGTAGAAAATTTTGAACTGGTTTCATAATTACAGGATTTTCTCAGAGTCTCCAATATCCATCTTGAAGGTTCCACTTCTCATATGTGTGTGACAATGAAATTCCCCCTCCAGTAGGAAATCACTAAATGTCTTCTGGAAACTATTTCTGAGTACACTGAGAAATTAGTTGAGGTGTATATAAATACTTTGAAAAATGTGTCTTGAACTCTACCGGGCCATTTTGAGTATACACTATTAGTGAGATATGTGTATATATTAACATATACATGTGCATGCTTGCGTGCTCAGTCATGTCTGACTTTTTGCAGCCCTCTGGACTGTAGCCCGCCAGGCTCTTCTGTCCATGGAATTTTCCAGGCAAGAGTACTGGAGTGGGTTGCCATTTCCTACTTCAGGGGATCTTTGTAACCCAGGGACCAAACCCGTATCTCTTGTATGTCCTGCATTGGCAGGCAAATTCTTTACCACTGAGCTACCTGGGAAGTCATATATGTATGTATGTATATATACACACACACACACACATACATATACATATATATTTAATAATTTATTGGTATGAACTTGCAATAAAAAATGAAGGTCTTAGTGTAAAATAAACTTCCTACTAAAATGAATTTAATACTGCGGCTAAATAAACAGACTAAAAAATTCTTAACATCTTGAAATGTGCCACAGCTCTTTCACCCTGATAAAACTTGTGATGGTACGCTGAGTAAACTTCATGAACCTTACATTAGACATTTTGTGAAGAGCTAAAGTAGCCAGTGACCTGCCTGAATGAAATATCTCATCTTAGATGGTTTGAAAATACTATTCAGACCTGGTGACTCAGACCTGCACACTGGGCTTGTAGGTTATAGCTGGGAATGCGGGCACACGGGTGGTGTCATTACTGGCTTGTCTCTTAGAAGCAGCTTGGCAGGCAGACGTCTTGCAGATAAATGAGGGAAGATTGTCTATTTCAAGTGGCATAAGGCATTCTTTTCCACTGTGTCATATCTGGTTATACAGTCAGCATTTTCTTGAGAGCAGAAAATCCCCTCTCAGAATTCTTGAATAAACAGCAGACATCTTTGTGGAGATAACTCTCAGGAGATTTTAAGGACTAGAAATGCATTCATTCAGTCTCTTCAGATGTGTCCGGAAGCTTCTCACACTAGAATTCCTTCCTTTCTTTCTTTTTGCTAGAAACAAGCTGAGTCATTGTGGTTCACTCTTAAAACAAATTGCTTGCCATCCACGTTGTGTATATTATTGAATTTAATCCTCATAATAACCTGTGAGGTCAGATGTTAACGTATCCACTTTAGAGATAAAGGAAACCCAGAGTGAAGGTTGACAAGTGCCCCCCAAACAGAAGTTATGTGCTAGACACAGCGTGTTTCCCTTTTGACTCCAGGGTTTATAATGGTAACTTCAGGTGTAGGTTCCCTCAGCCGTCCCTCCTACAGGCGCCCTGAACCTGTAAGTCCCCTGAGCTCTCTCAGAGCTCTTTTAGAAAGTGATGGATTAAATCAGGTTTGTAGTTGAAGGTACAGGACCTAAAGAAGTTTCTGGAAAAAGGCAATTTTTAGTCATGACTTGTCATACAGTTATTGATGTATGTAACTTGTTAGCATATGCTTGTTACTCCAGTAGAGTTAATAACGTATTCAAAGGAATTCCAGTGGTTTAGCCCTCTCGCCTTTTGCCCAGCTCATTCATTCTGAACTGATTGGATACTACTAGAAAGTCTACTCAAGGAGAGATGTTCTGGTTGGATTCCTTGGTCTTGAAACCCTAGTTATAACTGTGTGATCCTACTTCCATGTGAATTTTGCTCAGATGTAGTTACCACCCGTGTGTGTGTGTATAGGTTGAATAATGAACCCTGACTTCTTAATTGAGAGATTACTATAATAGACTGACAAACAGGGAGTTAATAAAGTTAATTTTTTAGTATTTATACAAAATAATTATGACTTATTCTTGAGTAGAGTGGTTATTCTGCTTAATGTGAATTACTTTAGATCTCCCAAGTACCTTTAAAAATGTATATGTGTATATGTAGGGCTTCCCTAGTGGCTCAGTAGGTAAAGAATCTGCCTGCAAAGCAGGAGACCTGGGTTTGGTCCCTGGGTTGGGAAGATCCCCTGGAACCTTGGAGAAGGAACTGGCAACCCACTCCAGTACTCTTACCTGGAGAATTCCATGGACAGAGGAGCTGGGCAGGCTACAGTCTATGAGATCACAGAGTCAGACATGACTGTGTGACTTTCGTGCGTGTATATGCGGGACACTCCTGTGCCTGTAGGATGTTTAGAAACATCCCTCCCCTCCACCTACCCACAGTACCACCCGAGTTGTGACAATCAGCTTTCCCAAGATCCTTGAGCGTCCTCCACTGGAATCAATTCATGGGGCTCAAAAAGCAAGATGGCTTATGATCCATGTAGGTAACAAGCTTTCTGTGATGGAGAACAGCTAAATAACATGGGCAAGACTGGTGCCAGGGTAAAGCATCTCTTTACTGAAGATTGGCCGTGCTTTATTAAAGAAAGCAGATGCTTGTGGATATTTGAGAGTTCACCTTCATTCGACCCGAAGAGTTTAGCGTTACATGCACACCAGCATAATTTCCTCGTGAGAAAAATGCTACCCCTATAAAACATACTTGAACAAATCTGAAAAGGTACTTCCATTCCAGTTACTAGAATTCTTATTTCTTAGAATTATACACCATGTGTGTGTGCTTCTGTGTGAGTCTCTCTGTCATATCTGACTTTTTGTGACCCCATGGACTATAAGCCCTCCAGGCTCCTCTGTCCACGGGATTCCATATAAGCAAGTGCAGTAACGTAGGGTGTCTTCATCCACCTCCTGTTGTGTGTGTGTATGTGTGTGTGTGAGAGAGAGAGAGAGATCACAGCTGTGTGCCTCTCGGTTTGTTTGAACAAATTTGTTGAAAAAGTCTTGCCCGCATAAGCAGTCCATGCTTAGTTTTTCTTGGTGGAACTTAAATCTTGCCAGCACAACATATTGCCCCTCTCCCTCAAGGGCAGGATATAGAATATATTGCAAACTCTTTCTCTGTCTTAGGGCTTATTTTTCTGTAAACATGTCAGAATGACATCTCTCTGGTTTGAGAGAATGGATTAGCAGTGTAAGGTTCTGGATCGTTCTGTCCCCAGGTTACGTAGGCACAGTGTTCCATGACAGAACAGCAACCCTGCACAGCTCCATTAAACATCTGTGGTTTTGAAAATTAAACTTTCCTATCACTCAAGGCAAGGAGATGTAGATGGGTGGAGGGACCAGGTTGAGTATAATACCTCCTGGTGTGGTCTGGGGCGGAATAGGTTGTTTTGTTAGTAAATCAGGAAAGCCATGACCAATGTGACTGTTGCTTTACTTCTTCCACCCCATGGGGACGAACTCGCATCCTCTAGCCTGAGGCCTGTTGTTGTCAGCTGGGAAGGCACTGCAGACTCATCCCCTGGCAGCACCCACACGTGCTCACTCCTGAAATTGACCGGTCTTCGCATCTTCCCCGCCTCCTCTGCCGCGTTCTGTCCCCACTGCTGGTGCCTTACTTCTGTGGTCTTGCCTGTACCCATCTCCTTTGTCCCTGCATCCCAGGGCCCACTCTCCATTATGCATAGTAAGCACAGTGAAAGCTTTGGGTGAAAAGGTTTCCGTGTTCATTTCTTTTCGAATCAGAAGGAAACAATGGCTATAATAATGAATATATACTCATGACTCATATTGAATGACCCTCATCTTTATAACAACACAGTCCCCAAATGTAACTTTTTTGTAAAGATTTTTTTTAAGTCTTTATTGAATTTGCTCTTCTGTTTCATGCTTTGTTTTTTTATCCTTGTGGCCTGTGGGATCTTAGCTTCCTGGCCAGGGATCTAACCTGCATCCTCTGCATTGGAAGATGAAGTCTTAACCAGTGAACTGCCAGGGAAGTCCTCCCACGTGTAACTTTTCTAAAAATATATATATATTTTTAATTGATGATAATTGATTTACAATGTTGTGTTGATTTTTGCCGTAAAGAACGTAAATCAGCCTTCAGTTCAGTTCAGTCACTCAGTCGTGTCCGACTCTTTGCGACCCCATGAATCGCAGCACACCAGGCCTCCCTGTCCATCACCAACTCCTGGAATTTACCCAAACTCATGTCCTTAAGTATATCTATATCCCCTCCATCTTGAACCTCCCTCCTCCCACTGAATGTAGCTTTTAATAAGCTTTTTAGAGAGGAAGGGGCTCAGGGAAGATGTCAAAAGCCCACGCATCCCCCTCTACAAGGATAGGATGCTGTTCTTGCTGTCTTGGAAATGTGGAACTTGCTGCTCCCTGTGGCTTTGGAGATTTCTTACTAATTCAAGGTCGTTCAGACCCAACACTGTCCTCCCTTTTACGCCTCCTCTCCCCAGCTCATCCTATGTAGATTTTCTGCACCAGTTTCTGGTTCTGCATACTCTATGCAAACTCCATTCTCCTCTCTATGCAAATCTAACCTTAGTCAGTGCTTAATCACACCAGCTTCTTGTATTAGGAAGTGGGTCCTCCTTGTTTTCATCCCCACCATTGCACGCTCATTGAAGTCAGTGGTGTTCAGATCACCCCTTCATCCACAACCTTGAAGGTATTTGGTTTCAGGGAAATGTTTATCTTAATATATGGCCTCAAGCCAGCACGTTCCTGAAACTTAACCCAGGAGTCCAACGACTCTGAAAGCTTGTCTATTTGCAGTGGGAAGGACAGCTGTGTGATAATCAAAAGCATATGCTGTTTGGCCCAACTCTTCAACAAATAGTTTCTCTCTCTTCCCTGTTGTATTTTTTTTTTTTACACGCGCCTTCACTTGGAGTGTTACATTACACTGAAATCTCTGAGGATCAGTTCTGTGCTGCCGAGGGCTTTTAGCTGCAGAATTTTTTTTTTTTAATAGTTGATTGGATGCTGTCTCAAAGGAGTCTGGCTGTCCACACTATCCATGCAATCCTTGGAGTCTAGTGAAGTCTAGTGAAATAAACTGATTTTTAAAATGCTGCCTGAATTGCAAAATGATGCTCCTTTCAGGAATGTGATCTCAAAGAGTTTGAAAATTAACACTGAACCTTGTGGAACCACCTCGCTTTGTGAGCCCTATGTATTTATTTTTTTCCCTAAGAGGAATCTGAGGATCCTAAACAAGCTGAGTTGTAGCCAGCACGTGGGAGTTGGTAAAGGCAGGAGTGTGGGTTCTGCAGTTTCATTTCTCCCCCCGAGGAATTCACTCTCCTGGTGCCACAAGAAAAAACAAGATCTCACAAACATCTAAGTGGAATTACTGTTCCACGCCCTCACTGATGATTACACTTTCTACATTTGAGTTTCTTGTTGTTTTTCATGCCAGACCTTCCTTAATGCTTTCCATAAATATTTATTGAATGCCTTTATATTGGGGGAGAGAGAGAGAGGTGAATAGTTAAAGATCAAGGCGGATCTCCAGTAGACAGTGAAGTTCCTCATCTTGTTTGTATTTGCGTTGAAAAAGAAAAAAAAAGAAGAATGCTTATCCCACACACTTGAATCATTTAGACGTTATCTTTATCCCAACAGATAGTATTTATTATCTTTATCCCAATAGTATTATGGCACCCCATGATACTGTCACTGTTGCGTTCGGATTATCTCCATGTAGGTCACATCTGGGCCCCCAAACAGCCCTCTGGGTTCTGTCTTCACTTAGAGGTAAAGAAACTAAGGCTTAAGTGTCTGTGTTCACTGAAACGAACATTAAAAGTAAGTGGAAAAGTAAGACACCAGTATGGTTTTTTTTCCCTTTGACTCCTTTGTTTTTCTGTTGTTTCTGCACAGATTTTTTTTTTTGTAGCTGAGAAAATAGAAATCAGGTCTCCACTGCTGCCTTTGTTCTGAATTATTTTCTCCTCCCATTGTACTTTCCAATAGTCTTTATCCAATAGGAAAGGCAATTTGAATAATTCTTTTTGTAAGTCTTATGGCTTTAGAATTGGAAAGCTTCTTTGAGAAGTGCCTTGGTGCCTTATTTAAGAAGGATAATCTACCCATGCTTATCAGGCAAATAGCCTGGAACTTGAACCTTGAGTATTTTTTCAGTTATAACCCTGGAGTCAGAGAAATAAGCTTAGTTTACGCTAAAAATGATAACAGAAAACACTTGGAACAAAGAGCAAGAATGCTGTTTGAAAGTTATCTTGAGTTTTTTACATCAACTTAACATTCTCTCTGATTTCTGTTATGTTTGCAAAGCAGTTTTCTTCTATGCCAAAAAGTCCCAGTAATGAAAACACAGTAGTATGAAAGTGATAAGCAGACAGAAAAGGTAGATAGGTAAATATTATGCAACTTTGGTGAAAGAACAGAAACCAAAGGCTAGAATGCAAGTATCCTTTCTGCTTATCCAAAATACTTCATGATTTTTGATTCCTGAAATCATTCTATCAGTATTCTGAACACAGGGAGATAAAATTCTAAGACTGTGAATTCTTTAATGTACCTCATAGATATTTGAACTCTTATCCCATATAATGTATTTATTTATATTCTGTCTTGTTCCAAGAGGGTGGCTTCTTATTCTCCAAACATAAATATGAAAGTGTGTGCATACGTGTGTGTGTGTATGAAGAGATGAGAACATCAGTAAATAGTAAATATCTGAATTCCTCTGTCTCAGTTTGCTTTCACAGAGTAAATTTTTTTATTTCCTCTTCTTTCTCTTCCTGTTTACCTAATCGCCTGTAATGTGATTTGTGTTAAAAATTTTTCAGAAACTTTTTCATGGAAGGTGTTAATTACCCTCTTCCACTTAGGATCTTCCTCACACTCTTAATTGAAGGTCTCGTACTAATGGCAAGGACTGGTTGGTACCATCTTATAAAGCATGAGCCCCTGTTTTTGTCGGGCCCATAATACAAGTACCTTAAATTTTGCATGTCTAACAGCATGCCGGCTGTCACAGCCTCTCCGCCCCAGGCTGGTAGGAAATTTGATGGAAGTGACTTCCTAGAGAGTTTAGTGGGGCTCTGAGGTTCACATGAGTGCCCTTCATCCCTCTGTGAGCTGCTCTGAGATTTTTTTTTTTGAAATATGTTCAAAACTTAATTTTTTTCAATTTGTTTTTAACTGCAGGATAATTGCTTTACAGTATTACGTTGGTTTCTGCCACACATCAGTAGAAATCAGCCATAGGTATACATGCGTACCCTCCCTCTTGAACCTCCTTCCCACCTTCGCTGGGTTCCCCTGGTGGCTCAGAGGGTAAAGAGTCTGCCTGCAATGTGAGAGACCCGGGTTCGATCCTCGGGTTGGGAAGATCCCCTGGAGAAGGAAACTGCAACCCACTCCAATATTCTTGCCTGGAGAATCTCAAAGGACAGAGGAGCCTGGTGGGCTATAGTCCATAGGGTCGCAAAGAGTTGGACACAACTGAGCGACTTCACTTTCTTTCTTTCCCACCTCCCACCCCATCCTGGCCCTCTCGGTTATCACAGAGCCCCGGGTTTGAGTGCCCTGCACCATACAGCAAATTCCCACTGATTATCTGTTTCACATTTGGCAGTGTGTATGTTTTAGTGGTACTCTCACAATTTGTCCCATCCTCTCCTTACACTGCTGCTCTGAGCTTTTATTATCCTTCTCATTGAAGGACATTATTATATCTTAATGGAAAATGAGCATCTTTAACCTTGGGAGTATTTTCATGCTATTTTAGTATTAGAAACTTTAAAGATACTAAGGGATGTGGAGAGTCTGAAATGTATTGGGTCCAGATGTGGATACTGGCTCCCTCACTGCAGCCAAAGACTTGTTGTGCAGTTGCTCTCATGTCCGACTCCTTGCGGCCCCATGGACTGCAGCATGCCAGGCTTCCCTGTCCTTCACCCTCTCCTGAAGTTTGCTCAAGCTTATGTCCACCGAGTGGGTGATGCCATCCAACCATTTTGTCCTTTGTCATCTCTTCTTCTCCTGGCTTCTATCTTTCCCAGCATCAGGCTCTTTCCCAGTGAGTTCCCTCTTTGCATCAGGTGGCCAAAGGATTGTAGTTTCAGCTTCAGCATCAGTCCTTCCAATGAATATTCAGAGTTGATTTCCTTTAGGATTGACTGGTTTGATTTCCTTGCAACCCAAGGGACTCTCAAGAGTCTTCTCCAATACCACAGTGCAAAAGCATCAGTTCTCCAGCACTCAGCCTTCTTTATGGTCCAACTCTTACACCCACACATGACTACTGGAAAAACCATAGCTCTGACTAGAAGGACCTTTGTCAGCAAAGTAATGGCTCTGCTTTTTAATATGCTGTCTGGCTTTCTCATAGCTTTTCTTCCAGGGAGCAAGCATCTTTTAATTTCATGGCTGCAGTCACCATCTGCAGTGATTTTGGAGCCCAAGAAAATGAAGTCTTTCATGGTTTCCCCATCTGTTTGCCATGAAGTGATGGGACCAGATGCCATGATCTTAGTTTTTTTGAATGTTGAGTTTTAAGCCAGCTTTTTCACTCTCTTCTTTCACTTTCATCAAGAGACTCATTCCTCTTCACTTTCTGCCATAAGTGTGGTGTCATCTGCATATCTGAGGTTATTGATATTTCTCTCCACAATCTTGATTCCAGTTTGAGCTTTATCCATCCTGGCATTTCGCATGATGTACTTACTCTGCATATAAGTTTAATAAACAGGGTGACAACATACATATCTGATGTTGTTGATATTTCTCCCCACAGTCTTGATTCCAGTTTGAGCTTTATCCATCCTGACATTTCGCATGATGTACTTACTCTGCATATCATTTTAATAAGCAGGGTAACAACATACAGCCAAAGACTAGGAATCTCATTTAACAACCTCTCCCTGTTTTTGCCCTTGTTGTCTCTCCACCTACATTGGTTTCACAGTGACTTGAAACCTGAAACCTAGTAGAGGCTATAAAGATAAATAGAGATGAATTTCTGGGCTGACAAAGAGCAGAGAAGTATGCTGTTTTCCCCCCTTGTCCAAGTAGTATGGGTGACTCTTATGAATATATCTACTTCTGTACTATCCATGTCTATGTACTGTACATGACCTTACTGTACATGTTCTAATTAAGTGATCTGGCTCCATTTATAAATCCACTTCTTCTGGAAGCTTGTTTTCCACGTACTTCCCTCCTGCCACTTGTTCAAACACTGTTGTCTTCCTCTTTTCACCCAGTAATCCCTGGGGCCTTTATTTCTTCTATGCTTTGCATCATTGCAGTAAGTGAAAGAAAGAAAGAGGAAAACAAGAACTAACAAACTTTAAAATGTGTAGAGCTCACTTCAGCAACACATATATTAAAACTGGTACCTTAAGCCTTAGTTTTGTACCTTAAGCCTAAGTTTTATGCTCTTGAAAATTCATTGTAGTGATCTAGATAAGGCGCTGTTGAGAAAAGTTGGGTTTAGAGCTGTGTTAGATCCTGAGGCATATGATATTGAGTAGAAGATAAAGGCTCTGTGAATCTGCCAGGTTGATGAGTGGTGTAGCACAAATTTGTCAACATCCAGGGTCTCATATTAAGAGGACTCACCTTAGGAATAGTCCTAACAGTTTAGCCTGAAAATTATGTAGGGATACTGTAGCCCAGGGCAATGAAATCAATTACAGCTAGAGTTTGTAGCTGTTCCACTTACTTGGCTATGTCTGTCCACTAAACTCAGGTGACACTGAGACTTTGAGACTCATTTGCTGCCAAGTGGTGTGATCTCAATGTGAGGTATCAGTGTTTGGTGCCAATCTAGTAGGATCTCGGTGTGAGGTATCAGGTGACGAAGTACTCGATTCAGCATTCCAGAGCTCCACGTGTCCCCACTTCCCACCCTGCCCTTTTCTCTGCACACACACCTGCCTCCCACAGCTGGGCCTGGGCTGTGCGTGGTGAGAACCCTCCTGCTTCTGTCCCACGGCTTTCAGCGATCACAGAGTGGTTGGCGGCCTATGTTCTTAGTGGCCTGAGTATTTGCTGATGAAATCTGTGTGTCCTTTCCTGGACAAAGTGTAATTAGAATGCTGTTGTTGTTTGGTCGCTCAGTCATGTCTGACTCCTTGCAGCCCCATGCACCGCAGCCCGCCAGGCTTCCCTGTCCATCACCAACTCCCGGAGTTTGCTCACACTCACGTCCCTCAATCTGGTGATGCCATCCAACCATCTCATCCTCTGTCGTCCCCTTCTCCTGCCTTCAATCTTTCCCAGCATCAGGGTCTTTTCTAATGAGTCAGCTCTTCATATCAGGGGGCCAGAGTATTGGATCTGATGTTGTGTTCACACAGCCACATATAAAATGTGACCAGGAACATCATCTGTTTAATAGCATTACACCATATTAAAGTATTTCCTTTCAAAAACAGTGGGTGTCACAGACATACAGAGCAAATCAGTGGTTCCCAGTGGGGAGAGGGGAAGGAAGAGGGGCAGCATAGAGGTTGGGCACAAACTATTACGTAGCAAATAAAGCTACAAGGATATGATGTACAACATGGGCAATATAGTCAGTATTTTTCCATTACTATAAATGGAGAACAACCTTTAAAAATTGTGACTCACTCTTTGTACACCTGTAGCATTTAATATTGTACAGCAGCTATTCTTCAATTTAAAAAAAAAGCCAGTTGAGTTAAAACAGAATGCATTTATTTTCTTTTTAAGGCTCGTGCATTTAAGCAAATTGTTTATCATCTACAGACATATAAAGAAAAAGAAAGAAAAATCCTATCGTCAAAATTTCAGTTGGAACACTGAATTTTGGCTGGGAAAATTTCCTAAAGTATATAAAATTTACAGTCATGGGGTAGATTTGCTTACCCACATTTTTCTAAATATGCTTTAAAATTTTTCAATAATAGGATTGAGTAATAAGTTTTTAAATTTAAATTTATGTTAATTGCAGTGAGCTCAAATGAACAATTCAGTTCCTCTGTTGAACCAGCTGGTGCTCCCAGTATAATTAGCCCTGGGTGTCCGGGGTTCAATATCCAAGGAATGCTGACTGTACCATATCCTTTGATATAACGGACTTGAGCATCTGGGTTTGGTACAGAAGGCGGGGCAGCGGGGAGGGTCTGGAACAAATCCTCTGTGGATGCTGAGGAACCCTATAACCATTTTGAGAATTCAGTAAGACCCATAGGTTAACAATAGAGCAAATAGTAGAAAAGCAGAGTTTCTGGGGGACCAGCATCTCAACAATCTGGTGGGGCTGACATCCAGGTTCCAAGGGGAGAACTCAGCTGTGAGACTGTCACACAAAATTTTATTTCAGCATAAGGTCCTATTGCTTAAAAACTTTCAGGAACAACCTCATCGGTGAAGAATCCTCCTGCAGTGCAGGAGACGTGGGTCTGATCCTTGGGTTGGGAAGATCCCCTGGAGGAGGAAATGGCAACCCACTCTAGTATTCTTGCCTGGAGAATCCCATGGACAGAGGAGCCTGGCGAGCTACAGTCCATGGGGTCTAAAAGAGTTGGACACGACTGAGCGGCTGACACACATATACTTTAAAAATTCAGTCTGATTGTCTTCCTTCTGAAATAACTTTGAGCCCTGGTTCTGTCACTTAGTACTTTATTTATTGCTCTATATAATACTTGCCTGTATTAATTCCTCTTGCTACAATAATGCTGCTAAGCCACAACCCAACCCAAAGTTCAGTGGCTTAAAATAATAACGATTTTTATAGCTCACACACCAATGGGTCACCTGATCTTGGCTGAAAAGTGAAAGTGACTCAGTCGTATCCGACTCTTTGTAACCCCATGGGCTATACAGTCCATGAAATTCTCCAGACCAGAATATTGGAGTGGGTAGCCTTTCCCTTCTCCAGGGGATCTTCCCAATGCAGGAATCGAACTGGAGTCTCCTGCATTGCAGGCAGATTCTTTACCAACTGAGCTATCAGGGAAGCCCTTGATTGGGAAGATCTTGGCTGAGCTTGGCCTAATTTGATAGAAAATAGTAATACTTACAAAAGTAAAATTGAATAAATTATCTCTTGTATCTAAAGTGTGAGTTTCCATTTTCTCTGTAGCATTATGGGCTGAATGCTCATCTGCCCTAGCTGTCAGAACTAATGGAAATCATACTGGAAAATAGTTCATTTAGTACCATCAGATTCCTTTATAGTGAATGCCATTCAAACCAGCATCCCCATGGAGCCCAGTTTCCACGTCCTTCAGCTTTTTAGCAATGTGGCTTAAATGCTCACTCTAGAGTGAGCCTTTAGCAAAGCACTGTCTTTTGAGATTTGCTCTAGTTGCTCTCTGCCTGTAAACTCTGTGTGTTTATTACTGCTATTAACACCACATTACTACATATTATACAGGTGGCTTTATAGTAGGTATAATACAGGAATATAGGTCTTCCCTAGCTCAGATGGTAAAGAATCTGCCTGCAATGCAGGAGACCCGGGTTCAGCCTCTGGGTCCGGAAGATCCCCTGGAGAAGGAAATGGCAACCAACTCTAGTATTCTTGTCTGGAGAATCCCATGGACAGAGGAGCCTGGTGGGATACAGTCCGTGGTGTCGCAAGAGTCAGACATGATTGAGTGACTAACACACATACACAATACAGGGATATGCATGTATATAGGTATGCTCATCACCTGTGAATGTGCTCATTGTTGAGAAATTGGCAAATAGAGATAAAATAACATAAGCCTTGAAGGACATGCATTCACAATTTAGACTGTTGGGGATTCTGGACCCCTACTTTGGTGATTCGATTAGCTGTTTCTGATTTAAGGTAAGAACTAATTTAGGGGAAAGTTTTCCCTTTTCATTTCTGGGGCAGCTTCTTAAGGAGGAAACTACCAAAGGTTACTAAGTGTTAACGTCTAGGAGTTTAATTTAGAAAATGCAGATTAAACATTCAAACTTTTTTTAAAACTGAATTTGTTGCCCTTTTACTTGGTCTAAAAATATTTTTTAAGAGCCAGTAGCTAAGAACTTGGAAAAGGCAATGGCACCACACTCCAGTACTCTTGCCTGGAAAAAATCGCATGGACGGAGGAGCCTGGTGGGCTGCAGTCCATGGGGTCTCTAAGAGTCGGACACGACTGAGTGACTTCACTTTCACTTTTCACTTTCATGCATTGGAGAAGGAAAGGGCAACCCACTCCAGTGTTCTTGCCTGGAGAATCCCAGGGACGGGGGAGCCTGGTGGGCTGCCGTCTATGGGGTCACACAGAGTCGGACACGACTGAAGTGACTTAGCAGAAGCGAAGAACTACAAGATACTACTGTCGTCAGGGAGAATGTTATTTGAAAATAATATTCAAGAACCGAAAATAAAAATGCTTGAGAACTGGTAGCAGGAATGCCAGCTGGTTAACTGTGAAAAAAATAAGCATGGACTTTGGAGTAAACAGCTGTGATTAGACTCTTAGGGAGGTTTTGAGTCTTTCTGATTATCTAAGTAGATGTGGAAGTGAATTATCTTGGTTCTTCTGAGAGTCAAATGAGATGATAAAGGGAAAGGCCTGAGTAGATACTCCCATTTTTGCCCTTAACTCTGTTTTTATCTTCATATTCATGTGATCAAGGTTGATGAGATAAAACAATAATGACAGAGTCAAAATAATATAAAAATCATGATACAGTATGTTTTTGTATGTGAAACATGGCAGGAAAACTGCAAGACAGAATTAAAGAGATAAATGTCAAAGTGACTGACATTGAAAAGAATTTTAATTGTTATGTCAAAGCACAATAAATGCAATTATACATGGTATAGTATGTATATGATGTATATGTATATATACATTCAATTAAAATATAGGACATTTACTGTTTAGGATTAAATGGGCATTAATTGGATAGAAAACTATAGCTAAAGAGTTTGGTCAGTTGTCCTACATGAGGCTTTGTTTTTTTTAATTCCAATTTTATTTCTATTCCAGACAGTGGGCATCACTCTTCTTGGGCCTGCCTAAAATTTGTGCTGTAAACATGGGTAATTAATTCCCCAAGTAACAAAGTTTTATAATAAACTTTGAATAACAAAGTCTTCTGTTGAGAGAACTGTTGATTTTCTGCTGGGTACCAGCAGCGAGAATTTATGTACAGGCCTTTGTTGTAAGTTGGAAGGAATCTGGAGTCAATTTTAGAATACCTATCCTTTAAGCAGAAAAAAAAAGTTTGATACTATCAAATAACAAAGCTAAGTCAATTTAGTAATAAGTTTTATGTCCTTCATTCAGAGAAAGTTCATGGATTGGGGGAGTACAGTGTCTTATATTTCAGTTCAGTTTAGTTCATTTGCTCAGTCGTGTCTGACTCTTTGCGACTCCATGAACCGCAGCATGCCAGGCCTACCTGTCCATCACCAACTGCCGGAGTTTACACAAACTCATCTCCATTGAGTCGGTGATGCCATCCAGCCATCTCTCATCCTCTGTCATCCCCTTCTCCTCCTGCCCTCAATCTTTCCCAGCATCAGGGTCTTTTCCAATGAGTCAACTCTTTGCATCAGGTGGCCAAAGTACTGGAGTTTCAGCTTCAGCATCAGTCCTTCCAATGAACACCCAGGACTGATCTCCTTTAGGATGGACTGGTTGGATCTCCTTGCAGTCCAAGTGATTCTCAAGAGTTTTCTCCAACACCACAGTTCAAAAGCATCAGTTCTTTGGCGTTCAGCTTTCCTTATAGTCCAACTCTCACATCCGTACATAACTACTGGAAAAACCATAGCCTTGATTAGATGGACCTTTGTTGGCAAAGTAATGTCTCTGCTTTTTAATATGCTGTTTAGGTTGGTCATAGCTTTTCTTCCAAGGCACTGTTTTAAATTAAATTTTACTGGAGCATAGTTGTTTCATTGGCTTCCCAGGTGGCGCTACTGGTACAGAACCTGATTACCAATGCAGGAGTCATAAGAGACCTGAGTTCGATCCCTGGGTCGAGAAGATCCCCTGGAGGAGGGCATGGCAGTCCACTTCAGTATTCTTGCCTGGAGAATGCCATGGACAGAGAAGCCTGGAGGCCCACAATCCATAGGGCTGCAAAGAGCGACCACTGCTGACGTGACTTAGCACACGTGCACGTGTAGTTGCTTTATGATTTTGTGGTAGTTTCCACTGTACAGCAAAGTGAAGTAGCAATGTGTATATGTATGTCCCCTCCTCATGGATTTCCTTCCCATTTAAGTCACCAGAGAGCAGAGTAGAGTTCTCTCTGCTATTCAGTGTTGTTGTTCAGTCACTAAATCATGGCCAACTCTTTGCACCCCATGGACTGCAGCACGCCAGGCTTCCCTGTCCTTCACTGTGTCCTGAGTTTGCTCAAACTCATGTCCACTGAGTCAGTGATGTCATCCAACTATCTCATCCTCCACCTCCCCCTTTTTCTCATGTGTTCAACCTTTCCCAGCATCAGAGTTTTTTCCCCAATGAGTCGGCCCTTCGCATCAGGTGGTCAGAGTATTGGAGCTTCAGCATCAGCATCAGACCTTCCAGTGAATATTCAGGGTTCATTTCCAGTAGATTTAATCGGTTTGATCTCCTTGCTGCCCAAGGGATTCTCCAAACAGTCTTTTCCAGCATCACAATTCGAAAGCTTCAATTCTTCGGCACTCAGCATTCTTTATGATTCAGCTCTCACATTGGTACGTGGCTACTGGAAAAACCATAGCTTTGACTATACGGATGGACCTTTGTTGGCAAAATACTATCCAGTAGGTTCTCATTAGTGATCTATTTTATGCATAGTATCAATAGAGCTTTAAAAGAGACAATATGGAAATGGATTATCTAGAGAGGTCGGGAAGGGAATTTCCTCCTAAGGCTAGCAGGTCCTAGTTTTAGGGTAAATCAAGCTCACGCTCAGCTGGAGGACTGTGATTGTGTGTTAGGATTCCTTGACAGGTGCTTCCCTCACATGCAGGCTGTCATAGGTGTAGACTTGTGGTGTGGGCTGCACCCCTGGGATGGCCTCCATGCTATGTGTCTCAGTTTAAGAATTACCTTTACCAGTATCAGCAGAGGCCATGGATCCATCAAGGAGCTAGAACTGTCATTTGAAGCCAGTTCACTGGTGTCCCCAAAAGAATGTCAGATTTCAAGGAGTGAAATATGTGGATTAGATCTTGCAAGGGATGTCTTCTCTCTTCACTCACTTGTGACAAGTCATTTTTAGGTCTGAAACTCGATCTTTAGGTCTGAAACTGTCTTCCCAGGTAGCACAGTGGTAAAAAACCCACCTGCCACTGCAGGAGACTCGGGTTTGATCCCTGGGTCAGGAAGATCCCCTGGAGGAGGGCATGGCAACCCACTCCAGTGTTCTTGCCTGGAGAATCCCCGTGGACAGAGGAGCCTGGAGGGCTACAGTCCCATGGGTCACAAAAGAATCAGACGCCTCTGAGCACGCACATCATGTTGTCAAGCTCTGAAATAACTGTACAGCAGCTAACGAATGTGAGGAGCGCAGCCCCTCTCCACACAGGTAAATTGAAGCTGTGTGTGCCGTTTCGGTAATCACATTGCAGTTTTCTGTATGCTTTGATTAGCTCCTCTGTTTTCTCACTACAAATACATGCACCCACACACAGGGGCCAAACCTTGGAAAATTGCAATTTTCCATTTTAATTTGAGAGTCACCCTGGTCACATCAACAAAACCCTTGATGGCATAGGTCCAGCTCCCAGCTCTGCCTGCTCATACTTCTGTGACCTTAAACAAATTCCTTCAGAGTGTTTTCCTTCTGCTTAGAGTTGAGACAGATGATTTTACAGATTCTTTCAGTTCTGTGATCCTGATTTTAATTTCAGTTCTCTGTTGGAGACAAAATGGGCAATTGTAGATGTTCTGGTTCTGTTTAAGTTACTGCTGTTGTTGGGTTTTTTGGGTTTGTTTGTTTGCATTTAAAGGAAAGCCTTACAGATCTTCTTTTCCTTTGGAGACTGAAAATTTGTTTATGTTAAGGATTAAATGAGGTACTTTATTTGGCCTTGAAAGGAGTTCATGCTCAAATCTTCTTGATTGTGACGCTGCAGAATAATTACACTGAAAATGGAAAATCTGAATGTTTAAAAATATTTTTGTGCATGTGCAGGGGGCATAATTGTATTATGCCCCGGCTGACAGAAAATTGTTTATATGAGGAAATCATGGCTGTGATAGAAGTATCATCATGTTGTGCTTTTTAAAAGATACTCACTATATAAAATCTAATCACTCCAAGGAAATTGTGTACTGATTAAATAGTAGTCAATACTCGGCTATAGGAGGCCAGCTAGCTATTAAGACCAGTGAGTTCAGTTAAATGCAGAAACCAGGTGGTTTTCGTTAGCCACAAACCTTAAAATTACATAAATCCACAGATGCACTAAGCTATGGATCTGTGCCTTCTCCTTGCCAAGCTAGACTTCTCGGCCAGTGAAACAGAGAGTTCCTTGTTCCCTTTCTCTTTGAGTTGGGACTGTGTGGGGAGGAATGCTGCCAAGCCAGCTCTATAAGGAATTTTGATCTCCTTGATGATAATAAAGAGAAACTTTTTGGAGAAAGGGAACACCCAGTTTGAAAGACAGTGAGAGAACTTGTTTGAGAAGTCGGTCTTGTGCTTGTAAATTGCACCGATTCCAGCTAGGTATAGGTTTCCAGGGTCGCCTTTGCAGCGTGGCCCAGATTAGGTATATGTATTTTATTTGTTTGTTTTAATTTCCCCTTCTGCTTTTTAAAAGCTGTTCTCTAGCTAACTTACTTTTGGGAAGTCCATTTTCCCTTGGTAGCTTGTCTGTATATCATGACCCTAAAATACAGAGCTGGCAGCAAATGGTTGTTTTTAAAAGATAGACAGGATTTTTTAGCTGTAGCACTGGGTCTCTGTAGTTCAGAGCATTCTGTAAATAGCTTCTGAGGCAGTGTTCTTGTGCCATTGTTTCAGCCGGTTATTCTGTTCCTTGTCATTGAGCACTGTTTTCCCATGGGAAAGCATCTTTGGTCTTATGATGTCAGTGGAAAGTCATTCAAGTTATAAGAGTTATCTTCGTCTTCAGTCTCTCTGAAATGCAGAGACTATGAATGACCATTTATAGCAGGATGCCAATCTTTTCTGTGTTGTCTTAGATTTCTGCCAAGTAACATTAAGTTGTTACTTTAGATGGTGTTAAGATGAAAGCAAAATTAAAATAATCATTATTTAAGTGAATATATTCCCCATCCACTCAAGATTTTATATTTTCTATTTAAAAGAGAAATGATTTGTAAAAGTTAGGAATAATTACCTTTAGGATGACTTTGACAGGATATTATGCATCGTCACTAGCTGCAAATGATTTACTCTAGGATGGAAAGATTTCAGTTTCAAGAGTGTTCATTTTAACAAGTCCTGACAAGGACACTGTGTATGATGTATTAAGCCATTTTCTGAGGTTTCATTCAGGAAAAGGGATTTGGGTAAACCTGTTGGGCCCTTGGAAGGCTAGGCATTATCTTCTGTGTGACCACCTTGACATGGTCATGGTCCCCTTCTGTTTGAATGACAGCGTGTGAGTGGGCTGCTCTCAGAAGCCAGGCTTTGTTTCTTAGATGGGTTATCTGATGCCAGTAAGGATCCTGGGTTGTTTGTCTTGTTTTTATTAACCAAACCAGGGATATGTTACCTAAAACATGAAATTCTTTGCAGGTGTACTTCATTAAGAATAGAAAAGCATCTGGTTCCGTTTGTTCTCTACTATTCCCTTACTTGGATCTTGTACACGGCTGGTATTGGCTTGGAAAAGAATTTTTGTTCAAGACATATGTTTTTGTGATTGAAGTATTTATTTATAAAGGGCTTCTTGTGATGTCAAATGTCAGAGATATACACATACAGCCAATTTTATAATTTTCAGCGTAATAAGTTGCCCTAACTGTTGAGGAATCAAGGTTTGAACTATTAAAAGGTTCATTCTAAGAAAATGGGGATGTTAATGATCATGACTCTCCATACTTTTTTCTTAAGTTAATACTAAATCTCATCTGGTAGAAATCTGAAAGGTTTGAAGCATTTGTCTTCTTAACTCCCATTGTCAAAAGGAGGAAATCATAGGCAATTAAAGATATATTCCAGTAAGATGATAGGGCCATAATCAGTTCATTTGAGGGGAATGAGAGAATGATTACCACCATTTGGTAGTGGGAATATAGAAATATACAAACAGATGGCAATTAAAATAACTGTAAAGTCAAAAAGACATAAAAATAATGAAGAATGGAAAAAATAGAAAGATGGTAAAAAGTCAAGGTAGGAAAAATGGAGAAATATTTGATTTGTTTGTCCGATAGAGTGACCAGTTGTCTCAACTTATGGTGCATCTGATAGTTTTAGCACTAGAAGTCTCATATCCTGGAAACCCCTTAGTCCCAAGCAAACTAGTTGGTCATGTTATCATCAGGATAAGCACGTACCTGATTTATTGCTTTGTCCCCAAAGACAAAGTGCCTAGCACATATTGTATACTCAAATTTACTGAATGAAGAAATGTTAGTTGCTTTATGTATTATTGCCGTTGTTATATTTTAGTTGCCACTCAGCAGCAAGGAGGTGAAAGACTTCTTCAAGTAGGTAAAAGAGAAGCCATGGCCAATAAGAATGTCTTATTTGTGGCATTGAAAGATTTTGAGTTAGTAAGAGGATAATCAGAAAAATAGGGAGCTAGGCTAGTTCACTGCAAAAGAAGCCAAGGGGAAAGACTTGCAAGGAAGAATTCAGGTATGGCAAAGAAATTAAAAAGTAACAGGTATTGGAGAAAAATACTTTCTCAGGAAGTTGTATGTAACCTTTGAGAAAATTGTTCCAAGGGTGGGAATGTAAACCACACTGAGAGTCTTAAGAAGCAGGTAAGAATGTGGTATCACTGAGTATTTAAATCACCATCTGATAGGATTTGTTGGAAAAAATGAAAAAATAATAGTTCTTCTAGAGCAGAGATGGGTAAACCAGGGCCACTGGTCAGATCTGGTTTATTGCCTGTTTTATAAAGAAAATGTTCCTATGAAGCAGCCACACCCATGTTGTCTGAGGCTGTTTTTGCATTGCAGCAACAGACTTAAGGGCTTCCCAGTTGGCGCTAGTGGTTAAGAACCTGCCTGCCAGTGCAGGAGACGTAAGAGACACAAGTTCGATCCCTGCGTCTGGAAGATCTCCTGGAGGAGGGCATGGCAACCCACTCCAATATTCTTGCCTGGAGAATCCCATGGACAGAGGAGCCTGGCAGGCTAACGTCCATAGCGTTGCAAAGAGTCCAACATGACGACTCAATGTACACACAACAGAGTTGAGCAGGTACAAGAGACTGTACGGTTCACAAAACCTAAAATATTTACTGTCTGCCCTCTGACATAGAAAATGTGTTGAACCTCCCTGCTCTAGAATATAATAGAATGGAAGGAAATATTTTTTGTCTATTTGCTTTTTTTTCCAGCAGAGGAGATCCGAGCATATTTGTGGATGTATTGTGAAGCTGGAGAAAAGGAAGAACTTACTGGGTATCTTATTGTTGTGTAATAGGTTACCTCAAAATGAATGGTTCAGAATAACAAAGACTTATTATCTCAGTTTCTGTGGATGGAGAACTTGGGAGTGTCTTCTGGGTGGTTCTGGCTCAAGTTCTGTCTTGAGGTTTCAGTCGTGTCAGCAGATGAAGGCTTGATGAGGCTGTAGGGTGTTTCCAAGCTCACTAATGTTGCTGTTAACAGGAGACCTTGATTCCGCATTACATGGGCCTCTCCGCAGGGCTGCTTGAGTGTCCTTCCAACATGGCAGCTGGACACCCCTCCCCGGCCCCCAATACCAAGTTATCCCAGAGAGCAGCGAACCGACCCTAATGCCCTTTACAGCCTTGCCTTGGAAAACATGTATCATTTTTGCCCTACTTTATTTGCTACAACAGAAAAACCCTGAATATTTTATGGGATGACAGTGATGAGAACATTAGTCTAGGAAGTAGGGACTATTGGGACTCTTGGAAACTGGGTGCCATGGGGTAGAGAAATTGGCACCTCATGTTGCTTGAGGGGAGGATTTGGAATTCAGGGACTTCATGTTGATAAGGAGATAGAAACTGTGGTGAACTCACTGTGGAGAATCTGAGGTAGAGAGAAATGTTGAGATAGAGGCGGGGAGGGGGGGGGGTTATTCAACAACATTATTACCAACCATGGTAAAAGATCATTAGTCTTCCTGTTCAGTTATGGGTAAGTTCTCAAGATTCTTAGACTGGAAGTCTTTGGGACAAGAATGAGTTTGAGCAGAATAAAGTACCATGGCAAATACAATGGTGATTTCATTATTAGATTTTCAATTCCTTGACAGTGGAATTTAAAAATAAATGTATTAATATATGTTTTATGTATTTATCTATGTTATAAATATATTTTATGTCCTTCATTGCATCTAATATGGGGCCTTGTCTATAGGTATCTGACTACTTGACTTTCTTGCAATGTTATTATCTTACTACTTAATTCAGTAAAATGGACAAAATTTATATGCTGTTTTTTGAGGATCAAGGCATTAAATTTACTCTTATTCCCTCAAGAAAACTGTGAAACGTAACGTTTATGAAGCATTCTGCTTAGACTGCTTCTTTGCGTCTGTTGGAGCATGGGCGTCTCAGTTTCTGACTGGGAAATCATAGATGGTGGGTAAAGCCCCTAACTGGGGAGTTGAGGGGTCCCAGCTACTCTGCTGGCGACCCAGTACTATGGCTTGCATTGCTGTTTCTTACCTTGGGCATCATAGAAGCAGAATCTTACTAAATATATTTTACAAAGTAGAACTAGAAATGTAGAAAATGTTACCTGAAGCATGGTTTTAGAGATTGTGCCCGGGAGCTTTTTCTCAGGTCTGAGAGGTCTCAGCTGGGTTTAGTGCATGATTTTTTTTTTTTTTTTAAAGATAAAAATCCTCTTGGGGATTTATGGACAAAATATGTATGATGATGACTAGAATGGACAGATGTTTGATCTATTTTTACATTTCTGTGGGAAGAAGTGTCAGGAAGCTCTTTCTTTAACCGAAAACTCTTGGTGTAATTTTAGTGTTGTTGTTTTTTTCCCTCCTGTGAGCAATTTTTAGACATGATACAAGTTATTCTAGAATCACCCGCTTCCCAGCTACATGAATGGTTTCTGCTGGAAGTTAACTCTTCTTGGCATGGACCTCACACGTTTCCTCGGCAGCTGGATTTAACCAGGGAGGAATTACTTGGCCTCCATGTCCTGTCTTTTGATTCTTTGGTTTTGAATGAGACTTTCACTCTTGCCAATTTATTTGTCATCTCGTGCTGATTTTTTTTTTTCCTTTTTGAGCTATCAGAACACAGTAAGTGGGGTAGTGTGGATATTTCAGAACTTCCATTTTCCCCTTTTAAAAATATTTATATGGACCTGGAGGTCCAGGGTTTGGACTCAGTGCTTCTCTGCTGTAACCCAGGATCAATCCCTCGTTGGGGAACTAAGATCCCACAGGTTGTGTGGCCTGGCCAATATATATATATATATATATGCTGTGCCGTGCTTAATAGCTCAGTCCTGTCCTACTCTTTGCAACCCCATGGACTCTAGCCCGCCAGGCTGCTCTGTCCATGGAATTCTCCAGGCAGGAATACTGGAGGAGGTAGCCATTCCCTTCTCTAGGGCATCTTCCTGACCCAGGGCTCAAGCCCAGGTTTCCTACATTGCAGGCAGATTCTTCACCATCTGAGCCATGGGGGAAAGCCCAGCTCACATAAAGCATAACCCATAGAGATTCATAATTGAGAGTTCCCTCGAATAGAGCTGTGTTTAGCATATCTCCATGCTGTATTTCTCTTCACAGCCCTTCCTCCAGCCTCCACCCCGGAGCTATGGATTTTCTGTAACTGACCCAAGCTTATCTTTCCAGGTGCCCACTGACAGCAATGCCGGCCTGCTTGCAGAACCCCAGGTGGCCATGTTCTGTGGCAAGCTGAACATGCACATGAACGTGCAGAATGGGAAGTGGGAGTCGGACCCATCGGGGACCAAGACCTGCACTGGCACCAAGGAGGGCATTCTGCAGTACTGCCAGGAAGTAAGTCTCCGCTGGCGGCCAGTGGTTCGTGCTGGATCCCATGCATGTTTCCTGTTAATGTAGCTTCTTCTGTTGGTATTTTAGCACTTGCAGCGAACATCTTGGTTCCTAATGATTCACCATACCATATTTGCTTGCTTTATCCTACAGTATGCATAAATATTTTTGAAATTATTTACTAAATTTACGAAACTATTAGTAAAAACAACTGAAGTATAATCTTGTATGTAAAATATACTTCAGTTTTTTTTAAAAAAAGAGAAAACACTCAACAGAGCAAATGTTAAGGTGTCTTGGCACTTCTGTTTATCTTTAGAGTATATCCCACCATGGCTGTGTAGTCAAAGTATTGTGTTTAAAAGTAACTGGAAATTGGAAGATTGGAATTGACACATACAAACTACTATATATATATATACTATTGGTTACTATATATAACCAATGAGAACCTGCTGGGAATTCCACCCAACACTGTAATGACCTGTGGGAAAATAATCTAAAAAGAACATAGATAACTGATTCATCTCTCTGTACAGCAGAAACTGACATATTGTAAATGAACTATACTCCAGTAAAAACTTTCAGTTCAGTTCAGTCACTCAGTCGTGTCCGACTCTTTGTGACCCATGAACCGCAGCACACCAGGCCTCCCTGTCCATCACCAACTCCCGGAGTTTACTCAAACTCATGTCCATTGAGTCAGTGATGCCATCCAACCATCTCATCCTCTGTCGTCCCCTTCTCCTCCTGCCCTCAATCTTTCCCAGCATCAGGGTCTTCTCAAATGAGTCAGCTCGTTACATCAGGTGGCCAAAGTACTGGAGTTTCAGCTTCAACATCAGTCCTTCCAGTGAAAACCCAGGACTGATCTCCTTTAGGATGGACTGGTTGGAAAAGTGACTAGAATTAACTTTATGTTATCAATTTGATATATTTTAGCTCATTGATTTGTTTATATTTAATTTTAGTTTTTCTCTCCTTCTTATTACTATTTGAAAATGTAAAACACTTAGATTATTGAAACACTAAAGTAAGAAGTTGCCCTCTGATATCTCACTTGCCATCCATCCTCTATTAATAAATATTTTCATCCTTGATTTATCCTTCCTGAAAAAGAAAGAATGTACTTTTCCTTTTTTTCTTACTAGCTTACAGTAGGTACTGCTCTGTGCTTTGCTTTTTTAACATAACTTTTAGATCCTGGAAATCACCCCCTTGCCATTTGTAGAGATCTTCCACCTTCGTGTAATTTTTCAGAGTTTTCTTGCCGTTATTATATAGGGTATTTTTTAAAATTAATTCAGTTTAAAATAACGAATCCAAAGCATGTTGTCCCACATTTCTAGATAGTTATATATTCCTACAATATGTGACTCTTTGTGTTTTAAGAACATTTCAAGGAATTAGTCTTCTGCCTCTTGACAAAGCAAAATTTCTTACCTTCCGTAAACAAGAGATAACCTGCCAACATTCTCTTTATTGTAATCTTTTATGTGCAAGAAAATTTTCTTTGGCCTTTTTGGATCCAAAATGTGTGTTAATGAAATATATATACACACACACACACACACACACACATATATATACCTACATGTATATTTTTATTGATAGCACTATAAGAAAAGACAATCTCTAAATTCTAACTCCTATGTTTTGAAAAGCAAAATGGCATGGTGTTATCACCGTATATTGCATATCAAGTAATTTTTGTCTTGAAGGAGTATGAACCATGATATGAAAAGATACTTCTTTGTATTTAGGTAGAAATCACTAATATTTGCATTCTTTATATTTTTCTAAAAAAATCTATTATATAAGCACTGATAATAAATTTACTTTGTGCAACTATGACATTTCTAAAATATACATTTTTGGAAATAATATTCACATTTAATTGAAGAGTTCCTGTAGTACAGTTTTGTGGATAAGTTACAAGTTTGGTAAATTGGAATGCTGCATGCATGCTCATAGGTTTTAGATACTATTCTACTTTTCTGGATACACCAGATTATGTAGTCTAAATATTAAATACATTTTTCTGAAGGTTGCAACTCATTTATTTAATGACGTTGATTGTATCATCATTTTCTATTGAATGATTCTTTTGATGTACGTATCATAGTTGGCATCTAAGTTTTTCTTCAGTGTCAGTTATAAATAATCAGATGTTTTTACATTTGCATGATGACTCTATAAAAATCACTCTTCATAACTCTGAGAACAACCCTTATTCCCACTCCACTTAGAGATCCCACTAATGCCTGGGTAGCTTCACTTCCTGCTTTAGTCTGCTGTTTGTCCCAGGGCTAAGCCACAGGATTGTTCTTTCCAGTCCCAGACTTTGCCAGATTGTTGGTGGTCACAGCGTGGTGCGAGTGGGTGGGGAAAGGGAGAGTGAGCCCTTGGTTGTTTCTCCTTCGTCTTGAAATTCTGGTCGTACCTGCTTGTCTCAGCTCACCACCCACAGAGATCGTGCACAAGGATGCATGTAGGCCAGAGTCTTAAGATGATTAGACAAAAGTTAGGCTAGAGAAGTAAGAAAGGGTCCAGACATCAGGGCTTGTGAGCCCTTTTAATGAATTTGGTCTCTTTTGTTGATAATAGGCTTCCCTTGTGGCTCAGCTGGTAAAGAATCTGCCTGCAATGCAGGAGACCTGGGTTTGATCCCTGGTTTGGGAAGATCCCCTGGAGAAGAGAGAGGCTACCCACTCCAGTATTCTGGCCTGGAGAATTCCATGGACTGTATAATCCATGGGGTCACAAGGAGTCAGACACAACTGAGCAACTTTCACTTTTAGGGAAGGAAATGGAAACCACTGCAATGTTCTTGCCTGGAGAATTCCATGGGCAGAGGAGCCTGGAGGGCTATAGTCCATGGGGTCACAAAGAGTTGGATATGACAGAGTGACTTAATACTTCTTCTTTCACTTTCACATCTGTGACAAAAAAAAGTGTCCTTGAAGGTGTTTTTTTAAAGAAGGAGAGTAACTGTACATTAGCATTTCTAAAAGTCACCCTTTGCTTAGTCACTCTGACTGCATATCCAATTTCTCAGTTTCCTGGGGGCCAACTGGAGCTTACTCTCTCCCTCCCTGCCCCACCCCATTCTACTAGTGACTCTAAACCATCAGGGTCTTAGACCCCATGATCTAAAAAGTGGGAGAGGGGAGCAGAAGTGAGGAGTCATCCCAGAACTTTCCCAAGAACTTTACTGGTGCTTGGATGTTAAGACTGCAAGGAGATCCAACCAGTCCATCCTAAAGGAGATCAGTCCTGGGTGTTCATTGGAAGGACTGAAGCTGAAGCTGAAACTCCAATTCTTTGGCCACCTCATGCGAAGAGTTAACTCATTAGAAAAGACCCTGATGCTGGGAGGGATTAGGGGCAGGAGGAGAAGGGGACGAAAGAGGATGCGATGGCTGGATGGCACACCAACTCGATGGACATGAGTTTGAGTAAACTCCGGGAGCTGGTGATGGACAGGGAGGCCTGGCGTGCTGCAGCTCGTGGGGTCGCAAAGAATCAGACACAAATGAGCGACTGGACTGACTGACTGGATGTTAAGAGACAAATGCTTGTTTGTGACTTTTTAAATAGATCTTTCATTAAAATTATTTAAGTGCAAGATGATTATATACATACTTTTTTTAGAGCCCAATGGTTCTCTCTTCCTTCTTCAGACATATATCTCTGGGGGCCAAGAATACAATAACAAGTAGAACACAGGACCTGTTCTTAAAGGGGGATCTCAGGGGTGAGAAAGGTTTATAAAATAATTTTAGCAACAGAAAATTGAATGATGATGATGTTGGCACATGGTGATAATGTTGATGATGCTAGTGCCATCTAACTTTTATTTAGCATTAACAAGTTACTAAGCTTCCTTGCCCAGTGTTTGCCCTCATTTTACCCTCATGATGCCTCTGGAGAAGAATCCTGAGAAAGAACCTTGTTGAGTTGCAACATTAAGGAAATCAAAAGTAAATCAGTGGAGGGGAAGCAGTAGCTAGAAACTGAAGATCGGAACCAGGAGGTATTATGTGCTGGAAGTCAAGCTAAGTTAATATCTAAGTGAGAGAAATGATGGGGGTGCAAATGGGCTGCAGACCAGAAGTTCAGTTCAGTTCAGTTGCTCAGTCGTGTCTGATTCTTTGCAACCCCATAGACTGCAGCATGCCAGGCTTCCCTGTCCATCACCAACTCCCCAAAGCTTGCTCAAACTCATGTCCATCAAGTTGGTGATGCCATGCAACCCTCTCATCCTCTGTCGTCCCCTTCTCCTCCTGCCTTCAGTCTTTCCCAGCATTAAACCAGAAGTGATTGAAGTATAATTGTTGACGAGGCAAATCATGACTGTGTTGCACAATGAATGCATATCAAAGGTTTTCCTCGTCAGATAACCTCTAAGGTGTTATCCAGTTTGATGTGAAGAGATTTAAATTCTTTTTCAACAGACTTCATTCACAGGGCTGTGATAGGAATCATCTGATCTGCAGTGCATGAAACAGGAAGCATTTGCATTGCTGTCAGATTAGTTTCTACCCCTACGGAGTAGCCTTCTTGTTACCCTTGTTCTGTTGCCCAGTCCCGTGTCCTTCTCTTTGCAACAGGCTTACCTACAGTCAGTCAGAAGAACATACCCCATTGAATCAGATCTCCTTTCCCCACCACTTCCAGACTCTGGAGGACAACACCTGTATTTCACTGCTGAGACAGTCAGTACATAATCTCTTTTGTCCATTTCTGAATCATGGACATTGTTTTTTAATGAAACAGTCTCCTAACTTGGCAAATGAAGAGCAGTTTTGAGGGAACAGCATGGGAGGAAAATAAAACTGTGGTCGGTTACAGTAAGAATAACATGTATGGGTGATGCAGCCATCTGTGGCCTCTTTGAGAAAAGCCCAAGAGGCCAAGAACTTGTGAGCAGTTCACGGAAAAGAGAGAGCCTTTGTTTTCTGTTGGGTTTTGTCTTTTAAAGGGAAGGAACCTAAGCTGAGGAAATTGTAGGAAGGATAGGTGTCCATTATATGAAAACTAGGCTCAAGTGTTAATAAAATTAGAGAGAAATGAGATCCTGTTCATAAGTGACTAGCTGAGTCTTAGAAATGAGGAAGAAGGGTGAGTTGAGTCAGTTTATGTTGACAGGAGCTTGAAATCCTCTTGTACATGGAGAATATTTTCTCCTACTGATGGAGGGAATCTTGGGGTGGAGATAGCTTACAAAATTTTTTAAATGGCATCCAGAAACTGGATCCTCAGACACTGGAACCGAAACCCAGTGCTGTCTGGAATTTCTCTGTTGGGATCTCTTGTTATCTGCTTATCCTTTATCGTTTATGTTCACCTCATTTTCTCTGGCAAAGATGGGCTTCCCCTAGGAGGTCAGGGAAAATGGCACCCAGTAGCTCTGGGAATGTGTCTTCCCAGCTTAGAATTCCAACCTCATCCTGGTAGTTTGCACTCTTAATTCCCAGCAGGGATTCTCATCGGCTCTGCTTTTGGTCATGCATCTATCTTTGGACCAGTCATCATAGCCAGCAAGGACTCAGTACTGGGACTGGCTCTCTTGGTCATGAGGGTGTATGGTTTGTGTGATAAGCCAAGCAGAGCCACCTGGTGTAGGGAGAGGAGCTCTTGCCAGAAAAAAAGGAGTGATGAGCGGCATGGAGGCAAAGTGGAACAATGACCACAGCCCAACACAATGGGCTCAGAAACACACAGTGCCTTTTAAAAGCTTTGTAGATTGGAGAATGGGCATCTGAGGAAATCATAGTGCATCATGACTTTAAACAACTTTTGGGAAGATATGGGTGGACGGTATTGTTGATGAGATATTCACTCAGAACCTTTAAACAGTGTTTGACTTTTTCCACTGAACAGTGCCTCCTAAATGATCTACTTGTAACATTCCTTGTTGGTATTTTAGAGTCTTCCTACTACTTGCCATGTTTTAGGTAGCCTGAAAATTTTCTTTTATAACTAGAAATACCTTCCATTTGTAAGATTGAATATTTTTCTGTGCTGTTGGGAAATGTTTTTTTCCTTTTTTTTTTAAACTCCGTGTTTTTATTTTAGATGATCATTTGATTCCTTGTTAATATAGCCAAGGAAAATAATGTTCATAAGTTTTTCAGCTCTCCTTCTAACAGGTTTTCTAAGATATATTATTTTTGTATCCGTGAAGTTTAACATTATGGTCTGTTCTATTGCCATAATTCTCACAGTCATAGGTTCTCCCTTTAACTTGATTCACTGTTTGCAGCCAGTCCTTTCACCAAAGGATCTCAATTTCTATATTGTTTATGTTGATTCCTCTCTTTCTTTGAATGCCGTCATCTTAGTTATTTCCCGAAGTTGTTCTTATTAAACAATAGCTTAGTTATGTATAGAATTCCAGGTTGACAAGTATTTTTGTTTAGCACCTTTAAGGTATTATCAACTATATCCTGCCATCTACCATTGTGCAAATTCCCTTTTTTTTAATATACGAAACTGTCCCCATTGACGGTGCTCTTCATTTACTGATTATTTTCTCTCAATAGTGATGAATCATTTTTTTCTTTATGTTCTCAGTTCCTCTTGTGACCAAAACACAGATGTTTTAGAGACAGCTGGCTGAGTCAGAGAGGCAGCTGTGAGCAGTCTGTGGTCCTAGGACAGAATGAAAGCAACTGAGCTCATGACTGCAACCTCATTTTGACCTTTTGCTAACCAATTTAACTCACTTGTTAATTTGTTTTTCCAAAGAATTGCCTGTGTAACTGCACCTCATGTCTGTTGGTGCTTAGCTTCGTGTGATGTGTCAAATACTATTATTTTGATGGTGAATTATCTAGTCCATGTCCTTTATAGCTTCATGCTCCTCTTATTTTATATTCCCTGCTGCTGGTTGTTTAGTCGTTATTATTATTTTTCTTTTTTTTTATTTTGTTTTTTGGCTGTGCTGGGTCTTCATTGCCACACAAGGGCTTTGTCTAGTTGTGGTATGTGAGCCTTTCGTTGCAGTGGTTTCTTTTGTTGCCGATCATGGACTCTAGGGCACAGTAGCTTAGTTGCTCTGTGGCATGTGGGATCTTCCCAGATGAGGGATTGAACCCATGTTTCCACATTGGCAGGCAGATTCGTCTTAATCGCCAAATCACCAGGGCAATCCTGGTTGTTATTATTAATACTGGCATTTTTGCCTCCTGATTTCTTTGGTCCTCTCATTGGTCGTGAACAAGGTTAGGAAGAAAAAAGTAAAAGTGAGGTTTCCCAGGTGGTGCTAGCGGTAAAGAACCCGCCTGCCAATGCAAGAGATGCAGGTTCAATCCCTGGGTCAGGAAGATCTTCTGAAGAAAGAGACGGCATCCCACTCCAGTATTCTTGCCTGGAAAATCCCATGGACATAGGAGCCTGATGGGCCACAGTCCATGCAGTCACAAAGAGTCTGAGACAGCTGAGCCACGAGCATGCACGTTAACTCCTGGCTAAAAGCCCTTGTAAAGTTTGATTGGGAAAATAGTTTGAAACTTAGGTTTGTATAATCACCATTTTATCTCATTTCATCCACATTCTTGGTACCCATAAATTTCCTCCTGTTGCCTAATCATAATAGTTATGTTTCTGCCTAGTCATCATTTAAATACTGGGCACTTTTGAAATATAAAAATTTTCTTTACATTTTTTTAATTAGCACAGTGAGTACCATTCTTTTATTTTTCTCCATCAAATGTGTATTGAGGACTGGTATAGACTAAATATTTGTGTCTTTCCCAAAATTCTTCCCTGGTAGTTCAGTCGGTAAAGAGTCTGCCTGCAATATGGAAGACCCAGGTTCAGTCCCTGGGTGGGGAGGATCCCCTGGAGAAAAAAATGGCAACCCACTCCAGGATTCTTGCCTGGAGAATTCCATGGACAGAGGATCCTGGTTGGGCTACAATCCATGGGATCACAACAAGTAGGACATGACTGGGTGACTAACACTTTCACTTTTTCCAAAATTCATATGGTGAAGTCTTAAGTTCCACTGGGATAGTGTTCAGAGGTGGAGACTTTGGTAGATAATCAAGGTTAGATGGGGTCATGGTGGTGGGGCCTTCACGATGGGATTGGCGCCCTTAATAAGACAAGACACCAGAGAACTTGCAGAGAGTTTGCTTTTTCTGCCCTGCTCACACAAAGAGGGGCTGTAAGCACCCAGAGAGAAGGTGGCAGCCTGCAGGCCAGCAAGAGAACCTTCAACAGAACTTGACTCTGCTGGCCCCCAAGACTGCCAGCCTCCAGGACTGTGAGAAAATAAATTCTTGTCACTTAAGCCAGCCATTCGATGATAGTTGGTTATGGTAGCCTGAGCTAAGACTAGGACTTAGCTTAACTCCTTTGGGCAAAAGGATTATAGGCTCAAGGTGTCACTGAAAGTTACAGTTCCCAAAGATCCTGCTTTACAAAACATTTTATCCAGCACTTGTCCCTGACTCAGCATGAGTCATCATTTAGCGTCTGCTTGTGGATGTCCTGTTGTTGGCACAGACACGGGGACTGAACGAGGCTGGTGCTCTGCACTGTTCCCTACACTGACGGTGAAGTGAAGGTCGCTCAGTCGTGTCTGACTCTGCAACCCCATGGACTCTACAGTCCACGGAATTCTGCAGGCCAGAATACTGGAGTGGGTAGCCTTTCCCTTCTTCAGGGGATCGTCCCAACCCAGGGATCGAACCCAGGTCTCCCGCATTGCAGGCGGATTCTTTACCAGCTGAGCCACAAGGGAAGCCCCTCATAAAATGACAGAGCCCCCCCATAAAATGACCCTGCAGAGACTGTTTCTTTCCACTGACAGAATTCCAAAGAAATTTTTAGCAAGAATTGGGGGTTGTTGGCTCATCGTCCATATTTGCCTTTGGTTTATTTTTTACCCAGTTAAGATGCAGGTGCTGTAATAATGCTCAATAAGCATTTAAACGTGGTCTTCAATATTCAGTTAAACCTACTAAATGATCACTAAATACACTCCCTGAAAACAGGAAGCAAACCCTATATTATTCTTCATGTGACCCTGTGGTAATATGTTCTGTTGAATTTTTTTTTAGTAGTACTCTTTTTTTCCTTTAATTTTTACTTATTTATTTTTGTTTGGCTGTCTTGGGTCTTATTTGCAGCACATGGGAGCTTTACTCTTTGTTGTGGTATGAGGAATCCTTGATTGCAACGTGTGGGATCTAGTTCCCTGACCAGGGATAGAACCTGGGCCCCCTACATTGGGGAGCTCAGAATCTTAGCCACTGAACCACCAAGGAAGTCCTTGTTCTACCCTTGCCTGTTGATGAATTATGTCTTCCAGCAGTTACCCGCTCCCCTTCAGTCTTGGTTGGACACGAGACTTGCTTTAACCAGCAGAATTGAGTGGTAGTGACACTGGTTTACTTCTGGGTCTAAGCCTTAAGAAGGCCTGGAAATGTCTCCTTTTGCAGTCTGGGAAGGAAGCCAGGGGGAGAAGCCCAAGTGGAAGAGAATGGAGGCCCTCATTCAGTTGCCATGCCTGAGCTCTAGGTCAGCTGCCAGTCACGTATGCAAGGCCAGTTGGACTTTGCAGCCTTCCTTGCGATACGCTAGCTGATACCATGTGAAGAAGAATCACTTGGCCAGCTCACAGAATTGTCAGGAGTTCTAAGTTATTATATAGGTGCAGTTAGCCCCTAAGATGGCTCCCAACAATGCTTGCCTCCCCTCTGGTATTCACATCCATGCACAGACTCCTCCCACAGTGTGCAGGAGGATACTACAGAAAAGATGCCTGTGACGTTTGAAGCTAGATCATAAAAGGCACATCACTTGTACCTTGCATACTTTTGCTGTGTTGGAAGCCAGCCACCATGTTGTAAGGATACTCAAGCAGCTCCAGAGACATGTACATGTGCTAAGAAGGACCTGAGTGTTCCTGCCAGCAGCCAGCACTCACTTGCCAGGCAACGAGTAAACTACTTGGAAGTGTATCCTGCGGTCTAGCAAAGCCTTCATATGACCAGAGCCGTAGCTGACATCTCGACTATACCCTTGTACAAGTCAGGATCACTCAGCTAAGCCACTTCCAGATTCCTGACTCACAGAAACTGTGAGATAAGAGATGCTTCCTGTTTGAAGCTACTAAGTTGTGGGATAGTTTGTTTGCAATAATAGATGACCACAACAAACACTCCCTTGATGACTGTTTTCCTCTGTGGGCCTTTGGTAGAAAAAAAATTCCTGCATTCTATACTAGATGGAGAAAGTGCTGCCATCACAGAAACCATTTGAAAATAAGTATATAAATTATTCATCATCTAACAGCTTAAAGTGGCCACTTGCCACTATTATATTACCTAGCCATTGGTCTCAGGAACCTAGGAGTCTTATAAATATAAGTAGATCCAAACTAGGATAATATCCCCCTTAAAACATACATTATAAAGCCTAGGAAGAAAAATTAGAATTTTTAGATTTTGTTGTCCTCTTTCTTTTGGATGAAATGAGACTTTAAAAATAGTGTTTTATTTAAATGCAAAGGCTTTAGGTTGAGAGAAGAAAAAGTTGAAAGTGTACTTCGGTTCTTCATCTGAAGTATCATTCCATCCCCAATTTTTTCTTTTTATCCCAAATTTAATTCAGGCCAATTGAGCAAATATTTACCGATCCAGGATAGGATTTTGTGTCAGGCGTTGCTGAGTGGCCAGACATCATTCTTGGCTCATAGAACGTGAAAGTGTTTGTTGCTCAGTTGTGTCCACCTCTTTGTGACCCAACGCTAGGCTCCTCTGTCCATGGAATTCTCCAGGCAAGAATACTGGAGTGGGTTGCCATGCCCTCCTCCAGGGCGTCTTCCTGAGTCAGGGATGGAAGCCAGGTCTTCTGCATTGCAGGCAGATTCTTTACCATCTGAGCCACCAGGGAAACCTCTCTTCGCTCTTCGGGAGCTTCTAAGTATGCAGTGAGATACACTGAGAAAAGAATTGAGGAAATTGAAAATGTGGAATGAGGCTGTGAAGCAGACGATCTTGATTGTGGAGATTTGGGATCTAACCCTAGAAGTGAGTAAGGGCTGTGCGATTGTTTTTAGCAAGCGTTTTCTGGTCATGATACTAATAGAAAGATTAGCCTGTATGCAAGGGTGATCTGAATTGAGAAGAGAAGGGGATTCAGGAAACTTGCCTGGTGGTCCAGTGGTTAAGAATCCCTCTTGCAGTGCAGAGGATGTGGGTTTGATCGGTGGTCAGGGAACTAAGATCCCACATCCCAGGAAGCAACTAAGCCCAAGAGCTGCAAAAACAGAAAAAAAAATCCTGCATAATGCAACTAAGACCCAGCACAGCCTAAATAAATATTTAAAAAGAGAAGGGAAATCAAGTCTCAAGATGCTAGTATGAAAGGCATGGGAAAGATGATCCTGCCCATTGCTCTTGTATTGATGAACACGTATGTGATGCCTCAGTTCAGTTCAATTCAGTCGCTCAGTCATGTCCAACTTTGCGACCCCGTGGACTGCAGTACGCCAGGCCTCCCTGTCCATCACCAATTCCCAGAGCTTACTCAAACTCATCTTCATTGAGTCGGTGATGCCATCCAACCATCTCATCCTCTGTCGTCCCCTTCTCCTCCCGCCTTCAATCTTTCCCAGCACCAGGGTCTTTTCAAATGAGTCAGTTTGATCAGTTGGCTGAAGGATTGGAGTTTCAGCTTCAGCATCAGTCCTTCCAGTGAATATTCAGGACTGATTTCCTTGGGGCTGGATCTCCTTGCTGTCCAAGGGACTCTCAAGAGTCTTCTCTAACACCACAGTTCAAAAGCATTGATTCTTCGGCGCTCAGCTTTTTTTATAGTCCAAGTCTCACATCCAGATGTGTTATAAGGGAGCTCTTAGGGTCAAGTGCAGTGAAAGGGAAGCATGGGCCTCTCTACTGAACCTCCATTCAAATGCAAGCCTTTGCTCTTTGACAGCTGAGCAGTCCAGGAAAGCTGCCTAACCCATCTTAGACTATGTCCCCCTTTTATGATAGGAGCGCACAGGTGTGTATTGTAAAAGTTAAATGTCAGTTAAACAAGAAATTATAGAAATCTCAGTACTGTTCTTTCTCTTCTTTTAAGGAAAAAAGTTAAAACACAGGCTTTTTGACCCTCGCTAATATGCAAAGCACCTTCTGGGACTCGGATGTAAAGCAGGTGTCAGTGACTCTGCTTGCTTATGCTGGGAACATGTCTCTGGAGGGAATTTGAACAGGTTAAGCCTTGAGTCCTGGCTGAGATTTGCAGCTGGGAAACTTACACGCCTGTAGCTTTGCTTCTAGTCCCTTCTATTAGATTATGGATATCCTTTCTTTTTCCTAAGTATTTTCTTGTCCACAATTAACAGTATGTGTTTTCTGTTTCTTTTACCTCCTTGCTCTAAATGAACAGTTGTTTTGTCTATAAATTAACAAAATCATAAGACAAAGCACCCCAGTGCCTGGCCCAAACAAAAGCTGATGAGTTGAACAAAGCAATTTCCTTGGCCCAACTGTCTTCTCTAAAATATATAACCCCAGACAGGACTTCTTTGTCAACTTTGCTGTCTTCATTTTTTAGTTGTGTGAAGTTAAGATTATTTGAACACATGTGATCCTTTTAATCTAATCAGCTTTGAGGACATATGGTAGACACGCTGCTATGGTAGAAACTGAAATATTCTTGGCCATTATTTTGCTGTGTGTGCCGTCCACCTTTGTGGGCTTAAAATTGACCCACAAATGACAGGCACCTGTGAGTAGTTGCTTTGGTATTTGAAAGATGAAAAAATTCATACTGTGTGAAAATTTTTTGAGTAGAGGTACCCTACCTGTATATGAATTCAGTTCAGTTCAATTGCTCAGTCATGTCCAACTCTTTGCAACCCCGGACTCCTGCACACCAGGCTTCCCTGGCCATCACCAACTCCCAGAGCTTGCTCAAACTCATGGATTTTCTAGTAGTCATGTATGGATGTGAAAGTGGGCTTCCCTGCTGGTTTAGCTGGTAAAGAATCTGCCCTAAATGCGGGAGACCTGGGTTCCATCCCTGCGTTGGGAAGATCCCCTGGAGAAGGGAACTGCTACCCACTCCAGTATTCTGGACTGGAGAATTCCATGGGCTGTATAGTCCATGGGGTTGCAGAGTCAGACACAACTGAGCGACTTTCACCTGTATATGAGTACAGATACACTTTTTGCATTATTGGTCTATATAGTTATAAGGATTGCTTGCACAAGCCATAGGATTCAGAGGTGGAAGAGATGAAATCAGTTTGGATATTTCTTTGCACACCATTAATCATTTTTAATCAGATTAATGTAACATTTGTTCTTGTTACTCTAGCTGTTTCCTGAATGCATACTCAGTTATTACATATTTGCAGTAATATTATGGACTTTTATATTTGACTTCTTATTTATTAAAACTGTTTTGCCTGCATTGTCTTTTTCTTTCTTCTTTTTAGCTTTATTGAGATAGAAATAACAAACAGTCTTGTGTGAATTGGACCCTTTACACGTGGTGGTGTGTATATATCAGTGCTGCTCCCCCAATTTGTCCCCTCCTCTCCTTCCCCTGCTGTCTCCACAAGTCTGTTCTCTACATGTGTTCTATTCCTGCCCTGCAAATAGGTTCATCAGTACCTTTTCCTAGATTCTCTATATATGCACTAATATATGATACTTGTTTTTCTCTTTTTGACCTCACTCTATATGACAGACTGTAGGTTCATCCACATCGCTACAAATGACCCAATTTTGTTCCTTTTATGGGCTTTTTAAAAAACGTGTTTATATACATGTAAAATGTTTATTTTATGTTGGAGCACACTTGGTTCACAATAGGTTGGATGTTTTAAAGATGAGAAAACGAGCCATAAATTAGCAGAAAGACAGTGAGGATCTTGGCTACATGTGGACACATCTATTTGTGTTTTTAGTCGTGTCCTGTCCTACTTATTTTGGTATCCCCCTCCCCCGTTTGTCTCTGCATTCAGCATGTTGGTATAATAGTGACTCATCCTTTGAACAGGGATTTTGCACAATATTTTCCAACTCTGAGTATGAATGTATGCATATGACAGTATCTATGCATGCAGTGTCAGAAACAGACTTGGGCCATGTTAGTGGGAAATGGGCAGCGTTTCCTGTCCCTTGCTCTTAGATGAGGTCGTCATTGTGAAAACACAGCGGTGCACATCCCTTCCCGTCATTGCAGTGGTGTTTCATCAGCTGGGTCTTGCCTCTCAACTCCTCATTAAGTTGTAATCAGAGAGCAATTTCAGCTTCCAGTTCTCTTTTCCAATTAAATTAGATATAGCCTCTACTATCTCCCATTATTACAAGAATTTATGTTAAGAAATGGTTTGAGATAGGATTTTTCTTTGTATTCCAGAAAATTATAGAGGCGAGACTATGTTATTTTAATCCAGAAGCAGAAATAGATTGACTTGGACATGCTTTGTTTAAGTTTTGACGCTGAAGTGAAAATTGTTTAGAACTTAGAATTAGTATGCTGTCTGAGTACTCAGAGCTGTCACCGATTTGAGGGTTTTTTTTAAAAGTTCATGATATATTTTCTTTTTTTAAAAAATATTTGATCCAAGTATAGTTGATTTACAATGTTTTGTTAATTTTTGTTGTACAGCTAAGTGATGTGTGGAATCTAAATTATGACACAAATGTAACAGAAACAGACTTGAACACAAACAGAAGCAGATTGGGACTTCAGCTTCAGCATCAGTCCCTCCAGTGAATATTCAGGGTTGATTTCCTTTAGGATTGATTGGTTTGATCTCCTTGCAGTCCAGGGGATTCTCAGGAGTCTTCTCTAGCACAATTTGAAAGCATCATCAGTTCTTCAGCGCTCAGCCTTCTGGATGGTCCAACTCTCACATCTGCACATGACTACTGGAAAAACCATAGCTTTGATTATACAGACCTTTGTCAGCAAAGTTTTGTCTCTGGTTTTTAATACACTGTCTAGGTTTGTCATAGCTTTCCTTCCAAGGAGCAAGCGTCTTTTAATGTCATGACTGCAGTCACCATTCACAGTGACTTTGGAGCCCCCAAAAATAAAATCTGTTACTGTTTCCACTTCTATTGGCTCAGACCGTAAAGCGTCTGCCTACAATGTGGGAGACCCGGGTTCAATCCCTGGGTCGGGAAGATCTCCTGGAGAAGGAAATGGTAATCCACTTCAGTATTCTTGCCTGGAAAACCCCATGGACAGAGGAACCTGGTAGGCTACAGTCCATGGGGTCGCAAAGAGTCTGACACAATTGAGCAACTTGACTGATAGGACCGGATGCCATGATCTTAGTTTTTTGAATGTTGAGTTCTCCAGGGGATCTCCCGACCCAGGGATTGAATCCAGAGGTCTGCTGCATTGCTGGTGGATTCTTTACTGTCTGAGTCATAGGGAAGCCCTTTTAAACTTTTGGTTCTTTTTAATTCAGAATTTCAAGCATATGTAAAAGTAGAAAGAATAGTATTTGTATTCCTCCTGTGCTCATCACTCCAATAATTATAAAATCTAATTGCTCTTGTTCTTGGAAAAGCCTGGAATCCCAGTTCTCTACCTTACCTCCTTCAGATGCCATGCATTATTTTGGGCAAGCCCCTTGAGCAGATAGACACGTTGCTCATGCCTTTTGCAGCTGTAAATTGATGAAGATAAAGTAAAGTAACACATGTTATTTATTGATTTCTGACTTACATGTTTTAAACACCATTTTAACAACACTACATTATTTGTAGCATTTGTGCTGAGTCGCTTCAGTTGTGTCTGATTCTTTGTGACCCTCTAGAGTATAGACCACCATGCTTCTCTGTCCATGAGATCTCCAGGCAGGAATACTGGAGTGGGTGGCCATGCCCTCCTCCAGGGGATGTTCCTGACCCTGGGATTGAACCCAAATCTCCTGCATCTCCATCATTGCAAGCAGATTCTTTGCTGCTTAGCTGCCGGGGAAGCTTTTTTCAAAAAGAAATATCCTGGAGAATTTAATTAAAGGTTGATTTTTAAGTGTTGAAAGACCAGAAAAAGTAGTAAGCAAATTATTTTCAGAATGAGTATCAATGCACATGACCCTGATCATTAATTCTGTTTTCAGCCTTTTATTGGCCACTTTTGATTTTGTGGTCTTGAAACATCCTTGGTTATTTGGTACCTGGTGGTGGTGGTTTAGTCAAGTTGTGTATAAACACAACTTTTGGCATTCATTAATCCCTTGTCCCAAATGGCCAGTTGCAAAAGGATACTCCAAGAAGTACCCTGTTTGTCCTTAATATTTCCAAAGAAGGAAAGTTTTTGTAGTATTAATAGTATGTGTCTTAAAGATATATTTTTATATTTTTGTATATGTAAGTTCTTGGCTTTCTTAAATATCATCCGTATCTTTTCTTGGTTTGCATATTTAACAACTTAAATGTCATCTTGTCTGAGATTAATATTTTTTCAATTCAGATAAACATAGAGAAATGGAGACTCCAGATTTTTTTAATTTAGGATGAAAATGTGCTGATGGTTACCAAGTTTTTAAGGTATTTTTCTGGGAAAACTAATTGAGTTACCAACTATAACCTTCTAATATGGATCTAAGAGGGTTTCTACTGTACCTCTCCTGATTGTTGATATTTGAAATTTCTTCAACTCCCTTAAATTTTTTAAATTGATGTACGGATAGATTTGCTGTCAAAGATAAAACATATTTATATGGCCAGAGAAGGTAGCTGATTGTTACAGATGCCTGGCCCAGTCAGATGGGCCCCCTTAGCCTAGGAAGAGCCTGACTTTTAATTCTTCCTAAGTGTCTTCCTCAACTTTATGTATAACATTTATTAGCAATAATCCATTGCTTTTTATATAAGATACTATTATTGGTAGGGCTTCTCTAGTGAGTGGTTCAGATGGTAAAGAATCTTCCTGCAATGCAGAAAACCCAGGTTGGATATCTGGGTTGGGAAGATCCCCTGGAAAAGAAAATGGCAACCCACTTCAGTATTCTTGCCTGGAGAATCACATGGACAGAGGATGATCTGTAGTCCATGGAGTCACAAAGTCGGATATGACAAAGTTGGCACATCATACATACTTCAAAGAACAATCTTAGAAGACACTGAGGTGCTTATTTTTCTCAGAAGCTTATGATCCAACAGTAATATCATACCATTCAGGTTATCTTAAGAGATACATTGATGATATCCAATGGGTGTTTAATATATGCTAAATTTCCCTATGTCTAATGGATTCTGAACTTAGGCAGAAATACTTGTTATCTATTGATCAAGCACTCACTGCGCTGTTACAGTGTTGACCACCATTGAGGGAACAGAAAATGAATCATACAGTCCATGCCTTCAAGGAGTGTGTGTATAGTCTAAGGGGGCAGGAACATGCATCATTGTAATAGGTGAATGGTCGGTGATCAGATAAAAGTGATGGCATAAAATGCTTCAGATTCAGAGGTTGAAGGATCAAGAAAGGGAATATTAGTGAACCAGCTTTTGAGCTGGGGCAGTTTTCTTGGGTTTTATTTATTCGGAAGGAAGATGAAGCTACCACAATAACTTATGTTTAAAAGGAGGGGCTTTTTAGATTTCCCTGGTGGTACGGTGGATAGGCATCCACCTTCCAGTGCAGGGAACATGGGTTCGATCCCTGCCCAGGAAGACTCCCCATGCCTCGGGGTAGCTAAGCCCGTGCACCACAGCCATTGAAGCCCACAAGCCCTGGAGCCTTGTCCTGCAACAGAAGCCAGCGCAACACCACACTGCAGGGAGCATCCTCCCCTCCCCGCCCCCACCCTGCAACTAGAGAAAGCCCCAACGCAGCAAGGAAGACCCAGCACAGCCATAAATAAATAATTATTTAAAAGTGGGTGTGCTTATCGAAGGAGACCCTTCACCCCTCCCTGGAGTTACAGGTAATCAGGTGGTCCCTGTCTCATCCGCTCCATATCTCTGTGACTTGGGTCCACAGCCATCTCATCCTAGCATCTCTCTCTGTCCATCTTCTTATTTTCTTGCTTCTTCCAATTGCCTGCTTCCTGTCCCCTCGTGGTTTTGCCAGGCACAGCCTCTGTCTGTGACTTCTCCTGCCTGCCAGGCTTAGCTAACCAGAGCCTAGATGTGTTCGTTCACAGCACTTAAGCAAGGAGAATGCAGTTGACAGAGCGCTTTCCTCTGGATGTAATCAGCTATGGGGCCAGAGCTGCAGAGTTAAAATATGGGCACTCAGGAGAGCTTTTGCAGACAAGGGGGTGGGGGCTGGAGGGCTGCAGAGAGGGGCAGGCATGTTGGCAGCCTCCTGATCAGCTTGAACCAACGTTCCATGAAGCTGGAGCACCTCGGCGAGGCTGCGAGTGGGGGTCCCACTGTGTTTCCTGCCTGTGGAAAGTATGTTTGCAACGGGGAGGCGGTGCACATATGTACTTAACCCAAATGTCAGGGACACTGCGATAAATACCAGAAAGCATTCCTGAAGTGGGCAAGAAGGGTTCACATCATTACACTGTGAGTGGAGGTTTGTCCACGGGGGAGGACCCTCGTGGACCTCAGCATTTGAAGTGCAGTGTAGGGGTCTTAAGAAGAGTGTGCCTGTTGCACAGTGAGTGTGTTTATTCAGTGACTGCCCTGTGTAATTCAGGAAGAAGGGTTTTTAGGAACTGCGGAGTGTCTGCTTTTCAAGGAACTGACCCAAGCCTGCATTTGCTTCTGCTTTAAATACTGATTACTGAAGCGGTCATCATCTGAATTTTTTCATAATTAAAAAAATAGCAATCAGTGGGCTCAAAGAGGAGACATTTTGGAAAAGGATGGGGGCCCTATAAAAATCAGGCTTTGCTAATACCTGCTGTTTTAGCAAATTCTCAGCAATGCTTGTTGTGTGAGCACTCTATGCATGCAACATACAAATGAAATAGCTTGGGGATCTCAGATATCTGTATTTCCTGTGTGAAGGTGTGAGACACCACACAAGAAACATAGAATGCTTGTCACGAATTATTGTCTCATAACATAAAAATGCTTCTTTGTCTCTGATCATATACTGGCGCTGTTTAATAAAAATAAGATACAGTCCAACTCTTGGCAACTTCATGGACTGTAGCCCACCAGGCTTCTCTGTCCATGGAGTTCTCCAGGCAAAAATACTGGAGTAGGTAGCCATTCCCTTTTTCAGGGGATCTTCCTGATCCAGGAATAGAAACCGGGTCTCCTGCATTGCAGGCAGATTCTTTACCAGCTAAGTAAGCCACCAGGGAAGATGTAGTATTTCAAATTTTTGTCAGAAACCTCAGTGTGGTTTTTATTGTGTTTTTTTTTGTTAGGTTTTTCTTTCTGACTTGGAAGTTCCTTGTGCCTCTGGTAATCACTGTGACTAGCTGGGACTAGATGTGCTTCAGAAGAAATTACATGCCTTTAAAGTTTGGTGTGCCTCCCCCCTTTTAAATAAACTTCCTGAATTGAGAACAGCAATTTTTTATTCTCTTGGGCAAATTCGAATTAATAGCTCCTTGTCTCAGGATAAAAGTGGCTGCTGGGGTGGAAGCTGCCACTTACCTTTTCATTGTTAAGCAGTAGGCAAACCATGCATGGGATTCCTGTGGTTTCCTAATCTCCTCTAACTGCTAACAATCGCTGATGTCCTCGTCCTAGAGAAAGAAGGTGAAGCACAGGAAATAACACATACGCCCTGGATTTTAGGGTGGGAACTGGAAGGAAATTCTGTGTTTAGCTGATCACTTTGTGAAGCTCTGGTGACGGTCAGGGAAGAGGCCCTGTCTTCTCTGATCGTTTTGTTGTTATTGTTTAGTCCATCCGTTGTATCCAACCCTTTGCGACCCCATGGACTGCAGCTCCCCAGGCTTTCCTGTCCTTCACCATCTCCTGGAACCTGCTCAAACTCATGTCCACTGAATCGGTGATGCCCTCCAACCATCTCATCCTCTGTCACCCCCTTCTCCTCCTGCCCTCAATCTTTCCCAGCATCAGGGTCTCTTCTGATGAGTCTGCTCTTCATATCAGGTGAAGTTTTGGAGCTTCAGCTTCAGCATCAAACTTTCCAATGAATACTCAGGGTTGATTTCCTTTAGGATTGACTGGTTTGATCTCTTTGCTGTCCAAAGGACTCTCAAACATCTTCTTCAGTACCACAGTTGGAAAGCATCAGTTCTTCAGCACTCTTTGATCTTAATTGGTCCATATGCAATTGTATCTGCTAGAAAATTACCCACCAAATAAGTTACTGCTTTTTGCTCCAGTTATTACCTTAGGATACTGAAAATGGCACTGTGAACCAGGCATATACATATATATATATATATATATTTTTTTTTTTTTTTTTCTTAACAATATGTTCCCTACAGATAGTTTCTTGGTTTTGAATTAAAAGGAAGAAAATTTGACTTGACTGTGCCTCCTGCAGGCGTGGTCCTCCTTGGTAAAAAGCGAAGGCTCCTGAGAAAAGCCTCAGCAGGGTAGTATTTCTGTGAAGTGGCAGCTGGAACCCCTTTAGAAAAATGCAGTAACTCACACTTTACTGCACCCAGTGTTGTGACCCTCAGGGTGAGCTCTCTGGTGTCACAGTTTATGACTCATGAGTGCTGTACCCTTGTGATGTAATAAACAAGGCGAGGTGGTGGGAGAATTATATTCCTTCCCCAAAAGCCACTTCACCTTTTATTCTGTTGGAGACAAAAAGCCATGAGGATGTTAAATTTTAGTGGCATTTTCAAGTTGAACATTGTTTGTGATGGAAATGCATGCATTGAAGTGTTAAGCTACTGAAGAACAAAATAAGATCAGGGAAGGAGCTCTTTCCTTGTAGAGCTAAGTTGCTGGCAAGGGTTTTGGAAGAATGTTTCTCAGTACCCATCCAGGATCTGATTTACATATCCTTCTCTCTGTTTCTGCATAGCTTGTACCTCCCCGTTGAATTTGCCTCAGACTACACTGATCAGCGGCTCTGTTTTTTAGAGCAGTTTCAGATGCTGCTCTAAAAAACTTTTCCCTGGTGGCTCAGCTGGTAAAGAATCCGCCTACAATGCGGGAGACCTAGGTTTGTTCCCTGGGTTGGGAAGACCCCTGGGGAGAAGAGGAAGGCTACCCACTCCAGTATTCCGGCCTGGAGAATTGCATGGACTTCATAGTCCAGGGGGTTGCAAAGAGTCGGACACAACTGAGTGACTTTTTCACTTTCACACTGACCAGCGCTCTATTTTTCAGAGCAGTTTTAGATGCTAGCAAAATGGAGAGGGAGGTGCAGAGGTTTCCTCTGGACCCCCTGCCCCGACTCATGTGTAGCTTCTCCCCTTTTCTCAACATCCCCCAGCAGAATCCTACATTTTTTACACTATTTATTTACATGTATTATTTTTGGCTGCGCTGGGTCCTCGTTGCTGGGCTCGGATTTTCTCTAGTGTCAGGCGCAGGCTAATCTTTGTTGTGCTGCGGGGGCTTCTTGTGTCTGGCCTCTCTTGTTGCAGAGCCCTGGCTTTAGACACTCACACTTCAGTAGTTGTGGCCCAAGGGCTTGGGCTTCCAGGATGGCTCAGCGGGTTAAGAATCTGCCTGTGATGAAGGAGACTCGGGAGACGTGAGTTCGATCCTTGGATCAGGAAGAGATCCCCTAGAGGAGGAAACGGCAGCCCACTCCAGTTTTCTTGCCTCAAAAATCCCATGGGCAGAGCAGCCTGGTGGGCTGCTGTCTGTGGGATCACAAAGAGTCAGACATGACTTAACATAGCACACAACAATAATGGGCTAAGTTGCCCCGAGACACGTGGGACCCTAAGTCCCCAACTGGGGATCAAACCCATGTACCCTGCATTAGCAAGTAGAGTCTCAGCCAGGGGGCCACCAGGGAAGTCCCCAGAATAGTACTCTTATTACAATTGATGAACCTCCATGGACCCATCAGTGTCATCCGAAGTCCATAGTTTACCTTAGGTCCACTCTTGGTGTTGTGCATTCTATGAGTTTGGACAAATGCGTAATGACATGCATTTACCAATACAGTATCGAGTATCCTACAGAATAGTTTCACTGTCCCCCAAATCCTTTATGCTCTTCTGTTCATCCCTCCCTCCCCCAATCCCTGATAATCACTGGTCTTGTTACTGTCGCCCTAGTTTTGCCTTTTCCGGGATGTCACACAGTTGGACTCACACATACATTTTCACACTGGCTTCTTTCACCTAATAGGCAATGAAGATTCCTCTCTGTCTTCTCATGGCTTTATAACTTCTTTCTTTTTCCTGCTGGGTAATCCATTTTCTGGATGGACCACAGTTTTCACTCGTTTTCAGTGCCTTAATTTTTTAATAGACTTGACCTCAGATTTGGGATAGGATAAGGCAAGCAAGGCACTCAGGAATTTTCATGCACTATTTAAAGGTCAAAAATTAATGCCCCAAACTCTGCAGTGAACAAAAGATCAACATTCTAAAGATAGAAAGTTCCCTCTGACCGTCACTGACAATCATTAGCAAAATTTCTTCTATCCATAACCCACACTGTGGACAGTATCTTTGTGCTCTGAAACCTGCTTCTTCCCCAAAGTCACTGCTTCCCTCAAAGCCTTCTCAGGTCATTCTTCCTTGCAGCCCTCCCTCCCAGCACTGACTTAGGGATATCTTTCTTCTCCTGCATTTTCACTTCCAAACCATACTTTCCTTCTCCTCCCTAAAAACCATCCCCCACCCAACCTGTGGATGAACTAGTTCCCACCTCTCCTCCACCTGTTGGAGGCATCCAAAGGGCTCTTTCTGCCTCAGGGGCATCCCCCTCAGTCTTCAGAGATTTTAGGCCCTCACTCTCTGTCATTCAGCCGACTGCATCTTTCATCATTCTTAGCTGATTTTGCTATCAACCTCGATGATCCGAGATTCCAGTTGCTCTGTTCCCTGATTTTCATTCCTCCAGTTATCTTGCTTTCATCATTCTTCAGCCCTTCCCTCTGAAATTCCTATTATAGTCCTTACAGATACCAATGACTGTACCTCCTCCAGAATCTTAATTTCAACTCTCTGACTGTCCAACTTCTATCCACCCCACTTTTATTTATTTATTTTTTGGTACCTTTAGGACAGAATTCTGTAACCCACAGCAGGACTCATTGATATTATAGCCCTTTTAAGATATATGCATGTATATATACACATATCTAGTTTATTTATTTTATTTGGCTCTGACAGGTCTTAGTTGCTGCATGCGAGCTCTTTCATCTTAATTGGGGGAACTGACCAGGGATTGAACCCAGTCCCCCTACATTGGGAACATGGAGTCTTAGCCACTGAACCACCAAGGAAGTCCTAATACTACCGTCTTTGAACTGTGTATCACACTCTTCCTACATCCCCACTTTAGATTTTATTATAACCCATCATTATAACCATTTCCTTGCTTCTGTCCTGTGTTCTCTATTTTCTCTCTCCATTGTATTTAGCTGGCAAAATAGCAACCCTGGTGAAATGCAAGACTTATACAAGGGCAAGACCATTTTAGAAACTAATTTTTTATGTTTCTATTTTTCCTTCAAATCTCTTCTCATTATTATTAATAAATAGAAGTGATCTGATATTTTCCTAAACCCATTTTAGTTTATCAAGTTTTACATTTCTTTCCAAGTGCTCAGTAAACACCATGATTTATTGAGAACAGTAATCAGAGTGAAGAGCTGTAGTTAGTTATCAAGGGAAGAGATTCATAAATGCAGTTCTTTATCTAAACGACACTCATGATAACTGTTTGATAAATTATTCTTATGTAAATTACTTTGAACAAAGAGAGGAATTTTTACAGAGAGAGCTTGCCGTGTGTCATCCTGTGTGTGAAATGTTTGCCTGGTTGACTAAGACAGGGTTGGGGTGAACTTCAGTCATGGTAATATTCTCAGGTGTATTTGCTGTAACATTATTTAGGGGGGATCTTCCTGGTGGTCCAGTGGCTAAGACTCCGCCCTCCCAGTGCAGGGGTCTGGGGGTTGATCCCTGGTCAGGAAACTAGTTTTCATATGCTGCAACTAAGACCTGGTACAGTCAAATAAATAAATAAAAGTATTTTTAAAAATTATTTGGGACCTTACAGACTATCTTCCCACCCATTTACTTTGCACTGAAATGACCCCATACTTTTAAGAGGACCCCCCCCCCCCCGCCATGGACTGCAGTCCGTAGGGTCACATCGAGCTGGACTGAGTGACTTAGCACGCTCGCATCTCCTTCCTTTCTATTTTACCTGCCCTAGAAAATATGTTTCAACAGAGAAGTCTGGCAGGCTACAGTGCATGGGGTCATACGAGTCGGACACGGCTTAGCGACTAAACCATAAAACCACTAGAAAATAGGTTTAAGGACTTACCTGGTTGTCCAGTGGGTAAGACTATGCACTCCTAATGCAGAGGTCCCGGGTTCGAATCCTGATCAGGGAACTAGATCCCACGTGCTGCAGCTAAGACCCAGCACAACCAAATAAATTTTAAAAAGAAAAAAAAAATGTTAAGCTGGAATGGGTGCTTATAAAGTAGGAGTACTTGTAAAGTAAAAGTTAGATTGCGTCATATTTTGAGTGAACGATCATTTACTTTACTCTGAATTCCCCAAAATGTTAGTTAGTTGCTCTATTGTGTCCAACTCTCTGTGACCCCATGGACTGCAGCCGACCAGGCTCCTCTGTCCGTGGAATTCTCCAGGTAAGAATACTGGAGTGGGTTGCCATTCCCTTCTCCAGGGGATCTGCCCAGTCCAGGGATCGAACCCAGGTCTCCCACATTGCAGGCAGATTTCTTTTTACCATCTGAGTCACCAGGGAAGCCCAAGCTTGACTACCAAATACATAGAGCCAGCCTGTATGTATATAGGCTGTATATATATATACACCAAATACGTAGAGCCAGCCTGTATGTATGTAGGCTGTATATATATATATATACACCGAACACGTAGAGCCGGCCTGTATGTATATAGGCTGTATATATATATATATATATATTTACACCGAATACGTAGAGCTAGCCTGTGTGTATATAGGCTGTATATATATATATACACCAAATACATAGAGCCAGCCTGTATGTATATAGGCTGTATATATACACACCAAATATATAGAGCCAGCCTGTATGCATATAGGCTGTGTATATATATATATATATATATATATATATATATATATATATATACCAAATACATAGAGCCAGCCTGTATGTATATAGGCTGTATATATATATATACACACCAAATACGTACAGCCAGCCTGCACACCACAGGATAACAATAGTGGTTCATCAGGCGCCTGTGTGCCAGCCCTGCCCCGGGTAACCGTGTCTCCTCTGTCTGTGCCCTCCCAGGTCTACCCTGAACTGCAGATCACCAACGTGGTGGAAGCCAACCAACCAGTGACCATCCAGAACTGGTGCAAGAGGGGCCGGAAGCAGTGCAAGACCCACGCGCACATGGTCATTCCCTACCGCTGCCTGGGTGAGCTGGCCGGCCTTGGAGCTGGTGTTGATGGGCCCTGGGCTTTGGGCATAAACGGGAAGGATGCTCTAATTATTAGATCAGATGTGTAGGCTCTTCCTTCAGCATGTTGCTGCTCTGTATTGGACTATATTTTGGACTCTTATTAAAGTATCCCGTGTCCTAACAGTAAAGGAGCTATATTTCCAGGCTTCCAGCCTCAGAATGAGTTTACCTAATGTATTTATTTTAATTAAAAATCATGGACCTCTTCTACAACTGCTGAATGAAAATGTCTCATGTTGGGGCCCAGGAATCTTAGTTTCAGCGATTTCTGTAGGTGATTCTCCTGTATCTGAATTGTCTAGAATTAGTAGAATTCAGACCTTGTATGTTTCTTGACATAGACTTCATAGAAGAGTGCCTAGTGTGCATTTTGCTAATTCTTAAAAAGCGCTTTCTACAACAGCCCACTACTCTTCCTGTTTGATGGAGTTGAGCAACTTTTGTTATTCTGCTTGCATCAAACTGGAGGAAGCAATTTGATCACTCAGATTTAAATGTGGGCTTTCACTTTTTACTGACTTTTACTTTAAACTGTTGTTCTAAAAACTGAGTTGCTTTATGTGGTATCGTGTTTTTTCCTCTGGAAACACTGTCATACTCCACATTTAATCTGCCTTGTTTATTAGTTTCTTCCTGCGTGATTTTTTTTTTTAATGTAGCTAGGCAGTGGGGAAATCAGCAGCCTTTGATCTGATAGCCAGCATCTAAATGTTTTCCAGGAGTATATGCATTGGCAAGGCGGTTGTAAATAAGGACATAGGGATTTATCTGAGAGCGATGTGGACAAGTGTTGATACACATTCCAATAATGTCTTGTAAAAACTAAAAAGGGTCTTTAAAAAAGAGCCCCCAACAGCAAACTTAGAAATTGAGAATGACCAAGATTGTGATACTTGGGTCAAACGTGAACACTGTGAGAACCTACCGATTCCTGTAGATGCCTGCACACACTCTGAGACATTAACAGAAAACTGGGCTAATCTCCAGTGAATGAAGGTTTCATCTGGTGGATTTATGATAAAGAAAATATGCAAAACCAGATTCTAAAACATTTGGCAGTTGAAGAGTTTCCTTGTTCCTCATTGCAGAAGACAATACTTATGATGTGTTTAGCCACTTTCCCAGGCCTGGCATAGTATCTGGTGTTAAATTAGCACATCAACAATACCTCTTCTTGACTACTCATGGGACTAGATGATCATTATATACTTCTAGTAGGTGCCTGGCCTGTATGAATCGTTTATCATGTTTTCTCATTTTATGAATCCCTGGTATTTTTCTAGTGAACCCAAAATTAGACTTTAACATGACCATGACAAGTGGAACATATGATGCCTCCAACTTTTTTATTGAGCTTAGATTAGAATTAAGGATTGTAGGTACTCCCTCACTCCTAGGTGATGGCAAATTTTCCATAAGTCTTTTTTTTTCCCCTAATTTTTCAAATTGAACAAAATATTCTTTAAATTCTGTAGTAGCAATGTTAGTTGCTCAGTTGTGTTCAGCTCTGCGACCCCACAAACTATTAACTCACCAAGCTCCTCAATCCATGTTATTCTCCAGGCAAGAATACTGGAGCCTTGGTATAGAATACTGCCATTCCTTTCTCCAGGGAATCTTCCTGACCCAGGGATGGAACCCAGCTCTCCCACATGGCAGGCAGATTCTTTGCCACCTGAGCCACCAGGGAAATTCTGCAGTGCTTTACAATTTTCAGAAGTTTCACTGTCATGATTTCATATAATCCTGTAACAACCCCTTTTTTTTCCACCGCTATAGTGTCCCTCCCTTCTCCCTCTACCCACTGGTAGCCACTAGTTTGTTCTCTTTATTTGTGAGTCTCCTTCACTTTTGTTTTATCCATGGGTTTGTTGTATCTTTTAGGTTCCACATATAACTGGTATCACATAGTATTTATCTTGATCTGTCTGACTTACTTCACTTAACATTGATGCCCTCCAGATCTATTCATGGTGCTGCAAAACGCAAAATTTCATTCTTTAAGTAAAAGTATTACAAAAAGTGTTATGTATAACCCCAATGAATATGCACAGTGAGTCTTGTTTTCGGGAAAAGGATTGGAAAAACGTGTGTGATTTATGTATTTTTAAATTCCATTCATACTGCATGGTCCCAATACTCTGAATATTGTTTGTCCAGTTTTCTTCCTTCCTTTCCCTTTTGTTCCTTTCTTCTTTCCGTCCCTCTTTTTGCCTGCCTAGATTTAACATCCATTACACAGAGAGGTTATCAAACATTTTGTACTTGCATAGGGCACCCATGGAAATACTTATTCTGTGATGCAGGTGATGTTGGAGTTTTCAGTCTCACTTCACTGGTACAAATATTGAAAGTCAGCAAGATTGAATTTCTTGCAATAACTCACACATCAGTTTAGCAGTAAAATCAGGACCAACGCCCAAGGATTTTTGATTCTCAATCCACCATTCCTTCCAGTATCAGCAGAAAATGGTATTAGAGCCAATAACCCCCTGATTTATAAAATCAAATCATAGAGGAAAAACTATAAATTGGAGGCAATAACTAACTCTTAAAAAGTCCCACTGTAGAAATGTCTCATAAAGGCCACAGCCATGTCCCTAGAAACGCCATGGTTCTCTTCATGTGATAAGGCTTCCACTTTATGGTAGGGATAGGCAACCTTCTTATATACAGGGCTTCTCAGGTTTTGTTTGTTATTCACTTGCTAAGTCATGTCTGACTCCATGAACTTCAGCACGCCAGGCTTCCCTGTCCTTCACCATCTCCTAGAGTTTGCCCAAGCTCATGTCTATTGAATCAGTGATGCCATCCAATCACTTCATCCTCTGCCACCCCCTTCTCCTCTTGCCCTCAATCTTTTCCGGCATCAGGGTCTTTTCCAATGACTTGGCTCTTCCCATCAGGTGACCTAAGTATTGGAGCTTCAGCATTAGTCTTTCCAATTTCAGGTGGCTTACTGGTAAAGACTCTGGTTGCCAATGTGGGAGACATGGATTCAATCCCTAAGTCAGGGAGATCCCCTGGAGGAGGAGATGGCAACTCACTCCAGTATCCTCGCCTGGAAAATCCCATGGACAGAGGAGCCTGGAGGGCTACAGTCTAGGGAGTCACAGAGTTGGATACCACTGAGCGACTGAGCACATGGGAACATTTGTGTATTACTTCCTGCTTGAATAAAGAATTACTGTTTAGCATTATCATAAGTACCATCTAAAATTTCTGGCTGTATCCAAATAAATCCTTTACACGAAAGACATTATTTTACTTAAGTTAATTCTCAGACAGGTGCTACCTAGAAAGCAAAAGAAGATTGTCTTTAATATTAAGCATATTAAAATTCAAAACAAAGCTAGAAGAGAGAAAAATGCCTGTCACGCTCAGCATGTAACCTTCCTGGCCGTCTTATCAGGGGCAGGGTAAGTGCTACACTGGGTTATTTTTCTCTAAGCCATGTGTTTGCCATGGGCATCCCTGCTCCACAGTGTCTTGTATCCCTTGTCTAGATGGAGAAAGTGTATTAGGTTGCTGTTGTCACTTTTCTTTCCATGGAGTAGATGATTTCTCTTGGGAGTCAGCTGGCTTTCTCATTTCACGCTTTGCTTTTAGTTATGCCTCAGGCACCAGACGGTAAGATCTGTCTTAGTCATTTGAACATTTTATTAATTATCTCATACAGGATTCAAGCACATCATTATTATTCAAAGCGAATATTTCCTTTGCAAAATGTTTGACTCCTTTCCATTTGGATTACTGCTTTTCCTGGTGTCATACATCCATTATTGAAATTGATGTTTTTCTGCATTTGCCACTGTCCAGGAAAGGCTAATAATTCAATTATAAGCAAAAAAAGATGAGTAGAAACTCTGGAATCATCTGCTGCTTTGGTTCCCATTTTTATATGAAATACCAGCACTGTTTGAGTTGTATATATGTATTGTGACTCTCTCCGAGAGATAATGGGATATGAAATTTTTTAAAGTTGAGCTTATTAGAGGTTCTTGGTACAAGTAAGTTATGACCTCGATAATTTACTGTTTGCTTTTATAAACAGCAGCTTAACTCATGAAAGGTATATTTTGTTTTTATTGCTTTTATTTTTTTCTATGTTTTTAGATTGTTTCCATTTATATAAAGAGACAGGCAGATGCTGACATCCAAGAAAGTTTAAAAGTCACATGGAACTTAAATTTCACATGGTCACATTTTCACCTACTTTATTTAAAAAGTAACTTCCCGGGTGGCTCAATCGGTAAAGAGTCTGCCTGTACTACAGGAGACTCCAGTTTGATGCCTGAGTCAGGAAGATCCCCTGGGGAGGGAAATGGTAACCCACTCCAGTATTCTTGCCTGGGAAATCCCATGGACAGAGGAACCTAGTGGGTTACAGTCCATGGGGTCGCAAGAGTCAGACACAACTTTGCAACTAAACCTACCCACCTACCTTATTTACAAAGAGCAAAAATGCCTTTAGATTTAGGAACACATCAGCTAGAGTGGATGTAGGATCTTTTGAGTTTTTAATTTCTCTATGTATTTGGAATCAGTACTATCATATCAGATCTGATGGTCTGGAAACATTTACTTTTCTGTGCCAACCAGTAAACAGCTGCTTCCTAGTTACATCTGCATAATTTCATCTTGGAAATTGTTGGCTTACTGTTTTAACGTAAATTTAATACGCTAGACCATAGTGCTTCCAGCTTTTAACCTCAAGCTGTGTCATTCCTCGTAGACTTTTCCTGGTGTGACTGAGTTGAAGTGATTATGATAGGGAATCAAGAAAGAAATGGACTTGCATCAAAGTTCTCTTCGCACTCTGGGAACATCTTTTTTAAGTGGCTTGCTGCTTACCATCACTTTCTACCTACAATAGAGAAAGGAAACTGAATTTCCTTTTTGTGTTTACAACTCAATTCTCATCATGTTATTTCCCAAAACAACACATTTGAGATCTTTTCTGATTTTGTTTACTGTTTTGTCTAGCAAATAACTTTTCAAAGGACTATAGTGGAAAATATAGCTTGTATATGACAATTGTACAAGATCTGGGGGGATTTAGGGCACCATGTTTAGCTTTATACCACACGAATAACTGTAACCAAAAGGAGAATATGTCAGAAACAGTCATAGAATGGTACAGACAAGTATTGTTATACTTCCTAGGACAGGAAAGTAGCTTAAACCCAGTGTAAAAAATGGAATTCACTTAGTTAACTCAGAGTATGCCACAAAGTCATCATTTCCATTATATTTTAATGAGCTAAATACATTTTAAATTTTTTATAAATAATATGTAAAATATATTAGACATGGACTTAATGCCATCACAAAGTATAAGAAATTTTTGATGAATTTCTTCTTTAGGAAAAGAGCTGAGAAATGGTTTTTGTGAACTTAAAAGAATTTTAGTTTTGATCTTGTGAATTAGGGACAGCATATCTCTATAATATCTCCGGATAGTACCCATTATAAAGTATAACTATATTTCTTAGAAAGGGAAAGGTTAATTATTTCAAGCGTAGTAAAGTGAAATTTGGGGAAATAATTTCTCTGAGGTGTTTTAGCACATTTTTAAAAAGTAATTTCATATTTGTATATCATGAAAGAATTGACCATAAAGCATTGAGGCATAAAGTATGCACAGAAAGAAAAAATCCTGAATGTTAGAAATGTCATAAAGATGACAGTCCCTGTGAAGCCCAAGTAAAGCTGTATTTCAATTTCAGTATTAAAGGATATGATGACATGTTCAAATTTTAGTACTCAGCACAGCAAGCTCTCAATATAGAGTCTAGAAATAAATTCTGTTATCTTTATTTTTTTTATCACCCTAGTCACAAGCAGCTTCATTAAACTTTCCCTCTCTGCTATATCCCTTGATAAGTTTCAGCTCTTGCTGGTGATGCAATGGGTCCTTTTTTTTTTTAATCCCCCATCAGTGAGTTTCAGGCTTTAGCTGTGAAACCTGATGGTGAAGAGAAGTCCCAGGGCAACAGGTGTGCAGCGGTCTGGATAGAAGCCAGTCCAGACTGGAGGAGAATGGGGCGCATCCCAGGAAGGAGGGCTCCAGGGCAAAAATAGCACTGATGGGCCTGCCTGTACTTAAGAGTGGTTGTGGAGTTCTGTTACAGACTTCAGGAAAGATGCAGTACTGATGGGTGCAGAGAAAATGAGGCAAATAGAAAAACGGGGCGAGGATTAACTTTATGTAAACAAAAAGCCAAATTTAAAAGATAGCCAACAGTTGTAAGATGAAAGGAGATGCCATTCCCCAGGTCTGAGCAGTTTGGAGGCAGTTACAGATGCCAGAGACGTGATAGAAGTATCCTGGGAAGAACGTGGGAAGGGGAGGGATGGACTCACCTTCACAAAGGGAAGACTGGAAGTGGGAGAAGCAAAGAAAATACTATTGGATCCTGTTAACTCAGTACTATTTAAGTACAGAGTTCAGCAATAAACTCTGTAGTGACACAGCTAAATGATTTTTATTACCTCTTTTTGCTACAGAGAAATTTATCAGGTTGGCCTGTGGCAGGAAGAAGTTGGGTGTAGGCTTGCAGGCGTTATTGTCAATCTAGAAATTTTCTTTTAAGATTAGAAGTTGTGAGTGAAACTAGTGTTAGAGGTGTCCTTATTTAGCTTACTTTGAGTTGGGTAGAGTTAAACGGTGATTTCACAGAGCCGAGCTTGTTGTATATCGTGTACCAACTATAGAAGATGTTTGCTTCTCCTCGGGTGAAACTTAAGACTCTTTCTCTATAAAATTACCTTTGTATATATGTGCCTATTTTATACAATGTAGGGCAGAATTCCACTGTGTTAGATGTTGTAGAGGTTTGTAGTTGTGATTGTTTTTACTCTGGAAACATGCTGGTCATCTCTGCTGATTTCACGACAGGTGTTTGTTCAAGGACCCAAGCCCAGCATTATCAGAACTCCACCCCTCTTCCCCAGAAGTTTTCTCCTAAACACAATTGTGTTGAAATTTCTAATTCCAGTTAATGATTTGCTTTATTACCAGGTGGTAATTACCAGGGATTGCTATAAAAATAGAAGGTAAAACTGGAGTGTACAATGGAGGTTTCTGGAAAGGGAGGCTGTGGATCCTAAGGCATAATGTGTTCTGGGGACCATAGTTTGTGTTGGTAGTATTGGTACATATTGTTGGCAAGTTAGAATAGAACTAAGATTGTTGATTACTTGAGTTTGAAATAGTATTTGTTGTTGTTCAGTCACTAAATCATGTCTGACTCTTTGCGATCCCGTGAACTGCAGCACACCAGGCTTCCTGTCTCTAACTATCTCCTGGAGTTTGCTCAGATTCATGTCTGTTGAGTCAGTGATGCCATCCAACCATCTCATCCTCTGTTGCCCTCTTCTCCTCCTGCCCTCAATCTTTCCCAGCATCAGGGTCTTTTCCAATGAGTCAGCTCTTCACATCAGGTGGCCAAAGTATTGGAGTTTCAGTTTCCACATCAGTCCCTCCAATGAACACCCAGGACTGATCTCCTTTAGGATGGACTGGTTGGATCTCCTTGCAGTCCAAGGGCCTCTCAAGCGTCTTCTCCAAAACCACAGTTCTAGAGCATCAATTCTTCAGTGCTCAACCTTCTTTATGGTCCAGATCTGACATCTGTGCATGACTACTAGAAAAATTCATAGCTGACTATGTGGATGGACCTTTGTTGGCAAAGTGATGTCTCTGCTTTTTAACACACTGTCTAGGTTTGTTGTAGCTTTTCTTCCAAGGAGCGAGCGTCTTTTAATTTCGTGTCTATAGTCACTGTCCCCAGTGATTTTGGAGCCCAAGAAAATAAAACCTGTCACTGTCCCACTTTTTCCCCATCTATTTGCCATGAAGTGGTGGGACTGAATGCCATGATCTTTGTTCGCTGAATGTTGGCATAGTATAGAAATCACATTTTTATTCACAAAGTCTTTGAATTCATTTGATTGTTTCTTTTATGTGGTGTCTGGAAAAATATCTGAACAGCCAATGTGGTTTTAAGCCTTTAATTATGTCAGTTCTTTAAATAGATGGTACAGTTAGATTAGAGGAAAAACTCCTTACACTCTGGAGTAATGTTTCCATAAATTCTAGTAACTTATTCATTTAGTGCCTCAACGTCTTTTGAATTTAAATAGCAAATCCATAAGAAAGTAATAGGTTGGAGAAAGTTTTAAATTAGAGGATTTGAGGGCCTTTTGAGGGAAAAGAATAATCTTAGAGCAATATTGAGAATAAACAATATGTGGTGCTGAAGACTAAGAAGGCTTTCCTGCAGTGCCTGTAACTTTGAAAATAACTGTTTTTAAGCAGAGAAGTTAGCTCTCTGAAAACTGAAATTTTTGTTTCATTCACTGAAACATAATTCCAGAGTTTTAAGTATGTCATGGTACATTGAATAAGTGCATATTCAATGAATGAGTTGAGGAGTTAGCTGAATATTTTTAAAGGAAGGAAAACTTAAAGAAGGAATAGCTTAATCACTAGGAAGACCAAGGTTATAAAACCACAATTTCACATTGCCTAAATGAATCTACAAGATTACAGGAATAAATATTGATCAATAGAAGAAGAACAGGTTTTATTTAACAACCAAGAAGTAACATAAGAATCTCAGAAAAGGTAGAAACTAAGGTTTTTTTGGTGGTGGTGTTTTTTTTTTGAACCTGAATTAGAGAACATTAAACTCTTGTTTCTGAGGAACAGGGTCTAACCTAGACATATCTAGTTTAAAGATAGTATAAAAATTAATAAAAGAAAGCCTCTTTTAAGATAGAATCAGATCCCTCCCTCACCTTGACCCTCCATTATGGTTTTAATTAGTGTTTTCCTGATGATTTATAACTTTGAATAGTTTTTATGAGCTTACTCACCCATTTGGATATCCTCTTTTGTTAAAAGCCTGCATAAGTTTTTCACTCATTTCTTTAAAACAGTTTGTTGTTTTTTTCCTTAATTTTTAGGATTTATTAGATAGGAATTCTTCTATGGAAACATGCATGGCAAATATTTTCTCCTTTTTGGGGAATTTGCTTTTTGAATCTCTTAAAAGTATCTTTTACTTAAAAAAACAAAATTTCTTTTCAAATCTCAGTAAAATAAAATAAAATGGAGTCAGGGGACTTCTTTGGTGGTTCAGTGCTTGAGACTCCAAACTTCCACTGCAGGAGGTGCTGATTCGATCCCTGGTCAGGGAACTAAGATCTACCACATGTTGTGCAACTAGTCCATGAAATAAAAAAAAATTTTAATTAAATTTTAAAAAATAAAGTGGAGTCAGGCATCCCTGAAGTGGGAGCTCTCATGCACACACCACCTGTCACAACTTTACATTTCTGAGCAGGAATATCTGATACTACAGCAGGAGGAAGAAAGATTTTCTCCTGGCCCAACAATAGGCGTAGCCAATGGAGGACTCTGCAACTCGGCCAATGAGAAGGCATCCCCCGCCCTGAAAGCTCCATTTTCCTTCAATGGTCTTTTGTTTAGATCAGCCACTCCTAACTTCTTTTCCTGTATAAAGTAATCTTCCTCTCCTTCATTTGCCAGGCTAGCCTGATTTTTGCTATAGCTTAATTATCCCAAATTGCAATTCCTCTGGTATTTCTGAATAAACTCATTTTGCTAGTAAAATAACTGGCTGTTATATTTTAAAGGTTGACACCCATATTATCAGAGGCATCTGAATTCAGAAATAAGAGATTCTTTGGGGACAGTGTCCTTATCTTTAGCTTTTAATTCTAATAATAAATGATTATTTGAACAGAAGCCCACTTCTAAGTATCATTTATAATGGTAATGAAATCTAAAAGCTTATTTCAGATTTTTATGTTGTATCTTAAGAGTTAGGATAATCTGTATGTAAACTAATCATTAATTCCTATCATATTGAAATGCCTTTTTTAAGTGATGAGGTGAATATGGTACTGAGTAGGTGTTTGATGTATAGATATTAATTACTCCCCTTATAGAGGTTTAAATATTCTCATGACACTAAAATTTCGACCTTCTTACTGATTTATTAATTAGGGGTATGTGTATTTTCAAAAATCTTACCCAGCTGGAATTCCCCTAAATCTTCCCCTTCAGTCTTAACTACTTTGGCAGAATATGGTCCAACCTTGTTTCGGGTTTGAGGAATCTTTTTGGCTGTCACTGAAGATCCTCTTCTTTATTGTATGATAGCTTCATCAGCTCTAGGTTGCTAGATTTCTGCGAGTGCATCATGTGACTCTTTCCTCTGGCTTTATTGAAAGTGAAATTACTTGTTATTCAGGGCTTATGATACTCTGCATTCTCTAAGCATATTTAATACATAGTCTCAATGTGCAGTCTGCCAAGAAGTTATCCTGTATTTTGCCATTTAAATAACTTTAGCTGATTTTTCTTTTTCTATTCTTGGTTCTCATTGCAAATTTTCAGTCCAAATTCTCAACTGAAGCATGGTAGCAGCGCACATAGCAACTTCCCTGGTGGCTTCACCTGGCAGTGCAAAAGACGCAGGAGACGCGGGTTTGATCTCTGGGTCAGGAAGATCCCTTGGAGAAGGAAATGGGAACTCTCTCCATTTTTGTTGCCTGGAGAATCCTGTAGACAGAGGAGCCTGGCAGGCTACAGTCAATGGCGTTGCAAAGAGTCAGACACAGCTGAGCACAGACAACACCAGTACACAAATTATCTTCAGTAGCTTCTTTAACTTCATTGTATCTGATCTTTAGCTTCATTATGACCTTTGGTCAGTAGGCCCTTTATTTCATTTGCTATATCAGCAATTTTTAGCCTTCTCATATTTTCCTGTCCATCAGAGACCCCTGGGTCCCCATGTCAGTAACGTAATCCCGGGTCTTTGACATCCACCCTTGCTCTGCCCATTGACAGCTGTACTTCTTAATATGCCAGTCAGTCATTCCTATTTTATCTTTGCAGCATCCACCTTCCTCCAGTCAGCTGTTGTCAAGCATCCATCCCTTCAACTCCGGTGAATGAGGTCTTGGCTCAGACATTTGTTTGTCCTTCTCGGCGTCTCAGCAGTATCTAACCCTGTTGCTCACTGCCTCTTCCCACACCATTATTTTGCTCTAGCCTTTGTCAATCTCTGCTGACTCCCATTCTTCCTCTGGCTCATTTTTTCTGCAGCCTTCTCAATACTGATGTTTATATGAGTCCTCCTGGGTTGTTCATTTTCTCACAGTATATTTACTAGGAAACCTCATCAATGCATTGGTTTCCCAAAGGCCTGGCTTAATGAATCCTGAGTTATTAAATCCAGGCCAGGCCTCCAAGTACTTACCGGTCATCAGACTTGCTTTGACTCCCAGAATCTTGGTAATTAGCTTTGTCCCTTCAGGGCAAGAGCATGCAGTATATTGCTAATGCTGTGCAGAGTATTGGCTTTGAGTTTTCATGGACATTTCCTCTAAGATCTATATGAGATTTCCTTATCAGTAAGTGATGGATTTGGGCATCTTAAACACAGAACACATAAGCATGGGATATGCATCTTTTATTTTTCTCTGTTGGTTTGTTGTATCATTTATTTAGTGGATAAAAATCTGTTTGAGGCAAAAGATAAGATTGTTTTCAGCTTTTCTTAATGGCTCCTGGACTCTTGATTTCATGCAAAGGAATTAATTGAATTTGAATGAGTTTAATGCAGAAACATAGCTGTTTATGCAAAAGTACCCCCTCATCCTGGGCTATCACCATCATCAAGGGCTTTCGTTGTTTTGTTTTTCTTGACTTTTCTGCAGGTTAATGACAACTTCTATGTAAGAATAAGATGAATCAAACTTACATCTCTAGGAAATACTTACGTAGTCATTTCTCACACCTTTTAAAGAAATAAAGATATGCAATCAAGCAAATTCTCTCGTAAGATTTGACTTTACAAAACATTTTTCAATATTTTAACTTAAATTTCTTACAAAATATATTTTTTGTACCGTTGTGATATCAATGTTGGAATTACCATATTATGCTGTGAGGAGATCTTCCATTTGTCCTAAGATTTTATACCTGGGAAGAAGAAAATTATATCATCTAGAAGCAAAGCATGAAAAACAGTCCTAATGTAGTACTATGTTAATTAACCAACTGCCTGAATGATTCAAAAATGGTAGGATAGTCTTATCAAGTGCTCAGAATTCCAAGAAAACCCATATAAGAAGTGGGCAGCAGAGGATGAGCTGGTTAGATAGCATTACTGACTTCATGGACATAAATTTGAGCAAACTCCAGGAGAAGGAAATGGCAACCCACTCCACTATTCATGGCTGGAAAATTCCATGGACAGAGGAGCCTGGAAGGCTACAGTCCATGGAGTCACAAGGGCCAGACTCAACTGAGCGACTAACCCACTACCACCATTGGGAGATAGTGAAGGACAAGAAAGACTGGTGTGCTGCAGCCCGTGGGACCCCAAAGAGTCAGGCATGTCTTAGCAACTGAAAAGCAACAGCAAATAGTGGAGTGTTCATTTGCATATGAGAACTGTTACTAAGATATCTTTTGTACTGACTTGGTGTACAGTTGACTTTTCAGTACATCAGCCCCGTCTTCCCAAAGAGATAACCTTCTGTATATAGATTTTAAATTAGGTGTTTTCTAGAATGAGCATGCAGGCAAGGCTTTGTATAAACAGCCAACTCCTTTGTTAGGGAAATTTAAAAGCTAAGGCTTTGAAATATCCACACAGTTTGAACATCAATCAAAAATGAAACATCTAGAAATATCATGTAATAGCGTGAATGGGAAGGGTGTCAAGCCAAGAGTCAATCTTATACTTCTTTTGACTAGGAGAAAGGCAGACATGCCTACCTGCCTTGTGGAAAGGTTACCTTGAGTACACACTACATTAAACTGTTAAGTGGGTCACCTGGAGCTTTATATAATGTAAATCCAATGACCTGTTAGCCTGATTGCATTATTAGAAAGCCTGCTTTGGGCCAGAAAATAGCAAATCACTTATACTTTTCTTAGATGATTCCGATAACCAACTCTTCTTACCAAAAATCAAGTCTTTCGTCAGCATTTTCCCAAAACCACAACATTTCCAGGTTAAAACAACTGAGACCTTAAGTATAATTTTCCTTTGATCTACTTTTTAATCATCTTTACAATTTTGAATGAAAGACAGAAGCTGTAGTGTTTGGAATGAGAGATACCCTGAAATTACTGCTGTATTTGAAAGCCTTAATCATATATAATTTCCTCGTTTATCAATGTTAAATCTCAAATGAGAGATTTGCCTTCTTCAAACACGTTTTGTGTGCCTTTTCTGTGCAACAAGGCCTTCCTTTGAAAAGCTTGTTCAGACTTAGTTTTGATTCAAAGCCTGAGCTTTTGCATGCCTGGAATTCTTGCTCCTCAAAATATTTGCTCCCTGGAGAGGTCAGCTGAAGATGGAGTTGTCATGTGACTATGGACCATTGACCCGGAAGATGTTTAGGTAACGGAATGAGCTTTGGCAGAGTTCCACTGCTTTCTAGTTGAGGGGAGCCAGGAAAGGATGGCAGGGCTGGCTGTGTTTGGATGGGAAGAACTTGCTTAAAAATGTTTGAAACCTGAATGCATCTTCATTTGATGCCTTTGCCTTATTGCTTAGGAGCATTTTAAACTGCAGCATCCCTAAGTGGGCTGTAGCGTGTAGTGACGCATATTGAAGTGATCCTGTATCTAAACAAATGCATTCACCCTCTGCCTGGTGAGTAGAATCTGAATGATGCCTGTACTCTGTTAGAAAGGAACAGACGTTTTCATTACAAAATTCAGTCAAGCAGAAAAGTAGCAAAGTGAGCAGAAATTTTCATTTATATCCATGATTGAAGTTGCAGTGATAAAATTGCTAGGTTCAAGAATAGCCTTGTCCTCATTCTGTTATATGACACGGGGGATTTGGTCAATACGGAAATAGTTTTGTGATACTTAATTATTGAGGAAGATGCTGATGAATAGTTTTAAAATGTACATATCTTTTAACTGACCTTAGCTCCCCCCCTTCCAGGGTTTTTGTAGTATCTTTAAACAGATTCCAGTACCCCCTTATTATCAAGTCCATTATTTATTTGTTAAAATATGGGCTTTATGTTCCATTACCATAGAGATCCACAGTAATTTCTTTGCCTTTACTTGTGAGCATCATCAGCTGTGGGGCTTTCAAGTGACTCAGTGGTAAAGAACCCACCTGCCAGTGCAGGAGACGCGAGTTTGATCCCAGGGTCAGGAAGATCCCCTGGAGGGGGGCATGGCAACCCACTCTATTATTCTTGCATGGAGAATCCCATGAACAGAGGAGCCTGGTAGGTTACAGTCCATGGGGTCACAAAGAGCCAGACATGAGCAACTAAAAAACAACAAGTCAGCAGATGAAACAGAACTCAGATACAGGCCAAACCTAGACACCACCATCATGAGACTGGATTAGAGAGTGAGATCAGGATTTTCCAATTTCTCTGCTAAACAGTTCATGATGTACCTTTTGGTGTATGTAGTAATTTGCTGCCGCAAGCCCTCTTCCTTGGAAGTCCAGAAATTCAGTTCTTTCAGTTTTCTCGGGAGCAGTGAGCCCTGGCAAACTGACCTACAGTAATGAAGCTAAGCCTCGTTTACAAATCTAAGTGGCAGTTCCTAAGTCCACAGTCGAATGGTAACTGAGGGAGAGATTCTTATTTGGCCAGATCCATCCCCAATGAAAAGACCATGCGATTTTTGAAGGATGATTCAGGACTGGGTAATTTCTAAAACATTTTTTTATTGAAGAATTTGATGAATCATGTATACTTTTTTTTTAAATTCTGTGAGATATTGTGTCCCTCTTCCCTAGGTCGTGATTTGAGTACAATGACAGAACTCCAGTTCTTTCTGTTATGCTTAAACAAAGCCCTGGGAATTTAGAGCAGTGTTCTCATGCCAGTGAAAGGTTGTGCTAATTCCAAATACCGCATCCTAGATACTTCCTGGCTAGCTCTTTTGTTAAATGCCGTGATATCTTTTTTTCTGCGTCATTCTCTGCTTATCTACTTCCTCTTGCCCCGAATAGTTTTGCATCTTTTAAGGATATAACTTTTGTTTCTGGAAAGTTTTGAATTAGAACATCCCTGAATTACAGGGTGACATGTATTCCTCTGATTCTTAGGAGACACCCCCACTGTCTCCTAAAACTAGACGTTTCAGGTCTAGGCTAGACGCAAGAGAATCCAGAAGGCACTTAATATGCTCCCAAGGGGCACAGTGTGGCAATTGGGTGTCAAGGGGTCTCCCAGATAGAAGAGGTTTTGGCTGGAACAGCCAAGTCGGGGCATCGACAACACATGGAGTGGTAGCTGGTTGTAAGCCCCGAGGATGAATAAGGTGTCAAGGGTAGTAGGACAGACCAGCAGGAAAATGGAATGAAGCCAGTGAAACTCCTCTGCTCACCTTAGTGAGTGAGGAAGAGCCCAGGACATGGGGTCATGACGAGCAGATGCATAGATGGAAAGGAGAGCGGAGGGCTAGAACGATGTGTTTTATACTCAGGAAATGGTTTTACTGAAATTCTGAATTTTGAAACATTTGTACGTGTGACATGATCTGAGATCCATCTTCAGGAATATGGATAGTTGGAGTGGAGGTACAGCCCTTGGGGATAGAGACATGAATCGGTGATAAATATTTTGGGACAAAATAGAAGCAGAGTATAATGGGAAAGGGGACTCAGGTTCTACAACCAACTTGCCAGCAGGCATCACCCTTTGGAGCTCCCTCAATATGCTGAAAGTCATATGATGCACAGTCTTAGAAATCTCCCGAGCCTTCATCAGAAGGTGGTATTGGACTTCCCTGGTGGTCTGGTGGTTAAGAATCCCGACTCCCAATGCAGGGGACACGAGTTCAACCCCTGTCCAGGAAGATTCCACATGCTGTTGGGCAGCTAAGCCTATGTGCCACGACTACCGAAGGCATCACCCTCTAGAGCCCACGAGCTGCAGCCCCTGAAGTCTGAGTGCCCTGGGGTCCATGCTCCGAAACAGGAGAAGCCCGCGCACCTCAACTGGAGAGTGGTCCCTGCTCACTGCAACTGGAGAAACCCTGCACACAGCAGCGAAGACCCAGGGCAGCCACAAATACATAAAGAATTTTTAAAAAGGAAGAAAGAACAGGAACCGAGGTGGTGTCAGTGATGGGAAAGAACCCGGATGAAGGTGAAGTGGTGGAGAGTGATGGTTACCCTGGGAGGTGCCTTCTCTCCCCGACCCGGCTCTCCCAGGTCAACAAAGTGGATGAAACTACCCAGAGTGATAGGGTGTGAGAGGGTGTGAGAGGGTGGAGAGTCACCTCCAGACTCCAAAGCAAAGGGATCCTGGGAAAAACCGAAAGAAGGCGTGATCGTCAATGATGAGGTTGAACAAGAAGTGCACGATGAGAACTTCAAAAAGTGTGCAAAGATGGAAAAGACTGTGAAAGGCAGGAAGCTGGAAGGCCTGAGCACCTTTTCAAATGTTAAGAGTCTGCTAGTTGGGGAAAAAGCGCTCCCTTGAGCGTTGTGCTTCCCAAGGATCCGGAAGACTCTGGAGTTGGGAGAGGAAGTTGATGAAACAGGTGAGGTAGAGCGTCCCCTTGAAGAAGTTGGCCCCCAGGGTCCTCTGACATCTTCCAAAGAAAGGTTTTATCAAAGAAAGGATAAGAAAGGCCTTGTCCAGCCTTATCAGGATCGTCAGGGTGCCACCTGAGAGCTACAGTGAAGCCGTGGTGAATGAGAGCCCATCTCTAGGGTTTACCAGGTGAAAGGACAGGGTAACTGAGATCACTTACAGCAGGTATGAAGGGAACGTGTCATGGCCAAGCAGGAACGATTGGGGTCCAAGAGAGCCTCGCACAAGTCACAGAAATGTGACCATGAGAGTTCAAAAACCACGGTACCTCACAAAGTAACAGAGATTCAAGGAAGATGCTCTAATACCCAGCAGAACTGGAGGAAGCAAATTGCTGAGTTCCAGCCGTAAAGAAGAGCTAGATACTGCATCATCATGATAGGTTAAATGTGTGATCTCTCTGTCTTCCTTGACTTGAACTACTAAAGTTGTTATACCAACAAACAAGTTATGAAAATGTGATATTCTAAATAAAGCCTTTACATGGGGCTTCCGTGATGGCTCAGACAGTAAAGAATCTGCCTGCCATGCCGGAGACCCAGATTCGATCCCTGAGTCAGGAAGATCCCCTGGAGAAGTGAATGACTACCCACTCCAGCATTCTTGGCTGGAGAATTCCATGTACAGAGGAGCCTGGCAGGCTACAGTCCATGGGGTCACAAAGAGTCGGATACAACTGGGCGACTAACACTTTTCACTTTTGCCCTTGAAATCATAAGTTGTAAAACAGCAAATGAATTGTATGTGGAAAATAATAGTTGAATGGTTTTCTCTTCCCTTCTTTTGCTTCCACATAAGATAGATTTTGGCCCAATAAGGAATTGCTTATTGTTCTTTGTACAGTATTGTACAGTTCCAGGAGCTGATGGTCAGTTGGTATTTGCTTCTAATCTAGTACAGTTGCTGAAAGCAATGTTCTCCGTGTGGGTTTCCAGCAAAGGAATGGAACTGGCAACTGTAGGTCACCATGGAGAGTTGTGGAGGCTGTTGAATCCTCGGGCATGACTGATAAATCTGAGAAAGTCCAAGCAGAAAGTTGAGGACAGAGTCTTCCTTTGTAATCAGTTGTTCAGAGAGGAGTCGATGAGAAGGACAGGATGACTAGCTTCAGACAGAGAGTGGGAGGACAAATGTTGTCTGAGAAGACATAACTTAAGGAAGAAAGTGATATGGCAGAGAACTGACAGCTGATCTGAGGGCTGAGAAGACAGTCAAGCATTTGTTGCTGCTGACCTTGAAAAAAGAATTCTTGGATATCGTTGAAGCGAGGCCAGATGGTGATCAGCCAGGAAGAGGGGCAAGTCAGAGGCTTCATAATGACAGTCCATAACTTTGTTGAGAAGTTTATCTGTGAAAATGCCTCTTCCTGTTTTGATTATAGCCTGTCTCACACGTAGGTTTCTGAGTAAGGTGTGTGGACAAAACACACTGTATGTTTTTACTTCTCTGTATAATTTAAGGTTTTGGTGATCACTGGTGGTTCTCTTGTGTCCTCAAGCATCAGCCCGATTGGTATTTTGTTGTCAATTATGTGGGTTTTTAAAAGCCCCGTGATATAACCCCAATCAATTGCATCTTTAAAACCCATCAATTATGGAATTTTTTAAAAAGTCAGAAAGAAAGAGAAGTGTTGGGAGGAAGCAACCAGTGAGGATACTTGCATTTTCAAGAGATGAAATAGAGATTTTAACAGGATATCTCTTTAGTATGTGCCTTTCATGTCATCTCTCAAAAATTTAGAAGACTGAACTAGGCTAATGATAAATAGATATGAAGGAAACCTTATTTAAATTTCTGCATTTGAATTAATTGCATGATCATGAGTACAAATTATAATTGATGTTTGCTGGTAAACAGAGTTAACCATAGTAACAAATTTAATATCCCTTTCAGTGATTAAATATATGATATTGTGATGGCATATAGAACTATGCATACAGTCTTCCCAGTATATTCAGTCTTATGTTTATTTCTGCTTAGACCTGTTCTTTTGGAGTTAGTTTCCCCTATAACCTCAACTTGTCCCCTTTCCACTCATTATTCCTTCAAAGGTAGCCTTGATTTCAAACACTTGATGCTAAGCTAGTCTGCCCCATGGTGACCACTGACTATTGAGTGCTTGAGATATTCTGGTTCAAAGTGATGTGTGCTATAAGTGGAATATACCCATCAAATATCAAAGAGTTAGTCTTGGCAGCGGGGGTGGTGGTGAATGTAGGCAGTCTTAGTATTAACTTTTTACATTGATTACATTGTTGAAATGATAGAAACTGTGTTATACTGGGTTAAAGAAATTGAGAGAACAGAAGTCTGAGCTGAGAGAATGCACAGGAATCCATCTCTGACATGGCGATTGGGGGAGAGGGGACTGGACTTGCTTAATAGGTATAGAGTTTCCGTTTTGCAACATGAAAACAGTTATGGAAACTAGTTTCACAATAATGTGAATGTACTTAATGCAGCTGAACTGTACACTTAAAAAATGGTTACGATGGTAAATTGTATGTTATGTGTATTTTGCCTCCATTAAAAAGAAAAAGCTACTCCAAAAAGGGTTCTATAATGCAATAACCTGTGACTTAAAAAAAACAAAAACACCTTAATAAGATTAGTTATAATGGATTCTGTTAAGTAGACCTATGCTACCTGAAGGAACAGCTGAATCCAGTCACTTGGGAACTTGTTATAAAAACTGAATCAGCCCCACCTGGACTAGTCCAATCAGAAACTGCATTTTAACAAGATCCCCAGGTGATTCAAGGACAGGTTAAAGCTTGAGAAACTCTGTTCCAAATCATCTCTCAAAGTGTGGTCCATGAACCGCCTGAATCTGAATCCCTCTGGGGACGTGTGTTTTCACACGCATCCCCCGCTCACGGATCCAGTCCAGGTCTTGGGGCCAGAAGGGGATGGATCTGCAGTCCAGTCAAGCATCCCAGTGACTCTGAAGAAGCTTAGAGTTTGAGAACCCCCTGACCTGGAAAGATTATTTTCATAATCGTATCTTTGATGTTGGGGTAATTATAAATATGAGTAATAAGAAGATCCATTATTAATAAAATCAAGAATATGAGTAATAACTCCATTAAAAAAGAGGCAACAGAACAAAACACATAACTAATCTTGGGTGGTTTGGTGAGAAAGGCATGATTCAGAATTTATGAAATACTGTAATACTTTGCTGAAATAGTGAGCATTACTTAGAGTCAAGGTCCAAAGTTGAAGCTGATTCTCTTTTTTTTAACTAGGCGAATCCCTATGAGACTTCAGATTTCTAATTTGTAAATGTGAATTGAATTTGATCAGTGACTTTTACATTTCTAAGACCAGGTTAAACTTGGAAAGCAAAGAATTTCCTTTATAGGAACTTCTCCGGGGGTCCCAGTGGTTAAGACTTCACCTCCCAGTTCAGGAGCCACAAGTTCAATCCCTGGTCAGGGAGCTAAGTTATGACATGCCTCTTGGTCAGAAAGTCGAAACATAAAATGAAGTTATATTCTAACAAATTCAATAAAGACTTTAAAAATGATCTACATCAAAAGAAAATCTTTTTAAAAGTTTTAAAAAGCATTTCCTTTATAATTAATAAATGTGTGATTATTCAGAAACTCTGAAAGTTTTTACAGGAACTTAAATGCCACCCATGCACAAATTATTGAAAAAGAAAATTTGCTAGGAAAATCTAAAACTAAGCTCTGTCTAGTTATTTTAGATGTCGTAGAAGAGAAGCCTGTGTTAGTAAAGATCTTTTATTTTCATAAAAAATCATATATTCCATAAAATTTCTTTTGCCTTCACTGCACCAAATCACTAATTAAGACATTACAGTCAAGATTTTTCATATAATTTGTGTTCTATTGAAAGTAATGTCTAAAGAATTAAAATATTAAGATAAAATTTTATTAAAATATATACAATTTGAATTTTTTTATCCTTTTCTTAAATTAATTTATTTTTTATCAAAGGACAATTGCTTTACAGGATTTTCTTGTTTCCTGTCAAACCTCAGCATGAATCAGCCATAGGTACACATATAGCCCCTCCCTTTTGAACCTCCCTCCCATTTCCCTCCCCACTGCACCCCTCTAGGCTGATACAGAGCCCCTGTTTGAGTTTCCTGAGCCATACAGCAAATTCCTGTTGACTCTCTGTTTTACATATGGCAATATAAGTTTCCATGTTTCTCTTTCCATACATCTCACCCTCTCCTCCCCTCTCCCCATGTCCATAAGTCTATTCTCTATGTCTGTTTCTCCATTGCTGTCCTGTATATAAATTCTTCATTTTTCTAGATTCCATATATATGTGTTAGAATACAATATTTATCTTTCTCTTTCTGATTCACTTCACTCTGTATAATAGGTTCTAGGTTCATCCACTTCATCAGAACTGACTCACATGTGATCCTTTTTATGGCTGAGTGCTATTGCATTGTGTATATATACCACAACTTCTTTATCCATTCATCTGTTCATGGACATCTAGGTTGCTTCCATGTTCTAGCTATTGTAAATAGTGCTGCAATGAACAATGGGATACATGTGTCTTTTTCAATTTTTGTTTCCTCAGGATATATGCCTAGGAGTGGGATTGTTGGGTCATATGGTGGTTTTATTCCTAGTTTTTTAAGGAATCTCCATACTATCTTCCATAGTGACTGTATCAATTTACATTCCCACCAACAGTGCAAGAGCATACCCTTTTCTCCACACCCTCTCCAGTATATGAAAATGAAGCTTAAAAATGAAAAAGTTATGGCTGATTCATGTCAATGTGTGACAGAACCCACTGCAATGTTGTGGAGTATTTAGCCTCCAACTAATAAAAATAAATGAAAAAAAAAAACAAAAAAAAAATGAAAAAGTTAAAATTACCTTATATTTTCAAAAAGATTTTTTCTTTAGCAGAAAGGAAAATGATAGTTGCCAGGGGCTAGGGAGAGGAAAAAGCAGGAGTGTCATTCAGTGAATATAGAGATTCAGTTTTGCAAGGTGAAAAATTTTTAGAGATTTTTCCTACTATAAGACATGTATAGCTAGCACCACTATGTTGTTTAGTCGCTAAGTCATAACTGACTCTTGGCAACCCCGTGACTGTAGCCCGCCCAAGCTCCCCTGTCCATGGGATTCTCCAGGCAAGAATACTGGAGTGGGTTGCCATTTCCTTCTCCAAGTAAACATCTTTTAAACACAACTTCTTTTCAGTTGACAGTAATTTCACAGTTGTTGAAAGTCAGAATCTTGACATGGAAGTGAATAGATGTGTCTTATCAAAATCTGATGTGGAACCTTCAAAATTTTTTTAAGTAGGCATTGCTCTAAGTTTTAGATTTAATAAATTTTAATTTTAATTTATGTTAATTAATTAGATTCAATAAATTTTATATCAGTTTGTGTTATTTTATTAGATTCAATAAATTTTAATATTATTTAATTTTAATAAAAATTGAGAGGCTATTCCAGGGGATTGCCATATACCCCCTCACCCAGTCTCCCCTAATTGGGTTGGCCAAAAAGTTCATTCAGTTTTTCATAAAAGCAAACAAAAACCTGAACAAACTTTTTGGCCAATGCAGTATTAATATCTAGTGGTGCATTTCTTACAGTTAATGAGCCAGTTCTGATCTGTTATTATTAATACAGTCTGTCCTTTATTCATCCTTCATTTATGTCCTTCAGTTCAGTTGCTCGGTCGTGTCTGACTCTGCGACCCCCTGGACCGCAGCACGCCAGGCCTCCCTGTCCATCGCCAACTCCCGGAGTCCACCCAAACCCATGTCCATTGAGTCAGTGATGCCGTCCAGCCATCTCATCCTCTGTCGTCCCCTTCTCCTCCTACCCTCAATCTTTCCCAGCATCAGGGTCTTTTCCAATGAGTCAGCTCTTCACATCAGGTGGACAAGTATAGGAGCTTCAGCATCAGTCCTTCCAATGAATATTCAGGACTGATTTCCTTTATGATTAACTGGTTTGACCTCCTTGCAGTCCAAGGGACTCTCAAGAGTCTTCTCCAACACCACAGTTCAAAAGCATCAATTCTTCAGTGCTCAGTTTTCTTTGTAGCCCAACTCTCACATCCATACATGACTACTGGAAAAACCATAGCTTTGACTAGATAGAACTTTGTTGGCAGAGTAATGTCTCTGCTTTTTAATATGCTGTCTAGGTTGGTGATGACTTTTTTCCCAGTGAGCAAGCATCTTTTAATTTAGGTCCTTAGTTTTTATCTGAAATCCTTTCTCTGTTCCAAGATCCCCTGCAGCACACCACGTGACATTTACTTGCCAGGTCTCATCAGCACTCCATGACGGTCTGTCATACGTTCCTCACTGTTGGCCTTGGCAATTTTGAGGAGTAGTGGTCAGGAATTTTTTTAGGATACTTCTGATGGAATTTTCTTATGCTTCGCCTGGAGTTATGGGTTTCTGGGAGAGAGACCACAAAAATAGAGTGCCTTTTTCATCATATCATATCAAGAGACCTGTGATCAACAAGGTCTGTCATTCACTATTACTGTTGACTTTGATCATATGGCTGGGATAGTGGTTGTCAGGTTCCTCCACTATAAACCTGCTCTTTTCCCCTCACTGTGTACTGAACTCTTCAGAAGAAAGTCACTAGGCATACCCCACAAGGAAGGAATAGAGAATTTTGCTCCACCTCCTGAGGGTCTAGATGATTTTGAATTCTGCACAGGGCCTTTTACCACCCATTTATTTATTCAGTTTTAGTAACTCATAGACATTTTATATTTTGTGTTATAATTTAATACTACTTTATTAATTTATATATATATATATGTAATTGCTCAAGTTGTTCCAGTTTTGGCCTTTGGGAGTTCATTCATTTGGCTTCTGTGCTTATTTGAAATACCCTCTTTTATTGTTTTCTCCACAAGATGCCCCGGACTCATATGTTTTAGGCCCCAATCCTAGAATCCTCTATTTCTCCAAGGGACTCTAGTTCCTTTTTTTGCAAAATAATATTAAAAATAGAGACCTGGGCACTGGGTGTGCTCATTGCTACTAGAACATCTGCTTTTAGGTGCCTCTCAGAGTGAGGCATTATATTTGTGTCGAGTCCAGCTTGTGTGAATATTTCTGTAGCTAACTATCTGTATCTATATTAAGCCTAATATGCATTCATCCTTATGGCTCCAACTCTGATCTGTTACTTCATTGATCTTTCTGGCTCCTCCCCTGGTTTATCTGTAAATTTCACTGACAGGGGCAAGCCTGGTTCTACCACCCACCTTCTATTTACGCAGTTCTTCAATTGTACACTTGCTGAGCAGTACCAGAATTAATTCATGCCTTTGTGAGGTTTTAAAAAGCTGCAAAATAGCTAACAAATGTTTATTTTGTTCCTGTCTTTTTAACCTGTGTCTTCTGCACTCTTCATCATCTTGCATGTTCAGTTACTCAGGCATGTCTGACTCTTTGCAATCCCATGGACTATATAGGATTTTCCAGGCAAGAATACTGAGGTGGGTTGCCATTTCCTCCTCCAGGAGATCTTCCTGACCCTGGGATGAAACCTACCTCTCCTGTGTCTCTTATGTTGGCAGGCTGATTGTTTACCAGTGGGCCACCTGGGAAGCTTTCATGATTATAAGACCATTGTTATTCAGAGCCTGGGTCAAACACTGTTTCTCTCTTACACTCAGCATGCCATTTGTGTCTGTAAGGGAGACTGGGCTCCATTCACTTGAAAAGTCAGAGAGAGGGTTTAGAAGAAACTTGTAGGTTTCACTTCTTTTACCTTTTTGCTCATGCCGATTTTCAGGAATCCCATTGCTAGAATTCTCCCTCACCCTTTCCTTTAACTCCTTAGAGACAAGGAAGGGAGGTTACACCTTGGGCAGAAATCCAAAGACCTGAAATGTTTCTAGCCTAACACCAATTTAATCTTTGTGAATTCATAGAAACACCATTTATTCATTTGAGATGTCTGTCTTGAAGAACGTACATGTGGTTCTGGAAACTTGTTCGATCTGTTCAGTCCCACTGCTATTCAAAACTTTAGTAGAAGACTGGGTTTTGAGAAATTCCGCTCTTGGCTTTAACACCCTGCCCACCTTTCCTCCACGTGCCGGGATTCACAGTCCCTTTGGTTTTAGTTATAGTACTTTTACTCTCTATCGTCTTCCTGGAATCATCTGTCTTTTGTAAAGGAACGTAAAGAAACTGAAAAATACATTTCTGTCTTCAGATTTCATGTTGTGGGAGACTCTGTATTTGCCTGATTAATATTCAGTCCTAATCCTTCCTTTCAAAAAGAATTCCAGATTTTCCTCATTCGTGGAGACCGTGTGCTCAACCAGAATTATTGTTTGCAAACGCCCTCGCAGTTCAGTGTGGTCAGATGACATAGCTCTGGTGGATGGGATGTGGATACTGGGTGGATGTCCTTCCCACGTGAAACAACAGAGCTTTAACAGGGAAAAAAACCAAACAGAAGACCTTTATCCCTTGACCTGTTCCTGCCTGGAACTTGGATATAAACTCTTAAAATTCTGTGGCTATTTCGTGATCACAAAGCATGATGAGAAAAGCCAACACACAGAGGATGCAGTGCAGAACAGAAAGACGTTGCTGAGTCACTCAGTCATCTCCACCTCTTTTGCAACCCAGTGGACTGTAGCCTGCCAGGCTTCTCTGTCCATGAAATTATCCAGCCAAGAGTACTGGAGTGGGTTGCCATGTCCTTCTCCAGGGGATTTTCCTAACCCAGGGATGGAACCTTTCTCTTGCATTGCAGGTGGATTCTTTATCACTGAGCTACCAGGGAAGCCCCAGTGCAGAAATACAGGAATAACCTAGTTTCTGAGAGCATCATAAAACATCTGCAGCAGCTTCAACCTTAACATGAGACTTACAGGAGAGAGAATTCTATCATGACTTTATGCTACTGTTTGTCATGCATTCTTTTGTGTTTACCATGCATTCCATTCTGTGCAATAGAATGCATTTTTAACTGTTTTATATGACTTGCTAGTTAATTTAAGTCTGGTTTTATTGTTCTGTTGACAACATCGTAGATCGCAACATTATTTTATGGTGTAAAAGTGAATCCACTTTTATAAAAGCCAAAGAGAAATTGGCCAAGTAACCCAGTTTGACCAGACTTTAAAAAAACAGTGAGTTGAGTAACCACACTTGGATTGGAGTCCAGAGGTCCAGATTTTCAGGCCAGTTGCACTGCCAACTGGCTCTGTGGGCAAGCCACTTGACCCGGGTTCTTTTCCTCTCATCTGCAAAATGAGGTAATTTGAATAAGACAGTCCTCTCAAAGACCACCTAAGAGCCAGTGGATCGATGCCTGCAGAGTCCCAAATGAATTCGGTGCTGCCGTTTACCTTGCCAAGACTTTTTAGCTAAGAAGCCAAGCAGAGATCTTGTTCCTTAGCTGTGAAAATTCCTTTTCAACTGGAGTGTGTGTAATATAAATTGTAAATGTTTAAAACAAGAAACCAGGTTGTGTGATTACCAGTAAATATGCACAGTTGTATACTGAATTTAACTAATGGGATTGTTTTTGCTGTTTAGTCACTAATTCCTGTCTGACTCTTTTTGCAACTCTATGAACCATAGCCCACCAGGCTCCTCTGTCCATGGGATTTCCCAAGCAATAATACTGGAATGGGTTGCCATTTCCTTCTCCAGGGAATCTTCACGACCCAAGGATCGAACCCATGTTTCCTGCGTTGGCAGGTGAATTCTTCACAACTGAGCAACCAGGGGAAACTACTAGAATTGAATGATGCCAAATTCCTAAAATTGAACATTAACAGAGAGATGATTTCTCACTAGGATACTTAATTTATTGTGGTCTCTTTCACTTGGATTCTGTTCATTTTTTTTAACCTGAGGATCAAACCAAATAAACAAATTTTGTTTTAAAATTAAAAGTACTATGTATTTAACAGATGAGCTTCCCTGGTGAATCAGTGGTAAAGAATCTGCCTGCCAGTGCAGGAGACCCAATTCAATCCCTGGTTCAGGAAATGATCCCTGGAGAAGGAAATGTCTACCCACTCCAGTATTCTTGCCTGGGAAATGCCATGGACAGAGGAGCCTTGCAGGCTACAGCCCCTGGGGTCAGAAAAAGTCAGATATGGCTCAGCGACTAAACAGCAGCAAATAAATGGGTACCTGATGTATGCCACAGGGAACTCAGCTTAGTGCTCTGTGATGACCTAAAGGTGTGCGACGGGGGTGGGGGGTAGTGGGGCGCAGTAGGAGGAAGACTCTTGAGGGCGAGGATATATGTATACATAGAACTAATGCACATTGTTATAGAAAGTAACAGAGCATTATAAAGTGATTATTCTCCAATTTAAAAACATATAGAAATAAAATGCAAAAGATAAATAAAAGTAAAAGTGTGCATGGTTCTGTGTGGAAACTCCAGGAATATACTATCAGATTTTTTTTTCTTTTTAATTAAAAAGCTTTTTCTTAGAGCAATTTTACATTCTCTGCCCAACTGAGTGACCACTACAGTTTCCACATAGCCCCTGTGGCATCATAGTTGGGTTTTTTTTTTTTTTTTTTTTTTTGGTATCATAGGTTTTTAAGAATAATGTTTTTAGAATTAAAAAGAGAGAAAAGGTAAACCGTATTAAACTAAACCAGATTCTGAGAAAGGTTTTGTTATATTTTTAGCACTTCTCTTTCATTCCTTATTAAAGAAATTTTAACAGATTTTTGTGGTTTAATTGCTTAACATTTCCAATGTGTAACATTCTAGTACGTGCCATCAGTTTTGAAAGTAATATGAACAAGACTGTAAAATCCAGTCTTTGATGAATTTTATTCTAATGTTACAGTACAATGAGTTTTCTATTTTGCCATTAGTCCCGAGGGCCTATTAAATAGCCAGTATTAATCCTTTAAAAAAGCAATCTCATTTGAGGGACATACATTTCTTGGCTATGTGCAATATTAGAAACCTAAGGGCATCTTCACACAATGAAATGAAATGTCATTTTCCAAATAAAAAATACAAATCAAATATCCTTTTATTAAATTAATGTCATATGTATCCTTTTGATGAACACTAGATTTTACCAAGGTAAATATCTTCCGGTGACTTTGACTTTGCATTAAAATCTACTCCTTAGCAGATTGGCCTCAGGTCAAGTAATAAAGGACACTTTTTCGTTCGGCAGCTGTTATCCAGTTTATGCCTCAAGAACTATTTTAGGACAAAGTTGCGAGTATCCGATATCTTTTCCTGATTGTCTCATGAACTGATTTAGTAGCTTTGGCCCAGGCATTGAATCTTCCCAGATAACTACTTGTAAAAAAATAGAAAAACATTGCTTAGTAATTCTGATGTTTGTAAATATGGTAGTGCGTGTGTGTGTGTGTGTGTGTGTGTGTGTTAGTTGCCTAGTTCAGTTCAGTCGCTCAGTCGTGTCCGACTCTTCGCGATCCCATGAACCACAGCACACCAGGCCTCCCTCTCCGTCACCAACTCCCAGAGTCCACTCAAACCCATGTCCATTGAGTTGCTCAGTCATGTCCAATTCTTTGCAACCCCATGGACCATAACCTGCAAGCTTCCTCTGTCCCTGGGATTTCCCAGGCAAGAATACTAGAGTTGGATAGCCTTTCCCTTCTCCAGGGCATTTCCCCAACCCAGGGATTGAACCTGGTCTCTTGCATTGCAGGCAAATTCTTTATCATCTGAGCCGCCAGGGAAACCCAGATGTATATGGTAGTATGGCTTGACAGTGCAGAGCTAGTAAATTAGGCAGGCATCTTCAGGCCACTGTCAATTCTGGCCTCCTGTGGCCTTGAAAATGGGATGTCTCGGGTATAAAGTATTCTTGCAATGTTTGATTGCCTGCCCTGAGAAACCATGAAGAGTCCACTTGGAGAAAGATGTGTTGGTTTTTGATGAGGTTATTTTTGTTTCCCATTCGCCCAACTCATCTTTTTTTTTCATCTGTTTTATTTGTTGTTTTATAGTATTCCATGTAAAAGCAAAAGAAAAATGTGACATCATTTGCTTTATTATGTCATTTCTTTGCTTATAATTTACATCTTGATGTTTGTCTCTGGGGCTTGGTTATAGCCTTCTCAGGGTAGGTGCGTTACATGTGTTTCTGGGAAAGTGTTAGTCACTCACTTGTGTCCCACTCTAGGGATCCATCACAGCTGTCGTGGGGCTGAATTGCAGTGATGCACATGGAAAGCCAGCCATTCATGGACTCAAAGTTTCCTTCCTCACCAAGTAGCACCCACATGAAGCCCTTGGGGGCACCATGTCTCATAATTCTTGCATTCTTTGTGACCCACAATGCAATGCTGTGGACACCATCAATTGTTTCAGAGATTTGAGGAATAATAAGGCTCTTTATCCCCTGTGATTTGCTTAGACTTTTACCTAAGTATTATTTATTAAAATAAATACTTAAATTTCATGAGGCATCGTGCATGTTTGAACTAGAGACAGACTAAAATGCATTTTTAGAAAGAGAGTTTTAAGGAATCCTTTTGTTTAAAGGGTTTGAAAAGTTGCTTATTTTCCCCCCTTCTTAGAACCTTTATCTCTTTGTGTATCATTTGAGAAAATTTCATGTAACATACTATGAAATTTAAAAAATGGTTCTTGTCTTTGCTGACGTGTGGACAACTTATATTCCTTGCTTCTTTGTAGTTGGTTTTAATCTGTTCTTGCATGTCTTGCTTGAAGGATCATGGTACCTTTCTCAGTGGTTTCCTTGCTTACTCATCATCTTATGACAGTAGTCCATCTTTCACTTGATTAAAGAGTTTATCGTTTGGAAATCAAACGAGCATGACATTGCTGTTTAAAATGTCTTGTGGCCTGTCTTGCATCCAAAATGATTTAAAACCTTAGACTCTAAAACTAGAGTCCACCATATTTCTCCAGGCTTTTATTTATTTCTGGATATTTTTCCCTACCTACCTTATGTTCCAGCTATAGTGGACTTCTGCCTCTTCTACAGATATGGTTTGTCCTTTTTTCTTTCTTTGAACAGAAGGTTTCCTTTTGCCATCTGTCCATCCATACATCCATACATCCATCCAGTATGGTCCTGTTTGCTACAACTAGACCATGGATTGGTAGTAGAATATTAAACAAGATAGATACTGTCTTAACGCGTTCATTCCTACATGGCCCATTCCTGTTCATCCATTTTAGGCTCATTTCTACTGTTATTTCTACTTTGAGATCATCCCTGTATCCCCAAGCAGATGTGTTCACTATGTTGATCCATCACTTTATCTCTGTTATAGCACTTAATTTCTTCATTCACCAAGACATTTATTGCCTACTCTGTGCAGAATCTATACTGAAATTGGGGATACTAGTGAACAAAGCAAATAGAAATTAAGCCCACAGCTTACACAGTATGTTATAATTATCCAGCTTAAATATTTATGAGAATGTGAATTCTTATAGGACTTCAGGTAATATCTTTATACCTGAAGTACCAGCAGTACTAGAAATAATTTGCATGATATACAATTAAAAAAAAAACTATAGCAAAAGTCTAAGGAACAGTTTTCATAATTTAATTGAATTAAACTCTATGAAAACTATCTGTATTTGGGCTTCCCAGATGGCATTAGTGGTAAACAACCCACCTGCCAGTGCAGAAGATGTAAGAGATTTGGATTCATTCCTGGGTGGGGAAGATCCCCTGGAGGAGGGCATGGCAGCCCACTCCAGTATTCTTGCCTGGAGAATCCCCATGGACAGAGGAGCCTGGTGGGCTACAGTCCACGGGGTCACAAATGTATTATGTATGCTGTTTGCTGTTTTAGTCACTAAGTCATGCCCAACTCTTTGCGACCCCGTGAACTGGAGCCCACCAGGCTCTTCTGTCCATGGGATTCTCCAGGTAAGAACACTGGAGTGGGTTGCCATTTCCTTCTCCAGTATTATGCATATAAACATACAATACACATATGTGTATATATAGATTTTATTTAGAAAGTCGAAAAATGCTAACTTTTCTGTTAGTTTCAGATTAATATGTCCAAGAAAGAGGTGTGGACGATTATTTATTTTGATTCTTCTCCAATGATCGCCTTGGCGAAGTCAATCTGTAATTTTTTAACCCTAGTTGCAGTTAAGTGGCAGGTTTTTGTATGATTAATTCACAGAGATTCACGTTCAATAAATTAAAATTTCACTTTAAACACATAGAAAGTTTTTAACCATCAAGGTAAAGTGACAAGGAATTTGGCTGTTTATGGCAGCAGGACTCAAAATTCTAAAGATACTTCTCCTTCCTGGTTTGACTACTTCATCATTCTAAAAGCAGCGTAACATCTCTGAAGTTCTTTTAGCCTGTCTTTCCTTGATACCATCACCGGGATAAGATCCCTGGGATGCGGATGGAAATGATGTGAAGCTGTTTTCTTTGTTTGCAGTTGGTGAGTTTGTGAGCGATGCCCTCCTCGTTCCTGACAAGTGCAAATTCTTACACCAGGAGAGAATGGATGTCTGTGAAACCCACCTTCACTGGCACACCGTGGCCAAAGAGGTACCAACCCTTTCATCTTCCTCCTTGTTAAGTGATAGTCTCCTAGGTCTGATGCACAGTGACACTGTAGGGGGTGTTTGGAGGCAACAGCTGTCTGTTGATAAATGTAGCTTTTTTTTTAATTATACATTAAAAATAGAAATCTTCATGAATATTTTAAGAGGCTATCTTGAGACAACAGCTGTGTTGATCAATAAGTTATTATTATTATTTTTAAAAGCTATCCATGAGTATTTTATGTTTAGTTAGATTTGTTATGCTATGTCATATGTTATAAATTAGAAACTATAAGTTTATACTCTCTAAAAACCTTAAAATATATCTTTAAAAAAATTTTTGTATTTATGTCTTGTTTTCATTTGACATGTGCCAAGTTTTTTTGTGTGTGTGTGCCATGTTTTTATAGTTTTAACTTTTTTCTCTGTTATTCATTGGGGAATACAGTGGTAGAGGAGGAAGTAGCTTGTCCAGTACTGACATGAAAGGTGCAGTTAGATCTGAGTTTTGCGACCAATTTTGTGTTCAGCGAGCCACGCTGCCACCATCATTTCTCCATAGTGAGTAAGTCTGTGGCACCAGTTCTGACTTTTACTAACCCCCTGCTTTTAGCAAAGCCAATAAGACATAAAGCAGTTAGCATAAAATGTCACTTTTTGATATTATTGCCTTTAAAACTGCTTTGTCCCTTTATTATGAAGTTTTTCTGATAAATTTGTATAATTTTTTTTTCTTTGTAATGAAATCAGTCTCCCAGAATTAGGCTCCTTGGTTTAGCTCAGTGATCCTTGAGTGAGGTCAGTTTCGCTCTGCATCCCTTCCCAAGGACGTGAGCCAGCGCCTGGAGATTGTATTGGTTGTCACAGTTTTTTTGGGACAAGGGGTGATACCACTGGCATTTGGTGGCCAGGGGCCAGAATGTTCTGCTAAGCATTCTTCAGTGAACAGGACAAGTGTCCTTTTCCCTCTAGAATGATCTGGCCCAAAATGTCAATGGTACTGAGGTTGAGAAACCCTGATCTAGCTCCACTTAGCCATTGCATCATAGCCTTAAAGCTGTTAGGCAAAAAACACCACATAAGATTGAGCATTAATTTTGCCTTTTACAAAGTAATATGTTGTGCAACATTGTCTTTATATAAAAATGTTTCAGAGATAATTGATATTAAGAAAACAACCTAGATGATTTAAAGCCCAGTACCCATCTGATTGGGCTTCCCAGGTGGCTGGCTCAGTGGTAAAGTATCTGTCTGCCAATGCAGGAGATGCGGGTTCGATCCTTGGGTCAGGAAGATCCCCTGGAAGTAGGAAATGGCAACCCTCTCCAGTATTCTTGCCTGGAAAATTCCATGGACAGAGGAGCCTGGCGGGCTACAGTCCATGGGGGTGTAAAGAGTCAGACATGACTTAGCAGCTCAGCACCCACACACACACACACCTGACTACCTCATTTTTCATTTCTTATTGAGTTTAAAAATTTTTTTTTGCTACTGAGAAACAAAATAAGTCTAATTCCTATGAGGTCAAAGTACACTCTATAAAATTTCATTGTTTACTTATGTGTGTTGAATTATTAATCTTTCCTCTGTCACCACTGGGTGCTTTCAAAGCTTTATGTTGATTTTGGTTTGTGGGAATTGACTACGCCAAAGCCTTTGACTGTGTGGATCACAATAAGCTGTGGAAAATTCTGAAAGAGATGGGCATACCAGACCACCTGACCTGCCTCTTGAGAAACCTGTATGCAGGTCAGGAAGCAACAGTTAGAACTGGACATGGAACAACACACTGGTTCCAAGTAGGAAAAGGAGTACATCAAGGCTGTATATTGTCACCCTGCTTATTTAACTTACATGCAGAGTACATCATGAGAAACGCTGGGCTGGAAGAAGCACAAGCTGGAATCAAGATTGCTGGGAGAAATATGCATAACCTCAGATATGCAGATAACACCACCCTTATGGCAGATAGTGACGAGGAACTAAAAAGCCTCTTGATGAAAGTGAAAGAGGAGAGTGAAAAAGTTGGCTTAAAGCTCAACATTCAGAAAATTAAGATCATGGCATCTGGTCCCATCACTTCATGGCAAATAGATGGGGAAACAGTGGAAACAGTGTCAGACTTTATTTTTGGGGGGACTCCAAAATCACTGCAGATGGTGATTGCAGCCATGAAATTAAAAGACGCCTACTCCTTGGAAGGAAATTTATGACCAACCCAGATAGCATATTAAAAAGCAGAGACATTACTTTGCCAACAAAGGTCTGTCTAGTCAAGGCTATGGTTTTTCCAGTGGTTGTGTATGGATGTGAGAGTTGGACTGTGAAGAAAGCTGAGCACCGAAAAATTGATGCTTTTGAACTGTGGTGTTGGAGAAGACTCTTGAGAGTCCCTTGGACTGCAAGGAGATCCAACCAGTCCATCCTAAAGGTGATCACTCCTGGGTGTTCATTGGAAGGACTGATGCTGAAGCTGAAACTCCAATACTTTGGCCACCTCATGGGAAGAATTGACTCATTGAAAAAGACCTGATGCTGGGAGGGATTGGGGGCAGGAGGAGAAGGGGATGACAGAGGATGAGATGGTTTGATGGAATCACCAACTCGATGGACATGAGTTTGAGTAAACTCCGGAAGCTGGTGATGGACAGGGAGGCCTGGCGTGCTGCAATTCATGGGGTCACAAAGAGTCGGACACGACTGAGCGACTGAACTGAACTGAACAAATCCCAGGAAAACGACAGGATTTGAAGGAGAAATCTTTAATGACTTTAAGTTCTGATTCATAGCAGAGGATAATTTCTTCTTTTCCCAAGGCTTTTACTTTGGAAGTGAGCCAGGAGAGTTGCAGTTTCTAGAATGATATAGATCCAAGTGAGAGTACCTTCCATCCATAAAGGAAGTGGAAGTGAGTTGGGGGAATATATATGTGGAACCATCACTACTTCCTGATATGCTAACGGGACTGGAAAGAATTGATTCTCTGATAACTGTTCACTGTGGAGGCTTCTACGTCTTAGCTCCCAATTTTTTTCTACTCCTATTGTTTTTGTTCATTTCTATAGTATAACAACATCTTATTGTTTATTTTCTAAGTCATTTGCGACCCTATGAACTGTACTCCACCAGGCTCCTCTGTTCATAGCATTCTCCAAGGCAAGAAAACTGAAGTGGGTAACTTTTCCCTTCTCCAGAGGATCTTCCTGACCCAGGGATTGAACCCATGTCTCCTGCATTGCAGACAGATTCTATGCTGTTGATCCACCAGGGAAGCCCCATAACAACGTATCTCTATTAAATAAGTATCAAAAGTTAAAAATTAAGGGTACCAAAGTCACTTGTGCTAAAGAAACTACTGCAAATCCACTCAAAAAGCAAATGATTCTTTCCACCGTAATATTGGTCTCAATATGCTGGTCTTGCTATAATTGGATTTTCTTAAAATGAAGCACATTTACTCCAGCACTTGCTGTTTTCTCCTTACTTTTTGTAGACCTGTAGTGAGAAGAGTACCAACTTGCATGACTATGGCATGTTGCTGCCCTGTGGAATTGACAAGTTCAGAGGGGTGGAATTCGTATGTTGCCCACTGGCCGAGGAAAGTGACAATGTTGACTCAGCAGATGCAGAGGAAGATGACTCAGACGTCTGGTGGGGTGGAGCAGACACAGACTATGCAGATGGGAGGTAAGGTGACCTTTGCGTTTCGTCTCTCTTAGGTGCCAGAACATCTAACATGTAGTTTTGTTTCTGCTATAAATGTATGTCTTTCTATTTCTTATTTATATGATCTCTCCCCCTCCCATTGAAGTTTGCTTTTATGGAATAAAATCTAAGCATGAAGTTCTGTTCTGGTTATAGCCTACCGTTTAATTTTAGTATATTTAATCATCCATCACTGAATTAATTGTAACTATTTTATTTTACCCTCAGAAGTTGGAATCAAAATTCCACTGGTATTATAATAGGTCACTGGTAGTTCTGCAGAGACTTGAGATCTGGATGAATGACATGGCCATCTGTTTTGGTCTGTAGTTTAGAAATTTGGGGAGGGGATTTGGGGATTATTTCATCAGTCATTGGCTAAATCTGAATTTTTGTTAAGAAGGATTTTGTTTCTGTTTGCGTGGGTTTTTGTTTTTGTGGGTTTTTTGCCTTTGTCATCTTGTCCTTTATAAATGAGGTCAGAGGCAATCATAAATGTTTGCTAAAGTTCTTTAACTGACTTTGGTTTCTGTGATTATTAATAAATATATTTTCACCTCATTTTCTTTGGAATCTAAATCCCATAATTTATAGATTTTTATTTTTATTTGAAGGCATCATTTGTATTCAGATCATAAAATTATAAAATCTAAATCTTTGGGTTAGAAAAGCCATCTGATTTAGTCACATCCCCAAAAGTGATGATGATGTAACACTTCACTTTTTCCTGCAGTACTTTCTCAGATGTTCCCAAATGTTACAAATTCCCAAGTAGAATATTAAATATGACTTGTAGGGCTTATAGTAATTAATGTAAAGTTTTCTGACTTTTATGTAATTAAGCACAGGTTTTTTAATAATATATTTTAGAATTTTTTTAGTTTTTTTTTTTGATTGGAGGATAATTGCTTTACAGAATTTTGTTGTTTTAAAATAGTTTTACAAAAATACATATCTATTTTACAGATATATAAGAATCTATGTACACTGAGGATCCCTAATTGTCATTTTTATCAGTTAATAATGCAGGCTTCTCTTTGGTGTGTTACCAATTGTTACCATAACTCTCTTCTTATTAGTTAAGCTTTCTTGTGTTCCCTCTTTTACGTGATTTAGAAAAATTGAGTTCAGTGTAGCAGAACAAGCAAATTCTAAACCACAGGAGAAAGAAAGAAAGGAAAAGTGAGCTGTATGCTTACAGTATTTCTTTATGTTTCTAAGAGATGTAAGTTAAACAGTATGAACTCCTGCTCCCGGGGCAGGAAACATCAGTGAGAACCGGGCTTGTCAGTGGGAAAGCTTCTGAGCGTTGCATTCTAGCCCATGGTTGGCTCTCTCCGCTGTGTTCCATGTGCCGGGTATAGAAATGTCCATTGGTTTGGATTTCATTGCTACTTTGTCTAAAATTTGGAGTTGCTTAGTTTTTTTGATGGCTTTTTCATATTCTTCCTCAGTCATACATGGATTTGAAGGCTTAAGGGTGAATTCGTGAGAAAGTTGTCCTGAGGGCTCTTACCACCCAATGCCAGTGCAGTCAGTATTAAAAAGGGAAATTTGGGGGTGTTCAGCCATTTATTTTCTTTTCTCCTGGTTTGTTGGATGCATGACCACTTCTCATCACTGAATTGACTCAGTACTTAGTAAACAACCCAGATGGTGGTGAATAAACCAAGACAGCTCCATGGTTGCTCTTAAAATCATATGGAGCCAGCTGTGTACTTGTAACCCTGTATCAAGGCTGTTGACCCACCATTCATGATCATTCATACATGAGGGACTTTTTGTAATTAAATGTGGGCATTTGTGCTTTTCCTGAGAGTGACAGACTTTTACCAGACTCTCTTCTGTATTTAATGCATTTTTTTTTTACATCTTATAAAACCTGCTGTTTACTGGGAATAGATTTTGATGTGTCTTGATCTTTTCCTCCTACCCTCCTTCTGACATACTGAGCTAATTGAAAGTGTTTCTAACATTGTATCTTATGAAACCCTCTTCAGTGGCCCGTTCTTCTCCTACATCCCATCTCACTGGTCCTGGAACGAGATCCACAGCGCTTCCCCTTCTGGCCTCGAGTCACTCATTTATTTATTATGAGTCTCTCATTATTTATTATTTACCCATGTCAAAGTAGGTAACTATACCTACTTCGATACCCATCCCTCTGGTTATGTGTCTTCTTTGTTACAGTCGCCAAACTATAGAATACCAGTATACTGTTTTTTAACACTGCTTTGGTTTTTCTTTTAATTTATTGCATTATCTATTACTGGAGCAACTAGTGTATTAAACTAGATTTGACACTAGGACCACAGTCTTAACTGAAGGGCTTAGACAAAAGTAGGTCATGTGGTCATCTTACCTATCTCTGTGTTCAGTAATATCACCATCCAGGTTGACATTCAGTTGAAATGTTGGCTGGATCTTTCCTGATCCCCTACATTTATGTGCCATTCTGCTGTCTGCAACAGTTACACCTTGAACCCTGTCATCACTAAGAGATGCTGCACCCACAGGGTCTCCAGCTTTGACATTACTCTCTAAATACGATCTTCTGATCTTAGACCTAAAATACTAATCTGGTCCTAGGGATTTCACCCTTACTTTATAACAATCACCTCCCTAATTCAGGCATTTAGTTCATTTTCTTCTTCTTCTTCTTTTTTTTTTTTTGGTTCTTTCTGGCCAGGATGGAACCAGGGGGTAAGGATTTTTACATATTCCTTTGAATATCCTGGATTTATTGATACCCTTAACATTTTGTAAAGATATTTTCATCAGTTCTCCTTATGTGGGGAAAATTAACTTCCCCCTTTAACTGCTTCTGAGCTTTCTAAGGTTGACGTTTAATCCCACCAGTTAATTCCATTTCTTATTCATGCTGTAACATCAGCTGGGATATTAATGTTACTGGATATACCTAATCATCACTATTTGATGACCTAACATCATTAAGAAGGCTACAAATAATAAATGCTTGAGAAGGCATGATAAAAAGCAAGTCCTCCTTTTGCTGGTGGAAATGTAAATTGGTGCAGCCACTATGGAAAACAGTATGGAAGTTCCTTTAAAAACTGAACATAGAAACCATGCCCACATGCTAACACACGCTAGAGACTGACCTTGTGAAAGTCAGGAGTGTGAGAAAGTATTCGTTAATCCCTTTCAGTTAATCCCTTAAAGTTCATGCAAGGAGAGTACTGGAAGGAAACCCTGTGAGTATAAACAGTGTGGTTGATGATTTGTTTCTCAAAAAAGTTTTACAAAATCATGAAAGAAATCTCACTGGACTCTATACTTGGTATTGACCTATGTGGGATAAGAATCTGAAAAGGAGTGAATACATGTCCATGTGTAACTGACTGGCACTTCCCAGATGACATTAGTGGTGAAGAACCCACCGTCCAGTGCAGGAGACATAGGAGACCTGGGTTCAATCACTGGGTCAGGAAGATCCCCTGGAGAAGGGCATGGCAACCCACCCCAGTATTCTTGCCTGGACAATCCCATGGACAGAGGAGGCTGGCGGGCGTGGTCCATAGGGCTGCACATGAGTTGGACATGACTGAAGCGACTTAGCATTCACCATATGACCAGAAATCCTATTCCTAGGCGCATATCTGGAGAAAGCTCTAATTCAGAAAGATGCATGAACTCCAACGGTGCTCACTGCAGCACTATTTACAATAGCCAAGATATGGAAGCTGCCTAAGTGTCTATCAGCAGATGAACAGAGAAAGAACACAGTGTGTGTGTATGTGTGTGTATCCAGATATGTGCTGTGCTAAGTCGCTAGGTCATGACTGACCTTTGTGACCAAAGAACACCAAGCTTCTCTGTCTATGGGATTCACACACACACACACACACACACACACACACACACACACACACACACACACACACACCACCAAGCTTCTCTGTCTATGGGATTCTCCAGGTAAGAATACTGGAACACACACACACACACACACACACACACACTCAACACCAAGCTTCTCTGTCTATGGGATTCTCCAGGTAAGAATACTGGAACACACACACACACACACACACACAGTGGAATATTGTGTACTTAGTCACTCAGTCATGTCCTACTCTTTGCAACCTCATAGACTGTAACCTACCAGGCTCCTCTGTCCATGGGGATTCTGCAGGCAAGAATACTGGAGTGGGTTGCCATGCCCACCTCCAGGGGATCTTTCCAACCCAGGGATTGAACCCAGATCTTCTGCATTGCAGATGGATTCTTTACTATCTGAGCCACCAGAAAAGCCCCCAATAGAATATTACCCATTTATTAAAAAAGAATGAAATAGTGACATTTGTAGCAACATATATGGACCCAGAGATTATCATAATAAGTGAAGTTAAAGACATGATATCACTCATATGTGGAATCTAAAATATGTTACAAATAAACTTATTTGCAAAACAAAAACATATATAGAAAACAAACCAATGACTGCCAAAGCTAAAGAGGGGAGAGAGGGATAAATTAGGAATTTGGGATTAGCAGATATAAACAACTGCATGTAAAATAGATAAACAACAAGGTACTACTGTATAGCACAGGGAATGAATGATATTTAATATCTTGTAATAGCCTATAATGAAAAAGAATACAAAAAAGAATATATATATATATAATTTATAATTGCATTACTTTGCTGTACACTAGAAACTAATGCAACATTGTAAGTCAACTATACTTCACTTTTCAAACTAAAATTTTTTAAAAAAGAAAGGAAAAAATGACAAATTGGAACTGGAAAAAAAAGTATTGGTTAGAACTTAATAGAATAAAGTATCAAGTCACTTGCACCCCATCATTTTTGAACGTGTTTTTCTGTTAGCCCTGCAGGCACGTATGCCTTCATTCTCTTCTGGCAAAGCTAGTGGGCAACACGAGGGAGATATTACATCACTGACCCCCACACAAGCTGGGGGGCTCCAGAACAAGCCTGCCTGTGACACGTCAAATGCAGGATCAAAATAAGAATTTCACACATCCTGCTTGACAAGTCCTTAGGAGACACCATATGACTTGAAAGGGAAAAAGAAAAAGGAACTCAGCTCCTCCAGAATAAAATTTGATCCACAGCTTAATGCTCTTTGTTGACTGGTAGGTAGTGAGATTTGTTTTGGAAGATGAGTGTTACCCTATTGCTAATGAGGCATCTGGAGGAACATTCTTTATGGGATGAGCTCTGTTTTATGACCTCATTTGAAAAAGAGGCAAGTCTTTTCAAGGGTTGAGTAGAAACAAATCAGTTAGTGTTCCCAAAATTTATTTGTAAGTAACTCAGTGTTTATTTCTCAGTGTTGTAATGATTGGAGTTTCCCAGGTGACAGTGGTGGTAAAGAAGTCGCCTGACAGTGCAAGAGACACAAGAGACTGGGGTTCCATCCCGGGGTCGGCAAGATCCCCTGGAAGGGGGCATCGCATCCCACTCCAGTTATTCTTGCCTGGAGAACCCCATGGACAGAGAAGCCTGGTGGTTACAGTCCATGGAGTCACAAAGAGTGGGACCCAACTGAAGCAACTTAGCACGTAATGACTGCGTTCTCAGGCCACCTCAGAATACCTAATTATGTGATCAGTAATGCAGCTTACCTATGTTAATAGAGTACAGACTCCAGCCACCTTGGGTGAGAATTTTTCCATGGGAAAATTCCCTTGAAAAACTAACATGTAAGACCAGTCACATATCCAGTCTAACCTTGAGAGTGAGGACCTGGAGATGCTCCCATCTGGAACAGCAGAATCTGACGAGAAACCGCATAATTCACAGGGGTTGATGGATTTTGTAGAGCAAAAACTTAAAGGCAGACCCTTCTAGTTCTCCGATAACAGCCTTTGCCTCTCGGGACTATATCCTTACATTTTTTTCAAAGCAGAATCAAAAGACATAGCTTCATATGTTGAGAGTTGCAGGCATTAGTGAGTATGTGCTGACAGGTAACCTCATATATCTTCCTGGATAATTAGATGATTTTTTTTTTCCTTTTGATTGAAAAAGGACCCATTATGATTGATCTAGATGAGTGATTGCTTGTGCCTGCAGCTCACCATGTCCTTCCTTGAGTCTGTATTTTGTAGCTCAGGATCGTTTCCTTGGTTATGTGTGTCGGGGGGGCAGGGGAGTGGTGAACATGCTTGCATGTGCAGATGGGACACATAATGCCTCATGACGTTCACTGAATCAGTTCTGGTGATCACCGTGGCCTGCACTGCCCTGGAAAAGCCAGGCCCGCATCAGTGACTCTCTGGGTGCAGCAGGCTCTTTATATTAATATAATTTTTGTTTTTCAATTATTTTGCAAACAATTCACAAAAATTAAAAGGATGGTGAGCAATAACTTCATTTAGAAATTTTAGTAAGAATTAATATAATAAATATCTTAATTTTCTAAAAATATTTTAATTTGAATTAAAACTTAAATACAGTTAAGCTAGATTTTTATTTCATCTCTTCCTGGTTTTGAAGGTAAGGATTTCCGAAATGAGCAGTATCCTTTGAATAAAAGTAGCAGCTAATCAGCCCCCAGGCATGAACCCGAAGTATAACCATGTTAGGAATACTGATTCCAGGATCAAATACATCTCTAACTCGGTTCTGACCTCATACTTGCTGGTCGTTTTGTTGCACCTGCATTTTCACTTGATAATTGTTAAAAAATCAATACTTTTAAATTTAAAAGTTCATAATTTTGTTGAAGAAAAAGCAGTGCTATCTTCTATTTTATAAATTAGAAAATATTTTCAAGTTTGGATTTATAAACACTCATGGACATCATTAATCCAGTCCTTTTTTTATACATTTTGTGTTAGTTCTTCTCATCACTTTTAAGATACTCTTGCATTTGGTATTTGTCAACTTCTGAACTGGTTCTGTTATATAAACACCATAAAAATTTGTTGCACACACATCATAAAGACGGAAAGAATACTACCACATGTTTTTAGCAATTTTAGCAATAGTTTCTGTTTTTGTTGCAAAATACTGAATGATGTCATCCTTCCTGTAGAATGACTGACTGAATGAGAATGCCATATTTTCTTTTTGTTCTTAGAAATGAATTGCTCACTTTGCAGTTCTTGGGCTTGAGAAAATTCATCTAGACCATCATCATCTGAAGAGTCATGGTCTGAGGTTTTACTTGTGCAATCAATTTCAGTCATCTTCTGATTTGTTTAATAATTGTAACACATCTCCTGTCAATTTTCTCTCATTTGCCAGTGTGGAAAATGAGAATTTTTTATTTTCACTTGCATGCAGTGAAAGTCCCTAGACTTCTTTCATTGCTTCTTGAAAGATGATGCAATATTTTGGGAACAAAGTAATAAAACTCTGATAATTCCCCTATTGCATCATCTTTCTAGGCAATTCCCTCATTCTTTTATTTTAGTATTTGGTCTTCTTAGCACAGTTGAAATAATTAATGAGTAATGATGAAATAATTCCTGGCGTGATAAAAATAGAAAGATTGTGCAAAAAATCTTAGGTATCAAAAAACTCCATTTGATTGATATGGTAATCACAACATAGTATGAGTTTCATTCCATTTAAAAATTATTTTAAGAAAGTGTGAAAGTCAGAAATATGGACCCTTAGATGTAGATAGAACTGCTCAAAATGAAACTTAAAATGTAAAAATTATGTTCAGTGGGCCCTCGTGGTAGGATTAATAGCTTACCCTGTTTATTCAAGAGATTGTATTTATTATGAGGCCTATGTGACTTTTATTAAATACTTGACCTAATTTTCTATAAACCAGGTACTCAGTAAATATTTGAGTTAAATTGAATTGGCATTCATGTTAAACACACACAAAGACATAACTGGTAACTCAAGGTTAAGCTAAGTGGGCTTTAAAACAAAAACTACCAACGACTATCACTCCAGATATGCAAGAATTAAGTGCAATTGCATCAGAAGTCTCTAAAGCGAGAAATATTGGGGAAAAAAAATACTGAGGCAACAGGAATATTTATAAACAGCACCTTTACTGTAATTACTAATTGAATATTTTTTAATTGCTTCAATAAGTAAAATAAAATAGAATAAAATGAAATGAAATTGGAGTTGTAAAGGAAGATACGATGCATCTTTATTTGAACTTTCAGATAAAAATCCATTTGAGAGACTTTCTTATTTGAACCAGCAAGCATTTTTTGTTCCGTAGTGTCAAGCTCTTTATTAGAAATAACAGTAGGTATTAATAATAATTTAAAAAATAACAGTAGACAAAAATTTTAGGAAATACAACTTGTCATGAGACAGTTTCAGCTCCATTAGCTATTGGCAAGCATTGTGATTTTAAAAATAAACAGACACTGCTGTGGGACTTCGGTGACTCAGCAGTGAAGAACCTGCCTGCCAAGGTGGGAGATGCAGGTTCCATCCCCGGGGCAGGAAGATCGCCTGGAGAAGGAAATGGCAGCCCATTCCAGGATTTTTGCCTGGGAAATCTTATGGACAGAGAAGCCTGGTGAACTGCAGTCCATGGAGTTGCAAAAGAGTCAGACACGGTTTAGCGACTAAACAACAAAGCGCTGCTGTATTTAAAATGATAACCAACGAGGACCTCCAGTATAGCACATGGAACGCGCTTATGTGGCAGCCTGGATGGGAGGGGAATTTGAGGGAGAAGGGATATATGTATGTGTAAGGCTGAGTCCCTTCATGGTTGGCCTGAAACCATCACAAAATTGTTCTTCAGCTATACCCAATGAAAAATAAAAAGGTTAAAAAAAATGAGGAAACAAACATTAGTTTGGAGCAGTGATTCTCAACTGGGGACAGTTTCATTCCCAAGAGACCTTTGGAACCATCTGCAGACATTTTCAGTTCTCTCGGTTGTGGGGGAGGCGATCAGAGGCTCCTGGTGTTTGATGGGTAGAGGCCAGGCTTAGTGCTAAGCATCCCATTATACACAGGACGGCCCCACAGCAAAGAAAAGTCAGCAGAGCTGTGGTTTGAGAAACTGGTTTCTTCAGTAGTGGAAAACTAAGGAAATTGTTCTTTAAAAAAATTTTAAAGCTTTTCTCTTACCCTGATCTCCTGTGGACAGAAAAGCAAACAGCCCAGGAGTCTGACTTTTGAACACAGCTTTTGTACAGATGGAAATGTTTGGGATCAAAATAAACCTTCCAAACCTAAGTGCATCAAGAGCTGAAAGAGTATTCCCAAATGATGGATGATTAAGGCTTCTTATTTGCACCTAGTTCCTTCATTAAATCCAATCATTATGTCACTTATTTTCTTCCTTTTCTTAGTGTCACTATTGTTCATTTTGACTATACTAAGTACTAGCATATTTTCTGCAAAAAAAAGATAATATTCAAAATATTGGAGCATTTAGAGACCTGGCAGACAAACTCCAGTGAAGTTATTTTCCCCTTACATCTGATTAGAAAATATTTAAAATATGGTGATTTTTCAGAAGGATTTGGGCCAAAGAGAAGCACCTGTAATTTGACGTTATTGTAAGTTCTACGTTTCTGTTTGTTCTTCTTTTTGTTTTTATTTAGTTATCTTTACAATGTAAAATTTTCATTTTTAAGTAACATCTAGATATTTTAAAAATAATTTTGTAATTTGCATATGTATCTCTTCAATTATGTATATTCCTTCAAGATTTGTTCACTTGTGTCATCATTGTCAAATTTTTTTTTTTGCTTCTTTTTTTACATTACAGAAGTCAAGTTTTTGAATTCCTTAATAAGTCTAGATTTGCCTCCCAAATTAGGTAATAATTGCTTTAAAATAGCTTTCCAAAAATAGGACAACTGGGTTAAAGAAATGAATGTTTTGACAGCACTTAACATTTATTTAAATGTTTATGCCCATTTACAGTGAGGTTTGGACAGCAGGTTAATTTATTTCATCATTGCATATTCACCAATATTGGGTTTTTATCATTATTAAGAACATGACCCCTTCCTTATATCGTCAGGTTTTCAGACTATGAATGTGACGAGGGCATGGACTAAATTTTATTGCCTTCCTATATCCTTGCCTGTACACAAGTAGTAATAATCGTAAGAGATACTACATAATCTTGCTCTGTGCAAACCACTGTTCTGAATGCCTTGCATATATTAACCTGTCTAATGTTCACAGCTTTTTAATATCTGTTAGTTGTTTGCAGACTGATTTAATGTTATTTGGGCTTTTCCTATGCCGGGAACAGATTTGTGCTGGTGTATCTCTTCTTGAGAATTTACATTTTATTTCTTCTGCCAAGTAAATATTTTAGGTATTTCAAGTGTAAAATCCAACAGAACCCTTCTGTTGATTTTGATTCCATTAGTTCTATGTTAATGAAATGCCATTAATAATCTACACTTGTCTTCTTCAACTAAATTTCTTCATTCTACCTTGAGTACATATAAATTATAACTTTAAGAATGATTAGCTTATTCACTTTTGATCAAAAATGTTTCAGAATAATAAATAATTTTGATTAAATAATTTATATGTGAGAGACATTAAACAATTTTGATGTTTACTGATAGTATAGTGTATGCTGATTCCCTGTTGTTTAATCTGCCCTAGATGTGAACCCTCGGTCGGGGAAGTTGGGGGTGGTGGTAGAGTCTAAAAGTTTGTGTGCTTAGCAGCTCAGGCATGTCCAACTCCTTGTGGCCCCATGGACTGTAGCCTGTCAGGCTCCTCTGTCCAGGGGGATTCTACAGGCAAGGATACTCTAAAGCTTTAGATTAGTTTAATACAATGGGAAATGTGAAAAAGTATATATACATTGGGACACATGCCTCAGAAAAAGACAAGCTGTTTCTCATGTTCTTGCTTTTTATTTATTTGTTTGCAGAGACAGGGGGATGTGATTAATGAAGGGACAGAGAATTTATAAACCCCACTTCTACCTTAGTAGAGGTCTCTTCAATCTAATTCTCGTTGGAAGAAAAAAAGGGCATCTTATTCTTATATCTATGTAAATTGTTCCACAGAGATTTGTCCTTTTTTTGTAAAGAATGGGATTGTTATGAACAGAGAGAAATATACATAGAAATTACATCTCCCTTTGGTCAATATCTTGGCCATTTTAATGGTGTTATTGATTTGATCACATTATTTGAATCAAATAAGATAGGGATGGATCTGATAATATAGCCTTTGAGCCCATCATGTTAACCTGACTATTTATGAAGGGGAAATGATAGTCCAGTAGCCCCAACTCAAGGTAACATGTCAAAGTATAAAGCATAAAGCATAATGATGATAAACTTACTTTGACTTGAGGACAGTTGTGTCCATGGCTTCATTTGAGCTGTTCATGGAGTTCTAGTGTAAATAATAGGTGTATGGTTTCATGATGTCTTGCTCTATCTTTCCTGCAAGAACTTGTGACCCAATAAATACAGTGACATAGCCACAACTATTGGGCACGTTTTATTGTACCCTCTACATGAACACCATTAAAAGAGATTTCTTTAAATCCATTTATCAGGCCCTATAGGAAGCTGGGACTCACCTTTGTTCCAGAAGCAGAGGGTTGCTAATAACACTGGGTTCGTCCCGTTTTCAGTCATTTCCCAGAAAATTAAGTAGAGACCAACACGGCTGATGCTCAACATAAGGAATAAAATCTTGATCGTGGGGACTACTGCAGTCAGCTTAAGAAGTTCTTAATGAGGCTTGATTTGTGGGTGGCACAGTGCTAGGTATAGTTGAAAGTTGAATTAACTGTGGTCTGTGTGCTCCAAGAAATTTTCTCAGAAAATAAGCACCAGCTGGTAGTGTGGAGGGTTCATTGCACAAACACATTATTTGTGGTTTGTGAAAACTTGTCATTGAATCATGGAGGAAGTTATGCCCATCTTGTCTTCCAGTTAGCCTGGGAAGTTGTCGTAGCCTTATATGATCTCAGGCGGTTGTGAGATTGGATGTCTATTAGTGAATCAATTCTTTCTCAGTCTTTAAAATTGGCTCAGAGAGAGACGCTTCATTTGACTTAATATTTTGCCTGGATGTCTAGAGTTAAAATCTGTTGAATATATAATCTTTCAGCTGCTTTTCTATCCTGCATTTTCAAAAAGTGGTAGTAGATACTCAGAGGGGGGGAAAAGCAAAAACTTTGGAGGAGGGTCACATCCTGAATCATGCAGCTGATACATTACCGCCTTAAAACTCTGCCAGTGGATGAGTCAGAAGACTAGATTTGATGAAATCAAATCTTTGTGGCTTTGAGAGCTAAGTGTCATGGTGCTGGTTTGGCAGCATCTAGTACTGTGAGGCTGTATCACTGAACCTTGAACTGAAATATGGGAACTAATTTGAAAATGATGAACAGGAGAGAAGCATTTTCTCTTGAGGGAATTGGCTGCCAGCTCTGAGGTCTTATTAAAAATGCTGAATTTCTGGATTGAATGAGCTTGAATAGCATGTATGTCAAAAAGAAAAACAAAACACTTTAATAGCCTTAACCAGATTAGGAGATATGCGGCCAAACCAGTGGGGTTTGTTTAGGTTTCTAAGCAGGTGATGGTTGGAAGAGAAGATGCCTTTGAAGTTCAGGGTTGGCTTGCTGCCATCCCAGGCTACATCTGGCAGTGATCGTTGTGCTCACTGGGATCTGATGGTGCAAGCTGCCCAGTAACCAGATACCGCTGAAATGAGAGGTGCTGGTGGATGATTCGTGTGTAAAAGTTGTTTGGATGGTTGGATATTCAGTGCTGAGAATTTTACGCCGCTGAGACATGGAAGGCCTCTTTGTACTCCCGTTGTCTTTTATATTTAGATTTAATTTTTAAAATTTTTAATACAATTTTTAAAGGCTACTTTCCATCCACAGTTCAGTTCAGTCGCTCAGTCATGTCTGGCTCTTTGCAGCCCCATGAACTGCAGCACACCAGGCCTCCCTGTCCATCACCAACTCCTGGAGTTTACTCAAACTCATGTCCATTGAGTCAGCGATGCCATCCAGCCATCTCATCCTCTGTCATCCCCTTCTCCTGCCCTCAATCTTTCCCAGCATCAGGGTCTTTTCCAATGAGTCAGTTCTTCACATCTGTGGCCAAAGTATTGGAGTTTTCAGCTTCAGCATCAGTCCTTGCAATGAATACAGTTACTACAAAATATTAGATATATTCTCTGTATTATGCAATGCATCCTCGAGCCTATCTTACCCCCAGCAGTTTGACCTCTCACTCTCCCAGCCCAATATTGACCCTCCCCCTTTCCTTCTCTCCGCTAGTAACCGCTTGTTTGTTCCCTATATCTGTGAGTCTGCTTCCTTTTTCCTGCTATATTTTTTAGATTCTGAAATCATACAGTATTCATCTTTATCTGTCTGGGCTTCTCTTCACTTAGCATGTGTGTGTGTGCTTAGGCACTCAGTCGTGTCCGACTCTTTGTGACCCCATGGACTGCAGCCCACCAGGCTCCTCTGTCCATGGGAATTCTCCAGGCAAGAATCCTGGAATGCATTGTCATGCCCTCCTCCAGGGGATCTTCCCAACCCAGGGATCAAACCCAAGTCTCCCATGTTGCAGGCGGATTCTTTACCACCTGAGCCACCAGGGGATATAATGCCTTCCGTATCAAAATTCCATCTGTATTGCTGCAGATGGCAAAATCTTTGTTCTTTTTGATGACTGAGTAGTTTTCCATAATGTGTGTGTGTATACATACATATATGCACATATATCTCTGTATATAAATATATATACACACATATATGTGTATATTTTATGACTGAGTAGTGTTCCAGAGTGTGTGTGTATATACACACACACACATATATCTCTCTATATAAAAATATATATACACACATATATATATCTCTATATAAATACATATACACATATATGTGTGTGTGTTTTATGAATGAGTAGTGTTCCATAGTGTTTATATATGTATCTATGTTATATATATATATGTAAATACATAGAGATATATTGCATCTGTTTTATCTATTCATCTGTTGATGGACACTTAGGTTAATGCTGCTATGGACATTGAGGTGCATATATCTTTTCAAATTGGTAATCAAAAGGCTATGGTACTGGCACAAAAACAGGCACACAGATCAATGGAAAATGACAGATAACCCAGAAAAGCCCACAACCTATGCTCAATTAATCAACAATTAAGGAGACAAGAGTATACAATGGAAAAAAGACAATCTCTTCAATAAGTGGTGCTGGGAAAACTGGACAGCTACATGTCAAAGAATGAAATTAGAACATTCTCTGATACCATATACAAAAATAAACTCAAAATGGATTAAAGACCTAAATGTGAGACTAGATAAAAACTCATAGAGAAAAACATAGGCAGAACACTCTTTGTCACAGCAATATTGTTAAAGTCACAGCATTATTTTTCTTTTGGATCCATCTGCCTATAGCAAAAATAAACAAATGGGACCTAATTAAACTTAAATGCCTTTGCATAGTAAAGGAAACCATTGAAAAAACAGAAAAACAACCAACAACAAACAACAGAATGGGAGAATAAATAGTTTCAAATGATGTGACTGACAAGGAATTAATATCCAGCATATACAAACAGCTCATACAACTCAACATCAAAAAAGCAGGCAACATGATTGAACAATGGGCAGATGAATGGAAAAGACATTTTTCTAAAGAAGAAATGGAGATGGCCAACAGACATATGAAAAGATGCTCAACATTACTGATTATCAGGGAAATGCAGATAAAAACTACAATGAGATATTATCTCATACCTGTTAGAATGGTTCTCATCAAAAAGAACACAAATAGCAAATGTTGGCAAAGATGCGGAAAAAAGGGAAACCTTGTTTACTATTAATGGGAATGTATATTTGTGCAGCCACTGTGGAAAACAATATAGAGGTTTCTCAAAAATAAACCTAAAACTGGAACTACCATATGACTCAATAATTCCACTCCTGAGTTTATATCCCTCCAATGCCTTTTAATTAAACTGTCCAAATTTCCTGGATTACAAAGTAATTAACAATGAAGAAAATACAGATCCTAATGATTATAACAGGTTTCTGGCAGTAGTAGCCCCCAAACACGAATTCCTTGTTGAAACCAACATCTGGATTTTGTTATCTTCAATGTAGAACCCCTAGTTTAGATGGAATTCACCATTGTTCACGTCTCAGTGGCCCTTAAAACTATGTATTTATTTTTTTGTTTTTTCTTTTGACCTCAAAATCCACATAACAGCATATTATACTCAAAAAGATTTCCTTCACTTGAGCCATGTAACTCATCAAATCTCTGGTAACAATCAGTTTCCATGCTGGAACTTTATTTTGAACTTGGTTATATGTAAATTGGCTTCTAGGAGCCCTAAAATAGGAGTACATGAGGTTTCCCACTCTCAGTCTAAACTAGTACCAAGACCCTATCACAAAGAACTTAGCAAAACTTTCCTAACCTTTGGAAGGAAGTCAATCCTCTGGAAAATAATCTCCAGATACAGTAGCTGACTCTATTCATGATTCTGTATTTGATGATACAGCCAACCACAAATCAGAAATATTCACACACAAAAATTTTTTTCAAGAAGTTCCAAATAAGCAAAACTTGAATTTACTGTATACCAACCAACAACTATTTACATAGCACTTACTTTGTACTTAAAGCTGTTTACATATTAGGTTGAAAATAACCTGATGATGACAAAGTGTAATGGAGAATGTGTGTGTTATAGGAATATGGTAGAACCTTGAACAACTTAGGGGCTAGGGGCACAAACCCTGAGCACAATGGAAAATACCAATTTAACTTTACAGTCAGTTCCAATAAAGTATTTCCACATATAATGTCATCAAATTAAGACAATAAAGACATTCAGACCATGAATCTGGTTGTACTATCTTTACACATTCGAAGATACAACAAATGGATATTCATTGCTTTATGTCCTGTTTTATCCAACACATTGTGCCGTATAAATAGTTATAAGGAAAACTGAATGCTGAGCACATAATGGGCTATAAATTCTTGTGTATTGACTAAATTGTTTTAGTAAAGTATCTGTAACTCTGGAAAGGATCTGCCAATGGATATACCAAAATATATCATGGTATTAGAAGTTACTTGAAAATATATTTATAGGAGAGCATGGGCTTCCTGGTGGCTCAGACAGTACAGAATCTGCCTACAGTGCAGGAGACCTGGGTTCGACCCCTGTGTTGGGAAGATCCCCTGGAGGAGGGCATGGCAACCCACTCCAGTATTCTTGCCTGGAGAATCCCATGGACAGAGGGACCTGGCGGGCTGCAGTCTATTAGTCGCAAAGAGTCGGACATGCCTGAGCAGCTAAGCGCAGCTCAGCACACCATTTTGTTGAGTGCAATAGTAATTCAAATTTTATAAATGAGTTGCTATTGTAAATATCTCCTTATAGCAAATAATGAAGTCTTTTGCGTTTGAGACCACTGTTTACTGTTAGTTAAACTTGGTTTTCCAATGTATTCTGCTTAGGAACAGGTTGCCAGGCCGGTGTGAAGAGCTCTTACTGTGGTTGTAGAGGTTGCACTAGAGAGTTACTATCTCATCATGATAGCTGTTCCAGTACCAGTAGTCATGAGATTAATGCTGTGGAAACTAAAGATGGTAACACATACTAGCTACAAACCTGGAAAAGAGACTATCATCGTAAAAGAATCCCAAAGGGTCAGACACGACTGAGCGACTTCACTTTCTTTCGTGAAAGGGCAATATTTCATTTATGGTCATTCAATGATGATAGAACACATTTGCACTAAAAAAAAAAATCTGTGTGGAGACAGAAATCTAATGTAGTAGGTGTACCCAAGTAGTTTAGGAAAGAAAAAACTTGTTAGTGAATAAGATGATCTTTGTTTCAGAAGTATCTTTGAAAGATAATCCATATATGTGGAATATAGAAAAAAATGGTATAAATGATCTTATTTGCAAGGCAGAAATAGAGACACAGATGTAGAGAACAAATGTACAGATAGCAAGGGGGAAAGGGGTTAGAATGAATTGGGGTTGACATATATACACTGTTGATACTATATATGAAGTAGATAACTATACTGCTCTATAGCACAGGGACTCTACTTAATGCTCTGTGGTGACCTAAATGGAAACGAAATCCAGAGAAGAGAGGATATATGCAAAAATATTGCTCATTCACTTTGCTATTCAGCAGAAACACAACATTTTAAAGCAACTATACTCCAGTAAAAATTAATTAAAAAGTAAAAATAAAGTGTGCTTTGGACCTAATAAAATTTTCTTGAGCATCTTAACATCTAACATGGGAAAAATTGGAATAACCTGTGCTTGCTTTCAGAACTGAGTTAAAGAATTGATACAGATGTATGTTGAAGTGTAAAATGTACAGTTGACTTGTTTATAATGCACAGCTTGGAATTGTGAGGACAGGCCAGTGTGAGGCTGTTTCCTTCATCAACTCACTGTCACACTGTCAAAGAGCAAAGCTTTCCTTAGGGTGCAATGACTAACACCCCACCTCTGGTTTGCTAATCATCGCTATTATGACATGTCCCTTTTTAATTAGGTCTTTAGAAAGTATTGTAGGCCTTGTAATTATTGTAATCAAAAATAAGCAATAATGACTTAAGCACTCTCTGTCCTAGATGAGACTGAGAACCTTATTAAAATAAACTTGGATTGTAAACAACCATAATGATAATTTATGACTTTAAATATGCAGGAGTCCTTGTAATTGAGGGAAGGAAGAGAATAGTAGAAAATATGATTTCCTAGGATTGGAAAATGACTGTAAAAATTAATGTGGATCCATTGGGCTCTTCTGGACATTTAAAAAAGAGATTTGATAGATGTTGAAATAACAGGAAAGCATTTTGTTTTCAACTTCTGTATATGTGAAGACCTTCCATTTTATGTTTAACTTTTATGATATCTTCAGCTTGACTGATAAATCAGGGAAAATGTATATCAAAGTTTGAATCCTTTACTTCCTGGAACATGTGGTTCATTGTTCCTTTTTAAGTGTTTATACCTCCCTTGAGTGTTAGTCGGTTAGCCTCAAGTAGTTCTCAGGAGAATTTTATAGTTAAAATTGTCAGAAAATTGGAGCCAAGAAGTCACATGCATGTTGAAGTGGTAATGAAGCACTTCGGTTTTATGAAAATGTTTATGGTCACAGGCCAGCAACGTTGCGTTTGAAGGAATTTAATGATGGTAGAACCAGTCAGAGAGGAGCAGGATGCCAAGACCGCATTTTTATAGCATCTCCATATACCTAACCCATCGAGCGCCCAACCTGAAGCACAGCTCATTATCACTACTGAAACACACTTGGCATTACTTAGGCACAGGCCATTGCTAACAAGACAGGCTTTCCCACTTCCTTCCGTGTGAAAATGTTCTTTTCCAACCCGCACGTGGGGAAATTTAATTAACTTTGTATATCCCATCTCTGTCATGATTACTATATCTAGAACATTTGTGATCTTCAGCCCTGACTCCTAATTAGAAAAACAGGGTTTTTTCTATCTTTGGCATTAGTGGAAAAAGTAGTTTTCCTCATAACCTCTTCATCTCCCTAATCAAGGTGCCCGTACAAACAGGCCCACATGGCCTCTGAGTGGAAGAATCTAAATATTCACAGGACGTGGGGCTTCCCTGGTGATCCAGTGGGTAAAACTCAGCACTCCCAGTACCGGGAGCCCGGGTTCAATCCCTGGTCAGGGGACTAGATCCCACAAGCCACATCCCACAGCTTTAAAAAGATAACTGAGTGAAGATTTTCTGACCCAGCTTCTTGCCACTTCTCCAGCCTCACCCTCTGCCTCTCTCCCCACTGCCGACTTCATGTCACACGAGTCAGCATGGCGATCTTCCCCCACCCCAAGACTGATGAATCGCTCTGTAAAGGTTTTTCCCCAGTTGTCTGGATTTCTGTTCAGCTTCTCAAAATGAATTCCCCTGATTATTCTTTTCAAGACACCCTCCTCCCAATATGCTCAGTCTCACCTACCTCTGTATTTAACCCTGACACTAATCACACCATTGCTATTTCATTTGCTTATTGTCTGTCTGTCCCCCAGTGGAATGTAAGCTTCCTGAGGGCAGGGACCTCCTTAGCGTTTTCTCCTCGAGAGCCTCAGAATCTAGCCGAATGCCTGGTCCACTGTATGTATCTGCTAACATTTTGCCTGAGCTTTTATTATGCTATTGTTTAAACCATAGTAAAATGCCCTGGTTAATCCATACTAGAGAGTATCCTTTCAAGGAATTTTTCACATCGATCTTGGAATTGGGAAGCAGATTGAATTTTGCTTGTAGGGCGTGAGGGGTGTCAGGGAGGGATGGCATGATCAGACCTCAGAAGGCCAGATTCTGTCGCTAGTTACATGTGGTGTTGGAACAGAATATATTAGCAATGCAGAAAGTACATGGCCATCTGCTCGGTTATCTGTGATCTTTCAAGAAGGGTCGCTCTTCAATTTTAAAAAGCAACAACAGGGAGACAAATAGTTTTTCGAGGCAGAAGCCCAGTGTGTCTCCCTTTGCCTAGAAAAGCAATAAAGCCTATATCCTTTTCTGCTTCACTGCCCCCACCAAAAAACAAACAAACAAAAATGTATAGTACCATTGTACTTACTGGAAATGGAACAACAGTGACTCCCAAATTTATGTATTTGTGTCCTAAATTTGTAGTCCTTCATTTGCAGCTGTCTGCTGGAGGCTTCTGCAATAGATTTAAGAATCTAGCATCTAAATTCCATCATGGTCCAAGCATTTGACCATGCATTTCTGTACCTGGCCATCCATTCTCCCTGCTGTATCCTCCATTGCTGTCAGTAACTGTTCTCCGCCCAGTCTGTCCTTCTGGAGACATCAGCTTCATCTTCCCACTGACCCCCTCCAACCAAATAGCTACCAGTTCTGTCGTGTTATTTTCTCAAAGCTCTCACTTCCCGAGTCCTCCTCACCTAGACTCCGAGAGCCTTCTCCCCCGCCCACTGGTCACCCCAAACTTATCTGTCCTTCATACTTCTGCCAGCTCATACCTGTTGAAATGCAACCAGTCTTGCCACTCTTCTGCTTAAAGCTTTTCTACATGGCTCTGTTACCACTGGTAGAATAAGGGCAAACCCCTCAGTCTGTAATACAAAGTTCTGCCTAATGTATCCAAAGCCTGCATTTGCCCACTTACTGACGGTACCACCTGAGGTTGGGTGTAGACAGATGTACAGGCAGACCTTGGCGATACGATGGCTTGGGTTCCAGAGTGCCGCAGTAAAGCCAGCATCATGACAAAGGGAACCACACAATCTTTAGGTCCCTGGTGTATATAAGTTGTTTATACTGTACTCTATAGTCTCAAGTGCTCTATAGCGCTGTCCAAAAAAAGTGTGCACACCTTAATTTTAAAAATGCTTTATTGCTAAAAATGCTATCATCTGAGTCTTCGGCCAGTCGTTAACATTTTGCAGTAGTAATGTCAGAGATCATTGACCATAGATCACCATGACAAATATAATAATAGCAACAAGATTGGAAATATTGTGTGAATGACTGGACTGTGACACAAATTGGAAAGTGACGCTGATAGGCTCGCTGCCACAACCTTCAGTTTGTGAAAAATGCAGTATTTATGAAGAGCGATAAAGCGAGGTCTGCCTGTATCTATTTCTTCCTGGGAATGGAGGCCCCTCTCCGAGAATCTGGGGCAAGACAAGGGCTTGAGGCAGTCTCTGCCTGTGCTGGAGGAAGGAACTGCGTGACTTGTCATTGCTTCCCAAGTAGAACTGCTTATTTTTTCACAGGAGAGATGAGGGTGGAACCACAGAATCAGAGAGCTTCTCTCCTTTCCAAAGAGCAGGTACTTCAGAGGTGTTCTCAAAAGAAATGTGAGGCTGGATCTTGCTTTGTGGCTTTTCTAAAGGGCTTTGTGGCCATTTCATGCACAAAACATCTATAGCTTTTTATTGTGTCTCCTGTGTGTGGAGACACAATTGAAACGGATGCTAGGCACGCAGCCTTTGTTGAAAGGGCACCTGTTCAGGGCATATTCCCTTATTAGTACTTTTATTCTTTTTCATTGAGATACAGTACATGTACAATGTTGTGTTCGTTTTAGGTGTACAACAAAGTGATTCAGTTTTCACTTCAGATTCTTTCCCATTATAGGTTATTACAAGTTACTGTATATAGTATATAGTGCTATACATATGACCTTGTTGTTTATCTCTTTTATAGATAGTAGTGTGTATCTGTTAATCTGGAACTCCTAATGTATCTCTCCCCCACCTGCCAGTATCCCTCTGATCCCCGGATTCTGGAAGATCCGCTGGAGAAGGAAATGGCAACCCACTCTAGTATTCTTCCCTGGGAAATCTCATGGACAGAGTAGCCTGGTGGGCTACAGCCCATGGGGTCGCAAAGAGTCGGACACGTCTTAGTGACTGAGCAACACAACCAACCAGGAATGTGGGGAATTTTGTCTGTTTTATTCCCAGCAGTAACTTCAGGGTCTGGGACAGACTCACCGGAACCTAGAACCCACTCAAATATGTTCAATGACTAAGGATCATATAGTGTCAACTTTCTATCCCAAGTACACACCATCAAATCTTTGGATATGAGGAATTTGCTCATTCACAGTTTTCTGGCATAATGTCTAGTTAACCAAGATATTGTTTCATGTATCAAGATTTTAAAATGACTCTGAAAGTTTTTAATCACCTTAGGTGCTTCTCTTTAGTCCTGGTTGGTTCATGAAGCTGTCAGGAAAAGAATCTGCTTTTGATTATACATGGCTTTTCTTGCCTCCAAGATAGTCATTTAAAAAAGCAATTTGGAAAAAAAAAAAAAAAAAAAGCAATTTAGGCTCTTACAATAATTATATTCCAGCCTTAATATTTCTTAAGTCTTGCTAGAATATCATTTTCTCCCTTTCCACATATTTTTATGATTAAATTTAAGACAGCAAGTGTACTAAATACTTTAGGCTATATCAAAAATCTAAGGACATTTTTCAACAGAACCCTAATGACATTGTTTCACCCACAAAATTAACAGTATTTTTAAAATGTCATCAGATAGTCAGATTTTTCCTAAGCCTGCATTGGTCTTCTCTGCGTGTTTTTCCACACCAGATCCCAGGCAAGACCAGACCTAGCATCTTACATCCTTAACTCTTAGGCTTTAGAACAGCCCTTTTAATATCATGACAGCAAGTTAACAAAGAAGCTGTACCAGTTTTCTTAGAAACTGCCCATCCTCTGGTTTGTCTTATGTCCTCGAGGCTCTATTTAGATTGTTTTTGTGTTCCTGGAATATTTTTCTTATTATGAGTATGTATTGAGAAAATGAAGAAAAGATAGATTGTTTTTCAAATGTTCTAAAGGAGTGTTGCTAGTTACACCAGACCTTGCTTTAATGCTCCTCTTCTCTCTTTGCTGTTCTTGTGTTTTAGACACTCACTAGATTAAACAGGGCAGCCTTTAAAAGTTGGTATAAGGCAAAGTTGCTTCTATGCCAAGCTATCACTGTTATAATTTTCCTTCACTTTGCTTCCATTCCTAGCATCCTACATGAATACCATTTGTTTTCTGAATTGCAAGAACTTTAGTAACCAACACACCCATAAATTTAACCCTGGATTTTATTCATATTAGTAAGACCATGGGGTGATAGAATTCTGAAGATACAGTCTGTCACATGGGGTTTTTGAACTTTCTTGTTGTTCAATTGCTAAGTCGTGTCCGACACGTTGTGACCCTGTGGACTGAGCACGCCAGGCTTCCCTTTCCTTTACTGTCTCCCAGAGTGCTCAAACTCATGTCCATTGAGTCAGTGATGCTATCTAACCACCTCCTCCTCTGCTGCCCCATTCTCTTGCCCTCAATCTTTCCCAGCATCAGGGTGTTTTCCAGTGAAGCAGCTCTTCACATCAGGTGGCCCAAGTATTGAAGCTTCAGCATCAATCCGTCCAATGAACACCCAGGACTGATCTCCTTTAAGATGGACTGGTTGCATCTCCTTGCAGTCCAGGGGACTCTCAAGAGTCTTCTCCAGCACCACAATTCAAAAGCATCAGTTCTTCAGTGCTCAGCCTTCTTTATGGTCTAACTCTCACATCTATACATGACTACTGGAAAAACCTTAGCTTTGACTAGATGGACCTTGGTCAGCAGTGATGTCTCTGCTTTTTAATATGCTGCCTAGATTTGTCATAGCTTTTTTTCCAAGGAGCAAGCATCTTTTAATTTTGTTTTAGTAGTCACCGCCTGCAGTGATTTTGGAACCCAGGAAAATAAAATCTGTCACTGTTTCCACTTTTTCCCCATCTATTTGCCATGAAGTGATGGGACCGGATGCCATGATCTTTGTTTTTTGAATGTTGTGTTTTAAGCCAGCTTTCACTCGCCTCTTTCACTTTGATCAAGAGACTCTTTAGTTCCTCTTCGCTTTCTGCCATTAAAGTGGTATCATCTGCATATCTGAGGTCCTTGTTATTTCTCTCGGCAATCTTGATTTCAACTTGTGAGTCATCCAGCTCAGCATTTCACATGATGTACTCTGCATGTAAATTAAACAAGCAGGGTGACAACATACAGCCTTGACGTGCTCCTTTCCCAATTTTGAACCAGTCCGTTATTCCATCTCAGCTTCTTACTGTTGTTTCTTGTCCTGCATACAGGCTTCTCAGGAGACAGGTAAGGTGGTTTTCTGAATTTGAAAGATTAAGAAATTTTGTATTCCCCCCTCTTAAGATATTTCCTAGGACTGCCTAACATCTGACTCTTGTTTTCTGATAAGGAAGATCAAACTCTGCATGCAGTTGTCAGAGATTGCATTGATTTTGAGTGTTTTGCAGGAATATTTCTGTGGGATTTAGTCATGCATCATTCATTCATTCACACACCTGAGCCGGGTGTTGTGTCAAGCACTGTGCATGTGGTCGTGGCTTTATTTCTCTCTTACATGGTACTTGTTGTAGGTCAGATGCTCTTCTAAGTACTTTGCAAATTTTAACCCGTGTGTTTTCCGTCATACCCCTGTGAAGCTTCCTGTTACAAGTTTGCCATTTACAGATGAGGAGAAGGAGGCTCCAAGAGGTTCAGTAATTTGCTCATGGTCACAGACCTGAGATTCAGAACCAGGCAGTCGGGTCCCATACTTCATACTTTTATGCATTCTGCCATACTGAAGAGCCCAGCCTCCTTGGACCCTGCATTCTGCCCTCTCTGAAGGAGGCTAGAGGCAGAGATCACTGTAGTTCCCGCTGTATTAATAGAATTTTGGAACTCGAACTTCCTAAAGCCCATGAGGACTCTCAGTTTATTTCCTCGCATCTCTTGTGTCCTCAGATCAGGACCCAACCTCCCATGCTTCCCACCCCCTCCTCACCCCTAGCCCACCATCCATGCCAGGGGGCGGCAGTATTTCTGTGAAGAGCCAAATAATATTTGAGGCTCTGCAGGCCATATACGGTCTCTGTCACATATTTTTCTTTGAGTTTGTTTTTTTTCCCCATTCATCATCTTACAACACTTGAAAAATCTGACAATCACCCTTAGCTCACAAGATGCATAGGAACAAGTCATGAGCTGCCCCCTGCTCCACGTTGTTGCTGTTCGTCCTCCTTTGTGTCCTCTTCAGCTGATCCTGTTTCAGGCGCTCAGGGTCTCCTCCCCCCCCCACCACCACAGGGCCTTTGCACTGCTCTTCCCATTCCACCTTGTGGGGAGCTGTCTTTAGTCCTTGGACTTCATTAACTTTGAGCTTTATTTGGGTCACATTTCAGTTCCCTTCCCTGTAGATGCCTTGTCATACACCTCCAGACCTGCTCAGCTCTCATTTTGGGCCTCCGAGCCCTCCATAACTGTTATTACAGTCGTAATTTTATATTTCTACAGGTGATGATATCATTGTGCTTTGGGCTATTCAGTTCAGTTCAGTCGCTCAGTCGTGTCCGACTCTTTGCGACCCCATGAATCGCAGCACACCAGGCCTCCCTGTCCATCACCAACTCCCAGAGTCTACCCAAACCCATGTCCATTGAGTTGGTGATGCCATCCAACCATCTTATCCTCTGTCGTCCCCTTTTCCTCTTGCCCTCCATCTTTCCCAGCATCCAGGTCTTGTCACATGAGTCAGCTCTTTGCTGACTCATATTTTAGGTGGCCAAAATATTGGAGCTTCAGCTTCAACATCAGTCCTTCCAGTGAACACTCAGGCCTGATCTCCTTTAGGATGGACTGGTTAGCCCCCGTGAATTACCCTAGCTTCCTCCACAATGTCCATAACCAGACTCCCGTCTTCTATTCTCATCTCCCTAGTGCCCGCTCTCCACCCTGCAACCAGAGTCATCAGATTTAGTCACTCCCATCAAGTATAAATAAACATGCTATTTCTTACCATAACCAACACAGCCTTGCTGGGTCACCCCCCACCTGTCTGTCTCCGCCCCCCTAGTGTACAATTCTCCCCTGCCTCACTCTCCCCACCCCCACCCCCACCTCCACGAGTTCACTGACTGTTTGTTGTGGGTTTTGTTTTTGTTTTTTTCCTTGGTTGTGCTAATGCTTACCCCATGCCAGGGTCTTTGCACTGCGCTTACTCCTGTCTTAACCATACACTCACCTTGACTCTTTCGGCGTTCCAAGTCTCCCGCCCACGACCTTTTCTCCATGACCGTGCCCTGCCCATCCTATTTGAGAAGCTGCCCCTATCCCCCACCACACACACATCTTTTGTAGTCACTGGTTAACACATTTGCCTCTCCTGTCTACTGTATTTTTTGCATAGTTGTTATGTATTTGCCCATATTGTGCCTTCCCTACTAAAATATGTTCCAAGAAAACAGAGGCTCTGTCACATTCACTCATCCACCCCCGGTGCCCGCAACAGCACCTGGCACTTGGTCAAAGCAGAGTCGGTGTTGTTGACTGAACCACTGATGTGTGCCTTTGAGAAGCACTTAGTGGGATGATTAAATGAATGGGTGAATTAACGCATTACCACTTTTTTTTTTTTCCTCAATTGGTACACATCCCTCTCAACTCAAATACTCAACTGATCACTAACTACAGAAAAAAATAAATGGATACCTGGTCTCTGCAGTTGAGCGTCTATCACTGTTAAAACTCAGAGCCCATGGAGAATTCTGGTGCAGCCAGGCTGATGGACTTGTTATTCCTGGTTGCTCATTATCAGGATATTCCTACCTCATACTCACACCCACTTTTCATGTCCTACCAGCCCCAACACCTCTAGCTCACAAGAATTACTTTCCCGTGGAATTTCTAACGCATTCAGTACACAGTACATCCACTATGCAGTAAGTAGTGTAGATTCTCTCGCCTGGAATAGGGATTCCTTAAATGTGTAAGTGTTGATGCATCCTACTTTAGATTAAGGTTATGACCTATCTAACTCACCCTTAAGGCCTGAGTCATGAATTTGGGGTGTCTCAGTTTGGTCTTTATCTTCCTAAACTAGGGATCTATGACCAGGGGTCCAGAGGAAGCTAGTGAACAATCTGTAAGGAATGCCTTTAGCTGCAAGTAACAGAAACCCAGTCATTGGTGTTGGGAGCACTGGGCTGGTGTGGTGATAGATAGATCCCTTCTTTTTGTATCTTTCCCCCTCACCATCTTAATTAGCTTATGCATCCTAATATTCATCACCTAATAGTTGACAGATGACTGTTGCCCCGCCAGTTAAAGTAGAAGAGCAGGGGATAAAGGAACAAAAGAGCTCTGACCATCAGTAGGAATCTTATCATATGGAAAGGAAAAACTTTCCTGAAAGCCCCACCTAGAAGTTCAAGTAGGTGTCCTCTGGCATCTGATTATTCAGCAATATCTTGGTCGCCTGTCCTTCCCTGTCCACAAGACCATGGAGAATTTGGTTTCTTACTTTCTCTGGTCAAAACATGGATGGGGGAAGGAGTTATGAATGGCTTTACTGTAGCTTACAAACAGTCCCTGCTGCAGGGCATTTTTCAGGAGAGGTTAGTCAGATTCTTAGACATCCTTTCATTGAAAAGTTAATAATACCCACTACCTAAGGAATGGGGCTTCCCTCATAGCTCAGTCGGTAAAAAAATCTGCCTGGCTGCAGTCCATGGGGTCACTAAGAGTTGGATATGACTGAGCGACTTCACTTTCACTTTTCACTTTCATGCACTGGAGAAGGAAATGGCAACCCACTCCAGTATTCTCGCCTGGAGAATCCCAAGGACGGGGGAGCCTGGTGGGCTGCCGTCTTATGGGGTTGAACAGAGTCGGACACGACTGAAGTGACTTAGCAGCAGCAGCAGCAATGCAGAAGACCCGGGTTTGATCCCTGAGTTGGGAAGATACAATGGAGAAGGAAATGGCAACCCACTCCAGTATTCTTGCCTGGAAAATCCCGTTGACAGAGGAGCCTGGTGGGCTACAGTTCATGGGATCTCAGAGTCGGACACGACTTAGCGACTATACTACCACCAGCACCTAAGGAATGCCATCGAAACAACTGTACCGAAACTCAGTAGACTGCTTAAGAGAGATCTGTGGGAGTCAGTTTTAGACATCACCTATAGGCAACACAGAGTCTAACAGTGTATTAAAAGTAAGTAGTTTTCTTTAGTAATCATGAGCATATGATGGATTGAATCCCAGGAGCATCAAATTCACTTATAAAATATCTAAACTGACAAATTAGTTTAGAGAATTAGTAACTTAGCTAATTCAATGAGGCCAAATTTGTATGTATCATAATCTTCTGTTTTTTAATGTGTTCAGCTCCTTATAGTTTTTGCTCAAGGGGGTTTGGAGCTTGAAGTGATTTGTAGGCCCTGAAAATATCAGTTTTATTCATTAACAAGCTGTTATCCTAGACCAGTTGTGAGAGTATTTAAGAAGAGTAGCCATGTCCTCTCCTTTTTAATCCTTTTTGCTGAACTGGTGGATCAGATGGTAAAAAATCTACCTGCATTGTGGGAGACCTGGGTTCGATCCCTGGGTTGGGAAGATCCCCTGGCGGAGGGCATGGCAACCCCCTCCAGTATTCTTGCCTGGAGAATCCCGTGGACAGTGGAGCCTGGCGGGCCACAGTCTATGGGGTTGCAAAGACTCAGACATGACTGAAGTAACTAAAAATGCACATGGTGTACACAGACGCGCAGCTAACACAGGTATTGCAGCTCGATGGATTTTCAAAACAGCACACAACCAGATCGCCGACACCCAGATCAAAACACAGCCTTGCCCACTCCCAGAAGCCCCCGCTTCTGCTTCCTCCCGGTCATACACTTCCCCTCACCGAAGTCTAACAGCTCCTCTGAGTGCTAACAGTGGTGAGGAGTAACCGTTTTCATAGTTTATATAAATAGAATCATCTATATGAAGTGTGTCTTGTATCTTATGTTTGGCTTCTAATGGTGCCTTTTGGATGGGGGAGAGAGTGGCTTTTTCTTACTTAGCTGTCCCCCCTCTTGAAACATTTACTCAGAACCGTGAATAATAAGCTTCCTACTTTCTCACATTTTCTGGCAACTTCTAATTTTCCTAATTTAGCAGCCATAATTTCAGGGGCTGCTTTCCTCTGGGACAAAGGTATCCAGCCATCATACCTTCCAGGCTAAACCGGCAGCGCTAAGACCTGGGCTGGAATGAGTGGGAAAGGACTGTCTGTTTACCTTTTGAAAACTTTGCTTTCTCTCTCTATCCCCTTACCCTGGGAGACTCTTTTCTTCCCGTTTCCCGATGAACACAGAAGTGTCTGAATGTCTTCCTGTTGAGACTTGCCCTTCTGGCCCCCGTGGGTCCTACATTCTGGGAACCGCCAGCCGCTCTCTTTTCACTCTTCCCTCTTCACGGCTGTAGTTCAGATCTCTTGATTGTCAATTCACAAAAACCCTGGAAATCGACTTTCTCTCTGCCATTTCCTCTCCTTTGTCCGACAGAGTGCAGGGGGAGAAAACTTATCAGTCTTAATGGAGAAGATGAAAGAATAAATACAGCTTTTTTAGAGAATGCAAATGGTGAGCTGTTTTGCATGACTTAAACAAAAATTAACTGAAACTAGTAAGTGAATCGGCATCTTTTCTTGTCTTAAGGGAGTCTTAGGGAGCCAACTGTGATGAGTGGAATCTATCAAGGTCAGCCTTAGAAATTTGAACACCACCTTTGTGATGCAGGGTATCCTTCACTCAACTAAAGTCTTAATTGCTGACACACAAAATTGTATCCTCAGTGATTGATTTCCTCATAATAATGTCCCTTTGACCCTTCAACCTGTTTATTAAATTCAGATGCTCCTAAGATGATGAGCGTTTTCAGATCATTCCCTCATGCCTTAGAATTGTTTTCATTATTGGAATTTAAAGGCTGGAAAAGCTGTCTACTTTAAATTGACAGAGGCTAAAATGTGTGAGTGAATGAATATTCCACCATGTGCTCAAAGTACTATTTTATTGTGAGTTTACTTGTTGATGAGACATTGCTCTATGATGCTGAGCCTCACATTTCCATAAACTGGACCTTCTTGCATTTATTTATGTATTTATTTTGGTTACTGTGGCTCACCTTGGGGTCTTCCCTGGTGGTCCCGTGGCTAAGACTGTATGCTCCCAATGCAGGGGTCCTGGGTTCACTCCTTGGTCAGGGAATTAGATCCCACATGCCCCATGAAAGTGAAAATGAAAGTGTTAGTCACTCAGTCATGTCCGACTCTTTGTAATCCCCATGAACTGTAACCCACCACGCTCCTCTGTCCATGGAATTCTCCAGGCAAGAATACTGGAGTAGGTTGCCATTTCCTTCTCCAGAATATCTTCCCAACCCAGGGATCGAACCCGGGTCTCATGTATTGCAGGGGGATTCATAACACAGCCAAATAAAAAAATAGATGTAAAGCTGACTCACCTTGGTCACATCATAGAACAGTTGAAGTCTAGCAGTTGAAGAGAAGGTGGAAAAGTTTTTTTTATTTTTTTTCCCCTTTCTGTGTTTCCAGCTATTTATGAAAACTGCAAATAGAAGTTATAATGTTGGCATGTTGGGCCTTTTAGGGGAAGACACCATGTCATTAAAACATAGCTGTGTGCTACTGTTTTAATGGTGTCCAAAGAGATAATTGAATTCATGGACGTCTAAATTTAATTCCAGAAATCAAAGCTATGGTAATAAGAACTGGACGTGAGTTCTCTCAGGCCAAGTAATTTAATTCCTCAGCCAGCTGAACTGTTCTGTGTCTCTGTTCCTTGTTATTATGCCAGGAAATTGCTCCGGCAGATGCAGTGATGGATGGTAGGCATGTATTTCACTCTTTTTCATGGCTGGACACATACCAGAATGCAGATTGCTTTAAACACAGCTGTTTTTATGCGCATGCTTTCTGTTTGGAGTTTTAAATGCAACATTCAAGTCATAACAGAGATGATTGGGGGGGCTTTGGGGATGCCCTGGGGCGTTTTCATCACCCCACCCAGAAGCCCACTGTCGTCTGTACCCTGGATTGCATACCCAGACCCTGGCATTCCACCCGCACTTCACATGTTGTGGTTTAAGAAGACTGATTGGATTTTATTTTTTTCCCTTGTTTTCCATGAATTTTCCATTTAATTTGGAGAACTAAAGAGTATTGGTGTATATGTTCCACGTTACTCTCTCCATTCATCCCACCCTGTCCTTCCCCCTTCTCCATATCCGTAAGTCTGTTCTTTCTGTCTTCATATACACCACCACAAGTCAAATAGATAGCCAGTGGGAATGTGCTATATGACCCAGTGAACTCAAACCAGAGTTCCGTGACAACGTGGAGAAGTGGGATGGGGTGGGAGGAGGGAGGGAGGTTGAGAGGAAGGGGACAGCGTTATACCTGGGCCAATTCATGCTGACCTATGGCAGAAACCAACACAGCATTGTAAAGCAGTTACCCTTCATTTAAAAACCAATAACTTTAAAAAATACAAATAAAGAGTGTTGGTGCCTGTGATCTCGTTGAATAAAGAAGAGAGCTCAAACACAAGAAAGGGGCCCATGGCATGCCTTAGGTCATCTTTATTCACTAGCAGTACATTAAAATTTTGTAGAAAAATGAGGAGGCAGTATATTGGCTAAAATTGAGGTCTCTAAGCAGCTGTTAAGTTTAGGATTCTTTTGAAATGTTGCCTTAAGCGGTATACATTTGTGTAGGAATTCAGGCAATGAAGAAATCGATGATTGCACCCCATTTGTCTCTAAGCAGATGAAGGTTTATACCATCTGACGATCAATGCCAGTGTTTCTCTTCCCCCTCTTACCTATTTCTTCATGGTCTCATGGAAACGTTTAAATAACTGGTTAGGGTTTTCTCTGTATTAACATGTCATTTATTCAATTGATAATAACATATCATGATGCGTTATTATTAATATTACTCCTCCTAAAGAAGTTTCTCCATATTCTTTAGCCTCTTAGAATGTGTTCAACATTCAGATGTGTTCATTTATTGTTCATATATCATGTTTAATCAGAATTAGAAAAGCATTCCACTTGGGGGTGGGAGGATTATACACTTTTGTTTTGTTTTACTTTATTTTTACATGGCATGTGGGATCTTAGTTACACGATCAGGCATCAAACCCTCACCCCCCGCATTGAAAGCATGGAGTCTTTAACCGCTGGGCCGCCATGAAAGTCCCTACACATTTTTGTAAATCTTTAAAAAGTCCTTGAAATTCTGGGTTGATCAGGGAACTTCTTCTAGTGCTATATTCATCTTTTCACAGATCTTTCTCTTTTTCACTCTCACCCCTTGTGGCTGCCCTGTCAGACTTTCAGGATTTGAAAGCCTTCTGCCATCCTCCTATCTCCCTACATTACCAAATCCTACCATTCTCTTTCCCTAACACGTCTGAAATCTGATTTTCTCTACAGTGCCCAGCTCACATCCCAGGGCTTCAGGTGGCGGCTGACAGGCACTCTCCAGATTGCTGTCACTTCCCATAGCAATGAGCTTCTCCTTGTGAGCAGGGATCGGTCTGGGATACAATGTAAATGTCAGCAGGGCAGTTCTCAGTCCTACAGCTGTAGTGATTGTTGTTAAACAGACCTGGAGTAGATGCTCTGGTGAGCTGAAATCCTCCAGCACATCTAGATCTTTTTCCTGTGCTGGTTTTCTGATCTGATCAGGGATGAAATTACTTCTCCTCTGCAGCCCCATGGCACATGAGATGCTTTCACTGTTAAACACTTAGATTCCTCCCTTCATTTATCATCTTTCAGTTGCTCTCAACCACATCTGCACTGGCAGGTACATGACTGCCACAAGAATATCTTCCTTAGACTTTTGGATTTTGTTCCAGACATATTCTTTGGCTATCCAAATTTGCTGATTTATTCCTCACCATTCTGATCGAGTATGTATATATACATGTTTAATGCCATAAATATTATTTCTGATCCCCTTCCCAATTATAGTGTGACTCACTGCCTGTCTGCTCCCATTATTCTCAGTGTTGCATATTTCAGGGGTCCTCAGAATATTGTCCTCCCACTGTCAGCAGCAGCATTACCTGGGAAATTGTTAGAAATGAAAATTCTCATCCCCTACCCCACCACTGACTCAGAAATCTGGGGGTGGTGCCTGGTGATCTTTGTTTTAATAAACCTTCCAGGTGCATCCTTCTGATGCTTGCTGAAATGTGAGAACCACTGAAATACCTGGTATTCTAGAAAGCTTACACAACTAGCAAAAGGGAGCACAGATATAGTTTCAGTAGGCATCCCTGCCATTGAGTATTACACAGGTTTTGTCGTTATTGTTCAGTCACTAAGTCATGTCCCACTCTTTGCAATCCCATGGACTGCAGCACACCAGGCTCTCCTGTCCTTCACTGTCTCCCAGAATTTGCTCAGATTCATGTCCATTGAGTCGGTGATGCTATTTAACCATCTCTTCCTGTCCCACCCCCTTCTCCTCCTGCCCTCATTCTTTCCCAGCATCACGGTCTTTTCCAGTGAGTCAGCTTTTCACATCATGTGACCAAATTATTGGAGCTTCAGCATCCGTCCTTCCAATGAATATTCAGGACTGATTTCCTTTAGGATTGACTGGCCTGATCTCCCTGCAGTCCAAGGGACTCTCAAAAGTCTTCTCCAGCACCACAGTTCAAAAGCATCAATTCTCCGGTGTTCAGCCTTCCGTATGGTCCAACTCTCATATTCCGTACATGACTACTGGAAAAACCAATTTCTTCTTCCCCTTTCATTTCTAATGTAAACATTCAACAGTAATATTGAACCAATTTCCACATCCCCTTATTGAATATCTAGTATGCAGGTGCTTTGTGGTATTTTCACATGTTTTATAAGAAGTGACCCCAACAATACAGTAACCTTTGTTTTGGCATCCCCCACCCCAACCTTTTTGATAGACTTTATTTTTAAGAGCAATTTTAGGTTTAGAAAAAAATTGAACAGGAAATACAGAGCGCCCCCCAATTATTAATATTTTGCATTAGTATTGTACACTTGAACCAATATTGATGCATCATTGATAAAATCCATAGTTTACATTCAAGTTCATGTTTTGTGTTGTACGGTTCTATGGGTTTTCACAAATGCATGCATGTATAGCAGATGATTGTATATATTGTCTCTGATACAGTGTATTACAGAGCAATCTCACTGCCCCTCAAACCCCTCTGTTCTACCTGTTCATTCCTTCTTTCCTCCCTCCAAACTCCTAGCAGCCACTGATCTTTTTATGGTCTCCATTCAATTCAGTTCAGTCTCTCAGTCGTGTCCAACTCTTTGCGACCCCATGGACTGCAGCGCACCAGGCCTCCCTGTCCATCACCAACTCCTGGAGTTTACTCAAACTCATGTCCATTGAGTCGGTGATGCCATCCAACCATCTCATCCTCTGTCGTCCCCTTCTCCTCCTGCCCTCAATCTTTCCCAGCATCAGGGTCTTTTCAAATGAGTCAGCTCTTCGAATCAGATGGTCAAAGTATTGGAGTTTCAGTTTCAGCATCAGTCCTTCCAACGAACACCGAGGACTGATCTCCTTTAGGATGGACTGGTTGGATCTCCTTGCAGTCCAAGGGACTCTCAAGAGTCTTCTCCAACACCACAGTTCAAAAGCATCAATTCTTCAGTGCTCAGCTTTCTTTATAGTCCAACTCTCACGTCCATACATGACTACTGGAAAAACCATAGCTTCCATAACTTTGCCTTTTCCAGGGTGTCATATAGTTGGAATCACGGTAGCCTCTTTTTGCAGCTGTGTAAACCAAGATCTGTGTTCAGAGATTAAAAAGTTGCAGATCTGCTGAGCTGGGAATCGTAGTGTGACCTGCTGGCTTCAGACCTCCTGTGTGTTTTAATTCAGTGCCATGTTCACTCTCAAGGACCCAAGGCTCCTTGTCATTGGTTTTCTTCTTCCTTGCCCGACATGTGTTTAATGACCATTGCTATTATTTCTCCCTCTTGCTCCAGTGAAGACAAAGTCGTAGAAGTGACAGAGGAGGAAGAAGTGGCGGATGTGGAGGAAGAAGAAGCCGACGACGAGGAGGATGATGAGGATGGTGAGGAAGTGGAGGAAGAGGCTGAGGAACCCTACGAGGAGGCCACGGAGAGGACCACCAGCATTGCCACCACCACCACCACCACGGAGTCTGTGGAGGAGGTGGTCCGAGGTAACCCACTGTTCACTTGGATTTTCTTGCTCAGGGAAAAGGAAGGCATCATAGCAGAGTTTGAAATTTCCATCCAGCCTGCCACCACTGTCTCCCTGGTGATGGGAGGTAACACGTTGCCTTGTGCTTATGGATCTCTTTTTGGATGAATAAGCATCCAACGATTCATTTCAAAAAATGTGAAACCTTGATTTTACAGACTGTTCTGTGCCTGCTACTTCTGTATGCTACTTGGCACGTGGTTCTGCAGAACTCCGCCTAACTCGGGGCCATGTCATTTGACAAGGACCAGGTTAGGTGGCCTCCTTGGCATTCTTCTGACAGTGGGTATTGATTACACTCCATTGTCCGTGGCCACTTTCATCACCAAGACTATGAGCTCCTTGATGTCAAAGGGTGAATTTTACCTAGTGTGATGCAGGGTGCTTGCCTTACAGAAACTTTTCAATAAATGTTGGTTGAGTGAGTAGTTGCGATTAGATTTAATTTAATTTTAAAGCAAAAGAAGGCCACTTGAAGAGCATGACATTATTTTTTGCTGTGAAATTTAACTTGGATGACTTGTGTTGTCTATACGATAGTTTACTGGGGGAAAGGACAATGCCTTCTTAGAGAGGCAGATCTTAGACTTTGTTTTTCTGGTTAATCAATGCTTCTATTGGAAATGTTGTATACGGAACGAACTAGAAGACCCCCTTTTTGTCTCCCTGAAATAAAAGCAAGGTTCAGTTTACACTAAACAACCAAAATTATTGAATTGTTGAGTTGCCTTTCTTAAAGGGTATATGTTTGTTTTGCAAATAGTAAAAGATGGGCCTAAGATTAGATTGAATGAGTACAGACATAAGTATTGTTTTAATGCATTGCAGGTACTTTTAAAGTCTGTCCACAAATGCTACAGCAGTATGGTCACTTTTATTAAAGTAAAATGCTTTCTGCTCCATTGTTAAATTGGAGCTTAAAATAAGCTACTCTTTTTGCTTCACATAGATTCCTAACGATCACTGTGGTATGTCATCTTCCCTTCACTGCATTTTTTATAACTTTGCTGAAGTATAATTTACATATAAAATTCACTCATCTTAAGTGCAGAGGTGTATAATTCAGTGGCATTAATAAATGTACCAGATTGTGAAACCATCACAGAATCCAATCTTAGAACATTTTCATCACCCCAGTCCTCACACCCCTTCACTATGAATCCTTGTTCTTACCGATAGCCCTCAGCAACCATTAATCTTCTTTATGTCTCTACAGATTTGCCTTTTGTAGACTTTTAATATAAATGGGGTCATACATGGTCTTTTGTGTCTGGCTTCTTTCACTTAACATAGTAGTTTTGAAGTTTTGCATTTCTTTAACTTGTAGCTTTTAAAAGTGAGATTATTCTGAGTTGAACACTCAGAGTTAGCTTAAAATCTATTGCAATATCACATATTCTCTTAAAATATACATAGAATACCAAATAGATCGTTTAACTTTGTAATTTCCTATGAAATGACAACAACTTCTTCAGTTGAGCATGTACTTAGATACACATTTAAGTAAATATGCATTTTGTTTGAGGCACTGTTTTTCAGGAGGTTTTCCATGTACCTCTTAGGACCATCTGTGCAGATCTAGCTACATGAACTTGTTAGCTCCTATTTTCCTAGCAGGGAGAGATGGATTTTTCAGGACTTCTTTTTCTTTTGCTCCTGATAATTGTTTGATAACACATTCTTTTCAGGTTTACACTGATCAAGCTGTGAGTATACATTTAAGATAAATAGGACTGTTCATAGATACTAATCACTGGTTCAGTTACAAGGGAATTTTAATTAGTTTTATTGAAGCATACCTATTAGACTTTTAAATTAACTGGAGGCCCTGCAGCCTTCTACTAGTTAAAGTGGCTACAGAAATATCATAGGATATATTTCAGTGTCTTTATTTCTATAATCTATGTTTCAGTGTTGTAAATTGCTTTAGTTTTGAAGGTATACTATATTTTACTTTAGAAGATATACCGTGGAAAAAAAGGAAAAAATAAACTAAAAGAATCCAGTAAAAAATAAAGAGAGACAATTCACAGGACAAAAGATATGGCTCTTAAACAATGTAATACAATTTAGCAATGCATTTCAGAAGTAAAAAGTGTGAATCCCGATCTAGCAATTCAAAAATGACAAATATACATGGCTATTTATTGAGCACTATTTGAAACAACAAAGATTGTAAACAACCTAAAAGTTTTTAATACGATTTTGGCTAAAGAAATTATTATATGCCATACTTTGGAATATTTTGCAATTATTAAACAGAATAAAGCAATTTATATGTGACACAAAAAAAGATGTGTGACTACAAATTACAGCAGCTAGTATTCTGCTGTGGGACTCAAGTTCTTGTGCTCTCCACCAGGATAGCTGCTTGCGTAATAATTATTGCCCACCTATTCAGCATTTATTTTTGGAGTACCTCTTTTGAATAAGCTATTTTACTGGGCTCAGGGGATCAGTTATATGATGAGAACAGACAGGATAGCTGACCGTCATGGATGTGAAAGTCTAGTAGGAAACATAAGTCAAAAAAATACAGTCTGTGTTGTAAAAAGTTTGAGCCCAGAGCCTACTTCACAGTACTGGAGATTGATCAGGGATGGGTCTATGAAAAAGATGGCATTTGAAGGCAGACTAGAAGAGCTGGTGGTGGAACTACCAATAGATTGTCCTGCAGCCTACTTTAGGGTCATTAAGAACAGCCAAACCAATATGGTGCCTTGAGAGGGTACATGGCATGCTTGGGAGATAGGGTCAGTCCAATTAAAGTAGAGCAGGTAAATCTTCCATAAGCGGGTTACAGGAAGGTGAGTTGGGACTGAAATGTGGAGACCTTTAATGCCAGGCTGGCAAATGTTGCTATTAACTGAGGGTAATTAGCTCAGGACCTATTATGTGGTGAGGATTTTTCTAGTAGAAACACTGAAGAGATTTTGGTTTTTATACTACTGCTATTGAGGGGATGGGTGAACAGTAAGTGACACAATTTATGCAGTATATGAGAGAATGCCACAGAAACTTGGGCCAAATTCCAGACCCAGACAGAATTTTCTTGAGATAATATGGTCTTGTTACATTCTGAATAATTCCAGTTCTTTGTGCTTCAGTTTTTCTCTAAATGTAGCATTATTAGATATTAAATAGAAATAAAGGGCATATACATTTCTTGTATTTTTTATAGAAAGACAACTACAATTAAAAGAGAATTTGAGAAAAAAAAAATCTCCCGGCTAAAGATTAAAAAAAATAAAAGAAACTAACCTTAAAAGATAAGTTAATAATGCTGATGTCAAGAACAGCGTTAATAGTGGCCTTCATGAAGCAAATACCTGATATTAGAAGTACCGATTATTAGTGCTAGAACTAGAAGAGCCTTTAATGGAATCTATCCTTCCATTCAAGACTCCTGAAATAGAAGCTGTGATTGAGGCAAGACTTTCTGGGAAAGGAGGCCTAAGAGGAGAAACATGTTAGTGGTATATATTGGATCTGTGTCAGCGTCTTCTGTGCTCCCATCTAATTCTGATAAAGAAGTAGAAGATTTTGATGGCCACATTAAAGCGACCAGTTTCCTGCGGTTCCCTCCACCCCATTGGTATAGGAAGTGGGTTACAGCTCTTTCCTGATGAGCAGTGTCAATGCTGTAGCTGACTGCTAACTTTGTAAAACTCTAATAACATATAGCTGGCCCCTCCACTGACAATAAAGGTTGGAAATGACCTGCAAAGAAGAGAGACTGAAAAGAGGCTTACCATCTCGTTTCCAGTGTTAATGTTTCAGTGCCCGAGAGAAAATGTGATTTACAGCCACACTTAATAATGAACATTCTTCGTTACCATCACATTGCTACTAGTATGCGTCTTTAATGTGCTTCATAAAAAACCTCAATAGTTTTGTAACCCATTACAATTTGAAAGAAATAGGCAGAGGGAAGAAAAATATAGGACATTTCAACATAGTGATAAAATTTTCAGCCATATTGTATTAGAATCATTAATGTCAAAGCAGAAGATGCCGGTTCTGATTCTGATTCTGTTAACTGATTCCAAAGGAGAAAGGGATCGTTGAGAAGTGAGCACACCTATCTGACTTTAGGATCTATGGTTTTGATCTAGTGGAATGAGCCCATACCAATTTGCATACAGCAGTAGTCCACCAGGAAATCCCTAGTAGATGTGGACACTTGCTCCTAATTTTCTGTGTTTTGAGAAGCGCTTGCATTTCATGAACCTAAGACATCAGCATACACTGTTGACTCAACCACGAATCCTAAACTCTGTGCTGTGCGCTCAGTCATGTCCAAGTCTTTTTGACCCCATGGACTGTAGCCCTCCAGGCTTCTCTGTCTGTGAAATTTTCCAGGCAAGAAGACTGGAGCGGGTTGCTATTTTGTATTCCAGGGCATCTCTCTGACCCAGGGATTGAATCCATGTCTGCTGCATTGGCAGGCTGATTCTTTACCACTGGGAAGCCCAAACTCTGATTAGATGTGGGTATTGTAGTAAATGGCATAGTCTATGATTTAGCTAGCCAGTTTTGTTCATCCAGAGTAACTGGTTTTTTCTATATGTTCACTGATTCAGCAAGTACACATTTATCATGCCTCTGCTAATGGCTCGGCACTTCTCTGCTATAGCAGGTGTGATGGGGAGCTGGCTGTTACTGTGTCGTGGCCAATCAGGCTGGGATTTCTTGTTTTCAGGATCACCACTCCCCTTGCCTTTAGGGCAGGGATTCTGTCTCTTAATCCTTGTAATGTGCTGAGTGGTGGTAGAATTTTTATTTCCCATGTAAAGCCAAGACAAATAAAGCTGAGAGAAATTTTTTAAACCTTGTCCATAATCACAAAGCTGGTAAGTGGGGAAGCCAGGATTTGGGCTTAGATGGACCAGTGTTTTTTACCACCCTAATGTTATTTTTTTTTCTTTTTCCTTTTGTTTATAAATACACACTGGTTCAATTTAACCTGTGTCCTCTTGTAAATGTCTGTTCCTTTGTTCTAGGCATGTGCTCATCTTGGTATCGTTTCACTTTGAGCATTTCCTAACTTTTAGAAGGCTTATTTATATAATAATAGTATCATTTTATTTTATTTTTATATTAAACTATGGCCACAGGCTAAATATAGACTGTCACCAATTTTCTAATCAAAGGTTTTATTAGGATACAGCCAATCCCATTTGTTTATATATTGTCTGGGGCAACCTTGATGTTTCAGAGGCAGAGTTGAGGAGTCGAAAAAGATACCATGTGGGCTGCAAAGCTGAAAATATTTACTATCCAGGCCTTTATAGGAAACTTCTGATACTGCTCATTAGAAACACAGTAGGAAGTTTTTATATCTCAGATATTACCATTCCAGGTTAATTTCATTAAGGTGGTTTTATTATGGGTAGAGGTAGACTAGTAAAGTGTTTAAAGAGAAAATTTTTTAATAATTTTATGGTCTTGGGCCAGTTACCAAGATGCCCTCGGTAAGTCTGTTTTCCCATGTGTGTTTTATAGATGCTGTAATGATGTTGCATGTTTTTTACATGATTACTCTAGATGATCCATGCTAAGCATTTACCATATAATGCCTGGCACATTCTATGTTTTCCATATGTTTTAAAAGGAAAGGCTGCTCAGAGTCAAAGCCTGGCTTTACAACCTACAGACTGTAAATTTGTATCAGTGAAATAACCTCTATACCTCATTGCTTCCCTCTTGAAAAATGCGATTCAATAATACCCACCCAGTTTTAACCATTTTGTGAGGATTAAATGAAGTAATTCACAGGAGACACTGGGCACTCTTCCTGGCAGACAGTAAGTGCTCAACTAACCTAACCTACTGTAGCTGGAGGACAGAGGGGCCTGGCGGGCTGCAGTCTGCGGGTCACAAAGGGTCAGACATGACTTAGTAACTGAACAATAACAACTATAGCTGCCTTGGTCTGTGTGTCATTTTGATTCCCCAGAGAACGAACACTTACTCCTAATTAGGAATGCCAAAGGTAACCCAACAGACTGTCTTTTTGCATTATAAAATGCATCAATGAGATGCATCCATTTCTATTATATAATAAAGCTGTTGTTTATGGGCATATATTAAGGAGAAAACAGCTTAAACTTGGTTTCTTAATTAAATTACCTTTTGTGACTATATTGTATATTTAGATATCTACAGTTCAATTTTGTGTCTGGCTGAAAATTGAATCAAGATAGTTTTAAATGCCATTGCATTTCAAGATGGAGTTTCATTTCTTGAGGGTATTTTAAACCTCTTGGAAGTTCAACTATTAAATGGACAGAAATACTGATTGAGAAGACAATTTAACCATACCATACGAAGATGAAGTTTAAAAGTTTGATCTAAATGTTGCTTGCCTTGGGCTAGGTGACTTGACCTCCACAGAATTAAATTACTGTTCTTCTCCCTCTGGTTCCTGTTAATCTCTGAGAAGCATCGTGTGATTTGCTGCTGTACATTCCACCAACACAGACCAGGCACTCCTAGGAACTGGGCGTTGCACCAGTTCTTGAGAACACAGGGATATGAAGAAGGTGGCTCACTCAGGTTGCTTCCAGCCAGAGCTGTATACACTCACTCTTCAGGAGAAACCAGCCTCTCTGACCTGGCTGGGGAGAAACTTTGGCAGCCCAGGGGAGGAAAAGTGCCCAGCCAAGAGACAGGAGTTTCACCTGCAGCATTGCCAAGAAATTGTCATCTGAGTGATTTTTTTTAAAGGAGAATAGGGATTTGCCAGTTAATGGAGCACCAAATAGAACGAATCCGAGAAGTACCATAAATAAAGCAGAACGGCTTCTATCATCTCAAGGGTAGAGCAGACAGAGGTTGACTTAATTGTCACATCCCTGTGTTACCTGTAATCCATGTGCCACTTGCAAGGCAGCCCATCACTCACTGGTAGGATTCTTTTTCATTGCTTGTATTTAACTTTTCATGAAGTTTGGAGAAGACTATGAGCTTGACTTGCTGCAGACATGGAAATATACTCACATACTTTTGTTGGGGTTCTCATAGCAGCAAACTAGCCCAAAATGAAAATAAAACTCCCTTATGGGTTTGAAAACAGGGCAAAGGAATAATGGCTGCTTCCTTTTGAGGAAGACTTTGCCTTCTCTGTTAGGACCACAGACAGGTAAGCTCCACTCCTGTTCCTGGACCAGAATGTAGCATCCTTTTCATGACTTTGAGAGAACTAGTATCCATGCAGGGCAGAGATGTGACAGATGGCAGCCTATTATTTTGTGCCCCATGGCACTGTAGCCATTGATTTTGAGGTTGTTTGATATATGCTTTGGTAAAGGCAGAGTGAAGCATGGCATTAACAAGCTTCTTTCCTTGCTCATTCAAATAATTTACTTAAAATGTGAGAACAGAGCCATATAAAAGACTGCGTGTGATGTGTTTACATATATAATTTTTTAGTAACAAATTTTTTGAAATATAGGTTTCATACTGTGGAATATAGAAGTCAGTGGTTTAATCTATCCACTAAGATCTTCATTGCCACATAGAAAGTTCTGTTTTTGAACTCAATTTGCTTGAACTTTTACATGGCTAATAGTGCTTATTTTTACCTTCTACACTTTTATTTGTGTCAAGATTCTTTAATATAATGTTGGAAAAGGAAATAATCAGCTGAAGGTATTTTAACACAATTATGTCTAAATTTCTTATAAAAATAAAATGTTCAGCCCTGTTCAATTAAAGGCCAGGAACTAGGTTTTTAAAAAATGCTAGTCTGTCTTATGTCTTTCCCTAAATCAGTTGCTGTCCAAAAAATATACAAATGTTGGCAATTGTATATATTTTCACAACACAGAGTCTGCAATTTAAAAAAATCAAATATAGTAAAATCCAACAAATCAGAGAACAGAGCATTTAAACATGCATGTCATTTTCAGCTGATTTTTAGCTAATCTATGTGTTCCATTAAGTAGAGGCTCTGATTCCTTGGGCAGGTAACAATTGTGTATTTTAATGGAAATCTTTAGTTCCCTTGTAGAAAAAGACTTTCTGGAGTTTTTAAGCAGGATGTATTTCAGTCTAAACACCTGTTTCTTTGTCCCCCTAAAAATGTATCACCTCTTCTGACATTTGACCTTTTGTGATTCTATTAGCAGAAGAGTAAGATGTCAAGAGGAGGCAAAGCTGAACAAATATTATATAAAAATGATGGTCAGTGGAACGTTTATAGCTGAATAATGCCATTTGTAGCAACATCAAAGGACCTAGACATTATCAAATTAAGTGAAGTAAACCAGACAAGGTGTCAAACTAAGAAGTAAACCAGACAAGGATAAATGTCATATGGTATCACTGATATGTGGACTCTAAATAAAAAAGATACAAATGAACTTATATACAGAAGAGAAAGACTTTGCCTCACAGGGAGGAAGGATAAATTAGGAGTTTGGGATTAACACATACACACTGCTATATATAAAATAGGTAATCAATAAGGACTTACTGCATAGCACAGGGAACTCTACTCAGTATTCCGTATTAAGTATAGGGGAGAATAATCTGAAAAAATTATATATGTATGTATAACCAAATCACTTTGCTGTACACCTGAAACTAACACAGCATTGTAAACCAACTACATTTCAATTTAAAGAAAATTAAAACAAGTGTTCAGGAAAACGCCTTGGACTTCAAGATAGCAGCGCAAACTTTAAAAATTGGGAGACTCTTGAAACAGTAAAAGGAGGTGAAAATAGTGCCCTTTGTTAAAGTACTGTACTGACTTAATAATAGTAAGACAGTGCTGGTGTTAACTATGAGGATGGGTTTATCTCTTCCCCTTAAATTTATTTATGCTTTTGTTGGGTATAATTTCTGAGAACAGAATATAGATAGGAATTTCACACTACTTGCACGTGCAATTAAGTTCCTGATATGTCGTGTTATCTAATTCTCATGAGGACATCTCTTCTGGAATTTACCGGCATCTGAGGTGTTGCTGACCGCCGCACAGGAGCTTTGGCCAAATGATGGGGCAAAATCACTAAAACGCAGCATGAGTCCTGGTGTTTGCATGGGCTATGGCAGGGTTTCTCGATCTCAGCGTTATTAATGTTTAAAGCCAGACAGTTCTCTGTTGTGGAGACTGTCTTGTTCGTTGTAGGATGTTTAGCAAGATCCCTGGCTTCTACTGTAGTGCCCCCGAGGTGTGATGACCAAAAATGCATCTCTAGCCCTGGATACATGTCCCTTGGGAGGCGATAAGACGCACAGTCTTTCTGGTTGCAAACCACTTAGCTTTGATATTGAGATCGACAGTGATCCCTGGCTTTAAATATATGAGCAGAGAAATATCCCTGCGATACTGTGTCTCATGTTAATGTAAGTCATGACACCTGACTCTGCTTTGCACATTGTAGGTAGCAGTGAACATTTGTTTCAATTGGAGAAGAAAAACTAAAATAAACAAAATATATGCTAAAAAAAAGTTAAGTACTCATTTAGTAAAATAAAAACTGATATTTGATGTGTTATGTATAGTGTCATAGTTTGTATTTAGAGACAAATCAACATACAATTATTATTTTTTAAATATTATGCATACATATGTGCCATGTAGGCAGTGAGAGATAAAGAAAAACTGCCTTCCTGGTTTGTTTTTTATTCTTCCTAAAGAAACTCACTCATGTCTAGTACCATAGAGCAAGCAGGGATACTGCTGTTTTCAGCTGGAAGCCACCCACCCGCTCTTTGCTGCTGGGTACCATGACAGGGACAAGTTAACATGGCAAGATGGACACCCTTGGTGTCCCCCAGAAAAGGACCGTCCTTCCAACCCTTGGCTCTCGTATCCAGAAACATCCTTTTCTTACAGTAAGAGAAATGTTATATAATTCTTTCTTACAGAGAAGTAATGCAGTGGAAGCAGATTCCAGGCTCAGTGATCTTCAGTCTTATGTCAGCTTTCTTCATTATATTTCCCCAATATAAATAAAAACTTTTGATATTCTAATGTTCTGACAAATTACAAGAACAAAATCACTTAAGTTTGGGCTTCTGAGAAGTTGTGAGTTTTCATAGACATATGAATAAGAAAAATACTGTATTGGTGTTGTATTGAAGCTGCTATAATTTTGCATGAGACAGAACTTCAGAGGAAAAGAAATATGTAATGATAATTTCTTAAGATTAAGATTTTGGCATATGTATACATTTGACTATTTTAACTATCAAAGTATGTTTACCCCTCATTTCCCAAATATATCTGCACTTCTTTTAATAAGTGAAAACCTATGCAACTTTTTACTGATCCTTTCCCTCTGATCCTTTTGAAAGGTGGTTGAATCTTACATATGTATGTATATAAAACATACTTATATATAATGTACTTTAATAGTTATATGTCTATTTTTAATGTCAAATATATATATACTTTTTATACTTTTAAAAGTAATATATATAACATTTAAAAGTAATATGTGTAACTATTGAAGTATGTTATATATGTGTATATATATACTTTTGACATTTCATATATATATATATAAACTTTTGACTTTTTTTTAGTTCTGCCAGTTTATTGCTACCAACCCATCTCCCTCCATCCTCGTGCACACATGCTCAGTCATGTAACCCCATGCACTGCAGCCGACCAGGCTCGTCTGTCCATGGACTTTTCCAGGCAAGAATACTAGAGTGGGTTGCCATTTCCATCTCTTACTTTTGACATTTTAACTGCACATAAAAGACACATTTGGCCATGGTGCTTCTCCAACGTTAATGTGACCTGAAGTGCTTCCTAAGCTTAGTTTCAGAGACAGTAGGTCTGGGATGGATCCTGAATCCCAAGTGATGCTGATCCTACAGGTTCACTGGCTGCCTCCACTTTGAGGAGCAGTCTCCAGTAGCATTATAGTCCCCCATACTGTGCAGATTTAGATTGAGACAAAGTATAAGAAACTGAAAAGGAAAACCATCCTTATCTATAATGGTGAAACCATCCTTATCTGTAATGGTGAAACCATCCTTATCTGTAATGGTGAAACCATCCTTATCTATAATGGTGAAACCATCCTTATCTATGGTATCATTGTTCTTACTACATTATCAAATGTCACCAAGTATGAAAGAATCCTGTTATGTCTACTTACTGACTAATGTTGTAAAACTTCAACTCTCATGAGCAAGCAAATTAGAAAATCCTTACAATTTCTGGACCTACATAATTGTTCCTAGTTTCATCTGTGCCCATTCTCTCTCATGGATGGGATATAACCGACTCCTGCTAAAAGCTGATTATTAAAATATTGAGGAATTTTGTGAGCCACAGCCATTGGTGGCTTGTAATACCATTGGTGGGAGTATTTACACCACAGAAATTGACAAACACTATAAAAGAGAGTGTTTAATTTTTCTGTTTTCTGGACACACAATCAGATTTCCCAGCGTACCTGCCTCTCAGTCAAAGAAAAAAAGTAATTTCCTCTTATTTCCAGCAAAGGACATGGGCTCTTGTCTTATCAGAGTTTAGAGCTTCTTATAATACTGTGCTGTGCTTCAGAGGAATCATGCAGCTTGATGACAAATAAGTTTATTCCTATAATAAATGGGAAACAAAGGAATTAGGACAAATAGCAGTGCCCTTTTGTGAATGCTCACCAGCAAGAGTATTGTTAGTCTAACACTTTGCAAGTATTTTTCAAATGGCATTTTTATAACTAATCTTTCATCACGGAGGTATGTGAGAATCGGATTGGATATAATTGGAATGACACATGTACTGGGTAGCCTTAGAGAATAAACACAATTCAGTAGAAGGCAAGCCAGTTGCAGATATTTTCTAGACACTTCATGACAAATTGGCTCCCGTCATAGCGTACTGAGTCAGTGATTTTACCATGCACAGCTGTTCCCATCACTTGTTTATATATTTCAACCCTTATTTGGGGCTTAAGTGAGATTTGTCATAAGGATTTAGTTCAAATTTGCTTGCCTAATTTTACATGCCTCTATTAGTAAAATATGATTAGTAGGTAATAAATATCTGATGACTATTGCTTGATTAGAGGAATATTCTATTGGACATGGTTTTTTACATCTACTAGCAAACACACTATAAATTCTCTTTCCCATCAAAAGTACACGTTGTTGCAAAAAATACACTCTTAAAAAATAATTTGTTTTCTAATATGTTTTTATTGACTTGTAAAATTTTCAACTATAAAAGTCGAACACAAATTTGCCTACTTATTCTTCAACAGACTGTAAGATGGATTCTAATAACTTAGCCTCATGATGTTTCACCCTATTGTAATATTAAAATTGTAGGAATAATTTAATCAGGCTGAAAAGTAAAGTTGTTATAAAACAGCAATGAGGTCAACCACTTTCATTATTAATGGATTGAATGATTAGGCAACATTTACTTGAAATATTAAAGATAAGCATATTTTGTAGATTTCTAAACTCCTGTTATTGTTTCATTTTATTTTACTGTTAACATTAAGCAGGTGATTAGTTACAAAACCAAACTATTTTGTCTTCATATATTTGCCCTTCCTGCTCCAGTTTAAAACTGCAAGATATGTCATTTTTAACGTAAATGAACCTTAATTGTGTCCATATTCTTGCATCATATGGAGGAATTATGCTACTTTGGGCTTTTCCTTTTTTTATACAATGTCAGAATATTTAATTCCTAGATTTCTATAAGTAACTGTAGTTTGATTGATTATTCAAGTGTTTACTTTCTCAAAATTTGTAAATATAAATTTTATGCATTCTTTGTAATGCACAGTTTTATAGCACATACATTTCTAGAGTCTGAGAATAATTGAAATTCAGTTATTAAAATAAAATCATAATAAAAAAGCTTTGCATTATGACATTATCCTTTATTTCATACTTTATTTACAGCAAATTACTTGCTAATCTGATAACTCTGCTTTTTAAGAAGGCGTTATGATAATTGTACTCTTGAAAATTTTCTTTCCATTCTAGCTACCACTTTCACAGCTGTCTTCATGTTAAATTTTTTTTAAGTGTAAAATTAGCTTTCTAAGTTTGGTCGTCCACAAAAAATTTTGCTCCAATTTGACATCTATTCAGAGTTAATTATTTGTGGCTAAGCATTATATTTTGAACAGTGAATTGCATAATCATTTTATATAATGTAGCAAGCTCTAGCTTTGCCTCTATGTTGTATTTGTATAGTATTGATGTTTAGATAATGGGATTTGGTGTTGAAACCAGCACAAATCTCAGCAAGGATCTACCTTACAAAAAAATATAAAATGACATAAAATATCAAATATAAAATGTATAGTGCTTGCTTTTTAAGTACATAAACTCATACAGCTGTGTGTACACTAGCATTTCAGTTTATTAAATGATATTTGTCTTGAGGGGTGAATAGAGCTTTTTTAAAAAGAGATGAGCCTTCCCTGCCAGCAGAATTCAGACTAGGTGAATACTAGGAAACCTATTTATGGCCTTAAAAGTTTAAGAATTAAATATGAATAAACAGTGATTCTAGTTCCTTAAATATTTGTCTTTCCTGTGTTTCTACCTAACTTGAAACATTCTCTTTGAAAATTATCCCTGCTTCAATTCTGGGCAAATTTTCTCCTTTATTATTATATGTAACATTTACTTAGAATAAAAACAAAGGTGACTTGAAATTCAAAAATAAATTTAGCAAATAATTTCAAAAATGTGTATTTTTTCATTTCTTAGCTTAGATTTTGAGGAGAATGTGGATGAGAAAAGGAAGCTGCGGTTTTCATTTTCAGATGAATTCTGTTTGAGGTGACCGTTTACATAAGGTCTGATTTTACATGCTCTATATTTAGTGGAGAATTTTATAAATAATTTTCCACTGGCTGATTATAGTCATAAATATGAAACACATTTTTTACTAAATTTTTTCAGTATTTCCCATAGATTAGGAAGTTTTATATTCAGAAAAATAGTAATGTAAGCATAAGCATTTAAAATGTCTCTTGAAAAATGCAATAAAATAAAATGTCTCAAGATTTCTTTTTCTCCAAATCTAGTCATGCAGATTTCAAATTATATGTTTCAGACCTAATTCTTTAAAATTGTTTTACTTTGTTGGTATCTTAATTGGATAGGTTTCCTGATAATTTCTCATTGCTAGAAAGGAATTTAAAGAACAGTTTCTAAAACTGAAGTGTGTAGCCCTTCAGGGAACTTATTCTGAAACAGTAAGTGATTCAGGGAAAGAGACAAGATTAGAATTCTAAGGCAGACTGAGCTACAAACATTCCTCTTATATGTTTCTTAATGTGAGATTTTTTTTTAATCCGTGTACAGTTTTTGGAGGTAATCATAGATTCACATGCAGCAAAGGAATCAATAGGAAGGCGTAATTAATAGTCTTCACCCAGTTTACCCCGTTTAGCAGTGTCACAACTATGAACTTGACATTGATCACTTAACATTTCTTCAATCCAGATGTGTTGCTCCTTCCAATCACTCTCTTGGGAAAGTGACTGGCCATCTCCTTTATACTTATTGACACCCTGCGTAAAAGCATTACATAATACTTCCCCAGGGCAGAGCCCATGCCTACCCCTCACTCTCTCCCAGACTAAGCAAAGGTTCTCTTTTCATTTACATGGACAATCTTTTTGTAAAGAGGAGGGTTAGAGCTAAGGTCAGAGAGATCATCACTTGTGTGCCCTACAGTACAGTAGAAATGATGAGTGAGACATAAAAAGTGATCCATTCCACTCGAGTCCCCTCTGAAATCAGCTCTCCTGCTCTAGGAAGGTGATGTTCTAGTCACTGCCAGAAAGAAAGAAGAAGGAGGGAAAAGCCAATCTCACGTCTTACAATTGAGAGAGAGAATTAACATCCAGGAGTGGAGCCAGCGGATGGCTGTGGTTTGCAGGGATCCCACATGTGAACGACATGTGGCTTCTAGCTCTGCAGCCCAGATTCTCCTTTGTCAGTAACTCAGAGGTGATCAGACCCCACCTACGCCAAAACTAACTTAACCCTTTGTAAGCTAGAATGATAGTTCCATAACTGGGGGGAGAAACCAAACTGCCAAGTTGATGGAATACTTATGTCAACAGGTTGGCAGGTTTTTATCATACAGCAGAGAGCTAACTAAAACACCTCATGGCTTGGCAAGCGTGGACTGTGAAAGGAGCTGTACCAAATGAAATGACCTGACTGATAGGTGACCCTGAACTTGATACTCCTGGAGTCCGATGTTTCCATCCTAAAACCATCCAGAGAGAGCCAGAATCACCTCAGATACCTGTGACCCAGGGCCTGCAGAGATCCTGACACTTGCCTTCTGGGCCAGTGCTCACTCCCCTGCCTGCTCTGCTGACATCATCAGGATAGCAGCAGCTTCCCATCTTGCTGCCACCCGTTTCCCTTGACTGGAAGGAGCAGTGAGTGGTGTGTATAGAGAAGTAAAGCAGGAGCCCCTTTTAGGTCAACATGGTAGATCTTTGAGTAATTGATGAGGATCAGTTTGTTGAATAATGCAGAAGTGAAAGTTGCTTAGTCGTGTCCTACTCTTTGTGACCCCATGGACTATAGTCCCCATGGAATTCTCCAGGCCAGAATCCTGGAGTGGATAGCTTTTCCCTTCTCCAGGAGATTTTCCCAACCCAGGAATTGAGCCCAGGCCTCCCACATTGCAAGCGGATTCTTTACCAGCTGAGCCAGCAGGGAAGCCCAAGAGTACTGGAGTGGGTAGCCTATCACTTCTCAGCAGATCTTCCCAACCCAGGAATCGAACCTGGCTCTCCAGCATTGCAGGCCAATTCTTTACCGACTGAGCTATGAGGGATGTTAATAAGCATCTCTGCATTATGCGTGAAAGTGTGAAAGTGTTAGTTGCTCAATTGTGTCTGACTCTTTGTGATCCCGTGGACTGTAGCCCACCAGGCTCCTCTGTCTATGGAATTCTCCGGGCAAGAATACTGGAGTGAGTTCCCATGCTTTTCTCCAAGGCATCTTCCCGACACAGGGCTTGAACCTGGGTCTCCTGCATTGCAGGCAGATTCTTTACTGTTGTGCATGGCTTTTATCTTTTAGAAGAAGGGTGCTTCCCCCTGACATGTTAATAAAACTAAGATAAGAAGATATCTGAGTGTGCTAAGGTGTCAGCAAGCTCTCCATAAGCCTAGCTAGGTGGGGCACAAACTGGGTTGGAAAATTGTTTTTATTTCTAACAAAAAAGGAGGTAGAGTTCAAATTCTAATTGCAGTAACTTTACAAATAGAATCGGACAGGTTGCTACACTTTCAGTCAACCAGGGATTAAGAACCTAATTCAGGGGAGGGTGACAAATCTTGTTAGCAGGTAAGCTGTATAATGTAAAAAACAGTGTTGGGTTTGTATTAGCAAATTGTGGTTTGCCTATATTTTATTGTATGGAAGCATTTTTCCTAAGGTACAAATTCATCTTTAATTAGACTTAACATAATCAACTCTTAGGTCATATTCACAGGTTTTATATATGTTTTCAAATATAGTCAGTGAACAGGCTGACTTTCTCTCTCTCTGAAAACTAGACCACATTCAAAATACGTGTAATTTGAATTAGGAGAGTCAAGGCAGTCAGCTATTCAAGTAAAACAATCAAGTGTTTGCACAAGGTTAAACTTTTTGCCATCATTACCAGATACAACAATCCTTTCACCTTTAAAGTTGAAGTTATTTTCAAAGAGAAGTCATGAAGAATTGTTTTGACGTGCAGACAATGTTTCAGTTCAGTTCAGTCACTCAGTCATGTCCAACTCTTTGCGACCCCATGAATCGCAGCATGCCAGGCCTTCCTGTTCATCACCAACTCCCGGAGTTTACTCAAACTCATGTCCATCGAATCGGTGATGCCATCCAGCCATCTCATCCTCTGTCGTCCGCTTCTCCTCCTGCCCCCAGTCCCTCCCAGCATCAGGGTCTTTTCCAATGAGTCAACTCTTCGCATGAGGTGGCCAGAGTACTGGACTGATTTCCTTTAGGATGGACTGGTTGGATCTCCTTGTAGTCTAAGGGACTCTCAAGAGTCTTCTCCAACACCAGAATTCAAAAGCATCAATTTTTCAGCGCTCAGCTTTCTTCACAGTCCAACTCGCACATCCATACATGACCACTGGAAAAACCATGGCCTTGACTAGACGGACCTTTGTAGGCAAAGTAATGTCTCTGCTTTTTAATATGCTGTCTAGGCACTGACTAGTCATCCAAAGGCAGCCAAAAGCTCTGTTCACCTCTAGCTGGAGTCTTTTTTATTAGTACTGAGGAGCTACACTGATTAAACCCAAGGAGCCTGTGATGCTTTGTTTCCGAAGTAATTCTGAAGCCCTGGTGAAAGTGAAAAGTAAAGTCGCTCAATCGTGTCCAACTCTTTGCAGACCTCATGGACTGTGGCCTGCACCAGGCTTCACTGTCCATGGGATTTTCCAGGCAAGAATACTAGAGTGGGTTTGCCATTCCCCAAAGTCCTGATGTTGGAGAAGACTCTTGAGAGTCCCTTGGACTGCAAGGAGAGCCAACCAGTCCATCCTGAAGGAGATCAGTCCTGGGTGTTCATTGGAAGGACTGATGCTGAAGCTGAAACTCCAATACTTTGGCCACCTCATGCGAAGAGTTGACTCATTGGAAAAGACCCTGATGCTGGGAGGGATTGGGGGCAGGAGGAGAAGGGGACGACAGAGGATGAGATGGCTGGATGGCATCACCGGCTCCATGGACATGAGTCTGAGTAAACTCCGGAGTTGGTGATGGACAGGGAGGCCTGGCGTGCTGCGATTCATGGGGTTGCAAAGAGTCAGACCCTACTGAGCAACTGAACTGAACTGAACTGAAAGTCTTGGTAGGTCGGTACTCAATTCCTCGGGAAATGTTAGGCAGATGCCCCGGGTTGCATCTGGGAACCCCGGGAGGACTAACGCGTAAGCAGAGTAAACGCGTGCGCGCGAACGGCGAGCCATACCTTTTCTTGCTAAATGTGGTTCCCCACGTCTCCTCTGATTAGAGGTGTGCTCTGAACAAGCCGAGACGGGGCCATGCCGAGCAGTGATCTCCCGCTGGTACTTTGATGTGACTGAAGGGAAGTGCACCCCCTTCTTTTACGGCGGATGTGGCGGCAACCGAAACAACTTTGACACGGAGGAGTACTGCATGGCCGTGTGTGGCAGCGTCAGTAAGTGGACCTCCCTCCAGCCTGGCCGCCTTTTTCGTCTTTTCTCGCCACTGACTCTGCTCTCTGTAACCGACTGGTTTTCCTGGTTCTCGCGAAGGGGGCCTGGGGGCGGGGTGTGTTGCTCCCACTAACCACGTTTCTGTCGAGTTCTCTAATCGCCGGGCACGTTCCATCCTGAGCACACATCTCCGGCTTTCTCGAATCAAAAGCATGGCCGTGGATGTGTATCTCGCACTAGCTGTGGCGCCTCCCGCCTTGCGATCTCGAGGGTCTCTGGAGGGCTTCTCTTCTGAGCCAAGCTGGAGTTGCCCTTGTGTATCCTCCGCTGTTTCTGCGTTTGTCCGTGTACCTCTGTGTTTGGCTCTCTGCATGTGCGCTCCACGTGCACATGAGGGCTTCCACCCGCAGCCCGGCCGATGGCGCGGCCCGCCCCCCACCCCCCTTGCATTGGTAAGCTGTGTTGCCTGGGCTGAGCTTCATCTCATAACACGTGATGTTTATGGAGGGAACTGGATTGAGTAGAGGGCATGCACACCGGATGCCAGAGGGTAGGGATGACCCATGGTCCCTAGCTCACACAGGGATATTTGCAACGTGGAGTTTTCATGTCTTCTCTTGGAAATAGAAGGAAGAAAACTCCTGACTTAGCATTAGAAATGTTCTATGACATAAGACTCGGGAAATACAATTTGCCAAGTCTTTTTCTCTTCCACTTTAAGATTGTCATAACTCAGGGGACTAAATAAATGAAGTCATGATGACTTATATGCAAGTTGATACTATTTCCACAGAGGTAGTTTTCTGGAGGTAACAGACCAAACATGTGGGACCTCTGTTCTTCTTAACAGCCTTCCACATTAAATTCCCTATCTACCTACCTACCTATCTATCCATCTATCTGACTACTTATGTGTCTATTTACCTATCTTATCTGTCTGTTTATCTATCTACCTATGTATCTATCTGTACATATCTATCTTATCTGTCTACCTGTGTATCTTATCTCTCTATCCAGCTATGTAGCTACCTATGTATGTATCTATCTTTCTATTCCATGAGGAGAGAGTGTGATCTATTCGAGGAATATTACTCAACTTGATAAAGTAAAAGTGAAATTCAGTAAGTGTGCATTTCTCTTTTGAGAGACTCCTGCATGGTTCTGGAGAGGGCGACAGCCACCATTTCCTGCATACGATTCCCAGGGATGATATAAATTGTTTCCCAGTGTGATCATAGAATTACGCTAAACAACAAAGGGCCTGCGCCATCAAGACCTTCTCTTGCGAAGTCCAGTATAAGTGGAATCTACTGGAAAAGTTCCTGTTGGTCTCTTGTGTGAGAGATGCCGCCCCTTCTACTCGCTGTGAGAACAGCTGTAGGACCTGGTAGCTCTGGGGGCTTCTTTTCTGGCTCTGAAGGGAAGACTGTGGCTTCCAGCTCAGAAGACTCCTTTCTTCAAACAAAAACGTTAATTAGGTCAGGTAACCTGGAGGAAGGTGGTGGATGGATTCTGTTGCCTGGAGCCTCATGAACAGAGGACTTTTGTTACAGTGATTCTAACTAGTTTCCCTGCTGGGGGGAGACTTCTGGCAGATGTCCAACTTTTTCCCCCCTTTCCCTGGGGTGTATTTACGTTTTGGAATATAAATATATACATATACATATAATAAGACAGAGGGTTTTAAAAATTATTAATAGTTAAGAATTTGCTTCAAGAATTAAAAGGTATCAGGGATTCCCTGGCAGTCCAGTTGTTAAGACTCTGAGCTTCCATTGAAGGGGGCACGTGTTTGATCCCTGCTTAGGGAACTAAGATCCCACATACTGCAGGTGTCTCCAAAAAAATTAGAAATTATGTGCTCCCCCCACCCCAAAAAAAAAACCCTACTATTACCTTCAAAGCACACCATCTCCATTTGATTATTTTGAGTTAACTCAGACTGGGAGCCAGAGCCATGGGCATCACAGATCAGATGGAATCTCTGGATGACACGTCCTTTGCCAAGAAATTTGCAAAAGATAGATGCTCCCAACGAAGGTGTAATGGACAAGCGGTCAGTACTTAGTTTCAAAGGAGACGGGTTATAGAGTAATAATGTCAAGAAAGCAAACAAGAGTGGCTGAAACTCAGTCAGAAGAGTGGACAAAAAGACTGTGACTTGACAGTAAAGGCCTCAACAAATAGCCAGAGCTGAGGGCCAGGGCTGCCGTTAGAATGGTGAAATGAATGGAGATACTGAAGAAAGGGTGGGTGGGAGCTGCTGATGCTGACACTAAGCAGGTAGATGGGAGCAAGAAATGCTTCTACAGGGTACTGGGATGTTCTATCAGAGACAGAATATCCACAGCCCATGATGTTCTTGTGGACATATATCTTATGTTTGTATATTTACTTTGGTTCCATGTTGTTTAGTGCTACGGCCCAAACTCAGGATACTTGTTTCATTTTTGTTTTTAAGTCAATGTTTTTGTTTCTGCTTTTTCCTTTGGTCAGTAGAATCATGTCATTGAGTTTCATCCATCATTCCCATGTTTCTATTTTTGTTTTTAGTTATATTCTCTTATTTTCTCCATAGTGTCCCACAGTTTACTCAAGACCACCCAGGAACCTCTTCCCCAAGATCCTGTTAAACGTATGTTGTCATTCACTCGACGGAAGGGAGGAGGGAGAAGTATATTGCATGGCTGGATTGTAGCTCCAGCATCCTCACCTTTGCATGGTTTTGTGTTTCTTGAACACCTGTCTTTTAACAAAAATGTTTATTTCCATTGCCTTGCTTGTAATTCCATCTGATTTTGCCAGGTAACTTGCAGTGTCAGGCTAAGAGCTTTGACCTGGCTTTTGATATTTCTAATCAGTTTCCTCTTCATTTCATATGGTTTTATAAAATACTGTTTATACAGCCTTGTTTTGTGTTTTATTTGGCATCACTATTTTACTTCCTAAAGCTCACAAGATGCTATGATTTAGCAAGAGCCCGTGTGTATAAGTGACTCATTTAAGCATTTAATGTGCATGCGTTGTACTAACTATGTGGACTAACACGTATGCAGAGGGTTCAAGTATGTGTGTTTACAGACAGCTGTTAGGCTTTAGGAAGTGAACGGTCACTTCTAGAATTCAAGACTTCTCCTTCCCCTCCCTGAATACACCACTAGTGGGAAAGACGTGCCCAACTTCTGATTTCATCATTAAGATGCAGAGAAAGCACTTTATAAAGAAATGCTGTGCCAACCTGCCTTATAATATCAGTGCATTGTGATGATTTCAATTGGCCTATCTGTTTAGCTTTGTTTAAAACATGTGGTGTCAAATACATAATCACTCATTTAAAATTTGGATTATATCCCAAAACAGATTCATCCAGCATTAGGTTAGGGATGATAGAAACCACTGATGCTTGTGGTTGGTGGAGGGAAGGACACAGTTGAGGTTGTAGCTTGGATACAGTGAAAATTAGCATTTGTCTTTATCATCCTGAAAAAAACCTAGTCTCACAATTGATGAAGCTAATGATCTTGTCTTTAAAAAGATGAATTTTAGTTGAAAGTATGGCAAGTGGCTAGACATAGAAGGACGAGGAAAAACTATAGATTTTTTTTTTTTACTATAGATTTTATATTGTGAGATTGAGAGTACGTTGAGCTGCAAGGAGTGTTGCAGTTTATAAGACATTTTTCTTAGATCATCTCTTTTCTTGGGAATTTTGTGTCCATTTTCGTCATTTCCTTTGTGCATACAAGAAAAAATATGAAGCTTTAGGAACTTAGTGACTTGTCCCCAACCATCATAGCATCACAGGTGGCAGGCCCAGGTTTAAAACTAAATGGTACTGTGGCTGTGACCTGTGCTCCAAATGGCCAGCAGTTTCTGATAGTTTGCTAGGTTAGCAAATTACATTTGAAGTTCAGAACCATATTTTAAGAGTACAGAAAATTGTGGGAAATGGCTGACAAATATTAAAATCGTTTTTTCCTTAATGCCATGAATACAGCCTGCATCAATAAATTTTAATCTTTCCCACCCTTTTACAAAAACAGTCATTATTTTTACTTTAAGTTTCACTTTTTATCACTTTAAGCATATAAAAAATTATCTTTTTCTATTTTTATTCATTACTGGGAATGAGCATCATCGTTCAATAAATTTCTTTTCATGGAGTACTTGTTTTCTCAACTCTTCGCAGCAGACATTGGCAATCTGTTGTCATTTTCTCTTTCCCAGTCATTTTTTCCATCTACTTGTACTGTGTTTGGGATCCTAACACCTTTCCTTTCTAGGAGGGTGAGGTGATTTGGGCAGCTGTATTTTCTTGTCTACCTCCAGAGGCTGTTCAGTCACTGAAAGTGAAGGGTTTTGCAGTGCTCGTGCAAAGAGCCGGGAGAAAGCATATAATTTCTAGTTATTTATAGCCTGCACAGCTCCGCGCTCTTATTTATAGCAAAGCCGTACATTTGAATTGAAAAACTCATGGTCATCTGGAGGTCAAATGCAGTTAGCAGGCTGGAGTTAGAGAAAATGCACCAAACTGAGAAAGGTGGACAGGCCCCTTTGATTCGACAGCTGAGGTCTGCTCTTGGCCGCTTCGCCAACCTTGGGCAAATCGGAGGACATCTCGGTTCACAAAGATGGGTGGTCTTCTAGGTTTCCCAGTCCGAGTTGCTGCTAGTCAAATAATAAGTGTGAAATGAGCTAGAAAAAGCTCTTCAGTTAAACTGATAAGACGATTGCTTGTGTGGAGAAAATGTGTGATGGTCTTCATTATGAATACAGTCATTTTCTTATCAAGACTTCCTATTATTATAATTAGGCATTCCTAGATTTGAAATCTTTGTCATAAAAACCATTTTTGAACACTGCAATTTTAAGAGACACTTGATTATTTTTTTGGTTTTGTTATCATAGATGAGCATCTAAACCCTAGCTAGAGGTACTTCCCTGCTGGTCCAGTGGTTAAACAGGCATCTTGCAATGCAGGGGGTGTGGATTTGATGCCTGGTCTGGGAACTAAGATGCCACATGCAGTGGGCAATTAATCCTGTATGCCAAAACTAGAAAGAGCCTGCACACCATAGTGAAGACCCAATGCAGGCAGAAAATAAAGAAAAAAATGCAATATGTTTTTAAAAATAATAAACTACAAGTAGGGTAGAGATCTGAGGCTAAGAACTTTCATTTGACTCATAAATCTATGGATTTGAATCCTTTAAAAAATCCCTTTCCCATTTGGGATTAAAAATCTTATGAAACCTGGGTTTTATGGGTTAAGGATGATGCCAAAGTTTCACATTCACTTGACCCAGTGCAGTGTTTATGAACAATAAAATTTCTGCCTAAATATTTATTGATAAGTTTATGTTTCAAACATGAGAGTATGATCTTTTTTCCCCCTAGTGTTCTTCTCATCAGACTGCATCTCAAAAGGCAAACAGATGCTTTTAATCTCAAAGAGTATCATGCCAATTTCTGGTCAGCCAGCTGCACCAAAGGGTCTGGCCAAAGGGAATGACCAATGACTCATCTTTGGCCCCTTCCCCATAGTGGGGTTGAGGCACAAATGGCATCTAACTCAAGGTCTTTCAACCTCAACACGGTTGATATTTGGGGTCATTTAATTCATCGTGGGTGCTGTCCTGTGGTTAGAGGATGTTTAGCAGCATCCCTGGCCTCTACCTGTGAGATGGCAGTGACACCAGCCCCACTGTGATAACTAATAATGTCTCTAGATCTCACCACATGTGCCCTGGGGAGGACAAAATGCCACCCCATTGAGAACCCCTGATCTTAGACTAGTACTTTGCCCACATCTGATTTCAGACATAATCCAGGCTGGTGGAAACAGGTAAACCTTCCATAGACTTGAGGGCGTTGCTGAAGTGTCAGAATGTCAGAAGCCTGCAGTTCTCAATGGTGTTTATGAAATCAGTTTGTTAGCCCACTATCCTAGCTCTCCGTATTTGCAGGTTAAGGGAGAAGTTGGGCTTCCCAGGTGGCTCAGTGTTAAAGTATCTGCCTGCAATGCAGGAGACACAGGAGATGCGGGTTCGATCCCTGGGGGTCGGGAAGATCCCCTGGAGGAGGGCATGGCAACCCACTCCAGTATTCTTGCCTGACGAATCCCTTGGGCAGACGAGCCTGGTGGGCTGTAGGGTCACAAAGAGTCAGACACAACTTAAGTGACTGACCACACATGTGTGCAAGGGAAAGATCACAGTTGCTCTTCTGAGTTTTCTACCTCAGTGTAAGCGCTACTGGAGAAGCAGAGAATAAACCAGCAAACCCCTGGGTTGGAGGTGTGCATGATTTACCTCTTCTGTTTCATCTTGGTTTCATAGAATCCCAACTTATAGTAGAGAAGGGCCATCTGTAGAGAGGCCATGTGGCCTTGCTACACAGATTACTTGACATCTAAGCTGCATTTTGGGATCGTGTTCATGGACATAGAGTCTGTGCAAAGGTTTAGGTCAGACCTCATGCAGGATTGGAGGAGAGGAAAAGATTGATTTCTAGGCACATCAGAATGATCCAGAGAGCACAGAATAGACTAGTACACTTCCAGAGAATATAAAAGGAATTGGAACATATCAGATAAGGCCAAACCACTGTCCCCAAACTCTGAGGTTATTGCCTTAGGCACTTACTGTGTGGCCTTTGAATAGAAGGTGCTATCTTAGCCCCAGCTTTGCAGTGCCCTGTCATAATGCCAAGACCATCTCATCTTTGGCCAGACTTGAAACATTGTTCGTAACCATTCTTGTTCTTCTGATTGTGAAAGAGCAAATATTAGTTCCTGTTAGCACATTCTCTAATGGAACTCTGATGTTTTTTATGAAACTGCCAAGCATTATTAAAAACAACTAAAAGCATTAAAAGACACAATGGTGCATTAAATTATGTGTCACATCAGTGCCAATAAATTCTGTTCCATTGACAAGTATGAGAAGCCACATCTTTGGTATCCAGAAATTGTTAGGATAAAAGCAATGCTTTTTTTCCATCAAACTATCACAGTGAAAAACCCTAAGATTGAAAACAATTGATTTGCTCAGCAAACCAGCATTTTTTAAAAAATCTCATTTACTAAGAATAGTAAAGTGCAAAGTGCAAGTCTCTCAGTTGTGTCCAACTCTTTGGGACCCCATGAACTATACAGTCCATGGAATTCTCCAGGCCAGAATACTGGAGTGGGTAGCCTTTCCCTTGCTCCAGGGGATCTTCCCAACCCAGGGATTGAACCCAGGTCTCCTGCATTGCAGGCAGATTCTTTACCAGCTGAGCCACAAGGGAAGCCAAAGAATACTGGAGTGGGTAGCCTATCCCTTCTCCAGCAGATCTTCCTGACCCAGGAATCAAACCAGGGTCTCCTGCATTGCAGGCGGATTCTTTACCAACTGAACTATCAGGGAAGCATTATATGTATGCTCTCTTCCTTAACTCTTTCCAAAGAAGAAGTGGATAGCTTAGTAAGAGTCAGCAATGGGGAAAAGGGATTGCTATATTTAAAATGAGTAATCAACAAGGACCTGCCCGAGGAACTCTGCTCAATGTTATGTGACAGCCCGGATGGGAGGGGAGTTTGGGGGAGAATGGATACATGGATGTATTTGACTGAGTCCCTTTGCCATCCACCTGAACTATCATAACATTGTTCACTGGCTATACTGCAATATAAAATGAAAAGTTTAATAAATAAATAAAATAAAAATTATGTACATTATGTTCCATCACAAACATCATACAAATGAACCTCTAAGTGACGTGAAAATAGTATATAGTATGTTATTTTTTACCATAATAAAAGCTGTATGAAATTCAGAAAATAAAAAAGCCAGCAAATATTTTCTGTAAAAGGCCAGTAATAGCATGAGAGCATTCTCAGACAATGGGTAAATGAATAGATACAGCTGTGTTCCAATAAAACTTTATTTAGCAAAAGAGACCAGCAGGCCAACCCCTGGTTTAATAAGCCTGTTAAGCCTGGGACATGTTGCTGTTAACTCTAATTTTGAGGGACACCAGCAAAGTTAACCCAATACTTTGCCTTCAATAAGTTGACAGTTTGTCAATATGATGAGACTTAAGTATGTGCCAGAATTAAATAAAATAAAATGCACAAATGAAGGGAAAGATTGCTGTGAGAGGCTGATGTAAACTGAAACTAGTTTTATCCTGAAGACCTCCATAGAGGTTGAGAATTCTATCGGCTGTCACGGCTCTGTGCGTCAAACTCAGCCGTGTCAGACTCTTGGTGACCCCATGGACTATAGCCCGCCAGGCTCCTCTGTCCATGGGATTTTCCAGGCAGGAATGCTGGATCGGGTTGCCATTTCCTCCTCCAGGATCTTCCTGACCCAGGGATTGACAGTCTCTATGAAAGTGGACAATACTGAAGATCTTGACTTTTTGAACTCATCTACCGAGCGTCATGTGACTGTGGCAGGTCATCCCTTTATGGTCCACCGTGAATAAAACAGAGCCTAGCTCTGACAAGCTGACAAAAATACAGTAACTGAATGCCAGTGAATGTTGCTGTGACTTCACACATGGTTTTCAGATTCAGACTTGAACTTGCTCTTACGTTTTGGTGCATTGCGCAAAATAGGATGTAGATATTAATAAAAATCACACCAGCATTCATCTCAGTTCACATATTTGACAAAATTCCCCCATCAGTACATGTCCATAAGACATAAAAAAGAAATGAAGCTTGACTAGAGTAAACACAGCATAGATAACATTTTTATTACCTTCTCTCCACACAATGCATCGATAACCTGCCAACTATGACTGCACTGACTATAAAATAAACGTGATACCAGGGCATATCCATGCAAGTGCCTTTGTTCTTTTTTTTCTCTTGTAGACAGTCCAGTATCACATGTAAGGATCACAGACTTTATTTGCACATTATAAATGTCTCATCTAACTAGGAGTTGATAAATATTTGAGCTTAGAAGGCATTAGGGATTTTCGTTATTTTGCAGTTGGAGAAATGGACTTTTTTTCTTTTTTTTAAAGTTGGGGTGGCAGTCTATACACTATGCCATGTTGCGAGATGAAATTTTTGCATCAAATCTTCCTTTCTAGGTTTTTATTCCCTATATATCAATTACCCTTATTGCCACCCATCATATAAATCACAGCCAGTTCATATGACTGCGTTGCTAGCTCCATATAAAATAGGATTTTCAGTGATAGGGCAGTGACTGTGTAGGTCTTAATTTACTTTTATCTTGGGTTGTCAATGCTACAGAGATAAATTGCCTTTTTGCTGATGAAAGGAGACCCACCAGACTTTATTGCTAGAATCTAACATTTATATATTGACTAAATGCCATTCATGGGTGTCTGTTTAGAGAGGTAGTCATAGTTGTTAGTGTTTGAAGATGGTTTCTTCTTTTGTATCCTGAGCCTTAAAATCACGTGTCACCCCTAGAGATTGAGGAAATGAATGATTATCAAAATGATCAGGGCAGTTTTTCACGATCAGGGCGATGTCTCTGATACCCAGTTCTTGCTGTCTTTCCTATGAATATGAAAGGGAGTATTACGCAGTGATTACAAATTCAGAACTAAAATGAGCATTTGGTGCATTTGCAGTTAAATTTGATTGTGTCCCTGACGCAGGGATTCTCCATCTGTGCTAAGAAAGGGATCTCCTCCACATCCCATTTTGGCTACCTGATGGGAAGAGCCGACTGATCACAAAAGACCCTGATGCAGGGAAGGACTGAGGGCGAGAGGAGAAGGGGACGACTGAGGATGTGATCGTTGGATGGCGTCGCTGACTCAATGGACATGAGTTTGAGCAAACTCCCAGAGGTGGTCAAGGACAGGGAAGCCTGGCATGCTGCAATCCATGGGGCCGCAGAGTCGGACTGGACTTAGCAACTGAACAACACCCACCACATCCAGAGACAATAGGCATCTTTATTTGAAGTAGCTTCTGTTTAAATTATTAAATTTTCTAAGAGGAAACACAGGGATGAAAATCTTTCATTGGCACCATGTCACCAATGATGGCAGTGGATTTTTGTGGCAGGAACATCGAGTGCAGCACCAGAGTTTGTAATAAACTGAAAGCAAATCCGCTTTCCTCCCCCACCATCCTCACCCCCTCAAAAAATAGAGCTGTGGCTGATACTACCAGAGGAGATTACAGCGTGAATTGGAAATGTGACACGCATGGATGCATCGTTATCAACCTTGAAATGAACCTTCACCCACATGTGAAAACAATACTAACCTTTAGTATTAGGTTCCCTGAGGTTTAGGAAACGGCATTCGGGGGTGAGAAAAGGAAGCAACCCTCTGCCCTTTCTCATGGCTCTGTGTGTGGGCATTGGGGGTACCTTCAATGAGAACCCCTCACCACCTCCCTGCTAACTTTCCAAGCCATCCTCATCTTCATCTTTTATTACTTCTCTTGAAAGGTCATCTTCTGCTTTTGTCCCCTTAGCAGACCAAACAGCCCTTTTATTATTTATTTATTTTTGATGTGGACCGTGTCTTAAGATCTTTATTGATTTTTTACAATATTGCTTCTGTTTTATGTTTTGGTTTTTTTGGCCCCAAGGCATGTGGGATCTTACCTCCCCAACTGGGGATGGAACCCACACCCACAGCATTGCAAGGTGACATCTTAACCACCGAACCACCAGCAAAGTCCCTGAAACAATCCTCTGAAACACCTCCTCGCAGTCCTCTCTCCTCCACCCAGCCCACGGGGGCGCCTCACAGTCCTCACCGTGGCTTCAAGGACTTTCATAGTCTGTCCCTTTTCCCCTTCCCCCTCTCTCACTTGCTTCCTCGCCTCTGGCCACATAGACCTTGCTCCTCTTGGGATTTGCCAGGCACACTCACCTCCAAAGTCCTTTGCGCTAGTGTCTTCATCTGCCTGTTCTTCCAGCGGGTAACTCGGAAATGAGACTTCAGTTCAGCTCTTCCTGTTAACCTCATCTTGTCAGTTAGACCGAGCCAGTCTCCCCCAGGCCATCTTCCTGGCTGTCCTGTTTTTCCTCAACCCTGCTCTTGTTTCTTTTTCTTCACAACACAGATCACATTGTAGCAGTGTGATTAATACTGTCTCTGTGTGTGTGTGTGTGTGTGTGTGGTGTTTGTTCTCTCACTAGAATACAACTCCACCAGGAAGAGGGTCTTGTTTCACTCATTGGTTTCTGCCAAGAGTTTTAGGGGCTGTAATATATGTTGATTTGTTGAATGGAGGAATAAAAAATGAACAGGCACACACTCGAGACAGCTGAGTCTACATCCCAGCCGCTATGCATCCGAGAAATCTCGGATACCTCTAACCTCCCAGGGTTGCAAAAAAGAAAAACAACATGAACCCTATATTGAAAGCATTACTCACCCAGAATGCCACGGAATTTTTGGAAGCAGGATGTTTCAGATTGCGGCAGTTTAACATGCTATGAATCGAAACTGCGTTTCTGTTGCGTGTTTTTATTTGGTATTACTTTAGACACCCATTCTTAGCATTAAAAGGAATATAACTATATTTTATGAAGTTGTGATGAGACTACACTAAGAAAAAGCAATATCAAGGTCCCTTAAAAGTTAAATGCCTAATGCACATGATTGAGTGGGCTGCTAATGGTTTGGCAGCTGGAGGTCAAAAGTTAGAGCTGAAGATGGTTAAGTCTGATTTTCTGCAGAAGGGAGAATAGACCAAGAGACCGCAGGCTGAAAGATCATTCAGATTCAAGCTCAAGGAGCTCTCTCCTGACCTCTGTCTCATAGCCCTGCTTCTGCTGCTGAACGCTGGTTGGAGGTCATCCACCTGATAGTGTTCAGAGCAGGAAACTATTTGTTAGGAAATAGGCTAGCAGTTATCATAACAAAGCATGTCTTTTGCCAGTGCAGGTTGTTCATTAACAAACCAAACCCTTTCCAGTACCCTAGACATGTCGATTGGATTAGCCCCTTACTGCTTAAACATTAACTTAATAGCCTCTTCATGGTTTACCCAATCCTGAATTCAGACTTGCTTGTGTGTGTGTCTGGGGATGTGAGTGAGTATGTTGTTGATTGTCTTTCCTTTCTACACAATAAATGTATAACAGGCTAACTTTTTTTCTTCCCCACCCATTAAATGACAACCCATGTACAGTCCCTAGTGCAGCAGACACTAATGAACGGAGGGTATTGTTATTTGGCCAGTGTGGAAATCTGAGCCTGTATCACAGTTTTTAAGGAATCTCAGAGGTCTCTGAACAGGATAACTGCTTTCTGTTTTTTTTTTTTTTTTTAAAAATGCAGCAAAAATAAACTCTCCAGTTTCTATTTTCCAAAGTGGTTTAAGTGACCAGTGACATACAGCTTCCTGTTCCCCTGTGGCCTGGAACATTCCTGGCATTCCTTGATGTTCCTTCCCCCAAAGGAAGCACCTTGAAAAAGCAGGGGCATTAGGGCACAGGCTTTCCTGCCCCTGCCCGCCATGCCTGTTATCATGTCTCTGGCCTACTGTGGACTTGATCACAAAATAACGGCCAATCCTGGTGTGACCACGTCTGCAGGATGTAGGAAGATTAAGGCCATAGATGCTGAGCTCTCTGAACAAGCTTAAAACATTTTCCCCTTTCTCCTCACCAGCTGCAAGGCAGTGATAACAGTATACTACATTCATTTTAAAATATGAAGATGTAACATCATCCTTCTCTCCTTGACTAGACAGTGATCTGATTTCTGATTGGTGTGAGTACAGGAAATTTTCAATGACTTACAACAACTGAGATGGAGGGCAAGTGTGAATGACTAAGAAGTTTGAATTAAAAATTAAAAGAAGGAATTCTCTGGTGGTCCTCTGGTTAGGACTCCGAGCTTTCACTTCAGAGGTCACAGGTTCAGTTCCTGATTGGGGAACTAAGATCCCACATGCCACAACATGGCCAAAAAATAAAAAAGAAATGGAAAGAAAGACAGCTTCTCTTAAAATCCTCAACTAAAGGAAGTATCAGGGGCCAGCAACAAGGATTTACTGAGAATTATTCCTCAATTAAATGAAATACATTTGTAATAAAAGATTTGTATTTATTTCATTGTTCCCAAAATTCGTTTTAATACTTAAAATATTTTTCATCCTGTTAATATAACTTGCTTTCTGATTTCTTTATTATTCTTTAATTCTTAATATTGCAAAGCTACATTTCAACTTAGGCTAATAAGATTACAGTGGACTCAGATTTTAGTGTTTCTCTCTTTCCATAAAGCAGTAGATATGGAAATTATAAGAGTTGGAGAAAATTGTAAGTTACTTCCTACTTGTAACTTTTACAATTTCAGTTTTCCAAACAGGCTGCCTTGCTGTGGGTACAGCACCTTACAACCGTTGGCTATCTTGATCTGTGAATATGACCCTAAACCATTATACATTTTCATTTATCCAAAATGTGAAATACAGTTAGCCTAATCATATCATTCTGCCAGATTATACTATGCCAAAAGAACTTTTAACTTGTTCTCATTTGCTATCAGCAAAAATGAGAAAATGATTAAAACCTTGGGAAAAATGGTAAATACCACTTCCATGTCAAGTGGGAACATGACATGCATATCGATTTGCTTAAGTTGATGCTGAAAAACATGTACCTTTGTTTTTTAACCAAAAAAAATTTAATTGAAAATTATTTCTCCGTCTTAAAAATTAGGATACATTTTTAGTAATTTCAGCCTTTTACACAGGTCACACTGAAGATTATTTAGAAAAGTACATTTTTTTTTCCTCTCCGTGATACTTCACAGTCCTATGTGTAGTTCATTTTCAGTAGATGTGAAATAAAAGTAGCTGGTTTTTCCTGTGGTTAGGATAAGTGCTAAGAATTGAATTAGGGTGGAGCAGTGAGCAAAGGAGAAGGGCAGGGTGCTAACGTGAACAGACCGCCCTGCGTACCACGCTTTCTGTGGGGTGACAGACACGTGGTGCAGTATCTCATTTTCCCAGCACTCCTGATGCGACGGCATGTTGTCTCTGCTTGATAGATGAATAAACTGGAACACAGAGTGCTGAAGTTACTTGCCCTGGGTCACAGCTCATCTAAGAAAGACTGAGTCAAGCTGCGATTGAAATCATGGTGTGCCCGATTACACAGTTGGTGTTCTTTCCTCCTTTCTCTTTGTGGCTGAATACATATTCCCTTGTCTGTTGCACAGAAGATGGGGGCCGATGTCTTTCAATACATATACCCTCTGCCAATTTCAGATCAGTCGACTCAAAAATCCCCTGGTATTTTGGGGAAAAAAAAAATTCCAGTAATATGCCCTGTCTCCTTCCTTCCTCTTCAGAAAAACATCTGGATTGACAACTAAACTGCTTTTATTTTTTTTTAAAGAATTATACACAGTTTTTGAAGTAGAAGGGAAGAAATAAGAATGAATAGTTCTCTCTTTAAGATTAGATTCATTATTTAATTACATAACAAGAAGGCTTTCTTGTTTTAGAGCCTTTAGATGGGAACATTCCAGATGTTTTTTCCCCTTTGTTGTTCAATCATGGGGTTCTGTCTGACTCTGAAACCCCATGGACTGCAGCACGCCAGGCTTCCCTGTCCTCCACTATCTCCCCGAGTTTGCTCAGACTCATGTCCATTGAGTTGGTGATGCCAACCAACCATCTCATCTTCTGCCCACACTTCTCCTTTTGCCTTCAATCTTCCAAACATGTGTAAAAGACACTTATCTTACTGTTTAGATTCAAAATGAGCTAGCAGTTAATTCTTCTTATTTAAGTTCTTTTTGGAATATTAGATCTCAAGTATAATAGTCAAGTAATCAGGTAAGATTAGGGAAGAAGAATACTTAGATTGGTGATGGTTGACTAATCTTTTGAATAAAACACTTGATTTGGCTTGAGAATATAGTGAAAACACCTAATTTCATTTTTCGGGTTGAGCATGCTTTCTTCTTTAAATCAAAATCTTGTTTTCTTTTCGTGTTGGGTTTTTTTTTTCAATAAGCTCATAAATGCTCTGAATTCTCACTAGTCATTACCGATTTTTTGTAAAACTGCTGGTATAGGCATTATAATTTACTCGGCTCATGAGTTTCAGACATTTTTGCTTTATAGTACATACACTCTTCAATTTTATGGGTATTTATTTTTCCACATAATATAGCAGTATGTGTTGCAATTCAGGAATATCCCTCAGCAGTGTTAGTGGAATTCAAAATAGAAATCAGTTTCCTTTTGACAACTGGCGTAATGAATTGGTTGACTGTTGCCAAATTGTCAAGACAGAAAGCTCCTTTTGTGATTTCAAAAATGAATGTATTGACATTTATGAATTTTTCAGTAATGTTTCAGATACTTCCTCACTAGATATCTAAAATCTAGTGTAGGATTTTCTTCATTCTGAGGTGCAGTTATTCTGCAATACACTGATTTTGAGATTTCGTTGCCTTTTTTCAGGAATCTTAAGGTGTGATATTGATACCACCGTTTACTTTCAGGATTACAAACATTGCTGTCCTAAGACATAGGGATCTGCTGCAGCATATCTGTGTTACATACCAACTGTTTTTGCTCTATGCATGGTTGTTTTGCAGGGAATTTTAAAGATATTATAATGACAAAAAAGGACCATTTTGAAGATTTTCCTTAAAAGGGGTGAAAGACACCTGTACTGTGCTGCAAAATGTCTCATGGTCTCTTAGACAGCATTAACATCTTGTTTGTGCTTCTTTACTAAATTCTCTGTTCTGGAATAATCCAAAAATAAGGCTTTCTTTTGAAATGACTGGATGTTCAATCACTCTCCTTAAACCTTCTTTCCTTCTGTGTTATAGTTCCTACAACAGCAGCGAGCACCCCTGATGCCGTTGACAAGTATCTCGAGACGCCTGGAGATGAGAATGAACACGCCCATTTCCAGAAAGCCAAGGAGAGGCTGGAGGCCAAGCACCGCGAGAGGATGTCCCAGGTACATGTGGTTCTCCATCCTTTAGCCCTGCCACGCTGGGAAATCTGGATTTGCCTCTGCCTCTGTCTCCCCAGGGGCCCTGTGACTAATAAATGCCCAGGGGTCAGTGGTGGTTGTTGTTCAGTCGCTGAATCGTGTCCACCTCTTTGCGACCCCAAGGATTGTAACCCACCAGCCTCCTTCTGTCCATGGGATTTCCCAGGCAAGAATACGGGGTTGCCATTTCCTTCTCCAAGTGAACTTCCTAAGCCAGGGATCGAACCCTTGTCTCATGCATTGACAGGTAGATTCTTTACCACTGAGCCACCAGGGAAGCCCCCTGGGGTAAGGGCCTCTAATTTTATCCAGATCTTAAAGACGTAATATTTTCATTTTAAGTGTTTGCCATAATGGCACCCCGATTTGGGGTTTTTTGCATTCTCCTTGAACTTGCCACCTAGGAAAGATCCTGGTATAGCACTATAGTAAAATTTTGTTGGCACAAATTAAGTTGTGTGTACACCTTTCTTGATGGTTTTGTCATTCTGTGTTTAGGGTGGTCCTGTAACCATGATGTCGTAAGTTTAAATCCCTTAAAATGTACTTTAGCAAAGTTGAATATTTTTGTATGAAATAAACTTTGAGTCTAACATTTCTTACAGAGTTAATTCATAAGACTATAAGAGCTTAAAACCAAAGTAAATCATAATGATCTCGTCCCATTAGTCATCTAATCCTATAAATGAAAGATAATGCAATAAAGATACAAGAGTTTGGCTTCTCAGAGAGGCATTTGGAATCCAAGCCTTTCTTGCTCCCAGTACAATGCTTTCTTCACTACACTGGGCTGCAGACCCAGTTTTTTTTTAAATTGTGCATGTGTGCTCAGTTCAGTTCAGTTGTTCAGTCATGTCCAACTCTTTGCAACCCCATGGACTACAACATGCCAGGCTTCCCTGTCCATCCCAATTCCCAGAGCTTGCTCAAACTCATGTCCATTGAGTCAGTGATGCCATCCAACCATCTCATCCTCAGTCGTCCCCTTCTCCTCCTGCCTTCAGTCTTTCCCAGCATCAGAGTCTTTTCTGATGAGTCAGTACTTCACATCAGGTGGCTGAAGTATTGGAGCTTCAGCTTTGGTATCAGTCCTTCCAATGAGTATTCAGGACTGATTTCCTTTAGGATAGACTGGTTGGATCTCCTTGCTGTCCAAGGGACTCTCAAGAGTCTTCTCCAACACCACTGTTCAAAAGCATGAATTCTTCGGTGCTCATCTTTCTTTGTAGTACAACTCTCACATCCATACATGACTAGTGGAAAAACCATAGGTTTGACTTTGTCGGCAAACTAATGTCTTTGCTTTTTAATATGCTGTCTAGGTTGGTCATAGATTTCTTCCAAGGAGCAAGCGTCTTTTAATTTCATGGTTGCAGTCACCATCTGCAGTGATTTTGGTGGTGGTTTAGTCGCTAAGTCGTGTCTGACTCTTGCAACCCCATGGAATGTAACCTGCCAGGCTCCTCTGTCCTTGGGATTCTCCAGGAGATCTTCCCGACCCAGGGATCGAACCCACCAGGTCTTCTGCATTGCAGGCAGATTCTTTACTGTCTGAGCAATTAGAGATAGATAATACTGAAGATTTTAGCCCTTTCCAGATTCTTCAGTCGTTAAACAAATATGTATCCATCCAATCACCTTTCCAACTTGTAGTCTATATGAAGAAATAATAGGAAAAGTTATATTTAAGAAACATACATGAGTGAATGAAGAAAGATCTCAGGTTAAAGTCAACCACACTTTTTTGGTGTTAATATTCTGGGTAACTATCAGAAGATGTAACTGATTTTTGTCATGTTTAGCACATATACTTCAAAGTTCTCTTGATAAACACTGAACAAATTCATGAACCTGGCATAAATTTTGTGAGATCATAATCTATCTTTAGTAGAGGACATTAATCATAGCTTTTTAATTTTCTGATGATTTGACATCTGAGGCCTTCCTAATCCCAGGGAGATTGTCCTTCCCAGGGCTGGCCAATTCCTAGGGTTACCAGATGACTGGCCTGCAAGGGCTCCTTTCATAAACACACCCACCAATCCAAAGCTCATACCTCTTTATACTCTCTTACACTTCAACCCACTATCACTGCCTTCTCACCCCAAGGCTAAGTGTCAGACGACTCGGGACGGCCTCTATACCCCAGTGCCCATTCAAAGCATTCACACTAGCCAGTTTTATACCCGTTAAGCCTGCTTACCCTGCCTTGCACATTTCTTCCCACAAAAGCCGTAGTAAAAGTTCCTACCACAGTTTTCCTTTACTCCCTTTGTCTCCCGACCACCCTGGTGCTTTTCTGTGTTACCCTCAAGCCCCCTGCCCCGCCGCCGCATGGCATGAACAGTCACCTCCTCCTGGGAACTGTGACTTGAAGTTTTTCTCAATGGCAGTGGTCTGATCTGTTGGCTTCACCTACCTAAATAAAAATAAACCTGTATTTAACCATAGAATTTCTAATGTATCTGGAAAGACACACGTCTTTTTTTTCCTTTATGAGTCACCAGTATTTGGAACTACTGAGGAATAGTAACATTAAAGGAAAAACCCCATAATTACAATACTTGGGCTCTAGAGTATAATGTGCAGATCTAGTTGCTGGCTGTGATGAAAACTTAAAAGCAAATTGAACTAGAAAGGTAGCTAGGGATTTCCCTGGTGGTTTAATGGTTAAGACTCTGAGGTTCCACTGCAGAGGGCGCAAGTTTGATCCCCAGTCAAGGAACTAAGATCCTACATGCCGTGCAGCTCAGCCAAAAAATAAATAAATAAAAGAAAAAAAAAAAAAAAGTAGAAAGCTAGCTAGAGCAGAATAGTGAGGTTTCAGCTGAAGCCAGTTTTTCTGAAAAATAGGATTTTTCTTTAGGAAAGACAGAAATGATATAGAATCACAATTAAGAAGGATGACTATCACCGCCACACTTGTTGCCACAGAAAAGACATCTTTGAAACTTCAGTTTCGGCCTCATTGCTTGTTTGTGGAGCTTTCAGAACCTTCTTATTGCCCTCAGAATCCACTTATGGGACCGTGGGCACCCCAAAAGAATGATAGCAAAATGAACACTGAGTGCTCAGCTTGGCATTTCCAGTGCCTGCCCAGGGACCCCAACCCCCTCACCCCAGCTCCAGCCTTGCTTGCTTCCTCTCCTAACTCAACTGCCAACATCCTCGTACAGGCAGCCTTAAACCACTCTGCTCAACACATGTTCAGCTCATCGTGGACTTCTCTTTGGTCTCGCTTTGAGCTCTGGAAAGGAGCCACCTCTTCACGTGGACGCTTCTCAGCCACTCCTCACACTCACGTGGTCCTCAGAGTGGGACAGAGTCATTTCTCTTTTACATTTAACTAAATACTTTTGCTCGCCAGTTTTATTCCTCCAGCTGGATTATAATTGTTCAGTCCCTATACATGTGTATAACGTGCCTTCCTAACCTTACACTTCTGTCTTGAACCCACCTAGTCATTACTTTTTTAAAGAAAAGACAGATTCTGAATTTTTTCCAGTGTTTATTGGTCACTTTGATTCTATGAATTAAACTGACATCAAATACTCTTTTTAAGATACTATAGCTCTCTCCAGAAGAGTGACTTCATTTTAGTTTCGCACACCTGTTTAAGCCATGACTTAGTTCATATATGTTTTGATGGACTTTCGTTGTCTTCTAGTTATTGCCCATATCTGAGATAATTTAAAGAATGTTATCTTGGAGCAGAGAATATTGTCTGTTACATTCCAGTGAGCATAGGAGTATGAGATGCTTGAGATCAACATTTATCATCATAATTTATGGTACTGAATTCTGGGTGCTTTTGACTTTGCACTTGCCTGCCTCCTAAATCTCTCTGTATTAGTTTCATTTTCTCTGCATGAAGCAGCCAAGTCTTTGAAGATCCATAAATCCAAGTGATACTGATACTTTTGTGCATGCAGTAGAAAATTGCTTTATAAGACTACAGGGGGCCACTGTAAAGTATAGATCCTGAGAATTTTTAATTTAAAAATATGTTTTAAAATGATTTTTATTATAGTCCTTGTTATTTGTTTTCTTACAAATACAGAGAATTTGAGGAGTTTAGGTATTTGAAGTGTTTTCGTTGTTGGGGCACATGATAACTCTGAGTTTACAGACTTTTGTTGTTCTCTGTCGTGAACAGAGAAGGGAATGGCAACCCACTCCAGTATTTTTGCCTGGAGAATCCCATGACAGAGGAGCCTCGTGGGCTGCAGACCGCAGGGTCACAAAGAGTCGGAAATGACTGAGTTACCAACATACACACCTGTTATGAATAGTATCTAGCAAATACAAGAATCCAAACAATCATTTATTATATATTATTTAATGGTTTTAATATATCCTTCAAATAAAGTTCTTCAAAATGGAAGCTGACCTTTCTCGACATTTATTATTTTTAAGATAAGCATCAGTATCTTAGGAACAGCCTTTTCTCCTGTCACCAAATATAAATAAACTTAGCTCCCTTGTTGGATTTGCCATTATATCACGGCTGATTGGGCTACAAGGGAAAATATAGCACGGGCTTTAGAGCCACAGAGATCTCAGTTTACATCTGTCCTTCTCCATTTTTTTCCTGCCTGACTTTGAGCAGGTAATTTAACCTGGCTCGTAAAAATCGGGATGTCCATGCCTAATCTCATGGGCTGATGTGAGGAATCAATTAAACAAAAGAGATTTTGTAAAGCTGTTAATCCTGGAGCTGGTATTTCGCAGGTCAAGAGTGATCTGATCCATTATCAGGGTACCTCAGTGGAAACCATTTGTTCAAAAGGAAATATTGCGCCCACTGTGTGTTTATCTTTCAGTAAGTAAGCCTAGTGTGATGGCACAAAAATGATTTTTATTGTAGTTTTTGTTATTTATTTTCTTACAAATACAAAGAATTTAAGGGGTTTGGGTATTTCAATGAAACAATACAAAGGTGTAGGTATTCAGTTGCTCTGAGAATCAAAAATCTATTTCATTTCTATAGGAATGCTTATTTTCAATTTATTAGCTAAAGAAGTCTCCTCAATTATTCCATGGGTTCCCCTGCTCAAAGCTGAAAGTTCTGAATATTGAAAGGGAGATGGTAAAAATTCAGATGTAATACAGGAAATCAGTTCTTCACATTCCAGTAAAACATTTGACTTCTCTCTCAAACTAATTTTGAGATTCCTTACCTGAGGAATTCATGGTAGAATATGGCTACTATGAACATTCTCGAGGCAGGAAATTGAAGTATTTTTATTGCAAGGCTTATCTCATCTGTAAAGCAGAAGTAGCCTTCAGTCGCCCCGTTGCACAAGTGCCCTTCATTAACTTCTTGGAGCCACCAAAGTATCTGGGGGAGTGTGTTTCATCCCTTCTGTATTCTGTTCTTGTTCATAGCAGCCTGGCGTTTCTCAATTTTTGTCTGAACGTGCTAGATTATTTTTTATATGCTCTTCACTTGTAATAAAGGCATTCCTGGTGGCTCAGATGGTAAAGAATCTGCCTGCAATGCAGGAGACCTGGGTTCTGTCCCTGTGTTAGGAAGATCCCCTGGAGAAGGGAAAGGCTACTCACTCCAGTATTCTGGCCTGGAGAATTCCATGGATTGTATAGTCCATGGCATTGCCAAGAGTCTGACACAACTGAATGACTTTCACTTGCACTTGTAATAGAAAATTCATTCCATCCTTTTTTCCTCATAATTTCGTGAAAGCAACATGAAGCCTGTCCTATATTTTCCACAATGAATCAAAGCTAATAAACAATAAACTGTCTAATTTAAAACTGACATGATGATGTAATATTCTCATAGAACTTCTCTATCCATAGTTATTTATGCCAAGCTTTTTATGTTGTTGTTGTTATCTTGAAGGATGTCAGAAAAAAGTCAATACCTTCGGAATAAATACCTGTAAAAAACAGGCTCTTATAGAAATCACTGTTCCTGCTGTGTGGATCCACAAAGTAGGCGAGTACACGGCTGTCAGCAGACCATTATTTTGCTTATTGGATCTTTCTTTTCTTTACCTTACCTTGCTCAGGTATGAGCTACACTTTAAAAACTCTACTTGATAGGTGAGTGGTCCTATTGAAAAGGAAAAAGAAACTGTAGGTGGTAAGAATCAAGTATCATTTTCTTTCAGCAGCGTCCACAGCTGCAGACTTTTCCTCTGCATTCACATCAGTGGGCGAACTTCTCTTGGAGAAATCCCAAGTGAACATTATGGATGAGAGGAGGAAGTCTTATTTTCCTACAAAACAGATTAGCCTGGTTACTAAATTAGTGTTACTTACCAAGGATGCTTTCTGCTACATTCCGAACATTATAATGTGTGCTGTCCTGGAAGTTGTGGAGGAATCTAGAGCATCCTCTGCTGCTTATGAGATGACTTGGCAAGCAGAAGGTTCTAATCATCCCTCAGTTCTTCGGTGGGAGGGATCTTAGGATTTCTGACAACTGAGGTCTTCTTTTCCTGCCTCCATCATGGACTTCTTTTTGGCTCTGTGTTCACTGCTTGTGTACACATCCATAAAGTGTTACTTATGATTTTGTTCCCCTTTGTACTGTTTGAAAAATATAGAGTTTAGATTTTATAACTTAGCTTCACAAAAGACTAAAACCAGTGTGCTGAATATAGTGTTGGAAAACCTTGTTCAGAAAATCTATGCATTTTATGAATCATTGGCATTTGGGCACATCAAATAAAATGACTTCCGTCTATTTCTCAGGAAAAGAAAAAAACCAACTTTGTTTCAAAGAGCCATGTGCTTAGTTGCTTAGTCATGTCCAACTCTTTGCAACCCCATGGACTCTCACGCCAGTGACCTCTGTCCATGGGGATTCTCTGGGCAAGAACACTGGAGTGGGTAACCATGCCCTCCTCCAGAGGATCTTCCCAACGCAGGGATCAAACCCATGTCTCCCGCATTGCAGGCCGATTCTTTACCGTTTGAGCCACCAGGAAAGCCTTCAAAGGGCCATATCCTTGCAATAAATGTGAACATTTATGTTTACTATACTGCTGTGACAGATTATTTACATCTTAGTGGGAGGCTAGATATTATTGAGCTGGGAATCAAATGTGATCATTTTTTGCCTATTTAAAATGTCAAGTGTATGGAACTTTCCTGGAAGTCCAGTGGTTAAGACTTTGCCTTCTGATGCAGAAGATACAGGTTTGATCCCTGGTGAGCGAGCTAAGATCCTGCGTGCATCCTGGCCAAAACATAAAATAGAGGCAATATTATAGCAAATTCAATAAAGACTTTAAAAATGTTTCACATCAAAAAAAAAAAAGAAAATCTGTAAAGAAAAATTTTTAATAAAATGTCAAATGTAGAAAAAACAGTGATGTAGCTCATGAAATCTGTATTTGAAAGAAAAATTGATGGTTTTCAATGATTTATTCCTTCTATAGGTTATGAGAGAGTGGGAAGAGGCAGAACGTCAAGCAAAGAACTTGCCTAAAGCTGATAAGAAAGCAGTGATCCAGGTAAACCCATCTTATATCCAGCATGGAGCAGCATGTGCCCACAACCTTTGTTGATGGAGTGCCTGCACCTTTTCCAGCATCTGCTGGAACCTCATGTGCATGATTCCTCATTATTTCCCTCAAATTCAGCTGTTGCTAATCAATATCTAGTAATTCAGTTGCTTAAACCCTGCCTAATATTTGCTCCCAAACAGCTTGTTATAATTCATTTCTGTACAAGTCATATTGTTACCTAAAGCCTAATTTTTATTAATAATATAGCTTTTAGGTTGCCATAGTCTTCTGCTACTTCTTCCCCATGGCCAATTTACATGATAAATTGAATTTCTGACAGGAACCCCTCTTAGAATTACCTTCAGTAAACCATGAGATTATCATGGTCATTTTCTTAAAGTTTTGAGTAAGAGAGGAGTTTTCTAAATAGGCACGTAATTTACAGTTTCAAGAATACATATATTTATCCTGCATTATGGTTAGTCAAATCGATTTTCAGGGACTGTATAAAATAATCATTCACATTGAGAAATTAGATCTGGGAATGGAAAGCAGGGAAGTGAGGAGAACCCATAAAACTTGCTGAATGAGTCAAAATGTTGAAATGACGGAACTCTTTGAAGAGAATGAAGTGTGATATCGCTTTGAAAAGATTTGAACTTGGTGTAGTAGCAGAGTCATCGGAAGGGCTTGTTAAAACTCAGTGTTTTATTGATGTTGCCGCCATTTAGCCCCTGAGTTGTGTCTGTCTCTTCTGGGACCCCATGGACTGTAGCCCGCCAGGCTCTTCTGTCCATGAGGTTTCCCAGACAAGAATCCTGGAGTGGGTTACCATTTCCTTCTCCAGAGGATCTGCCCAACTCAGCGTCTGAACCCACATCTCCTGCATTGGCAGGCAGATTCTTTTACCGCTGAGCCTGTTGAGTGCATTAGTCACTCAGTCATGTCCAACTCTTTGAGCTGCCAAGGACTGTAGCCTGCCAGGCTCTTCTGTCCATGGAGTTCTCCCAGGCGAGGATAATGGAGTGGGTAGCCACTCCTTTCTACAGGGCTTCTTCCCAATCCAGGGATCGAACCCAGGTCTCCTGCTTTGCAGGCAGATTCTTTACCACCTGAACCATCAGGGAAGGTTGGTTTACCAGGAAGGATGGTTCCTTTACCAGGAACCATGAGGGAAGCTCACTGCTGAGCCTACTCCTTAGCTATAATTAGATGTAACATTCACAGTGCTAATTAACTTGCTGATATTAATTAAATAATTTAAATAAATAATTTAAATTTAAAATAATTTAGCATAACGCGAATAAAAAGCTGCGTGTAATTCAAGGATAGAAAAAGAAAGACTTGAACCTGCTGCTCCGTCGCGTTTGTCCGGTCCCCGATGCTCACACGCCTGTGTTTGTGACGGCAGCATTTCCAGGAGAAGGTGGAGTCCCTGGAGCAGGAAGCGGCCAACGAGAGGCAGCAGCTGGTGGAGACGCACATGGCCCGGGTGGAGGCCATGCTCAACGACCGCCGCCGCCTGGCCCTGGAGAATTACATCACCGCCCTGCAGGCTGTGCCCCCGCGGGTAGGCATCCCTTCACCTCTCCCGGGACACCAGACGTAGGCGTGGGGACATGGGGACAGCAAGCCGTTAGAAAGGCATCAGGAGAAATGCCAGAAGCACCCTTATTCACAGGTTCAGCCTCAGCCCGTTTTATCTTGAAGGTTAAAGGGTCCCAGGGCCATCTCTACACAATAGACACACCTTTCCACGGAGGAGTCACACAGACCTCCCAGGGAGTCACAGTGCAAAACCTGATGTGAGTCGTTGAGTTGTGTCCGATCCTCCTCAACCCCGTGGACTGTAATTCGCCAGGCCCCTCTGGCCATCGGAATTCTTCAGGCAAGAATACTAGAGTGGGTGGCCATGTTCTCCTCCAAGAGATCTTCCCAACCCAAGGATCAAACCTGCATCTCTTACATCTCCTGCATTTACAGGAGGGTCCTTCACCACCTGGGAAGCCTTGGATGATGATCAGTCGTGGAACCGCTGAAATCAGGGAACCACAGTAGCTGTGGTGAAGGAATTTAGATGTAACCTGTACACGTGATATAACTAAGATCAACAAAATCCGAGATTTGGCTGGGTCATAAGGAGTTTTCATGGAATACGAGGAACTCATTTTTCCTGCTGGTAGCAGCCACATTCTCTAGGGGTAAGAGCCTTATTTGGTAGTGATGTCCACAGCAAAGGAACTAATTTGTGTTCAGGAATAAATGCCCAGACAGGCTTACCAAGCTGTGCATGCCTAGATCTCCTGAAGGAGGCTCCAAGGAGAGCCTACATTGAATGTAAGGAACATTCTGAGCTCGAGTCTGTGTACATTATGTCTGTTTGTTCTGTCCATTACCGAGTGAGGGATTTTGAAATTTCCAGCTGTACTTGTGGGCTGATCTCTTTGTCATGTGATGCCCTCAGGTTTTGCTTTATGTATTTTGAGGCTCTGGGCTTTTTATTTGTTTGTTTATTTGGCTGCACCAGGTCTTAGTTGTGGCACGAGGCATCTTGGATCTTCATTGAGGCTTATAAGATCGTTAGTCACAGCATACAAACTCTTAGTGGCAGCATGTGAGATCTACCTCCCTAACCAGGGATCAAACCCGGGCCCCCTACATTGGGAGTGTGGAGTCTTAGCCCCTGCACCACCGTGGAAGTCCCCAGAGACTCTGCTTTTAGGTGCATAAATATTCAGTGTTGTTATGTTCTGTCTACCACCCTCTACCACAATCATTGTGAAATGACCTCCTTTATCCATAGTCACCTGTTTTGCTCTGAAATTACTGTCTGATATTAAGCTACTCTAGCTTTCTTTTGATTAATGTAGCATAGTGTATCATTCTTCCATCCTTGTGCTTTGGTTTATCCTATTTGTTTATATTTAAAGGGCATTTCTTGTGGGTAGCACGTACTTGGGACTTCCCCTTTAACTAAGAAGATCATTTAAATGAAGTTACTATTATGACTATGCCTACATCTATCATCATGCTGTTTGTTTTTAGTCCCATCTTCTTTCTTATTCCTTTTTCTTTTTTGGCTACTTTTGGATTAATTTGATATATTTAATGATTCTGTTTTGTATCCTTTCGTGGCTTTTATTTTAACTCTTTATGATTTTAATCTTTGCTCAGGCACATATAAAAATATATTTAGTTTACCTTTCTCTTAAAAGATATTTTTACTAGAACAGAATTCTGGGTTTAAGTTTTTCTTCAGCTGCCTTAATAATGATGCTCCTTCATCTTAGTTGCATTCTTTGAAACAAAAATGCTAATGTCATCCTTTTCTTTACCTCTCTTTAAATAATGCATCTTTTTTTTAATCTGGCTGCTTTTAGCATATTTTCCTTTATCACACACTTAGAGCAATTTGATTATGATATAACCTGATATATTTCAATTTGCCCTTAATCCCATTTGGCTGTTTTTCATATCATACATTATAGTTTTCACATGTAGAATGTGAATCTGGATTTTTGTTTGTTTGTTTCATGTCTTCCATATCTTTGTTTAATTTTTGAACCTTTGGAATTTTTTTATTGGTTGTCAGATATTGTGACGTTCACCTTGAGAGTGCTGGGTATTTTTGGATACCTGTAACTACTCCTAATCCTCTGTCATCCCCTTCTTCTCCTGCCTTCAGTCTTTCCCAGCATCAGGGTCTTTTCAAAAGAGTTGGCTTGTCGTATCAGGTGGCCAGAGTATTAGAGCTTCAGCTTCAGCATCAGTCCTCCCAGTGAATATTCAGGGTTGATTTCCTTTAGGATGGACTGATTTGATGAGAGGTTGCTAGATGGCATCCCCAAGTCAGTGGACATGAGTTTGAGCAAACTCCAGGAGACAGCGCATGCTGCAGTCCATGGGATTGCAAAGAGCTGGACTCAGCAACTGAACAGCAACAACAACAACAATATCTGAGCTTTGCTCTGTAATGCAGTTAAATTACTTGCAAACAGAGCGGTTATCTGGATGATGGAAACTTATACTGTTTCTGACTCTGTGTGAACACCAGACACTTACCTCAAATCCTTTTGGATGAATTTTTTTCCCCGTGGCCTCAGTTTCTTTCATGTGTTTGAAACTAATACTCATCATTAGTCGGCTGCATCCTCCCCAGATTCTCTCTCCGAACAACTCCTTCCTCTCCAGTATTCTGTCCTTTGATTGTCATGCACCTCCATGTCTCCAGACTCCAAATCCAAATCTTCAGCTCTCTGGAATCTACCAGGCTCTAACTGGGTTCCCAAACATGGACCCATAGCCTGGAAACTCAAGGCGGTTAAACATAGGCAATCATAGAGCTCACAGCGTTAGTTTCACATTTCTCGGTGGTCTCTGTCCTTCACCTGATATCTGACATCTTACAGAAATATAGTTTAAGATATTTTGTCCATTTTTTGGTTGCTAGCAGCAGCAGAGTAAACCTGTTTCCCTCTACAAAATCTTGGCTGAAAGTAGAAGTCTGTGTCTAGATTACGTAACCAAACCAAAATGTCACCCACTTGCATTTATTCTCCTCATCATTTTGATTTTTCTTTCTATACTAAGATTTAGTGCAGAAAACTCTGAGGAACCATAAAAGAGCTCCTGACACTCTTCCAGATCATGAAATAGTATTGACCTTGTTCTACCAATGACATCACTGAGATTGAGTGGCTGGTCCAGGGTGATACCACTAGTAATGGACAGGCTGGAGCTGTGAATCACAGTTGACCCCTGCGTGGCTTCTTACCAGACCAGGCTTCCTCTCAGAACAATAAGCTTTTGATGAAGAATATTCACATTAGCATTTTCATTTTCTATTCAGAAAAAAAAAAATCTTATGTCCAAGCACTGCTTAGTGAAATTCTGTTCAGTATGTTTGGAGAATGAGTTCCTTAATTACTCTCCCTTTTTTTTTAATAGGACTTGATTTTGAGATCGGGGCCATCAGCATCATTTGCCAGAGATAGGCAGGGTGGGGGGTGTTGAGACCAGAACCTTCATAGTGGACATTTAGTGAAGATTGCTGCTAAAGGTCCAATTTCTGAAGTAAGATCTTTCCTAAATGGTCATTGACAGAACTGAAAATAAAATGAGGACTGAATGGAGTCTTTAACAAACACACATTTCAGATCTTTCAGTTCAGCCCCATCAGCCATCACAGGAAAGACGGTAACAAGAAGAATGTTTGCCAAAAAAGCTTCTTGTGTTATCAAAGGGGATAAATTCAGATTGGTCATAATTGTGCTTGCCCTGAGTCTGTTGATCACATCATGTAGAATTAGACATGTTTATTTGAAATGAAAATTAAAAATTGGATTTAGAAGAATTGTTTTACAGTCAGAAATCAGATTGTCATTGATTGAACCAAGTATTCACATTGAAGTCTTACCTAGAAATACAGAAAATTCACCCATGTAATAAAACTGTGACTGTACAGAACAAAGATCAAGAATAGTTATTGTTGTTGCTATTCAGTTGCTAAGTTGAGTCCAACTCTTTGCAATCCCATTACTGACCATTTTTGTTAAGTTATTGACATTTTCTGACTGTTTTATTTGAATTTTAACATATAGCTTGACACACACGTAGCTCTGCAGTTTAGAAAACGGGAGATAATTCTAAATCCCCTCTTAGGAGGTTTATATATTACTGTTGAAAGACATAAATCAAGAGCTTGCCAATAACTGTCTGAGGAAAGTCATGTCTAGTATTGGAGTCATAACTAAAATGTTTCTGAAATCTCCCTCATACTTAACTCAGTGGCTGGAAAGTATGAAATGTTTAGTAATTGTTAGTTGAATATGAGAAAATGTATTAGCCAGATTTTTACTATAGATTCTATAGCTGATACCACCTTCTGAATAATTATCCCCTTAACCCTGTCCATGAAGTGATGGTCAAATAGATGGGGAAACAGTGGAAATAGTGGCTGACTTTATTTTGGGGGGCTCTAAAATCACTGCAGATGGTGATTGCAGCCATGAAATTAAAAGACACTTACTCCTTGGAAGGAAAGTTATGACCAACCTAGACAGCATATTAAAAAACAGAGACATTACTTTGCCAACAAAGGTCTGTCTAGTCAAGGCTATGGTTTTTCCACTAGTCATGTATAGATGTGAGAGTTGGACTATAAGGAAAGCTGAGCGCCAAAGAATTGATGCTTTTGAACTGTGGTGTTGGAGAAGACTCTTGAGAGTCCCTTGGACTGCAAGGAGATCCAGCCAGTCCATCCTAAAGCAGATCAGTCCTGAGTATTCATTGGAAGGACTGATGTTGAAGCTGAAACTCCAGTACTTTGGCCACCTGATGTGAAGAGCTGACTCATTGGAAAAGACCCTGGTGCTGGGAAAGATTGAGGGCAGGAGGAAAGGGGACGACAGAGGATGAGATGGTTGGATGGCATCACCGACTCAATGGACATGGGTTTGGGTAAACTCTGGGAACTGGTGATGGACAGGGAGGCCTGGCGTGCTGCGGTTCATGGGTTCGCAAAGAGTCGGACACAACTGAGCGACTGAACTGAACTCACCCTGACCATATTGTACCAAATAGTCTCAGACTTTGCAAGTGGGGAATGTGAAATAGCATGCATTGTTTATACACAGTCTCTTTGAAGCTTAAGTTTAATCCATATTTCTATTTTTTTTTTTAAAACCCAGACTTGGGAGTATGATGTGATGATGTATTTGTGCAACTAGATTTCTTTACCATGAATTTCATTTGTGAGTCCCAGAGTCTGTGTGTTGCTTTATGTTCCAGATTTCCTTTTTTGATTAGTTGCATGCCTACTGACTGATGTACTGAGTGCCCAGCCTACAAGTGCATTGTTTGAATCAGAGGAGGGCACAGCAACGCACTCCAGTATTTTTGCCTGGAGAATCCCATGGCCAGAGGAGTGCAGCAAGCTACAGTCCGTAGAGTCGCAAAGAGTCGGACATGACTGAAGCGACTTAGCACATATATACTTAAAATATTACAGTTGCTAAAACAGTCTACTCTTGTTCTTTCATCCTCCTCCCCCTTCCACTCCCATCCTCTGGAATAAAAGAATTAGGCCACAGTTGTGTCCTTTTGTGTGGTCACTCAGTCATGTCCGACTCTTTGCGACCCCATGGACTGCAGCCTGCCAGGCTCCTCTGTCCACGGGATTCTCCAGGCAAGAATACTGGAGTGGGTTGCCATGTCCTCCTCCAGGGAATCTCCCCGACCCAGGGTTCAAACCCACGTCTCTTACCTCTCCTTCAACGACAGGTTCTTTATCTCTAGTGCCACCTGGGAAGCCCAAAAGGCTGCATGGTAATTTCTGTTTAAAATAAACTTTCTGTTGTAGGCTCAGATCTGGAAAAATTTAGGAGCTCCTAATTATTATGGACTGAAATGTTGTTTTGAAGATGAGAGACAAAAAATCCAAAGGTTTCTTTGTAATTCTAAAATTTTGGGTGTCTTTGTAGATAGTCCGTCTAAATCTTCTGCTAGAAAACATCTATTCATATATATCTGTCTGTCTGTGTGCCAGAAGTGTTTTTATGGTTTTTTTCCTGTGTCGCATGAAATATCTTATCCATACTAAATTTGAATACTAAATACTACATTACAGCTGTTTTATCCATACTAAACTTAATTTCATGCTTGTATCTGATGCTTCATACTCAGACTCTTGACATTTAATTGAGAGAAAAAAAAATTGGCAGTTTCTTTAGCACCTGTTCCCTTTTCTTCCTCATTTCTTTTCCTTTTTTTTTTCTTTTTTTTTTTTTGACTGAAGTATAGTTGGGTTACATTATATTAATTTCAGGTAAAAAACATAATAACATGTTTTTATTTTTTATAGATTTTATATCACACAAAGTTATAATATTACTGACTATATTCCCCATGTTGTACACTATATCTCTGAGGCCGTTCCTTTTATAACTGGAAGTTTCTGCCTAGTAATCTCCTTCACCAACTTCGCCCTTTCTTTCTCTCCTGCTGATGGGGACCATTGGTTTGTTCTCTGTATCTGTGAGTCTGTTTCTGTTTTGCTGTATTTGTTGATTTCTTTTGTTTTGTTGGATTCCCCATATAAGCGGAAACCACAGCATTTGTCTTTGATTTATTTCACTGAGTGTAAAATGCTCCCTCTCCCCCAACCAGGTCCATCCTTGTTGTCACAAATGACAAAATTTCATTTTTTATGGCTGATATTCCTGGGTGTGTGTGTGTATAACACATGTTCTTTCTCTAGTATCTGGCACTTAGGTTTCTTCCTTATCTTGGCTCTTGTAAATAAGGCTTCTACGATCTTTCCAAATTAGTGTCCTCATTTCCTTTGTATAGGGCTTCCCTTGTGACTCAGTTGGTGAAGAATTTGCCTGTAATTCAGGAGACGCAGATTCAGTCCCTGAGTCAGGAAGATCCCCTGGAGGAGGGCATGGCAATCCACTCCAGTATTCTTGCCTAGAGAATTCCACGGACAGAGGAGTCCATGGAATCACAAGGGCCCGGACACAGCTGAGCGACTAACACTTTCACTATTGCTTCATTTGTGTAAATATCGACGGGTCAATCACTGGATCATATGGAAACTCTATTTTTAATTTTTGGAGGAATCTGCACACTGTTTTCCATAATGGCTGTACCAGTTCACACTCCCACTAACAGTATACTAGATTAGTTCAGACAAATGTCAGATTTTGTTGAGATTCCTGAAATGTCTTCATACAATTCCTTAGTGAATTATGAGATTTACCATTAAAGAGCATGGTTTTTTCCCTCCATTGAGATTATGTAAACTTTAACATTAGGGTAATATGTGTTCAATAAAGAAGTATCAATTGTTGGAGAAATAAAGGCCAGCAATTTTTTTAAAAAAAGGACAGCAATTAGTTGGTGTGTTGTGGCAGGCAAACTAGTGACAGCATGAGGAAGTATCAACTGAGTCAGTCAATATAATGGATAAAGTGAAAAATCATTTGCTGAGATCTTCATACGTGAAGGCATTGAGGGAGATGAGCGCTCAGAAGTTTGACATTCCACCTTCAAGTTTTGAGTATAATCAGAATTTTGTAAAGCTGATCAGAATGTACTTAAAAGACTGCCAGCTTGAAAATCATCTTTGGGAAATGCAACTACCCTGTACTTTATGTATTTTTCATTCATTCATCATTCATTTCTTTTTAGTTGAGATTTGTAAAAATTGGCAAGCACAAGGGAACTTGTTAACTTGAGAGCTTTTAAGGACAGACTTCATATCAAATGGTTTGTAGAAAGACAAATGGGATAGTTTGCATTTATTAGACAAAGTCCTATAAACTATGCTGTGAGTTTGCAGGCTATGCTGGAAAAGCCTCTCAGTATTACCTCCTTACCTTGCTTTGAATCTTTACCAAGCTGAAGAAGGAGATCTTACTAAAGACCAGTGGGAAGTGTGTAATGAGAGGCAGTAGTGTTTTCTGTTTTTAATTGAATTTGAATTAAGTTATATAGAAAAGTAAGAAGTGTATAAGCAAGCCTCGGCTTGAAATCCGTCCTGTGCCTCTGAGTCCATGTCCATCACCCAGATTCCCTCCACAGCACAGTCCCACTTAGTCACAGCTTCTGAGTCAAAACAGCTCTTCATCCATCCGATGCTTTCAGACAGACAGTACTGGGACTTGTCATATTTTGCTCTACCAAAGGCTGCATGTGCTGTACCCTGCGAAGTCGCTTCAGTCGTGTCCGACTCTTTGTGACCCAATGGACTGTAGCCCACCAGGCTCCTCTGTCCTTGGGCTTCTCCACGTAAGAGTACTGGAGGGGGTTACCATGCCCTCTTCCAGGGGATCTTCCCAACCCAAGGATTACACCCGTGTCTCTTATGTCTCCTGCATTGGCTGGCAAGTTCTTTACCATACCTATTTTCGTTATCCTTAAAAACCCATTATGAAGACATAAATATTTCGATTTTTTAAACAAATGCGTAATACATCATTTAATAATCCAGCAGCTACTTAATGTCTGGTGTTAAAGACATCTGCTCTACAGAACAATAGAGCAATAAGAGATCCTCTCCCTAGAAGCATATACCTGTGCACACAAAATTACACATGGGTTTCAAGAAGTTCACTCATTTTTGGAAGCTCCTCCTTGGATCAGTTTAAAGGTCCTAGGTTATATTTGGATTTCTGTAAGTGTAGGGGAGCAAAATTTACCACCCCAGAATGTGTCTCTTTGGCACGAGGATTAATTTAGCCTGATTATTTTTGAGGCCCAAAAGACTCAGGAAGAATCTTTGAGCTTCCTTGCACCTAAGTGCCTAAAAGAATGTAGACAGAGGACCTGTTTGAGGGAAGGGGTTGTCACCAGAGATAATTAGAGTATGAATTTCTGTGTAGACAGGAAAGTCTGTTAAAATTCTTCTGTGTCCTGTTGTTTCTGCATGGCCCAGCAAACATTTGTTTACCAAGCATTTGATTTCTTCCCCGCCCCGTATTAAAGGCCTTCCTCCCCTTTGAAGTCCCAAACCTTCAACATCCTCTTGGCTTTAGCTGAGAGTGGTATTTAAGGTGGAGCTTTCTGCCGTTTTGGTGCATTACTCAGTTTTCCTGGGTCTCTCCCCTGTGTACGTGTTTTCCAACTTCTATTTGATTTTCCTCCTCTTAATCTGTTTTATGTCGATAATTCTTAGATCAGCCAGAATAACCTGGAAGATCAGCCAGAATAACCTGGAAGCCTAGAAGAAAATTTCTTCCCAACATAAGCTTTATCTTGAGTTTCCTTATACTTTTTCTAGCAAGTGAGAGCCCTGTGGTTAGATCGAGGATGGTTAGGTAGTATGGGGAGAGGGTGAAATTTTAAGAAATATACATGTGCCTATCTTTGAACATGGTGTAGCCATTTAGAGGATTTGTGAAGTAAAAATGCCAAAATCAAAGTGTGAATGAATATACAAGATTGAAAAATACTGTTGCAACTCTCTCTTAAGAAGTCAAGAGTGTGTCACAGTTGGCGTCTGTCAGATGATCAGACCACTTGACAAATCTTCCCAAGGGTCTGTGGTATTTTAAAACATCTTTTGTTTACGATTTCTTCCTCAACTCTGTGGGCTTTGCCGTCTGGGTTGCATTAATAATCCTGTTCATCATTAAGTGCTTCAATATGTCTCACTGCGTAACTAAATAAGAACTGAAGACATTCAAGTCCAAACAATTTCTGGCCCCTCTTTGCTCGCCGGTCAGCAGATCCAAGCTCTGTATCCAGTGGATCTAAGCTGATCCAAAAACCAGGTCCTAAATTTCAGTTCTGTATTTTGTCTTCACTAATGTATAGATGGGATCTGTGTAACTAAAGGAAGAACTATTTAGTCTCAGTACTCTGAGACCAAATGTGTGGGAGGTTTTCCCTCACATGAAAGAATTCTGATACTCACAACCCCTAGTTCATGTAGATCCCCATGGGTTAAGGGTTCAAAGCCAGTCACAAATCCCAGATTTTCACCTTGTATTTCTGAGGGACTAGCTGTAAATCGGTGGGGGAGGCCCTCCTCAGGTTTGCTAGTTCACTGGGACAACTCACAGTAGGAACTATATTGACTCCTAGCAGTTTATTATAAAGGGTAGGACTCAGAAACAGCCAGATGGCAGAGACTGTAGAGCGAGGTATGTGGCTGAGGGGCATGGAGTCTGCACACTGTCTCCAGGCCTGGCACCCTCCTCACCCCCCAATGCGCTCTCCAACCTGGAAGCTCTCTGCACCCACTGGTTAGGGGTTTTTGGTGGGGAAGGTTCCAGCAGATGACCAGGAATGATTAAATCATTGGCCACTGGTGGTTAAACTCGATCTGCAGCCCCTCTGCCCTCCCTGGAGGTCAGATAATGTTGAAAGCTACGACCCCGCTAATCACAGGGTGGGTTCCTCCAGCATCCAGTTCCCATCCTCCAAGAGTCACCTCATTAGCACATGAAGCACCCTCCAAGTCTAATAAGCTCTTGTGTCTGGAACCAAAGACTAAGACCAAATATTAAAACAAAAGATGCTCTGGTCACCAGATTTTACACGGGCGTTAGGAGCTCTGTGTCAGGACCTGGGGGCGGGGACCAAACATGTATTTCTTCTTATGTCACAGTAACCAAAATAAGTTATTTCTGAGAACTAGCAAAATATCCCAGAAAAAATTTACGAAACCTACCAGATTTGACAAATCGTCCAAACGCCGCTTATTTGTGAATGACAGGATTAAAACCACCCTCATTTTCTATATTTTAGAGTATAAACACCTGTCTTTAATTTCCAAGTTTGCCATCTTATAGCTTGGAACAAGTGGCTTAATTAGGAAGACCTCTTCCGTTTGCAGATTGGGGTTAATTATTGTACTCTTTTTGCAATTAACGTTGTTCTGGCTTTTTGTTAGCTATAATTAGAAGAACAAAGGGATTAATCTCAGGTTGAGATGAGACCCTGAAGTAGAAAGATACTTTGCTCCCCAAGAAGAGAAAGATTGTTAGAATAGAATAGACAGAGGCTCTGGTGCCTTGTCCCTGCTAGGAAGTCATCTGCCTCCCTGTGGAGGAGGGAAGGGATGGGGGATGGCCTTGCCCGAGTACTGCGGTGCTCTCTTACGACATGGGAAGCCAGACAGTAATCTGGGTATAGTGGGAGGGAGTGGGCCTAATGCCTCCATATTACCAAAGCTGCAGGAAACACTGAATGGAGCCCGTCATGAGAATTTATCCCATTTCTCCTGTTGCTTGTACAAGACTTCTATGTTCAACCTGACATAGAATTGTCATTCCCCTTCTTATACCATGTTAAACTGCAAAAAAGCATTTATGTGCTCTTCTGAAGAAAGTAATAGGCATGAATTTTGCAGCAGACTTAAAAATTTAGCTCAGCTGAAAGCACAGCAGGTAAAGAATCTGCCTGCAATACAGGAGACACAGATTCAATTCCTGATTCAGGAAGATCCCCTGGAGGAGGGCATGGCAACCCACTCCAGTATTCTTGTCTGGAGAATCCCATGGACAGAGGAACCTAGCGGGCTACAGTCCGTGGGGTTGCAAAGAGCTGGCCATGACTGAGCACGAGCAAAGACAGACAGACCTAGCTTTAAAGATGAACACAGCTGTGATCCAAAGGTTCTAGTGGAAGCTCCCCAAGTGTTCTTTTGTTCTTCCGGTTTTTCATGCAACAGTGAGAATGCATGTAAAATGCTGAGGGAGGTCTACCACGGCAAAATAAACTCAGCCAAGACCATTGCAAGCCGAAAGAGATTTAACTCTCTTAAGGGTGTTTTTTAAATCTGCACACAGAGGTTTTATACATTTTACAATTATATGCTCAAGATAGCCCAAAGTCCAAGGTGTAGAACTGTGAAAATAATGGCCCTGAACCTCCTTGTGAAAACAGGAGAGAACTGCTTTTTCTTGATAGGTGATTAACTTCCCCAGTCACAGTCTTGAAAGCCACTAGAGTACAGTTTAATGCTCCAGGAAAGGATTTTCTGAATAAGTCCCTTGTGACCTGGAAGATTAGGGTGCTTCCCCATAAAGTGACTCATTTACTTCCTTCTTTGTGGCAGGATTATGCTTGGGGCTTTAAAGTCTCTTGACAGATCATTCCCTCCCATCAGGAGATAGTTTCAGGCACAAGTGTCTGTTATGATAAGAGGCCAGATTTCTACATCAGACATAATGCTACGAAGAGGCACAGTGGGGCTGAATGATCATGTTTTAATGTACGTGCCATATGACTTGAGGAATCGAAAGCTACCCACTCAGACGTGATTGGCATTGAGTTGAGTGTGTATGATTGATTCAAAATCCATGGATACCAAATTTATAAAATTGCATAAAAGAATCAAGTGAAAAAGTCAATACATGTGAGAAGTGGATATATTAATTTCTTAAAATTGCCTGTCATAGGAAAGAGCTTCCCAGGTGGCTTAGTGGTAAAGAAGTCACCTTCCTGTGTCGGGAAGATCCCCTGGAGAAAGAAATGGCAAACCACTCCAGTATTCTTGCCTGGGAAATCCCTTGGACAGAGGAACCTGGCAGGCTGCAGTCCATGGGATCACAAAAAAGTCAGACACGACTAAGCGATTAAACAACAACGATTATAGGGGGAAAGGCTGTGAAATTTCTTACAAAATTCCATATACATCAGCCTGATATCAAAACCCACACCACAAGAAGACAACCAATAACATCTTTTGAAATCAAGGAAATGAATCTTGTTGACACTAATTTGAACATGCTATAGTCTATGAAATATTTTCTGGGAAGAGTTCCCCTGCTGAAACAGCTCCCTGAAGGACCCCAACACACAGGGAAGATAGAGTGATATGTACCATGAAAATTTGGAATGCATCTCTTCTTGGTTGAGAGATACTGTGAGGGATATATTTTGCTGCTGAAACTACTTATGCAGTTATATTCAGCTCTGGGTCGTTCATTAATTTAATTAGCATTTTTTGACAACCAAATTGTGCCAGGAACTGAGCCAAGAGCTAGCGATATGTTACTCTGTCGTTCCAAGAGAGGGAGATGGTTAATGTTCCAAAATGTAAATCTTCTATTTTCAGATTAAGTATAATCCATTTTAGTAAGGCCTACTCTTAATCCTTCAGTTGTGTCCAACTGTTTGGAACCTCATAGACTACAGCCTTCCATGGACAGAGGAGCATGGCAGGCTACAGTCCATAGGGTTGCAGAGTCAGATACGCCTGAAGCGACTGAGCATACACACACACTCTTAATCCTTGAAGAAATTTCTTTTTGAAATGATTTGTTGTAAATTCAGTGTGATTGTGAAGTGAATTTAATGCATATTGAAAAGGGCCACGTCTGATGCAAATAGATACTTGGTAATTATGGACTAAACACTCTTGCAGAAGCAATAGTGACAATAAAAAGGATTGGATATAATTAGTCCCCCTGGGGCCGATCTTTTCCTTTTATTATCTCCGTTCTTTGCTATAAATTTTAATAATAAGATTAGCCATTCAATGGCAATATAACCGGATTGCTGTGTTAATACTTAGAACATCTGCATTGTAAAATGAGGGAAATTTGCAGGAAAAAAAATATTATTATAGAAGATGTAAAGAGAATGAATGAAATTATATGCTTAGAGGTTAAAAACATGCTTCTTAATCTCTGCTTGCTTACTGTCAATATCCTTATGATGAGCCACTGAATTCTTAAGCTGGTTTTTCTAAACATCTGAATAATCCTGTCTTAAATGTAAGGATTATGACAATAGAAATAGTTACTTTAATAGAATATATTTCTATAGAGATATCAGGTATTTTTCCTATCATTTCTGTGTGAATGTTTCTGCACTTTTAATTAAAATTTTAAATTATTCACCTTTGTCCTAAGATGTTGAAATGAAAATCCCTAAACAATGGAAGGTTCCTATTATACTACTATTCTGCCTAAAAGTTTTAAAGACTGTTACTCTTGTATTTAAATGAAACATGCATGAATCGTATATCAGAAGCAGAATTCTTTTTTTTTCTTTTTTTTAACTAAAGCAAATGAAAATATAAAGGTACAGAGGAATGTTATTTTTCTTTCTTACCTAAAAGAGCATTTGTTTCTGAAGTATCAACATAACTGCCATTTTATTTAGGATGATTCATCTGCCTACTCCAACGTAACGACTAACCTGAGTTTTATATTTTTCATTTCTAAACATGGTCTTTAGAAATATGTTTCCAAACAGAATCTTGTAATTCATTTAGTGAGAGACCTCAGAGTGTCTTTCTGAAAATCATCCTGAATTCTCCTGTCCTGAGGTAGTGGGAGGGAAAGGCTGGTGTTTGTATAGACCCACACGAAGTGTCTGAGCTCGCATAAACAGTGATGAGGTCATGGCGTGCTCTGCGCTCTGAAGGCTCATTATCCTCACAGGACCTTTGTTCCCGGGCAGAGAGAGGCCTGGACTGTCATGGGAGCCCAGGGTGCTACTGTTTCATTCTCAAGCTCTAGGGATTTGGGGTGGGGGAAGTTAGGAATATATTTCTGAATGTATTTCTGAAGTATATAAAGAAATGTCGGTATCAAATGAGATAAGCAATTTTAAACGTGTGAACAGATTCACCATTTAATTATCCATTTTAGTGGAAGATAAGGATGGATTTAGAATTAGAATCTGTGAATGTCACAAAAGCCTAACTTCTCATTAATGCCTTTAATCTTTTTCCAGTAATACTAAACAGATTGACAGAGGACCTTTCTATCTTGCTATTTCTCCTCCCTACATCTGAGGCATTAACTAAAGCACAGCAGAATGCCAAAAACCAAGGATGGCATTTCTGAAATTGAATAAATCTGGGTGATTTTCAGCACAATTACAAGGGCAGATATTAGTGTGTCCCAAAAGAATATTATCTGTGCTTATAAGAACTGGAAATCCAGGCGAGGACAGCCAGAGCAGACTCTTCATTTCTAACTATTCAGCAGCCTCTTTCAGTTTTCAGCTCTGTAGGTTACTTTGTGGAATGATCCTTTGCATGGTCCATTTTAGAGTTTCCTTGAAAGTCAGGATCATGCAGTGATCAGGAGATTGGGCCGTAGAACCAGAGTTGGTCTACCTGTTCTTGGCTCTAGTCCTGACTAGTTCTGTGACTAAATGTAACCAGCTTCATAGCCTTTTACCTCCTTCATGCCTTGTTAGTTTCATTAGTGAAATGGGTTGGCCAGCCATACCTCTGTCATACGGTTGATAGGAAGATTGTGAATTACTGTGCATGAGGTCCTTGAAACACTGTCTTATTCATCTAAGCAGTGAATAAATGTTGAACTGCCATTGCTTAGACAAGAGAAACAAGGGGAGGCAAGGACTGTAGAAAAAATGTGTGCTGAGTAGCTACTGTGGACGCAGCGTTATGCTAGGTAGCTAACACACAACATTTTTTTTTGACTGTCCAACAAGGCCCCACTTTTATGAAATAATTTTATAAAAATAGTATGTAAATATATTTGCAGTATTGGTACAGTTTTGTCTCCTGATAGAATAATGGGTGGTTTTAAGTTTCTTCGTGCTCTTTCACATATCCCAATTTTCTTCAGAGAAGGTATATACTTTTATTTATTTTTAATTTTAATTTTGAGATATTAAAAATGTATACACTACAAAGAATAGTATGAGAATATGTTTTAAAAATATAGGTTACATATCCATAACCCAAATATAAGTTATTATCATGTTGGTACTTGTGCATCAGTTCTTCTTTTCACCATTAAAATGATTCTTTAATGTAATTTTTATACTATATCAGAGTATTGTTGATTGGGGACTTTCCTGGTGGCTCAGTGGTAAAGAATCCCCCTGCCAATGCAAGACACACAGGTTCAATCCCTGAGTCGGGAAGATCCCCTGGAGAAGGGAATGGCAACCCACTCCAGTATTCTTGCCTGGGAAATTCCATGGACAGAGGAGCCTGGCGGTCTACAGTCCAGGGAGTCACAGAAGAGTTGGACACGACTGAGTGACTCAATCACCAACAGTAGTTGGTTTACAGCGTGGTGTTCGTTTCAGTAACAAACAACATTTTTCATCCCCGTGGATGCCTGTGGAAGATCGTTATCTCAGTGGCACAGATGAGGAAACAGAGGCTTAGGTAGTTTGAGACTCATGTTTATTTTTAAATTGATGTTAATGTTAATAACCACAAGTGGGAGTCGGTGCTGTTTGTGGTGACAGTGGAAAAAAGCCAGGGGGTTGGGGGAGAGACTCAAATGTCAGTTGTTAGAATTTAGCTTCAAGCATCAAGGCCAGTTTTGAGCCGTGACATCCTGGTGCCCATGCTTGGGGGTGACAGTCCTGAGGACTGCATGCCGTGTAGAAACATTTATGGGTGACTGACTGCCAAAAAATAAAGGAGAAAAGGGTTATGATGAAAAACAATCCTTATGGTCACTTGAAGCATTTCTGTCTTGTGTGAGCTCTTAAAGAAAGAAAGTTCTATTTTCTTCAAAACAACAAAGCCTTTTCAAGAATGAAAAAATGAAACTGAGCAACCGAAAATGCATATTCAACCAAGCAGTTGCACCAGTAAGAGGCTGGGGCATATCTTGGATGACTGCAATTATTTGCAATCCTGTCTGTCTCCAGTCATACTTGGAAGTATGATTGCGGTAGAACTAAAGGAGTTTCTTAGGCCTTGGTGCTGAATAAAGGAGCAAGTGTGAAGGGCATGCAATATCCTGTTTGCTCAATCCTGCGTATAAAATATCCATCACATTCAACAGTACTCAGCTTTTCATTTCTGACCCAAAAATTACCTTTTCCAAGTGAGTTTGTATAAAAACCTGGGCTTCACTGGTGGCTCAGATGGTAAAGAATCCACCTGTAATACAGGAGACCTAGGTTCGATCCCTGGGTCGGGAAGATCCCCTGGAGAAGGGTATGGCTACTCACTCTAGTATTCTTGCCTGGAGAATTCCATGGACAGAGGAGCCTGGCGGGCTAAGGTCCATGAGGTCACAAAGAGTCAGACATGACCAAGTAACTTTCACTTTGTATAAACCTATCGCCTTGTACATGTATATTATCAGTGGAGTTTGTCAATTGTTATTTCTTTTACTGCTTTTCTCCTTTTAAAAATATTTAAAAGATCATTCTCTAATTTGTAGGGTAAACCAGATTTCACAGTAGCAGTAAGAATTGTAATGATGGGCTGCCAAACACTATGTTTCAAGCTGTGATGCCTGCCTTTTTTGGAGATTATGGAGAAGCACATTGCTTCCAGGATAAAAGGAAGAAAGAATGCATATGAGCCCACGTTTACTTTCTTTCTGTTGTGTTTATTTATTTGTTTTCTTAAGTGTAGGAGTGTGGCCTCTGGAAGGCATGAAAGTGAAAGTCACTCAGTCGTGTCTGACTCTGTGCGATCCCATGGACTATACAGTCCTTGGAATTCTCCAGACCAGAATACTGGAGTGGGTAGCCTTTTAGCCTTTCCCTTCTCCAGGGAATCTTCCCAACCCAGGGATCAAACCCAGGTATCCTGCATTGAAGGCGGATTCTTTACCAGCTGAGCCACAGGGGACGTCCAAGGATACTAGAGTGGGTAGTCTATCCCTTCTCCAGTGGATCTTCCCAACCCAGGAATCGATTTCCTGCCTTGCAGGCAGACTGTTTGCCAACTGAGCTATCAGGGAAGACATGGAAGCTAATTCAGAGCAGCCTCTCTGAGTCAAGCACTCTATTGTGTGTGATTCTTGATACAGAAAGACCAAACCTGGCCCTTGAGAAGCTCACAGTTGAAGAGGGCAATCAGAAACACATAACATTCCTCTGTTCTTGGAATTCACTAGGCAAGAATCCTGGAGTGGGTAGCCATTTCCTTCTCCAGGGGATCTGCCCGACCTAGGGATCGAACCGGGTCTCCTACATTGCAGGCAGATTCTTTACTGTCTGAGCCACCAGCGTAGCCCATGTGATTTAATAGGCTCTATTAAATGCAATAGTGAGGGTTTGCAAAGCATTTCCTGGGAGCGTAGGGAGAGGATACCTACCACTTCTGCCTGGGATGTCAGAGAAGTGACCCCAAAGTTAAGCAACAGGAGACAGGGAGGCACGTTCCATAAAGTATTGGGAAACTCACATACACCATCTCTGCGAATAAATTCTATACCTTCCAACTGATTTTCAAGGCACCATAGGTTAATAATAACTAGATAGACCCAAAAGGCCAAAATTCTATTTCTGACATGAACTTAACACTGGTAATTTTTGTTTGTTTTAATGAAGAGGAAGCATGTATCTTTGGAAATTGTTTTTTAAAACTCACATAGTATAATGTATATATCAGTAGAATTGTTAAAGACAAAGAAAGTAGACCTTGTACATTTAAAAAAAAAATTAGGGGACTTCCCTGCTGGCCCAGTGGTTAAGACTCTGAGCTCCCAATGCAGGGGGCCCAGGTTCGATCCCTGGTCAGGGAACTAGATCCCACATGCTGCAACTAAGACCTGGTGCAGCCAAACAAATGAATAAATAAATAAATAAATAAGATAAAAAAAAAAAAAAAAAAAAAATTAGGATGAATCCTTTCAAGTAAGACTGGAATAAAAATGGAATGGGACCAATTAGAGAAAAATAGAAGCACTTAAGAAGAAACTTAATTGTTGCTGAAAGAATTAGAATCTGATCGCATGGAAAGATTTTAATTAAACTCCAGAGTAAAATAACACATTGACCTTTCTCCTAGGAAAGTATGATGTCTCTTAGAATTTATCAGCTATTCCTTGGTCTACAAATTAGTGGTGATTGTATGTTATTTTTCTCATTTTGATTAATCCATGTTACTGATGGTAGGACTATTTGTGCAGCAATAACTGCTGAGACAACTATTCAGTTCAGCCGCTCAATCGTGTCCAACTCTTTGCGACCCCATGGACTGCAGCACGCCAGGCCTCCCTGTCCATCACCAACTCCCGGAGTTTACTCAAACTCATGTCCATCGAGTGGATGATGCCATCCAACCATCTCATCCTCTGTCATCCCCTTCTCCTCCCACCTTCAATCTTTCCCAACATCAGAGTCTTTTCAAATGAGTCAGTTCTTCGCATCAGCTGGCCACAGTATTGGAGTTTCAGCTTCAGCATCAGTCCTTCCAATGAACACCCAGGGCTGACCTCCTTTAGGATGGACTGGTTGGATCTCCTTGCAGTCCAAGGGACTCTCAAGAGTCTTCTCCAACACCAGAGTTCAGAAGCATCAATTCTTCAGCACTCAGCTTTCTTTATGGTCCAACTCTCGCATCCATTTCCAGTAGTCATGTATGGATGTGAGAGTTGGATATGAGACAACCATTAAGACTGTACAAATAGAAATATAGTCGCAAGTGCCCCTGTATATTTGGGTGGGAAAATAGGAAGGACCTAAGTTAAATCTGACAGATCCAGAATCAACTCTCTGGGCTTCTCTGATGGCTCAGGGGTTAAGAATCCACCTGCCAATGCAAGGGACACGGATTTGACCCCTGATCCCTGAAGATCCCACATGCCTCAGAGCAGCTAAGCCCGAGGGCCACAGATAAAGAGCCTGTGCTCTCGAGCTCAGGAGTCACAACTGCTGCTGGAGCCCACACGCCCAAAAGCTTGGACTTGACCCCAAGAGAAGCCGCCGCCATAAGAAGCCTGCACACTGCACCTCGAGAGGAGTTCCTGCTCTCTGCAGCCAGAGAAACGCCTGAGCAGCAACAAAGACCAACCATGGCCAACGGTTTTTAAAAACCAACTCTCCTTCCATAACAGAAGGCGCTGTTTTAAAAGGAATTGTTAACAAGGACAGCCACCATCATATGTGTCAAATGCGAAATGCTCTTATAGAAATGAAGAGTGGCCAGTTGAATAAGGAATTACCTGGGAAGAGGGAGGTGGAGAATTGTTTGAAAGGAAAATTGCAAAAAAAGAAAAAAAAATGACTCACAGTGCTTTCATATCAGGGCATGAATTTGTGGACCCTCTGACCCCAAAGCATTTAGAAAAAGCAATATTTTGGACAAATCTGAACATTTCTTTTTTTTTTTCTTTCATTTTTGCCCCCTACAGCCTCGTCATGTATTCAACATGCTAAAGAAGTATGTCCGTGCCGAACAGAAGGACAGACAGCACACCCTAAAGCATTTTGAACACGTTCGCATGGTGGATCCAAAGAAAGCTGCTCAGATCCGATCCCAGGTGAGCACAGAGTGTGGTAGTCACGCCACTTGGACAATTCAGTGTCCTGTCTCTTTGAATTGAATCTTTAGGTATTCCCAGAGTAGCTGTGGGCGTTGGACCTCTATGGCAAGAGTCCTTTAATACCTGGGAAATGCTAATGGCTTGTCCTAGGGCAGCATATGATTTGGCACTTTCTGAGTTACAAAAATAACAAAGACTATAAAAATCTTGAGTGTCTACTGCTACTTATTCTTAAGGAACCGTTTCAAACTCTGATATCTAAAACAACAAAAACATAAGTTGCATAAACCAAAACCACTCAAATATGGTCCAGATAATTAGAGAAGACAGTCCCAAGCTCCATTTCAATAATGGAGCTTGGAAATAATGTGAGACTAAATGTAGCTTGTAGTGATATGTTTCATACTCTGCCATTTGCAAAACTTGACAACTGGAATCTACCTGCGGAAATCTAAATTTTTAAATTTCCTTAAACAGAAGAGTTTTTCAAGTATCTATCATGAAATATCCTTGTGATCCCATCTGTTGGAAAATTTGAAAGACATATATTTAGGATATCAGAGGTTATTTAGGAATCTCAATATTAGGAATCATGGTTGGGCAGAAATGGTCTTTTCAATTGGCTTTATATGTTATGGTTATGAACATTTAATATAACAGGAAGTTTAAAGCAACTCAAAAGACGGAGAACTAAAGAGAACAAGAAAAGTAAAGGTGCCCTTTCAAGTTCAAAGTTCCAGCAGCATTTTGTCAGTTTTATTTGGGAAGTTTGTATCTGTCTGTGGTGCTTGGTAAGGAAAATAACTGTTCCTTACTCCAGAGATGGTTTACCTGGCACTGTTTACCTGCTTTGCTACAGGTTATGACACACCTCCGAGTAATCTATGAACGCATGAACCAGTCTCTGTCCCTGCTCTACAACGTTCCTGCCGTGGCCGAGGAAATTCAGGATGAAGTTGGTGAGTGAGCTGTTCTTTTGATGCTGCACATATAAACACATTTTCCTCATGCAGGAGAAAATCAAGGAACTGAGTTAGTCTGCCTCAGAAATCACCAGTGTTTTAACAGGTGGAAGGAAAAAGAGCAGATTCCCTTTGACGATGAAACCCTTGGGGAATATAAATAGCTCTCATTTCAGCAATTGCATCAGATCTTAACTTCATGCTTACAAAAGTGGGGGAAGTGTAACTTGCCTTTTGGTCTCTATGTGTGATAATGAGCCACTTGTTACTGGATTGTACTTGTCAACAGTTGTCTAATTTAGTCAGTTTTGTAAGTATCACCTTATATTGCTTTGGTACTTTACAGTTTAATAGGAACAACCCTTTCTTCATCTCTTAATTCTTTATTATCACACTTTTGGAGTGGCATGATAGACCTGTTTTCAGATGAAGGGACTCAAATCTACAGTTTTAGGAACTTGCCTATGCCACGTATACTCTAGGGAACCTGGAAAAAACATAAAACTGTGACTTTTGAATTTGAGATGATTGTTGTATTCAGTAATGCATCTTTCTTTGTTGCCTGCCCCACCCCCCTCCCCCCACATAGTCAGAAGTGTTCTCTGAATCAGATTGTTGTTTAAACTTAATCAGCTGTGTGCCCACTATTTATCATTAAACTTTTATTTAAATAATCACACACTCATAAAAAGTTAGAAAAGTAATACAGAGGAGTCGAGGGTCAACTTCCTCATAGTAGCATCTTACATAATGCCATACATTTGCAAAACCAGGAAACTGATCTTGTGTGCCCACTATCTCCTATGACCCTAATGATATCTTTAATAGTTTATATGAGTAAGTTTTCCCTTTTCTATTTTCCTTGGAAAGGGAGTAATATATCACATAATGTAATTCTCCACAAACCCCCAAAATGCCTGTATTTAACTTGATCTCACAGAAGTACTTAGATGCAGCTGCCCCAGTGTGTGTTTCAGCATAAAACAGATGTGTAAATCTGGGTGCCTTGGTGCATGAACTGTTTGTAAATAAGCAATATGTGTGTGGTGTATCTCTCTTCGTAATGAGTCCTGCCTTTTGTTAATTGGGTTGGAAATAGATGCTTAATTAGGTTTGAAATTGATGCAGGTTATCTGAAATCGGGCCACCCAGGATATGCTGTAGATGGTGTGCAGGTTACAGGAATTCCTGTTTTGAAGTGCCCAAAACACAACTCAATTTTTCCATCTCACGCCAGTGCTATTCTACTCTTCTTTTTTTCTAACTTGGCAGTGCCTTGAAAGTGTAGTTTGTGTTACGATCAGGTATTTGGCCCTTAATCAAGTGGTAATGGTCTGTTCAGTGTTGTATGTTAATGTACAGAATCGTTTCTTTAAGAACTGATTATCCTTGTTAGATATACTTCTAAGGAAGCGTTAAAATACTGTTTATTAAATAACTATAAGAAAGTCCTCTAGTAAGTTGTAGAAGGGACAAAATCAAAGAAATCATCACATTCTTAATGAACCGAAGCACCCCACCCATCTTCTAGGTGAACGTATTTTTGCTTTCTAGCCGTCTTAACAAGCTTGTTTTCATAAGTGACTTAGAGCTGTGGCCAGTAATATGACTATGGAATAATAAGCCATTGCACAGAACCAGAATATTTCACTCTCACCCAGTAATTGGTTGACTCTCTAATTAAATTATCAGATGTTTTTATTGAGCAAACTCCTGAAAGCAGTGACCACTAATGAGACACAGTTCCCCAGAACAGATGGCAATTCAGCTGTCTTGAGTGTTGCAAAATGCCCAAGAATCAGGCCACACACTAAACTTCACATTTCAGTGACAGGGAGAATATTCAGAGTTAGAATCAAGGAATTATTTTTCCTTAAAACTAAAAAAAGCAATTAAGTTGGATTAAGAGCATATCATTTTAAAAATAGTTATGCTAAGTGAAAGAAGCTAGTCACAAATGATCATATATTATATAATTCCATTTATATAAAATGTACAGAATTGGCAAGTTAATAGACACAAATCATATTGGTGTCTGGCAAGGGCTTGGAAGGTGGGGTAATGGGAGTACAGTTAATGAATATACTGTTGTTCAGTCGCTAAGTCGTGTCCAACTCTATTTGACCCTATGAACTGCAGCACGCCAAGCTTCCCTATACTTCACTATCTCCCTGAGTTTGCTCAAACTCACGTCCATCAAGTCGGTGATGCCATTCAACCGTCTCATCCTCTGTCGTCCCCTTCTCCTCCCGTCCTCAGCCTTTCCCAGCATCAGGTTCTTCTCCAATGAGTTAGCTCGTCACATCAGGTGGCCACAGTATTGGAGCTTTGGCTTCACCTTCAGTCCTTCCAATGAATATTCAGGGTTGATTTCCTTAGGATTGACTGGTTTGATCTCCTTGCAGTCCAAGGGACTCCCAAGAGTCAGAAAATGAAATTTTTCTTAAAATTAGACAGTAATAATGGCTGCACAACTCTGTGAATACACTAATACCCATAAATGTTATACATTTAAAACAGTAAAATTTTTGGTATGTGAATTATATCTCAAGCTGTTACTTAATAAAAAATAAAGTCACCCCTTAACTTAGCACAAAAAAAGTTTTGTCATTCTAAGTACACTGAACACCGAATCCTAAAAGATAATCATTTTCAAAATTTTTCTTGCCTCTATTTTTAAATGGCTTGCATTAATGAACTCCATTAAATAGGTCTGTGTACCATTTGAGGTTCTAGTACCAAAGCCAAAAAAGAGTGTTCCCTGGGGAGAATGACTTTTCTGGGTTGAGCTGAGGTGTCTCATAGAAGCATTCTTCATTTGAAGGAACATTTTGAAATAGCTTCCTTCTAAAGTAGGTGTATGGATAAAACAGGGCCTCCCAGGTGGCACAGGGGTAAAAAAACCCCCTGCCAGTGCAGGAGACACGGATTCAATCCCTGGGTCAGGAAGATCCCCTGAAGGACGAAATGGCAACCCACTCCAGTATTCTTGCCTGGGAAATTCCATGGACAGAGGACCGTGGCGGGCTACCGTCCGTGGGTTCACAGAGAGGCAAACTTAGTGACTCAACAGCCACAACAAATGGATGAAAAAAGATGGGCCATGGGTGCTAATTGTTTAGGCTGAGTGGGAGTTCTTTGTAGTAGTCTCTTTAGTTTTGTATATGCTTGAAAGTTTCCATAATGGAAGGTGTTGATTTGTCACTTACTTTCTAGATAGGATCTTCACAGATTTCTTCCAGTTTATATCTCGTACATTTAATTGTTTCTGCTTAAAAGCTTCGTCGTTTAGTCTGATGGACATGCATCTGCGTTTTCTCTATAATCAAATTTTAGATTTGGAGTCAGTTCAGTGTAAATAAGGATACTAAAATTCAAAGCCATTGGTTGAAGGAGAAGATCCAAAAGAACCTACAAATGGATGCTTTTTATGTTAAAGTTTGTGCTTATAAAGGCAGGCAGTTAGGATATGTTTAATACCGTAAAACATCTGGAGAGAAATACAGTAGTTTTGTGGGTTAATAGTTGCTCTGGAAATGAAGGGTTTTCAACAGCCCTGAGATACTGCCAGTATCTTTAGTGACATAGGTTTACCTGCTCTGGGTAATTTATGCTCCCATGAGGGTAGAATTCTCTAGCACGGATGAAATTGAGGAAGAAGCTAGCCAGCCCAGAGAGAAAAGGGCAAAAGTGAGAACTGGCATCAAATTTGTGGCATCAAAAAGTCTGTAAAGTGAGACTGGCTAGAGCCTAGAATCCACCATGCCAGCGAGTTCCAGCTCTGCTCATCTTCAGCCACTGCGCTTTCCTGAGAACCGCATTTGTTCATGCTACTCGGCTGTTAACTCCTGTAAATCCTATATTCATAAGCCTAACAACAGCCTGTCTGCTGAGTCCCAGTGACACATTCCAGACTCAATACAGGCAGACCTCGTTTTATTGTGCTTCGCAGATACTGCATTCTTTACAGTGTGAAGGTTTGTGGCAACCTTGTCTCAAGTGAATCTATCAACACAATTTTCCAACTTGCATTTTCTCACTCCCTGTCTCTGTGTCACATTTTGGTCATTATTGTGATATTTCAACCTTTCTCATTATTATTATATTTGTGATGGTGATCTATGATGTTGATCTTTGATGTTGTTCAGTCGCTAGGTCATGTCCGACTCTTTGCAATCCTGTGGACTGTAGGCAGCCAGAATCCTCTGTCCATGGCATTCTCCAAGGCAAGAATACTGGAGTGAGCTGCCATTTCCTCCTCCAGGGGATCTTCCTGACCCAGGGATCAAATCCATGTCTCCCACAATGGCAGGCAGATTCATTACCACTTGGAGTTTACTCAGAACATGTCCGTTGAGTCAGTGATGCCATCCAACCATCTCATCCTCTGCCACCCTCTCCTCCTTCTGCCTTCAATCTTTCCCAGCATCACAGTTTTTTCCAGTGAGTCAGCTCTTTGCATCAAGTGGCCAAAGTATTGGAGTTTCATTTTCAGCATCAGTGCCTCCAATGAATATTTAGGGTTGATTTCCTTTATGAAATCATATTTCAGATGTTGTTATTATATCTATGCCTATATTTCACCCATTTCTCAAACTCCAAACTATGTGTTTGAAGGAATCATTCGGTCCCTCTTGAAATTCACTCATTTTACGATCTCAGTTGTGGGTTCTCAACCATATCCATGGTGCGTTCCTTTCCTCCACCCATGATTGCTCATCAATCTGAAGTGTCCTCTGTACTCTACCTCCTATATTCATGAGGACTCCCTTCTCTGTAAACCCACGTTGTTAGCTCAGATCCTCATCCTCTCGCATGAGTTTCACTGGACTCTCAACGGGTCATCCTGCCTCTTGTCTTACCATGGCTCCCTCCTACCCAGACTCTTCGTCTTCAGAACTGAGTTCCTGCTAAAATGAAAAGACAGCCTGCGCATGGTTCTTCCTTGCTTGAAAAGTGGCATCCTTCAGTGCTCAGCTGAAATGTCCACACTCCCATAAACCCTTGACTGATTCGCATAGGAAGCCAGGTGGAAGAGCTGGTGTTTGAGTGACAGGTGTATAGCAAACTGCTGACTATGTCTTACGGATGATGTTGCCGGCCCGAGTTCTTTATGAAAGTTCACCCTTGCTGAGGTTCAGGGTCATCACATGTAGATGTGGCAGGTGGTTTAGGGATAGAGTGTGAATGACCTTCATTCATTGGTATTCCACTAATGGAGTCAAGCCCTCCAGCATTTTGCTATGTCAGATGGTAAAGATGCAGGAGACTCAGGGTCCCTCCCTGAGTCAGGAAGATCCCCTGAAGGAGGAGGGAATGGCAACCCACTCCAATGTTCTTGCCTGGAGAACTCCATGGACAGTCCCCGAGGTCACGTGACTAGCACTTTCACTTTCCACATGAAGTGGGGCTTTCTTGCAATTCACATGGAAGTACCTTATGTGCCAGGGACGGCGCTAGTGAATTCAGTGTCTGCACCCCCAACTTACAATTGAAGAAACTGAACCTTAAGAGGGAGGTCACGAACTTGCCCTTAACCGATGGTTAAAGTGAGGAAAGTGGCGTTGGAGCCAAGGTCTGCATGAGTCTGAGATTTATTCTGTCTCTGCTACCCTCTTTTCTACCCTCAATTCAGTAGAATTCTCTTCTAGATCCTCTGTCTCTTCTAGAATTCTCTTCTAGATCCTCAGTCTCTCTTCTAGAATTCTCTTCTAGATCCTCAGTCTCTCTTCTAGAATTCTCTTCTAGATCCTCAGTGTCTCTTCTAGAATTCTCTTCTAGATCCTCAATGTCTAGAGCACCAGGTATCCACCTCGAGTCCCACATTCTGTTTTGTGTTTAATTGTTTGTGGACATGTTCACCATCCCCCTCGTCCTGTGAGCTCTTTCTGGACACATCTCGGGCATGTTCGTATCCTTGGGATCCAGCAGAGGACCTGGTACCTGTGGGTGTCTGTCTTCATAGCTTGTGCGTGCATGCCCCGTCTCAGTCATGTCCAGCCCTTTGTGAACCCATGGAATGTAGCCCAAAAGGCTCCTCTGCCCATGGGATTTTCCCAGCAAGAGTACTGCAGTGGGTAGCCATTTCCTCCTCCAGGAGATCTCCCCAACCCAGAGATCAAACCTGCATCACCTGTGCCTCCTGCATTGCCGGCAGATTCTTCACTGCTGAGCCCATACGGAGAAGCCCGTAGCTTAGGCTGAAGCAAATCCCCAGGCTACAAGGCAGATGCTCCTTAACTTACGTGGGTCATGGGTCAGGTGGCCTCCTCTGTAACCCTGAAGACCCACCCTGAACTCCTTCCTTAGCACCTAGCATGCTAGTTTTGCATAAAACAGACCTCTTTGCTCAGTCACAGCATTCTCTAAAGCTGCTCAAGCCAGCAAAGTGGGTGCAGTTGGCACAGCTATCAAAATAAAGAGTCAAGCAGAGTTCTCAGCACTGTAATGAATAACATTTTACAGTATTATCCTCTGTCATTTCCATGACCTTCTGCTATTTGGTTTTCTGCCCAATTCATATATTTTGACACGTGATCTATTAAATATGTTGTCTGGTTTGACTGTCCCATCAACCAGGGTCTGAATCTGTTTATTTGCTTTGCTCCACCAATAAGAATGAATTATCAGAACTACTCTATTATTAGTCATATAAAAGCTTACCATTTATTACCTTATAATAATTTTTCAGTTCAGTTTGAGTTATTATTATGTTCAAGTTCCAAGCCATGTCATTTATTATTTAATGTTTTCCTTTTTAAAAGTAAGATATTTGCATAGAAGTTATGAATTTTTCTGTAAAGAAAGGCTTAAGGTATTGTTTGTAGAGGAGGGGAAAACCCTATTCATTTAAAATAACTGTTTAGGACTCTATTTTTTTAATTCAGCAAATGATAGAATCATTAATGTAAGGAAAATATGCCTCTTTACAGTGTCCATATTTTAATCATCTTTCAACTCCTCACAAAGGCAGAATTCCTTCATCTCTACTATGGTTCAGCTCAGCTGTTACTTTGTCGATTTGCTGTGTCCGAATGATTGGATTTTTCTACCCTTGGTAATCTTCCTTGAATCTATGCTAAAAAGAATTCTATTCTTCTGTTAGCACTGAGGTTACTTATCAAAGTGCTTCATTTTGTAGCTTCCTCAAGGCTAAAATCATTGCAGCTCCCAAGAGATGGGTGCTTCACAAAACGTTGGAATGACCAATTTATGAGGAAGTCAGGAAGAGGGAAGGTGAAAGGAAGGCCCAATTGTTTTATATCCTGTTTTTTTTTTTTCTTTTAGCATTCAAAATTAGGAAAAGCATGAATTGTTATAAAGCAGATGTTGGAAGTTCCATCTCTGACTGAACAAATTCATGGTGAATGGGGTAGGATTGAACTATGTGAAAGGAAATCAAGAAACTCAGTTAATGAAGGAATGCTTATAATTTTTTATTAAAATTTGACTGTGGCCCTTTGATAAACTCTTCAGCTCTTTGGGGAAAATACAGCATGTTTATTTCAAGGACAGTGTCTCCATTTTCTGTTCCTAATAAACCTATTGATTTGGGAATTTAATGAATCCAAAGTAAGCGAGGTTTAAATTAGAATATTTATAGCACTTGCCAGACCAACAAAAAGGAATGTCCATTACTGCTGAGAATTTTAAGTATTCTTGTATATAATTGTTAGTCAAGGAAGGCCATCAGGGAGAAAAAAATCATAAAAGTAAATAAAATTAACAAAGGCAGACATGACTAAGCGACTGAACAACAAAAAATAAAGTGAAACAACTAGTAACTCACTCTGCTCTTGTTCTTTGTTTTTCATAAGAAATGACTTTCATGTATATGTAGACTTTTTTTAGAGATGATTTAACTATTTGAATATTCTGTTGTTGCTGTTGTTCAGTCGCTAAGTTGTATCCAACTCTTCACAACCCCATGGGCTGTAGCAGGCCAGGCTCCTCTGTCTTCCACTGTCTCCCGAGTTTGCTCAAACTCATGTCCATTGAGTCAGTGATGCTACCTAACCATCTCATCCTCTGCCGCCCCCTTCTCCTTTTGCCTTCAATCTTTCCCAGCATCAGGGTCTTTTCCGGCGAGTTGGCTCTTTGCATCAGGTGGCCAAAGTATTGGATATAAGGACATTTATTTGTCTCATAAATTGCCAAAGACATGCTCTTCCCTTAGTTTTACAGTAGTCTCAGAGCTCCTTATTCGTATTTTCTCCAGTATTACTACCTGAATTACAGTTTTGACTGGTGTTTATTTGCCTACCTGTAACTGTGTATGCCTCCTCATAGCAAAACAGTTACCCTTCCAAAACAGAACCACTCATTTTATGAGAAAATGAAAATATGTTGTCAAGTGACCTACATAGAAGCATATTAATCTTCAAGATGAGAACGTGTACTGTGACGGTAGCTCCCCAGTTTTCTGGTGCTTGGACTCCCATATTGAAACGTCTCTAAACAGCAAAATATAGACGTGTCCATGCCATGGGTTCCTGCCTCAGATCCAGCCGATTTGAAAGCTGTCTTAGGAGGTTACAGCCCGTAAGCATTTAACTCACTCATAGTGGCTAGTTTGGCACGTTGTAGACATTTAGCTCTCTATATCTTTTTTGAATATGATATGTAAGCTGTCTTTTTCTTAGCAGTTTAATTATTGAATCTATAAATACAGTGTGTGTGTAAATTGACATGTATAGCTTGACATATGTAAATTATTGACATGGAAATTATTCAGGGAAACAGCATCAGTTTCCCTGGGTAATTTTTATAATATTCCCTCCTGACAAATATATTCTTTTGTGTATTTCTGATCCATAATTTTAAAAGAAAACTCAATCCTCTAGCATTATTTTTTTTTAAATACACTTTCTAGGAAGAATGAATGTCAAAAAGTTTAATTTAAAACAAATATAATGTCTCCCATCTGGCAGAGAGATTACAGACATTAATATGTATAATTTAGTGTGATATACTGATCTTGTTTCTTACAATCTAAGTGAACCCTAGCAGTCATTAGATGACTTATATATAAAATACATTGTTTATTTTATGCCATTGAAGTGGTTCTCTGGATTATGTTTTCAGTCTAAATAACTAAGTGGTGTCTATTAAAATCTTTTGCTTTATTAATTGGGCTTTTTGCCTTTTTTTATTGAATTGTAGAAGTTCTTTATTCTGGAGACTAACCTCTCATTAAATATATAATTTGAAACTATTTTCTCCCATTTTGTAGGTTTTTTTCACTCTTTTGGTATTCTTTGAACACACAAAATTATAAAACTTTGATGAAGTCCAGTTTATCAATTTCTTGTTTCTGTTGCTTATACTTTAGTATTATAGCTAAGAACCATTGTCCAATCCAAGGTCAAATATATATCTATGTTTCTTTCCAAGAGTTTTACAGTTTAACTCTTATAGTTAGATCTTTGATTCATTTTGAGTTCATTTTTATATGTGGTATGAGGTAAGGATCAAACCTTATTCTTTGACATATGGATATCCAGTGTCCCAACACCATTTGTTGAAAAAACTGTTCTTTCTGTTTTAAATGGTCTTGGAAGTCTTGTCAAAAATCAGCTGACCAGAAATGTATGAGTTTATTTCTTGACTCTCAGTTCTGTTCCTTTGCTCTATATGTGCATTCTTATTATTGTTATAATAGTGGGCATTTGTCATGGACCACACTATTTTGATTACTGTCGCTCTGTAATAAGTTTTGAAGTCATGCGCTGTGGGTCATCCTTTATTCTTTTTCAAGATTGCTTTGACTGTTTGGGGTCCCTTTGCTTTTCCATATGAATTTCAGAGTCTTTTCTCCTTATTTCTACAAAAAAAAAAATAGTCAAAATTTTAATAGGTATCACCTTGAATCTGTAGGTCAATTCAGGGAGTGTTCTTATTATAAATGTTTTTCTTTGCTTTTTTTCCACTGGAGCAGAGTTGTATTACAATGTTATATTAGTTTCAGGTGTTTAGCAGCATGATTCAGTTATACATATATTCATTCTTTTTCAGATTCTCAATGTTCTGTAATAACCTACATGAGTAAAGAATCTAATTTTTTAAAATTTCCTTCTATTTTTAAGGCCCTATTGTAATTTTTTAAATGAAGTTTTAAAACACTGTCACTACTTAAAGAGATATCCATCATGAGATGATTCCTCTGTGTTGCCATGCAGGAGGGTTAAGCTTTAGAAGCAGCAGGAAAATTGATTTAGCACACTGATACCCTTTATTCCAAACCTTCCTGAGATGCAAGGGAATTTCTACGTGAGCTTTTCCTTAAATCATGATGACTGTGACACACGGACACATTGGTGTGTTTTGTCTGTTTTCATGCCCTTCTCTGGGGTGTGTGTGTGTGTGAGTGAGTGTGTGTGTGTGTGTGTGTGTGTGTGTGTGTGTGTGTGTGTGTGTGCACGCGCACACATGTGCCTCAACCATGTGGATGAAACCTGAGGCATTGCCTCCCACCCCGAGCTCTGCGGCTGTCTCTGATGATCCAGGTGCAATTCCAGGGTTTTTCCTGAACTCATCAGCTCTTATGCATGGCCCTGTAATTTGAATCAAAATTCAAGAAGAATTCCTAACTAAATGATTGGGAGGTGAAGTCAGACCACAGTGGATGCTCCTAGACAGTTTCTGGCAGGAAACCCCGCAGCAGATGTGTCTGATTTTTTTTTTAGGGGGGTAGATTCTGGGGAACAACCAGTGATGTTACACTGGGGAGCAAGGGCTGGCTATCTTGTGTTTCACAACCAGCTGCCTTCAAGGTTCATATTTTGAAAGAGAAGAAAAGTGGTGGTGATATTTGCCGCCGTGAATATAGAGATGCATTCAAATTGAGATTAATTTTGAAATCTATTTCCACAAAGTCTAACTGGAAAAAAGATGAATGTGTTTACATGTGAGAAAGAGTTTGGAAGGAATGTTAATTTGTCTCTTGCTCATAACTCAAAAACAAAGTTTGCAATGCACTCCCTAAGTAATAAGCTCCATTGCTGTGCTGTGCTCAGTCATGTTGGACTCTTGGAAAATCCCAGGCAAGAATACTGGGGTGGGTTGCCATTTCCTCCTCCAAGGGATCTTCGTGACCCAAGGACAGAACCCGGGTCTCCTTTGTCTTCTGCATTGCAAGCAGATTCTTTCACCACTGAGCCACCAGGGAAGCCCGAGCTCTGTTGCTCATTGTTAATTATTCTCCTGCCATCTATGTTATGGCCTGCTTTAGAAAGTCGGTAATAAACAGTAAAGTATAATGTCTCATCAAAAGCAGGAG